>NC_056079.1:13702500-14952500 GCF_016772045.2 Ovis aries
TTTGCTGTGGGAAGTCCCGAAGGCTTGGTCCGTGCCATCTGAATGAGAAGGGAGGCATGTGGGACAGCAGTGAATACTGTGAGTGTGTGATTGGAGCCAGATCGTGTGGTGCTGGCCCTTTGCGGCAGGAGTTCAGAGGACAGAAACCCAGCCAGGCCTGCTCATCTGCCTCAGCGGTAATCCCCCTGCCTCCTATGAGGTTCTTCCCGCCTGGCCAACTCCTGCAGCAGCTGATCCTGTGCTTCCCTCATGCTAACGAGTCAGGCACCCCCCTCTCTGACGTGAAGTCCGGTCCTGACTCAGCTTCTCCTGGAGCTCTGTTCCTCCACCTCCTCACCCACTGCTTAAAAAGACAGTTGTGCTTTCATTTTCCTTTCTCCCTGAAATGATTCTCCCCGGAATCACCAGTGACCTCGGGATGCTGAGCGTTTTTCCTGGCCCTGCCTCCTCTAGCGCTCGGCCGCTGGGGTTGTGGCTGGCCCCTGCTCTGTTTTGTGAGTCCCCGCCCTTGGTTTCTGGAAAGTTGCGCTCTTCTTGTTTGGCGTCTCTTTTGCATGCCTTTTGTTGGCAGTGCCACGCCCGCCCACGCTTCTGTGATTCTTTCCCCAGTTTCAGGCCTGCCCGGCTCCTTATTCTTGCCCTTTGGTTTCTCCGCTCACCTCCCTGAGCTGTCGCGGTAGAGCACTCGGTCATCCACTTCTCCAGCGTGGGTTAAGAGCCTACTCTCCGTCTGGACGTGGAGGGTGGAACGCTGACCGGACACGTGGTGCCTGCCTCCTGGAGTTTGTGGTCCAGGGAAGGGGAGAGACAGGCGCACAGTTCACATCATTGTTGTTGGGGAGCTGCCCCGAGCCACAGGGTGCTGCGCCTCCTGTGGGAATCCGTGGGGGGCACCTGACCTGACCTGGGGGATGAGTCCTAAACCCACAGCCCCCTGGACCCCTGATGTCTCTCTTGAACTTCAGTCTCTCTTGGTTGGAGAGGGAATGGTCTCTCCTGGTGACCTGTCACCACCTCCAACATACCACGTCCAAGAGGAAGTGATCTTTTTCTCCCAGTGTGCCCCGTACTGTCTGCTTTCAGGCCCTGGGGCCAGCACATCCCCCCACCCCCTTAGGCTGGAAATCTGGGCATCACGCAGAGCTCAGATCTCCCTCCGGCTCCTCACCCAGTCGCTCGCCCACTGCTGTCAGAGGGTCCCCTGAAATCGCTCTCCACTCTGCTCCCGACTTTCTATTCCCAAGGCCACTGCCGGCCAAATCCTCACCACTTTCCTGCTCTCTTTAACATGTATAAATGGGCTGTTTGCTGATTCAGAGGAGATTTATAGAAATTACCAAGAATTTGTTAATTTACAGAATTAACAAACAATTTCTGTTAATTTACAGAAATTAACAAGTGGTTCATGTTCCTGCTGGAAAAATTTTAGAAAATGCAGGTAAACAAAGAGAACAAAGGGGAGAGAAAGCTCACGTGCCTCATCACACAGATAACATTCCTGTTACAACTCTGGTATTAACTTCCTGAACTTTTCTCTGCACTCTCTATACATCAGAATATTCTCATATATGAAGATGGGAAAACTATCTTACAAACTGTGGTTCTATTCTCTATATTGTTTTGGAGCCTACTTTTTTGTATTTAGCCTGTAAACATTCATCCCCTGACATCTTTAAATATAATTATTTGTATTATATTTGTATAATTATTTGTAATGGTTTTCCATGGCTGCATAAGGATTTGAGATAATTAGGATTTCAATCTCTACACTTATTTCAATGCCTTGGTGTACTACTGCTAGGTCATCTTCTTAAAACATTTTTTATCCTTGCTATTCTTTCATACAAAAAGCCATCAGTGGCTTTCTGTTGCCCAAATGCGTGTGTGTGTGCACATGTGGACACACACACACACCCCTTCCTGTTTATGTAAAGAGGTTTTTCTGACTTGGTCAGCCTTCAGCATTCCTTTCCTCATCAGGAATGAGGTTAGGCCACGTTTTGGCGGTTACCATACATCTTGCCGGACGGTGGGGCTTTGGGATGACGGCGGGACAGTTACTGGCATGCCCCCAGCACCTGGCTCAGCATCCTGCTTCTTCCCGCATCCATCCTCTCCTTTCACTGCCGTCCAGGGTCCTGGGGCTGCCAGTGTGACCAAGCCCCTCCTCCCAGCCTTGGCTCCTGCCCAGTGAGAGTGTTTGACAGCTGTGTCAACATGGAGATGCAATGGGGCAGGACCGCGGTGCCTGCCACGGGGGCAGAGGGCTCTATGGGGCGACTTTGGAGCCTGACTTGAAGTGCAACAGCACTTACCAAGTTAAGCTGGTGGTCAGAGAGGATGGGGCGGGAAGGGTGGAAAGTCTGCACAGTGGGGTGAGGGGGGCAGACCTTGGAAGGAAGGTGGGGAGCTGGATTGTGGGTATGGCTGTAGCAAAAAAAAAAAAAAAAAAAGAGAGATGGCAGGTCTGGAAAGGGGAGGGCCTCTGCAGGAAAGTGTCAGTCCCCCCCGGCAGACAGTTCTGATCAAGCCAACTAATTGGTGAAGCGCAGAGAAGCAGCATGGCTGTGGCACCCCAGGAAGTCATGATTGAAACCAAGATCAAGTTCTGTGTTTTTATGGTTTTGATATTGTTAAGTCAGATCTGGAAACCCATATATTACTGGGCAATCCAGATGATTTTATTGAACTGACTGGATTTGTTTTTTCCTAGTCTAGCAAGAGACTACAAAGCCTGTATGGTGTCTAAGACTTTATTTTCATTGTCACAGTATTTCTTTTATTAGGATTAATTCATGTCAGTTTTATTTACTGATATTAACGCAGACTAGAAAGTGTGTGTGTTTACATACTTGTCAACACATTAAAGCTAGGCTAACCTATAACTATACCTTTCTGGGGAAGAAGCGAAAACCCTTTTTGCTGTTCAAAGGTAATATATCTTTCCATAATTAAATATCTCTGTTTTAAAAATCACATCCCTTCTTGCTGTCTATACCCACTCATTGTGAATTTTTAACTCAAAAAAGATAACTTGCTCTAGTTTTTGAACAAGGAGACAAGAAGTTATTCAGTGTTCACAAATAGAATCACAGTGTTTTAAACTGTGAGGGACTTTCCATTTGGTCCAACCTCTTCATTTTACAGAAAGGGAAACTGAGGCAGTCATAGGTGAGGCAGTTTGTCCAAAGTGATGCAGCTAATCAGCAGCTCAGCCAAAACCAAAAATCGGGATTTCTGGCTTCCAAGTTCTATGACCTTTCCACTGCCCCATGCCTCATCCTAGTTTTATTTAAAAAAAAAAAAAAAAAAAACAGAAAGAAAAGAAAAAGATATCAGAGAATTGAACTGACACATTTCTTTAATTCTCCTGCCTCTGTCCAGGGTGTAAAAAATCCTGATATATTTTAAAAGAAACATTTAAAAATGTATCTGGATGGGTAAAGAAGATCAGGTATATTTGTGATATGCTAATTAGAATATATCTCATTATGCAAGAAACATGAAACTTGGCAGAGGGGGATGCTATTCAGAGTAACTTAAGAAAACTTCAAAGGTAGGACAAAAGAGGGTTCTTTTTATTTATTTGATAATGTGTGGTTGCCATCAAATTTCTGATAGGGTCTGACACCTTTATAATAAACCCCTGTAGAAACTGGGGAATCTGTCAGACACGTGGAAGGAAAAGCAAACAGCTCCGTTTCTCTCTGGGTTTCCTCGGGTGTAAGCGGGGGCCTTTCCTGCAGTGCTGGCCTGCCAAGCTCCTTCCTGTAGAAACCCATCTGTGCTACCACGAGTCGTTTGCAGAGGGATCATATTTTGGCAGCCAGGCTAATCCTTCCAAGGTGACCCACTCTTTGGAGAAACAGATCATTTGCAGTTGTTGTTACGAAACACGCGTGCAGTGATGCGCGTCGTTGTTTGGGAGAAAAACAAAGTGTGTTTTCTCCCCATGGCTGCTTGTTTTGCCAGATCTTTCTAAGTTGAAGCACTATTCTTTCAGAGCAGTTCTAAGCGTCCTGGGGAGAAACACCAGAACGTGATCAGGTTTCATGTTCAGGAGGAGACATGAGCTCCCTGGTGCAGAGAGAACTGTCCCCATCCCCAGGGGGGAGTCCAGAGACCGCCCCCTCACAAGATGAGAGGGGGCCGTCACTTCACCTTGGCAGGGCCCCCACCCCTGCAACTCTGGGGCCAACAGAGCCCTTCCTGCCTGCTGTCTGCCTTTGCACCTGACTCGACCATTTCTGGTGTGATTGATGCAAAGGTGCAGTTCGCCTGGCTGTGAAGTTCATAGGACAGAAATATCAGTCACCCTTGGGCTGTGACAGCCTCTAGGTAGGAAAAGTCCTAGGGAAGGATCAGGAAGGACACCTCAGGGTACCAGTTTGGAGTTTAGAAGTGTCGTTCAAGCAGGGTTTAGTGCAACACGTGTGAATTTTACCATTAGAACAGACTGCTTTGGAATCCCAGCTATTCTGTTCGTAGTCTTAATGTCATAATAGCCCAGAATCTTCTTGCCTAAGAACCCAATTGACTCCTGCAAGGGCTGAGGACTCTTGTGTCTCCAAAAGGTTATTTGTGGAGCATCAGTCACAGACAGTGCTCATGAAACAAGGGGTGCCTGTTGAGTAAATGTGGACTCGGTGCGCAACGTCCCCCTCGCCCCAACCCCTGCAGAGTGCCGGTGCCAAATGTCGCAAAGGCTCTGAGAAGATCTGCAGTGGGAAATACGTCCACCCAGGCATTCCCCACCCCTGGCCACAGAGCCCCTCTTTATATGCAGCATCCATCAGCATCTGGGTCAGTTCTGGGAATGCCATTCAGAAATACCAGCCCGGAGAGGTGCTATTTAGTATTTACTAAATGGTCTCTTGAAAGAGTTCAATTATTTCCTGAGACTCCCGTCTCTGTGAAAGGATTAGAAACCACATCTGTAAAGCACTTCCATATGCTTAGCACGAAGAACCTGGATAAACGGCGATTCGAAGTGTTGAAAAATCATAAATCCACTCCTGTTTTGAACACTCACGTTAATTGCTTTGCCCTTTGAACTCACAGCGTTTCCATTACTCTGGTGCCGGGATGGGCTTGTACTTCTGGATTCTTGGTTGCCAAAGCCGGAACCAGTCTTAACTGGTTTAAGAGATAAATGCTCTCAACCACGCATGGCTTTGATTTTGGATTATCATCTACAAGCATGTCTATGTACATGGAAAAGAGTCCGTTTGTAGATCACTTCCAATCTTCTCTACCTGGTTGCATACTGATTCCTCTTCTTTTAATTTTTTTTCCCTGCTCTTAACCAGGGATTTGCAAAACTATATCTGAAGCTGCAGGAAACGTTTCTGATAGATGTTCACAGAAACCCTCCTGAATTCTGGCAAGAGTTTGTGGAAAAGTGCCTGATTCACTTCTAGCTTCAACTTTATAATTTCTCACAGATTTTCACGTCTGCTAATACTTTTGTTTCTCCCTGTTTCCTAGTTCTAGCCCCAACTGTGTTGTCTTTTTCATTTTCTTAACTCTGTGGTCTACCCTTTTAAAAACATTCCTTTATTTTAATCCTCTGGCTGGAGTTCAGCACTTCTTAAATTAGGTTCTCAATACAAAATTTTTGAAATATGAAGAAACAGAGGTAAATAGGGCTTTTTACTGTAGGACTTCTGAGTGCTTTTAATAGTCTAATATGCATTGGAGAAGGAAATGGCAACCCACTCCAGTGTTCTTGCCTGGAGAATCCCAGGGATGGGGGAGCCTTGTGGGCTGCCGTCTATGGGGTTGCACAGAGTCGGACACGACTGAGGCGACTTAGCAGCAGCAGCATGCATTGTTAATCTCCAGAAGGGAGATAGAACAGTGTTTTCCTAACTTATGTAACTACTGAACCTCTACCTCAGCCCCTTTAATAGCATCTTAGGAATGTAATTCTGCAAATCCCTCTTTGCATCAGTTAGTTCAGTTCAGTCGCTCAGTCGTGTCCGACTCTTTGCGACCCCATGAATCGCAGCACGCCAGGCCTCCCTGTCCATCACCATCTCCCGGAGTTCACTCAGACTCACGTCCATCGAGTCGTGATGCTATCCAGCCATCTCATCCTGGGTCGTCCCCTTCTCCTTCTGCCTCCAATCTCTCCCAGCATCAGAGTCTTTTCCAATGAGGCAACTCTTCGCATGAGGTGTCCAAAGTACTGGAGCTTCAGCTTTAGCATCATTCCTTCCAAAGAAATCCCAGGGTTGATCTCCTTTAGAATGGACTGGTTGGATCTCCTTGCAGTCCAAGGGACCCTCAAGAGTCTTCTCCAACACCACAGTTCAAAAACATCAACTCTTCAGCGCTCAGCCTTCTTCACAGTCCACCTCTCACATCCATACATGACCACAGGAAAAACCATAGCCTTGACTAGATGGACCTTAGTCGGCAAAGTAATGTCTCTGCTTTTGAATATACTATCTAGGTTGGTCATAACTTTTCTTCCAAGGAGTAAGCGTCTTTTAATTTCATGGCTGCAGTCACCATCTGCAGTGATTTTGGAGCCCCCAAAAATAAAGTCTGACACTGTTTCTACTGTTTCCCATCTATTTCCCATGAAGTGATGGGGCTGGATGCCATGATCTTCGTTTTCTGAATGTTGAGCTTTAAGCCAACTTTTTCACTCTCCTCTTTCACTTTCATCAAGAGGCTTTTTAGCTCCTCTTCACTTTCTGCCATAAGGGTGGTGTCATCTGCATATCTGAGGTTAATGAAGTTTCTCCCAGCAATCTTGATTCCAGACCCAAACCTTTGCATCAGACCCAAACATCTTAACCTGTAAGTTCCTTAATCATTCCTGTAGCATTATGTACCGTTACCCCTTTGACTGTCTGTCCAAACTAACTGTATTATAATCATCCTGAAAACCTTTTTATTTCTCCAGATCTTCTCATGATATTCCCTCTCTTCCACACGCATCTAGTGATCTTTCCTAGCAAATCTAGAATGCTTTATTTTCTTTCTTCTGCACCTCTGTCAAATCGCAGCTTCTCTGGGAAAACTTGATTAATCAAACAATCTACAAAGCTTTGAAGTTCCAGGAAGCCATCACTTAGGACAGTAAGAGAAAGAGTTGTGACTGTGGAACCAAACCCTTGGGAGAGAGGCAGGACCAGGGCTGGTTCCTTTTAGGATGACTTGACCTCGCAGAACCTTGCTGGAAGTTGTGGCATCATGAAGAGCAGGGACAGGTGGGTCTCCCGGAGAAATGTTGCCTTTAGATAAGATTCACTTTTGTATAATTTTTTCTGGCATGCAGTTTGTCATTTTATAGAATGATGAGTTTTTTCCAGATTATAGATTACTGTAGTTTGCAATATTGTCACCGCTTCCTGTTAGCACAAGCATGCTGCTGCTACTGCTAAGTCGCTTCAGTTGTGTCCGACTCTGTGCGACCCCAGAGATGGCAGCCCATCAGGCTCCCCCATCCCTGGGATTCTCCAGGTAAGAACACTGGAGTGGGTTGCCATTTCCTTCTCCAGTGCATGAAAGTGAAAAATGAAAGTGAAGTCGCTCAGTCATGTCCAACCCTCAGCGACCCCATGGACTGCAGCCCACCAGGCTCCTCCATCCATGGGAGTTTCGAGGCAAGAGTACTGGAGTGGGTTGCCATTGAATAGCTAACAGAGGAAGGAAGCATAAAGGAGTTTGCATTTTTTCCACGAGTTGTTAGATTTGTTGGTGAATCAAATTTAACCTGAGCACAATACCTTGACAACACTTGAGGTCTGACTAGTGACCTCTGTGCTCGATGGTGATAATGTTAGAGCAGCTGTGAGTTTTGAATCAGATTGTTACTCTCATTCTGAATTTAGTATCTGATCTGTAAAATTTATCTTTGGTTTCTTATAGTATTTTTTTTCTTTTCTTAGTACTTCTCAAACTTTAATGTGTATCTGAGTCTCCTAGGAATCATGTTAAAACACAGATTCTGATTTTTTAAGACTGGTGTGTAACGCTTTACAATGTTGTGTTAGTTTCTGCTGTACAACAATGTGGATGAGTAATATGAGTGCATATATTGCTTTCCTCTTAAGCCTCCCTCCTACGCTTCACCCCACCCCACCCATCTGGGTCAGCGCAGAGCACCAAGCCGGGCTCCCTGGTCCCCACCAGCTATCTGTTTCACACATGACAATGTACATATGTTTGTGCTACTCTGTCAGTTCATCCTACTGTTGATTGAAAGATGCTCCCGGACAAAAGGGAGTTGAGAATCTAACAGATTATTTACACTGAGAAACACATTATTTCATTGCGTGCATTTTGCACCTTCTTTGCACCCTTTTGCACTTTGTACCCTTCTTATTGCTCTACGTTTTACATTGAAGTTTACTGTTACTTGAGAAATCTAGGAACAGAGCAAAATTTAGGCATGTGTAAGCATTTAATCACCTGGACTTTCTGGATGTCAGTAGCAGTCTTTGAAGTTTGTTTTCTTATGACTAGTATATTTGGACTGCCAATTTGGTTGTAAATTAGACTTTATTTTATTGTAGTCTTGATCGACTGAGACTCTGCACTCACTTGAAAGGGTATAGCATATTAGCTTATGGATAGTTGGGGGCAGGTAATGTAAGTCTATTTTAGGTATATGAAAGGATTACTGTATTTTATTTTGTAAACCAACAAAGTCTAGAGTTGAAGCAATTCATCCTCATGTTTGCTATCTGTGGTACAAATTAAAGGAAAGAAAGAAAAGCTGTCTTTTGCTGTTAGTTCTTTTTTTCTTTTTTTCCATGAATGGGGGCTGTTTTATGGGTCAAGGATTCAGTGACTGCACTTTCTGTCGCTGTGTTTCAACTGTATAGCTGCCTATAAACAATTTGGTTGGTTTTAGAGTAAATCAGGATAGGAATGTATTCATTCCATACACACACCATGGGCACATCCCTCAAGCTTTTGGAAACCAGTTTTTCACTAAACCTCCATTTTCATTTCCTGATAGCACTTTAGGAAATTCCACGAAGATCCTGATTGATTCTGAAACTCCCAGATTGCCTTTAAAAGCTACCGAGACTCTCTACTGAGGGTTTAAAGAGCAATTTCAAAAATACAATACAGGAAGAGAGGGTAAAAGATAGAACTTATTAAGCCCAAGAGCCCAGGGAGCAAAGGTCAGTGTGGTGAGTGACCAGCATCCATGTCACTTTTTGGACAGGGGTCCTGAGGGCAGTGTTGCCAAATGAGCTTTCTTGATCAGATAATCATTAAAGGTATATAAAATGGTCACAGGCTCAGAATAGTGGCTCAGCCAACCAAGATCCTGGTTTGCAGTGGGACTGGCCGTTATCTGTCCTTTGTCATGAGGAGAGCAGATTTTCCTTTAAGAACCCGGGGTGTGTCTCCCACCCAGGCTCTTGTCTCTCATGTCATTAATGCTTGGCTTCTGCCTTTGCTTTTGCTCCATTGATGATCACTGGGCCCCTTTGCTGGTCCAGGTTTTGTGCTGAGCTCAGGAGATGCAGAGGGAAATAGCCTCTCCTCTGGATAGCTCACCCTGGAGAAGGAAATGGCAACCCACTCCAGTACTCTTGCCTGGAAAATTTCATGGACTTAGGAGCCTGGTAGGCTGCAGGCCATGGGGTCGCAAAGAGTCGGACACGATTGAACGACATCACTTTCACTTTTCTGGATATCTCACAGACCCATAGAGCGTAACAAACGGGGAAGCAATTTATCACCATGTGTCGCTGGGGAACCCACAGAGAGGTGGGGAGGCAGAAAGAGGAGTCAGAACTCCTTCAGCTTTCCATTCGTGTTGCTTGAAATCCGTAGGCTAGGACATGAAATTAATATGCCTTTCAAACATTGGCGTGTACCTCATGCCGAGGATTCTTGCTTGGCAAGTCTGTGTTTACCCGAAAGCCTCTCTTTTAGCATTATCTCTCTCTCCATGACTGCAGTCTTGAAGTGGCATCTGAGATGAAATGTCAAGAAAACATTTGGACATCAGGCCAGTAAATCACAGAAGCTGTTTTGCTAGTCAAGCGTAGTGACGTTTTTACAGAAGACACCAGAATCTGCAATAGCCGTGGCTGTGAGTCCTTCCTGTACCTATGGGTTGATAATGGAAAACAGATCTGAACCTTACTAGGGTGTCCAGGTGGGCTGATGAGGTGGCGGAACCTTCTGCAAAGACAAAGGTCACCCATGAGGGGAAGGTGGCCCAGTTGCGCAGGAAAAGTTCAGGGGAATAAGGGATGGATAATTACACTGGGGGGAGGTGTATCCAGGAGCACCGAGTTCCTGATGCCCAGGAAGGATTCACACGCCCAGTTTCTCTCCTGGATGCAGCAATGTTAACCTTTCCCTCCAGTTCAAGACCTTATGGAATGTAGCAAAACCTCCAAAGAGTGGGAATAAGGTACCTGGCTTAACTGAATTTTCTGCCTTAATTAAGAGTAAACCCTTTTGTCAAGCTTCCCAGGTGGCTCCAGTGGTAAAGAATCTGTCTGCAGTGCAGGAGACACGGGTTGGATCCCTGGGTCGGGAAGATCCCCTGGAGAAGGAAATGGCAACCCGCTCCAGTATTCTTGCCTGAAGAATCCTGTGGACAGAGGAGCCTGGTGGGCTACAGTTCATGGGATCACAAAGAGTCGGACATGACTGAAGCGATTTCGTAGGCACACACAAACTTGTTAAGAGTAAACCCTTTTATTAAAAAAGGAAATCCTTTTATTAAAAGTAAGCCTTTCCTCCCCACCTTCTCTCCTCTTGTCCATGAAAATGTCTTTTATATGATACAGTGAATACCCTTGAATCTTTGAGATTTAGTTGAGGTTTTGGGATTTCCCCAAGTTCATTTGACTTTGGTATTATACTTCACAGTAACAGATGAGAACGTAGCTCTCAGAAATTCAGATGATTTTGTATAACTTTAAACAACCAAAAGACACTGGTTATGTTTTTATGTGTGATGTGAAGGTTCTGGTTAGTGAAATTAAAGTTTACCAGCACTATGGGATGCAGGCTGTTTTTAGTATCTATGACAAATGGAAAACATGTTCTTCTGTTATCTTACAACAGTTTTGCCACCAAAAGGAAAGAAAATAGACAATAAAAAAATAGAACCTACTACTTAAAATGCAGTCAAAGTAATTAAAGGTGGCTAGAAACTATCTTTGAAAGCTATTCCAAAACCATGTCTGGTATCAATGGCGCATATAGATTGAGGGGTAGAGACAGATGTTCCTAAGTTATTTCTAAGCTTTTTTTTTTTACTGTAGCTATAGGAATCCCATGAAGGTTAAAAGCTATAATTATCACCTTTTCAACTTGCTAAGTTATATTTTCATCATCGGAGGTAATTTGTATTACTGAATCTATATACCACATGATTACATAGTTTGAAAATAGGAAATGTTGTCATTCCTGAGATTAAATCAATAGAGATGGAATTTGGTGTAACTATCAGAATACTTAGAATGGTCATTTATCACATCATTAATTTGTTAACTCAGAATCAATCTTTATTCATTTTGGCTTTACTAATTTAAAATTTTATGATTAATTGGGCAAAAGTTGGACTAGAGTTATTTTCGGAATTTGTGAAAAGGCTTATTAGATTATATAATTGTATAAATAGAAACAGTCAGTGACTATTTAAAGGTGCTTAAGAGACCATTCTCTGGAAGTTTTCCTCTACTTGAAAAACATTGATAAGCTATTTAAAAATCGTTCCTCAGTCTGAAGGAATCCTAAAATGGTTTGCTTTTCCTTGCTCTCTCTGTGTGTGTATGATGTTGTGATGTGTTTATTTCAGGCATTATTATGGCCAGACCAAGGAATGGCCTCTGATGAACAGAGGACAACTTTTAAACAGACAATCCATAATGTGATATGGAAATCTTCACCAGCATTTGTTTCTGAGTTGATTTTGAGCAGCTCAGCACTCGTTTGCAAAGGAAAGAATCTTTTAAAGTAGTGAATATATTTTTAGACTGAACTACCCACCCAATTTCATTCTTCATGCAGCTGTGATATCAGAGTACTAGTATCTCCAAGCTGTGTGCTATTATAGAATGTACTAGAACTAGACAGCTAGAACTATAGTATGATTAAGGTGCCTTTGATGGGCTGGTTCACCAAAGTAGTACATTAATACTCTCATAATATTAAGTAATTTTACCTGTATGAGGGACCACGTTGGCTTTTTGTACTCTGGACTGTGACGTGCATTATCATTTATAACATGTTTCTTGGGACAGTGCCTTCTATAGCGGATTGCAGTTTATAAAATTTTAAGTCAGAGAACACCAGTGTACATATTTGATTTATGAGACTGAGAGTAAACTGTTTAATAAGAATCTTGAGAGATTTAAGAGTCTTTCTTTGAATAGTCTTGTATCACACGATTATGATCTTCATGGCATTTCTAACATGCTAAGTCTTTCAACATCATAATTATGAATTTCATTATTTCATTACATTGAGCAGGGGGGGTTCCATTGTTAGAACATTAAGAGTGGAGTTGCTTGTTCATAGGACCTTGTTTGTGGATGGAACTTTATCTTTAAAAATATAAAAGTATACTTTCTGGGAGGATTCTTTTAAAAATATTTAACAGCACCTTGTTTCTTTTATTGAAGTATAGATGATTTATAATATTATATAAAAGGATTCTTTATTTCACAGTTTTTATTAATTCCAGCTATTCTTCCCCTGGCAAGCCCACATTCATGGAGTTTCCCGAGTGTAAAAACGTTCTTGCTTGAAAGGTTCCATGATTCTATCTTGAAAGTTAACTTCAGACCTGGATGTCATGCAGATACTGGTTTTATGTGGCGTGTTTCATGCTTGGTTATTTATGAGGCCTCAGGTTATTTATGAGCTTTCTATTTCTCTGGTTCCTTCTCTGTCTTCCCTAAAAGGAGGCCACAACGATTGTTACGCTGGGGAATAGGCACCGTTCCTGCCTGGGTTTTAAGAAGAGATTGCTGGGTTGGGAAGATCCCCTGGAGAAGGGCATGGGAACCCACTCCAGTGTTCTTACCTGGAGAATCCCACGGACAGAGGAGCCCAGCGGGCTAAGTCCGTAGGGTCGCAAAGAGACAGACACGACTGAAAACAATTTTAGCACACACGTCGCCCTGACACGGGAACTCTTTGGGGCCAGGTCTTCGCTCCAGGTGTGCCCACGGTCTTGGGGGTTTTGTTTTATTTTCTTTCTCAGCTGTCTTTCTCCCTTTAAGGACTCTGAAATCCCTGCAGGGCATAGGAATTCTTTGCCCTCTTCTTGGCTGCCTTTCAGAGGGCATGTCTTTTTTTAGTGCCTCTGATAGGCGTTTCCTGCTCTCTCTCTTTTTTTTTTTTTTCAAATTGCTAAACTTGAAAAAGTTTTTGAACTTTAATATGTGTGTCCTGATCTACTTTCCCAACTCATGCCAGTGAGTAAAATTACGCTAATTGCTTTTAATCTCCCAGTCACTTCAGTTTTGGTGTGAGAACATTGTGGTACGTGTGAACAGGTTTTTGTGCCAGAAAAATAATCAAAAACCCTTGCTCAGAAAAATAGTGCCATTAGGAGCCATCAGCAGCACATAATAATGGCAATTAATGATAATCAGGGGCCAACTTACTGCCTGCCATATCTGACTTTTTTTTTAAAGGAGTGAAACATACGAAGTTTATTTTATTATTATTATTTTTTTACTTTGTGCAAGTATTTTTACATCTGCTTGCGATTAGTCTGCCTTGTAACTACCACCTCAGGCCCAGTTCTTTTTAGGGGAAAAAATGAATTCCTTATGTAATAAGTTATCGTTTGGAAAATTTCTCTGACAGACCGTGAGCTCTTCTTATGAAACATTCGATACAAAAAAAAAGAAAGAAAGAAAGAAAAAAAAGCACGCAACTGTAATTTACTACAGGAATAGGGGTTTATAATGGAGAGATAGTGGAGCTTATGTATCCACGTTAGTTACTTTCATAAGGATGAGCATTTGTACCTCGTATCGGAATGCAATAATGCAATACAAAGGGTTATAGCATAAAAAAACCCTATTATATAGGTGAACAAGAACTTACACTAAGAGAGCATGTTATTAAGGGGAGCCCTTCGGATCTTGTTCAAGATGGCTTACCAGAAACATCTTCAGTTTAGGCTTATATGGAAGTATAAACCCCCAAAGTAAAGTAATCATCAGATTCCAGAATATGTATAAACATTATATGTACTTAAAAAAAAAAAACCACAAGTGTATTCCAAAAACTTAAATATAAGAAAGAAATATAAAAGCTATGTGTCAGAGACCTGAAAGGCATATTTAACATTAATAAAAGAAGGGGCCTGGGCCTCTTGTAGATTTTGAAGTGGTGGTTTTTAAAATTAGAAGCTGGGTATGTTGTGACCTAAGAAGCATATGATATAGCTGTTGCTAGGGTAAGGGGACTGCTTTTGCCAAAAGCTGAGTAAACAAACAAGATCAACCCACATAAACTGATGTCTGTGGTCCTCACAGCTCATTGACCATCTGCTTGTTTTTTTGCTTTTTAAAAATTCTGTGTTTTCTCCCCTTCAATATCTGTGTATCTGACACTTTGGAATTCAGATCTGCTTAATGAGATTAGTCAGTCATCTTTGCGGTTCTGCTATTTGCTTTTTGTGTGTGTGTGAAAGTTTGAAGAATCTTGAAAACCCTGGAATCAACCTGAAGACCTAAAAATTTAAGAACATCTTCTGAGATTCGTGCCTCAGCTGTGAATGTTTCTCCTTGGATTTTTAAAGTGTTAACTTGTTTTTCAGACGCTGTCTCTTCATTTTGAATGCAAAGGGAGTCTTAAGTCTTTTCCCAGCATGTCACGTCCCGTTGGTGCGTTGCTTAGATCTGTCCGTAAGCATTTTTGGACTGTGCACATGTGAAAATGGGGAGGACTGGTTTGTTTCTTAGCGTGCTCGAGATTCTAGAAGGCTGTTGAAGCCTGCCTTGTCGACTGTTAAGGGGCTGTGCTAGCAGCCCTCGCTGCAACTCTTTTACTGAAACACCGTGATTTGGGATTGTTTTCATACATGCTGTGGGAGGAATAATGCCACTCTTTTTACTGTCTCGCAGGTATGTTGAAAGGCTGAGTGAGGCAATGTATGCGAACAGGCTTTTGAGTTCTTTGGAAGAGAGCTGTTTCAATCAGGCATATAATTAATTTCACCCCCATTATTATTGTGCTGCTTCTAAAACTTGCACAGGGCAGTTCCACGGTAAGGCAGCGTGATAGCTGAATAAGCCCGAAGGCAGTCAAGACTGCCCACCTTTCCCCCCCAACCCTTCCAGTTGGGAATGGCTTCATTTTCCCAGGATGGTAATCCCAGGGCTCTGCAGAGAGTTTGAAATGACGTCATCTCCATCAGAGAGTGTGGATGACCTCCGTTCCCCAGACTTGCTCTCTCTTCCAGCTGAGGTCCAGGTGCTTGTCTTTTGTTGTACAAAAGCCCACCTTTCTTCCCACCTGGGCTGCACCCACTTTGCCTGCGGCTCCTGTAATTACATGGTGAGTGGACCATCATTCCATCTTCCCTAGAAAAGGGGTGCTCTGACTCAGACTGGCTTCCACCAGCACCCTGGCAGATGGCAAGAAACACATTGCAGAGACTTGGAGAGAGGGAAAAAAAAAAATGGCTGGGTCCATGCTACCCACGCGTGGGGCTGCAGCTGTAGTTGGATATTGGCTTATCAGTGACATTGAGGGAAAGTCCTCATTTCCTGGGAAAAGTGAGTCTTTCTTTTCTTTGGAGGGGGCGGTGTCTGCTTTTGTCTAAACCCTCAGCCCTCCATGCAGTCAAAACTGCAGAAGGAAGTCTTTGGTATGTACTGTCTCTTAGAGAAAGGAAGAGCCATGGGGCCAGAGATTGGATTTATAGAATTCTCCCAAAGAGGCTGTCATCCTGGGTTGACTCCTCGAAAGCTCAAGAGAGTCTCAGGAGGACTGAGATTATGAATGAGCTTATATGACTTTTTTGAGCATTTTAAAGCATACTTATCATTGCAAGTAATTGTACAGAGCTCTTTTACCAGTATTTTCTCTCGGTTTGTAGATCCGTGGACAAACATACACAGAGAATATTGTTTTCCACTACAATTGAGTTTGCATGCTGTGGGGCACCTTTGGTTTCTGTGCGTACTCGAGAATGGAGTCACATACATGTCAAGAGCTCCTGTTCCTCAGGCTTTGAGTGGTTCTCTGTTGCCTCGTTCACTGGCCAGCTTTCTGCCCCAGTGGTCATCCGGGGCCCTTATGTGTTGAGGATTGTGAAGAAGCTGAGCTCCAGTTCCTTTTTTTTAAAACTAAAAAATATTTATTTATTTATTTATTTATTTAACTGTACCAGGTCTTAGCTGTGGTATGTGATTTTATTTTTTTTCAATTGTGGCATGCAAACTCTTGGCTGTGGTATGTAGGAGCTATTAATATTTCCCCAACCAGGGATGGAACCGGGGGCCCCCTGCAGAGGGAGCCAGGAGTGTTAGCCACTGGACCACCAGGGAAGTCCCTGCAGTTCTTTCATCTATTACTTTCTTAAAAGCAGAGGGTCTTCTCTTCTTTCTCTTTTCCCTGTCCTCTTCCTACAGGCTTTGATCTTGGACAGGCGGTAGCAGGTACCAGTCAGGGTCTTAGAGGATGGGGTAGAAGAAAGAGGGATTGGGTTGTTTTTGCCTCCTTATTGATAGCCTTCCAGAGGCTGAGTTGCCTTTCTAGGGAGTCTATATGTGTGCCCCAGGCCAGGTCTCCTTTTGGGGAGAAGAGCCAGGAACTGGGTACCACAGGGCTCTGTGACCCAGCGCAACCTTGCTCACATGCCCTGGGAGCCCAGCTTCCAGTGTCTCCATCCGTTGCCTCTGCCTTTGCCTTTGCCTTGGACGGAGCGGTTGTCGGTGCCCCTTTGCAAAGGCCTCTGAGAAACGTGAGTGACACTGTGCATGCGTGCTTATTCGCTCAGTTGTGTCCAACTCTTTGCAACCCCATGGACTGTAGCCCGCCAGGCTCCTCTGTCCATGGGATCCTCCAGGCAAGAATACTGGAGTGGGTTGCTATCTCCTCCTCCAGGAGATCTTCCTGACCCAGGGATGACACCTGCATTTCCTGTGACCCCCCCCCCCCCGCATTGGCAGGGGGATTCTTCACAACTGTGCCATCTGAGTAGTCCCGAGTGCCATTATGTCTGGAGGTCAACTTAAGCCCTGGCTCTTGAGAGGGAGGGAGGGTGTTTGGCTTATTTTAATCTTGCATCAGTACTTTGAATATTGTTGTCCCGGTGACCCCAAGTGGACTAGCATCTTTACAGGAACATTTTGCTGATGGTCAAAGCCCCACGTGCACCTCTGGTGGTCTAGGTCTCCTGGTGACCCAAGTTTTGTTTCTTGTAGACACCTGAACGCTGTCCCTGACACAGACTTTTTTGACTGAGACCTTGTCTATCATTTGAACTTGAAGGAGAGACTCCAAGCGGTCTGAGCCGTTACCCCTGACTTGGCCAGGCTCCAGGCTCTTGGCAGCCTCCCAAAGGGAGCCTTCCAGGGGGCAGGTGGCGGGTCCGGGGGCCTGGGCGTCACTTCCTCCGGGGGCAGTGCCCGCCTTGGCCCAGCCACCTACCTGGCTGGCTCTGACCCGTGAGCGGATGACGAATAGTCTTCCCAGTACTCCTTGTTTATAGCATTAGTAACCTGAAAGGGATCTCCACCGGAGAGGAGGTTTTTAAAAATGAAAGTAGTTAGTCAAGTTAAGCTGGTGGGACAGGAGGAGAGACTGCCAACTGAAGTGATTTGAGAGGTGTTAAAAGACCCCCACCAGGACGGAGGCCACCCCTAGGGCAGCCTGCCCTGCAGGGGCCCTGCCCCCACCCCACTGCCGCCCGGCTGTGGCCTAAGCCACGTGGCTTGAATGCTGGGCCCTCTCTCTCATTTGTCTGCATATCGGAGGGGTTGCCAGGTAGGTGCTGTGAATGAGTGAGGTGGGTCAATGTGGCCCTCCGGGTACCACTGTGACCTGGGAATGGAGAACCAGATCTCAGCGTGAAAGAAGTTTCCAATGGTGCTTGCACTGTGATGTGCAGCCACTGGTGTTTGGCCTTTGTTGGGGGGACAGAGGTGGGGAAGGACCCTGGAGCCATGGGCTCCATCCCCAGGGCCAGGGCACAGCTCCATTCAGGACTGAAGGCCCTGGGCTATGCTAGTGTTGACCTGAGACAAATAGAGGGCCAGAAGCCCTGCAGTGAAGATGGGTTTATTTGGGGTCAGCACAAAAATGCAACTCAGGGTCGGCAACCACGGAGAGCCACAGGGAAGTCCCCAAGCAGCAAGAGAAGAACTCTTTTATAAAAGAAGGGAAACGGAAGTTGGGGGGCTGTGGTAAACAAAGGGCTCCTCACTTTTCCTTTGCTGGGTCCTTGCTGAGAAAGAAGAGGTGTCTTCCTTTTTCCTGTAGGGCTCTGCTGACATCACAGGACGTAAGAGTGCCCCCTTCTGGTCTCCCAACTCTATTTAATTGAGGTTTCTGCTGATTAATTTTTTACAGTATCTTCAGGGTTTTTTTGGATGCTGTAAATCTGTAAAATTTTCCCCACTTTTAAAAATATTAAAGGATTAAAAATGAAAAAAAAAAAAAACCCTTCTGTGTGAGCTGAATTTGACCAATTTTCATCTTTGGGAGAAATACCAATCTCTTAAGTTCTCTCTTAGATCAGAATCTTACGGTCTTGGATTTCTGTTCCCCATTCTGTTCCAAGTGTGGTCCATGTTCCAACACATTAGCCTCAACTGAGAGCTCCAGAGAAATGGAGACTATTAGACCCCATCTGCATTTTAATACGAGTCCAAAGATTACAGTTTGAGAAGCAATGGACCAGAATATCATTTCAGGGAGGATTCTGCTAAATTATTTTGGAGTGGGGGAAAACATGAACAGTCATCAGTATGTGAGCATGAATGCAGTCTTCAGATTAATTCGTTGATGGAAAGAATGAATGGGTTCAAATACATGAAGATCACGGTGGACGAAGGAAGGAAACAGGCCTGTAACACTTTGGTTAGGATGTTGTTTTGTATCCTGTGGGCACTGGGATGGGATACATGGAAGCTGTGAGCTTCTGGTTGAGGGCAAAGGATTTTTGTGGTGGTTGTTTTTAAACTCGATGAAGAATTCTAAGTGCCTACCTGATGCCACACTTCGCTTAACTCTTTTGCATAATTTATCCCATTAAGTCCTGACAACGGTATTTTGCGATGAGAATGATCATGTGAAGGTTTTACAACAGGAAGCTGAGCACCAGGGCAGCTTGGGAAGCCTTCCAAGGCCACCTGCTGGGACAGAAAGACTGCAGTTTGCACCCAGGAGAGCTCAGGCTTCTCACCAAGAGAGTAGTCCAGCTCAAGCTCCTTTCCTTTAACTGGGCCAAGGCTGGGCCTTGCTGGAGACTTTAAACAATTTCTAATTACTTTTGGGAAAGGTTTTTCTCTTAGATGTTCCATTGAGGGTTTGCTCTGTAAAAAGTGGGAGCAGCTCCAAAATAAGAAATATTTGATACTTCTGTAAAGACTGATGGTTCTGTTTGAACAGTTGCCTCCTGCTCTCAATCTCGGAAGTTGGTTCCTGATTTTGATTTGAAATTTGAATTGCAGAGAATAGCAAAATCAGGAACATACATGCAGTCTTGGTGTTGAAAGAAAAGTGAAGGGGTGTGAATTTAAAAAGCATGTTCATTGTGCACTTTTTGTGAAAAATTTTCCTTTATAACGACTTCTTCAATTTAGTATTTAACATTTCAAAGGATTTCAGAGGACTCTGCCTTCTCAAAAGTTGCCAAAGATTTCAGCTATTGTCATTATTAGACTTCAAAGCAGGGACTGCAGGCGATTTTAATGCCAATGCTTTTAATCCTAACCTTTGTATTGAGATTAGGAACACAAAGCATAGCCCGTAAGGGGTAAACCAATTTTTTTTTTTTGGTTTTGCTTTGTTTTTCTTTCCCCCAAAGAATTACAATGAAAGCCCCAAAGCCCCACTCACTGGAATTGTTCTTTACTCATTGATATTCTTCTTTTTTTTGGAGCTGTAAGCTGTGATGAAATCTGCACAATGGTATCTGTCATTGAAAAAATAGCTGCTGTAATGAAAGGACTTGGCACCTACAACAGACAATTTCAGGTGCTCACAGCCTGTTTCTACGAAAGATAAAGAGCCATGAGTCTCTCCCAAATTATCTCGTATGTGTCATTAGTGTTTGAAGGGCATATGTGTGTATGAGGGAGTTAGTATAACTTAGCTGCAGTGACCTCAGACGGCCTCAGCCTCGCCTCCGCTGACCACTTAACCCACATGCATGTTCAGTTGCTCAGTCCTGTTGCTGCCCCTAGACTACAGCCCGTCAGGCTCCTCTGTCCATGGGATTCTCCAGGCAAGAACACTGAAGTGGGTAGCCGTTTACTCCTCCAGGGCATCTTCCTGATCCAGGGATGGAACCTGTGTCTCTTGCGTCCCCTGCATTGGCAGGTGGGTTCTTTACCACTAGAGCCACCTGGGATATAGAGTAGTGTGTGCCCATTAATCCCAAACTAATGAGGCACGGTTGTTTTTGGAGTTACAAGTGGCATAGTTGCTGCAGAGGGAGGGGTTAGCAGGACCTGTTTTAGGTGTGTGGCTGGCTTCATCAGAGGCTTAGGGAGTGAGATAATAAACAGATGATAAACAGAAGAAGGATTAGGTATACTTGGAAGGATGGAGATGAGAGATATGGAAAGGTGATAGTGTGTTATGGTACAGAAAACACTGAGTTCAGAAGTCAGATACCAGGGCTTTGTCCATGTTGGGCAGCCAACTTGCCACGCAAGCTTGGGAAACTTGTTCTGTAGCTCAGTTCCCTGACCATACAGTGTACGTGTGGGAGCAGACGGCTTTAAATGTCTTCTTTGCCCATTGTCAGACTACTTGATTCTAATCTGAAGTACCCAGGCATAAACCAGCCAGCCAGTCAACCATCCAAACAGGCCAAGAGACATGATGTGGAGGATAAAGCATCGTGCTAATTTTGCAGAGGAATTGAAAGATACAGTCAGAATTTTAAAAAGATAACGTCATGGCCTGATCAGAGACAAAGGTAATTTTTGTCATCTACATGAACTATACCAGGAAAAGTATGTTTGGATGCCACGAACATGGGAAAGACGGGACTGAAATGTTCAGATTAAGATTAATTTGGCATTTATGAAGATGAAACATACAGAAGAAAAGACCTAGAAAAAATTGTGAAAGAGACAGCAGAAAGATTGGACATTATTTTACTATTTTCCTCTCATTTTAAAGTTTGGACAACCAAAGTGTGAGATTTTAGCATCTTATCCCTGACAGACAAAGAACATTGTAGATAGTAGTTTTGACTGTTTGGTAATATATTTCTGAATAGGATTCAGTGATTTTTTTGTCCCATCTGTGTACAGACTCTCAGGAGGGAATATTTCCAAAGGAATACAATGGCTGGATATTTAAAATTTAGACCATTGGATAGATAGCAGTTAGGTTTGTCTAATTGGTTGCATACCAGGGGAAAGGATGAGGGTGAAAACTTGGTAAATAACACTGTAGGGTGGTCCCTACCCCTTTAAGATCCTTTCTGCCTTCAATGAGATTGAAGTGAATTATCTTATCTGAGCTCCAACTGCTGCTGAGGTTACCTATAAACTCAGAGATTGTCCAGGAAAGAAGTACAACCTCAGACACCAAGAGGGAGAGGAAGTCTTAAACAAAATCATGGAGAACAAGAAAAGGCTTGGTCAGTGAATTGAAAGGACATCACCATGGCACATTTTAAGATCTTAAACATTCGTTCAAATGACTAAATCAAAGTGTTGATCTTTGAAAACCAGAATTCAACATGAGTTACCACCTGGGGGCTGATAAAAACAATGTAATCTCTATGTAAAATGCTGTTTAGTCATAAGTGCACAGAAAGAGTAATTGTTCTATGTTTAATTATTTTAATCTCATCTCCACTCAAACCTATTTCATACCACAATTTAAATTTTCTATCTGATTTCATCCTTTCACTGACCTGTGAGCTATCACCCTTGTAGCTTTGTAACACAGGCAAATAATGACCAAAAAATTCTAATAGATGAAATATCTTTAGGCATCTCCATTTGGGAAGTGGAAGTTACTTTGAACTAACAACTTTAAAATAACCGGTTTCGCCTAGTTTGCCCTTAAACTGACCTAGAACTGAATTAATTACATGTCACAAGAGCCCCAGCTAAAGTACCGTTCTGTAACATGCTTTATGACCAACTACACTATTTGAGAAGTATGAGTAAGTGGCTGATATTAGAACTTCAGATCTAATGTACATAAATACCCGACTCACTGTTCTGAAAAATTACAGTGGAATTGTTTGTTCTGAAACAGATTCCAGTCTGTTCTCTCTTTACAAGGACTTCCAAGTGGAATTTGGAAAACCGAATCTCTGAGATGAAACTCCATTCCCTCGATCCGTGTCAGACCTGGCGTGGTTTTCCTGTGTATGGAGCTTTCTGTTCTTTGACTCTTTACTCTCCATTCACATCCGTCTTTATGGGTTTCTGAATGCTGGGTTCCCGCTTTTTTATTTTAAGCAATCATAAAAGAGAAAACAGGGCATTTCCCAGACATAAAACTCTTTCCTGTTCCCAGTGGATCAGTTAATCCTGGACCATATCTAGAGTTCAGTAAAACTTGATTCAGTTAAATTCTATCACTTCATTCTATCCCAATTCTGGCTGCATAAAGAGGAAGAAAGCCAAGACTTTGGCCAATGTCAGAAAAATATCTTTCTCCCAACGTTTAGGTTGACTGCTTAGTTCTTGTAGTTGGACAAATGTGCCATGGAGTTTTAGCAGCTGTTAGGATTTACTATGCCTGAGTTGCCCTTTAAACTGCTTGTCTGACATATTTTGCTGCTTATTTTTAAGTGGGCTTCATATTTCATAGTATCTTATAGGTGGAGGAGACCTTGGGAAACTTCTGGTTGAACCCATTTGCTTTAGAAATGAAACAGCAGAGCCCGCAGAAGTCAAAAGACTTGTTTTAAGGTCACAAAGCCAGTAAGTGGCAAGTGAAAGTCGCTCAGCTGTGTTCGACTCTTTGCGACCCCATGGACTATACAGTCCATGGAATTCTCCAGGCCAGAATACTGGAGTGGGTAGCTGTTCCCTTCTCCAGGGGATCTTCCCAACCCAGGGGTCGAACCCAGGTCTCCTGCCTCACAGGAGGATTCTTTACCCCCTTGAGTCACCAAAACCCAGGCTAGAACCCCAGTTACCTAATTCTTGCCCCAGTGGTTTGGTCATTTGTATCAGAATAGGATGTAGTGATATTTTTCACCTCTCTCCAGACTCAGGAGGAACATTTTCCAAAAAATGCATGTTATTATTGGAGATTTTAAAAACCATAGACCACTTTATATAGTGGTTACTTTTTTTCCCTTTTATTTTGCACAGTTTCTAATGTGCAGAAAAGTAGAGAGACTAGAAACACAAAGCCAATAGCTAGGTTCGACCATTTCTAATTCACAATTCATCTTGTTTCATCTGTATCCCTACC
Organism: Ovis aries; assembly: GCF_016772045.2. Lineage (NCBI taxonomy): Eukaryota > Metazoa > Chordata > Mammalia > Artiodactyla > Bovidae > Ovis > Ovis aries. Next base: position 13,726,093 of record NC_056079.1, read on the forward strand.
TTCTCTCCCACCCCATATTTTTCTGAAGTAAACTCAGACATAGTATTATTTCATCCATAAATAGATCAGTACGCATCTCCAAAAGATTGACGTGTAAAAAGATAACCACAGTACTATTATTAACTGAAATAAATTAGCAGTAATCCCATAGTGTTATCAAATATCCTATAGTCTGTTTTAAAAATCTGTTATAAATAATGTATGATCATTTTATTTTCAAATAATATTTTTCCTAGGCGAAACAAACTCAGTTAAGAATGGTGGGTGTAAAAAAAAAAAAAAGAACGGTGGGTGTTTGAGATGAGAGAGGGAAGAATTGGGAGTTTGGGGTTAGCAGATGCAAACTGTTATCCATGGAATGGATAAACAACAAGGTCCTGCTGCATAGCACAGGGAGTGATATTCCAATATCTTGTGATAAACCATAATGGAAAAGAATATGAAAATGTGTGTATATATACATGTATAACTGAATCACTTTACTGTATGGTAGAAAGCAACACAGCATTGTAAATCAGCTATACTTGAATAAAATGAAGTAAAAAGAATAGTGGGTATTTTAGGTCAATGAAAAGAGAGAGGGGCTATACATGACTGTCAACATCACTGATAAAAACATGTCACGAGTTTATAGTCAGCAAGGAATTTACTAGATATTCACTTGGTTTTGCCGTGTTTTAATTCTTTCTACCTAAACTGTACGTTTTCATGTGATATTTTCCAAAGACATTGCCGCTGTTCTCTTTGAATCCCTTCAAGTCAAGCATCAGGGTATGAAAGAGACTTGTCACCACGGAAAGGGAGAAAGTCGTGGCTATTTTTGGTGGCAGGTTCAGAACAGATTTTTCCTTTGCGTCAGCAGACGTGAATACCTTCAGCTCCTTGAGCTCTAGTTTCCTAGCATGGTACATAAAATATTTTCTGGCAGGGGACAGGTTCTGTTCATTACAAGTTAGGGAAGATGAATTGATTCTTTGGAGGAAATGGTTGACAATGCATTTGTCATTTCTTCAATTATTCCTTTTTTAAAAAAATCATTGTCTTTTTTATTTTGGCTGTGCTGGGTCACTTGCTGTGGGCTTTTCTCTAGTAGTGGTGGGTGCTGACTTCTCTCTGGTTTTGGTGTGTGGGCATCTTGTCGTGGAGCACAAGCTCTAGGGCGTGTGGGCTTCCGTAGCTGCAGCTGCAGGCTCTAGAGCAGACAGCGTATTAAAAAGCAGAGACATCACTTTGCCAACAAAGGTCCATAGAGTCAACACTATGGTTTTTCCATGTACGGATGTGGGAGTTGGACCATAAAGAAGGCTGAGTGCTGAAGAATTCATGCTTTCAAACTGTGGTGCTGGAGAAGACTCTTGAGAGTCCCTTGGACAGCACGGAGATCAAATCGGTCCATCCTAAAAGAAATCAACCCTGAATATTCATTGGAAAGATTGATGCTGAAGCTGAAGCTCCAATACCTTGGCCACCTGATGCGAAGAGCTGATTCATTGGAAAAGAATCTGATGCTGGGAAAGATTGGAGGTAGGAGGAGAAGGGGATGACAGAGGACGAGATGGTTGGATGGTATCACCGACTCAATGGACATGAGTTTGAATAAGCTCCGGGAGTTGGTGATGGACAGGGAGGCCTGGGGTGCTGCAGTCCTTGGGGTCACAAAGAGTCGGACAAGACTGATGACTGAACAACAACAAGAAGACCTCTAGAGCACAGGCTCAGTAGCTGTGGAGCTGCTGAGCTTAGTTGCTTGGCGGCATGTGGAATCTTCCCGGAGTAGGGATCGAACCCATTTCTCCTGCATTGGGAGGCAAATTCTTCACCACTAAGCTACCAGGGAAGCTCTCATTTCCTCCTTTTAAATGTCTTCAGTGACGGAAGTCAAGTGGATGGATCTTTTGAATGACTGTCCCATCTCAACACCTTCAGATAGGTGTAGAATTTAAGTTGCAGGATATGAAGTCCAAAACAAAGAAATCTCATTGCTTGTCTGCAGGAATAAGAAAGTTAGGCTCTTTGGCGAACCTGAGAACACCAGAACTGCTTACAGGAGACTTTTTACTCCTTAGAGAAAGATTAGGAAAATTGGGTCCTGGGTGGTGAGAAGCAGGCAGCAAGATTTTCCTGAAGGCAGCAGTCATGAAAGTCAACACCCTAGAGAATCAGCCAGCTGGGAGAAAAGAAAGAAACTAGCCGTGAAAGCACAGCCGCGTGCTTGGTGCTGCCCAGCTGTCACACACCTGAAACTCACAGCGGAGGGAAGTGCGATCTGAAACGAGCTGGAGATTCTGTCTAGGCCACACTCACTTTGGGGACATAATACACCTATGTCATGTGCTTATGGGGGCCGCAGGCACACCTGGGGATTTGCTTAAAGTCTTCCCTCCCGTTCCCATCCCCCTACCACCTTTCCAAACTTGGACGAAGTCCTGGCTCCGCATCCTTCCTAGTGTCCGTTGTTGTGTGCTTGTTTCACCTTCTCTCTCTGCCTTTGGTTTTGGCTGGTCTAAGAAGCACAAGTGTTTCAGGAGAAGAGAGAGAGAGAGGGAGGATTACATCGCTGATAGATCCTACAGCTGGAGCAGCTGTTTCTGTGACTCGGGTGGTTCACTGGGCTCTCCGAAGCCCTGCCTCCTGCGATGATGCTCTCCTGCTTGCGTCCTCCACCCTGGCCTTGAGATGCGGCGATTCTCCCACATCTGTGGGACTTGTGGGGCCGGCTGCCTCGTCTCTGCTGTGTTGCCGAGGCAGGAAGAGGAGACGCCGCAGCTTCTGAAATCAGAACAGGATGTAAAAAAATAAAGATGCACCAGCCTGGTGGGTGAGCAGCATCTCTGTGTCTCTCTCACTCCCAGGGTCCTGCTCATTCAACTTTTCGTGTGTAACTCATGGGATTTGTAGGACATCTTCCTTTAAAAATCCATTAAAAAACTACTTATTTATTCATTTGGCTGCGGTAGTTGTGCTGCAGTTACCTTGCTGAGCGTGCCACGTACTTCTTCATATTTATTTTTCACACAACAGTAGGAGAAAGCCATTTCCTCCATTTTACCTTGGAGGAAATGATGGCATCCTAGAGATTTTTGGACTTTGGTCAAGGTGATGCACCTAAGAAGTGTTAGATCCGGGAGCTTTCTAATACCTGCAGATGGAGGCAATTTAGACCCAAGTGTATTCTCCTTCACCACGGAAGAAAAATAGGGTGTTGGAGAGCTCCATTTTTCTTGTATTTCTGAGACAACTTAATTTTTAAATTAATTTTGTTTGGAGTATAGCTGTTTTACAATGTTCTGTTAGTTTCTGCTGAACCAACAAAGTGAATCAGCCATACATTTACATAAATCCCCTCTCTTTTGGATTTCCTTCCCACTTAGGTCACCACAGAGCATTGAGTGGAGTTCCCTGCGCTATACAATAGGTTCATATTAGTTATCTATTTTATACATGGTGGTGTGTATATGTCAGTTTCAATTCCCCAATTCATCCCAGCCTTCCTTTATCCCCTTGGTGTCCATATATTTGTTCTCTAAGTCTGTGTCTGTTCCTGCTTTGCAAATAAGATCATTATACCACTTTTCTAGATACCACGGATATGTGCTATTATACGGTATTTGTTCTTCTCTTTCTTACTTCACTCTGTGTGACAGTCTCTAGGTCCATCCACATGAGATACCTTCATTTTTCAAAGAATGGGGATTCAAGGCTCCAAACAAGTTTCGCCCCCTTAGCCTATGCCCCCCAAGCAGTAATAATAGTAGCTAACATTTGTAGATGGGGAAACAGTGGAAACAGTGTCAGACTTAATTTTTTTGGACCTCACAATCACTGCAGATGGTGATTGCAGCCATGAAATTAAAAGACGCTTACTCCTTGGAAGGAAAGTTATGACCAACCTAGATAGCATGTTAAAAAGCAGAGACTTTACTTTGCCAGCAAAGGTCCATCTAGTCAAGGCTATGGTTTTTCCAATGGTCATGTATGGATGTGAAAGTTGGACTGTGAAGAAAGCTGAGCGCTGAAGAATTGATGTTTTTGAACTGTGGTGTTGGAGAAGACTCTAATTTGAGAGTCCCTTGGACTGCAAGGAGATCCAACCAGTCCATCCTAAAGGAGATCAGTCCTGGGTGTTCATTGGAAGGACTGATGCTGAAGCCAAAACTCCAGTACTTTGGCCACCTCATGCAAAGAGTTGACTCATTGGAAAAGACCCTGATGCTGGGAGGAGAAGGGGACGACAGAGAGTGAGATGGCTGGATGGCATCACCGACTCGATGGACATGAGTCTGAGTGAACTCCAGGAGTTGGTGATGGACAGGCAGGCCTGGTGTGCTGCGATTCATGGGGTCGCAAAGAGTCGGACATGACTGAGTGGCTGAACTGAACTGAAAATTTGCACTGGCATCTCCGTAGCAGGCATTGTCTGAGCAGCTCGTGTGGATTCGTTGATTTAGATCTTGCAGCAGCCCTTAGAGTTCTGCTAGCATCTTCACTTCCCAGTTGAGAAGATTGAGACTCAGGTGGTCACACGGTGGGGATGGTTAGTGGCCCAGGGGATTCACCCAGGCAGGCGGCTTCCAGTCTCTGCACCTCCAGCCCTCTGATTGTACCACCCGGGTCCCAGGTCCATGGAGGCTCCGTGCTGTTGGCTTCCTCCTGGCCTTGAAGGAGCCTGGACCCGGAGGCCCCCATGAGGTCTGGCAGAGGCAGCGCAGCCTAATTGGGATCTGGATGCACGCTCCTGCCTGCTCGATGCCAACCCCGTGGTTACGTCTTATTGTGACTTGCTTATTTATGGGCCCTGGGGCTTGGCAAGGAAGGAGCTAGAGGGTCAGACAGTCTGCACTGGAACGAGACAGATTCTTGCTCCTGTTAATGAGAGTTAAACATCTCAAGGGCTACTTTTCTCCACCCCATTCTCCCACTTCCTTCTTTTGAAAAGTGCTTGAACCCTGCCATCAAGCAGATGGCCATGAGGTGGCTGCTTGACCCCTTGTTCCGTGGGCTCACTAGGATTCGAATGAGGGGAGGGGGCAAATGCTCCCATCTTCTCAAGCTCGGAAAAACAAGTTGGCTTCTTTCCAGCCTGAGTGATCTGCACAGGTTTACTCTAAAGGGAAGGTTTCCTTCCATAAGCTGCCAAGGAAGTTCTTGAAGCATTATTGGGCCATCTTGCTTGATTTATTTATTTTCTTAATGAATTCAACTTTGGTTTAGGAGTTTGCAGAGGTTCAAGGATAGTCATCAATAACATTCTTACAGGTTGAATTGGGTCCCCTCCCCCAGTTCCTTGGGCTTCCCAGGTGGCGCTAGTGGTATAGAAGCCACCTGCCAATGCAGGAGACATAAAAGACGTGGGTTCAGTCCCTGGGTCGGGAAGATCCCTTGGAGGACGGTATGGCAACTCACTCCACTATTTTTGCCTGGAGAATCCCATGGACAGAGGAGCCTGGCTGGCTACAGTCCATTGGGTCACAAAGAGTCGGATATGTCTGAAATGATTTAGCATGCAGCACCCCATTCTTGTGTTGACATTCTAAGCCCTGGGACCCCAAAATATTACTGTGTGTTTTTGTTATTTATTTGGCTACAGAGGGTCTTAGTTGTGGCATGCTGAATCCAGTTCCCCAACCAGGGATTGAACCTGGGCCCCCCTGCATTAGGAGCTCAGAGTCTTAGCCACTGGACTGCCAAGGAAGTCCCCAATACGACCTTATTTGGAGGTAGAGTTGTTGCTGATGCAAATGGTTGAGATGAGGTCATCCTCAGGTGGAGTGGCCCCTAATCCGATGTCATTGGTGTCCTTGTAAAACAGTGACATTTGAACACAGAGATACACACATGGTGGCATGCCGAGCGAAGATGGGGGGATGCAGCGGCAGCTAAGGAGGGCCAGGATGGCCAGCGCACCCCAGCAGCTGGCCTCCCAGCCCCGAGAAGGAGCCCACCGTGCCCATGCTCCGATCCATTGATCGTGCACTTCTCCAGAACTGTGAGAGAGTTTCTGTGGCTGAAGCTGCTCAGCGTGTGGCGTTTTGTTATGGCAGCTGTAACAAACAGATGCAAACTAATTCTTACAAACGAGTGAACAATAAAAATGAAAACGTTAGTTTAGCAAAGTTGGATGGGCCTGCCTGCGCTTTTGTGGAAAGTGAGCTTTCTTTTTTCCAGTATTGCAGCGACTTGGAATCAGAGGACCTTGGCACTGGGAGGGGCCCGGCTGGGGACTGACACTGCAGGGGCACCTGTTGGGCTCAGCCTGAGTCTAGGGTCACTAGCTCACTTCTGCTTCTCTCTACCCACACTTCCTTTCCATTCATTCGTGACTTCAGGTCCTTTGCCCAAGATCCATATCCCGGGAATAATCTCTGTCAATTTCTCTCCCCTTTTCTGCCTCTTCCTTTAAGCCTTCCTAGTTTTGATAGCGATGTGCCAGTTCCTTCCTTTCAGCTCTCCTGTACCAGAAGTGAAATCCCCACTCCCATCTGGCAGAAAAAAGATGCCCCCACCCCCAAATTTTAGATTCATCCTCCTTCTCCACCCATCCAGTTGAAAACCTCAGATTTCATAATTATTAAGACATGCTTTCTGTTTAGAGACAAAAGAAAAAGTGACCTGCTTGATTCCATTTCCAGCAGTGTAGCAGACCATATATTCTGAAAAGTCTCCCCGGATTAAAAAAAAAAATCACTATAAATTTCCAGGTGAAATATTTCATAGCATGTTTTGGCTCTTCAGTCTCATAAAACACAAATCCAGCTCCATTCACCTTTCAGTACCACTAGCAACTCATCCCCAGGGGAACTGGCCTTTTCATACTGAGCAAAGAGACTGGTAAACAGGGTAAGCTACAACGGGGTTTGATTATTTAAAACTAAAAGAAAGAGAGATGGGGAGGGAGGGGAAAGAAGCAGGAGGAGGAGGAAGAAAGAAGGGAAGAAGGAAGGAAGGGAAGGAGGGAACAAATCATTGGTCGACAGTCACCTGGGGCCAGTGATGTTTGTAGAGGGTGGGTGGCATCGTTCTCAGGTCTTCATGTTGTTTGAGAGAACACAGAGGTAGTGATCCTTAGGTTTTTTTCAAGACCAAGAATGCTTGTTGAAATATCAGGGTAATCACTGAAAGAATGAAAGAAGTCGGATTCATGTTGATGTGTGGCAAAACCAATACAATATTGTAAAGTGAAAAAAAAAAAAAAGAATGAAAGAAGTCTTGAAGAGAGAAAGAGAAGACCTAAATGATTTCACGTGGCACAGTAAAGAACTTCCTGAGCTTTCCAGGGGTGCGGCCCCTGACGTGGCAGAAAGAAGATATGGGTGTGTTCAGCCCTGGACCTGGTAGAGGGTGTTAATTAGAATGAATTAAATTAACATTTACTGAGCGCTAGCTGATTGTCAGGCACATATATCATGTAATCCTCAGAACAACCCCATTAAATTGGCACTTAGGTTTCCCCCATGTTCCAGAGGAAGAGCTGTTGACAGGGCATGTCTGAGGTTGCTCAGCTGGGAAGTGGAGGTGCTGGGATTTAGACACTGACAGATGCTCCAGACCATTCACTTTTAGCTCCTAAACTGTTCCACTTCAGCAAAATCCTTACAGGGAAATCCTTGTTGTTGTTTTTCAGTCATTCAGTCACGTCTGAGTGACCCCATGGACTGCAACACCCCAGGCTTCCCTGTCCTTCACTATCTCCTGGAGTTTGCTCAAACTCATGTCCATTGACTCAGTGATACCATCCAACCATCTCATCCTCTGTTGCCCCCTTCTCCTGCCTTTAGTCTTTCCGAGCATCGGGGTCTTTTCCAGTGAGTTAGCTCTTCACATGAGGTGATCAAAGTATTGGAGCTTCAGCTTCAGCCTCTGTCCTTCCAATGAATATTCAGGGTTGATCTCCTTTAGGATTGACTGGTTTGATCTCCTTGCAGTCCAAGGGACTCTCAAGAGTCTTCTCCAACACCACAGTTTGAAACATCAGTTCTTCAGCACTCTGCCTTCTTTATGGTCCAACTCTCACATCTGTACACAACTACAGGAAAAACCATAGCTTTGACTAGACAGACCTTTGTTGGCAACGTAATGTCTCTGCTTTTTAATATGTTGTCAAGTTTGACATAACTTTTCTTCCAAGGAGCAAGCATCTTTTAATTTCGTGTCTGCAGTCATTGTCCACAGTGATTTTGGAGTACTTGCCTTAGCAAAATTCTAAGTGGGGAGCAGAGAAGACTGTGTTCTTCCAGGATGATTCAAGCCCTCTCCTCTCCATTCTCCCTTCCTAGAGCTGTGAGCCACCTCCCAGAAGCCTGCAGCTGTGCACAGCTGGAGGAAGCTTTTGTTCTGATTTCATGGGTACTGCTGAAAGCTCTTAAACTTGGTCATTTGTCCATGAAATCACTTTCTCAAACTTTTCCCCTTTAGTTGCTCGGGTTGTGGTGGTGATTGTAGTAGTCTGTCATGACATGTGAAAGCAAATTGTATGTTCTCATAATTGTTGCATACTTAGGATATACTTAGCCTCTCATCTAAGTCAGTTATATTTCATTTGTTGGAAAAAAGATTCATCCTTTAAAATCCATCTGTGTTATAGTGTGGTTTTCCATTTGGCTTGGGAAGCTGGTCTGTGGTGACGTGCAAACAGAATTGAAAGAAAACATCCAAGATCGATTAGTCTGAAGGAGGCGCGTGGATTTAAGCCTAAATCTCTTGCTGCTATGGTGGAGTGCAGGGACAATGCTCTTTGGTGACCTAAAAGGGAAGGAAATCCAAAAAAGAGGCTATATATGTATACTTTTAGCTGATTCACTTTGCTGTACCATAGAAACGAACACGTCATTGTAAAGCAAGTGTACTCCAGTAAAAATTAATAAAGGCAAGTAATAAGTAAATAAATCTCATGCACAGTCTATATAAACCAATCAAGGGTGTCATTTGAGTTGTCCGAAGAAATGTGTCTTCTCTTCTACATGCACAAATATTCATGCTGCTGCTGCTGCTAAGTCGCTTCAGTCATGTCCGACTCTGTGCGACCCCATAGACGGCAGCCCACCAGGCTCCTCTGTCCATGGGGTTTTCCAGGCAGGAGTGCTGGAGTGGGGTGCCATTGCCTTCTCTGACATATATTCATAAAGCGTACTAGTAACTTAGAAATTGGAGGGCTATTCTGACAATATAAAAAATTCTGTGAACTTCATCTGGACTAACCAAAAGCAATTAACAAATAATTCCAAATCTAGTAACTGCCCACACTCATCATTATGGGGTCAGGGAAAATCCTGGATTGGGATTCTCAAGAGAGGAATTTGGGTTTTTCAACCTCTGTATGACTTGGGGGCAAATCATACTGCCATTGAGTCTTCATTTTTTCATCTTTAATTATGATAACAAATCTTGCCTCACTGACCTCAAGACATAATCCATTGAGGGCTCAAAGAGTCGGGCATGACCGAGTAACTAAGACACACACACATAGTGGATCTGAGGGAAAACAAAGTATGTATAATCTTTCTTTATAACCCTGAATCCACTTTACAAATTCATAGGCATTTGTTGGGCTTCTGATAGGAACGCTGTGCCATGCTGTGACATACTTCAGTTGTATCCGACTCCTTTGCGGCCCCATGGACTGTAGCCTGCCAGGCTCCTCTGTCCATGGGATTCTCCAGGCAAGAATACTGGAGTGGATAGCCATGCCCTCCTCCAGGGGATCTTCCCAACCCAGGGATGGAACCTGCATCTCCTGTGTCTCCTGCATTGGCAGGAGGATTCTTTACCTGCTGTGCCTGGGTGTCTTCTTTCTTTTCTGAACCCAGTTTGTGGATCTCCTGTATTATAGCTATCCAATTCAACAGCACCCACGGTTTCTGTTATTTGCTGGTAGCAGCTCTGTTTACCCCTGGAATTCAGCTTGTTTGGTCATCTGATGCAGAGCAGTATTAATAGATTGAACAAAAAAATCCAGAAAGGGATCAGTTCAGTTCAGTCGCTCAGTCATATCTGACTCTTTGTGACCCCATGGACTGCAGCACAGCCAGGCTTCCCTGTCCATCACCAGCTCCCAGAGTTTACTCAAACTCATGCCCATTGAACTGTCTCGTCCTCTGTCATCCCCTTCTCCTCCTGCCTTCAGTCTTTCCCAGCATCAGGGTCTTTTCAAATGAGTCAGGTCTTCACATCAAAGTATTGGTGGCCAAAGTATTGAAGTTTCAGCTTCAACATCAGTCCTTCCAATGAACATTCAGGACTGATTTCCTTTAGGATGGACTGGTTGGATCTCGTTGCAGTCCAAGGGACTCTCAAGAGTCTTCTCCATCACCACAGTTCAAAAGCATCAATTCTTCGGCACTCAGCTTTCTTTATAGTCCAACTCTCACATCCATACATGACAACTGGAAAAACCATAGCCTTGACTAATGGTAAAATTGGCTGTTTTTTCCTTGATGCCTTCTCCTTGCCAGCAGTGAATGGATACATTTATAGGTTTACCTCAGATCTTCACTTTAAGAGAGAGATTATTACCATCACAATGGAAACAAATAGAACTCAAAGACTGACTTTCCCCAGGCCCCCAACAAAGACATGTCTCCTTGGCATCGCCACACCTCACTGCCTCTGTTACTCTTGACTGTCATTAGTCTGGCCTAGAGATGGTTGCTGGGATTCTGCCAACCTGCTCCAGCCCCTGTTCTCCAAAAGACTCAGGCCCCTCTTGAGTTCCTTCTACTTGGTGAGTTCTTGCATCCCCAAACAACTGCTTTCTTTGGGAGCAGAATTCACTGGGCACCATGATTCTATATAGCCCTGTTGGAAGTGGGTTATAGGTGACGATGGACCTAAGTGGAGAGACTAAGAGAAATCCAGCTTAGATTTTGGTAAGAATGGAAAGACTGAAATATATGTGCAGTCTCATGATTCTTAGGACTTCTCCTAGACACCCCATGGCTTTATCACCTCCTACCACCTGTCTAGATCTGTTTGCCAAAAGGTGCTCCAGCAACAAGTGGTCCTACAAGTGGTCCTACGGTTAGAGCTTGATGAGCAATTTTGCTTTTTTTTTTTGTAGATTTACAAGGGGTGTTTGCACATGAAAGGCTCTGAGAAGTCCAGCAGGCATGTTGTAACTTGAACACATCTTCTGAACTTAGGGTTCTTTTTAGCCTTGTTTACTTCTCCGTATAGAAGAAAAGAGGCTTCCCTGGAGGCTCAGTGGTAAAGAACATACATGACGACTGGAAAAACCATAGCCTTGACTAATGGTAAAATTGGCTGTTTTTTTCTTGATGCCGTCTCCTTGCCAGCAGTGAATGGGTACATTTATAGGTTTACCTCAGATCTTCACTTTAAGAGAGAGATTATTACCATCACAATGGAAACAAATAGAACTCAAAGACTGACTTTCCCCAGGCCCAAGAGACGCGGGTTTGATCCCTGGTCCAAGAAGATACCCTGGAGTGGGAGACAGCAACCCACTCCAGTATTCTTGTCTGGAAAATCCCGTGAACAGAGGAATCTGGTAGATTTTGGCGAAGGGGTCGCAAAGCCACTGAGCAACAACAACCACTGAACTTACAATGGAAACTTCTTTTCAAGTCACATTTGTTAACATATCTCAGGACAAGTGTTCCCCAGAGCAAATTATCTGTTGTGAGCTGTGAACCTAAATGCCAGCAGTGTAATCACCGTGCTGGCAACCATATAGGTGGTCCGCACAGGAATAGAACATCTTCTAAGAAAGACAATAAATGCTCAAGCTTTCTGATAACATTAAAGCTAGCCGTTTGGGGTCTGGGTGAAGGAGCACAAAATGTATCTAGTAAATACATGGTAGTCCACTTTATTAGCTGTTTTTGGATGCCAAAATATCCCAGGTCATATGAATGTGCATACATATATACATACGAATATAGGAATATAGACATATATCACCTGGGCTTCCCAAGTGGTGCGTTGGTAAAGAATCCACTTGCCAATGGAGGAGACACAGGTTCAGTCCTTGGGTCAGGAAGATCCCCTGGAGAAGGAAATGGCAACCCCCTCCAATATTCTTGCCTGAAAAGTCCCATGGACAGTGGAACCTGGTGGGCTACCATCCATGGGGTTGCAAAGAGCTGGACACAGCTTGAGCGGCTGAACACACTGAATGCATTGCATAAGAAATTTCCCCAGTCTTCCAGCTCAAAAACTTTGGAAAAAGCCTCAGTCTCCTGGGACACACTGTTTCCATATTCCATTTAGGTTCATAAGCTGAGCCATACAAACACCCGATTTTAAGGTGTGTATATGTATATATCTTTTGACTAAGCACAGATTAAAGTGTTAATATCTTTTTCAAATTATATTTCAAGAAGCAGCAGAAAGATGAATGACTATCAGACTCAGAATCCTGATTTTTTTAAAAATATTTATTTATTTGTTTGGCTGTGCTGGGTCCTAGCTAGGGCCTGTGAACTCTTAGGTGTGGCATGTGGGAATCTAGTTTCCTGATCAGGGAAGCAGAGACTTAGCCACTGGGCCACCAGGGAAATCCCCAGAATTCTGATTTTTATTTAACAAATATTTCAATCACAAAGTTCGATGCACATGTCACAGCATACATAAATATGTAAGCATCCGTTTCCTTTCTGTAGACTCAGCTCTCTTACCATACCAAAGGGGAACTTTTGGTGTACAGCAAAGATAACTTATAGATATTTAGATCTTCAATGAATGTTCAGTGTACTAGAGATACAGATTCAAAATACCAAATTTTCCCTTATAGAGTTATAACTTGGAAAACCAAAATTTCCTTCAGTTTTTATAATCAACATTATTTGTTTGTACATTTGGTATTTTAAAGATGATCAAATAAAAACTGTAACTCTCAGTGGGCCTTTGAAAACACTTGATCAACTCAAACTAAAGACTAAAGTCCCTTTACTCAACAATTAAAACACAATTATGAAAGACTTCATACCAGATTTTTCAGAGTACTTAATCAGGCTTCCTTAGTCATCACATCTGAGCCAGTTACTGTGAGCCACTGGGCACAGCTATGAACAAAGCAGAACAATGAACTGCAGTGAACAAAATAAAAGTATCCCTTGCTTTCATGGAGTTTACATACTTGAAACTATTAAATTCATTTACCTCTTGTAAATCTAATAAACCAAAGTTTTAAATGAGGAGCATTATCAAAGTCAAAATTCTGACTTTCACCTTAAACCTACAAGTCTAAAATCAGAGTTGGCCCTTGAACAACACAGGTTTGAACCATCCAGGTCCAGTTATAAGTGGGTATTTTTCAATAGTAAATACTATATGGTCTGTCCATGGTTGATGAAATCTAAGAACTATGAGTGGGATGGCAGCTATAAATTATGCTTGAATTAACCTGGTTGTTTCAGGGCCAACTGTATACATTTGAATTAGAATCACAAAGCAAATGTTTGTCTAATTAATGTCACTAATGTATCTGATATGTAAATACCAAAGGTACAAATGATTCTTAAGCCTGATTAAAAAATTACAAATACTGTGAAAGTGATTTGCTATATCGTTTCTCTGTTTAATTCTAAACCATCCTACTAGGAACAACTGGGATTACACAGTTGAGCTTACTTAATGAACAGGTCATGACCTAGATACTTGATTGTCTCAAGTAGGTTGAGAGATTTGAAACTAGGACTAGAGACCTAGAAGCTGTGAATGACCAGAGTGAATCTTTGAGGATGGATCCACACACCGAGTCTGATTTTAACCGTGGCTCTAGTAATGGGACTCCACCTTTACATGGCATTGGTTTCACAAGATGTTGTTTGCTAGATTCAAGTCTTCATAACTTCTTTTGATGTTGCCACTTGCTTTGGATGGATAATTTCTTAACAGCCCCAATCTCTCCTGCTTTACTGATTTGATTCAGCTAAGCCACTCTATTTACTGCCTGGTTCTTCTGTGTCTGGCTATTTGGCTTTGGCTCCGAGAACATTCTCTTGTGTATGGACACTGGGTGATATCACTGCTCTGCAAAGGCCAGCATTCAGAGGTGGCTGAGTGGAACTGTAACTCTCCTCTCAAAATACCTATCAACCCTCCCTCATTCCTTCATATCAACAATGAATCCATTTTTCAGTTTTAAGTCGTGTGATTCAAATTCAAATCAAACCCTCCAGAAGAGCCCTGGATGACCCCTTCCCTAAGCAAATTCCCTCTTCTAAGCCCTCTTTATATAGAAATTTTAAAACTATCATTGCTTCTTTGCTTAAAACCCTTCATTGGCTCACTTACTACAATAGAATACAAAACCCTTAACATGCCCTGCAAGCCCTTGCATGATCGGGCTCTTAGCTTCATCCATGACCTCATCATGTGCGTTCCTCTTACACTCCAATTCCAGCCACACTGGCCTTCTTTCACATCTTCCCACGGAAACCGAGATGCTTTCCTACCTCAGGGCCTTTGTATCCACTGTTCCCACTTTCTGAAACATCATTCCCCCCACTCTTTGCTTGGATGACGCCACCTCCTGTAGGTCTCAGGTTAACCGTCATTTTTTCATAGAGGTGATTCTTCTTTGTAGACCTCAACACAATCTGTGTATTTATTTGCTTACTACTTAAGACCTTAAGTTACATGGGGCCATGTGTGGTGTTCTGTTTGGTCAGCACCCATCACAGCATATACCAGATAGTCAGTAATAATTTGTTGAATGAACAAGTATCACAGTTGCAATGTGTGTGTGCATGCTCAGTCACACAATTGTGACCCCATGGACTGTGGCCCACCAGGCTCCTCTGTCCATGGGATTTCCCAGGCAAGAATACTGGAGTGGGTTGCCATTTCCTCCCCCAGGGGACTCTCCCAACCCAGGGATCTAACCCAGGTCTCCTGCATCTCCTGCACTGGCAGGAGGATTCTTTACCACTGAGCCACTTGGGAAGCTCACAGCTGTCACAATCACCACTAGCCTTCAGCCACAACTATTATAATCATTCATAGAACCACTTTTGGCTCATGGGAGGTAGAGTAATTGTTTGTTGAATTGGATTGAGATATCTAAATGTCAGTATCTCATGCATCCATTAATACAATTATTTTTATTACCTTTATGGTTCTTTACACAGTCTTCTATAGCTTCTAAAGCTGGAGGCTTTCTGTTCTTAGCCGTCCTCTTACAGTAAAGAAGACATTTTAGCATGCCTTTTGGGGAACTGTCCTTTTCTAACTTTTAAAAAATGTCACTGAACATTAGCTAATTGGTGTAGGGTTGGTAATAAATCTTGATTAGTGTAAACACACGTTCTATAGGCTGCTTAGTGATTTCTATTTGTTTGTTTACCCTAGTTTCCCGAGAGAGGCATATGAGTAACCCTAGCCCCAGGTTACAGAGGGCAGCCCAGAGATGCTGAATGGAAGTTCTAGATTCTATCATGTTTGTGGCTTAAGCTCCGCCCTCTTCTGTGTCGTTCTCCAAGAACCTTGCCCCCTCCCCCACCCCAGCCCCAAATTAATGCCTTGGAAAAGCACCGAATTGTGCCAAGACTCCTGAATCTTAACCATTTAGGTCTTGGTGGCTTTTTTTTCTTTGCGGGGGAGAGGCTGTTTTTTTTTTTTTTTTTTGCGGTATCAGCCTGATCATGGCCTCATAATTTCATATCCCCGTCTCTGTACCTTGGCACCTGCGAAGATGAAAAAAACAGCATAAAATACTATTTTGAACGTTGCATCGTCACTCACGGAAAAAGGCGCAAAGGCGTAAGAAAAATCGGCTTTATTTTTGTTGTTTACAACACCTAGGCGTTTTTTGGAAACCCGAAGGAGAAGGTCAGGGTTGCTGGGGAAACGGCCGCGGGGCCGCGCGGTCGGGGTTCGCCGCAATGTGCCCGCGCGCCTGCGACTCGGCGTGACCCCCGCGCCCCGGGCCCCGCGCCCGGCCGGGGCGGCGCGTAGCCCCCTCCTCCCGTCCCGCGCCGCGCGCACTGTTGTCCTTGAGCGATTGGTTGGTTAGACCAGAAACAGCTGTGCAGAGCTGAGCCGTGCAGAGGGCCTGTGGACCTGAATGCAGGCTGTCGGGCTGGGAGTGACTGACCCCGGGGGCTCGAGGGAGAGAGAGGACAAGTCGGAGCCGCCTCCGCCGCGCTCTCCTGGCGGCGTGGAACCAGGTGCCCGGGCGCTGGCGGCGGTCTGAGGAGCTCCGGGTTGGCGCCCTCTTCCCCCGGCTCTAGCTGCCTTCAGGGTTGGTGCAGGTGGGGGCCAGGCAGGGCACCGCTGATCGCCCCGTTCCCACTGACCGGTTTCTCTTCCTTTCTGCGAGGGGGAGGCGCTAAGCCTCCAAAAAATGTAAATATCCAGGCGAGGACTCCAGGCTGGGGCACCCAGCCGAGTTCCCAACGCCGCCGCCGGGTGTTTTGCATGGAAATTGAGAAGCCAGACAGGATCGGTGCTCTAACTTGATGCAGCTAGGCGATTAGCAGGAGGCCAGGCACCTTCCCGGCTCCCGGTCCATCAGTAGTCTTTCTGCGCGCTCGCGACAGCGGAGCCGCGGTGCCGCCGTGCGGGGTGTCGACTGGCAGATGCCGCATCCTTGGCAGCCATGGCTCCCGTCGCCGCCACGGCCAGTAAGTAGGAGCATGCATGTGTAGGGGGGGCACATGCGTGTCGGCGCGCGCGCGCACACACACACACACGCACACACGCACGCACACCACCCCGAGCCTCGGAAGGAAGGAGGAAGACCGACGAGGCGCTGCAGTCGCGAGGACGACTCGGGCTCTTCGTGGATTCGGCAGGAGCCGGCCTGGCGCAGCTGCTGACTGCAGAGTCTGCCCCGGATCGTGGGCACACGCTGCCCCCACCCCCTCACCCGAGCCTCTGGAATGAAGACTGCCTCCCGAGGACTGAACGGGAGGCAGAGCCAGCCCGCGCCCGGGACTGCGGGCCGCGCGGCCGGTAGGCCCAGGGGGACACGACTTGGACGCTGTCATCCCCACGCCTCGCTCTGAGCCGCCCGGTGCCAAGAGGGTCTGCCGCCACCCGCTCCGGCTTCCCGGGCGCCCGATCCCGGGTCAACCCCGGAGGCCCCGGCTTCCTCATTTGTTTGGGGCTTTTGTGCCGGGGGCTCACAGTTGGCTAAGCACTCCAGCGCTGAATCGGGCCATTGTCTGCGCTCCCATTGCTTCCACGCTGCAAGTCTCGGCGCCCCCACCCCGCCCGCCCCGCTCCCCGCCTCCTCCTGGCCGGGGAGCCTCCTAACGTGCCTTTCTCCCCCTAGGAATCTGGAAGCTATAAGCCGGGCGGATTGCAAATGAAGTGTAATGCATTGTGGGACGTGTGTAAAATCGGAGCCTTCGCCGTGGGGGTGTGTGGGGGCGTGGGGAGGGCCGGACCCGCCGCTGGCGGTGTAGACGCCGACGAGGAGGGGCTGGGAAAATGAGCGCAGAGTCCTCCCGGGTCGTGCCTGCCGTAGACGGATGAAGCCGCGCGCTGCGCCCCGGCGCTGAGGCCCGGAGGATCGGGGGCGGCGGGTCGCCCTCTCCACCATGAAGAAGACCCGGAGCACAACCTTGCGGCGCGCCTGGCCTAGCTCGGATTTCTCGGACCGGGCCTCGGACCGCATGAGGTCCCGCAGCGAGAAGGACTACCGCCTGCACAAGCGCTTCCCCGCGGCCTTCGCGCCCCAGGCTTCGCGGGGCTACATGACATCAGGTTGGTAACCGCGTTTCTGCCCCCGCGGGCCGGGGCCGCGGGGCGTGCTCGGGTCCTTCCCCTGGAGGGGACGCGCGGTGATGGATGAGATAAGTTATAGGGAACGCAGGGGGGGGGGGAGAAAATTAGCTCCCATCCACCATTTTGTACCTCCGCAAGATCCACAGCAGGCCCTCTCAATATGGGGTTGGAGAGCTGTTAGTTAGGTAAAATCTGGGAGGGGGACGCGCCAGGCGTTTTGGCTGCACAGATAAATGACCGCCAGCCTGGGCGCCCAGCCTCCCTGGGCTTGTGGAAGAGCCGGCGTCCGCGGTTGCCCTCAGTACCGGGCTGGCTCGCTCCCGCTCGGTTGCCAGTTATTATATCCTACCGGGTATTTAAACAGCCCTTCTGTCTTACAAGGGAACAGGTTCCATGCACAGTTTTGAATGGTTTGAGTCAGGGGAGAGGTTGCAGTCAGGCTGGTCGGCTTGCTTGCACGCAGGGAGCTGTGTCGCGGCTCATTGAATGCATTCGGTGGGGTAATGGTGTGTATGCGGATTGAATGCTCACATGATTCTGCGTGCATTTAACATATGTTGCTTTGAATTAGGTTGTGTGGGAAGAATGGAGGCTGTGTCATGTGTTTGCATGCCAGACAGGAAGGACAAACAAGATAGTAAATAAGGATGAAGGCTTCAGAAAGGGTTTCGTCTTAAAACGCATAGAAGCCTTTCTGAAGGCGCCAGTTAGTTTCCTCTGGATATGCAGTGGAATGGCTTTGCTTGTGTGTCTTGGGAACCCAGGGATAAAATACCCGAAATGCTGAAGGAGGAGGACTGTAAGACTCTTCTCCTTGTTTTCTTCTTACTGTTGACCACTTGTATGTAGCTATGTGTAAGATACCAATTTTGGTTGATTTGGTTTTCATTCTGAATGAATTCATTTTCTTCGAAACAAAATGTCATGGAAGAACCGAGGTGATATTTGAAAACACATCCTGTACCCGACCATTCTAAATCCTGGGAAGACTGCTTTAAGCTTACAGTTGGTACTTAAAGTGTAGCTCTGCTATCTTTCTCCTAAAATAGCAAGTTTTTTTTTTTTTTTTTAAACCTAGGCCCAGTATTTCATGCTTTAAAAGTGTCTTGTGACCGCACTTCCACGAGTAGAAAACCTAAATAAAATAACCATTTTTTTTTAATTGCAAAATCTGGTGACATAAGGATGTACTGTTTTGGCAATAAAGCTCCCTTGATTTTCCCGGTCATGAAAAGCCAAATTTGTAAAGGAAGTGACAACTACAGTTTATGCTTCAGTAATTGAAGTCAATCACTGCTGTGGTTGCTTTATTCTTCAGGCTGGTGGCAGTAAATTTTGAAATACAGCTAAATCCAAATGTAACCTCAAAACACGTCTGTCCATAAACCCATGTCTGCTCTGGGTGTTCAGATAATCTCAGGTTTCATATGTTTGAGGTTTGAATGTCTTCATTCCCCTCTGAATGGTTCCCCCTCTTTTCTTTTTGCCTCTCTTCAGGAATCAGTACTGATACGAAGTGTGAGGCTGGAGGGGGGCAGGTGGCCCTCTTTTCTTCCACAGACCTGCAAGACTCTATAAGGCTTTCAGGCGCATTTCCCATGGAGCCCATTCTTCTCTCTCTTGGCATAGCGTCATTATGATCACCGTTTCCTTCTTTGCTAAAGAACTTCTCTGCTGTTGCCAGTTTTGCAAGCTAGTTTTGAGGGCTTGAGGAAGAAGCTTTTCATTTTCTTTGATTCTCTTGTTTCATTTCTTGCTCTGCACATGGTAAGCTGGTCCTAAGGGAATACTGAAGGATCAGCTCTTCCAGGCTGGTGGAGGTCTATGCAGATTTCACATTAGCTTACTGTTGAGAAAAGAAAACCCAAAGGTGGGGGAAGAAGAGCTGTGTGATTCATTCAGCATTTCATGGAATCTCCCCTGCCTCAAGCAGAGAGCCTTGCTAGATTCTCATGGGGCTGCAGGGTTGGGTATAATATAGTTTTGTCCAAGGATGGAAGTGGTTTTATTCTTTGTTTTGATTATTGTCCAATGCATGTAATAAAAGGGGTTGAGGCTCATGGAAGGATCTAATAATTATTAAACAAACTCCTCCAATAAACACTGGGAGAGTAGGTGCAATCTTATATACACACCTTTCTGGGGGAGACTGGAAGTAGCTTATCAATTCCTTTCCAAATATAAGTGTTGATAGTAATAGGTGGTATATTGAGACACTTGGAGATTATTTGGGAGATGTTCTCCTCCCCTTAAAAAATGTAAGAAAATCCATTTGTATCAAGTTAGTGAATCTGGGTGCAAACAGAGCCTTTGTCATTTAAAAATGAAATAGAAAATAAAGCAACTTAGAAACAAATGAGGCTTTTCATATTTCTTCTGTTTGTCCAGTCATTTGGCATAATAGCTACTAGTGTTTATCGTACTTCTCAGTGAAAAGAGATTTTGTTGTTGAGTTCAAAGGACAAGATAAGCTTCTTCAGAGAAGCACTAAATGACTTAATTTCAGTTGAGGTATTTTTAGAAATCCTCATCCAAAAAAAATTCCTTAAAAATATTGTGAAAATCACTTTTTTTTTTTTACCTTTAGGAAAGGAAAGATCCTTAGAAGTTTTAATAGTTCTTTTGGTCTGGCCTACTGTCACACAGTAGGTATTTCAAGTTTAAATGTGTTTATTTAAGGCAGAATTGCAGGCATTCCATAATAGCTTTCTAATGAGACAGCACCTTTTCAAACAGTCTTTTCTTCACTAATGCATAATTACCAGTTTGAAATGTGATTTGTAGCAATAGGCTTGACATTTAGCCTTAACTTTGTCGTGTACCTTCGGGATAAACTACAATAAGCTCAAGAGGTTAGAATAGACACATCTAAAAGTTAAAGAGATCCTGCAAACAGATGGTTAGATAGAGAATTCTGAAACTTTAAATTTTAAAGACTGTGCCTTATGTGACTATTTCAGCCCTCAACTCATGCTACCAAATCAAAAATAATCCTAAGAATTCACAGGCCTCCTGGCAATCAGCAAGTTCACAGGCCGTGAGATGTGTTCATTGTTCATCTTGAATGTTAATCTCCCAAAGGTGGTTTCTGGGCAGAAGGGGAAAAATCTTGCCTTTTGTTCAAATCAAGATGAATAATATGCATCCATGATCTGAATAAGAAAAAGGGTTAGGTCAAATGAATGTGGGGTTATTCTTCCACAGTTTCTGAAACTAGAAATTATGATATTACTTAGAAAAGTAAAACTCCCCACCAAGAGGGAAGTAGCTATATAATCCTTAGGGCTTCGTATATGGAAACGTGCTCACCTACCTTCACGAAATGATTTTCAAGGCACAGTACCTTTGTTAATGAAGGAGTTAGAACTTTCTCTGTTAGGACCTTGTGAACTGTGACCTCTTTATGCAAATAATGCGGCTGACTTTTAACTTTCTTACCTGTCCTCTCCCCCTGCCCCGGTGCTGGGGCGGGAGAGGGGGTAGCTGCTTCTTTATATTGCACATGACATGCCACCAAGTTTGGGGACATTTCATTGATAAAGATCGGTAAGCAATTTTTTTTTCCACCATAGAGGTTCTATGGCGCACGTGCATGAAAGGTATCTTTTATGAACTCGACATCCCAAAGTCATGGTACTTTTTGATGGATGCTTATCATTTGAAAGAAAAATAAGGCAGAGAGTTTTAAAGGATTTGCAAAGGAAGCCCCAAACTGAGATCTTAAGAAAATATAAGTCAGTTTCGTCTGCTGATCTAACTAATGTGAATCAGCGGGGAGGAATGGCCAGGCCACCACCTTGATGAGTTTATTAGTTTTCATTTTTTAGAAACTAATTCTGGGGCACAGTGGATGGTGTGTCCCAGTTCCTTATGTTGTTATTTTGAGAGATGTGAGAGTTTTTGGTAGTGGAGGATGGGCACCCAGGGTTCTAATCTGGGCCTGCCCCAAACCAGCTGTGTCCCTGGTGGGTAACAGGACCTCTCCTGTCTGTAATGGGCCCTCCTGGCCCACGTTTCCATCACAGGATTTGGCTCCGTGGAGGCTCTGTATTGAGCAAGGCCAGGATTTCTGAGCACTTAACACAGAAATTGTTAGAAATAACCTTTGCCCTTTCTTCTTATTGGAGTCATGTGCTTCCGTACCTGGGGTGTGTGGGAAGAGTGCTCTTTTGACGACGGAGTCTTATTTCCTGTCATCCCCAGGTGTTCCATTAAGTGACTGCGTTAGGGCTTGTCCTGGTGACCAGACCGATGGGAGTAGGGGGAATGAGGGACGAAGCCCTGGCAGGTTCTGATCATTTGGAGTTTTCATAAACAGCATCCTGTTGCCTCCTATTCCCTCTTTGCGGAGATCTATTTCCAGCCTCGCTGCTCCAACTGTGTTTTAATTTGAAACTACCTGTGTTGACTCCTTGCATCAGGCCTGTGGAAGTGAGGAATATTACACTTGGTGGTGAATGACTTTATTCTTTATTTCCCAGGAGAACATGAATGTGGTTGCAAAAGGTCACCTCTCTTGGTATTTCAATATCTTTTACACTCTTGTGAACGTTTTTATTTGAAAAAAGGAATATGAGTATACTGTATAAAAACCTTAGCATTTTTATACCTCCAGAGCGATTGTGGCTTAAATTCTCTATACCCCAGAGAGTTAGGGCAGTTCAGACACTGGTTTACTGTTTATGCTGAGTGCAGACAGAACCGAGGAATGAAGTCTGGCTGGACCCTTGCTGGTGGGAACACGCGCTGACTTTAGCAACTAGGACAGGTTTTGTAGATCAGCCATAGAAACTGCATGAGGCCTGATATGTCAGGTTTAGAGTAGAGGTTCTTGCATTTTGTAAGAATTTAGACTATAGACTCTATAGTGTAGCCCTCACCAGTTACATGAGAGAGAAATGACGTGGGTAATTTTTTTTTAAAAGTAGATAGTAAACTTTTCCTTAAGTAGTTAATCTCCAGACTATTTTTATTTGACATCGGAATGCACAACCAGTTGGCCAGAACATCCCATTGATTTCTGCCACCTAAATAGTTCTAAAATCTGCCCCTCCCCCTTCCTCTCAGTTGTTTGAATCTTCTTCTGTTCTATTAGGATGTCTTCTAAACCGACCATGTACAATTCATGCTCCATGTGTCCCCAGAGGGACTTTATTTTTAATTTTTTTAATCCCACTTAAAGCAAAACTGATCATATTCCTTTCCAATTCTTTTGGATGTTTCTCATGCCTGTGAATGAAGTCTGAGACCAAGGCTCATCATGGCGTGGCCTGCCCTACTTTTCCTTCCTTTCCTTCCCCCACCCACCCTGTGTTTCAGGTTCTGGAATCTCTCTACCTTTGGCAACATCTTGTTGCTGTTTGTGTGCCTTTTGCGATTTATGTCACTCCACTGAGAATGTGCTCTCCATCTTTAAAGGTCTGATATTTAGCTAATGTATAAAGCTAATGCTGTTGAGCCTTCCAGAACAAGCTCATATAGCCCCTCTCTTTCGACAGCACATCACTCACATGACATTTGTTTTATGCGTGTGTTACAGCAAAATGGTTCCATTGTATTGCACCTCGGGTTTGCTAGCCAGTGAATTCCTCAGTCTTGGTATTATGTGTTTGTACCAGCCATAGAGCTTAGCATATATCAGGGACTCTGGAATTGTTTATTGGACAAATGAATAAAACATGGCTTCTCTTTACAAAAGTTTGTTCGTTGAAGAGAAATCTTGAATTCCTAATGTGAGTCATCCTTTCATACTCACGAAGATTCTACTCTTCAAGGACCTCCTGTTGTGGTTGGTAGGACCAGCTCTGAGTCAACCATTCGAAAGCAGTACATACTGGAACATAATCATGAGTTAAGCGGGGTGGTTGATATGGCTGGTGTAAGTGGAACAGGAGTTTAGAGAAGAGATGCCTGGAGGGGGGATTTCCTTGCTTATTGAAGGACTGGGTAAGAGTTGAAGAGACAGAGGAGGAGCAGGACTGGGGCGGGGGAGTGGGGGCGTTGTAGGAGCAGTATGAACCAAGGCATGCAGCTGGCAAGGAGCACATCAGTGTGAAATTTGCCATACTGTAGCTGTGGGGTGTAACTAGAAATAATGTGTAGCTCGGTCAGGTAGGTGAGATTTAGAATTTATGGGACAGAAATTAGATTTGTGAGTTTGGGAGAGAAACAGTGAAAGGAGCGTCTTAGGAAGAGGTGTCTGGGCGTGGCCGGCAGTGTAGATGGAAGAGATGAGAGTTGGGAGGCTAGGAGACCAGCTGGAAGGTGGTGGAGGGGACAGACTGATCAGGCAGTAGTGTGTTGAGGGACCACCCCAGAGCAGTGTTTCCCAGCGCTGCTAGGCATTAGCACACCACCCTTGAGAACTTATAAATCATGTCCGCATACCATCTGTGCTTTTATTTATGTAATAGTTCTGTTGAACTCTACCCACTTTTATATTTAAATGGATGAAAAGAGAAGCATTTTTAACTTCATATGAAATGATGGGTTTCATTTGATAGTTGTTTTCCTGACCCCCTTTACAATTATTATTATATCACTATCTCAGTGAAAAACAATGATCCAACAAGATACCACCTGAAATGTGATGGTATCACCACTCACGTACCTGAGTGGTACTCACACGTCGTAACGAGAACGCGTCTCAGCCAAAAAAGGACGGATGAGCGTGAGCGTGAAGGGCGAAGGGAACATCTGTGAAAAGAAAGGACCTGGCTGTTCTTTCGTAAGTGACTGGATTGAAGAGGGGAGAGGAAATCAAAGGTGAATCAGAGATTTCTGTTGGGAGAATGCAGCACATGCCTGGGAGGCTGGGGGGAAATGGAGCAGATGCTGAGATCCATGCTGGACTTACAGAGTTGGTTGTCTAAGCGGAGAAGTAGGTAGACAGGTGATGGGGTAGTTTGGGGGTCACCCACTTAGCAGTGTTAGTGAGAACATGGAAGTACCTTAGCCGTTGTGGTTCCCATGCTGCTTCTTTGAGGGGGACAGATGACTTGCTTATTTTTATTTCCAGCAGATGGAAGGTCAGTTGGATTCCGTTAACGCCGGATCCTGCTTGGGTTTCTGAAAACCTACAGACTCGAGGTTAGGATTTAGAGATCACCTGCTCTCTTTTCCTAAAAGTAAAGTGCTTTTTAATGCTTGCATTTGTTTGATTAGTGTTTGCACTTACTCAGAAGCCCTTGTGTTGTTGATACAAGGGATATGCTTTTGGTATCTCTAGTTCAGGTTTGAAAAGAGTTTAGAGCTCTGCAGGCAGCAGCACAAAAGACTAGACCAGCTATGTAAATAATGTCTATTTCAAACATCTGTCATATACCGATTCAGTTGGAAATTTATGGCTTAGGTAACTCATATACACAGCTAAAAATCTCCATTTATCTTCGTATGTAAATCCATGATGGCCCCTTCAGGCCAAGTTTTCTCTTTTTGAAGATAAAAGGGAAGTATTTGGCAGGTGCCTGTGGGCATTAGAGGTAGCAGGACGTATGCCCAGCCCTCTCCTTCTTCTGATGGCCAGAGTTTCAGAGAGAGAACTGTCTGCTTTGTAATTAACACTCCCACCTCAGCCACACTGCAGATTCCTGTCTAAGCCGATTCCCCTCTGAGGGCTCATAGACCATTTATTGCCTTCGGCACATCCAACTTTTGCTTTGAAATCATTTATTTTGTTATTAGATGAAATGAAGGCCCCTATAATGATTGAGGTACCATGGATAACTGTCATTTTTTTGGCTGCCCAGCAGGTGAACTCTCTCCCCCCGTCTGTGTATTTCCCCACTGTCGTGAGTTCAATGTGTCCTCCCCAAAAGATAACGTCCAAGTTCTAACCCCTGGTAACCCTGAAATATGACCCTATTTGGAAATAAGGTCTTTGCAGATGGAATTAAGTTAAGATGAGGTGATACTAGAGTCGGATGGGTCCTGCATCCAGTACGGCTGATGGCCTTATAAGAAGAGCAAAGAGACACAGACACAGAGGAGACGTCCCTGGGAAGGTGTGGGAGAGATTGGAGTGATGGGTCAGCAAGCCAAGGCACTATGGGGATTGCCCGCAGCCTCCAGAAGCCAGCAGAAAGGCGTGGAAGGGCTTCTCCCCCAGAATCGCCAGATGGAAACAATCCTTCGCCTGTTGGCTTCCAGAGCTGTCAAGAGAGTAAATTTCTCTTTGTTTTAAGCCACCCAGTTTGTGGCACTTTCTGTCAGCAGTCCTAGGAAACCAGTACACTCACCCCATGGACCTTGGGACCCCATGGACCCCATGAACCTCGCTTCCCTGTGGAGACTGGCCCGCCTGCCTTGCGGTCATGATTTCACCAAGTGTTCACTCCTTCCCAGACTCTGCGTGTGGCGCTTGTAGGGCAGTGAGGTACGGCCCCTGGCTGGTGGTGGTGTGGCAGCATGATGGTGTTCTGCAGGCAGCGTCCCGTGTGTGGCAGTGTAGGCAGTGCCCGCTCAGCATGGCTGCCACGGTGTCCCCACTGAAGTGGCTCTGAGTTCCAAGCCTGGGTCTCCAGGCCTCCCTGTGATCTTGAGTTTCTCAGTACTTTTCAGTAAATTCCTTTTTGGAGGGGCCGTGTAGCAGAGTGATTTAGAGCAGACATGTAGCTCAGATGGCTTCATAATCCAGCTTTTCCAGTACTGAGTGGCTAAACTTGGACAAATTACCTCTTTTTGCATTGCCTCAGTTTCCTTACCTGTAAAATGGGAATAATAATGATATATATATATCCATGTGGTTTGGGGTGAATTATGTGAATAATATGCGTAAAGTATTGCTTTGGTTCCTGTTGAATAGAAATGGAAGAACCTCAAAGGAAGCAAATAGAATCTCAACAAGGCTTCACAATTGTCGCTTCAAAGTCTGCTGCCAAGTGTAGATTGTGTATAAACCACATTTAAAAAGGTGCAGTTAAGTTGTGCTGCGCAGCCACGTTGCCTTCATTTTGTAAAGACTTCAGGGCCCTTGTTGTCCCCTCTTCAGTAAGACCCAGTGTCCCCTCCACCTCGCGTTCAGCGGCTTGGTGTTCCACACTCTGCTCCTCTTTGGCCTGATGGAGCCGTTTCTTCTCTGTGCTCCTGTAGCATCCTTGTGCGCCTCTGACATCATGTACACACCTGTCGTCATCTTCTTGGCTGATCCTCCCTCTCGGCTGTACACTCTTTGTGCACTTGGTTCTAGTCTCACTTGGTTTTATTCCAGCAGTTGCTGGGTCGGTAGTAGGCATACAGTAGGAGCTGAAATGTGCTTCTACAGGGAATCATTGTCTTGCTTACATTCCTGATAGTTGCAGTGAAATATCTGACGTCTGTATTTCCCTTCTGTAACAGCAGTCATAGTTAGTCTCCTGAGGATTGATGATGAGAGGCCCCCAGGGTCCTTGTACCCTATCAGTAATCCTGACCCATTCGTACACACGCTACACCGAAGGAGTAAACTGGGGCACTCTAGATACCACCTGTTTGGTACATATATAAGCTTCCATACGGGAATTTCAAACATTCCAGCATGGATCTTTGATGAGGTTATAAAACAATATAGCTTTTTGGAATCCACCAAATTTCTAGGATAAAACATCCCTTCAGATGCTGGAGCTTATAATTGTAATGGGGCTTCCTGTGAATCTAGTGAATTCACTTGAATTTTCATTTTGACTGGTTTTAAAGTAATTGAAGGGAGTATTTGGACCTTTTTTTTTTTCCCTCCTACACTTGTTGACTGGTTATTTATAATGAAGACAGTGGACTGCTGTTGATAAACTGTTTTTTTTTCTTAAGTTTTTTAAAAAAGTCTCCTTAGCCAAGGATCTGGACATGCCCAGAAGAGCTGAACAGGGAAGATGGTCGTAGTCTCAGGTGGATTTTTCCATAATTGAAATAGTGGCTTCTTATGTTCATAAAGTTCCTTTAGGTAGTGGTAGGCTTTCAGATTTGGGGCTTAGATTTTACTCTTCGGCCATGCTACGCAGCAGGTGGTATCTTAATTTCTGGACCAGGGGTTGAACTTGCACCCCGTTGCATTGGAGGTGAGGAGTCTGAATCACTGGCCCACCAGGGAAGTCCCTTGATTTTGGGCTTGGAAGTGAGACAGGAGGTTGGTGTCCTGGTACCCGCTTGCTACCTATATAATCTTGGCAGTGTATCTTCTGCTTTTCATTTATAAAATGAGGATAAAGTAGTATCTAATGTGTAGTTGCCATGTGGAGTAAATGAGCAAATGCATGCAAAATATTAATAATAAGCATCGTGCCTGACACATAGTAAGAACGTAGTACATTTCTTTTTGCTGCTGTATTATTTCTTTGGGTACAAAACTCTACAAGAGTGACTGGTTCCTAAATATTTTATACTTCAGCATGTAGAAGAAGGGAGATGACAGATAACTTGTTCAGGGTCGATTGGAGTTAAAACAGCTTTCAATCTGATTCTTGTACTTTGGTCCTCACTTAATCACAAATCAAATATTCCGTTACCTCCTGACTTGGGTATCTGATCTTCTAAAAGTTTCACAAAATTATTCATTCACCTAAGCGGGCTCACTTGTCCCTGAGTTTCCATCTTAGGAACCATGGTAGAGAATTGTTGTGTTTTCAACATTCCCATGAGATAGAAATCAAGAGAACTTGGCTCCACCTGAAATCGGGGAAATGCTGCTCTGTCTGGCGTGTGTGTGCGCTAAGTTGCTTCAGTCGTGTCCGAGTCTTTGTGACCCTATGGAGTTGCCCACCAGGCTTCTCTGTCCATGAGGTTCTCCAAGGGCTGTTTCCCACCCAGGGATCGAACCCGCATCTCTTACGTCTCCTGCCTTGGCAGGTGGATTCCTTACCACTGCGCCATGTGGGAAGCCCATGTTCCTCCCTTGGTGACTTTTAAATAGTCAGGCCGGTGCCCTGGAATCTCAGGTCAGCGTGTCCCCTTGGGTTGCAGAAAGGGGGTGCTACCCTTTGGGATCTGCTTTTCGCTTGTGTTAATATTTCAGCAGCTTTCCTTCGAGCAGATGGCTTGGCAGCAGGACTCGGGGCTCTGGGATGACAGACTGAGCCGGGGAAGGAGATGAGGGTTTTCCCTCCTCCGCAGCTTTTGAAGCTGCCACCACCTCCGCCTCACCTCACTGTTGAGGCAGACACGTGGAGCATGGCCGGCCAGGATTTGGGAACTCAGAGCTTCCCGTTTTTCTAACACATCGCCCCTCCCCAGGTCTCCCTTCCTTCACAGTCCGGGGGAAAACAGCTGCAGGATAACCTCAAGTATATATGAAGTAGCTTGCCTTCTGTGGCTGCAGCCAACTCATTGGGCTTCAAAAGCCTCCTCTAATTATAGCTCCACAGTATGGCAAAAGCCTTGGCTTCTGTGGGCGAAAGCATGGTTTTTGGAGACGGCAGATCTTGTTTTCCCATATGCTGTACCCTGCTTGGTTGTGGGTGGTTTCAACATGTGGAAAATTTCAAAGAACATTTGTTTGGGATGCCAAAGGCAGAATGAGTGATGGTGTACCGTCCTGAGCTGAAGGGCCAGAAAGGAAGGTTTCCATTGTCAAGTGCAGCCGGAGGTGGGAAAGTGCGTTCTCCCCAGTGGAGCCGTGCAGAGCTTCACTGGGCTGGCCTTGATGCTGAAGGCCTCATGCCATGTTGTGTAGACAGGTCCCAGAAGGTTTCTGTTCAGCCTGGCAGTGGGAAGCTGGAGGTCAAAGGTCCCAGGCCATGAGCCCAGGGTTTCCTCTGTTGGTCTGAGAACAGGCTTCCTATCAAGATAAGAGTTCCTAAAATGTAGACACGAAGAGGGGGCCTTTTAACCCTCAGTTCCTCCCTCCGCCCCAAGAAGGGAACCATTGTTTATTGAGCACGTACTTGGTACCAGCCAATGCTTAAGAATGACCTCATTTTGTCTCAGAACAGCCCTGGGAGGCAGTCACCAATGAATATATGAAGCATCACAGGCCACGACCCTGAGATTTTTACACACACACACACACACACACACACACACACACACACACACACTTAAAATCTTGTATGTACTTGACTACTAGTCTACATGCTTGTTGTTGTTCTGTTGCTGAGTCGTGTCTGACTCTTTGCGACCCCATGGACTGTAGCCCACCAGCATCCTCTGTCCATGGGATTCTCCAGGCAAGAATACTGGAGTGGGTTGCCATTTCCTCCTCCAGTGGGTCTTCCTGACCCAGGGATCGAACCCACGTCTCCTGCTTTGGCAGGCGGATTCTTTACCACCGTGCCATCTGGGAAGCCCAGTGTACGTGCTACCTGTTGGCAAAATTCACTTCTTCTTTTAAAGTAAATGTGAAGTGTTTTCTTTCACCGCTCATTCGTCTTGTGCTCACTGTAAGGAGCCCGCTGGAGAGGCCTGGCTTGAACTAAGAGGAGAGATTTTAGAGTTTCCTGCTTACTCTAACAAATCTAACCTCAAGTATTTGTGTATGTCATTGGAAAAAAGAATCCCAGCTCTGCCAGCTGATGTTCTGAGAGTTACCACGCTTTGACCAAAGAATAGTAAGAGTCTCCTAAAGCCTGGCGGGGTGTCCAGGGGTGCATGGGAGGCTGTTGCTGGAATATTCCTGTGCTGCTGTTTGTCATGCTCCCTCTTATCACTCTAGAGGGGGTTTCTCATCCTTCTGCTGTGAGCTCCTTGCTGTCCTAACTTGCCCCGTGTTATCAGGAGCTGTCCATCAGTGTGGCGAACACCCCTGATTTTTTTTTTGGAGGAAATGAAATCCTTGGGATTGCACAGCTCTTAGGTCTTACTTGGTATGAATACCTGACAACCACGTTTGAAACTTCAGATGGAAAGAAGTTCCCCCACGGAGACATAATTTCATTCATTGGTAAACCATTCTCTTCCGCTGACTCATTTTCTCTGTACTCCTTTACTTTTTCTGTTAGGAAGAACTGGAGAAAGATGAGGTTTCATGCAGTCTAACTTTTGCCATCTGTTGTTCTAAGAGTTTACGCTGAGCAGTTTATTCTGAGCATCCCAGTAAGGCCAGGATACAAATCATGGAATAATTTGACAGTACCCTACCCAGTAATTTAAAATTACTCTATCAGGGGTCAAAAAAGGGGGAGTTCCATGGGTCTGAATGATACAAGATAGCATGAAGTCCAAGGTAATCAAGATATTAATAAACTAGGATTTTTGGTGAAGGTGATTTTTTAAAAAGTATCAATATTTAGCGGACTTCCCTGGCAGTCCGTTGGTTAAGGCTTTGCCTTCCAATGCAGTAAGTGCCAGTTCAAACCCTGGTCAGGGAACTAAGATCCCACATACTTCGTGGCCCCAAAAATGTAAAAAATGGGAACTATATTGTAACAAATTAAAGACTTTAAAAATGGTCCACATTAAAAAAAAAATTTTTTTTTTAAAGCTTGGATGGTTAAAATTGAGTAAATGAACCATGTCTTTGATGAGGAGGAGGGCATGGCAACCCACTCCAGTATGCTTGCCTTGAGATTCTCCATGAGCAGAGAACCCTGGCGGACTATAGTCCACGGGGTCAAAAAGAGTCAGACATGACTGAGCAACTAAGCACAGCAGGAGTCAGTTAACCAATTTAAAACACATCAGATATGTTTTTTGGGGGGAGAAAACTGTCCTTGTGATTTCCCCATAGGAGTCACTGAGAAAATCCTGTACAGTTTCTCCTATTTTTTCAGTGGTCAAGGAGGAGGAGTTCAGTCACCTATGGCAACGGAATGAACGTGAACAATACGAATGGGCAATCTCGTATTTAGTACGTCTGCTGGTGGGAGGACTTGCAGAATTTAGCACCTGCATAATCCTTGGAGTATGTAATATTTAAAGCATTGCAATACAGGAGCAAACTCCTGTTCTTTAGAACATTTAAAGAACAGCCTCAAAGTTTTATGATATATAGTTATTTTTTTAAAAAGCAAAAATTGGTTAAAATTATATGTCTTTTTAACCACTCCCTTCCCCCCGCCATGTTTTACCGCTGGTTAACTAGTGAATGCTTAATTCTCTATGTACTAGACTTTAAAATAGCAAATATGTATAATACAAAGTTGTCAGCTCTTAAATTAAAAAATATAATTTATAGTTTTTCTGTATTTTTAACATTAGGATCAAGGCACCGAAATAGATAAACTCATAGGATGAAAAAGATCCTTTCCTTGTATTCAGTTTCCTAAGATGAGTTTCTTAATATTTGCATATCTATGGTTTAATTTCTTGTTGCCAGGAAGGCAGTCTGGGAGAGATTTGACTAGTAAACCCGCTGCTTTAAAGGAAAGGGTTTTAACACTCTGCAGTAAGTTAAACGTCCAGAAATTACATTCATCTGAGCTAGAACTTTGACAGATTCACTGTGCCCTGCGGCTCAGGTCAGGAAGATGCTGCTTCAGCTACAAGCGTATTTGTAGGCTCATTCTTGGGGCTTCTCTGGTGGCTCAGATGGTAAAGAATCTGCCTGTCGTGCAGGAGACACAGAAGATGTGGGTTTGATCCCTGGATTGGGGAGATTCCCTGGAGGAAGAAATGGCAACCCATTCCAGGACTGTTGCCTGGAGAAGCCCATGGACAGAGGATCCTGGTGGGTTACACTCTATGAGGTCACAAGGAGTTGGACACAACTGAGTGACTAAACACACGCAAACACGCACACAAAACAAAAGGGTTCCTATCTCTTGTGCTTTTCTCTGAATGCTGTATTCTTATTTTTTCCCCCAGATGAGACACATACTTCACGATGGGTAATGTCAACTTCTGATTATTCAAATGCTATTCCTGTTCGTGGCCTGTGACAGGAGGCGGTGCTGTGGGATATAAAGATAGGAGCCCTTCTTCCCCTGGGGTTGCTTATTAAAACCCGGTTGAGAGCCCAGCATCTCCTTGGAGGTGAGCTGCAGAGAGCAAAATGTGGGACTTGTGAAAAGGCCCCAGTTCCCACCATGAGCTGGTGCGTGGGCAGCACTGGGTTGTGGTGTGCTTGTGGGTACTGGCCCTGAGTTGTTACTGTCCTTGCATTCTGGATATCCTCACCTGCGCACAGCCCAGACAGGAACATTCTGTGCCGACTGAGGCTCTGGGACACCGTCTGTGCACCAGCATCGAGCTGGTTCCTTCTGCAGAATCATCCAGGGAGCTTGTTAAGCAGATACGCATCTTGGCCTCATTCCTCCAGTATTCAGATTTGTAGTTTTGGGATGAGGGCCAGGGTTCTGTGTTTTTAGAAACTCCCTAGGTGATCCTGATGGACAGTTGGTTTTGGGGCCACTGATTTTGCATTCCCCTCTCAGGACTATGAGCCTTTCCGCTGATTCACTCATTTATTCAGTCACCTCCTCTCACATTTAACAAACTGGTACCCAGAGCTTGTGTGAAGGTTTGAGTACGTGGACTTGGCTTTAGAGAATGACAGTCAGTTCTTGCCTTGGAGATGCTCACAATCCCCTGGAGACACGTGGAGGTGGCTGCAGGATGCTGTAACCAC
The DNA here is from genome assembly GCF_016772045.2 of Ovis aries. Taxonomy (NCBI): domain Eukaryota; kingdom Metazoa; phylum Chordata; class Mammalia; order Artiodactyla; family Bovidae; genus Ovis; species Ovis aries. The sequence continues at coordinate 13,759,256 of NC_056079.1, forward strand.
ACGGTGGAGGAGTGGAGTAAGGGGTACCAGAGCAAAGCAGGAGGGCCTAATGGAAACCTCGGAGCCAGGAAAGGACCTCAGAAAAGGCGCAGGGAGCCCCGAGTTGGCCCTCATAGATCTGATGGGAGTCAGCCACATGGTGAAGGCTGTGGGGAGGAGAGAGGCTGGAAAAGGTAGGGTTCCCCAGGCAGACCTCTCCTTTTGGAGGCTAATTGGGGATGGTGGGAGATGACGACCAAAGGGAGCAGAGACCACAACCTGCAAGGGTCTTACATTTCAAACGGAGGATCTGTAGTTTCATCCTGAAGGTAATAAGTCACAGAACGATTTCTGGGATGCTGGGATTTGCAGTTGAGAGGGATCATCCTAACTTAGGACGGAGGATGGGCCGAGGGACCCGAAGGAAGAAGCTGATGGGAGGAGAGTGGATACAGATGTGCTCGCAGGGGTAATGGGGTCAGAATATTGAGAACCTTGAGATGATGGTGTCTTGCTCTTCCTGGAAGCAGGAAGTCGGCCATTGGCTATGAGAGGTGGAAGAGATGCTGGGCGAGATGGTGAAGAGTTCTAATACTGATCACCATGTTGGTACCAGAAGAAGGATGAGTTGGTACCAGAAGAAGGATGTGCTATATGGATTGGGGAGCCACGTAAGGAGCCCAGCTGGGGCTGAAGACCCTGACTTTGCAGTGGCATTTAGTTTCTGTTGTCGTTATCAATGATAAACATTTTTTTTAATTCATATTTATTTATTTGGTTGTTCCAGGTCTTAATCCTGGCACTCAGGATCTTTTTTTTTTTTTTTTTAATTTTACTTGATTTTACTTTACAGTACTGTATTGGTTTTGCCATACATCAACATGAATCTGCCACGGGTGTACATGTGTTCCCAATCCTGAACCCCCTCCCACCTCCCTCTGCATACCATCTCTCCGGGTCATCCCAGTGCACCAGCCCCAAGCATCCTGTATCCTGCATTGAACCTAGACTGGCGATTCGTTTCTTATATGATATTATACATGTTTCAATGCCATTCTCCCAAATCATCCCACCCTCGCCCTCTCCCACAGAGTCCAAAAGACTGTTCTATACATATGTGTCTCTTTTGCTGTCTCGCCTACAGGGTTATCATTACCATCTTTCTAAATTCCATATATATGTGTTAGTATACTGTATTGGTGTTTTTCTTTATGGCTTACTTCACTCTGTATAAGCGGTTTCATCCACCAGTTTCACCAACCAGTTTCATCCACCTCATTAGGGCTGATTCAAATGTATTCTTTTTTTTTTAATTATTTTTTTTTATTTTATTTTTAATTTTAAAATCTTTAATTCTTACATGTGTTCCCAAACATGAACCCCCTCCCACCTCCCTCCCCATAACATCTCTGTGGGGATTAAAAAAAATGTATTCTTTTTAATGGCTGAGTAATACTCCATTGTATATATGTACCACAGCTTTCTTATCCATTCATCTGCTGATGGACATCTAGGTTGCTTCCATGTCCTGGCTATTATAAACAGTGCTGCGATGAACATTGGGGTACACATGTCTCTTTCAATTCTGGTTTCCCTGGTGTGTATGCCCAGCAGTGGGATTGCTGGGTCATAAGGCAATGATCTTTGATCATTGTCGTGGCGTGCGAACTGTTAGTTGCGGCACGTGGGATCTAGTTCTTTGACCAGGGATTGAACTCCAGGCCCCTGGCATTGGGAGCATGGAGTCTTAGCCACAGGATATAAGCAACTTCTTTATTTGGCTGAAACAGTTGTTCAGCTGATAACTTTTTTACCTGTGCAAACCCTACCCCAGAAGCATGTTATTGATTCCCATGGAGAGGTTAGGAAGCCAGGACTGTGCAGGTAGCTCTTTCCTCGTTGTGGGCAAACAGGAGTGAGAAACTTGGTTTCCATGATGCTGACAACCAACGGCAAGTGTTAAGAATTCTATGTAGCTGGCGCAGTAATCATTCATGACTTTTGTTTTGTTTTGTTTTCTGTTGAATATAGGCTGTTGACTTTTAGTTGGCATTTAGTTTTAAAGTTCTGGCTTCTTGGCCTTTTGGCTAAGATCTAGTATGGGAGCTTCCTAAGTGGCCCAGTGGTAAAGAATCTGCCTGCCAATGTAGGAGACACAAGAGACACAGGTTCGATCTGTGAGTTGGAAAGATCTCCTGGGGGAGGAAGTGGTAACACGTTCCAGTAGTCTTGCCTGAAAAGTTCCGCGGACAGAGGAGCCTAGCAGGCTGCCGTCCATGGGGTCGCAAGGATTCTGACACGACTGAGTGATTGAGTACAGTTTTAAAGCTAATTTAATTTGATTGGGTGTATTTTCATGACTGGTAGTCTTTAATCTGAGTGCAGAAGTGGAAAAACCAGACGTGTGGACTTTTCTGAGATTGGCACTTGGCCACGCAGAAGGATCAAAAGTGATCAGGAGGCTGATCTTTTCTCTCCCTGCTCCGTCACCTGTGGGTGAGGCTGGAGCTGATGTCTGATTTGAAGGTGTGGCCTTGAGAGTGGATGGGAAGGTGATCTGTGGACTCAGCTTAGTCCTCTGGATAGCGTTGACAGTCTGATGATAGTGTTCTAAATACTTCAAAGGTGAATCCAAATTAAATTTGGATTGGCAGAAATACAACAGGCAAAATATTTGAATCTTATTCTCAAGCTAAGTTGTTCAAAACTCACTTTTCAAGTTTTAAGAATAATTGAAATCTGAATATGGTGCCACTAAGAATTTTTTCCTAAGAACCATCAGTGTTATTCTCTAGCTCTAGTCAAGAAAAACTGATCATCTAATTAGGTCTTTGTCAGAAGGAACTTGCCATGTATATAATGTCCCACACTAGACAATGTAATAAATATAACTATGACTAGAACTGCACTAATTTGGGATAATTAGGAGGAAAACTTATTTAAATAAGTGAAAGACTTAAATTTTATAGAATGTTTAATGAAATGGAGTCATTACTTTCATGTCCTTAGGCTATCTAACAAATGGATAAATTATTTATAATTAGCATATCAATTGTTGCCATATAAGACATTGTTCCTTTATTATTTGAAAGCAAGTTATTTTTCCCTTCTTCAGAAATTGATATGGTCCCTTGAAACCTCATTAATGCTACTTATTTATACTAGCTAAAGATGACCTTTAGCCCAACCCAATTCTGTAATCCCCAAATTCCAAATTGGTAGATTTCAAATTAAAGTAAAATTTTGTTTTATGGGAGAATGAGGTAATTCTGAATCCTTAAAGACTGCAAGGAGATCAAACCAGTCAATCCTAAAGGAAATCAACTCTGAATATTCATTGGAAGGACTGATGCTGAAGCTATACTACTTCGGCCACCTGATGAGAAGAGCCGACTCATTGGAAAAGACCCTGATACTGGGAAAGATTGAGGGCAGGAGGAGAGGGGGGCGACAGAGGATGAGATGTACATGAGTTTGAGCAGACTTCGGGAGGTAATGAAGGACAGGGAAGCCTGGCATGCTGCAGTCTGTGGGGTCACAGAGAGTCAGACACGACTGAGCAACTGAATGAAAACAACAAAGACATTTTGGGCCTTTTGCTTTATATTTAGAAAGAAATACTTCTTTCTACCGTCTATATGGGAACAGGTATTTTAAAAATTCATAAATAATACCTTAAAATGCATAATATATGCACATGACATAGATATTCAAGAATAATGAATTGCTCAAGATAAATTTAAAAAGTAAAATTTTTTAAATGAAATCTAAGACAAAAATAAATAATAAAAGTCAAAAATAAGTAAAATATTTAAAATGGTAGTAAATAAACACTGTATCCCATAGTAAGTAAATAATAAACACATTGTTTTCCTCAAAGCCTGTTTCAGAATTGGTGATGATAATATCCTTCATTTATTTGGGAGCCCCTTAGATACCAATTACATTCTTCCATTTAATACAACAACCCATCCTGTGACGTTGGTACTATTATTATATCAGTATACTGATGAGGAATCTGCGGTTGGACATTTCCCATCTGATAAGTGGCTGAGCTAGGATTCAAATCCAGATCTAAGTTGTCTTAGTAAAAACCTTTAATATATTATCTTCCAGCTTACAGTTAGAGTAAAGCGAATGATGTTTTTCACCAGATCTGTAAAAGAATTAGGAGATGGAAACTGGGCAGTGAGTGAAATATCAGTGTCCTAGGAACAGAAAGGGGAAGAGTTGTGTTCAGTACAAAAATGGCAGCGCGGTGTGAGGATCAGAACCGGACATGATAAGAAGTATTAATCATTGACCTCAATCTTTTTTTCTAGCCAGTTATCAACTCTTTGCACATACAGACTTTCTTGTTTTACTGAACGTAGAGTTGACATCAAGTAGTGACTTCGGGCCCGGTTTGGAGAAGAGTGCCTGAGCTTGCATACAGGCTCTGCATGTCGGCAGCTTTGCAGTCTGGCCTCTCAGCCATCACTAATGGTTAGTCTTTTTTTGTGCAATGTATAGGGTGAGACCAAAAGACTATAGAACTGTACCCTGTATATCAAGTAACTGGCTATAATTAAATTCAATGCTTTGTGCTATTTTCTGATTCTTTGGTGACATTGGCCTTCCTTCAAAAAACCCAGTACGTATTTAGATACAAGTGTTTTAGGAATTCAGGGAAAAGAATGGCCCTTGGTCTGGTAAATTTAGAAGTATGTTCCCTCTCTTTATTCTAATTACATGCAGATATGTTGGGTCATTCTCTAACTGAGTGTATCTTTGAGACAGAATTTCTATCAATAACCGGTTGATTGTGTTATGTATATTTTGAGTATACTAAGTGAGACTGAGAAAGTGATAGAATCTCTGGACATAGTCACATCTGGTTCTTCTCAGCCTTTTGAAGCATTAAAACCAAATGAACAAAGAGGCTCTTTTGCTAAGGATTTATACATCTCATTTCATCCCCACATGTACCCCCAAAAAAGACCGTTTAGCAGCACTGGACGGTGGAGGGCCAAGGCATTGATGAGCTTGTAGTGAAATGCGTTTCTGAGGTCCTGAAACTGTCTTGTTCGCATTATGGTCACCGATTATTTTTGTGCATCTAGCACAACGAATTATCCTAGCTATATGACATAAGGGAATTGGTTTTCAGTATTCATTTTTAAAGCTTAATAGAATAATAGAAGGTATATTTCTTTCCTTTTTCTTGTGGGAGGAAGAAGCTATTTTTTAATGCCATCCATCAATATTTCTGAAAACTTGGTCTGAATACTGATACAAAACTACAATGTTTTCTTTCTTTCTCGAGTGATGATCCAAGAAACAGATGACTTCTGTAGATGTCCTTGTATCAGAGAGACGGAGCTTGAGCCATAATAGAAATTTCTACTGGGGGATAATGAAAGTGTCTTTTAGGATCAAAATGGCCTTTAAAATATTTAATCTTGAAACTAGAGTTTGTTAGTTTGTTGTTGAAATGACTGTATTAAACCCAAACCCTGGCTTGCTGAGTAACTTTTCCTTGTAATTTCCTAAAAGATCTTCATTTATCATCTACTACAACGTATTCCGTATAGAGTGACCTATTCGTGGTACTCTTCTCTTGGTTTATTCAGTGATCTCTAGCGTCTATATACAAGCAATATTTTAGGTCCCAGGAGTCTAAGGATGGTAAAAAAAACTCAGGCTCCTCCTCTAGTAGATGCTACGGACTATTGGGAGAGAAAGGAAGAGAAAGAGAGTCACTCTTCCTGGAAGGTAGTGTCCATGGTAAGGAGAAGCCAGAACTGAGCCTAAAGACTGAGACAAATCAGAAGGGCTTTGTAGGGAGGGTGACCCTACAATTTACTTCCAAACTGGAGTGTGTGGACCAGGGAAAGAGACACTGTTAATAAAGACACTGGAATAGCAGGCAGAAGCTGCAGTTCTCCCATGAGACACACGGTTACCTTACTTACTGGGTTAAGAGATTTGCAGGCTATTCACGAGGCAGTCAACGAGGAGCCAAGGAAGGTTTTTAATCTAGAAAGTGATGTGGTAGAAGTTGGCTTTGTGGAAGGCCAAAAGGGATGCATGGAGACGCAAATAAGGGCTGTTCCAGGGACCCAGGCCTGAGAAGGGGACCACTGGGAGTCGTGGTGACGGCAGAGAGGCAGAGTGGTGGCCAGTCCTGAGAGGCACTTTGGAGACCCAACCAGCAGACCTCGGTTATTACTGGATGCACCAGCTGAGCAGGAATGCAGGAGTCAAGGGTGGTCCCCAGGTTCCTGGGGAAGAGAGTGGCATCCTTTGCTGAGATGGAAGTGATGAGGAGTGGCAAGTTTGGGAGAGAGCATTGATGAGGTCCCTTTTAGACATGTTGTGTTTGAAGCCCTTATGTAGCGGGACAATAGACATGTTTGATAGATGTTTTTCCTCTCATGTATTAACCTGAAAATCAGTCTGCATAATATACTAATATTGTTACGTGTGGGTTTGATTCCCCATCGAGGTCTTGGGCCCAAAGATTTGCCTTGTTTTACTCAAGGGACCATGCCCATCTGGAATGGTCTCATTCCCATTTCGAGCCTTGTGAGAAGGGGTGTAGCTGGTCCTTCTTTCGGTTTGGCTGTGTCGGGTCTTGGCTCTGGTGTGGGCCTCTCTCTCCTGTTGCAGCACCAGGACTTAGCTGCCCGGCGGCAAGTGGGATCTCAGTTCCCGGACCCCACATTGAACCTGTGTCCCCTGCATTGAAAGGTGGATTCTCAACCACTGGACCGCCAGGGAAGTCAGTCCCTGGTCCTCTTGAAGAAAAGGTGGGGCTCAGCTTCCTACAGCAACAATGTTTCCCAGCTGCCTGTCATAACTTTGGAACATCTGGGTGTTTCTGTACCTTTAGAGCTAAAGAAATGTCCCACCTGAGAGCTCCTCCTTTGAACAATATTTGTAGCGTTTTGCAGAAGACTGCTTCAAAAATACCACAGTATTTACAAAGCACTTACTTTTAAGAGCTTGCCTTTATTTTTCCATATGTCCTTAGAATATACATGGGAAGCTGGCAAGAGGCGGAATTCACGTTATAAATGACAGTGATAAATATGACTTGGTTAATGTTTATATTCTCCAAATATGTATATTTTTAGTGGGCATCAATATAAAGGTTTCTCCTTAAGCTCCCAGAAGATTTCAGAAGCAGAATTTTCCATCCAACATGTCCATTTTGCATCCAACATGTATTTGAATTTGTGGCCAGAAATATCACACCTTTCCCCATTGCATTTTAGATAATAGTGATTAGTTTTAAATTTGATGTTGTAGATTTAGCAAAAGACATAATTGAGGACGACTTTTCTTAAGTATGTTTAATTGTATTAAAATCAAAGTGATTACATAAAAAGCTTTAAAAAACGGGGGAGTTTTATGTCATAATACATTGTGCCCAACTTGGGTATTCCTAACAATTTCAGTTTCGAACACGGTAGTTAAATGGTAGTATCTTCTGTTTGGAAAAGCATTTATTATTTGTTTATGTTCCATCTCATTCTCCCTCCCCCTGAAGTATTTGAAATGTCTTAGGGAGATTTTTAATATAATGTGATTTTAAATATTAAGTAAATGGACACAAGGAGAAAAAGTAAAAGTGAAGTAAAGTGAAGGTAGGATGTCTTAACTCACACAGAGATAATGTAGTTACTGGAAGCGACAAGAAATTCCATCGTATTTAAAGGTTAAATATAAAGAGGGCACTTCAGTGAACAATCACTGCTCCTCCTTCCTGAATGTCCTGCCCTATCCCCATTCTCTTAAATCAGGACCAGGCTTATTTGACACTTTGATCTAAGTGTATAGTCATCTTTTATTTTCGTATAGCCTATCTATGGGCTTCCCTGGTAGCTCAGTGAGTAAAGAATCTGCCTGCAATGCAGGAGAGATAAGAGACTCGGGTTCGATCCCTGGATTGGGAAGATCCCCCAGAGGAGGAAATGTCAACCCCCTCCAGTATTCTTGCCTGGGAAATCCCATGGACAGAGGAGCCTGGTGGGCTGCAGTCCATAGGGTCTCAAGAGTCGGACATGACTGAAGCAACTAGGCATGCAGCGCCAGAGTTAATTAAAACAGCTATCCAGATTCTTTTATTCAACAGTTCCTTAATTTAGAGAAGTAGTTGTCAACCTCCATAATAGTTGTCTTAGCCTTCATAGACTTCCTTTTTTTTTAACTGCAAATACTTAGGTGATGCTTCTGTTCCTAACCAGAAATATAAACTTACCTATACACATAATTTCAAAAGAATCGATTTGTTACCTCATTGTAAAAATAAGTGGGAACTAGAAGGTAATTTATAATAAAATAGTGTTTTGTCGATCACAAAAATTTTCATATGCTTGGAAAGGGCCCTCCAGAAGCCCTGATGGAGTTGTCAGATGCCTGCTCCTTCCAGAACAGTCACAGGTGCAAAGGCAGCTGAGCCAGGTGTCCTGCACTCGGGGCTCAAACTGTAATCCCCATGACCAGTTGCGGACAGTTTCCTGAAATGAGGACTAACTCAAGGCAACATTTCAAACAAAGCAAAGTTTGTTCCATGTCCAGTCGTAATCCTGGAAAAGTCAACATTAATTAAAACCTCAGGAAGCAGTTTTGTGTTAACATATAGAATGGAGTTCTGTTCTACACGCAGATAATTACAAATAAACGTTTAGCAGCTTGGATGCCCCCCTCCCCCACCGTGAACACTGGGAGGTACACGAGGGGAACACGTGTTCTGGGGGTCTGCTCTGGGCACTGCAGCACGTGAGCAAACGGGAACCTCCCCCTCCGAACCTCGGAGACACTCTCTCAGGCCTGGTGGCACACAAAACAGCCGCACGAATGTCCCGGACTTCTCTTGTGGGTTCCACCCTGTGGAAGCAGAAGCAAAAAGATGGAGAAAGGTTATTAGCGAGTTCACGTTCAGGGCTGCCTTTGCTTTAGACCTGGAACGTGGCGTTTGAGGATCAACTCCCTAGAGAACTGTAGGAGTGACTAGATCTAGAGTAGATAAGCCTGTCTACCTGTTCCAGAAAAATAGAAGGGAAATTGACGGGTGAGGCGTGAAAGATGAGATGAGCAGTCACAGGTGGGGCGTGGAAAGGGCAGAGCAGTTTGGTAGCTCCCGAGAAATCAACCCAGACTGAATCCTTGGTGTACTTGGTAGCTGCCTGATCTGGAAAAACCCTTTCAAACTCTTTTAGTCTCTTTCTTCACCTGCAACATGAACACTTATGCCTCATTTATAGGGTTAATATGGGAATTCATAGGATGATAATATATTGTAGTCATTGACATTGTGCCTGGGACCCAGATTGTACTTAAGATCTGCAGGCTTCCTCTGCCCCCTCCTGCAGTTCAGTTCAGTTGGTTCAGTCAATCAGTCTTGTCTGTACTCCAGGCCTCCCTGTCCATCACCAACTCCTGGAGTTCACTCAGACTCATGTCCATGGAGCCAGTGATGCCATCCAACCATCTCATCCTCTGCCGTCCCCTTCTCCTACTGCCTTCAATCTTTCCCAGCATCAGAGTCTTTTCCAGTGAGTCAAGTCTTCATATCAGGTGGCCAAAGCATTGGAGTTTCAGCCTCAGCATCGGTCCTTCCAATGAATATTCAGGACTAATTTCCTTCAGGATGGACTGGTTGGATCTCCTTGCAGTCCAAGGGACTCTGAAGAGTCTTCTCCAACACCACGGTTCAAAAGCATCAGTTCTTCGGCCCTCAGTCTTCTTTATGGTCCAACTCTCACATCCATCCGTGACTACTGGAAAAACCATAGCTTTGACTAGACAGACCTTCGTTGGCAAAGTAATCTCTCTGCTTTTTAATAAGCTCTCTAGGTTGGTCATAGCTTTTCTTCCAAGCAGTAGGCGTCTTTTAATTTCATGGCTGCAATCACCATCTGCTGCAGAGGTTTATAATAATGCTGTTTGCATTTCCAGGAGGGGGAACGTATGAATATTTGTTCTCTGCAATTTTTCTAGGTGCTTAATTTTTTGGTTCTTAACTTTTTTTTTTTTTGGTTCTTAATTTTCGAGGTAGAAAACCTGATGCTGTAGATGTACACTGAAGCATCCTGAATTTTGGTTGAAACAGAGCCTCTGTATTTTAGATGTGGAGTTTACATTTCAAAACATTTCTTGGAGAAAAAAGAATTTTTTTTTAAAATCACAAAAGAAATATTTTGTTGTAGGAACTTCAAATATTACCCTTGTAAATAAACTTAAACCTGAAGTCTCATCACTCCAATCTGACTTCTGATTTCTATAATAGAATTTTTAAATTCTTTTTAAATTGTTTCATGGTGTTTTATTATTGTTTTACTTTTTCTTTTTCTCTTTTTATTTTTTAAATTATGAAATACGATAATTTCATATTTAGAGACTTGGAAAATACAGAACAAGGTTACATATAGTTTCATTATATATTATAATTCTTTTTTAAGTAGAAAAATTAAGATTTTTAGTAGTAGTTTCAATGTCAAACTCTCAAAAATTAATAGAATGACTATGCAGGGAAGCAGAAGGATATAGTATACCTGAAAAGCACTATGAACCAATTCAACATAATTAAGATTTGTACAGTTTTCACACTGTTGTTGTTTTATTTATTTTATTTTTAGGCCATACCAAGCAGCATGCGGAATCTTAGTTCCCCCAACCAGGGATTGAACTCACACCCTGGGACTGCCAAGAAAGTCCCTGTAGTAGAATTTAAACTTCTTACTCCTTCAGCCTTCCTCCTGGTTTTAGCAAAGACTGTTCTTCCTTTGGAGTCTTTCTGTGCTGTCTTTTCGAAACTTTCTTACCTGACCTGCTGGAGTCATCCTTGTATAAAGTGTCCACCTGATTCCACTTATCGCTTCAGCCTGGCTTCTCTGTGTCTGCTGTGATTGATGTATATCTTTTTACATTTCTCCTGTAAGGGTTTTACGTGTTTTTGTTTCTTTCACGGTGGATCATGAGTTTATTGAATACACGGTTTTATTTTAGTGTAACAGTTATTTCACCTTCTAAGCCCCTATGGTAGTGGTGCTGTGTTTGTTTAAGAAAGTTGCTCAAAAATGAAAAATACAGACCACGGCATTGATATTATGATTATACAGGAATATTCTGTAGACAGAACTGTGTTGGAAGACCGAAAGTAAAAAAAAAAAAAAAAAACCAGATTGTGAAAAACCAAGAGCTTTTGGAGTACATTTAATCATAAATAAATTTATATAAGGGTGAAATACAGGTGCATGGAATTGTTATTTAGAATTACCAGCCTGCTTGTACTCTTGGAGGTGTTGTAAAAGATTGGTGACACGTGACTTTTTTGTCTTTATTTCAAACTTCATGCAGTTATTATCTGTTATAACCACTTGTGTGTCCTGTAAATGCTGTATCACTTTATTTCCATTATAACTAATGATTGAAATAAGGGTTTTATAAGAATGGACAATCCTCTAAAACATCTAGAGATGTAATTTTGTGGCCAAAGGATTGATGCTGTAGATATGATGACTTCTTTTTATTAATTACAAAGGCATTATCTTATTAATTTTAACAGCTTCTGAACTAGGCATCTTGAGTAAGGAGGGAAGTAATCATGACAGTGTCTTGAATTTACACTTGTATGCATTTTAATGAACTCCAAAACACTGCATGGGTATCAGATGCAGCATCCGATATGGGGACTGTGGTGATTTCCATTTCATTTGATGGACTTTTTTTCCCATTCCATTTGATGCGTTTCTCTTTCTCTGGGTCACTTCCTGCCTAAGAGAAAAGTTGCTGTGCGTGCTAAATTGCTTCAGTTGTGTCCGAGTTTTTGCAACCGCATGGACTGTAGCCCGCCAGGCTTCTCTGTCCATGGGATTCTTCCGCCAAGAATACTGGAGTGGGTTGCCATGCCCTCCTCTAGGGGATCTTCCCACCCAGGGATGGAACATGTATATCTCTTATGTCTCCTGCCCTGGCAGACAGGTTCTTTACCACTAGCGCCCCCTGGGAAGCCCAAAAGAAAGCTTCAGTTCAGTTCAGTCGCTCAGTCGTGTCTGACTCTTTGCCACCCCATGAATCTCAGCACGCCAGGCCTCCCTGTCCATCACCAACTCCTGGAGTTCACTCAGACTCAGGTCCATCGAGTCAGTGATGCCATCCAGCCATCTCATCCTCTGTCGTCCCCTTCTCCTCCTGCCCCCAATCCCTCCCAGCATCAGAGTCTTTTCCAGTGAGTCAACTCTTCTCATGAGGTGGCCAAAGTATTGGAGTTTCAGCTTTAGCATCATTCCCGCCAAAGAAATCCCAGGGCTGATCTCCTTCAGAATGGACTGGTTGGATCTCCTTGCAGTCCAAGGGACTCTCAAGAGTCTTCTCCAGCACCACAGTTCAAAAGCATCAATTCTTCAGCACTCAGCTTTCTGCACAGTCCAACTCTCACATCCATACATGACCACTGGAAAAAGTCTCTACTATGTTATTAAAACAAAACTCAGAAGCGTTTTAGAGATGTATTATTTCCTGTTAAGTAGTGCTGCCATCCATCCAGTTTAGATTAGAAAATTAACAAGCAAGAAACAAACTCATTTGTCACATTAAAAGGTTTATTGATATGCTTAGTTTTGTTCAGGGTATGCGTATGGACATTTAATATGGGGAATACTATTTCTTCCATAAATTTTGTCTCATCACAATTACAAAAAGAGAATTACAAGTGTAGTAGCATTTCTATAAATGAATTGTCTGTGAACACACTTTCAGCAAACAATACCTAATATTTGTCTTTTTTCCTATGATTTATTTGTTCTGATGATATTTATTGAGATGTAATTTTATATCTGTGTATCATGATAAAAATTTAGGAAAAAGAGAAAAAAAATTGGGCTTGCTTTTGACTTCTCTGGTGATCCAGGGGTTAAGACTTTGCCTTCCATATGTAGAGGGTGCAGATTTGATCCTTGGTTGGGGAGCTAAGATCCACATGCCTTGGGGCCAAAAAACCAAAACATAAAATAGGAGCAATTCAAATAAAGACTTTAAAAATGGTCCACATCAAAAAAAAAAATTTTTTTATAAAGCAATTTGTCTCTCATATCATTTTCCCCCAAGAATTCATTTTTATTGTATTTGCAAAAGTATCCTTCGCCACAGATAGTTTGAGAAGTGCTGGTATAATTAATCCATCTGAAGTTGAGGTAGCAAGCAGACATTTGGTTTGTAAGCACATCTTAGAAACACTCCTTTATCTGGGAACTTTTTAGAAATGCATATACATTGTGATTTTCCTGTGACATGCAGGGTTTTTATCATATCATTTGTTCCCTATTCTTTTAAAAGAATGATAGTGTTTTCGTTCAAGTTAATTTCCCATCACTTTGTATACAGTAAGATTTTATTACCAGAGTTTGCTCTTTGAACTGCTATAGCTTCTGTGTGATACCTTTGGTCTTCATAACTCTTTGTGACTTTGGAGATCACATTCTACCTAATTTTAGGATGTTTTGAAACGCACTTCAGATTTTTTTTTTTTCTAGCCCTGAACGGTAACGTCAGTCAGCTCTGATTTAAAATGCTCTTTTAATAGGTTACTCATTATAGATATTTTTTATTTGAATGAATTGTTTTTAAAACGAGAGCCATTGTGATAAAGTAGAGTCAGCTCCTTGGTGTATATAGGATAGAAGATGGTTTTCAGATTTTGGACGTATAAAGGTTTTCAGAGTTAACCAGGTAATTTGGATTTTTAAGTGATTTATAGCAGTCATTTGGTACCTTGGGCCTAAGGATGGTGTATTGGTTTCCTTGGGTTGCTATAGCAACGTGCCATAAATTAGGTGACTCACAACCACAGAAATATATTCTCTTATAGTTCTGGAGGCCAGAAGTCTGGAACCAAGGTGGTGGTGTCAGGGCCTGACTCCCTGCAAGAGTCTCAGGAGCGAGTCTTTGTCACCCTCTTGCAGTGTCTGGTGGCTTCAGGCTGTCCTTGTATCGTGGCTATATCACTCCAATCTCTGCCTCTGTCTACACACCGCCTCTCCTCTGCTCTGTGTCTTCTCCTCTGTCCCTGGTAAGGATGCTCATCATTGGATGTAGGGCCCACCCAGCCAAGCCAGAGCTTCCCTGGTGACTCCGTCAGTAAAGAATCCGCCTGCAGTGCAGGAGACCTGGGTTCGATCCCTGGGTTGGGAAGATCCCCTGGAGAGGGAAATGGCAACCCACTCCAGTATTTGTGCTGGGGAAATCCCGTGGACAGAGGAGCTTGCTGGGCTGTAGTCCATGAGATTGCAAAGAATTGGGCACGACTGAGCGACTAACACTGAGCACTGAGCAGCTAATCCAGGATGATCTTATCTTGAGATCCTCAATTTATCACGTCTACAAAGACCTCCCCACTGCTGACCTCGCCTTGCTGCTGCAGGGTCTTAGCTTCCCCGACCAGGGATTGAACCTGAACCTCTGGCAGTGAAAACGAGGATCCTAACCCCAAGACAGCTCAGGAATTTCCTACAAAGGCTTTTTTCTTTAATAGGGTCTCAATTGCTGGTTTTGAGGGTCACCACTCAATCCATTACGGATGGTAACAGATCTTATAATTACTGAGCACCTCCTGATGTGCTGCAGTGGTTGCTGGAGGCATGTGAGCTGTGGTAGAGTGAGAAGGGCTGATTGTGGGGGTTGGTAGCCCTGGGTCTGGGTTCAGGTTCTGGTAGTCTCCTAGCTCTGTGACCTGGGGGCCTGTTTTTCAGTTTCTTTGCACCTCGCCTTCCTCCTCTGCAGTGACCTGGTGAGCAGACGCAGTATGCCTGAACATTCTCCACGTGTGATAGATATGTCAACGGTGATCATGATTTCAAATACGGTGGTCCCTCATTTGAAGATGCACTTTTTTATATTTCCGAAATCAAGGTGCCTCAACATTCACTGTTTCCCTGACTTCGTGAATTCACAGTCCCATCCATGCCTAATGTTTTCTTGGCACTCCTGAAGCCAAGAAAACACCTCATTGCTGTGTTTACAAACTAGTTAGGTCCAAAGGACTAAAGAAGTATTTAAATGATGTCCTAACAGTTTATTGGCAATTTGAAAACTTCTTTTCCCCCCTTTGATTCTTAATTAACTCCAGTAACCTACTAAGGAGATGCGTGCACACGCTCAGCACTGCACAGCTTCTCAGACCTGGGAAGGAGATTGGACACTGTCACCCTTATTCATACTCTACGCCAATTTCTGCATAACGGTGCTTTTGATCAAAGTAACCACCCTAGAGCCAGCTCTTCAGAGGCATTGCTGTCAGCGAGAATGTAGCACAATCCAATTTGAAACCATGAGATAACACCAGCTGGTTGGTCGTGTGATGTCCAAGAGAGGTCATCATGTTTTCTAATTTGGTGATACTAAATTTACTTCCTAATCAGCAACATAAAAGCCTGGATGTAAGAATTTCTTCTTCTTCATTATCTTAAATAATTGGCACCCTATATTTTATTCTAAACATAAATTGCCTTTGTACATTTCCAACCCCATTTATTTTAATGCTTCAAAATTTTGTTTTCTATTTGCATAAAGTAATTGTTCAGTAAATGCGTGTTGAAGAAACTTGTGTCAAATAAACTAGTTTTCATTTAAAGTATAGTGTGAAAGTGTTGGTCACTCAGTCGTGTCCAATTCTTTGCTACCCCATGGACTGCAGCCTGGCAGGCTCCTCTGTCCATGGGATTCTCCAGGCAAGAATACTGGAGTGGGTAGCCATTACCTTCTCCAGGGGAATCTTCCCGACTCGGATCAAACCTGGGTCTCCAGCATTGCAGGCAGATTCTTTACCGTCTGAGCCACCAGGGAAGCCCATGTTTCATTTAGGCTAACACCGAGAGGAAACATTCAGGAGACACAGAGCTTGGTGTCGGATTGTTTGGGTTTTGATCTGTTACAGCTAACCAGACATTTTTAAAGAAGCAAGCTCTCATCTGGCTTCTTTTGCCTAGGCCAGAGATGAGGATGATGAGTTAGTATTTGAAAAAGCATTAGTCATCTTCAGTTTATCTTTATGAACCAAGTTAATTACTCTAGGAGATGACCATCCTGAACTCTGAGGTCAGTGTACAGATGGAGTCTTTGAGTAATATGCATTGGTTCATACTAGTCATTCTCACCCATTCTTTTGGCTCTCCTCCTACTCCTCGGTTCTTTCATTTATTCAAAAAATACTTCTTGGGACTTCCCTGGTGGTCCAGTGGTTAAGACTCTGCACTCCCAACGCAAAGGGCCGAGTTTGATCCTTAGATCCTACATGCCTCAACTAAGACCCAGTGCAGCCAAATAAATAAATTCTCAAAAAAAAAAAAATGTCTTGAGCACCCCAGTATTTGTGTACTGGGATCTGTTCTGCATCATCCTGCTGAGCATATGATGATAAGCAAGGTGGACATCATGTGATATACGCAAAACACTTAGCCCAGTGCTGGCACATAATAAGTTATTAGCAACCAGTAGATAAAATTCGTATTAATATTATCAAGTTCACGTATTGTGCATTAGAAAGCTCCACCAGAAGGAGCACAGGGATGTCCTGTAAATCAATAGATCGTGAATTTTTTGTTCTAGACGTTGGCTGGAGAGAGAATGGGGGACTTCTCTGTGCTAACAGACCTGATGAGCCCCCTGGGGACGTTCGTCCCTTCATTGTGCCCGGCGGCCGACTACCGCTCGTCAGTTATTAGATTGCACATGTGTTGACGGATCTGTCCTCAACCCATTAGAAAATATGCGTTGTCCTCAGGGGTATGTAGTACATCAAAAGTGTCTAAAACCCTCAAGGATTAGTAAGTAGTTAGCCTTCATGCCTAATGTGTAAACAGCAGAGGAATCTTTGATTTGGGCTCAATCAGTGTAATTTTGATGTTAACAGATCAGCAGCCAACAATTAAATAAACTTTGACACTGAGAGTAGATGAACACAGTCCAATTTGCTGTTGATCGATCAACCAGCTAATTTTGTTTTAGTTTAGACATTTGTTCGGCACTTTTCTCATGCATTTGTGATGCACATATGTGCAAAGCTTCTTGCTTGCAAAAAACAGCAAAACAAACAAAAAACCCTTAGATAATTATGGAACATTCATGACTCACTCCATCATACCAGACCTAAGGTCTAAGGTCTGGTACTCCTTAGTACTCCATCGTACTAAGACCTGAGGTCTTAGATCTGGTCTCAGGCATTTGCTGAAGGGTCACTAAGAGGCTTCTGATTCTTCTGAGCTCATACCTATGTAATCCTTCCACCTCCTTCTTTAATTTTTATTTTTCATAGTTCTCCAGCTCCCTTTTAATTGTATTCTTCCCCTTTTTAAAAAAAATTTCATATTGCATAATTGAATTGGTAAATCTACTTCTCGGGAACTCCAGAAAGAGAAGAAAAAAGCTCTCTATTTGTAAAACGTGGGCCAACTGTTGTTTCAACCTGAGAAAACAGATGGCAGGACCTTTATAGAACTGCAAGTCTAGTGCAGGCTCAGATGGAGAGATAGGTGATGTTTATAAAGATTTTTCTCTATCATGTTTTTTTTCAAACACTCATTTTGTAAAAGTTGGTTTCCTTTTGAAAGCACTCTTATTGACATGAAGTTATTTTTTAACATTATCCTAGTCATAAAGAATGGAAAAGGCAATGGCACCCCACTCTGGTACTCTTGCCTGGAAAATCCCATGGATGGAGGAGCCTGGAAGGCTGCAGTCCATGGGGTCACTAAGAATCAGACATAACTGAGCGACTGTACTTTCACTTTTCACTTTCATGCATTTTCGAAGGAA
Organism: Ovis aries; assembly: GCF_016772045.2. NCBI lineage: Eukaryota > Metazoa > Chordata > Mammalia > Artiodactyla > Bovidae > Ovis > Ovis aries. Next base: position 13,777,031 of record NC_056079.1, read on the forward strand.
ATGGCAACCCACTCCAGTGTTCTTGCCTGGAGAATCCCAGGGACAGGGGACCTGATGGGCTGCCGTCTATGGGGTCGCACAGAGTTGGACACGACTGAAACGACTTAGCAGCAGCAGTGGCAGCAGTCATAAAGAAATAGGCATTGACCTTTGTGTTGCTATTTAGTATTACAGGTCAGTTCATCCAACTGCTGGGACATTGAGTTCCAATTCTGACAGTAAGGAGTTAAAGCTTGTCTAGAAAAACATATGATTCTGGGATGCGCTCAGCTTTCAGAGTGGCATACAAAAGAAGCTGAGAGATCCTTAAATTTAGTAAGGTTTGGGCTTCCTTGGTGGCTCAGAGGTTAAAGCCTCTGCCTGCAGTGCGGGAGACCCGGGTTCGATCCCTGGGTCGGGAAGATCTCCTGGAGAAGGGAATGCCAACCCACTCCAGTGTTCTTGCCTGGGAAATCCCATGGATGCAGGAGCCTGGTGGCCTACAGTCCACGGGGTCGAAAAGAGTCGGACACGACTGAGTGACTTCACTTTCACTTTTCATTATTCCAGATGGAAGTTTAGGCTGCAAGACAACACCAGCCCTTCATCTTTAAACACATTTAATCATTTAAGTACGTTAATTGTTGGTATAGGATGTTATGGGGCAATGACCTTGTGTTTGCAAAGCTGACAATCCAGGAACCCTCTGTCCATGAGCAGGAGTAGTAATTCAGTCTTTCCGTTGATAAACTTAGCTGATGCAGGGAGTCATTTTTTTCTTTTTAATTGGAAATATTTTATTTCAGCTGAAAATACCTTTTTTTATGTAAGGCTAAGGACTCTTATTTGCATATGAATATGCACAGTTTTTCTTATGAAAATCATACCCATAAAACACTGTCTATGATTTCCAGTTTGGGTTTCTGTAAAAAAGGATGAAAATGGGTTGATAAGAGTATTCAGTATACTCATCTGTCAACTTTTGAGTGTTTAGAATTTTCCATGTTAAAAATGTTTTTAGAATAAAAATATGAAGAAATAAAGCTATCGAGCATTTAAAATATATGAGGAGAAATGGAAGCATAGAAATTATTTTTAAGTTTTATGATAATGTGCATGTTCAGTTGCTAAGTCGTGTCCGACTCTTGGTGACCCCATGGACTATAGCCCTCCAAGCTACTCTATCCATGGCATTTCCTAGGCAAGAGTATTGCAGTGGGTTGCTATTTCCTTTTCCAGGGGATCTTCCCAACCCAGGAATTGAACCCAGGTTTCCCGCATTGCAGGCAGATTCTTTACCCTCTAAGCCACAAGGGAAGCCCTTATGATATGTACTGAGTACGAAAGAGTAAGGCAACTATTAATTTCACAGTTGCAGAATTTGGAGGTGGGAGTTACGGAGACAGATCTCCTTTTAGCTGAGGACAGAGCTGTCATAGGACAGCCATTCATTGGTGAGAAAGCAAACTGACTTATTTGATTATAGCATGTTTCTTTATTTGGTGATTTAGTCGCTAAGTCATGTCCGACTCTTGAGACCCCCATGGACTGTAGCCTTCCAGGCTCCTCTGTCCATGGAATTCTTCAGGCAGGAATACTGGAGTGGGTTGCTGTTTCCTTCTCCAGGGGATCTCCCTGACCCAGGAATTAAACCCGGGCCTCTTGCATTGCAGGCAGATTCTTTACCAACTGAGCTACAAGGGAACCCCCGCTCCAATAAATTATTTTGTCCTTCAGATTGTATAGATCATTTCCAGGTTGCATGTGCATTTTAAACAAACGTTAGTAGCGCTCGCATTGGCTCTGATGGGAGCAAGGTTCTCTGAGTGCCTATTAGAAGTACGTTTAGAAATGGGAGCCCTGGCCTTTCTCTGGAGAAAAAGTTTTGTGAAAACAAAAAGGTTCAGTTTTCTTGGAAGATGATAAATGATGCAGAAGGTTGAGGAAAACCATGTGTAATGAAGTTGTTTTACATTCCTGAAGCCAAAGCACACCATTGTAGTGGCGACTCAGGGCTTCCCCGTTGGCTCAGTGATAATCCACCTGCAGTGCAGGAGTCGCAGGAGACACAGGTTCAATCTGTGGGTCAGGAAGATCCCCTGGAAGAGGGCATGGCTACCCACTCCAGTGTTCTTGCCTGGGAAATCCCATGGACAGAGGAGCCTGGTAGGCTGCGTTTCATGGGATCAAGAGGAGTCGGGCATGACTTAGCGACTAAACAACAGCAGGGACTCTGTAATTTAGGATTTGACTAAGACTTCTGGGAATGATCCCTTGTGCTTGTTCAATATATTTTTTCATCTTTGGTTTGTTTTCTTAGGATGCGTCATCTCCTCTGTCCTTGCTAAGAACTGTAGTCATCTTATCCTCCCTTCAGAATGTATTTCTTTAAGCTCTTTAAAAAGCTTCACTCACGAAATGCTTAATGTTCTAAATCTGAATAATACATTTTGAATGTAGCTACATAGCTCCCTTAGGATGCCAGTTTTTTAAATGGAACAATTTAAAATATTTTCTATGCAAATGGGCACTCGGGATGTAAGTATTTTGATAAGCATGCAGTCATCTTTTCAAGGTATAACTGGTCTCATTCTAAAACACATGTGAGGTATTTGCTGGATTCGAGGTCACAAGCGATTTTTGACTGTTGCAGATGACCTCTTGTGTTTAATAAAAGAGCAGGGTGCCTAGTGATTAAAATCATGATGGACTTTTGTTGTCAGACTGACTTGATTTCCCATTCTGAGTCCAGCATTTATTTGCTGTGTGACATCAGGCCAATTATATACCTTTTCTTAGCCTTAATTTGCTGTCATAAGACTTAACTACTTCAGAGATGATTGATGTGAGGATTAAGTGGGATTATGTATGTGAAAAGTGCCAAGCACATAGCAAGAAGGTAATAGTAACTAATATTTAACTGTTTGCCTCAGCATTTATGTATGTGCACGCTCAGTCATGTCCAACTCTTTGTGACCCATGGACTGTAGCCTTCCAGGCTCCTCTGTCCATGGGATTTTCCAGGCAAGAATACTGGAGTGTGTTGCCATGCCCTCCTCCAGGGGATCTTCCCCACCCAGATCAAACCCCCCACCTCTTGCATCTCCTGCATTTGTTGTTGTTCAGGCACCCAGTAATGTCCTATTCTTCGTGACCCCATGGACTGTAGCACGCCAGGTGTCCCTGTCCCTCACCATCTTCTGAAGTTTGCCCCCAAGTTCATGTCCATTGCATCAGTGATGCCATCTAGCCATCGCATCCTCTGCCATCCCCTTCTCCTCCTGCCCTCAATCTTTCCCAGCATGAGAGACTTTTCCAATGAGTCGGTTCTTCGCATCAGGTGACCACAGTACTGGAGATTCAGCTTCAGCATCAGTCCTTCCAAGGAGTATTCAGGGTTGGTTTCCCTTAAGATTGACTGGTTTGATATCCTTGCTGTCCAAGGGACTTTCAGGAGTCTTCTCCAACACCACAGTTCAAAGGCCTCAGTTCTCTGGTGCTGTGCCTACTTGATGGTCCAGCTCTCACAACCGTACGTGACCACTGGGAAAACCATAGCCTTGACTGTACAGATCTTTGTCAGCAGAGTAATGTCTCTGCTTTCAAAAACACTGCCTAGGTTTGCTATAGCTTTCCTGCCAAGAAGCAGTAGTCTTCTGATTTCCTGGCTGCAGTGATTTTAGAACCCAAGAAGAGGAAATCTGTCAGTGCTTCCATTTCCTGCATTTACTGGTGTATTAATTGTGTTGTTTGTGGGGCCGATCTGTCTTTTGCTTTTCATACAGTGTACATCCCCAGATGTGCCCTGTTGCTTCCATCCTTTGAGTATACAAAGAATTCAACTCTTCCTCTAGCTGTATACGTTATTTAATCTCTTCGTGGGACTTCCTTGGTGGTCCAGCGGTGTCCAGTGCAGGGGGATACAGTTTAGCCCCTGAGATATCCCACGTGCCTCACGGCCAGAAAAACCAAAACACAAAACAGAAAATAAAGACTTTCAAAGTGGTCCAGGGTTTCAAAAAATCTAAAATAAAGTCCCTTCCTGTGCCTGTTTCCCTGTGTGTAAAAGGGGCCAACAAGAGTACGACCTCACTGAGTTGTGAGGACGAAGTGATAGTTGCTTGCTCCTCAGCACTCAGTACACGTTTGCTCTTTTTTGGGGTATTATATTCCTTTCTTGAAGTGCCTCTCTGCCCCTATTCTTAGTGAAGACTCCTTGCTGGTCACCACCTCTGCTGCATGTTTTGGGGTGCTCCCAAGCAGAGCCTGATGTTCCTGCTTGTGCGTCCCAGCACCATTTTATACACAACAATATTGCGTCCGGTGCATTGAATTACAATTAGTTGTCTTTACACTTGATTCTGTGCTCTCCTAAGTTAAAACAAGACTCTGTTGTAGCAAGTTTTTACGTAAGGGTAAAATCGAGAGCAATGCTTGACAAGGACATGGAGCTTTCTTTACTTTCAAAAGTAAAAGCCAACAAATAGACTGTTTTTACGATGCACGTTTATAATTTGTTCTTGAGCTGGTATGTAGCATTTCAAAATGGGCAGCTGGAATGTTTTCCAATTTAGAGCCTCAGCACTGGTGGTTTCACACGGAGTTTGGGGAATTATCACCAGGCAGAGACTTGGGTGCACCCGGGCCTGTGACTCTAGAGACTGTGTTGCCTTTGGAAAAGCTATTAACTCATTAATGCTTTATTTTTTAAATTGAGGTGATGAGTCCTAGCTTAACTGCGTTGCTGTTAGGATTACATGAGAGATGATGTAAAATCCTGTTCTCGGTTCTTTGGTGGTGCTCAGGAAATCTTAGACCCTTTCTTCTCCCTGCCCCCAGTTTATCCATACTTATGTTTATAGATCGGGAGAAAAAGAGTATGTGTTATCTGTTTACTCAAGTTCCACACAGTAGTGGTGTTCTCATTTTGATGTTTTTAATGTCCTAGTGGGGAAATTGAAGCTGTTGCCATCAGAGTTGGGGAGAGTGTTTACAGTGTTCACAGAAAGATCAGACAACAAGGAAAGAAGCATAAATATAGCATACGGGAGAGAAGGCGGGCTCAGAAATGACCTCGAGTCGTAAAAACTCGGAAGTCAAACCGAACAAATAAACGTGTGCGTGCTTAGTCACTACGTCGTGTCCGACTCTTTGTGACCCCATGGACTGTGCCCGCCAGCTTTCTCTGTCCGCGGCATTCTCCAGGCAAGAATGCTGGAGTGGGTTGCCATTTCCGCTTCCAGGGGAATCTTCCTGACTCAGGAATCAAACCTGTGTCTCCCACATCTTCTGCATCGGCCGGTGGATTCCTTACCACTGAGCCATTTGGGAAGCCCAAACAAATAAATAGGCGGGCTTTAAAAGAATCACGGTATTAATTCTTTAAGCATGGGATTCAAAGTTATCACTGTCCTTCTTTTCTCCTATATCTTTAATTTCCAGAAGCTGCCTTTATAGTCCTGATACTTTGGACTTACAATTTGCTGTACTTTCTTCAGTTTACTATTTCAGATTTTCATCAAATATTTTTATAATTTTTAGTCATGTTTATTTATGAGTTGTTTTTTCAGGCTGAGAGGGTCTTACAGTTCTAGGAATTTTTCTAAATCATACTCTATATTGTGTGCTTTCATTTATTTGTATTGAAAAATAAAAATTTCAATTTTATTGAGCATTTACCCTCCACCTCTGGCCACGTTACCTTTCTGAACTTTTCTCCCATCATGTATGTACCTCCGAGAGGGTTTAAGGTCTCCCAGAGATAGGTAATAACTTGAATTAAAAATCATAAAATTTTCCTTTTAGGCCTGCTATTCTCTCCATTGTACAGGATTTTTTATTATATTTGATTAATGTGCTAACTGCACGACATGTATTAAATTACATTGTTATTTCCTAGAAAGGGTAGCTGAAATTCTTTTAGCTTTTATTTCTCCGGGTAGACTAAATCACTTAAAAATTAATTCATCCCTATACTCAGTGCACGTTGACTGTGGGCCTGGCCAAGGTCTAGATGCTGCTGGGCATTTATCTGAGGCTCTATGCTGGCGAGCAGAGGCCTCATGGACCTTCGGACCGACAGAGAGAACAGACCAGGAGGAGAATGAAACTGGCGGACAGGAAATTGAGAAGCAGGGACTCTGACCCAGGCAAGGACCTGGAGGAAGAGTGCTGCGCCGCAGGAATCAGTGGAGACTACATTGTGGCTGAGGCTCCTGAAGCGGTGGTGAAGACCCTGAGGACCACGGGACACCCTCAGCTGCCTCCATCAAGCAGGTGGCCTCATAAAGCCGAATTGATGCTTTTGAACTGTGGTGCTGGAGAAGACTCTTGAGAGTCCTTTAGACTGCAAGGAGATCAAATGAGTCCATCCTAAAGGAAATCAGTCCTGAATATTCATTGGAAGGACTGATGCTGAAGCTGAAACTCCAATACTTTGGCCACCTGATGCAAAGAACTGACTCATTGGAAAAGACCCTGATGCTGGGAAAGATTGCAGGTGGGAGGAGAAGGGGATGACAGAGGGTGAGATGGTTGGATGGCATCACCGGCTGAATTTGAGCAAACTCCGGGAGATAGTGAAGGACAGAGAAGCCTGGCATGCTGCAGTCCCTGAGGTTGAAGAGTTGGACACGGCTGAGCGACTGAACAAGAGCGAACCGGAGCGGTTAAAGGCGGGTCAGGGAAGTGATGCGACCACACTGAGACACGTTGCAAAGCCCCCTCTCCTGCAATGTGGAGAGAGGGCCTGGCGTGACAGGTCAGGCAGCAGATGCAAGACCCAGAAAGGGAAATCCCATAGCTTCCTCTTCCCTGAGATTCCCGTCGGTGACTTAGAAAAAGGTCGTCTCTCCAGTTTTTTTAAAGGTAGGTGATGGACCATTCTCACTATCCCATGCTTTCCCTCTAACTCTTTTTAGTTCTTATCTGTTAAAGTGGCTTTGTTTTCTATGCAGTGAATAGCACTGGATTTCTAGTCTCCCTTTCTCAAAAACCTTCAGCACAGAAAGAAGGTGTGTATGAGTTTTCTCAAAAGACAAGAAAGAGAGTGACTGTAAAATAATCCAGGTCATGCATATTTCAAAACAGGAAAACTGCTGCAGAACCCACATGAGCCTTTATGTAAAAGGTATTTTAGCGGAGGGCTTAGCAGGGAGGTTTGTTCTATATACCTCAGAAACCGTAACATGCACCATTTCACAAATTAACCACGATTCAGAGTATTCTTCTAAACGTAAGAGTAAAGAATCAATCAATCACTGATTTTACCTTCGTTCTAAAAGCTTCACTGGAGCTTTTCCTTGGCTCTAAATTATTCGAAACTGGCTGTATGGTCAAAAGTATATACAGATTTCTTCAATATGTATTCGATTCCTTTTTACAAAAGTCGCATAGTTAGGGGGTTTTCTATTAAGTAATATGTTCACTGCTTTAAAAATTAGGAAGTTTGTAAAATTTTCAAAATAATTGGGGGTAAAGCCGAGGGAATTTAAAGGGCTATGAAATAGGAGGGGGCGTATTTTAGGAGTGTTCCTCCATCTGGACAGCCTTAAAGTCTATGGCAGTGGCTCCAGAACATGCCAGTGGAGGAACAGTCAGGTCTTTTGATTAAAAAAAGAGTTCCATGGTCAAGCTGGTCTGAGAAACACTGGATTAAACAAAGTTCACCTCTTGTCATTATGCTTGGAGTGCTAAAGATGCTAATGTGAGTGGTGACTCTCCCCAGCCGGGTATAATGTGCTTCCCAGATGGATTTGACCACAAAAGTTTTTTAAAAGAAGTGCTTTCTGGGAGTAGTGTTTCCTGGAACTTCCTTTGGAAATGCTAATCTGTCTTGCGGGGGTGCCAAGATAAAGTGAGGTACAGGGATGTGGTTCCTAACCCCACACCTGTTCCCTCTTCAGCCTTGCACGGAGAGTGCCTGTTTACTCTGCCCACTGATGGACTGTCTCTTGTTCATTTCCCGGGCAAGCCCAGGACACCACTTACAACAGTCTGAGTCATAGGTGACTTGATTCAGTGTTTTTTCCTGTGCCAGGTACTGTTAATGAGATATGTATTTTTATTGTACTCATTTGGCAGTGGTGGGGGGTGGGGGGGCGCGGCACTGTGCCACATGGCCTTCAGAATCTTAATTCCTTGACCAAGGATTGAACCTGAGCCCTGGCATTGAAAATGGTGGGTCCTAATCACTGGACCACCAGGGAATTCCCTGTATTCACATTACCGATGAGGAAACCAAGACCCCAGGAGGTTAAAAACTTTTGTAAAGTCACACAGGTAAGAAGTGCTGGGCGCATGGGATGTGCTCGGTCAAGGTGTGACTGACAGATTGACATCTGCTGTACCTGAGCCTGTGCTGTTCACCAGTTTTGTTTTTATAATAATTCAATTTTTACTTTCACATAGGTAGTTACGTATACAGTCAGATAACAACTGTTACAGTCAGTTCAGTCGCTCAGTTGTGTCCGACTCTTTGCGACCCCATGGACTGCAGCACAGCCAGGCCTCTCTGTCCATCACCAACCCCTGGAGTTTACTCAGACTCATGTCCATTGAGTCGGTGATGCCATCCAACCATCTCATCCTCTGTCGTCCCCTTCTCCTCCCGCCTTCAATCTTTCCCAGCATCAGGGTCTTTTCCAGTGAGTCAATTCTTAGCATCAGGTGGCCAGATATTGGAGTTTCAGCTTCAGCATCAGCCTTTCCAATGAATATTCAGGACCGATTTCCTTTAGGATGGACTGGTTGGATCTCCTTGCAGTGCAAGGCATGCTTACAAGCAGTAAGCACATTCACACTATCTCCCCTGTCCAGTACAGTTGGTCCTCTGTGTCTGCAGGTTTTGCAAATGCGGGTTCAAACAACTGCTGATAGAAAACATTTTTTAAAAATTTCCAGAAAGTTCCAAAAAGCAACTTGAATTTGCCTTGCGCTGACAACTGTTTACATAGCGTTTGCATTATATTAATATTAGGTATTGGAAGTAATGTAGAGATGATTTAAATATATGGGAAGATGTGTAAAGGTTAAATGCAAATATTATGCAATTTTGTATATGTGCCGACAAAGGTCCTTCTAGTCAAGGCTATGGTTTTTCCAGTGGTCATGTATGGATGTGAGAGTTGGACTATAAAGAAAGCTGAACACTGAAGAATTGATGCTTTTGAACTGTGGTGGTGGAGAAGACTTGGAGAAAACTCCCTTGGACTGCAAGGAAATCCAACCACTCAATCATAAAGGAAATCAGTTCTGAATATTTATGGGAAGGACTGATGCTGAAGCTGAAACTCCAGTACTTTGGCCACCTGATGTGAAGAGCTGACTCACTGGAAAAGACCCTGATGCTGGGAAAGATTGATGGCAGGAGGAGAAGGGGATAACAGAGGGTGAGATAGTTGGATGGCATCACCGACTCAATGGACATGAGTTTGAGTAAGTTTTGGGAGTTGGCGATGGGCAGGGAAGCCTGGTGTGCTGCAGTCCATGGGGTTGCAAAGAGTCGGACACGACTGAGCGACTGAACTGAACTGATATGTAAGGTACTTGTGCATCCTTGGATTTTGGTATCTTCGGTCATCCTGGAATACCCCCAACTCCTCATAGGTTCCAAGTGAAAAATACAGTCACCTGTCACCCTCCATTTCCCACCATTTCTAATTCTCACTTTCCAGGGGCACTCCCTTTTGACTCTTTTAGTTGTTTCTTTGGTATTTATTCAGGTTTCTAAACAATGTGCTTGTGATGCTGTGTTTTGCTTTTTAAGTTAAAATTTTTATCTAAAAAATAGGCTAAATGAAAATTTAGTGTCCTTATATACTGACTTCCCATCCCCTTATCCTCCCAGTGCAGTTACACAGGAATTCAAAGATAAAGTCAATAATCAATGTTCATGGTATGATGGCTATATAACTTTCATTCTCTGAAGCACCAAGAATTGTAGGAATACATTTACTTTTTTATACAACTTTGTCTATCCATCCACCCAGCTATTATGTACCTACCTTATGTACCGTTAGAGAGTAGTTGCAAATATCATGGCACTCATAAATAACATGACATTTCATCCTTTCTTGTTTCTTAAGGGCAAGGATGTTCTTTTTCATAATGAAGCTAGAATGACCAAATTCAGAAAGTGGAGCATTGCTAAAATACTATCTAGTCTACAGATCTTATTTAAATGTTTCCTATGATCCCAATAATGTTCTCTATGGCTGTTTTTCATCTTATTTTTAGATTACAAGCTCTCGTCAGTCATCACATGCAGCATTGATTGCATGTCTCCAGTATTTTAATCTAGAAGAGTTTTCTAGCTCTTCTTGGCTTACATGACGGTGAAAGTTAAAGTCGCTCAGTCATATCCGACTCTTTCCGACCCCATGGACTATATAGTCCATGGAATTCTCCAGGCCAGAACACTGGAGTGGGTAGCCTTTCCCTTCTCCAGGGGATCTTCCCAACCCAGGCATCGAACCCAGGTCTCCCACATTGCAGGGAGATTCTTTACCAACTGACCCAGAAGGGAAGCCCAAGAATACTGGAGTGGGTAGCCTAGCCCTTCTCCAGGGGATCTTCCTGACCTAGGAATTGAACCAGGGTCTCCTGCACTGCAGGTGGATTCTTTACCAACTGAGCTACCAGACATGACGTTAACCTTTTTGAATGTTCCAGACTGGTGGTGTTGCAGAACGTTCCTCAGTATGAAGTTGTCTGATTATTTCAATTAGATTTAAACACCTGTGGTGGGGGTGGGGGCAAGAAGGGGGCTTCCCCAATGCTTCAGCAGGTAAAGAACCCATCTGCAATGTAAGAGACACACGAGACGTGAGTTCGATCTCCAGGTCAGAAAATAGCAACCCACTCCAGTACTCTTGCTTAAAAAATCCCATGGACAGAGAAGCCTGGTAGACTCCAGTCCAAAGGGTCATGGAGAGTCAGACACGACTGAGCGTACAAGCCAGCAGAAGAGGGGAACCAGAATCCTTCATAGGTTGTGCTGTGGTTTTCAGTATGTGGCATTAGCAGGCATGGTAGCTCTGTGTCATTGGTGATACTGTCTGACCATTTGGTTACAGTGGTGTCTGCTTGATTTCGTTTGTAATTTAAAAGTAATCTGTTTATTGTTCTGTTGTTCTGTTCACAGTTCCGAGACTGGGAATCTCTAACAACCTTTTAACCTGTGGCTTTACCAGGCATCAGTACTTCTTGCAGGGATTACTTTTATTGCAATGGTGGTGATCATTGCCAACTCTGGTTGTATAATACCTTCTGAAGCTATGAATAGCATTCACTTTTTTTTTTTTTAATTTAAAAAGCACTCTCCTTTTCTGCACAATCTGTAATTTTTTGTTTGTTTTTTAATCACAGTGAACTCTTGGATTCTGTTTTATTCACTGTGTCTTTTGCATACATGCTGTTTGATGCTTAACTAGTTACTGATTTAGCCATGAAAACCCTTTCAACTTGGTCCCTGAATCACTTGAGGTGTCACCATCAGGTTTTGAGCCTTTTTCCTGCTTTCTGGCGCAAAAAGATGTCCCTGATGCACTGAAGCGTTTCCTGCCTCAGACCTGGGGGCACAGGGGAGGTTAATCCTTTCTCTAAGGAACCTTTTTTGCTTGTAATGGGGAATAGTATTTAGAACCCAAGATCGTGAAGACTAGGTTGGCTTATTGGTACTTGTGTAACATTGCCTCTAGGGATTTCAGTGGACAAAGCTAGGGGGGAAAACACACACACAGATACGCATCACACACTTACACATCACAGAGCTCTTTCTCTCCTTTCCCCACTGCATATTTGTGTATGCCTTCTCCCACAATGTATTTACGAATTTTCTCAGTCTCACCACACACACAAAGTTGTTTCATAATGATGACACCCACACCACCATCCGCGGTTTGTTTTTTTCCCCTCTTGTATTATATTTAAACTTTCTTCACTCTCTTAATTCAGCTACCTCTCATCCATCTGCTTGTCCAGCTTCCAGAATTATTTGAGGGTGACATCTGCTTTCGTCTTCTCTCTCCTTCTCTCTTGTTCCTCTTCCTGTCGTTGTAGTGGGAGCTGGGAGCTACTGTTGACAGTCTACCATGTTTAACCAAGAGCCTCATCAGAGATGGTCCATCAGTTGGTTGCTTGGAGGGAGAAAGTAGACAATATTTACCTTTGATGAGACCTGAAACGGCCCTGCCAGTCATCTCTCCTTCACTTTCACAGCTGACCTTCTTCCCATAGCCCTCCAGACAAATTAGAATTCTGTACGGCTTTCTCAAGGTTTCTATTTCTAACCATCTCAGTGGGCGGGACTTCTTTCCCATGGGAAACGTTCATAGACCTGAAAAGAGACGTGGATGATACTGGAAAAGATGTGGCCTGCCTCTCTGACTCTGTGTTCGCATTGTGCCTGGTGGGCTCAGTACCACCAATCAGGCAGCCCTGGATGACTTCAGACAGAGAAAGGAGTTGACCTTCCTGCGAGGAAGCCAAGCCACTTACCCAGGTCTAATGATGATATCTTGATTTTCCCCATTTATTTGAAACAAGTGCAGACTTTTCCTATAAACTGTAACACTGGGGTTTTCAAAACCACTTTCATATCTGTTGTCTCTGCTTCTTCACAGTGAACATAGGCTCACATTCTAATGTTCTTGCTCCTTTGTTAAGGGCCCTCCTGGCTCAGACCATAAAGAATCTGCCTGCAATGCAGGAGACCCAGGTTCCATCCCTGGGTCAGGAAGATCCCCCTGGAGAAGGGACTGGCAATCCATTCCAGTAATTTCTCCTATATTAAATGTGTTAAGTGGAACACCGAAAGAGCAGGAGAAGTTTTGACCTTAGAATTCTAAGAATGCCTATGATATCAACTCTAGTTATGAGGTGTAACTGGAAATAGAATGGGAGTTTCTAAAAGGCCATCTCTGAGGCACCCATCCTCTCTGAAAGAGTTTGGGAGGTTTAGTTTATCTCGCTGAGCTTTGGTAAACAAAAGCTGGCATTTCTCTTTCCATGGGTTTTCAACTGCGAGCTGCTGTTTTCATCCTGCCCCCATGGTGGCACATTTTGGTGGGCAAATCTGAAATATATGGCATGCTTCACTGGCATGCTTTTTTGCTGAGAACCTCTTCTGGCACTTGCCATGTTGGCAGTTTTTATAGGGTCTTTTCATCGGTGCTCTATTTATTTACTCTGCTTGCATTGTGGAATTCTGGGTAAAAGGCTGCTTTAAATCAGAATCCAAAAAGAAATTAAAAAAAATATTTTTAAAGAACGTTTTTGGCTGAGAAGCTTGCGAACATTTCCACGTAAATCATCCTTGCCTCTTTCCAAACAGGAAGACCATCCTTCGCGACGTTCACGTTTTGGTTTTGCTTTGCTGCAGACTAGGTTTAGCGACAAATTCCATCTGGCTGAAGCTCCATGCAGTCTCTCTATTGATTGGTTATATTGGGACTTCATGGGAGTGTCCTTCAAATCGCTTTTCCCAGCATTTTTAAAAGCTCCATTGGGGGGAGGGGGAAAAGAGAGGGCGAGAGAGAAAAGGAGAAAGGACCCTGCATTGTTTCAGTTTGGGTCCAACATGCAAAACATAGTCCTAAATTTTTAATTAGCTAAGTGAGTGGTGAAAAGGGAAAGTAATATAACAAGCCTCGGTGAGCAGCTGGGATGTGTTGCCATGACGACAAGTTCAGCAGGCTGCCAGCGAGCATGTCAATGGGTAATATTGGGAGAGGGCTTTGAAACAGTGCCTGCTAGCCACAATGTGATTGGTCACGCCTCTGTTGTCTTTGTGTGAACCAGGGGATGCTGGGTAAGACCTACAGTGAATGCTCAGCTTGTCTCAAGGCTGCAATGAGGTAATGCTTCTGAATCTTTGGGGATTATGAGCTCCTGCCTCCAAAAGACTGCAGTCTCCAGTGTTTTCATTCCTATTTGCCTTAATGACCGACTATACCATGTTAAGAAGTTTTACAGCTGCTTTTATTCATTCTTTTATACGTGCATGTGTATATTATAGATAACACGTGTGTATGTTGAATATAGAATCTCAAGCGTATTCTAAAAAAAAGAGATAACCCTCCATATTAGTCATTCCGCTTAGAGTCAACATTTCTTTTGATTGCTGGCATCAGTGGCAATACCTATTGATGGAGAAATGATGTATTAAGGTGCATTTATGTTGGGTAAGCAAACTTGTTCATTTCTAGAGACTATTTTGGCGTTGATTACTTTCTGAAGTCTTTTATTTATTTTAAGTCTTTTAATAGATGTAAAGGGGGTTGTACAGAGTGTTGGCTTTGCTTGATCAGGAGGTGTGTGGTTCATTTTAGATTCCTTGAAATTAGTTGGTTTGTACCCTAATATATCTGATACAGTTTTTTTTTTCCTTTACTAATTGAAAGTAACATCTGACTGCTCCACAGTTATATGCTGAATAATGGTCTGACAGTTGAAACTTAAGCTCTAAAGGGGAGCTCTATTTACAGATGCAAAGATTTAGAAATGTTTATGGCCGGCTTGTGAAACAAATACATCAAGGTGCTGGTCTGACAGACACATGAGCTAAAATCCTAAGCCCTGATTCTGGTCCTCAATGATATGTGACTTGGATTCTCGCCAGGGTTTTTTCGGGTGGTTAGAGAGACTGTTTTTTTTGTTGTTGTTGTTTTTTGTTTTTTTAATCACATTCATAAACAGTAACCTAGTGCCCTGGAGAGGTCAGGGCAGCATCTCCTAAGGCTGTGGGTATAAGCTGGAGAAGCCAAGTGAATGACCTGATCCAGCACGTCACAGATGGAAAGGTGGTGAGCTGGCTGCTGGGCTGAGCTGTCGTATTGCCACCCTGTTGTATTTACCTCACAAAGAGTTCATAAAAATTTATAAGCCTTTAAATGGATAAAAAAAAAAAAAAAGAGTAAAAACCTTAACGGTAACAAATGGTTTCTGCTGCTCCTGCATAATGCAGTGAACTCTGCCAGCTCCCTCGCTTTATTTGAGGTCAGGCCACGGGCATGTGGTTGAAACCCGATGATTCTCCAGCCCCACCGTCACCATTCATGGAATCCGAGTCAGGATCTGGTCTTGCTGCAAACCACGCTTGCTTTCTTCTTTCCAAGCTTTTAAAGTCTGCCTTCATTTTACTCTTCTGGATGGTTTCTGTTTAGAAGTAAAGTAAACAAAGACTTATACACAGAGCCAAGGATAAATAAATGTGAAGAGTGTATCTAGGTTTTAAATAATTGGGTTCAAAATACTTGTGGCACCAATAGAATCTTGGGTTGTGACTTTTGCCAACATGTTGATTCTGTCTCGTGGCTCAAATGCTGCAGCTGAGCAGCCTGCCTTTACACCTTAGATGGGGAGGCCCTGGATGGATGCTAGAGTCTTTGTCTAAAACAAAGCAGAATGCAGTGACCCCGTGAAGCATGCAAGAAAAATCCACCTGTTGATAAACAGGCACTTTTTCTCTTATGAAAAATTTGATGTTCCCTTTCCTTCATTTCTTTGGGGTTATGTTACTTATGCAGCTTCAAATCACAGGCATGCCTTGCTAATTGAAACTGTTTTTTAAATTCATTAATGATTCAGAGTTTTCAGAGAATTGGATACTCTGGAATATGGTCCGGCTGTGACTGGCAGAATTTGTAACCCCGTGTTATCTTGCAGGCTGTGAGAGATCCATACTTTAAAATTCAGAAATCATATTTATTCATCCTTTAGGAGAAGGCATCTTTCTTTTGTGGATTGTATGCTAATTTGGTTCCCTTCATCGAGTAATAAAATTTGAATCTCTTTTATTTAGGGGATTTCGTGTGTCTCTGTGGATCAGATTATGATACTGTGAAACCCTCGTTATTAAGTCATGTTAGAGCATTTCACGTCCAAAATTACCATGTGAACAATGAAATGAAAAGTCAAGAAACTTTAATTTAGTGTCTCATAAGCTTTTTGCTAGTTCGGAAAGCCCTCTTGAAGAAGAGGAATGGCAAGTTGCAACTAGTATGAGTCATTACATCCTGTGACGGGCTCCACAGTAAATGACTTCTGATGGGTGTGAAGCCCGATGCTTAGAGATTAATGGCAGATACAGCATTGCAGGGCCTCCCTTGCATCGCTAATATTATCAAATGAAGCTAGTGGCTTAGCCAAGGGCTTTGTTCAAAAGGAACATGTGATTGATAATACTGATGGTTTGTAAAGTTTTCAAAAATATGATCCTTTGGGCAAATCCAGAGGGAAAAATATGTATTTAGATAATTTGACGGACTCAAGAGGTTTAAAAATACTTTTCTTTAAAAATCCACCTTTTACAAATGTTTCACATGCCCACCATATTTAGAAAATGGGATTTATTGAGCAGTGGAAGTGGAAGTTTTGGCAGGAAAAACAAAGAAGGAGAATAAATTAGGGCCTCTGCCAGATAGAATATCAAAAGTCTTAGGGTTTTGGACTTAGACAAAGTCCTAATTGTTCTCCTTTCCTTCAGTGTGACTTTTGGTTACTTATCCTAAGTTGATCCTTCTCCCTTGTCCGCTGGTCACAAAAGTCACTGCCTCCCAGAGGTCAGAAGGAGGGGACCCATGTACACACCCAGATCTTTATTCTAAGGGAAGTTCTTTCCAATGGAAACATGAGGAGGTAGTAACTCTTATCCTCAGCTGAGAAAAACATGGTCTCTGTTCTTATGGACTTTATGATGACATCAGAAAGTTGCATCTGTACAACGCTTAACTTCATTAATCAAGTGCCATTAAAGTAATGGTTGTAACTGACACAATTTCTTGTAAAGGGAACTCGGTGTTACATGTTGATTTCATCCATTTAGAAATGTTATGTTCTTTCTAATATGATAAAAATAAAACCTTAGCAATTCACAGCATGCTAATTTGATATGTTAAAAATTGAAACATGGGCCAGTATGAAAAGTACTTCTCCTCCATTCATGAAGAGGAGGGTTTTCTAGTTGAGTTAACAGCACTGGAAAATACTCAAGGGAGAGGACCTGCTTTAGATCAGTTCTTCAGATGGATTATTAATTAATATTCAAATGTCATGTTTAGAAAGGACAACTTTTCAGGTCTTTAGGATATAGAATCTCCTTCTTGATGGGTAATTTACCTATGTGTATGATTTTAATATGTCAAATCCTTTTGTATTTGGAGCTCTTATTTAGATTGACCACATGGTAAAGTTGCATGTAATATCTAATGCTATAATGGTGGAATAGCAGATGCTGCCTTTATGAATTACTGTATGTTTATCTTGGCATCCTTGAGTAGATTATTTACTTGGAGGCGGACAGTTGTTGTTGTTTAGTTGGTAAGTCATATCCAACACTTTTCTGACCCTATGGGCTGTAGCCCTGCAGGCCCCTCTGTCCATGGGCTTTCCCAAGTAAGAATACTGGAGGGAGTGGGTTGCCATTTTCTTCTCCAGGGAATATTCCTGACCCAGGGATTGAACCCGAGTCTCCTGCATTGCAGGCAGATTCTTTGTACCACTGAGTGACCTGGAAAAGGCTGCCTTTATCAATGACTGTATGTTTATCTTGGCACCCGAGTTGATCGTTTCCTTGGTGGACAGTACCGAGCAACTGAACTAAACTGAATTGAACCATGTCTTTATTTTCCTTTTGTCCTCCTAATGCTTGGTCTAGTGCTAAGTATGAAGTAGGTGCTGTTACATATATCTTATCAGGTTGCTAAAAAAATTGATGGGTTTTTATGTCAAAAGTTGCTCCTTTTAAATGAAGGTGTAGTTGATTTACAATATTGTGTTAATTTCTGCTGTACAGCAGAGTGATTCAGTTATACATAAATATGCATTTTTTCAATATTCTTTTCGATTATGGTTTATCACAGGATATTGAATATAGCTCCTTGTGCTATACAGTAGGACCTTGTTACTTATCCATTCTATGTACATGAGTTCATTTCTGCTAACTCCAAACACCCACTCCACCCCTCTGCCCCCCTGGCAATCACATGTCTGGTTTCTGTGTCTGTGAGTCTGTTTCTGTTTCATAACTATGATCAAATTTTGTGTCATATTTTAAACTCCACCTATAAGTGGTATCATATGGTATTTGTCTTTCTCTTTCTGACTTACTTCACTCAGTATGACTCTCTTTCGGTCCATCCACATTGCTACAAATGACATCATTTCATCCCTTTTTATAGCTGAGTAGTATTTCATTGTATATATGTACCACGTCTTCCTTATCTGTTCATCTGTTGATGGCCATTTAGGTTGTTGGAAAAGTGACTCTTGACTTCAGTCACAGGAGATGCAAGGGATCGCTGAAACCTGAGCTGTGTTGTCTGTTGAATTTCCTTATCAGCAACGGTTCTCATCTCTACCTAGTCCCTCCTTCAGTCAACGCACCAGCCTTCTGTTCCCGAAATGCGAAGTTTCAGTGAGAAAGGAAGTATTATGGTTGAATTAAATGTAAGCAGTTATACCATGTATAGAAATCTGTCATCTACACACGGCTCTTGTAAGCTTTGGCATTTTCTTGGGAAGAGCAGGTATGGAGGTGTAGAGCTTTGGAATACTAGACAGAACCCCATTTGAATCATGGTTGTACCATTTACTTCCTGGAGACAAAGAATAGATTACTTAGTCTTAGCTCTTTAAATGAAGATTATCCCTGCATCACAGGGTTGTATTGGTTATGTTTACCCGCATAAAGTGCCTGCTACATTGTCCCTGCTGTGTAGGAGCTGCTCAATAAATGCCAGTACACTTTATATCCTGTTGGCATTTCATTGCTCCAGTGACCAAATTCTTTTGGCCTTCCTGGGATATCTTCCCTGCTGGAATAGGAGAAAAAAATGATTTGTTGTTCAACTCTGATCCGTTATTCTAGAGGGATATCTTTCTGATAGGATAAGAAAATTTTATCAGTTGTGTTGATCCTTGGTTTTATCCACTTGAAATCAGGGATGTCATTGATATCAGTGTATTTAGAGTCTTTGATATTGATAACATCCCTACGTTCAAGCGTATGAAACCAGGCATGCTAGATAAACGTAGGAACATCAGACAGGAAGTGTATTCTGGCACTCAAGTGTATTTAGGGTGGGTGGAGGAGACCGGCAAAGGTGGTTTTCTGGTGGTCCAGTGAGGCAGCGATCTGTCTAACAGCAAAACGGGAGAGAAGTGGCAGGTTTAGACACATCCAGACAGTGAGTAGACTGATGGTCTTTAGGTTATGGAGCTGGTGAGGGATGGTCAGTGACGAGAAAACAGGAGTCTTCCATTCATGGTCACGTGTCTGCATCGACGGCGGTGCTATAATCTGGTTAGGAGACCCCAGGGTTTATGGGAAAGATCACACACTCAGTTCTGGACATGTTGAGTTTGAGGCACTGGGGCCATGGAGTTGTCCGGTGATGGCAGAGGAGAGAGAGATGAGTCAGGAGGCTAGGGAGGGTTTTAGGACCAAAGAGAGAGGGCTGGCCCCCATCGCCTCTGTGGATCTGAGGGTTACAGCCGGGGAGGGATCATGGGTGGGCCTCCCTTCGTAGGGGAGTAGCGAGGGCAGAGAGGCGGGTGAAGGTTGGCACCCTGGCGAGCCCTCCTTTCTAGAAGCAGCCAAAGGGAACTCAGACCCTAGACGTGAATTTAGAGTCCAGATTTCCCTTTAATGATTTACACATGACTGGTTTCCCCCAAAGAAACTGATAAGTCCACTGTTTGGAACTGCAAAGCCAAAGGTGGAACGAACCACCGTCATCTAAGTCAGCTCTTCTGCGTTTGACTGACAGACTGATGGGTCTCGTGAGTCCATCAGCGACCTCACCGTTTCATCACGCTGCACCCCTTGCAGGAACCCAGTCTCTCTAGAAGCTATGCTCAGCAGAGGTTGTGTGCTCAGGCCAAACCACACAGTTCGGTTCATGAAATAAAAGGATTACTACAGATGGCTATGGAGGATGGAAGACGCTAAACACTAACATTGAAACACAGAATTAAAAATAGTTGTTGGCCATCTTCAATGTGAGCACATAAGTTTATCATTAGAGGGGATGATCTAGGTTATGTGGAAATTGTAACTTAGTCTGCTAAATACTTTTGAGAGCTATTAAAAGAAGCAGATTGTTCCTTTGTTGAATTTTGCTTAAAACCTTTCCCCTTCTGTTGCTATAACTGTGTCAATATCATAGTTACCATGACTATCTAGCATTAAGCTGTTTATTGACTGGGTCCCTAGAGGTTACCCAACTCTCCTAGATTTCATGCATAACATGGAGATAATAGGATTTATTTCAAAAGATGCTTGTGACAGGTAAATGAAAAGGGATATGGAAAGCCTCCTTGATAATGCTTGGTACCTATAGACTCTCAATAAAGCATAGATTAACGGGCTTCCCTGATAGCTCAGTAGGTAAAGAATCTGCCTGGCATGCAGGAGACCCCAGTTCGATTCCTGGGTTGGGAAGATCCTCTGGAGAAGGAAATGGCAACCCACTCCAGTATTCTTGCCTGGAGAATCCCATGGACAGAGGAACTTTGAGGGCTACAGTCCGTGGGGTCGTAAGAGTTGGACACGGCTTAGAGACTAAACCACCACTGCCACACATACATACCTTCCCTGTTGAGCCTCTCTCCCACCCACCCCCAACCCACTCCTCTGGGTCATAGAGCTCTTTCTAATGAAACCATTGCATGGTATCCCCCTGGGAGGAGACCATTAGTTTGAGGGTCAAGTTATTTGTGGCTGGGGGTGTAATTGTTGAGAGGTAATGTCTGAGAGTTTTACTTTTGGTGCAATGTTTTGTGTTGATAGAGGGCAGAAGCTGTTCGGGCTCAGATGGGAACCAGTTGGAGTAGCACGCTTCTGGGGTCCCCAAACGCCAAGTGTGCTAAGTCAGTTCAGTCGTGTTTGACTCTTGGCGCCCCCATGGACTGTAGCCTCTCAGGCTCCCCTGTCCATAAGATTCTCGAGGCAAGAATACTGGCGTGGATTGCCACGCCCTCCTCCAGGGGAATCTTCCCGACCCAGGGATGGAACCTGCATCCCTTGTGTCTCCTGTATGGGCAGGCGGGTTCTTTATCACTAGCGCCACCTGGGAAGCCCCCAAACGCCAAGAGTTTAAAGTAGCAGTAGGAGGACTGGCCATACTTGAGTGGAAACCTCAGGCCGCACCTGTCTCCCGTCTCAGCGGCACGGCCTCTGCCAGGGCTGAGTGGGGGGTCTTTGAAGAACCCACTGCTCCTCTCTGTGCGCTGGAGATGAAAGACAGGGGTTGGGGGGGAGCGGGGCAATAATTGCATCTGATGCTAATGGTCTGCTTTGTGGGCAGCATCCACGTCTCGTTTCTCCTGGTCTGTCTGACACGGAAGACCAAGCTCATTAGTCCTCGTGCCAGACGTGGACTTGGTGAGCGAGAGTACGGCACCCACGTCCATCACTACAGCTTGCTCATTAGTGAGTCTAAAGCAAATACGGTGCTGAAGAGGCCAGGACCACCAAAAAGGAAGTCAGCTCTAGTTGACGTGTCCATCTGCTCTTCTCACGGAGCTGGGGAGGGGGAACTCTTTGGTATGTTGGCAGATAGATGAGCTGAAATGGTTACCTTTTTGAGGCTGAAGTTCTTCTGTCATCAAAGTTGTGGTGTGACTTGAAAAAAAAAAAGTTTGAAGAAATAGTGACCAAACGCTTTTAAATTTGGTATAAGACATAAACTTTCAGATTCAAGAAGCCTAATATCCTAAACAGGATAAGTGGAAAGATACCTATGTTCAGAAATATGGTAAACTGCTAAAAACTAAAAAGAGAAAAATGAAAGCATTTAGAGAAAAACAACACATACTAGAACAACAAGTAGAAAAGACTGGAGATTTTTTCATTTGAAACCACAAAGCCCAGAATGAAGTGGACTATTATTTTGAAAAGATCCAGCGAACATATCCTTCAGATATGAAGGTAAAGTAATGACATTTTCAGTTAAAAGAAAACCAAAGCATTCACGTCCAGAAGACCTGGTCCAAATGAAATGGTGAAGGACAGGAAATAATACCAGAGGAAGAGACTTCCCTAGTAGTCCAGTGTTTAAGACTGCCTTCCAATGCAGAGGGTGTGGGTTTGATCCCTGGTTGGGGAGCTGAAGATCCCACATGCCTCATGACAAAAAAAAAAAAAAAAAAAAAAACCAGAGGAAAACTTGAAACATCAGGAATGACAGAAAAGCAATAATGGTAAATATTTGGATGAATGTAGTTATAACCATTCTTAAGTTTTTTAAAAATATATATGATGATGGAAAACAGATATAGATGGAGTTTTCAGTATATATAGATGTAATACATAGGGAAACTATGACATATAAAGGAGAAGGGTAAGAAACCAGCGTGGTGGTAAGGTTGGTCACCCGAAGTGGTAAAAATATTACATCTAAGTAGATTGTGAAGTTAAGTACGTGTATGGAAAGCTTTTTGCCTTTTCATACTGTCCATGGGATTCTCTGGGGCTTTCCTGGTGGCTCAGACTGTAAAGAATCTGCCTGCAGTGCAGGAGACCCAGGTTCAATCCCTGGGTTGGGAAGATTCTCCTGGAGAAGGGAATGGCAACCCACTCCAGTATTCTTGCCTGGAAAATTCCATGGACAGAGGAGCCCGGCAGGCTACACAGTCCATGAAATCACAAAGAGTCAGACATGACTTATTGACTGGATAACAACAATTGAAAAAGCATAAAACAATAACTAAAAATACTATACAAAGAAATATAGTAAAAGCTCAATAGATAAAATAGAATAATTACATGATTATTTAGCTATTAATAAATACTATAAAAGCGTTCACTGCATCAAATATAAATAGTATAAACTACCAAATAAATAGCAGAAATTATTAGAATGGGTTTTTAAAAAAATGACCAAAGGCTACTTTGCCTAGTAACTGACTCATTGGAAAAGACCCTGATGCTGGGAAAGATTGAAGGCGGGATGAAAAGGGGATGACAGAGGATGAGATGGTTGGATGGCATCACCAACTCGATGGACATGAGTTTGAGTAGGCTCCAGGAGTTGGTAATGGACAGCGAAGCCTGGCGTGCTGCAGTCCATGGAGTCGCAAAGAGTTGGACATGACTGAGCAACTGAACTGAACTGAATATATTTTAAATATAATGACATGAGTAGGTTTAAAGGTTAAAAGATATACCATGAAAATATTAATAAAAATTAAATAAATGGAAGTTAATATTACATGGAATGGATTAATCAGATTAATCCAGGCTAGTTAAAAAAAAAGAAAGAAAGCTGGAGTGGACCTATCAATGTCAGAAAAAGTAGACTTTAGAGCAAGGAAAATTACCAAACATAAAGAACATTGCATAAAAATAAATGGATAAATTCACCAATATGTCGTTAAAAAGTATATGTACCTCATACACCATATACAAACATAAACTCAAATTGGAATAAAGGTTTAAATGTAAGACCTGAAGCTACAGAACTCTTGGAGGAAGATCAGAGGCAGAGCTGTATGATGTTGGTCTTAGGCAATGATTGTCATTGAATGATTTCAGTGATTATAGTTAGAAATCATACCCAATGTACAGACGACAAAAGCGAAGTTAAACAAGTAGGACCATACTGAAACTAAAAAGCTCTGCACAGCAAAGGAAACAATCACCTAAAATAAAAGGCAGGCAACCCACAGAACAGGAGGAAATATTTGTAAACCAGGTACATGTCTGATAAGGAGTTAATTTCCAAAATATGTGAGGAACTCCTGTAATTTAATAGCAGACAAAGAAACAAGCTAGTAACTGAACAACTGAAGGCCTAAATAGACATTTCTCCAAATAAGATATACAAATAGCCCACAGGTATATGGACAGATGCTCAACATCGCTAGTCATCAGAAAATCCAAATAAAAACCACAATATCACCTCATACCTGTTGGGATAGCTATTTTCAGAAAAGCAAAAACATTGGCAAAGATTGGAGAAGTTGCAGATCTTGTACACTGTTGGTGGGAATGTAAGATGATGCAGCTGCTATGGAAAACAGTGTGAATTTTCCTCAAAAAATTAAAAACAGAACTACCGTATGAGCCAGCATCCCACTTCTGAGTTTTTATCCAAAGGAACTTAAAGCAGAATCTTGAAAAGATATTGACACTCCCGTGTTCCTTGCAACATTATTCACAGCAGGCAAGATACATGGAACAATCGAAGTGTCCATCAGCAGATGAGTGGATAAAGAAGATGTGGTACTTACATACAATGGAATAGTATTTGGCCTTATTTAAATAAGAAAGAAATTGTACAATATGCGACAACATAGATGAACCAGAAGGACATTATGCTAAGTGAAATAAGCCAGTCACAGAAGGATGAATGCTGCAGGGTTTCACTTCCATGAATTATTTAAAACAGTCAAAGTCTGGGGCTTCCCTGGTAGGCCATTGGTTAAGAATCTGCCTGGTAATGCAGGGGACACCGGTTTGATTCCTGGTCTGGGAAGATCCCTTATGCTCTGGGGCAACTAAGCCTGTGTGCCACGGCTACTGAGCCCATGTGTGGCAGCTGCTGAAGCCTGAACGCCCACGCTCCACAGGAGAAGCCACTGCAACGAGAAGCTTGCACACCGCACCTGGAGGGGGGCCCCAGCTCACCGCAGCTGGAGAAGGCCCTTGTGCAGCAGTGAAGACCCATTTCACTGAAATGAATAAATAAATGTATATAAAATATATAAATAAATATAAATAAAATAAATAAATATAAATAAAAGACAACTCAAAGTCATGAAGGCAAGCAGTAGAGCGGTGGTTGCCAGGGGCTGGAGGAATTGGGGAAACAGGGGTGTGAAATTTCAGTAATGCAGGGTGAGTAAATGCTAGAGACTTCATGTACGACTTTGTGCCCATAGAGGACAATACTGTATCGTACACTATCGTCCACTTTAAAATCTGTTAAGAGAATGATCTCATGTTAAGTGTTCTCATCAAAATAATTGTTTTTTTTTTTAAACAGTACATTACATGTGTACAGACCTAACAATGGAGATTCGGGGTGAATAGGGCAAAATGAAACTGGAAGGAGACATGGATGGTTATAGTTGGGGATTCAGCCATTCTCTCAGTAATTGAACAAGTAAATGGAAAAGCAGGAAGGATATAGGAAAATTGAACAATACCATTAGGCAACTAGATCTACCTGACATTTATAAGGTGTTCTTCCTCAAAATAGCAAAATATACATTCCTTTCAAATCCTCAGAGAACATTCACAAAGATAGCTGCTATCCTGAGACAGAAAAGGAAACCTAAAAGCAGTTAAAAGAATTTAAATAATTCAAAGTATGTTATTTTATCATAATGGAATTCAACAAGATATCTATAACAGAAAGATAACTGATACGTCTCCCAATACTAGGAAATTAAACCATGTACTTTGAAGTAATCTGTAGGCTAGAGAGGAAATCTCAGGGAAAATAGATGTTTTGAGGTGAACAAAAATAAAAATATATCATATCACAATTCCTATGAAGCACACAAAGCAGGGCTCAGCAGAAAATAAAAAGACTAAATGCTCGTGTTCAAAAAGAAAAGATCTGTAATGAACAACCTAAGCTTCCGCTAAAGGAACTAGGAAAAGAAGAGCAAAGTGAGTCTAAAGCAAGCAGAAGGAAAGACATAATAAAGAGTAGGTATCAATGAACTGGAAAACAAAACTAATGGAGAAAACCAATGAAGTCGAAAGCGGCTTCTTTAAAAATAGCAATAAAATCGAGATGAACAAACAAGTAAGCCACACATTGTCAATAGGAGGCATGAAAGAGGATTATGTCACTGCAGACCCCACAGACATTGGAAGTATGAGACGCAACTGCTAGAGACAGCTCTGTGCACTTAAATTTAGCAATTGGATGAAATGGAAAGAAATGTTCTTTCTAAAAGAAAGAACATCCTTTCAGAACTCAGTCAGGAAGAAATAAATGACCTGAATGGTCCTGTAGCCTTTTATTTTAATTGTTTGTTTACTTTTGGCTAAGTCTGGTCTTCCTCGCTGGGTGCAGGCTTTCTCTAGTTGCAGCGAGTGGGGTCTTCTCTAGTTTCAGAGCACAGCTTTAGGTACGCAGGCATCAGTAGTTACAGCATGTAGGCTTGTAGTTGTGGTGCACAGGCTTGGCTGGCTCGTGGCATGTGGAATCCTCCTAGACCAGGGATTGAACCCATGTCCCTCGCGTTGGCAGGTGGATTCCCAACCACTGGACCACCTGGGAAGTTCAGTCCTGTATCCTTTAAATACATTTAATTTATAGTTAAAATTTGTACCCCCCCCCCGAAACCAAAACCCCGAAACAGGTTCAGATAGAATTCTGAATTCTGCCTGACATTTATGGGAAAATACCACCAATTCTACATGGTCTTTCCCTAAAAATAGAGGAGAAGGCAAAACTTCATAGCTCATTTTATGAAACCAGTGTTATCTTTATGCCAAAACTAGACAAAGATAGCGTAATAAAAGAAAACTGCAGACCAGTGTGCCTCATAAACATAGATGGGAAAATCCTCCACAAAATATTAGCAAATTGAATCCAGCAATTTATAAAAATGATAAACCATGACCAGGTTGGGAATAGCCCTGGAATGCAAGACATTTGAAAATCAATCAGTGTAATCCACCCTATTAACAGGCTAAAGAAGAAAAGTTATTGGATAATATCAATTGATTCAGAAAAAGCAGTTGAAATTCAGTATCCATTCCTGATTAAAAAAAGCACCTAATCTAAGAATAGCAGACAACTACATTAGTCTGATAAAAACAAAACTGCAGTAAAATCATTCTTAATAGAGAGAATACTTTCCCCTTAAGTCTGGGAACAAATGCAATATCCTATTCAGCATTTTGCTGGAATTCCTTTAAAAATTCCTTAAAAAAGAAAAGGTGGGTTAGTGGTAAAGAACCTGCCTGCCAGTGCAGGAGATAAAAGAGTCGCCGGTTCGATCCCTGGGTCAGTAAGATCCCCTTGAGGAGGGCATGGCAACCCACTCCAGTATTCTTGCCTGGAGAATCCCATGGACAGAGAAGCCTGGTGGGATACAATTTGTGGGGTCACAAAAGAATTGGACATGACTGAGCGCATATAAACACTTTATTAATAAAGGTGTGTAATCTAACTTCTATGAGACTGTATGGAGATAACCCTAAGAGTTGAGGTCAGCAGAAGAGGTTAGAGGAAACGAGAAGTTTGTGATAATGAACGCAAATAATGTTTTTTTTCCTTCAAAAACTATTGATCATTTTAAAGGCTGAAACTACTATTTTCAACCACTGTTGGGGCTCCTGCATATACAATCTGAACCCTGTTCTCATTCTAGGAATAGGGATTGAGGATCCATTAGCAGTCAGCTCAGGGCATACTGATGGAGAAGGCGATGGCACCCCACTCCAATACTCTTGCCTGGCAAATCCCATGGACAGAGGAGCCTGGTAGGCTGCAGTCCATGGGGTCACTAAGAGTCGGACACGACTGAGCGACTTCACTTTCACTTTTCACTTTCATGCATTGGAGAAGGAAATGGCAACCCACTCCAGTGTTCTTGCCTGGAGAATCCCAGGGACGGGGGAGCCTGGTGGGCTGCCGTCTCTGGGGTCACACAGAGTCAGACACGACTGAGGCGACTTAGCAGCAGCAGCAGCAGCAGCAGCAGG
Source organism: Ovis aries (assembly GCF_016772045.2). Classification (NCBI taxonomy): domain Eukaryota; kingdom Metazoa; phylum Chordata; class Mammalia; order Artiodactyla; family Bovidae; genus Ovis; species Ovis aries. Next base: position 13,804,683 of record NC_056079.1, read on the forward strand.
GCATACTGAAATGTCAGGAAAGCAGTCTATGAAAAGACTCAAGTTCTCTGAAGCCTGGGTTGGTTTAGCCGCTCACCCCTTCTGCCGGGTCCTATGGGAGCCAGTGGGAAATACGCATATAACCGAGCACGTGGAGCTCAGCTGCATGAGGGGAAGCTTTGGCCGGTGTTCCTTTGCTTGCCTGTCATCTGGACCTGGTTTCAGTCATTTTCCTCTCTTATTCATGGATTTCGTGGGGAAGTATGGTGATGCCTTCTTTTCATGTGTGTTTATGTTTCATTCCTTAGTTAATTGGAAGCACCTTGAGGTCAGAGGTTAGTTCTGCAGATATGTCTCCTTTGAAAAAATATGGCAGCTTTTGCGACTTTCATATTTTTTCCCCTGATTCCATCTTACAGAGGAGGAAGGATAACTCAGTCGTAATTAAATAACCCAGTGCTAAAGTAATTCAGTTTTCAGCTCTTTGACCTTCTAACTAATTCCAGTGAAAAGAGCTCTAGGACTCAATAATGGTATCTCTTTAAAGCAACAGAAACGCTGAGGATAACTTTGAAAGCTAATTGGGAGATACCCTTTCGGATGTATTTTCAAACGTAGTTGTTGCTTCTCAAATTGGAGGCATATTTGCCTCCAGGGACCAGGGCCCTCACTGAAGGTTTCTACAACTTCAACACCGTCATGGACAGTCTTCCCAGAGGGTGAGTTCACCTGTACATTTGGGGAAGTAATGTTGAATGGTGTTCAATGGATAACAGTTTTTATAATTTTTATTGTTAAGACAGAAGCAGTCTATTAGAGAGTATAATCCATAGCTTGTGTGAATTTCAGGGAGACTGCAAGACAATGACTTTTTTCCTGTGTTTTGAAAACTTTTCTGGGCATCCCGTCACTCCTGTGCGATGGAAAATATGATGTAGAAATGTCTGAGATGCTTTCAGGTGCATTAGAAATGAACAGTCTACAAATCCAAATGCTGTTGTAATAAAAGAAAAAGCATAATTTTGAGAACGGTAACCTCATTTTCCCCTCGCTTCTCCATAGTTTTCTTACCAGTTAATGTCAAGATATCATATTTCAACTCTTGTCTTCTAAATGGAAGACTCACAGGCTCTCAGTTTTTCTCACTTTACTCTTATCTTTTTCCTTCCTTGCCTTCTTTGGACATTGATGAGAAGAACTGCGGGCAGACAAACAATCCATCCCACAGTGCAGTATGGAAAATTGCACATCTGCCTCCGTAATTTATAGTGTCACAGCCAGAGTGATCTGGAGAAGCCTTAGAACTTAATTTTCTTTGAATAGATTGTACAGGATGTTGTGGAATAAGAGAGAGATGTCTGCACTGAGGCTCAGGCGGTCCAGATACTAATCCTAACTTTACTACCAACTCTGTGTGATCTTGGGCAAGTCATCTTCCCTACTTGAACCCTCAGGTTACCTTTAGTCAAATGATTATGTACTAGATGACTTTCTGTCTTCTCCAGCTCGAAAATGCCATTATTCTGTGTCCCTGATGCTGGGAAAGATGGAAGGTAAAAGGAGAAGAGGGCACCAGAGGGTGAGATGGTTGGATAGCATTACCGACTCAATGGCCGTGAGTTTGAGCAAACTCCAGGAGATAGTGAAGGACAGGGAAGCCTGGCATGCTGCTGTCCATGGGGTCACAAAGAATCGGATATGACTTAGTGACTGAACAGACAAAGAATCCTATGAGAAGTGACTGATCCAGAGACTTTTGAGAATTATAAGTTATGTAGATTAGCCACGCTCTTCACTTTGTGTAGATATTGGTGCTCGCTAACACTTGTAGGGATACCAAGTGTATTTGTTCTTTAAATATTTAGTTTCCTTGCCTGTACCGTGCTGCATCAAATCCAACTTTAATTGAAATTGTTTCTTCTACTCTAATAAAAAGGCACATAACTTAGTAAACCCAGGGCTATAAAGGCTTTGAAAACTTTGGAGCGTTCTGTTTCTGAAACCACTTTCGCTGAAGTTTTAATTTGTGCCTGTTCCCCAGCTTTCAGCCAACCAGCAAAGTCTGAGCTCTTATCGGTACCCAGAGGATTTTGTCTAGAGGGTTCTGTCTTTTCCCTTTATTTCTCAGTTTGAGCTACTGTTTTACCCTGGACTCTGCTCCAGACCATAGAGCAGACCGTAGCACACACAGTTGGGTAGATTCTGGGCAAGTGGTGTTAGGTGTGCACAGCACTTCTAGCAATGTGTTTCTGATGGTGTTCTAATATTTCCCGTTGGATGTTTTGGACAGGTCCTTCTGTGGAACAGGGAAGTATGTCACGCCTCTGTGCCTCTAAGCCCTCTTTGCATCTTATTTGGCCTCTCATCACAGGCTCTTCCCTTGTTTCAGGAATGAGTTATCTTCTCTCTTTGGATGCATCCTATACCCTGTTGCCAGAGAAACCTAAACTTTTCAGCATCAGTAGCATCACTCACCTGTATAAACCTTTAATGACTTTCTCTTAGAATTTCATGTTCTTCAAAATCTTACCTAGCCTGACCCACCATTCAGGTTCATCTCTACCCGTCTCCTCCCTGAATCCTCCTGTGCCAGCCATGCTAGACAGACCATTGGCCGTGCTCCAGAACCTCCTGGACGTTCTGCTTCACGTCATTACCCTGCACACTGCTTCACTCCTTGGAAAGGCATCCTTGACTTCTCTCTTCCTTCCCCCGTCCTTACCGATCTTCCAAGTCCCTTACCTGCTGCCTCCTTCCTAAAGCGCTGCCCAGTTGCCACCGTGCTTCCTTGCCATCTTTCTCCTGTATCAGAAATAGCCATCTTTCTTTGTTCTCATGGTATTCTGTCCCTCCTTGCCTTGAATGGCTTAGACGTTGGTGCAAAGCTGTGAGGAGAGGAGCTGTAACTTCTTCAACTTTGTACTGACCTCCTGACAAGCAGAGAGGCTTACACATGGTATTTCATAAATGTTTGACACATTGTATTTCATAAATGTCTGTTGAGTTAATTACGTTGAATGAGGGTAGGTTTAATATAGTATTGCTATAGGCTAGGGAGAAGGCAATGGCACCCCACTCCAGTGCTCTTGCCTGGAAAATCCCATGGACGGAGGAGCCTGGTAGGCTGCAGTCCATGGAGTCGCAAAGAATCGGACACGACTGAGCAACTTCACTTTCACTTTTCACTTTCATGCATTGGAGAAGGAAATGGCAACCCACTCCAGTGTTCTTGCCTGGAGGATCCCATGGATGGAGGAGCCTGGCCGGCTGCCGTCTATGGGGTCTCACAGAGTCGGACACGACTGAAGCGACTTAGCCGCAGCAGCAGCTATAGACTAGCATTTGGAGTGGGAGTGTGGGACTACCGGATGCAAACTGTTATACGTAGGACAGATAAACAACAAATTCCAACTGTATAGCACAAGGCATTGTAGTCGATATCCTATGGTAAACCATAATGGAAAAGGATATTTAAAAAGAATGTCTGTATGTGTATAATTGAGTCATTTTGCCATACAGCAAAGGTTGGCACAAAACTGTAAGTCAACTAAACTTCAATTTTAGAAAAAGAATGTGTCTGTAAAAACAAAGAGCATGCAAAAATCCTTCTTTTCACGGAGCTCATGTTCTCCCTGATGGTAGCCCTTTCCCCGTTGTCCAGATTCTAGGATGAGCTGGCCCCTCCCTTGAAGCCATTCCTGACTGTGTCAGCCCAGGTTCTTTCTCCCAGATTTTAAAAAAAAAATTGTTTATTTTAAGTGGAGGCTAATGACTTTACAATATTGTAGTGTTTTTTGCCATACATTACATGAATCAGCCATGAGTGTACATGTATCCCCCATCCTAAACCCCCCTCCCACCTCCCTCCCCATCCCATCCCTCAGGGTCATCCCAGTGCACCAGCCCTGAGCACCCTGTCTCATGCATCAAACCTGGACTGGTGATCTGTTTCACATATGGTAATATACATGTTTCAATGCTAGTCTCTCAAATCATCCACCCTCGCCTTCTCCCACAGAGTCCAGATGGAATGGATAAGAAAGCTGTGGTACATATACACAATGGAATATTACTCAGCTGTTAAAAAGAATGCATTTGAATCAGTTCTAATGAGGTGGATGAAACTGGAGCCTATTATACAGAGTGAAGTAAGTCAGAAAGAAAAACAGCAGTACAATATATTAACGCATATGTATGGAATTTAGAAAGATGGTAACGATGACCCTGTATGCAAGACAGCAAAAGAGACACAGATCTCCCAGATTTTTAGAGGTACCAATTTGCTACCTGTTCCTCCCTTTGGAACACACTGTTGTATTCTTGGTATTTTTTATATGTGACTATCTTAGCTCCTCAAGTGCACTAGAAGTTTCTTGAGAGTGGAGACCATGTCATCAGTTCATGAAAAAGTCTGTGTACCCCTGTAAATATTCATTGCATGTGTGCATGGTAAGTCACTTCAGTTGTGTCCGACTCTGTGCGACCTCTTGGACTGTAGCCCAACCAGGCTCCTCTGTCCATGGGATTCTCCTGGCAGGAATACTGGAGTGGGTTGCCATTTCCTTCTCCAATAAGTATCTTTAATTGATTTGAGAACATCCAGTACTCTCTGCGTTATCAAGTACAGTCGCTGTAAGACCACGCTCTACCATTAGTCATCAGTGTTTTTGAAGGATCCTGAGTCTGAGTCAGGACTGATGATGCTACTTAAGCCTCTGCTGAGGAACCAGTCACATGCCCAGCAAAGCCTCTGCCCATATCTCATCCACCAAGGAAATCACCTATGTGATATTCTGTATGATGTTTGTAAATCATTACCATAACACCGAAGCTATTATTCAAAGGAGCAAGAGGCAGAGAAGGAGTGCTAATTATGTCTGCAGGAGATGCTCGCATTCCTCCCTCCATCAGAGACTGGCACACGAGACAGCAGAGTGCCTTGACTTCGCATTAGCCTCAGCTCTTTGTTCTGAGTTGAGGCGAACGCGTGTCCATCATAAACTCGACTTCTTACTAGTAGGACTATGGCGTGAGCGTGTGGTTGTGGTTTTGGTAGGTCAGTTACGCTCCTTTGCATGGCATTGGGCAGTCTGCGGCTGAGGCTGGAACACACTCCATCAGGGGCTGGAAGACTGAGCAGAGGCAACCGCTGCTAAAGGGAGCCAGCCCGGGGGTCTCACTCTGCGGGTCTCATGTGCTAATGAGGTGAGCTGGCTTCCCTTTAAAGGTAAAAATTTAAGGATTTTTTAAAAAAAATTTGTTTCCAGTGGTTATTTTATTATAATAGTTGAGAGGCAGACTCTAAGGTCTCCTGCCCTAGGTTCAAATCTCGTCTCTGCACTTCATCAGTTGTGGAAGCTTGAGGAAGGCAATTAATCTTTCTTTTTAAATGGTGATTATTGAGACTTCCCTGGTGGTCCAGTGGTTAAGATTCCAAGCTTCCAATGCAAGGGTCATGGGTTTGATCTGAGTTGGGAACTGAGATTCCACATGCCTCAAGATGAGGCCAAACATTTTTTTTTTTTTTTTAAAGAATGCACTAGAAAATAAAGTTTAAAGAATGGCTATAACAACAATACTTATCTTCCCAAAAAAGGGATATATGTATATGTATGTGTGTGGCTGATTGACTCTGTCGCACAGCAGAAACTAACACAACATTTCGAAGCAACTCTATGCCAATAAACAAGGTGGAAAGTGTTATTAAAAAGAGTAATAAAGATCCACAATCTAAATTTTCTTTCAAGTAACAGTGCTTACTTTATTGGGTCCTTGTAAAGTTTGGATGAATATCTATACACGGGCAGAGTAGGCCCGCATAGAGATGGAAATATACATGTTTGGTATTAGAAAATCTGAATATATTTTTAGTGGTGATTTTCCGTCCCTTTTCTTTGAACATTTGTTGTTGTTGTTGTTGTTGTTTTCTTTATGTATTTATCCGACCTCGTCTGTGTCCTAGAGGAAACTTGAGTTTTTAGCAATCAAGAGCTGGTCCAGTGTCTCGAACTTCTTCCCAAGATGCTCTTAAATGGCCAGAGGTCACAATAGCTCAATTTAGATCTTAACTTTTACTCAGCACGTCATCGCTTTCTTAAGTGCAAGGTTTATTTATTAGGCATGGCTTTGGGCCTTATGGGCTTCCCTGGTGACTTAGTAGAGAATCTGCCTGAAATTCGGGAGACCTGGATTTGATCCCTGGGTCAGGAAGATCCCCTGGAGAAGGAAATGGCAACCCCCTGCAGTATTCTCGCCTAGAGAATCCCATGGACTGAGCAGCCTTGTGGGCTACAGCCCTTGGGGTCACAGAGTCGGACACGACTAAGCGACTAACACAACACTCTTGGACCTTATAGTGATCAGACTGTGCCTAAGAGGAATGGGCTGAGTTAGATGGATTTTGGTGGATTTATAACGACCACCAGCAGAACCAAGCTCAGAGACAGTTGAGTAAAGGTGACCTGCCTTGGTGGTGGTGGGTTTCAGGCTGAGTCATTGTCACAGATAGAGCCCTGGGCACATGTCCAATGAGGGGAATTAATACCTCCTGGAAGGGAAAATTACCATCAGACCATATCTGATGTCTATGGCATCATTGATGAGGTTTTCTTTTCTTTTTTTTTTTTTTAATTGGATCAATGAGACCTTATTTAAACACAGATAATGTAGAAAAGTTCTCTGGGGGTTGACAGTATGACACTAGCTGAAAGCCTACCACTGTCTCAGACCAAGTGTATATAGAGTCCAGAGTGGGGGAGTTGAGGGTGCCTGGGGAGACACGGCTAAAGTCTACCTGAGTCTTCATACAGCTTTACAGGGAGACTGACATGCCTGAGCGGGAGCAAAGGCAGCAGCCGTGCGGGCAGAGAGTTTGCGAAGGATCCGCTGGAGAAGGAGCTGAAGAAGCTTTGTTTAACCATGTTGAGATCACAAGTACCAGTGGACCCGTACATGCACATGGACTGTGTGTACTTACCTATGGTGTCCCAGACGGTGGGCAGTGAGCGAGGAGATGGCTTGGAATGTAGGGGTGGGATTATTATTTGTAGCCAGTGGATGAGTTGTGAGACAGATTTCTACATTGTTTAGTTTTCCGAGAGCAGGATGGGAACTGCTGTGTGGGGTTACAGAACTCAGTTCGTGGGGAAAGCCTTCACCAGAGGATGTGAATGACTTGGACAGGGCCCGAGCTCTGTGGAAAGTGGTCCTTGAAGATGGGCTAGGTGATTCCCTGGTGGTCGAGTGGTAGAGGACTCTGCGCTTCCCCTGCAGGGGTATGGGTTCCATCCCTGTTGGGGAACTAAGATCCCTCATGCCTTGGAGCCGAGCCAAGAAATAAACAAATAGAAATTTTAAAGACAGGCTAAATCACAGGAGTGAAGAGATGACGTGATGCTGTTGAGGCTTTAGCCTGGTGATCTTTCTAACTCAGGGCTGCAGGATAGTCTTACTGAGAGATGCATGACATTTTTGTACTTCCCAACTCCAGTCTCATCCTGTGCTTCATCCTTACTGTTGGTTAGCTACTGGAGAGGATGGGGGAGAATTTGTGGTGCAGGCATCCTTGGCTACCCAAATCTACTTCCATTCCGAGTAGGGGATAATTTATCTTTATCAACATCTCTTTGGTTTCTGAATGGAGCTAGTGAGAGGTGCCTGCCTGGGTATTATTTTGTTTGGAGGAATTAACACACCCTCATTCAGGTCGCTCTTAATTTTTCCGTTCCTCTTGGACTCCATTTTTCTCTGGTTTTAACGTGATGGTCAGCGTTCCTCTCCTCCCCTCCCCTCTCTTCCTCTCCTACCCCCTCCCACCCTCTTTCCTTCTCCAGCCATCTCTGTGTCGTTTCTTGTAAATAGAGATGAATCATTCTTCTCCAAGGTCCTGTCTAAATGAGTTCCTCCCCGTGTATGTGTGTCTGTGGGTGTGTAAATACAGTGAGCACACGTGCCTGTGCCCGAGGGGCTCGGCGTGGGGCTCATCCGCGCGTGTGGTGCGGTACAGACAGTGCAGTGAAACGATATATTTTGGCACAGATCTGGAAGGGATCGTGCGTGTGTGTGTGTGTGTGTGTACGTGTGTACGCGCGCCTTCCCGATCTGAGGCACAGCGATTTTTAAAAGGAAAAGAAAAAAAAAGCAGAGAGAGCAGTGCTGTAAAAGAAATCGTATGCACTCATCCCACCTCGTGCAATTCCGGTGGCAGTGGGAGCCACGGGGCTCCGCACGCCAGGAACGAGCTCTTGACACAGTGACCTCATTCCCCACGCCGCCCTCTTGGCGGCGGAAGCCGCGCCGGCTCCCCGGCCGCCTCTGCTGCAAGGCCGCTGGCGCCGTGTCCGGAATGATGCGACCCGGGCTTGCGAGGACTTGCCCAGCAACTGGAATTTATGACAAAAGAGCTCGCTGCAACTAAACTTTGATCCAGGGTGCGGGGTCGCACCGCCTGTTACACACAGGAGGGAGACACGTCCTCCTCTGCCATGAAAAGCCAGCCTTAGGGAAAAAAAAGGAACCAAAAAAAAAAAAAAAAAAGAGCGCGCGTGTGTCAGGTTTATGATTACGAACTGGTGAGTATACGTTGCCAGATCAATGTTCATGTGTGCGTGTTTTCTCCAAGTCCGGAGGCATCTGCCCTTTTTCCTGTTTTTATGATGAAAAGATCTGCATTGGTGCTCAGTGCATGGGAGGGGGCCTGGGCCACCCTTGGAGAGAACCATGCGCCCCTGGCGGCCCCCAGCGCCGCCCCCCCACCCCGGGGAAGCGTTGCTGGGGGTGCGATCCCAGCCCCAAAGTCTCTGCACCGCACAGACAAAGGACCCCATACTGACAGGCGGAGGCTGTAGCTTTTCTTGGAGTGATGACTCATTTCAGCTCACAAAGGATTCTGGGCAGGGTAGTGAGGAGTCAGGTTGGCTGATGCACGCCTATGACTTCACTTTGCAGAGGACAGGCAGCCGGGGAGTGACACTGCAGATTCCCAAGGCTCTGCCGTGGGCTGTCGGCTCAGGGCCCCCAGGGGCCAGTGATGGACGGGGTTGGGCATGGGCTGGGATGCCAGCTGTCTGGGCAAACAGGAGGGGAGAAGGGGAAGGAGGATTATTTTTCCCCCTAAAATCATGACCGGTAAAAGTCCATTCACAAAGCCTTTTCAAGGTGCTTTTTGTGCCAAGCTTTTGAACTGAACTTGGGCCAATATCTCCAGACCTGAACTGTCAGAAGAGCTGAGAGTTCTGGAACTTATTTATTTATTTTTTCAAGTAGATGTACTCAGGTAAAGTGCCAGATCCCTGTGGGGTCCATGGGCCCTCGGTAGCCCTTCTGAAATGCTCATTTAGAATATTATGACTGGAAAGTTTACTCTCTCTTCTTATTCCAGATTCTAGGACGTCCGTTTCTGTTACTGGCTCCTTCTTGTGCCTGAATGCTAACCCCTAGCATGCACCAGGCTTTAGCGCCAGAGCTACCTGGGGGATGGAGCCAGTCCAGAAAGGGCCAGGTAGGTCTCCCCTCGTTTTCTTTCAAGAGTGGTTGTGTGCAAAGAAACACGGTCAGATGTCTGCAGCCCCTTGGATAAGGGTGTCCTGTCCCCTGAAACATGATCTTGCTGTGATAATTCCTCTGCAGTCTCAGTCTCAGGCAGGAGAGGGGCCCCGTGGAGGTGACCACGAGATGCCACCTCCACGGCCTGATGCATCCCAGCCTCACATCAGAAACCAGAGTCAACTGCAGGATATGTGAATTGGAAACAATTAAACAGCTCCACATTTCCATCAGCTGAGATACATCCCTTTCACCCCTCTGATGGAGGCATTCAGTAAACATTATTTGCACTGTTTCTTCTCGATATCATCCCTAAATAATGTTCGTGTGTTATTTGGCCTGTTAACCTATATGCGATGCATTGAAGTCCCAGAAAGCCTGATTTATATGTGCAGGAGCTGTTTCCAGCACTAACATCAGACAGAGGTTGCTATTAACTGCTCAGGAAGTAAGCATATCTCATCAACATCTGTTTTAGGATCCAGGTGATTACAGGGCTGTTTTCTTACGACATCCATGGACTTTTCACACAAAAGCTCTTTTAAAAAAAAAAACAAAAAACAGTGAGACTGTAAAATTTGGTTCTCAAAGGTACATTACATGCTCCAAATTGAAACTTGGCAAATCTGGAAGCATGGTTTTATCATCTCATCAAATTGATGGTTTTAGCACTTTCTAGTAAAAAATATTTCTGAGAGTCATAAGTGCAATTTGTGATAATAACTAGAACATTTTAAAATAGTACAAACCCTACCTTGGGCAGGCCCCTTGAACATCTCTTTGCTCTCATATCCACCCCCATAGTTCACCCTTTCACTGAAGGAAAGAATGCTCGTTCCCTCCTTCATTGTGAAGTTGTGTCTTCCTTGTGACTAATACTTGGCATCTTCAAAGCAAAGTTGAGGATGTTGAGTCAGTTTCAAAGGATGTTTGGTCACATCATACCATATTGAGAATATAATGTCCCCACACCCATCAATTCTGCTCATTCTTAAAGACCTTATTCAAAATCTGCTTCCCACGAAGGGTTTCTCTGATTGTAGGAGGTCATTTCTTAGTCCTATTATAGAATTAACTTCTCTAGATAGATAGATGGATAGATGTAATTAGACCAGATTGCTATTAAGGGAGTTAATCTGCTAGCTATTCAAGTATTTTCTTTGTATATCTCTTCTAAGGATGTTTTAAACAGTAATTCGAACATATTATAATTGCTTGTATTTTTACACATTTATATCATGTTTCCCCCTTATGAATTGTAAGCCCGCTGAAGGCAAAGATCAAGATTTGTGCCTTCCTCTACAATTCATTTCTCCTAGCAGTTGCCTACACATGGAAAGCGGGCAGTAAGTAGTTGATTAAGAACAGAGATGGTTCAAAAAGCATTAATTTGTCATAGAGGGTGAGAATGCTGTTTGTTCATTTAAATAGTCTTCTTCGGGATGGGTTAATGCTGAGGTAGACCTCAGGAGTTAAGTGTAACTCTAGAAATTGTTCTTACCTTGAGGTATGTTTACAGACAGCGCCTTACACTGCTGGTAAAGGATTGTTGTTAAGACCAGATGTGAAGGTGGGTCCCTTAAATATGGACACTGGTTATGATTTACTTGAATAGAAAGAATAATATTCTTGGACAAACTGTTCTTAAGTAGGGAGTAAGCTTCCATGGTGGCTCAGATGGTAAAGAATCTGCCTGCAATGCAGGAGACCTGGGTTGGATCCCTGGGTTGGGAATATCCCCTTGAGAAGGAAATGGCAACCCACTCCAGTGTTGTTGTGTGAAGAATTCCATGGGCAGAGGAGCCTGGCAGGCTAAGGTCCATAGGGTTGCAAAGAGTTCTGATGTTTTGTATGGCAGTCACTTGTTTCAATTCTGTGGGATGTTTTCGTTAGAGGAAATGATCATGGTGACTCTTTGCATCCCAGATTCCATTAGAAATTATTTAACTCCTAGCATCACTGATCTAGCACATCAGGGTACTGAAGTGCTGAGTTTCCTTTCCCTTTCTTAGGTAAAAGATCGGCCCAGCCAAAAATCTTAAAATAGGCCAGCTTTCTCTATATCCCTGTGACTCTGGCCAAACAATTTCCCATCTTTTAGTGTTTTTCTATTTCCAAAATCCCTGTGTAATGGATATTTCCCAATCCTTTCCAGCCCAATAATACATCCTAATATTATAAATGCTATATGTTATAATAGGTTATATCATAACTTTTCTGCCTTCCAGGCAAAATATTCCATTCACTCGGTGCCCATGCTCACAGGTAAGAATCAAGAGGTGAGCAATCTAATCAGTCTAATTCATGCCAGAGTGAGAATGACTATTGCCCTCTCTGTTTCTCACTGATGCCTTAGATTACTTCTTAAAAGCTTTTTTTAAAGGATCAAATTATTTTTTATTAGTAGAAATTCAAACATCATAGAAGAGTAAATTGAATACATTTAGGTGAGCTTGGTGATGATCATTTTAATACTAACTACTACTTATTAAATATCTGTTATGTCTCAAGGACCATGTCAGCACTCAGCATCCATTATCTCATTTAATCCTTTCCATAACTCTATGAGGTGAGCATCACAGTGTACACCTTAGGAAAAAAGACAGTGAGCCTCAAAAAAAAAAAAAAAAAGAATTAATTTGCTCCAAATGACACAGCTAATGAGGAACAGAACTGGGCTCTGAACTTAAAGTTTTGGCTAACAAAGTCCGTGGCCTCTACCACTGTCTTGTAATGCCATACTTTTGAAAGAAAAGTTACTTCTGGTGCAGTGAGTTGGGAGTTTCCTCTGTGTGTATGCACGTGTGTCTGGCTTTTTGTATTCTCTCTTCCCTGTGTACCTGTCTATAGTTCTTTCAATAACAGTTGGAAGGGGTGATAGATGTGCAGTCCTTGGGGAGATGGTTGTAGTCATTCTGTATGATTTGATTTTAATTTGGGAATTATCAACATATATTTTTGAACTATATTTAATTGTTCTATTATGATTGTATTTTATAGAAGTTGGTCACAGTGTAGTTAGGACCTAAACAGATTAAGCAAAGACTACAAAGGTTGAGAATTAGCTATAGTGATTCTAACTTACAAAGAGTGAAAGAGTGACTCTGGAAATTTTAGATTGATTTATATTGAACTATAGCTGAGAAGTAGCATCCATGGATTTTGGAGCATCTGCTGTGTCTCTGTTGTCAGGCTAGGTTCCCATACAGAATGGAGACGGAAGAGAAGTAGCTTAAAATAGAAATTTAGATGCTGTCTTATATGACGTGCTTATAACAAAGAAAAGGAAAATACGACTCTGGTTAGCCAAGTGCCTTACAGAATTGGGGCTTCCCTGATAGCTCAGTGGGTAAAGAATCTGCCTGCAATGCAGGAAACCCGGGTTTGATTCCTAGATTGGGAAGATCCCCTGGAGAAGGGAAAAGCTACCGACTCCAGTATTCTGGCCTGGAGAGTTCCATGGGCAGTATAGTCCATGGGGTCGCAAAGAGTTGGACACAACTGAGCGACTTTCACTTACAGAATTACATGACATCTGAGAGCTCTTATTCCCTGTGGTCATCTAGGACTGATATTTCATTGTGATTTTATTGCTGGGGGTAAGCGGCCTTAAACCTAGCTCTAGGTGAGGGACTAGAGAGCGAGGAGACTGCTGATGGAAAACATCTCAGTGGTTTGTTGTTGTTTAGTGGCTAAGTCGTGTCCAACTCTTGGCCACCCTGGGAACTGTAACCCTCCAGGCTCCTCTGCCCATGGGATTTCCCAGGCAAAAATGCTTGAGTGGGTTGCCATCTCCTTGCCCTATCTCACTGGCTAGCCGGGTCTTACCTTGCCTCAACTATATATGTAGTACGTATTTGCTCGACAGCATTTGAGTGCCTTGACATATCAATAGGTTTATTCTGTAGTGCCTAAATATACACACCACGTGGGTTGATGTGGAGACTTCTTAGCAAAGGTTTGTGAATTACAGAAACAGATAAATTGGCCCAATGGCTCTTCTTTCCATCCTGACTTTTCAGCTGACAATCTATTGCACTAGTGGCATGGTCCAGACGTGTTCCGTCTTTGTGGTCAGAGATGGCAGTCATCATCCTTGCTGATGGTGAAGACAGCTCCTGAGCCAGGGAGCTCTCACTTCTCCCTATCCATCAATTGTCTTCTCTATCTGATTCTCCACCCTTTGTGGTTTGTCCATCTCTGCTTATCTTCAGACAGTTTATTTATTTATTTTTATCAATAGTCCAATCTCAGTAATGAGAGTGTTAGCTAATATGACTAATGAAAGCTTGTAGCTTGGGGAAGATAACAGGTTTCTTCTGCAAGCCAGTGAAGCAGCTGATTTGCATTAGACCTACCTAGTGCATCTCTGCATTAGACGGACTGCTAAATAGGTGATAACCGTGGACACTAACCCATTTGTATTTGTGCACATGTGCCGTCTGCCACTGTGACCACTCTTACTTAACTCTCATTAGAAGTTTCTTCAGAGAAGGCAATGGCACCCCACTCCAGTACTCTTGCCTGGAAAATCCCACGGATGGAGGAACCTAGTAGGCTGCAGTCCATGGGGTCACTAAGAGTCGGACACGACTGAGCGACTTCACTTTCACTTTTCACTTTCATGCATTGAAGGAGGAAATGGCAACCCACTCCAGTGTTCTTGCCCAGAGAATCCCAGGGATGGGGGAGCTTGGTGGGCTGCCATCTCTGGGGTCGCACAGAGTTGGACACGACTGAACTGACTTAGCAGCAGCAGCAGCAGAAGTTTCTTAGTAAGTCATAGCTGATTGACACCATTAACTGTAGTATTATTAATGAGAGCTTCTTATTTACATTCTCTTTTGAATTAAAACAAGTTATTCAAGTAATAGCTTAGGAGTTAGACCTTTTTTACGAGAACTCCATCAAGACTTGAAATAAAGTAACAGGGAGCTTTCAAAAGAATTTAGAGAGTTTCTAAATATTTTTTAAAAAATTTTATGGCCAGTGCCATTGATGATTGCAATTGAGATTCAACCTTAAATTTCTGAGATCAGTGGCATTAAGCCAGACATGCAGTAAACTGGTAAAAGAGCCTTTTTCAGTGCCAGTTTCCTTTTAAATTTCCGATACAGACATTTGAAAGTCAAGTACCATAATTTGATTTCTAGGGAAAGCTGCTTAAAATGAAGCATCATGTAAGTTGATGATGCTTATATGTTCTGCCCTGCTGAAAGGGTATTTCTGTCTGCAGGAGGGTGTATAGGAAGGGGCTGTATGTGTTTTGTTTTTTTTTTAGAATGGCTTTTAAAAAAGAGAACCATCTGTTAAAAGACCCAAAAACAACATGTATACATAAAATCAGGGTTAATAAATTAAACTTAATTGTAAAACACTAAGATTTGTGTGATGTTCTGCTTCTGAGAAGCTGTTCGCTTAACCTCAGAGAGCTTATGATTTCCTCAGGCCCAAGGGTATGGAAGATAAACCTTGGCAACATTCTTCGTCCTCTGAACAGCTTGTTAAAGGAATAGACTTGTATTATCGATATACCCACCATACATTTTACAGGCGTGTTTGACTGTTTTTATGAGTCATGGTATCTACTGCATGTGGTGATTTTATTGGCATCTATAATTTTAACTTTAGTGTTAATTTTGGCAGTCCACAGAACAAAAACAGGCACCCTTTGGTTCTAAGGAGCACGACTTTGAATTAGGAAAGAGTAAATTCTGAAGTCTTTATTACAAGGAAAAAATTCAGAGCCAACCTATTTTTCTGTCATTTAAAAAAATTAAATCCTACTTTTTCAGGTTGGATGGGCATTAAAATCGTTTTCTCCGACAAGATGGAAATAGAGAATCCCAGGGTCGGGGTAGCCTGGTGGGCTGCCGTCTATGGGGTCACACAGAGTCGGACACAACTGAAGTAACTTAGCAGCAGCAGCAGCAGCAGCAATATTGTATTATGCTTTTATGCCAGAATTCTGCTGTCTTGACAGAGAATCAGATTTGAGTCTGAAGGAATCTTTGAAACCGTGTCATCCAAACCCTCATCTTACAGAGAGGAAATAGACTCAGAGTGGATAATTGCATTTTGTTAAAAGAGCCTAGGCATTTAACAGTACCTCCTGAAAGCCTTTTTTATTGGCAATTTCCTAATGATAAATTAATACAGTTTGAAAACTACATTTACAAGGAGGTTGCTTTGTTTCATGAACTTCATTAGGGTCAAAGGTAACTTTTGAATCCTAAATACAGAATGAGTTGACATTTACAATGGAAAACAGCACTTAAAAATAAACAGGAAAACAGGATAATTCCAAGGGAATGCTAGTATTTGTTTGGGGGGAGATTGTTTAAAGAAGGCTAAGATAGAAGATGAACTTTAGGGTACTTGCAAGGTTGTAGTTCATTGTGATGTGATCCACCTGGAAAAATTATGGCTTTCCTTTTCATGTACAGTTGCATGAATATGGGTTCTTTAAGATGAAAGGAAATAGATTTAAGTTTGCTTTTCTGGTAGGTATCTTTTGGAAAGTTGTGAGTGTCATCTGGGAAGGGACAAATGTAAGTTGCCATGGAAGTCACGCCTTAGCTGTGTCCCCACCATATGCAAAGGTTGTGGAGCCCAGAGAACCTCAGATAGCAACTGGGGGGGAAATGGCATTCATAGAGAACTGAGCTTTATTATAGCTCTTTTTTTTCCCCTACAAAAAGAACCAAGATAGGAATAATTTTGGAACTCGAGTGCCCAGAGGTTTGGGGTATCTAAGAGGCACACTCTAAGATTTCTTGAAAGGATGAATTATGTGAGAGAGGATTTTTAAAAAATAATTCCAGCTAAAGTAACTGGCCTGAAGTTGGAAGGGAGAATAGATAGAGTTAAATAGTAAAAACGCACGTGCATTTTTCCTTATATTTCTGAGGTATAAGTCACCAGCTGTAGAAGATGAAAGAGGAAGTTGGCATGTGGGTGATTTCTGCCTGTTGTCCCAGACCCTCCTTGTCAATTTCTCAGTGATGGTAACGGTCACTGGTTTGTTCCCCACAGTTGCACCAGAGTTGATTTTCTAACACAAACATGTCATGTATAGATAATTCCTCTGTATAAATATCAGAGTTCCCATCAGCATCAGGGGTAAAGTCTCAGCCTTCTGGTCACCCAGGATCTGGCTCCTACGGTTCTCTCCATCTCAACCCCCAGCCTGCTCCAGCCATGCCAGAGGACACCCCCAGCTCCCCAGCTCAGCCTTGCGCATGCTCACTCCTGCCTCTGGTCCAGCCCCTCCATCCTTCCCTCTCCCGTTACCATGGATGCGTTTATCTCCACCCCCATGCTTCTCAGCTGACCTTACATGAAAGCAGTGGCCACATATTCATGGAGATATTTGAAATTGAATGTGAAATGCTTTTAAAATCGAAGATGTGTACTTAGAATTGTAATATTGCCACGCCTTCTCGCATTTTAAATTCACTTCACAGAAGTTTGCTCAACGCTCACTCAGTCCAAGGCACTGTGCTTGGTTTGATCTGAACAATCCTGGATTTGACAAATGTCCCCTGAGGACTGTACTTAAATGGATGTTTGTAAGAAAATAAAGCTGAAATAAAACCTATTTATCCCCGCTTTCTAGAACAATAGGACAGCATTATAGCAGTTTAGAATGAATTGGCTAGCCCACAAAGTAGCTGTGAGCTTTTACAGGAGTTGTCTCTATGAATACGTTCAGAACTAATTCTGGCAGTAGAAAAATCCATCCTATAAATTAGACAAGTAACAATTCATCGTTTATGCAAAATGTGGTTATTTCTGTAGATTATGGTGACCAGTAACATTATAGCAGTATTTATATTCCCTTGTTTTCTTCTTTGACCATAAATGTGGTCCACCTATTGGAAGAATTTTCTAGTAGTATGTTTAAGAGTGACTAGTTGGCTCCTTAAGTAGGTTTGACCTAAAAGCCAAAGAAAATCATGGTAACCTTGAATAATGTGTTATGTTGGGTTGATTGATACCTATAATTCCTTTTATTCCTTAAGTGCATGTCTTAATCCTCACATAATATATAGTTATTTTTTCTCTGGCAACTGCTATGTTTTGGGGGAGAAATTAACAGGGAGAATCTTAGAAATTGCATGGTTAAGTACATTTGGGCTCTCATTAAATTTTGTGTTTGTTTTGCAAATTATTCAGCAAAATATTTGAGTAAAATCAAAACCCTTTAAGTACCCTGAGCATTCCTTCAGATTTTGTTATAAATGGAAATTCATTTATTCATCACACATGTCCTGGGTGTCTAGTGTGGGCTCTGCTTTATTCTAGGCACTGAGAGCGTAGTGGGAATGTGGGGTTCACCTTCCTTCTGCCACGGAGCTTGTGTTCTAGGGGGTGAGACAGACAGTGAACCGGTACACAGAAGCACTCATGCATGTATTCAGAGAGTGAAGACGGGGCTTGGTAAGGCCCTGGTGCCAATTCCTCTGTGTGTGTGTGTGTGTGTGTGTGTGTGTGTGTGTGTGTGTGTGTGTGTGTGTGTGTGTGTGTGTGTGTGTGTGTGTGTGTGTGTGTGTGTGTGTGTGTGTGTGTGTGTGTGTGTGTGTGTTGGGGGGGCGCTTCCACTATACCAGCAAGTCTGCGACACCAGCTGAGTATCCTACAGTTCACTGCAATTCCAACACCATCTGTCTGAAAGCATCAGATCCCATGGGTTCAGGCCTCGGTCCGCAGACTGCCCTCACCCCAGCTCACCCCAACCCCGACTTCAGATGCCAGTGGCAAGTCCAGATTGTGGCCTGTGCTTCTGAAAGACCAGGCAGTAGATTGGAGGCGTCCATGACCCCCTCCTTGGGTTCAGTTACTTTGCTGGAGCAGCCTACAGGGAGAAACCTTTCAGTTACTACAGTAAGCAATAGTTTAAAATAAGAAGATTGTAAAAGAATGCACTTCAGGAAGAGCCAGATGGGAGAGATGCACAGTGCAGGGTGTAAAGAAAGGACATGGAGCTCCATGCCCTCCCCAGGTCCACCCCTGCCCCAGCTGCCACATGTTCAGCAATCTTAGAAGCTCTCTGGACCCCATCCTTTGGGTTTTCATGGAGGCTTCCTAACATAAGCATGTTTGATTAAGTCATTGGCCATTAGGGACTGATTCAGCCTTTAGTGCCTGTCTCCTTCCTGGAGGTCAGGGGCGGGGCGGAAAGTTCCAGCCCTCTAACCACATGGTTGGGCTTCCAGGTGGCGCTAGTGGTAAAGAACCCACCTGCCAATGCAAGAGACATAAAGAGATGCCGGTTCGATCCCTGGTTGGGAAGAGCCCCTGCAGAAGGGAATGGCAACCCACTCCAGTATTCTTGCCTGGAGAATCCCATGGACCAAGGAGACTGGCGGGCTATACTCCATAGGGTTGCAAAGAATTGGACACGACTGAAGTGACTTAGCATGCACATACAACCACGTGGTTGGTTCTCCAACAAAGATACCCTGGTCTCTCTCATCACTTAGAAAATTGCGCAGGTTTTAGGAGCTCTGTGCCAGACTTGAGGACGAAGACCAAACAATTATTTCTTATTAAAAACCGCAGTATTGGGTAACATGAGAGGGAGTGTGCTGTGGTTTTAGGATAGCATTAGATCTGGTGCCCTGGGCAGGGCTCCTCAAGGAAGCCCCGTTTAAAAGGAGACCCAGAGAAGGAGAAGCAGCCCGTCTGGAGAGAAGTGCCAGGAGCCCCCTAGATGGGGGCTCAACAAAGACAGAGGCTGTGAGTCGGGGGAAGATGAGTGAGTTCAAAGAACAACAGCAGTGGTGAGCCCTTTGCAAGGTGGAGGTGGGGAGGGCCTGGGGGATGCTCGCAGAGGTGGGTGGACAGGCTAAAGGCCAGTGTAGACCTGGCTGGAGTCCCCACCTCCTAGGCACAGCAGGCAGTGGAGAATTTCAGGCAGCGGCATGTTTTCAGTTTTTCTAAGAAGACCTGGCTGCTCTGCAGAGAAGGGAGTGTGCAGCAGGAGGCAGGGTTAGGAATCATCAGGCTATTGTGATGGACCAGCTGAGAGGGCACAGAGGCCTGGGGTAGGGGTCGCACTGGAGATGGATTGGAGAGAAGAGAAACACGTGGGCACAGTGGATATCGGATGGCTGATGGGGCTGGGGGTGGGACTGGAGCGGGACATGCTTTATCTTCAGTTCAGTTCAGTCACTCAGTTGTGTCCGACTCTTTGCAACCCCATGAATCACAGCATGCCAGGCCTCCTTGTCCATCACCATCTCCCGGAGTTCACTCAAACTCACATCCATCGAGTCGGTGGTGCCATCCAGCCATCTCATCCTCTGTCGTCCCCTTCTCCTCCTGCCCCCAATCCCTCTTAGCATCTGGGTCTTTTCCAATGAGTCAACTCTTCGCATGAGGTGGCCGAAGTACTGGAGTTTCAGCTTTAGCATCATTCCTTCCAAAGAAATCCCAGGGCTGATCTCTTTCAGAATGGACTTGTTGGATCTCCTTGCAGTCCAAGGGACTCTCAAGAGTCTTCTCCAACACCACAGTTCAAAAGCATCAATTCTTCAGCATTCAGCTTTCTTCACAGTCCAACTCTCACATCCATACATGACCACTGGAAAAACCGTAGCCTTGACTAGGCGGACCTTTGTTGGCAAAGTAATGTCTCTGCTTTTCAATATGCTATCTAGGTTAGTCATAACTTTCCTTCCAAGGAGTAAGTGTCTTTTAATTTCATGGCTGCAGTCACCATCTGCAGTGATTTTGGAACTGCAAAAAATAAATCTGACACTCTTTCCACTGTTTCACCATCTATTTCCCATGAAGTGATGAGACCAGATGCCATGATCTTAGTTTTCTGAACATTGAGCTTTAAGCCAACTTTTTCACTCTCCTCTTTTACTTTCATCAAGAGGCTTTTAGTTCCTCTTCACTTTCTTCCAGAAGGGTGGTATCATCTGCATATCTGAAGTTATTGATATTTCTCCCGGCAATCTTGATTCCAGCTTGTGCTTCTTCCAGCCCAGCTCATGATGTACTCTGCATAGAAGTTAAATAAGCAGGGTGACAATATACAGCCTTGATGTACTCCCTTTCCTATTTGGAACCAGTCTGTTGTTCCATGTCCAGTTCTAACTGTTGCTTTCTGACCTGCATATAGGTTTCTCAAGAGGTAGATCAGGTGGTCTGGGATTCCCATCTCTCTCAGAATTTTCCACAGTTAATTGTGATCCACACAGTGAAAGGCTTTGGCATAGTCAATAAAGCAGAAATAGATGTTTTTCTGGAACTCTCTTGCTTTTTCGATGATCCAGCAGATGTTGGCAATTTGATCTCTGGTTCCTCTGCCTTTTCTCAAACCAGCTTGAACATCAGGAAGTTCACGGTTCATGTATTGCTGAAGCCTGGCTTGGAGAATTTTGAGCATTACTTTACTAGTGTGTGAGATGAGTGCAACTGTGCAGTAGTTTGAGCATTCTTTGGGATTGGAATGAAAACCGACCTTTTCCAGTCCTGTGGCCACTGCTGAGTTTTCCAAACTTGCTGGCATATTGAGTGCAACACTTTCACAGCATCATCTTCCAGGATTTGAAATAGCTCAACTGGAATTCCATCACCTCCACTAGCTTTGTTGGTAGTGATGCTTTCTAAGGCCCACTTGACTTCACATTCCAGGATGTCTGGCTCTAGGTGAGTGATCACACCATCATGATTATCTTGGTCTTGAAGATCTTTTTTGTACAGTTCTTCTGTGTATTCTTGCCACCTCTTCTTAATACCTTTTGCTTCTGTTAGGTCAATACCATTTCTGTCCTTTATCAAGCCCATCTTTGCATGAAATGTTCCCTTGGTATCTCTAATTTTCTTGAAGAGATCTCTAGTCTTTCCCATTCTGTTGTTTTCCTCTACTTCTTTGCATTGATTGCTGAGGAAAGCTTTCTTATCTCTCCTTGCTATTCTTTGGAACTCTGCATTCAGATGCTTATATCTTTCCTTCTCTCCTTAGCTTTTTGCTTGTCTTCTTTTCACAGCTATTTGTAAGTCCTCCCCAGACAGCCATTTTGCTTGTTTGCATTTCTTTTCCATGGGGATGGTCTTGATACTTGTCTCCTATACAATGTCACGAACCTCCGTCCATAATTCATCAGGCACGCTATCTATCATATCCAGTCCCTTAAATCTATTTCTCACTTCCACTGTATAATCATAAGGGATTTGATTTAGGTCATACCTGAATGGTCTAGCAGTTTTCCCTGCTTTCTTCAATCTAAGTCTGAATTTGGCAATAAGGAGTTCATGATCTGAGCCACAGTCAGCTCCCGGTCTTGTTTTTGCTGACCGTATAGAGTTTCTCCATCTTTGGCTGCAAAGAATATAATCAATCTGATTTTGGTGTTGACCATCTGGTGATGTCCATGTGTAGAGTCTTCTCTTGTGTTGTTGGAAGAGGGTGTTTGCTATGACTGGCACATTTTCTTGGCAAAACTCTATTAGCCTTTGCCCTGCTTCATTCCGTATTCCAAGGCCAAAATTGCCTGTTACTCCAGGTGTTTCTTAACTTCCTACTTTTGCATTCCAGTCTCCTATAATGAAAAGGACATCTTTTTTGGATGTTAGTTCTAAAGGGTCTTGTAGGTCTTCACAGAACCATTCAGCTTCAGCTTCTTCAGTGTTCCTGGTTGGGGCATAGGCTTGGATTACTGTGATATTGAATGGTTTGCCTTGGAAACGAGTAGAGATCATTCTGTCATTTTTGAGATCGCATCCAAGTACTTAGTGCAGTATGAAAACAAAGACGATGTGGAAGAGTTATTCAGAGCATCCACCTTTCATTTGGTTCTCTATCCTGAGTTTAAAGTCATTCCACATATTCAGCCTTACAGTGAAACGGAGCTTTTTCAATATAAATGCATTTCAGACACTTAAGGCTTCCTTGCCTCTTACAGTTGGCTGCAAAGAGATTAACTGAGAAGACTGCTAAATGTTCGACCTTTGTTAGTTAAACTAAATAATTTCTGCTAAAAGCATAAGGACTAGCATGACCTAAACCAGGTGGTTTTGCTAGTGGTCACTCCTTTTTTACGGAAAGCTCAGGTTCCCTTTCACCTATACAAAATCAGAAAATAGACCCTCGTTTAAAAGAAAATATGTAGTATTTTTGGATCTTTAGTCTTCTGAGACTACGATAATTATGATAGGCAAATTCTGGAAGGGGTTAGCCTCCCGAGCGATACACTGATACGCTTGGAAGGCGCTTTGATCTCCCCATCCTTTGTCAGCTGACCCCATTGTTGTTTTCATCTGACTTATAAAATCACCCCATGTGGCCAACCTAGCAAATCAGCAAGAAACCTGCCTCACTGCCCTCATCCTCTTCTGTGGAAGGCGGAAGGGGAGAGAAGAATGCACGGGAGAGATCATTAGAGTATCTATGACTGAAATATGGGGCCACCGTGGGGAGGGGGGTTTGAACATCAGTCGCTCCAGACGCGCCCCCGCCCCTCAACTCCACTGCATCTCAGCACCACCGGTCATTCATCTTTCACACAGAAGCCTTTGGAATAAGGTTGTGTTTGAGTGAAGGGTACAACAGTCTTTTGAAGACTTAAATACAGTCTTCTAGGCAGTAGCAAGCTTGCCCACGGAGATGGTCCCGGCCCACATGATTCTGTCATTTTTGAGTCATTGATGTGAACTGAGCTTCACTAGCCAGTGAGTGAAACTCAGATCCTGAGAACAGCCCAAAATTCCGTCTTCCAGCTTCTGCCCACTGCTACCCCGCCAGATATTTGCAAGAATCTCTCCAAGGTCTGTCTGTCCATCTGTGAGATGTACATGCCACAGGCCCTGGCAGTTTGTGGGTTCAGTTCCTGGTTTCTGCTGGCTTTCATCTCCACTGGCCACCTGCTGTTCTGGACCTGGCACTGCCCCCTGGTTGTAGGGGAAATGTCTCCCTCTTCTCAGACCCGTCTTACAGAGAATGGAGCCACAGCAGAGCTGATTGGAGCCCGAGGGATGCCAGGGAGAGGGGAGCGCTGGACCGAGCTGGGCTTGGGGACGAGGTCGGGGGCGTCAGGCTTCAGCCTTTGACCTGGGGTCCCACTGCTTCATCTGGTGCACCTCTTAGACTTAACCTCTCACCTCGTGGTTTTCATCCCCAGGCGCTGTTGCCTGGTTTCATCCATCAAACCATCCAGTCCATCAAAGCAAGGTTCATGTTCTTTCCCAAAGGCCCTCGAGACTTCTCCCTGCCCCAGTCAAGCTAGAGGTCGTGTCTGGACACAGGAGGTGGTCCACCCCAGGGCACCCAGACACTGCCAGGCAGTGGAGAGGGGTTGCTCAGTGCACAGGTTGGCCTGAGTCCAGCTTTGGTGCATCAGGGTGATTTATTACAAGGGTGAGATCCTACTTGGAAGCAGAGGAGGAGAGATTATGTAAATCCATGTGAAAAAGAAGCTTCAAAGCTCACAGATACTCTGCGGAGAGCCTCACCCCCTTTCTGAACGGCCTTTCTCAAGCGAGACCTTACAGAACCCCAGGTGGGAACAGGTAGCCCCCAGATGTCAGGAGGGATTTCCCTGCCCTCCACCTCTCCCTCTGTAGGGGCTCCCCTGCCTGCCCCCAGAAGCCTCTCTGGGGAACGCTGGGGATCCTTCTCAGAACACGACTTGAAAATCACACTGTGATACAAGATTGCAGCAAGAGAGCCAGTTCCATGCGCCCAGTGTTGCCACCTCCCCGAGAACCGTGTGGGGCCCCTCGCTGCTGGCTCTGCACCCGCCCCGCCTGCTCTTTCAGATCCAAATGTGTGCGGGAGGCCACAGGCCCTGCTGAATGGCAGGCGCATCCTCCATGTGGACACCGGCGTGTCTTCCTGAAATGCACGTCTGACCCTCTCACTCCTTGAATTCCCTCAGGATGAAGCCCTTGGGCACTCAGTTCTTTGCTCATAGTTGTCCCTCCATACCTGTCCCCCTTCTCTGCGGCTCCCCAGAAAATAGCCCTGCACCTCGCAGGCTGCTGGCACACTCCCACTTCAGCACCAGATTCAGGCTACACGACCTCGGGAAAAACCTCTCACTTCCTGCTTCTCAGTCCTCACCTCCAGGTGTGTACGTCACTCTCCTCTTCTGCCCCAGATTATTGTTCAGCCTTCTGCATAGGGAACTTTTCGTCTGTCTGTCTCCTCCACTTACATAGAAACTGCTTGAGGGCAGAGATGTTGGTGGGAGGGAGCTTATTCACTCTCCCAGGTGCTTCTCAAGCCCCCAGAAGATGCTGATGTGCAGAGGGCACCCAGAGTTTGAATGAATGAATCTTCAAGTTACTGCAAGTGCACTTGTCAAGATGTAAATGACAGTTATTAAACAAATCAGCTCCAAGTTAAAAAAAAAAAAAAACAGATCATTGGAAAAAAGCTTCACAGTTGCACACCTTTCAGTAGTAAGTCTATTCCAACGAGAGCTCAGGTTTTAAAGGCAAGTTTTCTTTGTGGAGGCAGCTGAAGCTTCCGCTGTTCTGTGCAAGCCTTTCCACGTCTGCACGTGGCTGGGGCAGTAACACATTTCAGGGTTGAGGGTTGACTGTATTTGCAGCACAGGGAATAGGTGAGAGTCACGGGAGGGGTGTGTGTGTGTGTGTGTGTTTGAAGGTGTGTGTGTGTGACAAGTGGCTGGGTCTTAACGAACTGCTTACTTGGTAATTGTCTTTCTACAGGTGATGTATCACCAATCAGTATGTCTCCCATCAGTCAATCTCAGTTTATCCCACTTGGGGAAATCCTTTGCTTGGCCATCTCCGCAATGAACTCGGCAAGAAAACCTGTCACCCAAGAAGCACTGATGGAGCACCTGACCACCTGTTTTCCAGGTAACAGGAAAAGGGTGATGTACTTTCCAGATGGATGCGCACTCTGGCTGACCTGGGACTTTATATGGACACTTCATCCCATGATTAAATTCAATAGGGAAAAAAAAAAGTCTTTGCCAAAACTAACCTGTGACTTTTCTTAGCTCCACAATTAAAAATCAAGGCATCAGTGTTACTTCAAAAATAATTTGCCACCTTCTAATAATTTTTCATTGGCACTGAGGGCAAGAAACTAAATCAGGATCCACAAAGAAGCCTATAAAAACTACCACAATTCCATTTAACTTTTACAGCTCAACCTTCCTAAAGTACATGAGCATCTTGATTCCATGCAAGTTTTGTTTCCTGCCTGCTTGCTTTCTTTTCTTCCTTTCTTATCTCCCTTCTTTTTTCTTTCCTTCCTTTGATTTTCTGCTTTTCTTTTGGTGTCATTTAAGCTGCTTCAGAAGAAAACAGTTTAGAAAGCTTAATACTCTTCAAATTCTATTTGAAAAATTCATTTCAATGACAGTTCTAAAAGTTTGGAAGGATTTAGCTATCATATTTATATTTTTGTTTTTAAGCTAAGACTAGTTACTTTTTCATAGTTTACTATTTGAGAATAAAGTTTTGAAGTCTAACTGAATATTATTAAAATATTCAAACTTTTATTTTTAATGCATAAAAGTCGAAAAAATAGTCTAGATTTTGACCTCTATTCCTGTTTTGGACATTCACATCCTAAAGAGTTTTTAGTAAGAAGTTTTCTAGTGAAAATATCTGTAGGCTGATACTTAAGCCCTTTTATCATGCTTCTGTATTGCTTGAATTTTTGAAAACAACTTTTATATACCAGTTCACATTACAGAAATATGGATATTTTTAAAAGGATCTGAAAAGAATAATTGTTGCTTTTCAGCCTTCTAAATAGGTCTGCATACTATTATATGTAGAGTGGGTAAGCAACAAAGTCATACTGTATAGCACCAGAAACTGTATTTCGTCTCCTGTGATAAACCATAATGGGAGTGAATATAAAAAAGAATATATACATATATATATATATATATATATATATATATGTATGTGTAACTGAATCACTTTGCCATAGAGCAGGAATTAGTGCAACATTGTAAATCAACCAAACTTTTATTAAGAATAAGTAAATAGGTCCTTATCCCTCCAGAATGATCAGTTAAATCGGACCAGTACATGTTAAGTTGTTACACATGGATCTTCCTGGGAGGAAAGTGACTGCTTACGGACTTGCCATTGGCTTTGGAGTTTGCTGGAGACTATTGGCACTGATCTGTGCTGTACTCTGTCTCCAATTCATCCCCGTAAATCGCTTCCTACTGAATTCTCCCTCGGTCAGTGTCCTTCACGAACACAAAGAAATCATCCGAGGAAACCCATTAAGTTTTCAGTCTAAAGTTCTTACCATGCAGAACATGAGCATGTGAGTCAGCAGTTTGTCAGATTTGCAAGATTAAAGCAATATACGTCTAAATAACCTCCCATCGGCATGCGGTATATTTAAATAGCTATTTTTGCTTTGGGAGATGGAAAGATATGGGCAAGGAGAAAGGTCAGATTCCAGCCCTATATTAATATAGAGCTTACCTTTGCTCCTTACACCAACAGAATCTGAACTCATGATGAACTTTGGGACTGGAATCTGGACGTGATGGAATGTGCAAACCTTGACAGTCTCCATCACAGCCATCCCTTTACAAGTGAGCCCTGCAGATTTCTAGTGGAACCCTGAACTTCACAGACAATTGGAAATATCTGTCATTATACTGAGGCTTAATAGTAAAATAAAAATCATAGGTATCAGTGACTTTCAGCTAAAGCTTTGAAAACTCCCAGTTAAGGGTATGGAAAACAGATTGGACAGGGAATGTTTCTACTTGGTTTTTTCCAATTAAACATTATTTGATTGGTGTACTTGCAAATCCACGTCAAAACTTTACTGTAAATTCTCTCTGGAAACTCTTATTCCTTCATTTGTGAACAACCAGAAAGCGTGTTCTTCCTGATGAGTAGACATGATTACATTGTAGTCATGATTTCGTGTAGTTTCCTGAGTTTTCTAAGATCAGCACTTGGAAGACCTCCAATCAGCAGATTCTATAGTACAATGAAATTTTTGTCTTATAGCTATAATAGCTATAGCTATTTTTGTTATAATAGCTGTTTTTATGAATGACCCTTCTGCTTTCCTTTATTGTAATAGCGTAGTAACTTGTCAATCATGAATTCTTCTAAATAAGGCTTACCGTTTTTGAAAAACTTCCGTTAACAATGTTAATCAAAAGTACACTACCATGTAGGACAGAGTCAGTTTCAAATATGAGTTTGTCATCTAGTGCTGTGGTTCACAGCTCTAGTGGTTGTCGTTTGTGAGACTCTAATGTGAATAATGTCTTATCCTGAAAGTTGTATTCTGTGTAGCTGCTGCCCCCTGAAGTTGTTCAGCCGAACTAGAATAGTTTGTAGGGCTACTCACAGGGCAGAGGAGCTAAGTTGTTCATCTTCTGTTGTATTTTGGCTTTCACAAATTGCAAATATATGGCTTGGGTTACAACCCAATTCAGTTGAAACTCATTCTTGTTTTGAACAGAAACTATCATCAGTTCAGTTCAGTTCTGTCGCTCAGTCGTGTCCGACTCTTTGCGACCCCATGAATCGCAGCACACCAGGCCTCCCTGTCCATCTCCAACTCCTGAAGTTTACCCAAACTCATGTCCATCGAGTTGGTGATGCCATCCAGACATCTCATGCTGTGTCATCCCCTTCTCCTCCTGCCTCCAATCCCTCCCAGCATCAAAGTCTTTTCCAATGAGTCAGCTCTTCGCGTGAGGTGGCCGAAGTATTGAAGTTTCAGCTTTAGCATCAGTCCTTCCAATGAACACCCAGGACTGATCTCCTTTAGGATGGACTGGTTGGATCTCCTTGCAGTGCCAGGGACTCTCAAGAGTCTTCTCCAACACCACAGTTCAAAAGCATCAATTCTTTGGTGCTGAGCTTTCTTCACAGTCCAACTCTCACATCCATACATGACCACTGGAAAAACCATAGCCTTGACTAAATGGACCTTTGTTGGCAAAGTAATGTCTCTGTTTTTTAATATGCTATCAAGGTTGGTCATAACTTTCCTTCCAAGGAGTAAGCGTCTTTTAATTTCATGGCTGCAATCACCATCTGCAGTGAATTTGGAGCCCCCTCAAAAAAAGTCTGACACTGTTTCACTGTTTCCCCATCTATTTCCCATGAACTACTATACAATGTTTTAAAAAATTTTGATATTATATCAGCCTTAATAACCAACATACATTTGCATAAAACACAACATACATTTCTCGAGAGGAGAGCCTTAAACAAAAAGGAAACCCTGCTGCTCAAAAATTAAATAATTATGTTAAACGATACATCATTCAGAAGTACTGTTAAACCTTTTCTGCCTTGGTCACGAAGGGTGACTTCTGAAGCATGGGTGTGTACTAAGTCGCTTCAGTCATCTCCAACTCTTTGCCACCCCATGAGCTGTAGCCCACCAGGCTCCTCTGTCCATGGGATTCTCCAGGCAAGAATACTGGAATGGGTAGCCATTCCCTTCTCCAGGGGGTCTTCCTGACCCAGAGATGGAACTTGCATCTGTTACGTCTCTGAATATGTAGATTCCATCGTACATGGACTCTCTCCCCTTGAGAACTGCAGGCCATTTCTAGTGTTTTTGTATTTTACTTTTATAGTTTTGGAAGGACTGGGGGAGCCTAAACCTCTCAGCTTACCCAGTTATTCTAGGCAGTTACACAATGCTCTTTGAAGGTAATCGGAGTTTCCATGGGTCCTGACCCAAAGTTGAGACTACTGGTAGCTAATATTTGTGAGCACTCCCTGTGTCAGGCACTATTCTACATACATTAAACTCATTTAAACTCACATCATCCCTCTGAAGACAGGTACTATTGCTGTCCTGCTTCCCTGGTGGCTCAGACAGTCAAGAATCTGCCTGCAGTACGGGAGACCTGGGTTCTATTCCTGAGTCGGGAAGACCCCTGGAGAAGGGAGTGGCTACCCACTCCAGTATTCTTGCCTGGAGAATCCCATGGACAGAGGAGCCTGGTGGGCTACAGTGCATGGGGTTGCAAAGAGCTGGACATGACTGAGCGACTAAGCACGCACAGATTGTTATTGTCTACATTCTGTGACACTAAGTCGAGGCTCAGAGTCGTTAAGCAAGCTGCCTAAGGAGATACCAGCTGTAGTAGTTCTCTAGAGCAGTCTTAACAAAGTACAGACATCTATTGGATGCTGCAATTCCAAGATCAACATATGGGTAGGGTTGCTTGGTGTCTTCTGAGGGCTGCGAGAGAAGAATCGGTCCCAGCCTCTCCCTGGGGCTAGTAGTTCTCTGCCTTCTACCGGTTCCTCTTCTCAGTGTGATAACTCAGTGTCCACGGTTCCCCTTTGTAGAAGAACACCAGATATAGTGTGCATCAGGGCTCACTCTAATGACCTCACCTTAACTTGGTTGTCTCTGTAAAGACCCCATGTCCAAATAAGGTGACATTCTAGGCTACTGGGGATTAGGACTTACATAGGAACATGGGGGGCAGGGGGACTCACACTTAATTCAACCAGTAACGTCAGCTACCAGTGGTGAAGCTGGAATTTGGATCCTTGCAGTCTGACCCAGGAGCCCGAGCGTTCGGTCTCCCCTGAAATTGCCATTTTTGTGGGTCAGACACCGTTGCGTACTGCCAGGATGATTCCACCTGACCTATTTCCAAATTATATCATTCAGGTCAGTCTTAGAAATACGATCACCCTTGATTTGTGGCACTGAGGAAAGGAGAACATTAAAGAGATTAAACGCGCTACAGCCTGGAGAATTTATACTCTGTGGAGAATGTATGTTCTTAATAGTCTCTTTAAGCGCATTAAGACAGCGCTTAAATGGGCACACAAAACTCTGAAAACAGTCAGTGTACAAAAGAGCATCTGTGATTTTCTTCTGGAACATCTATTCTAGCAAATACAGCGGCTTGAGACTCAGCGATCAGATGGATGTAAGAGCCTCTAAGCCTTCACTGGTGTGTTTATTAGAGCTCTCTGCCTATGAATTTGAAAAATTCACTTTCCTGCCACCTTCCTTTTGCTGGCTTATGACAAGAAGGAGGAAGGTCTCACCTAACATCACCAGTGCTATAATCACATTCGAATTTGAAGATGATGATTTCAAAATTGGAGAGTACATCCTAAACAGTGGTCAAGTCTAGTTGACCTTTTATATAATTTATAAAATTAAGTTTATTAAATAAACTCAATCTTGGAATGAGAGTATGGAGCAGCTTCAAGCGAATGTGGTAGCCTCTATATATATTAGATTTCTTTTCAATACCAGGATGGCTCTCTCAACCGTGACTTCCTAGTTGCTTTCATTGAAAGTCTTTTCTGTAAACTTACAAGATACTGAAAACGTTTTTTCTTCTTTTAGGGATACTCTGTCTTTGGGACATCTCTGGCAGTCCAGTGGTTAGGACTCTGCACTTCTATTGCAGGGGGTCTCGGGTTCAATTCCTGGTAGGCGAACTAAAATCCCTCATGCCTTGCAGGGCAGCCAAAAAAAAAAATTCTGTCTTGAGCAATTCAGTTTAGTAAAGGTTTATAACAACAGTAACCACTTAATTCCATCTTGCATCCATTTTTCTCTTCCCAGCTTTTATCTTTTCCTGTTCTGTTGTTAGTACAATTCCATGAGTCATCAGAGAAAACCTAATGAACACCTTTGAATCCTGCTAGGTTGCTGTATGATGATACTTAGAAGCTGGGCAAAATTAACAAGATTCTGTCTTAGTCCATGTGGACTGCTATAACAGAATACCATGGACTGGGTGGCTGAAACAAAAGACATTTATTTCTCACAGTTCTGGGACCAAGAAATCCAAGATCAAGGCACCTGCAGATTTGGTGTCTGGTGAGAGCATCCTTCCTGGTTGGCAGACAGTCGTACCCTCACATCACAGAGAGAGAGCTCTAGTCTCTTCCTTTCCTCATAAAGGCACATCACAGAGGCTGCAAGTTCATGACCTCATCTGAGCCTAATCACCTAATCACCAAAACTCCCACCTCTTAGTAGCATTGCCCTGGGGATTAGGGCTTGAACATGGGGATCGATTTGGGGGGGGCACCATTCAGTCCATAAGCAGACTCAAAACACTCCAGGATCAACCACACCCCTCTCCTTCCATTCTCATGAGTGTGTCCTTTGGTTTCAGGTGTTCCCACCCCAAGCCAAGAAATTCTCCGGCACACTCTGAACACGCTGGTCCGGGAGAGGAAGATCTACCCGACTCCTGATGGCTACTTCATCGTCACCCCGCAGACTTATTTCATAACTCCTTCCCTCATAAGAACTAACAGTAAATGGTACCACCTGGACGAGAGGATACCTGACCGGTCTCAGTGTACCTCTCCGCAGCCGGGGACCATCACGCCCTCCGCCTCAGGCTGCGTCAGGGAAAGAACGTTGCCCAGGAACCACTGCGACTCCTGCCACTGCTGCAGGGAAGACGTGCATGGCCTGCACGCGGCCACCCTGCAGAGGAAGCCCGCCAAGGACTGCAAAGACCCTTACTGCCCTCCTTCCCTCTGCCAGGTGCCAGCCACTGAAAAGAGCAAAAGTACTGTCAACTTCTCATACAAAACGGAAACCCTCTCCAAACCGAAGGACGGTGAAAAGCAGTCCAAGAAATTCGGGCTCAAGTTATTCCGGCTCAGCTTTAAGAAGGACAAGACCAAGCAGCTAGCCAACTTCTCCGCCCAGTTTCCTCCCGAAGAGTGGCCCCTGCGAGACGAGGACACGCCGACCACCATCCCTCGGGAGGTGGAGATGGAGATCATCAGGCGTATTAACCCGGACTTGACCGTGGAAAACGTCATGCGGCACACTGCCCTGATGAAGAAACTTGAAGAAGAGAAGGCGCACCGGAGTAAAGCCGGGTCCTCCGCCCACCACAGCGGAAGAAGCAAAAAGAGCCGGACTCACCGCAAGTCCCACGGAAAGTCTCGGTCGCACAGCAAGACGCGAGTGTCCAAGGGAGACCCGTCCGATGGTTCCCATCTGGATATCCCGGGCGACAGGGAGTATGACTTTTGCGATCCTCTTACCAGGGCCCCCCGGGAGGGCTGCTTCATCATCGAACACAAAGGGGATAACTTCATCATGCATAGCAACCCGAACGTGATCGAGTCTCATTTCCCCATGACCCCAGAATGGGACGTGTCTGGGGAACTGGCCAAAAGGAGGACTGAGATGCCTTTTCCTGAGCCTTCCAGGGGAAGCTCCCACTCGAAAGTGCACCGAAGCCACAGCCATACCCAGGACCGAAGGTCCAGGAACGAGAGATCCAACAAGGCCAAGGAGAGGTCCAGATCGATGGATAACTCTAAAGGCCCTCTGGGTGCTTCTTCTCTGGGGACGCCTGAAGACCTGGCCGAAGGCTGTAGCCAAGATGACCAGACTCCCAGCCAATCCTACATTGACGACAGTACTTTAAGGCCTGCACAGACTGTCGGTCATCAAAGGGCTCACGTTTCGTCTGCAAGCTATAAAGAGGTGTGTATTCCAGAAATAGTCAGTGGCAGCAAGGAACCGCCCAGCGCTTGCAGCCTCTTGGAGCCAGGCAAAGCGCCAGAGAGTTTGCCATCCTTTGGTGAACTCAACTCTTGTCCAACAAAGACAGCTGCAGATGACTATTTCCAGTGCAACACCTCCAGTGAGACGGTGCTCACGGCGCCGTCACCTCTGGGGAAGAACAAAGAGGACCACGACACTCTGACTCTGGTGGAAGGGGTGAAAAAGCTGCCTCTGTCAGACAGGCAGGCCCCTCATTCCTCCAGGGAGCCTGCAGGGCACAAGGAGGAGTCACCAAAGGGGCCGGGCGGGGGCCCA
This sequence comes from Ovis aries, assembly GCF_016772045.2. Classification (NCBI taxonomy): domain Eukaryota; kingdom Metazoa; phylum Chordata; class Mammalia; order Artiodactyla; family Bovidae; genus Ovis; species Ovis aries. The sequence goes on from NC_056079.1 coordinate 13,837,990, forward strand.
ATCACTCCAGGCGCGGTAGTCGAAGGCCTTGCCAACGGACGCCTCACCCAGCACCATGGCGCCGAGCCCAGCACCCTGGACAAGAGGAAAGAGATATTCAGCAAAGACACACTGTTCAAACCTCTTCATAGCACCTTGTCTGTAAACAGCTATCACAAATCAACCCTGTCCCTCCTCAAATCGCACCCGAAGTCCCCTGCCGACACACTGCCAGGCCGATGCGAGAAACCAGAGCCGTCCCTGGGGACCTCGGCCGCCCCTGCCCTGCCGGCCTCCCAGCGTCAGCAGGAGTCCGTGGGGAACCAGGAGGCCTCTTTCGACTATTACAACGTCTCTGATGACGACGAGTCTGAGGAAGGGGCCAACAAGAACGCAGAGGAGGAGAAAAACAGAGACGATGTAGGTACCATGCAGTGGCTCCTGGAGAGGGAGAAGGAAAGAGACTTGCAGAGGAAATTTGAGAAGAACCTCACCCTGCTCGCCCCAAAGGAAGCCGACAGCAGCAGCAACCAGAGGGCCACCCATTCGGCACGACTAGACAGCATGGACAGCAGCAGCATCACAGTGGATAGTGGATTCAACTCCCCACGGTAGGGAGCAGCGTCTGTGCGCACACACATACGTCCACCGGGGCCTGGGGCTTTATGCAGGTTAACTCAGAGTTTCTAATTTCAGTCTCAGTTCTGTGAAAGAGGGTGAAGAGTTGTGTGAGTTGTATTGTTAACAGCCTGTTTCTGACTTCTTTTTCAGGAATTGAAACAAATGTTTCTGCAGCTGTAGAGATCACCAATCTGGACTGGTGGGTTGGCTCCTTCCCATCCAATCTAAGACCAACATTTCCCAGTATTTCGATGTTGATATTGCCACCATGCTGATAAAGGAAGGGTTGTTGTTTTTTTTTTTTCTTTAAGTTTTTCAAAAAATAGTAGCTTTTTGAGTGAAATGAGTAGTCAGTGTGATGGTGGGAGGTAGGGGTTGGGAATAACTTGATTGACTCAAAGATGGGGAATCCATCTAGTGAGAATATAATAGCTCATCTCACAACCTCTGCAGTGGATCTAGAAGCTTGTTATCATCTCAACCCTGACTTTCTGTGCAGCCTGCACCCCTTGCTCTCATACACCTTCCTCTCACCACTCAAAAGTCTGCACGCACATGGAACTGGTCCCGTCCCAGGAAGACCGAGGGCCTGTGCTCTGTTAGATCGAAGTGCATGCCAGCACTTTTTCTCCTCCTGCAGAATTGGCGCTTTGTAGGCACACCGATCGTGGTGCCTTCTTTTTGGTAGGTGCTGGTAATTCAGCAGAGGGTTAACAGCTGAGTGTGCAGTGCCCAGTGGCCACAGCCAGGGCACTGAAGTGGTTCAGAGGGTTAGGAAGCAAAAGGGAGTCTATGCCACTTTCCTTTTTTTCTCCTTAATTCTTCCTTCTCTTCCAAGAGTGACTTGGGACCTGACTCTCCTTCTGAATTCTACTCCAGATTGGTGACTCTGAGATGCAGAAATACTGTTGAGAGATTGACATCTCCCATTAGTTGTGATTCCCAACTTTTTGTAGTAGTTTGTATTTGAACAAGTCCAAGATACGAATACATATTTCTTATATTTATTTTAATTTTAAGAATTAAAATTAGTTGCATTGTAATCCTTTGACTCTGTCTCTGGGTAATTTGGAGACAGAGCATCCCAAAACCAGAACTGGGAATCATTCATCTGTTTGTCTCATATTAGACCTTGGTTATTTCTTAAAGGGCTAGTTCTTTATTACCATTATTATTATTGTCAAGTAACGTTTCTTTTCTGAGTTAACACGTGTGGAAGTCTGATGTCTAAACAAACCACGGAGATGGCACCCTGGTTAACGTGGAAGCCAGGAGCTCCAGGTCTCCTCTGCCCACCCTCAGGGACCTTAAAACTTCAGGGGGGCCATGGCACTCAGTCGGCAGACTACTGGCCTGTTAAGTGACTTTGCTCAGAAATAATTTTTGCTAAATGTTTTTTAATCCCAAATGAAATCTTAATTTATATACCAATTGTTTTACATATTCTTTTCTCTCTGCTTCCCTCTTCTACTCTCGTTTTTCCTCTTGATTTCCTAGTAGGGGATAGCAGATAAGCGTAACTAAAAGTCTGCCATTGGTGGTAGACATTCACTACCATTGCTTGTGGAAGGTATGGGTTATTGGCCTGGACCTCCGGCTCTGCTGTTTCTTATTCTATGGGCTCTCCCTGCTCGATGCTTCTCCACACCAGTTTCCAGCTCTTCACGGGGCACGCTTGGCCCCTAGACCTCCACAGAGGGAAAACCACCATGCTCCAGAGATAGTTGCAAGGGGGACATTGAGAGGTTAATGGGTTCTGACTCAAAACCTGGCCACTGCATAATATTGAACGTTTTTTGTTATGGGGGCAGGTAAACAGAAATGTTCATGGAATTGTTGAACCAGTCTCTCCACAGAATATATTTTATTATCTCTGAATTAGGAGTACAGATTATGGAATTGATGAACAGGATCATTTCTTGAACAAAGCTTATTTGCATAGCTTTAATAGTGTACTCAGGGTCAAATGTGCTGTCCTGGTAGGTCATCCTGAGGAGTCTGTCTTCACTCAGGAGCTATCTTCCCTTTCTTATTAGGTAGAATTTTCTTTATGGAAATATGGAGATCACCCATAAATGTCATGCAGTTAGGCAATCTACAGAACAATTCCTGATCGCACCCCTTTTGTTTTTCATATCCTTTGGTTAGAACCTGAGTGAAAAACTTATTTTTGATATTTATTTTAAAATTATATTTCCCCTCTACTTAGATAAATTTACTAAGTTACCTTTCGGATGCATGAGGATTGTCTGTGAAGGAGAATATTTGAGTTACAGGGGGTTTTACTCTCCAGTGTAAGGAGTCTTTTAGCCAAATAGCATTATGATGCTGACACGGCTCCACCATTACAGATACAGGAATCTTCAGGGGCCATTTATTCAAATCTTTCCGTGAAAGAGCTCACTGAGCAACAAAGGTCCAACCTGCGCCACCACCCCACTGCCCCTGCCAAAAAAAAAGGTGATCTCCACACTGTCAAGTCTTCAGTGCTGACTCAGAAGTCATGTTCGGCCACATTTCCAAAGTTCTTTAGGCCCCCTTAGTCAGGAAGATCCTCTGGAGAAGCGAATGGCAACCCACTCCAGTATTCTCGCCTGGGAAATCTCATGGACAGAGGAACCTGGCGGGCTACAGTCCGTGGGGGTCACAAAGAGTCAGACAAGACTGAGCGACTAACACGTTCACTTCAAAGTGCGTTGAGAGAAGGAAACGAGGTAGAAATTTAAACTATGCCGTGAGATCGAAAGTTGCAAATGAAGACACCTGTCGTGCAAAGCCTGCTATTCCAGAGTTGAGGCTGAAAGCCTGTTGATAAACACAGTATGAGAATCAGAGGGCTCCAGGCTGCCCAGCACGTGTCTGATGCGTCCTGTGCTGTCCAGGTGTGGGCCCAAGGGGAGTGCATGCAAGGCACGGTACAGCAGGGCCTCTTGGTTCAGTTCTTCTGCCTATAAAATTCTGAGATTTTATAGGTTTTATAGATTTGTATAGATTGCACTCCATTAGCTCTCTTTAAAAAAGTATGACATTTTAAATGTGACGACTATTGTTACTGCTTACCTTCCATCTCCATGAATTGTTTCATTGTCATATCCACAGCCTTCCATATGACTGTCAAACACTGTACTCACTGTTACAGTAGTAATGAGATATATCCTTTGGAGACACTGGAATGCCCTGTTGTGTTTACCACTATTATTATGTTGGCCGTGGTCAAAGGTAGTCCGAGGTATCTTCGAGCACGTGTAGCTCCCACCTTAGGCCATCTGTTACAGTGATGTGTGTTGACGGTACCTGACGTACAGTAGGGACTTGATAAGTTAAATTCCCACTTCAAAAACTGGTTTAAAAGTGAATTCCTTGGACCTCAAAATGCATTTTCCCATAGGAAAAAAAAGTCACTAGTAATACATAGATTCCCAAGCCTCCCCACAGTGACTGGTTTTTTTCATGCGATGCCAGATGTACAACAGAAATAACTCACATTTGTCTAGCTTTTGGGTGTACAGATCTTTCCTGGTTGCTTATTTCTTCTTCTGAGTCACTCACTGAGTAGGTACAGCGCAAAACTCAACCTGCTTTAAAGATGAGGAAGTCAAATGCCCTAAAAAGTTGCTATTGTGATTACGAATGCAACCCAAGGAGCGTGTCACAACCTCTCTGGGGTTCTACATGTTTCTTGTCCTTTTTCCTTCCTCCACCTGACTCTCAGTTGTAGTCCTGGAAAAACATTGATGGATTTTCTTAGAGGAGATGTAAGGCAGGTAAGTAGGTAAGTCTAGTGTTTTTCCATCACTTAATGATGATATTTTGGAGGATTCCTTAGATATGCCCAGATTGACCGTAAGCATCATGAAAGAATGTGATTTACTTCTATGAATGTATAAACGCTCTGGAGGTACCCTCTGCAGTCAGGAAGCGTTCAGTTGTCTTTTTGGTAGTCGGTAAACAAACTCCCTCGTAAACAACTAACTCTTGGCTTTTTGATGAGAAACAAGCTTAAGGCCACAAAGGGTCAGGATGAAATACCCTGTCAGGCATGGCTGCCAAGGTATAATGTTCAGACAGACTCGCTATGGGTTTTGGATGAGAATGAAAGCCAGGTGGTGAGGATGTCCACTGGGTGGTTTAACTTTAAATCAGTGATGGGGACCAACGTGGAAGAATATTTTATAAACCTTGAATCTATCCAATCGGGTGGATGTTTTGAGCATCATTATGGTTTCTTCTACCTTTTTGTGAGCTGGTAAGTTTCGCATTACCATTTTGAGGACCTAGAACATGAAACCCACTCAGTTCCCATCAGTCAGGCCAAGTAATCTTATATCTGTCATTGTCCTACACATTTGACATGTTAAATGTTGTAAACCTCTTGGGACAATAAAATAGATTTAAGTATTTCTAAATTAGAAAAAAGAGAAATCGAAATACTAAAGCTCTAAAATCACCTCTAAAGATTCCTTTAAAAAGTCAAATATTTCTACCAAAGTGGAAGAAGGGAGGAAATAAATGCAAATAGAGAAAACCTTAGATTCCTTATCTGAAAACAGAACGTACATTAACTAAGGTGTTACATATTTAAAACAGAGGTATGGCGTCTGTAAAAAAGAATGTTATTCCCATCACTGCTGCAAATTGGCTAGTGTCCAGCTTGAAGTTTACCTCCAGAATCAAAAATCTACTAAGCAAGAATGAAAACAGAATCATTAGGATAAAGTATGCAGTTGATTCAGGAGCAATTCTATCCATGAATTTTGAGCCTGAAATGAAATCATTACCTTTGTATAATTTACAAAGTCTTTAGTCTTTTTTAAAAAAGGAACACGAGAGCCATCTATCACATCAGATTTTGAAGGCGTTTCCTTGAATGTGAAAGTCTAGGAAAGACATATATTTAGTTGCATGAAAACCCTTTACTCAGTGTGCTGCTGCTGATAACATGTCTTGTGAAAAGCTTCTGGAGTCCAAGTTGCTGGAGCATATGTGAATAATCAGTATGAGATGCTCTATACATGACATGATAAACCGACAGAAGAAATCCATTAACTCCATCATTTGCTCTTCCTCTAGGGCTCAATATATAATTATTTATGTTAAAAACCAAACCAAACAAAACCTTTTTACTCTTGTAGCACTCGGGAGAGCCTGGCTTCCAACACATCAAGCATTGTTGAAAGTAACCGTCGTCAGAACCCTACCTGGAGCCCGGCCCACGGCGGAGCTGGCCCGGCCTTCAGTTTCCGAGCAAGTACGGACCCCCCCACCAACGAAGCTGAGAAGTTACAGAAACCTTCCAACTGCTTGCAAGCTTCTGTTACTAGTGTGTGATAGTCATCCTGCCTCCGACCTCCCGTCTCATTCGATACAGCCAAGTTTACGACGCTGTGGCTGGTGTTTACATCTTTGGAAAGACAAGCATCTCAACGGCAGTTTTTGTGTTGACTTAAACTGTGCTGCTAAGTAGGCTAGGGCAAAAAACAACAACCGAAAAAATCTTTATTTCAGAGTATTGCTTTTCACATTTATGGCTCTGTAGCAACAAGAATAGCAGTAGGGTGATATGTATACTTTTGCTTCACTAATTGTAACTGAGCACACATAGGGAAGTCTAGACACTGTAAGTATAATACGCATTTTCGATGTCTTGCAGTTGCCAAGTCCATTTTAAAATGCCGCAGATGCGTGTTGCTCCCAGTCTGTGCCAGATGGTGCCACAGAACTGATCCTTGACACTTCCAAAAGAAAAAAAAAAAGATAAACAACTAAGCCACCATAAAATGTCAAATGCAAGGGTCTACCTTGAGGGAAATTGATGCCAAACTGACTGAAAGGGACCCCAGCCCTTTGTGTGTGAATCATTGAGGCCCCAGTCATTTTGCACTGTGAGTTTTTTTGACACGATTTTGTAGGAGCCCATGGAAGTGTGTCAGAAGGGGTCGTGATCCAAATACTGGGAGTGTTTGTTTTCAGGATTTTGTTTTTTAAGTGTCACGGATGCTTGTCTGATATGTTTAACCTTCCATCATCACAAACAGGAATATAGGCCTTTGATTTTGAAATGGACAAAGGAAGGGTCCCCCAGCCTGGCTGGGGCACAGCACTGAGTGATGGGAGAGGTAATGCGGATTTTTAAAAAGGTGTTCATCAGATAGTGAAGGAAGAGCATTTCTTCCTTGTGAGACTTAAGGGTGATGCTATCTTACTATCAGAGATAAACGATAATTTGTTTAAAAGCAAAATGTTCTTTGTGATACAAATGAAGACTATGGCCTGGGGACGTTATTCTTTCTAATGGAAGGACATAAATCTATTTTATGTAGTTTTAAATAGAATGCCTAAATTAGGCTGTGGGAGATAATTTTTAGTGGTTATAGGAAAGAGCAAATTTAGGGAGAGTTGAACTTCAGGCCTTTTATTCCTGGGAAGATATCTATAGAGAAAACTTTAAAATACTTTTTGATTAGAAATATACATGTGCCCATGTAATTAACAACAGAATGTGATCATTCTGCAAGTGTGGTGGAACCCTAACAGTATGCCCCCTAAATTTATCAGAATAACAATTATGCATACATGAACTATGCCAGAGTAATGTTTACAGAAACTTTGTAACCAATTTCAGGAGGCATTTTTAGGTGGATGTATAGTTTTTAGCCCAGTTTATTTCAGGATGATTTGTTAATTACATTTTGTTTTGGTTTACAATGTCATGATGACTACAGAGAAGGTTCTCAGCAACAAAGGGATTACAAATAATCAAGATTCATTTCTCTAGGAAAGAGATGGCTCCAAAGTTCCCGTGTCTTATTTTAGGAGAACCATGGAATAAATCTGTAGATAATGGAAATTTATTCACAAAAGGATTTCATTTGATACCAGTAAATGGTCTGACCAACAGTTTTATTTAGCTGAGTGGCATGTGATGTTTGGAGCCATATACCATAAAATAAATACCCAAAAATAAATCTAAAATATTTGCACCTCGGATTTCAGGAATTGGCATAAATTGGCAAAACACTTCTGCTTCAGTATTAGGTTGAGTCACTAGCCATCTGTTTAAAGAGTAGAGTCTTTAAATAGACACAGTTGGGCTGTTTCTTGAAACATTTAGAGACTCTCTCATGCTTTTTCAGATAGCTGGAAGTTTCGTTGGGTCAAACTGGACTCGTCAAGTTTAGTATAGTTTCCTTTCTTTGTGCTTATAGTGAAACGTGAGCACGTTTCTTGGCAAACTCCCACACCTTCAAAATGCTTCTGTCAGTTGGCTTTCAGTCTCACGCTTTATTTCCTCCAAGGCATGCCTTGATTGCTTAGAAATGCACTCTTGTCTCACTGCTTAAATTTGTCCAGAAGGAATGATAACGTATCCAATAGACTATACACAGAGTCTGTGTCCTTGGGGAGTTGTATACCACACAGTTACTAAATTCTTCTGTCTAAATTCTCTTTTTTTCGCCCCTAAACCTACCCTCCAGCGTGAATCATACAATCAGTTCATAAATAATAGAACCATTGAAACAATACATCAGCCTCTAGTTGATCCTCCTAAAGTAGCCATTAGAATAATCAAATACTGTGTGAACAGGAAAGAAAAGCATTACCTTTACAGAGAAGCTTTAAAATATGAATTTATCAATATTTCACAAGAAATAGGTTTACAGAAGACATTTGAATAAAATGTGTACACTCTTTGCCCGATGCTATGGGGTACATGATTTAGGGGGAAAAAAAGAACAAACTCCCTTAGACCAGCAGCCAGTAGCATAGAAACGATGGACTTCAAGGAGGATATGGTGTGAGCAGACGTTCCATGCAGATGCATACCCGTCTGAATCGAATTGGGATGCCTGAATGAATGGGGGAGAAGAGGGGGCTGGAAGCACGTTACGAGTACGACCCCAGATGGTCTGCGGTGATGTTCTCAGTAACCCGCTCCAACCTTTGCCCGCGTCCTTTTCCTCCGGTGAAACGATCGCTTTGTGGCCCACGGCTGCTTACCTAGACTTCACTTAGAGTTTATCAACTGAAAGGTTTACAAAACTGAATCTGGTTGAATCTCTGTGTAGCGTTCAACTTTAAAGGGTCAACCCATCTGTCGGCATTTTGCACACTTATGTATTATTATGATACAGCATATTACTTTATGGTAATTTTTATTTTTACATATAACTACCTCCATAAATTTGATGAAGCGGCCGCAGTGCGTTCAAGTGTATTGTTCAGAAAAGCAAAGTTGACAACGTTCTTAACCATTAGGCCATGGCATTCTGTGTGTGTGTCAGTGGTTGCCTATGTGGACTCGTGACTGTCTCATTGCCATGGTGTTTTTTTGATGGCATTATTTCATTCTCAGCTGTAAACCCGTCTCTTCTTTCCCACAGAAAGCGCACTTGATTTTGTTATGAATGAAAAGTTTAAATTTCTTGTCTCCCCCGCCCCTGCCCCCACCTCATTCCTGCTAAGAGCTCTCTCTGGCCAAGAGCCAGTTGATAAACATGATTTAGCAAGCTATTTACTCCTATGAAAATCTGATTTGAATTCTAGGTTTTCGGTCATAAGACACACCAGAAATTTGGACTGCCAACTTTGAAGCACTTTGGGCCTCTCTGCCTTCACTTGCATGCTACCGTATTGAGCCCAGATTTCATTGGAATTAAAAGAGCTGTGCTTTGTATCCACAATTTCCGTTCCATAATTTGTATTTCATTTTATATATTTTGCACATCTCAGGGGACCTTCATAAGCATATGAAAGGGGGTTGCCATCAAGTAGAGAAAATGGGAAGAGCTGAAAGAGGACTAGCTGGATAAAAGTAATAAATGACTGCTTTTCTGATGTTGTGAAGTTCAAGTTCAGGAAGCATCCAGTGAAAGTTAATCTGGAATCACAACGATGTGAACACCAGCTGTTCCTCAGTCTCCCTTTTTCATAATCCAACCAGCATTTCTAAAATGTAAGTTTAAATTATATTGCAGTCACCGTGGGGAGGGAAAAAAAAAAAGAAACCTGTTCAGCAGCAAAGAAAGCATTGTTTGTTTTTTAGGTTGGCACAGCTTTGTAAAATTCTACCCAGGACAAACCACTTATCACCACAAAGTGTACTTGAAAATAAAGTTTTTAACTTAAATGATAGGCATATTGCTCACCATACAGTAGTGATCTTGATTTGAAAAGCCTCACAATGTATAACATGGGCAGTGTTTGGAGCTTGATTAAAAACCAAGAGCAACCTACGAGCACTTCGCACATTCATTTTGGGACCTCAAAGTGCTTCCAAAGCATTCGGATTCACAGTTCACAAAGCAGGTCTTATTTGTAATACCCGTACTTGAACAAACAGAAGGAGTGACATAAGATTACCCAGAAACACAGTGGCAGCTATCAGTGATCTATTTTCTATCTGTTTGATAGACCATCATGAGAAATCACGAAATACAATGCTATTTTTCTGATGTGTGCTAATAAAGTCGAAGAAAACAAATACAACTTGACACCTTTGTCCATTTTCATTCAAAAAGTTCAGGGTGTTGGGAATTTGACAAAAAAAAAAAAAAAAAAAAGCCACCCAGATGCCCTTGGGGTCTGAAGTAGATCTGGCTTGCACACACGTGTTTGCAGTTTCCCATGGGCTTCTCTCAATCCCGTGCTAAAATACCATCTTTCAGGAACATGACTGCCCCTGGCAGTGGAAGGTGCTGATACAGAAACTTTCACTAAAAAAACCCTTTTATCAAGTCCTCTGCACAGTGCTTCTCAGCACAACTGAAATTGAGTATACTGAGCCCTAATCTGAAGAATCTGGAGTTGCCAGGGAAGCTGATCTAGTTCCAAGTGGGTTGTTTTTTTTTTTTTTTTTTTTAAATCTCAAATTAGGAGATAAAAGATCCTGGTCAAGGACCTTCTCCATTTATCACAGGCCAGTCACAGAACCAGCTGGCAGTGCACCATCGGGCGACAGTGGCCCCCACGGAAGTGATCCTTTCCTTCCCCCACCGACCCTGACTCTCCATCACCCACCCCAGCTCTCTTATCACCCCACCATCCTCAAATTTCTGCACACACAGGGCTTGAGGAAGCTAGGACGCAGGAAAAATGGAGGCAAAAGCCACGGAAGACATTGCTTTGCTCTGGGTTAGTAAAATACAGACAGGAAAGAGATTATTATCGGTCTGATCTTTGCCAAGTAAGATAAAGGAATCAGCCATCACTCTGTCAACTCTCCCAGAAGGTTTTACAGTATTCCGGATACATCCAATCTTTTCCCATAGATGTTTTTATTTGGGAGAGCTTTCATAAATTAGATCTATGAGAAAATTCATTACTCTATTTCCTGGGGTGTTGGAACCACACACTGCCATCTCCCTGATGGAGTTCATCTCTGCGTCTTTTACAGCACCATCCTAGCCATGGCTCCTCTCACAACAGAGTCCTGTGGGTTTTTTGTTGTTTTTTTTAATTTTCTATTTTTTTTTAAATTATTTTTTAATTGGAGACTAATTTACAATATTGTATTGGTTTTGCCATACATCAGCATGAATCCACCATGGGTGCACGCATGTTCCCCATCCTGAACCCCCCCTCCCACATCCCTCCCCATACCATCTCTCTGGGTCATTTTTACAGTTGTTCTAGGACTTACAGTGGCTGGTTTGCAAGGTTCAGAATTCTACAAGGCTCGAGGGGGACTATACCTTCTTCTGATGATTGTATATTACCAGTTACAGGGCTTTCTTTGCTCCTTACTGTCCTCAAACGTGAACATACGCACACACACGCTCTGCCAACGAGGAAAGGGGTTGTTTCCCAGGTGAGGTGGCCAAGACTCTGGAAGCCAGGGTAAGGCCAGAAGCCTTACCCATCTTTTCCGAGAATGTTTAATGTTTGGTCCACATACAGCTGCCTCCCTCTTTGTCCAGAGCCTGGTTTTGACATGCCTGTTCCCTTGTGCCCCGCCTCCCAAAAGAGGTACCAAACCCGAGATCTGAGGTCTCCAGCACGAATCCTCTGCAGTTATACAAAATCCGTCCTGTCGTGTACACACACAGCTCCTGGCCCGCCCTACCTCCCAGTCCGCCCTCCCTGCCTCCTCCCCACTTAGATCCCGATACACCTCCAGGGTTTCCACATCGGAAGGGCAAAGCAGTGTGTGGTACTGTGCGCACAAGGATGGGTTAGGAATAGAGCTGCCCTAGGGTCACCTTCATGTAAGTATTGACAGCTACAAATTAAGGTCCTTAGAGTAGTTGACGTAGATACAACTGTCTAGAAGAGAATTAAATTTCAACGTTCAGTTTAAAGGGATCATAATTCTGCAGGTATCTTTCTCCGAGTGACTGAATGTGACTATTGCATTAGGGTAAATGAATTAAGAAGTGCAAGTGGGATTTACTGTATGTTAGAAAGGAATTTTGCAGCCAAGACTGCCTTGAATAAAATGTGTTTGCACTGAAAAAAAAAATTTTAAATTACTTGGTCTCTGGTTGCTGTAAAGGTCATCCAAGATGGATGTTCTGTTTATATTGTATAGTATTTCATATGAAATAATTACAGTTCATGAAATGTCTTCCCTAATGTTACTGATTTATAACAGCACATTTGTAACATGGTTTTTATCGTGTCAGTGTACCATATTGTAAATGATGATTACTTGTCATGCTTAGTATAATAACTTAAAAGAAAAAAAAGCACAGGGATTTTTGTAAGTCTATATTTGAAAGTCCCTCCATATGGTAATATTGTGTTCATGTTGTTTATGTAGTGTTGTGTGAAATATCCATTTTGGATTGTGTTACTTTTTAAGATATTAAATAACATTTGGTTATATGTCTAAGTGGATTTTTTTTTTTTTTGGGTACTTGAGAGAAAAAAACCTTACATGAGACCACTTTATTTCTCTCCTCAATTAATATTACATCATAACAGAATTTTATTGCACAGTCTTGGTTATTAGAGCTTTTGAATTAAAACAACTGAAAATGGAAATTCCTGATCAACATCTTTTCCAGGAATGTTTAAAAAGATCCCATTTTTAGCCAGCTATTCAAATTTAAAACCGAGCGAGGCTTACAGAGGCATATAATTCAGTTTTCTAAATGAAATTATGAAGTAATGTGGTCAGTTTGTTTTCTTGTCACTCATATCATATCTTCTACCCCCGAGTGAATGTGGTTCCCCTCTCCAGCACCCACTCGGAAGCTATCCACGTTCTCCAGGGAGGCCTTTTTGTACCGGTTTTGAGTGCCTCCGTGTTTAACTGCCTTCAGAATCTATTATCCATTTCTCTGACTCTCCTCAGTGGTGACCAAACTTTGTCCTGGGAGAACGGACCTCCTTTTTTCAAACCCAAAGTGACCTGCTGTCGAACAAATGATGGAGCTGGGAAACATTATTAGTCAATAACAGTATGGAGCTGTAAAGTCTAGCCTCATTTTCTTGTGAAGGTGATACCCAAAGCAGACGTCCCAAAAGTGTTCTGAACAATGACAGAGCCATTTGGGTAAGTGTGGAAAACCTAAGGGGACTCCTTTGAAGGACAAGGCTTATTTTTAATTGTTTGTCTATACAGACGCTTCATGTTTCAAGCGTGTGATAGGGGAAACAAGAATACTGGAAGTATACTTTGAATTGTATGCTAGGAGCAAAATCCTCTATGCTGGAGGAAAGGTAATTGTTCCTTTCAGAACCTTCCGGTGAACTGGACACAGGAGGAAATGTAGTGACTCACCAAGAAGCTGGAAGGCAGGATTCTGACTCCTCTGAGAGAATGGTCACAGTTCATAAAAATCTTTTCTTTCGAAAGGAAATGGTATGGTTTTAACTTATTTTTAAGTGTTTAGAGTGGTGTGTTTTTTCCTCCGTAAGGAAAATCCAGAGTCCTCGGTATTTGTCATCTCCGCTCTTGCAGCTGTGAAATCAAGAGCCGCTGAATAATAAAAAGAAGTTATTCACCTGACTTTAATAATTTATTTCACTGTGAAACCTTACCCCTACTGTGGGAATACCTGGATTTAGTGACATTCCCCCTCTGAGCTCCGTGGCTCCAGACTCTTCCTGTAAAGCAAACAGCTAGTCATCTAACCCACGGGATAAGTGCGTGTGATGAATGTTCACAGAGCGTCACACACTGCACAGGAATTTCAAGAAAAAACAAGTCACCTGCATGCATGGTACCCTGGGTAAGGTTTGGGGTGAATCTTCTCAAAAACAGTGCATTAGAGGTATGATGGTAAAAGGGGGAAGAGAGATGCAATGTGTTAAAAGAGAAATAAGGCCAGAGATGTTAGCTTCGAATTCAGAGGGCAAGGTTGGACTACTGATGCTCAGTGAAGACCGGATTCTGTCTTCCTAAGTCAGATCTAGGACTGGTGTCTGGCTCACATGGAATGAGTGTGTCGGCCTGTTGTGTGTCTGAGTGATGGTGTCCGTGGGTTCCTTAGACAGCCTCTAAAGTCGGTCCAATACTCGCCTCCAGGCCAGCTTCCCTCACGGGCCCTTGTTGCTCTTCCTTGCTGTGAAGCTCCAGGCATCATTTTTCTTTTCTATTACCTGGGGTTTGTTTCACTTTATTACTCTTTCCTCTATATAAAACTAAGAATTTTTGTGTTACGCTTTCTAGTCTATTAATGTTTAGACTCATTCCTAATCTCAAGTGTATATCTGTAATAATGTAGCATATAATAATACAGAATAGGATATATAGAATAGGATATAACACTAATTATATTAGTAATAATAATAATACAGGGAAGCGTGGTGTGCTGCTTGGGGTCACAGGATCAAATACGACTTAGTGACTGAACAACAACAGGATTATGTTAATAAGGACATTATAGTACAATGTAAAATATAAAATTAATATAATGTATATTACTGTATACTTGTATATAATTCAGATTCATATACACTCAGCTCAGTTCTGTTCAGTCACTCAGTCATGTCCGACTCTTTGCGACCCCATGAATCGCAGCACGCCAGGCCTCCCTGTCCATCACCAACTCCCGGAGTTCACTCAGACTCACGTCCATCGAGTCAGTGATGCCATCCAGCCATCTCATCCTCTGTCGTCCCCTTCTCCTCCTGCCCCCAATCCCTCCCAGCATCAGAGTCTTTTCCAGTGAGTCAACTCTTCGCATGAGGTGGCCAAAGTACTGGAGTTTCAGCTTTAGCATCATTCCTTCCAAAGAATACCCAGAGCTGATCTCCATATACATTATATATATTTATATCGTATTATATCTAATAATAACACATGAAAAGTTACATACATAATAATTTTGTATATAACTACAATTGATTACTAGCATTTAAATTTCACATTTATAGTCTTACACTCCTTGTATCCAGAGCCCACTGTCTTTGCTTGATCTCATTTCCACTCACCTTTGCACTGAGAAGTTGTTCTCCAGCACAGGGATATAAACTTATCCCAGCTATCAAAGGCCTGAGAAGTCACTAGAAACTTTCATATATATAGATGGATGATGATAGACAGATAACATAGATATTGCATTAGACCAAAGATCTCCGTATTTTTTTATAGTCTGTAAAAGACAACAGAACGAGAGTGTGACTCTGTTGTAATGATGTATTGAAAATTTGTTTTCTTGGGAAATTGGTTTGGAACCCTCTTGTGTCCACGCTTCAAGCCAGCATCCGCCATTCTTTACTGTATCCTATACTGTGGGGAAAATTTCCCCCGGTAACGCACCTCGTTCAATGTCAATAACAGTTCAATGGTTCTAGCATTTAAAATCTCTTTCTTGAATTTTTCCCGCAATCATGAGATTTCCGC
This sequence comes from Ovis aries, assembly GCF_016772045.2. Classification (NCBI taxonomy): domain Eukaryota; kingdom Metazoa; phylum Chordata; class Mammalia; order Artiodactyla; family Bovidae; genus Ovis; species Ovis aries. The sequence goes on from NC_056079.1 coordinate 13,853,381, forward strand.
TGTTGCCATCCCATCTGACCGCAAAGGTGGCAGTGGGTCTGCCCTACACGGTCCAGCTTCACACTGCCTGTCGTTGTTGACAGGACATGTGACGGACTAACAAATCTTACATGGGTTGGAAAAGACAGGCATTGTTCTTTCCATTCCTTCCCTTCATATGTGTTTGATGGCCGTTATGGGACATCTGTGTCAATTGTCAAGAGATCGATATTCAGGCTGGGAACATTTCAGGATTCTCAGGGAGAGATGCCCTTGGAAACAGGAGATGCCATTTCCACAGCTGTATCCCTTCCGTGTCTCCTGCCTGTAAAAGGGACCCAATGAGATGGACCAGGGGCTCCATCTGGCCCTATAAGGAGTTAGGGAAATGGGTGCAATAGAGCTTATCTTTTACAGCTGACTTTTGTTCTAGCCAGTTGATAGAACTACCAGTGCTTTGAGAGACTGCCCTAAAGATTTCAGCCGTCAGAATATTTTGTAGATAGCTTATTGAGAACAAAGCACGTCCATTGCACTTTTAGACTTTTTTTGGCTGCTCTGCACAACTTGTGGGATCTTAGTTCTTCTACCAGGGATTGAGCCGGTGCCCCCTGCCGGGGAAGCATGGAGTCCTAACCACTGGGCCACCAGGGTGGTCCCCCGCCACTGCATTTTTAAACAAACATTGTATTACAGTTTTAGAATTACAGAATTATTGTGACTGCTGTATGGAGAATGCCTGTGTAGCTACCCCATCACCAGTTTCCCCTGTTATTAACTTTTTGCTTTAGTATGGTACATTGGTCATAATTAATGAGCCAATATTGACACATTATGAACTAAAGCAATACTTTATTCAGACTTCTTCAGTTTGTCCCGGCTGTCATTTTGTCGTTCCAGGAGGCAGTCTGGGACACCACATTATTATGTGGCCTTCGTCTCCTGCAATCTGAGTTTCTTAGACTTTGTTTTTGATGACTTGGTGGTTTTGAGGAGTACTGCTCAGGAATTTTGTATAATAGCTCTCAATCTGGGTGTTTCATGCTTTTCTGAAGATTAGGCTGGGCGTACAGGTTATGAGGGGGTCACAGGGGTCAAGTATCATTCGCATCATATATCAAGAAGGCATATTAACAATATGATTCATCACTGTTGACGGAAACCTCAGTCACCTGGCTTAAGATAACGTGAGGTCTCTTCACTGCCAAGTTACTCTTTTTCCCTCAGTTCTAGCTGTCCTTTTCGGAAGAAAGTCCCTAAGCTCAGCTCACACTGGAGTCAGGATTTACCCTCCATCTCTTGAAGGGTGGAGAATTTAAACAGATTATTTGAAATTCTGTATAGGAAATGTCTTCTTCCCCATTTATTTTGACATAATTGAGTCACATCAGTATCTGCTCAGTGTATGCTCGCTTGATTTATGTGTTGGGTTCCTACTTTTTGTATGTTATGCCTCAGTTTTTTTCAGCTTCTGCTCTCACTTGCTGCTTTGATGGGCTCCCATATCCCTTTGACCTACCCCCATTGTTATGATGGTTTGTTCATTTCTTTGTGAGCACGTCCTAATTTCCCGGCATTATAGGATGCTCTAGGCTCACTTTGTATATCCCACTCCAGTCTCTGAATCAGTCATTTCTCTACAGAGCACCTAGTTTCTTATATTGAAGGATGATAAGAAACCAAGATCTAGGGGATAGTTATGCCCACCCACCAGTATACTGGAGAGCCGTAATTCCTAAGTTTCTTCAGCTGATAGAGCGAGGAGAGACCTGTGTGTGTACTAACCTGTGTACATACATGTCAATAAATATCTCTGTGTGGAACATCGGTTATCTCTCATAAGCTAAATGTGAATTGACACTGATGTATCCAACTCTGATCCATTGCTACACAGATCCTTCTGCCTCCTGCCTCTGCTTATCTGTAACCTCCCACCCCAGCTGTGAGAAGAATCCTGGCTCCCATCATCTGCCATCCATCATCCATTTACTTAATCAGTTACAGTGTACACATTTAGTAGCTCATCCTTTGCATTTTATAAAACTGATTAGATAAATATGGATAAACATGGAAGTGAAAAAATGGAACATTTTTAACTTATTCTTGCTTACTATGGAAGTACTGTGAAGATCGTAAACCTTGGGCTTGTTAGTTCCTAGTGGGATTGCTCTAAAGAATTTTAAGGTTCAAAGGGTAAAAGGGCACGATTAATATTATTTAATGTGCTCCTTTCCTTATGTCACACTGTTAGTACTTGGAAAGAAAGTGGTATGTTGACTTAAGAGCAATATCCATATGTTTGATAAGACCTTACTTTTTTCTCCCCACTCCAGTCTGTGCAAATCTGAATTGTAACCATATTCCAAGGTCCAGATCAAATGTCTTCTCCATCACAAGGCCTCTCTGAACATCCCTTCCCACTTCTGTGTCCTGACAAGAGTATGGCCTCTTGCCCGCTCCTGCAGTAAATGTACCGTTTCCAACTCTGTGTTCCCAATTTTCGTTTTAAAGTCAGGACTTCAGACTCCCTCCCAAAACCATGACATTAACTAAACAATTTATGTCACTTTTATAATGATTACTGGATTTCCTGGGTTCGGGGGGGTGGGGATCTCCTCTTGTAACTGTTTCTCAGTGGTCCTTATGAGCTTGGAAAGTTCAGGTAGGCTAGGCAGTATAAGAAATGGGCTCAGTGAGGTGGCTTCTAGCAGGATTCCAACAACTTTAGGGGCTTATTAAAAGCGGAATGGGAAGCTTTAGTCCCTTCTTGCAAGGTTATCCCCATCATTCACTCCTGGGCTGTTACTCGGGAGCCACTGAACGAGCTGCTAACATGTGAAAGGAGCAGGCCTCACCCGCTGAATATGGGGAGTCCTTTTGTGTCAGTGTAAGAGACTGTGGGTGCAGAGTGGGTCTTCCCAAAGTGGTGGGGGTGTTGATGACCGTGGACACACTTTGTTTCTTTTTAACTGTATCTTAAATGTAAAGACTGCTGACTATTTATGCAAATGTTCCATAAAAGTATAATGAAAAGTTTACTTTCTTGATTTCACGGGTTTTTTCGCCTATCTTAACCACATGTTTTTCTATTTCTTGTCATTTCTTTCCCCAACCTCCAACCTCTTTTTTTTTTTACATCTCTAAGATTTTGACAACTCACTTTTAATATGCTCATTGCTCTCCCCTCCCCCATCTCACACTTTTAAAACAAGTCCTTGATTTTTCTTCCTTGATTATTGTTGTCACATCTGCCTATGACGTTGTCCCCAGCTGTGACTACTCATTTTGTAGCAGTGACTATTTTAAAAGCCCAACCAGGTAATAGCAAAATTCCTTGCTGCTGCTGCTGCTGCTAAGTCGCTTCAGTCGTGTCCGACTCTGTGCAACCCCTTAGATGGCAGCCTATGAGGCTCTCCCCGTCCCTGGGATTCTCCAGGCAAGAACACTGGAGTGGGTTGCCATTTCCTTCTCCAATGCATGAACATGAAAAGTGAAAGTGAAGTCTCTCAGTCATGTCCGACCCCATGGACTGCAGCCTACCAGGCTTCTCCGTCTATTATTCCCAAATACTCAAATTAGCTTTAAAAAAAGTTTTAAACATTGCTTTGGATTGACTGTGTACCAGATCCCCTCCCCTCAAGCTCTAGATCAGCTGTGGTGTTGGGAGTTGGCTTATTCAATAGGTAAGCTGGAACAACGTTATTCTCTGTGGCCCCAGGGTTCAGAAATGATGATGCAGTTTCTACCCTGGGGTGTGGTTTCGGGTCAGGATGAAGTCAATGATGACATAGTCTAGTTCCCTCTGGGGGTGTTTTAGGTAACTTAAATAGTCTTCTAATTCCATTCTTCCTAAAAGTCATGCCTCTACGAAATCTACATCTTAATTTTAGTTTTCTACCTATTCCAATTTTTCTACAGTAAGCACATATTGTTTTAAAGTCAGAATACTGTTTGTGAAAATGTAAAACATTTAAGAATACAATAAGTTGAAGAAGGGTGATAAATTGTGAGTGATGTGTGTCCTGTGTTTTAATCCTCCCTGGGCAGCCAAGTCCTACCTTTCCTCACAGCACTTTGTGGCCACTTCACCTCTGATGGGGACTACATGCTGAACCTTGAGATTTTTCTTGAGTATAAAAAGCCTTCTTGATTGTTCAAGTTGCAGATCTATGTATTTCCTGCTTTCCAGAGCATAAACAGTCTCCTGGTCTCAATAAAACGCAATCCAGAATTTCCTCAGATGAGGTAGGATTAAGAGAGGGGAAAAAACAGGATTAAAAGTAAGGGTTACTCTTCTTTTAGGGGCAGAGTAAAAGCCATCACGTCGGGGGGACGGTGAATCATTCGGAGCCCGGATAAGCTGGTGCTTGATTCATTTTCCTTAGTTGTTACTTTAGAAATTGAACATTCTTCCCAAATGATTTATCACAGCTAACTCATTTGCCCTCAGAATCCAGTTGAGAAGACTTTGCTGTCAGTCCAGTGTTAAGACTCCGAGCTTCCAATACAGGGGGCGTGGGTTCAATCCCTGGCTAGAGAACTAAGATCCCACATGCTGTGTGGCTTGGCCAAAAAATAAATATTAAAAAAAGAAGAAAGATTTTTTTTTTTCTTAAAGAATCTAAGTAAGAATCTTTAGATACTTCCTACTGCATCTGGAATCTAGTATTTATCAATTCATGTTGTACTTAATCAATTCTTATCATAATTTCTAATAAATATATCGCAATCATAGACATTAAAAAGTATCACCTCAAAAAGGTAGTCCATTAAGCAGTTGCAGTTTAAAAATTTAGGGCCTTGTAGGCGTAGACCAGATCTTTGCAAAACTAGAAAAGTAAATGAGGTCTAAATTGTTCCAGTTTTATTGAGTTATAATTGACATACAGCACTATGTAAGTTTAAGGTTTGTATATATTACATAATGGACTTCCCAGGTGGCACTGGGGGTAAAGAATCTGTCTGCCAATGCAGGAGACTCAAGAGATGCAGTTTCCATCCCTGGGGCGGGAAGATCCCCTGGAGTAGGAAGTGGCAGCCCACTCCAATGCTCTTGCCCGGAGAATCCCATGGACAGAGGAGCCTGGCGGGCTACAGCCCATGGGGACACACAGAGTCGGACACAGCTGAGCGCACACAGACACAGCACACAGTTTTGCAGATTCTGCTCCGTTGTAGGTTATTAGCCGATAATGGCTATAGTTCCCCACACTGTTCAGTATATCCTTGTTGCTTACCTATCTTTGTAGAGTAACCTGGATCTTCACTCCCTTACCCCCAACTTGCCCTCTGCCGTTCCCGCTCCCTGTTCATAACCACAAAATAATACAAATGAATGTATAAGCGAAACAGAATCCAACATAGTTCTAAAAAGCCAAACACGAGGGTATGTCACTGCCAAGCTGGAGCGCATTCTATGGAGATGTTCTGTACAGCCACTAACATTTTCCAAGGACAGGCAATCCTTTAAAACATTCCTTCCTACCGTTACAAGAATCCTGTTTAAACCAAAAGCCTCACCCTTAAGACAACCTGGAGATGTTAAGGTTTCTACTAGAAGTGAATAATGTGCCAGCTGTTGGCACAGCCTCTCACCAACACAGACCCCTGGAGCCATTGCTTCCGGATTCAATGTCACATTCACCCTTTTAAGGATGCTCTGTAGAAGTGAGCGCCGTACTCAAGGCTGCCCCTGGGTGGACCTGAGAAATGGGTGAATGAGCCTCGCCCTGGTCTCTGCTCATCAGTTCTCTCCTACAGCCTTGTCTCTCGGATACAGGAGGAAAGCCAACAACTATCTAGAAAAGTTCTCTTTTCCAAAGGGGTTCATGTTATAAAAGAACCTACAAGAGGAGAAAATCCTAGGGGGCACAACCTTCCGCCTAATCTCACAAGAGTCTGTCTGTGTGTCTTTCTGTCCCGTCAGTCTGTAACGAACTTCTGGAGGGGAAGGGCTGTTTCTTAAGTCATGGATGCTTTTCCTGTGCAGACACAAACCTCGATGTTTATGAAGGAATGAATGGATACACGCGCAAACAACGGAAGGCGTGCATGAGAGTGGCCGACGAAATGTAGGCACTGACGGTAAGATGACCTGCGACAAAGACTCAGATCCATGAGAGCCACCTGGAGCTCATTTCATTCTGCTTTTAAAGTGTGGCTAACCAGATGAGGAGACTGTGGAATAAAGGTCCATTCTTCCAAGAAGCCTCTCAGAAAAACCATGTGGCTCTGATTCTGATATCTATGTGGGGGCGGGGGGTGGCATTCTTGTCAATGTTCCTAGCGAGGTGTGATTAGCAAGAACTTTTAAAACAGAAACAATGATATTTGCAATATATTTGAGATAGCACATATTTATGTAGTTGAACACCAACTTCAGTAAAATTAGAATTAGGTTCATAATACAAATCTCTCCTGAACCCTTGTACCACGTGACCACTGCATTGTACATGGCTGGAGAGATTCCAACACATACATATGTATTCACGCATACGGACAATAGCAGTGCAGTATCGTACAAGTAGTGTGAGGAATGGGACAGCCATTCATAGGTGGGGAACAGATAAACATTTGGAATGTCTGGTCTATGTGTTATCCCTCACTGATATTAATGGGTTTTTTTGTTGTTGTTGTTAAAAACAAATATATGTTTATTATAGGAAATCTGAAAAATTATAAGAAAGCAGAAAAGAAGCAAACAAGAATTATGCATCATCATATCTCCCAAGATGATCACAAGTATTGTACAGTATGTATTTCTTGTTAATGTTTTTACATACTTTTTAAAAAAATTGGGACCACCTAGTCCAAACTATTTTGCAACCTGCTTTTCCCCCAAAGTTTTCATGAACATTTCTCATGACTTTAAATATTCTTCTGCCATGTTCCTCTAAATGGTTGCACAACAGGTCTTTCCTTGAATCATTTTCCTTCTGTTTCTCATTGTTGAACTATTCCTTAAACGTTTTCCTGATGCTGGAATTTTTAGGCTGCAGCGAACATCCTTAAAGAAATCTGAATGTTTCCTGAAATTAGAATTCCTGGGTCAAAATCTGCATGCATGTTTAAGACTTTTAAAATATATTGTCACGTTGCCTTTCCCAATTTGTTGTGTCCAATTACCCTCCTGCCAGAAGTTATGATAAGATTTATTTTCTAAAGTATTTAAAGGTCAGTTTTACTTTGGTATGTTTATAACTGTATCCATTCCTTTGCCAGTTATATTCAAGGGTTAGATTCTGGTGTCTAATCTGCGGAATTATTCAGTCTGTTGATCGAGCCTTTAGCAGGAAAGATATTAATATCACACATCTCCTAATGAAGCTTTAACAAAATAGTATTAGAATGACAGATTTTCTGACTTTTCCACCTTTAGAAGTACACTGTGGGAAAATGAATCAGTCATGTCTTGTCATAAATATGTTGAGAGAAAGGAACTTTTTGCTTATGTATCTTTTTCACGTGGATGGCCAGCAACCGTATTCCAACTCAGAGTTGTTCCCGCTTTGTTGTCTCAAGTTGGAAGCACAGTATAAGTACGATTAAGTCTCCAGCTTGACAGCAAAACACTTACAGTGTAACCCAGATAGGCTCACCCTGTATGTACAGGTTGAGTGAAAGCATCTCTAATTCCCTTGAGGATGCAACCTCTTATGTTTTTCATTTGAGTCCATAGTGAAAGCTGCATGGAAACGCCTTGACAGTATTCTTCTCTATCGGGAACATTAGATTCCCAAGATGCAACATGTTTTCAGATTTATTATTCTCCTATCATGAAGAAACTCAAGGATACTTCAACCTGGAGAAGCTTTTTATTTGACGTCTTTCTTTCAAGGTAACAGCTCTGCAGCAGTTTGTTTCATATGTACCCGCTTATTAGTGGTAGCTTTTGGTGAAAACATGCTTATCAAAAAAGGATGATATATAGTGAAGAGCAGCTGCTCCAAATCACAAACTATTCATAAATAGCTTCCCACCCCCACCCTGAGTGAGGCCCTCTATTCACCAGTTATAACAGTCAGCAGAAAATGAAAACCCTGTAGGGTGATAAATAGTTGAAAAAATATTTCTCCCTAGTGTTTCGAATGTTGTCTTATAATGCACTGCACTTTCACTGAACCAGAAATTGTCTGTAATAAAAGAATATTGAGGGGGAAATGTTTAGATTCTCATTGAATGCTAGAACTTAGAAGACATGCTCTGCTTTCACTGACAGAGGTTAATAGCCGAGTATATGTCATCAGCATCAATAAAATGAGAGGTTTTGGTCCCGAGCCCCTAATAAACAATTACAATTTTTAACATGTAAAAGCTGGAGACCTTTTTTTCCCCCTAATTTAAAATAACAGTCCAATTATCAATAAGCAAATGATCACTTTTTTAAAATTCTATAAATATTTCATTTCTTTAAAGCCATCAAAAATCAAAGACCACTTCTTTCAGGTGTCTTTTGACTTAAGACCGTCTTTTCCATTTATCTAAGAAACAAATACTATTGTTTCTGGAAAGTATGCTGCTTTTTCTCCTGGTTATTAATCATCTGTTTATACGTTGTAGGGACCATACTCCTACACATACTCTTAACTTGGAACTTCCTTCCTTATAAAAGGAATTTGGGCAACCCAGAAATCATTTCAGAGTCGTCCCAAGGTCTGTTGAGGTGGAAGTGAACTCTAAATGGTCAGCTGTGATAACAAATTCACTGTCAGTTCCGGACTGTGATTTCTCTACTTGACCAGCTTGGTTCCGCTAGGGGTGAATTGAATGTCAGTCTTGCCTATAGGTTACTCTTTTTCGAGCTATTAGTACAGTAATCATCCAGTATCTACTGGAGAGAACTGCAGTTGTAAACAGCTTGACTGTGTCTAAAGTGCAACTCTGTTCTTACCCTAGAGGACTAAAGTCTCAAAGTCCTTGAACTTTTAATTTTTTTCTTTCTAGTGTGTGCACTAAAGCAAGCATGCGAGCTGGTTTTCCTCAGTCTGAGTCTTCCTCGAAACAGATGGGGCTTGTACTTATCTGGATGGTTGGGGGGTGGGGTTGGGGGAGTCCTGAGGACTCCCACCTTGACATTGCAATGAAAACTTTCCCTCAAATCTCTAAATTCTCTCATCTGGCACAATAAATTAGAAAAGCCTGCTGTTCCCTTTGGTAGGCTTATGGAGTGCCCCCATGTTAGATTAATATCCAGAAATCATCTCTTCTCTGGTGGAGCAGAAGGCAGGTGATGAGTCCCAGATGTTTCTGCACGACCGTCATTCCCAGACATAATAGATGACATCAGGGAAAGAGCTGTGACTTCTCTTTTTCTTTCTTCCTCTCTTTTTTCCCTCCTTCACCTCCTCCTCCCCCTACTTCTTCCCTCCCCCTCACCCCCGCTTACACACACACATGCACACACACAGGCACATACGCAAACACACACATCTTTTCCTTTCTTTTCTAAAGGATTCAGAGGGTTTGAAAGTTGACTAAGTAACCTCACGTAATGGCTCAGTTGGTAAAGAACCTACCTGCGTGCAGGAGACACAGGATCGAACCCTGTGTCGGGAGGATCCCCTGGAGGAGGAAATGGCAGCCCACTCCAGTGTTCTTGCCTGGGAAATCCCACGGACAGAGGAGGCTTGTGGGCTGCAGTACATGGAGTCGCAGAGTCAGACATGATTTAGCAACCAACCACCAGCAGCTGCGTTTGATGGAATAACTTGCCGCACATTTCAGTAACCACAGCTGGCGCTGAGGGCAAAATAACTTGGGGTTGTCGGGAGATACCTCAGAGGTGGCAACCTCAGATGTGGGACTTGGACATGGCAATGTAGAGGGGGCTGTGAACAGCATCGCAGGACAGTGGTTCACTGGGTTGTCACTCCTGCAGTTCTTCTTGCTCAGAGCTCTGGTTGAGTCCGTCCTCTTTGCTTTAGCCCTTGTTGCCTTAGAATTATAGGGAGAATTGTCAGCTCCCTGGGAAATTCCAGGAAGTCTCCAGCTGCCTTAAGGAAAGTGAACTTGGTAATAATTGAACCTCCCCCACTTGTCTTGTATTATGCTGGCCCTTCTGTTAGACTAGAGACGATGACTTTCAAGGATGCATTCAGCACCCTGATTTCTTAGATGAGGGGTCTAGGATTCAGGGGAGCATGTGGTCCAAACATGTGAACCCAGCCTGCACATCCAGACCCGTGTGACTCTAAAGCACATGTGCAGGGGCCCGTGGGCACTCAGTGCGCCCAGCCCCTCAGATTGCAGGCTCTCAGCACGACAGCATGATGTCACCGAACCCACAGTGTTGGCAGAAACGCTCTTTCTGCCTTTAGGGGGCCCACAGTCGGGGCTCGGTGCTCACTGCTGGTCTCTAGGCTTTCCTGTGGCCATGTGCTGTGCTGTGCTTTGTCTCACAGTCATGTCTGAGTCTTTGTGACCGGGTGAACTGCAGCCCACCATACTCCTCTGTCCTTGGGATTCTCCAGGCCAGAATACTGGAGTTGGTAGCCTTTCCCTTCTCCAGGGGACCTTCCCAACCCAGGACTCGAACCAGGTCTCCCGCATCGCAGACGGATTCTTTACTGTCTGAGCCACCGGGGAAGCCCTCCTGTGGCCGTGGAAGTTGATCAGAAGCTTTTCTACAGCGCTGTCTCTTTTATTGCTCTCGAGCCTCATCCACCCGGGATGAATGGAGTTTATCTTTCTCAAAGAAAGGAGTTTCCAGAACTAGAGAACAGAGAGGAAAGCCAGTGCCATGCTGGAGCAACCCCTGTGATGCTTTCACCAGAGCAGACTTGCTTCATGAGCTTAACAATCTGTAAACACTTTTCCTAGCCAATGGTTTCCCCTCTAACTGAGGAGTGTGCATGGAGACTCACGTGCTCCTATGTTTGGATGTAACCTCCCAGGGAATCGGTCTCCGAGGGAGGAGAAGTGAGAAGCGTTCTTCAGCTCTCCACTCTGTGCTCCAAGAGGTAGTCCATCAGAGTCTGTTGAAAGTGTTAGTCACTCAGTCCTGTCCAACTTTTTGTGACCCCATGGACAGTAGCCCGCCAGGCTTCTCTGTCCCTGGATTCGCCAGGCAAGAATACTGGATTTGGTAGCCATTCCTTTCTCCGGGGGATTTTCCTGACCTAGGAACTGAACCCAGGTCTCCTGCATAGGAGGCAGATTGTTTACGATCTGAACCACCAGGGAAGAGTCTATTGGGCAGGAGGGAAACTGAGACTTTGACTCCCTTTCTTGCTGATGAAAGCAAGCAGCATTTAAGAGCTTGGGAATGTTCAGCCATCCACGCCCATCATCCACTCTCCCTTACCTCCTGTGCCCGCATCAGATGTATGCAGAGCTTAGCCCTGGAATTTAGATGGCTTTCGTAACTCACCGCTGTCAACTATTTTGATCACACCACCAGGGTAGCTTAAGTAGCCGGCATCCTCTCATTTTCAAGATGGGGAGATTTGGACTCAGAGGTCAAATCTGTTGTCCACAGTGACAAACAGCAGAATCAGGAGTCAAACCCCAGCCAGCCTCACCCCAAAGCCTAGATCTCAGGGATGTCAAGCTGCCTTCTGTACTTTTAGATAAATGGAAAGTATCATTTTGCCTTCTATTTATAAGACTGTTACTTATACAATTCGTGATTCCAGTGTTTTTGGAGTGTAGCATGCCAAACCAGGCTCGCAAAGGGTCACAGCAGAACGTGTCCACAGTCTAACCACAGTGCTGTTTACAGAAGACAGACTTCAGAGCCAGAGAAATTCCACAGAGCATTGTGTTTCTATGAAGCCAAGCCATCAGGAAGTTTTCTTTTTAAAATAGTATTTAACTTATTTTTTCTGTTTATAAAAATAACACACAATCAGTAAAAAAGAAAAATAGAAAAAATAAAAGCCACCTATAATGTTACATTATGGTATATACAGTTTTAATACTACTATTTGTACATATATATGTATATGTGCATATACAGGACTTCCCAGGTGGTACTGGTGGTAAAAGATCCCGCCTGCCAATGCAGGAGACATACGAGACCAGGGTTCGATCCCTGTGTTGGGAAGATCCCCTGGAGGAGGGCACGACAACCCACTCCAGTACTCTTGCCTGGAGAATCCCATGGACAGAGGAGCCTGGTGGGCTACAGTCCATGGGGCTGCAAAGAGTTGGACACGACTGAGCGACTAAGCACACGTGCACATGCACACACGTATACATCTTTTAATAAACATGTAATGTACTAATATGGCTTGCATATTTAACATATTTATAATAGTATATATTGTATATATAGAATCTTTTAATAAAGTTAGACTAATGCTATATAGCATTACTCTAATTCTATGTAATTATATATAAAATATACATATGATTTTATATATACATGGCTGGGGTTTCTTTTAAGCATGATGCTTTCTCTCACCATATGGCCAGCCATTAGCCACTCCAGGGTCTTCCTCCAGGGCATCTCACTTTACAAGCAAAGTGCTACCGTGGGAGGATTTCCGGTCCTTGGCTGCCCCCAATGGGGCTACAATGACTGTCAACCCACTTTGGGCTGGTTCAGGCATCTGGTGGAAGGCCATCTAAATCTGGCTTGACTTGCCATCTCTTTTCATCAGTTGGTCATTGGGAATTCGCCACGAGGCCATGGGCATCAGCTGAGGTCACCAGTGTGGCTGGTCCGAGCATGCTGCGGTACGACTGACTGGCTTCTGGGCCTAATCTGTGCCTTCAGGAACAGTTAGGTATCAACCTGTGTATATCACCTTTCGGTAATGGTTGAGCACTTCTTGAAATGTCCAATTTTATGGTCAAGTGAACCAGATAGCACACGCTCATGAATGGCAAGTATAAGGTGTCTGTCTGGTCACTTGGGGGACTGCGGTGAGCTGCCACTCTGCCCCTCCACCCCACCCCCACCCAGGTTCTAATGGCAAGCTAGGAGCTGTTACCCCCAGAAGGAGAAGAGGTATTTGTTGGGAACAAGCTTAAATCGTAAATCTTAAGGTCCTGCATTTTTGATGCTCCACTGAAGCTTGAGATAGGCTCCAAATGTGTCCTGTCCATCAACTGGTGAGTGGATATGGTGTGTTCACACAAGGAAAGTTATTCAGCCACAAAAAGAATGAAGTACCAATATATGCTGCAAACTGGATGGATATTGAAAGCATTATGCCAAGTGAAAGAAGCCAGATGCAAAAACCCACGTGTATGATTCCATTTATATGAAATCTCCAGAATAGGCAAGGCTGTAGAGACAGAAAGCAGAGAAGCAATTACTGCAGCTGGGAGAAGGTAGGAATGAGGTGGTGTTGGGAGCATGACTGCTTGGACGGCATGGAGTTTTCTTCTGGAATGATATAAAAGTCCTAGAACTAGACAGACGTGATGGTTGCAAAACACTGTCAACGTACCAAACACCTTTGTGTAATGGTTAAAGAGGTGAATTATATGCATTTTACCAGAACTTTTAAAAAGTCACAGAATTGCATGAGCTTTCTTTTTGTAAGCACCCTTTTGTCTATCTGGGAGTTTTAAGTTGTTACTACTTTTTTTGCGTTGCTTTTCTTGATTATGTCCTCAAGCTTTTCAAATGGTCTGTAACAGTAGGTATTTCTCTTGTGCCCAGTGTTTTCCAGGAAACCCACCATTCACAGCCCTGATTTTCCTGATCTGAAAGTGAAAGTTGTTCAGTCATGTCCAAGTCTTTGCAACCCCATAGCCTATACAGTCTATGGAATTCTCCAGGCCAGAATACTGGAGTGGGTAGCCGTTCTCTTCTCCAGGGGATCTTCCCAACCCAGGGATTGAACCTAGGTCTCCTTCACTGCAGGCGGATTCTTTACCACCTTGGTTAATTTCTCTGCAGACTTGCTCCATGGAAATTCCCTTGACTTACCTTCACCTATTCTTTGCCTGCACTTCTGTTTCCCCTCACCTTTTATGTTTCTGTTCTTTGCTTAATTTAAGCGTATCTTCAAGTAATTGCAGATTGTCCCATCTGGAAATGTCTATAACCCACCCTTAAAACTGATCAATTAATTGCCACAGTTAAATATACTTGGCCCTCTGCTTTTTTCTAGGCTTCAGTGTTGCTTCTGTTTTCTCATATTTTGTATGTTACTTGTTTTTTCTCCCAAGGAAAGAGAGATTCTTCTTATTATCTTTAGTATTCTGAAATTTCATTATGATATGCTTGGATAGAAGCCTTTTTTCATGCATTCATTTGTTCACGTATTCAAGTGGTCTCCAAAAATGTAAAGACTTTTATTTTTCAACTCAGAAATTTTTCTGTTACATCTTCACTAATTTTTACTCCTCTATTTTCTCTAGTCTCTCTTCCCCAAACCCTTATTTGGAAGGACATCATATATATTTCTAAAAGATGGACGACGTCATATATAGTTTTCCTAGTTTTTTATAGTTTCTTTCAGGCCTGTCTCTCCCAGGTTTTTTTTTTTTTTTTTTTTTAAGAGATTTCCTTGACTCCTTCCTCCAATTACCCTATTGATTTATTTCATCTTGCCTCTCATTTTTTTTAAAAATATTTTTATATGGGCCATCTTTAAAGTCTTTCTTGAATTTGTTACAATATTGGTTCTGTTATGTTTTGCGTTTTTGGCCATGAGGCATGTGGGCTCTTCACTCCCTGACCAGGAATGAAACCTGCACCCCTGCATTGGAGAGCAAAGTCTTAACCGCTGGACCACCAAGGAAGTCCTTCTCATATTTCTAATTTGTAAGAATTTTCAACTTGTTTCATACCCATTCCTTTATCAAAACATCCTGCTTTAATTTATAGATAAAGTATAATTCTTCAGTCTTCTGGGGAATGCCAAAGTTGTGTGTTCATTTAGTTATTTCTCTATTTTCCACATCATTCCTTCCTTCTGAGATCACATTTTCAATCTGTTTATCATGAAGTCTGTACTTTATATTGATCTCAAGTTATCCATTCGTATTTAAGAGTAAGAGTCGAAAAGAAGGTTGAGAGCATTATGAACTGGAATAAGGTTCTTGTTTTGTTGTTGTTTTGTTAGGTCATCAGGCAGGAAGGCAGCTGTTACCATTAGGAGTCCATCAAAAGTCAGAATGTGGAGGTTTTTCAAGGGGAAGGTAGTCATTTCATTTTCCAAAAAAAGAAACTCTGATTCTTCAGCTTTGGAATGCTTAGGTCATAGCATTCTGTGGAATAGGCTGGGACGCTGATTGCTTAATTTACTTAATTTACTTTTAAAGAA
Organism: Ovis aries; assembly: GCF_016772045.2. Taxonomy (NCBI): domain Eukaryota; kingdom Metazoa; phylum Chordata; class Mammalia; order Artiodactyla; family Bovidae; genus Ovis; species Ovis aries. The sequence continues at coordinate 13,868,584 of NC_056079.1, forward strand.
GCCACATGTTTGCAGCCTCAAGTTTCAGCTCCCTCTTGGCCATTCTGAAGTCTCCAATTCCTAAGCCTGGAGGAATCCCGCAGGGTGCACCATCTCTCCCTCCCTTTCATCCAGATTCCCCTGGGTGAGTCCTGGCTGCTTTCTTCCTCCTCCCTGGGTAGTCCATCCATCATGCTCCCCAGGCCTTCTTCCCTTCAGAGTTTTGTGGAAATCCCTCATCTGCGGATGGGCTCTCTCCAATCTCTCTGGCACTGCAGGTTAATATGTTTTTAATCTTTTATTATCCTTACATTATAGGGTGTCTCCAGGGAGAAGATCTTTTTTTTCCCTCTTTTTACTATGGGCTTAACCTCTCAATTTATTAATTTCGCCCAACTGCAAAATGATCTTTTCTAAAGTTACTTATAATTTTAAAATTCTGTTATAAATCTCTTCCCTGCTTGTGAGTTGACCTTATATCCCCAAAGCCTCTGCTTCACCAAGTTGCTTCAAGTCTTCCTCAGACTTAATGTTGACTGAGTGAATAATTTAACTTTTTTTTCTAAAGGGACTGATTTATTTTCACCTGCTTCATGATCTCCCTAGAGTTCTTTGGAGAAGCATTAACCATTACATGTGGTTAACAACTCCTCTCTCTCACCTGGGTCAGCCTGCACAGAGTTACTCACGTGAAAAGTATCTTGAAGGCAAGTGTTTGCCCTTGTGATTTTCAGGTTAGGGCTTACATTGGAAATGTCTCTGATTTTTGTCAATGGCATCTTAATATTCGTAGATGTCTCCTAATTTTCTGTCCTATGAGACTTTGGTTATACTCGAGTTTCTGCTGTTCTGGACAAAGACTATCATTTTGAAATTTCCTTTGGCACTTTCCCAAAGTGAATTTCGACCATACCACTCATTCTATTTTTGAAGTCAGATGACTCTACATTTGGAGAAAACCTGTCTGGATATGTTGTATGATGCAGATAGAAGTTTAATTTTTGTTTTGCTCTATTTTTGGTTTTGTTGATTGATTCAATTTAAAACCTAATAAAGTGTGTATCAAACAAATTTCTTCATCATACAATACTATTGAGAGGAAACTCAATATTACACTTAGTTTTTCTTATATGCCAGACACTGTTTTGGAGAATTTGTATTCATTAATGCCTTTAATCCTCAAATGATCATGTATTTTTACATTGTACGGATGAGAAAAAGGGAAGCCAGGGTATAAATTCAGGCTGTTGGGCTCCAGAAGGGACATTTTTGTGGAAAGTTGTTTCTTTTAGAAATTGTCCAGATAATACCTCTTCCTAAGGAAGAGACAAGAACCCTAGAGTTAATTTGGTGGACAAATAAGAGGAAGAAGGTAAATATCTCAGAAATCAGGAGATGATACCCTTGTTTGTTAGGAATTATAAAAGTTTCATTAAAAAAAAAAAAAACCAGAGGAACCACAGAGCAGAATATCCAGAGACTAATAAGCCTTCTTGGTTTTAGAGGCAACACTCTCATACAAATGTTTTTAAATTCTTCCATATCCTACATTCAATATCACTTTTTGATATATTATGGAAAAATATTGAAAAGAATTTTGTACCCAAATTGACTTATCTACTCACTCATTCAACAAGATTTTAATTCACTGATACTTCTCTATACATACATATATATATACATACCTATATACATTCTTTTTTTAATGTTCATTTCCATTATGGCTTATCATAGCTGCACTCTTCACAATAGTTAAGATACAGAAACACCCTAAATGTCCATTGACAGAGGAATGGATACAGAAGAGGTGGTACTTATGTATCGTGGATTACTAATCAGCTATTTTAAAAAGGACGAAATAATGCCATTTGCAGCAACATGGATACAACTAGAGATTATAAGTGAGGTAAGTCATTCAAAGAATATTTTTTGAGCACGAGCTGAGAAGCTAACATCATTCTAGGTGGAGAGGATGTGTTTGTGAACTAAAACTGAGCTAATCTCAAGCAGGTTGTTGGCAGGTGGGGGCAGCACCGGCAATAAACATCAGAAACGGATGATGTGGTAGAGGACGCCAGGGAAGGAAGGGAGAACAGCCCAGCGTGAGGGAGATTTGGAATCCCGAAGGAGACGGGCACAGGTTACAGTTTCCAACGTGGTGGCTGGGATAAGCCCTGAGAGAAGGTTAGGACTGAGCTAAGGCTTGAAGGAAGTCAGCACGTTAGCCTTGCTCTATCTAGGGGAAGGCTGTTCCCAGCAGAGGGAAGCGCTAAAGAGGAGTACCCCAGCGTGTTGGAAAAACAGCAAGGAGGCCCCCCAGCAAAGGGAAGAGATGAACTCCGAGAGGGGTTGGGGGTCCAGAATGTTATGAGCTTCGTAGGTTGTTTTGGGGGCCATGACTTTTACTCTGAGTGAAATGGAAAAGCATGACAAGGTTTGACACAGTCCAGCTTGGGTTTACAAAGTCTGCTCTGGCTGCTGTGTTGAGAAGAGATTACGGAGGAACAGGAAATGGATCAAAAGGATTGCTAGGAGACCAGCACAGTAACCAGGTGGGAGGTGATGGGGACTTGAACCGTTGCAGGGGAGGAGGTGAGGAGTGTTCAGATACGAATGTATTTTGAAGTTGGAGCCAGTAGAATTTTCTTATATTGGACTTGGGTTGAGAGAAAACTCAGGATGCAGGACTGAACTCTGGTTTTTAACTTGAGCATCTGATGTCTCTTCCATGAGGAAGATGGGGAAAGTGGTGGGTGGAACAGTTTTGGGGATCTGTACCTATCGAGGTTGACATGTCAGTTAGACATCTGAGTGTCAAGCAGGCAGTTAGATTATACAAGTGAGGCATTTGGAAGGGAAGTGTGAGCCAGAAATATAAATCACTCCCGTGAATACTTGACTACAAGCAATTCATCTAGTTTACAATGGGGTATACTTTTAAAAGCAATCATCGGGAGCACTTAGGAATTTGTATAAAGTGAGAACCTTTAAAATCTACAAACTGTCTCAAGTAAAGAAAATATTTGTGAATTCTGAGTCTAATAATCAGATGGACATAATATGTTTTATAAATATTATGGGCTGAACCGTGTCTCCCCAAAATTCCTCCATTGAAGTTCTAACCCCCAGTATCTCAGCTTGTGACTGTGTTTGGAGATGGGGCCTTTAAAGAGGTAATTAAAATAACATGAGGGCATGGGGTGGGCCTTAATCCAGTATGACTGGCGTCCTTGTAAGAGGAGGTTACAACACAGACACATGGGCAGGGACGCACACATGAAAACACAGGAGAAGGCAGCCAACTGCAAGCCCAGGAGAGAGGCCTCCGAAGAAACCAACCCTGTGGATGCCTCAACCTGGGACTTCTAGCTTCCAGAAATATGAGAAAATAAATTTCTGTCATAAATGCCCTATCTGTAGTACTTTGTTGTATATTAGTACAAGGACACAACAGATAGCTAACTGAACCTGAATTAATTATGTAGGCTTTTGTATTTTTACAGCAGTTATATATATATATATATATATATATATATATATATATATATAGTTTGTTTTTTTTTTTTGCAGAGTTTTGTAAGCACTGAAGTATGTTCAGAGTCTGGGCATTGAACCTGAGGCTGAAATGGCGCTGGGGAGGGGTGGGTTGGGGCGAGGGAGGCACTGTGGTCAAGACAGAGAAGGCTTTAACTGAAGGCTTGGAAGTGCAGAATTTCCTCCCGAGAGGATGAGCTTGCCTGTTTTATTCAATGTGTATCTAGAGGGACGATAACTTTGTGTTTTCTCGTTCTGTCTTTTCACTAATTTTTTCCTGTCTGGGTGTTGCCTTTCAGGGGAGAAACAATGACTTTTTAACTGCACTCCTTTCAGAAGAAGGCTGTATTAGCATCTTTATCTTACTGAAGGTGAGGCGAGTCGTTGAAATTTAATATTGTTTATTATCCAGAATCTAGTGTGCGCCGTGTGTATGTCGATTTAAATGTGTTCATGAATAAGATATTGTGAAAACAGTTGTTAGGAGATTTAACTTAGTGCAATTAATAGCCAGCAGTTGGGTGCAGCTGAACAGATTGAGTCACTTGGTCATGTGCTTATCATTTGCTCAGTGGTGTAGAGCCTCGAAACAGAGCATGGTCAGCTGGGATCCATACCCAAAACTGACCTTGCAAAGATCCAGAAACCCATCTCTGAATTGCTGGCAACACTGGATATTCCTGGAAGGGAGGAGAAAATGAAACATTCCCACTCACTCAGAGATAAGGCTTCGAAGGGAGCTGGCTGGCGGAGGCAGCTGTCACCGATGGGAGTCTCAGCTCCCTGAGAGCCAGGTGTGAAGCACCCTGTAGTAGCTTCCGGAACATTCCCTGGGGCCCAGCACAAAGAAAGCCTTGAGTACGTCAAACAAATAGATCTGATATTTTTTTCCCCCGTAAGAGTGAGTTTTGCTAGGAGGTGGGGCGGGGGCGGGAGTGGTGAAGAGCCTAGAATGCAAGATCAGCACTTTTTAAATAAAACAAGTGAAACTAACTTTCTAATGAAAATTCAATAAATCCAGAACTCAATTTAAAAAAATCAAGAATCAAGGCTTGGACCCGGAAGGAGACTCTCTAGCTGGAGAGGGATTCCTGGGCTCCCTTCTTTGCTAAGGTTTTACTTCTGCTGGTGTTCGCTGGGCTCTGCTGACCTCAGGGGTGTCCCTACTTGAAAAGTGCTTGCCTGAGCCTGGATGCCATCACCTTCTCTGTGTTCCCTTCAGTATAGCTACAGGAGGTGGGGCCCTGCAGACAGGGTTCCAGAAGGTGGAGCAGATGGAAAAGAAGACCCAGTACACGCGAGCATCGGAACAGCCCCACTTTGAAAGACTGAGCTAAAGCCTTTTCAGCTCCAAAGACCTGGCACAAAACCAGGTCACCCCTTGTGGGTTCTTGAGTCCCAGCTCTTGGTTTTGCTTCAGAAAACGTACCCGCCCATCAAGACTGTAACCCCGAAATCCAGGGTCCCTTTCTCTGTCCTGTCTGAGGCTCTCCCTCCAAATTCCAGGTTCAAGTTGGAGAGATGGGCTCCCTTCCCTGATGACTCACCTCCCCCGCAACATTACTCTTCCTCCAGTGAGCCCTCCATCCTTACAAGCAGAGAGGGACCATGTGCTGCCCAAGAGCCACCTGAGCACCGTAAGCCAGTGTAGCCTCAGGGAGCGTCTGTCACACGCAGCCACGGTGGGACTAGCTGCCACCGTTCCCCGTCCCACCCCAACCCCAGCACATTTGGAGGGAGAGAGGAAAGACACATCGTGTGAGCAGCCCTGTGCCAGCCGCCCTGGACCCCCTGGGAACCAGCTCTGCCTGCTTTCCAGTTCCGCCCCCGAGCTGCTCTCCATTTACGATATTTGAGTGGGGGATTCGGAGGATTGAAGTAGAGCGACTGTGTCTTTAAAGTGGTCACAGGAATGTCAAAAACACGCAGCAGCTCCATTTTAATGGTTTTTCTTGGGGAGTAGACACCCTGGCCGCCAGCACTGCCTCATCTGTGTCCTGAGTCAGGGGCTCGTGGGAAGGAGAAGGATGCTCCAGAGAGCACGTGGGGCCACTTCCGTTCTCCTTGGCTGGGATTCGGGGTGTAAAACTCTCAGAACAAGGCTGGTCTCTCACACCCGTCACTCCCTCAGCCTATCCGTAGGGTTTTCTGGGCCTTTCTCTGTCATTGGCTGCATACATGCGTGGTTAGTCACTTCAGTCGTATCTGACTCTTTGCGACCGCATGGGCTATCGCCCGCCAGGCTTCTCTGTCCAAGGGATTCTCCAGGCAGGAATACTGGAGTGGGTAGCCATGCCCTCCTCCAGGGGATCTTCCGGACTCAGGGGTCGAACCTGCGTCTCTTAGTCTTCTGCACTGACAGGCGGGTTCTTTACCACTGGCGCCACCATTGACTAACAGATGCCAAATGGCTTCACGTTCTAAGCCCCCCTCCACTAACTTTTCCATCAGCCCCACACCCACCCTTGTAATGGTCCTGAACTTGCTGTTATTCAAACATGAGCTCCTGAACTGAAAACTCAACTTTATGATTTAATGCACAGGTTTTGATTTTTTTTACCCCTAAGAAATTTATCTGATCTTGGCCGGGTTTTAGTTTGTCATTATGCCATATGTAATGTTCTTAGATTAATCTTTCTTCTCACTCCCTCAGCTTGGCTTTATATTAGTCATACCTGGGATCAGAAATGCTTTATTTCTTCATATTCTGAATACTGATATTTCAGATAGATATGGAACATCTCTCTGGAAGCCTCAGAGAGGCTTTATTTGGCTGAGAAAGGGGTTGAGGAGAAATATCTTGTATCCTTTGTAAGACATAAAAAAGGCTTCTCTGTGTTTTTGTGTTTAGATTTTTTTAAAGGATGACCTAGGCTACACTTGAGACTTCTTGAGAGTTTGAGTCTGTCTGGCACTTTTATCTTTTACTACTTCCCGTCTCAGTTTTATTCAGCGTGGGGCAAAAAAAAAAAAAAAAAGTCACAAAACTTCACCACAAAAACATTTGTCAGAGGTGAACGCTTTGTTCTTTGCCAAAACCTTGGAGAAAAGGGAGGCTCAGAATTTAGATTCCACCCCCACCCTTGTCTTTCCTAGAAAGAGCTCTTCTTTGGAAATAACTCAAGACTACAGATTCTTCTGAATCCCACCTGTCTTTGAATCTTTGTGATTTTCAGTCTAAATAAAGTCAATGTTCTTGACTTTCAGTTGGGTTTCTAAATGAGGAAGCCATGTGCAAAGTCCCTCCACAGGGTTCTTCTGGTATTTGAAACTTTAGTTCTCTCCCGAATGATGATGGTTCCTCGGAGAATCTAGACAATAATTTCTAAATTAGCCTTGTCTGAGCTTGTGCTTGGTAATCTCAGGTATTTAATTGTAAGTGTCATAGATTCCTAGCATTTCCAGGGCAGATGTCAGATTAAAAAAGACAGTTTGACATCCTCATTGCGTGGGTCATTTTAGTCATTTTCCACACCAGGAGCAAGGTAATTAATATTGTCCCCTCACTGCAGGGCTGCAGTACATGTGGCACTTCCATGTGCGGACTGTGATGCACATTGTACCAGCGGTTTTTCTCATGAGGCACCACAGAGGATACCATGGTCAGAAAGCCAGACCGTGAGAAGTAATGAGGTAATTCTATCAAGAAGCGGAGTAGCCAGAGCTAATGCACGGTCCTGTCTACAAAAATGTTTATTTTACATAATTCTTGAAAAGTGAGCGGAAACCATGCTTTTAAGTTGGCTTAAGAGAGATTGTGTTATAGGGGAAGTCAGATGCGCAAAGTGTTCGAAAGAGGACACTTTGGAGCTTAGAGTCAGATTTGTTGTTCTTCAGCTTCTTACCAATTGAGCAGAGCTCACCGCTGGTTTTGAAATCAGTCAGGCTTCTGGACCAAGTAGGAAAAGAATCAACCATGGGGAGATGGCGATTTCTGGTACCAATTTTGATGTTGCTTCACAGTCAATGTTTTTTTCTGCTGCTGCTGCTACTGCTAAGTCGCTTCAGTTGTGTCCGACTCTGTGCGACCCCATAGATGGCAGCCCACCAGGCTCCTCCGTCGCTGGGATTCTCCAGGCAAGAACACTGGAGTGGGTTGCCATTTCCTTCTCCAATGCATGAAAGTGAAAAGTGAAAGTGAAGTTGCTCAGTCCTGTCCGACTCTTAGCGACCCCATGGACTGCAGCCCACCAGGCTCCTCCATCCATGAGATTTTCCAGGCAAGAGTACTGGAGTGGGTTGCCTTCTTCCCAAATATTTATCCCTTTTCAGGCATCAGAATGCTCAAGTCCTTACCTCCTTTTTAGCTGGAATTTCACTGGAGAATTTAAGTGCGTAATCAGTAGGTTGCTTGGTGAGCAAAGGGATTCAGAGACAAGGGAAGTGAATTGTTTCAGGGGAGGGTACCTCTGGGCAAGGGAAGGACCCTTTTCTAGTGCCTGCAGACAGCAGCCTGGCCACCTCTTCCGACTCCATCTGTGTCCATCCGTTCCCTGCTTCTCTGCATGGGTTGTACCCCAGGAATCTTGTCAATCTCCTCTTTGGGCTTTACCTCTTTTTCCAAGTTCTGGATATGTATCCACCCATTGCCCAAGTCATATACATGAATATACTTAGAGAGCACCTGCCTACCAGGCTTTGGTTCCCAATTTTTCTCCAATCAAGGCATCATACAATTGATTTTGTGTCCCCTCACTAGATCACACCCTAGTCCCTGTCTTCTGAGATTGCCCCATGTTGATTTTAATAGGATTAGAGATGGTTTCAAACTCAGTTTAGTTTACCAAATGAAAGTTTACTGGGTATATACCATTGAAACGGAAAACATCCAGTGTCTCTTTTGGAGGAATTCAAAGGGAACCAGAGCCTAGTAAAGATGAGTAGAACAGAAAAGTATTTCTGAATTCCTCAATGGCATTGCTTACTTCATGGATTCATGCCATTACTGTTATTTTATATTACAGGACCAGTCTGTCGCATTTCCCCCTGTGGTGGGGGGAGGGAAATCAGTGAATGGTGCATCTTGGACAAAATTTGAAACAGATGAGTTGTTCCTCTTCTGATCACCTGCGTGCAGAGCTGATGACTGTGGGATAAGAGAAATCAGTGGCCAACTTCCAAAGATCCCAAATAATGTCCTCAAATAGAGGGATACGTAAGGATCTGAATTTTTTTTTTTCTTAGCTTTTTTGAGGTATAATTGGCAAATAAAATTGTAAGATAAGATGGACAACATGATTTGTCATGTTTATACAATTGTGAAAGGATTCTCTCCAATGAGTCAATTAATGTGCCCATCACCCCCATATTTAAATTTGTGTGTTTAAGTTCTAATCTCATAGCAAATTTCAATTGTAAAACACAGTATTATCCACTAGAGTCCCTGTACTATACATTATGCTGCTGCTAAGTTGCTTCAGTCGTGTCCGACTCTGTGCGACCCCATAGATGGCAGCCCACCAGGCTCCCCTGTCCCTGGGATTCTCCAGGCAAGAACACTGGAATGGGTTGCCATTTCCTTCTCCAATGCATGAAAGTGAAAAGTGAAAGGGAAGTCCCTCAGTCATGTCTGACTCTTCGCAACCCCCTGGACTGCAGTCTACCAGGCTCCTCCGTCCATGAGATTTTCCAGACAAGAGTACTGGAGTAGGATGCCATCGCCGTCTCCGATACCTTATGCTCTCAGAACTTATCCATCTTATGGCTGAAAGTCTGTTCCCTATTTCCCCCACCCCGCCAGCCCCTGGAAACCACTTTTCTATTTTCTTTTTCTATGAGTTTAACTTTTTTTTAAGATTCCACATTTAAGTGATACCACGTGGAATTTGTCTTTCTCTATCTGACTTATTTCACTAAGCATAATACTCTCGAGGTTCATCCATATTATTGCAAATGATAGGATTTCCTTCATTTTTTAAGGCAGAATAATATTCAATTAGCCATGAAATTAAAAGACTCCTTGGAAGGAAAGTTATGACCAATCTAGATAGCATATTAAAAAGCAGAGGCATTACTTTGCCAACAAAGGTCCATCTAGTCAAGGTTATGGTTTTTCCAGTGGTCATGCATGGATGTGAGAGTTGGACTGTGAAGAAAGCTGAGCCCCGAATAATTGATGCTTTTGAACTGTGATGTTGGAGAAGACTCTTCAGAGTCCCTTGGACTGTAAGGAGATCCAACCAGTCCATCCTAAAGGAGATCAGTCCTGGGTGTTCATTGGAAGGACTGATGCTGAAGCTGAAACTCCAATACTTTGGCCACCTTATTTGAAGAGTTGACTCATTGGAAAAGACCCTGATGCTGGGAGGGATTGGGGGCAGGAGGAGAAGGGGACGACAGAGGATGAGATGGCTGGATGGCATCACCAACTCGATGGACATGAGTTTGGGTAAACTCCAGGAGTTGGTGATGGACAGGGAGGCCTGGCATGCTGTGATTCATAGGGTCGCAAAGAGTCAGACATGACTGATTGACTGAACTGAACTGAATATTCAATTATATATATATATAAATTATACATGTATCTCACATTTTCTTTATCCATTCACCTATGGACATAGGTTGTTAGGTTGTTTCTGTATTTTGCCCAGGGTGAATAATGCCACTAGGAACACAGAAGAACAGATACTTCTTTGAGATAATGATTTCCTCTCCTTTGGCTATATACCCAGAAGTGGAATTGCTGAATCATATGGTAGGTCTATTTTTAATTTATCCAATGTGCTTTATATATTATATTATCTATTATCTATTTTATACATTTACCTATTTTATATATTATATGTAAAGTATATATTATATATTTATATATATGATGCCTTTGGTGCCTGCCATGCCTGTAGGCCCTTCTGGGAGTTTAGAGGAAAGAGAAAGTCAGTGAGCAAAGTCTTAGATGGTGGAAGCCTTGGATGAGCGGAGGCAGGAGGAAGAGTTGGCTCTTCAGCCACGGCCTCAGAAAGGCTGGGTTCCCAGAGTGATGGAGCTATAGTGTGAGGAGCAACGGGCAGACCCTACCAAGGGGACTGATGACAGCACCTCTAGAACTTGGCTTGCTTTCTGGCTTCCCTGCCAGGGCTGGATGGAGCTTGGCTGTTCTGGGCAGGTTCCCTGGTTTCTCTGGGCTGCCGCACATGCCCACCCCAGATGTCTGAGGCTGAGGTCACCTGAGTGGGTCTCACTCCTCACTGCATAAAAGAGCATATTTACCAACAAGTGTCAGGAGCTTTGGGAGATCAAAGTCCTACGAGATGAGCTTTGCTTGTGCTGAGCCCTAACCTGTCACCGAAACTTTGGGCTTCACTTTTTCATCATAGACTTCCCTGGTGGCTCAGATGGTGAAGAATCCACCTGCAATGCAGGAGACCTGGGTTTGATCCCTGGGTTGGAAAGATCCCCTGGGGAAGGGATCAGCTACCCACTCTAGTATTCTGGCCTGGAGAATTCCAAGGACTGTATAGTCCATGGGGTTGCAAAGTCGGACACGACTGAGCAACTTTCACTTTCAGGCTCCATGTGTGAAGATAAGGCTCTTAACTCCGCCCATACAGCACACACGTTGAGCTTTTTGTTTTTCCTTAACAACAGTAGGGGAATTTTGCTTATTCACCTATATTCTGGATGGGTTTCACTCGTCTTGTGCCCAACAGCTCACATTTTACCATACTTGGCATTTAAAGAGGCACTTCCTGAGATAAACAGTGGAGGTGGGTGGCCTAAAGGGAGGGGATGGAAAGGCCAGGAGGGAATTTTCTCTTCCTATCCAGTGAAGGTGATATTTTTATTCCAAACAAGAAGTCGAATTCACCAACTGATGGACTGGAGGATGATTTGATAAAGAGGGAAGTAGAGTTGCCCACAATAGAGGGGTGTGTGTGTGTGTGTGCGCGCGCGCGCGTGTCTGCGTGTGTGTGTGTCTGCGTGTGTGTGTCTGCGTGTGTGTGTGTGTGTCTGCGTGTGTGCGTGTGTGTGTGTGTTATGATATGTTCACCCAGACAAGGGGTGTGTGTGTGTGTGTGTGTGTGTGTGTGTGTGTGTGTGTGTGTGTGTCTGCGTGTGTGTGTGTGTGTTATGATATGTTCACCCAGACAAAACCTTCCCAGCCAGTTCCTATGGATGTTTGGGTCTCAGGAAACATGTGTCAGGATCGAGTGGTGGTGGTCGCAGGACTAAAATGCAAATGATTCTTAGGGAAGAATTGTTAGTTTTTACAGTTAATGGAAATGGGAATTTACTTTTTTAAAAAAATTGCACTCAGCTGCAGTTTATATATTTATTTATGGCCGCCCTGTGTGGCATACAGGATCTTAGTTACTGAGCAGGGATTGAACTTTCACGGCCTGCAGTAGAAGCCTGGAGTCTTATCCAGTGGGCTGCTAGGGAAGTCCCCTGGAAATCTACTTTTAATTGGACAATTTTCTTTTCTTCTTTATAAACTAAAAGCCTTACTTTATAATCTTAGTACAAAAGGTAACATACCTTCATTTTAGATAAATTGGAAAATACAGAAAGCCCCATATTTCCCAAGAAATAAAAATCTTAGCTTTCATTCTTGGTCCCTTTATTATTCACCTGAAGATTGAATAAGAAATTTCCAAAAAGGTAGAAAGCTCAAATCCAGATCTCACCTTCTCAACACTTGCTGCCCTTGAGAGGACTGTCTCTTCACTCTCCATCAGCCTCTGCTTGCCAGCGGACAACCGAGCTCCGGGTGGACCCATCTCCTCCCTCCCTTGCAGGCTCTCCTGGTTTCAAATATCACCTCTTGACTCCAAAATCTGGATTTCCAATCTCGACAGTCCGTGTAATCAATCTTCTACAGAAAATGCACAGTTCATTCCACTTTCCTCTCTCCTTTTATCGCCCTAAGACATCTCTCTTACCAGATGCCAAGACTGTGACAGCATCCTCTAAACTGCTCTCCCTCACTCCAGGGCCTTCTTCTAACCCATCCTTCATCCTGGGATTAATTTTAATTTTCTAAAGCAATGCTTTGAATGTTGCCTTTCCCCTGTGTCTCTCTGGTGCCTCTAGGGTAATGTGCTAACACTTGACCCTGAAAATCAAAATGCTTTGCAGTCTTGCCCTTATTTACTTGATCGACTCATCTTTCCCATGACAGTCCAGCTATGGCAGAAACATTTCACTTTCACTGAAAATCTACCTTCTCCCTTGCATCTCTCAGCTTCTCTTGCTATTAGACTGGGCCCAGGTGGCTGGGTTCAGCCCAAAGAGATGTGGGTAGAGGTAAGGTTTGTCACTTCTAGGCTTGGGCACGACAGCCCCTACCTGGCTGTCTAGTCTCTCTTCAGGTTTCATAGTGCTTCCAGAGGCCACGTGTTGAGAAGGTGCTGCTACAATACAGTGGCACCTCCATCAGCCTGGGACCCTGAGTGTCCATGTGGAATAGAATACCTTGTTGACTCTTGCTGGACATGTAATATGAGTAAGAAGTAAGTTTGCCCCTGGTGTCTGGTAAGGAATCTGCCTGCAGTGTGGGAGACCTGGGTTCAATCTCTGGGTGGGGAAGATCCCCTGAAGAAGGAAATGACAACCCACTCCAGCATTCTTGCCTGGAGAATCCCGTGGACAGAGGAACCTGGCGGGCTATGGTCTATGAGATTCCAAAGATTCCCACATGACTAACACTTTCACTTTTACTTTGAGATTTTTTTACACTCAGTTTGTTACTAGAATTCTTGATTCTGAGTTAAGAGGTGGGAACACTCTTGAGTGGTCACACCAAGATGTGGGTAATGAAGGGTCAGGGTCAAGGGTAGGGGAAGGCTTCTCACAACTACTAATAACTGGCAGGGGTGGGATCTGAACCCAGGTCTTACTCTACTGAGAACCACACTGCTCTTGGGACGTTGAAGACTTGACTCTGCAGGGCAAGCCCACAGAGCTCCCTGGGTTTCCCAGAATGACTCTGGGGCCATCATTTGGCCCCTCTGTTGTTGACTCCCAGATCCTGGATGCTACCTCAGCTTACTTCCTTGTGCCTGGTTAGGTCTTTCTAGGCTCTTCTGAAGGTCTCTTCTCCTAGGAACATTTCCAAATTTGAAACTGAGGACTTGAGCCTTCTCCCTCTCACAGCATCCTGGATATATATCATAGCAGGGTACTTCCTGTCTGCTAATTATCCACTTCCTGTATTCCATGATGGAGTTGCTCTAGGCAGTGTGGACAACCTATCCCTGTATCCCACTGCCTCCTTCATTTGCCCATCCTAAACCTTTGACACGTCTGTTCAATAAATGAATGAACGCATGTCTGAATGACCACATCTAAAAATGCCTCGCAGTTATTATGCTGTCTTGCATTAGAAGAAAGATGTGTTAGGTGTTTGAGACATTTTTTTTTATCATGTTTACTCTAAAGGATTGAAATTTTCTTCAATTACCTCTGACTATAACTTATTGACATCTTCAGCCTGAAACAGTATCTAGCAGCTTTCCACTGTGCCTATGGGGGAGCCTCCTGAGGGCACATTTTGGGTGAATTATAAACTCCTCTTGCTCTGTGTCTCAAACAGGTGTCCCACTTTTCTTTTTTACCTTCCACAGTTGTTGAAGACAATAAAGATTTTAAACTTCACCTTCTTGACCTGAATCTGAAAATAATGGCTTTCTCCTCCCAGTTCCAGTTGCAGCACTTAGGTGGAGTGACAGAAGGAGCTCTGAGTTAGATAATCATGACCCATTCTTGGGGAGGATTTGTCCTGCTTGAGACTGGAATGATGGCTGGCTTAGTAACTCTTGTGGATGGAAATGAATCTGGGAGGGAGCAAGGATCCATCGGTGTTGAGCACCTCACCTATGCGTGGTCCTGGGTGCCAGAGTGCGGAGAGAGACCTCGGGGTGTTCACCTGTGTTCCTACCCTGGGCCTCCCAGGTGGTAGATCACCTTCCCAGTGGCGTGAATCCATCCTTACTCAGCATTGCCAGAAAAGGGCATTTCGGGGCAGAGGGAGAGAAAATAGCAGTTACTTGAGCACCCTCGTCCCACCCTAAGCCTTTTACTCAGAGAGTTTTCTTGGTTGTGCTCAACACAGGGATAGGCCAGGCGCCCTGGCTACACCCCAGCAGCAGAGCGCATGCCCCAATCTCTGGCTGGTGGAGAGGCTGCTGGAAAGGGAAGTTGTTGTTAAGTCGCTCAGTTGTGTATGACTCTTTGCAACCCCATGAATGCAGCAGGCCAGGCTTCCCTGTCCATGGGATTTCCCATGCTGGAGTGGGTTCCTTCTCCAGCGGATCCTCCCGACCCATGGGTCTCCCACATTGCAGGAAGATTCTCTACCCCTGAGCCACCTGGAAAACCCCTGGAAAGGGAAGGATAGCCCCCAAACCAGGCACAAGATTCAACCACTCCCAGCTCATCCTTCTGAAGACTGCTGGACCCCAAGACCCTGGTGCAAGGCCGAAGGGTTGCAAGAAACTGGTGAGACAGAGGCCCTGTCGCAGGTGAAACCACCCACAGTGTATGACCTGGCTACCTGGCTGGGTTTGCACGAGGCCGGGACACCCGGTCAGTTCAGAGAAGGCTGTCACCTGTGTCCTGAGTCACCTGGTGGCTGGTGCAAGGCCCCTTTCTTCCTCATCATCACCAGTACTGACTCCCACACAAACTGATGGTCTAAAACTTTACTGGATTTTCCTTCGTGAGAGGATCTTCTCACATTCACCCTGTCTCTCTCAATTTAGAGAGACAGTGAGAGCCACAGAATTTAAGTTATTCCCTGAAAGGCAGGGCCTGGGTGGGCCTCCAGCCACCACATCAACAGACCACATCTACCAGCCAAAATGTGGCTCCCTGGCCATCCTCCTTTTCTGATGTGTAATTGCTTCCTGATTTTCTCTTTCCAAATGGAGAGGAATTTTATTTTATTTGGTCATTTAGAGTTTTACAATAATGCAAAATTAATATCAGGAATTCTGATGAAGGAGAAAATAGCAGATCAACCAAAGCACAGCATTTATGTTCTTATTATTTTTATTACTAATAGTTTGATTATCATTATTAGATTATTTTCTTTAAAATTATTTATTATCAGATTATCATTTTATTATCATAATTATTTTTGATTGGTGTAAAATTGGCTTAACATTGGTGTAAAATTTGCTTAACCATTTTCAAGGGAGCGACTCAGTGGCATTTGGTTAATTCCCAATATTGAGTGACCACCACCTCTATCAAATTCCAAACCATTTTTCTCAGCCCCAAAGGAGCCCCCAGACCTACTGGCAGTCCCTCCCCATTCCTTTTTCTCCTTGGCCTCTGGTAACTATTAATCTGCTTTTGGTCTCTATGGATTTACCTGTTTTTAATATTTTATATTAATGGAATCACACCATATGTGATCTCTGTGCCTGACTTTTTTTCAATGATTATTTTAAAGCATAGTTTTCTACAGTAAGAAGTAGCTAAATGGAAAACATTAAGCTCAGTAGGATTATTAAGTATTCACTCCTGAATAGACTTTCATGTTCAAGGGTACAGTGGTGTTTTATTTAATCTTTTTGGTTTTTTTTAACCATGCTATACTGTACATGCTCAGGACTAATTTGTCTTATAACTAGAAGTTTGAACCTTTTGAACACCTTCACCCATCCCCTACTCCCTGCCTCTGGCAACCACCAACCTCTTCTCTGTGTCTATGAGTTTGAGATCATTCAGTATTTAACTTCGTCTGGCTTATTTCCATTAACACAATCCCCTGAAGGCCCACTAAGGTCCAATAAATAAACAAGTGTTTCATTTATCCTTGGTGCACCCCTCTGCCTGGGCAAGCTAGTACCACTGTCTTGTGCCTTATTACTACTGTTAGTGAGCTTCCCTCGTAGCTCAGTCAGTAAAGAATCTGCCACACAGTGCAGGAGACCCGAGTTCAATCCCTGAGTCAGGAAGGTCCCCTGGAGAAAGAAAAATGGCAACCCACTCCCATATTCTTGCCTAGAAAATCCCAAGGACAGGGGGTACAACTTAGCAACTCAACCACCACTATTGTTATTACTATTAATAAAGCACAAAGGGCTTTATTAATTAATAAAGCACATTAATTAATAAAGCACAAAAGCCCCCAGTGGTACTAGGGGCTTCCCTGGTAGCTCAGCTGGTAAAGAATCCGCCTGCAATGCAGGAGACCCTGGTTTGATTCCTGGATTGGGAAGATCCCCTGGAGGAGGGCATGGCAACCCACTCCAGTATTCTTGTCTGGAGAAACCCACGGACAGAGGAGTCTGGCAGGAGGCAGTCCATGGGGCTTCAAATAGTCGGACATGACTGAGCAACTAAGCACAGCACAGCATTACTATTAATACACTTTATTTTCAGAACAGTCTTAGATTTACAGGAAAATTAAGCAGATAGTACAGAGAGTTAAAATAGAGAGTATATAGGAATGTACCACCCTCTGCCCTTTATACGATTTCCCTTACCGTTAACATCCTACGTTAGTACGGTAATGAACCGTTGTCACAATTAATGAGCCAGTGTCAATGTGTCATTGTCAAAGTCCGTAGTTTATTCAGATTTCCTTAGTTTTTTACCTAATGTCCTTCTTCTGTTCTAGGATCCCATCCAGGACGCCCCATGACAGAGTAACGTCATGTCCTCTGAGACTTCTGATGGCTGGGACAGTCTCCAGCCCCGTGACTTTGAGGACCTTGACAGTTTGAAGGAGCACTGGTCAGGTTTATTATGGGATCTCCCGTTACCAGGATTTGTCTGATGTTTTTTCCCGAGACTGGCGTTGTTATGGGTTTTTGAAAGGAAGCTCACAGATGTAGAGGCTCCCCTGGTGGCTCAGACGGTAAAGTGTCTGCCTGCAATGCGGGAGACCCGGGTTCAATTCCTGGGTTGGGAAGATCCCTTGGAGAAGGAAATGGCAATCCACTCCAGCACTCTTGACTGGAAAATCCCATGGACGGAGGAGCCTGATAGGCTACAGTCCATGGGGTCACAAAGAGTCGGACACGACTGAGCGACTTCACTTTCACTTTTCACTTTCACAGATGTAAAGTACCATTTTCATCATATTTATAAGAAGGGTACAGATCAACATAATGTATGACTGTTGATCTTGACCTTGGTCACCTCACTAAGGCAGTGTTTGTCAGCTTTCTCCACTGCAAAGTTACTCTCATGGTCCATCCCTTCCTGACTTTAAAATTTCAAAAAAACACAAAAAGAATCTTGTTCTCAGGACTAGATTGCACTGTTTATGTAACCAAGTGGATGTTTTGTATAGATGCAGCCTTGAGGGTTGGAGTGGCCTTGCTGTCTGTTCAGCATTGCGGCCGTCAAAACAGAGGCAAACCTATTCAGGGGCTGTGTGTGCCCCAGAACCGCAGCCCCGGTGATGAACACGGGGCACAATCCACACTGACGGGAGAACCGAAACAAAGTTTCTGCTGGTTCGCTGGATACTTCCCGAGAACAGTCAGCGGTTCTTCTCTGCTTGAATTCTTCTTTAAAGCTCTTCCCAGTTTTATCAGTCATGACGGCATAGCTAGTGTGAGCAGGCGCAGGAATGCAGGAGCAGAATCATATTTCATGTAGTCATTCAACAAACTTTCTTAAAATGGGCCCAGCATTCAGCAAGGGCATGTCATTAGGGTCATTAAGCACCCTGTGACAAACAGGTTTTTGTTCTGCTTCAGTAAAGTGAGGAAATCTATTTAATACATGATGTATAATAGAAGCCCCAAAGGTATGGTTGCAAAACCTATCAAATAATCATGCTGTTGCTTTCATGAAAATTCAAGTAAATGAGAGATGAACTCTGGGCTCTTGACACCTGGATTTAGGAATAAACTTTTTTTTTGGTTGCCTCGGGTCTTGTGGCATGTGGGATCTTCCCTTGCAGTGCTCAGACCCTCTAGCTGTGGCGCTCACGCTTAGTTGCTCCATGGCCTGTGGGATCTGAGTTCCCTAGAGATCAAACCTTCATCCCCTGCATTGCAAGGTAGATTCTTAACCACTGGACCACCAGGCAAGTCCCTAGGAATAAACTTTGGCCTGGATGTTTTCAATTAAAGTGTAACAGGACAGATTTGGATGGTGGCGAGAGAACGTCCAAGGTCCTTTTCATTATACATTGCTGATACTTTCAGAGTTCTTCAGTGAAAAACTTGAATGTCCTGCTTGCCATTAATAAAACCTTCGGAAAAGACAGGAAGAAAATAAGCACCTCTCTTTATCAAATAAGACTGGGAGGGAACTGAATAAAGTTATCTGGGTAACTGGATACTTTACAAAATTATGTGGAACGTAACTTTCTGGCTGGGAGCTTAAAGTTCAGGACAGCATGTGGCTCCACTGACCCACCCTCTGGCTACGGCCCCAGAGCATGGGAGGAAGGGAGAGGAGGAGGGCAGAGGGCATGGAGGAAGAGGGTGGACTCAGCTGGGCTGGGTAGCTTGAGTCTCGGGGGGAGGTTGTTCTGGGGCTCAGGTGACAGATGATGAGCAGCAGACAAAAGCCTTTGCCCAGTAAACACACTTCGAAAGGTGATGGAGCAGCTGATGCTCCATCATCACCATCACCCTGGTCATCGCAGTATGGTCAGCTTGCACAGGGCATTCTGCTCTCCGAGGGCTGTTCTATCCATTTTCTCAAGAGATATTTAAGAATGGAGATTTCAGATTGGTCAGTGCCTTTGACCGAGTGACACAGCTGTTACAGACTGAATGTTTGTGTCTTCCCCAGTTTATATGTCACAGCCCCAACCCCCTAGTGTGGCTGGATTGGAGGTGCAGAGGAAGGAATTAAGGTCAAAGGAAGTCATAAGAGTGAGGCTTCGATCAAATAGGTTTACTGTTTATAATAAGAGACATCAGAGAGCTTGCTTTCTCTCTCTGTCCCTGTACAGACAGGCCGAGAAAAGGCCAACTGAGGTCACAGTAGGAAGGTGGCCATTTGCAAGCCAGGAAAAGAGACCCCACCAGAAACGAAACATGGTCTTGGACTTCTGGCCTCTAGAACTGTGAGCAAACAAACGCCTGTAGTTTAAGCCACCCGGCCTGGTATTTTGTTACGTTGACCCAAGCAGACGAAGACATTTGGAGGCACATGGAGCCTTTCAGCTGGAGCTACAAGACTGTGCTGTACTTGCCACTGGAGGTGAGGAAATAGGCTTATAGGCTTAAAACCTTCTTATATTGGGGTACTTTGCAGTCACTGCCCAAGACGTGTTTCAGTCTCTCAGGAAAGAGTGAAAGGAGCTCTGAGTTTGGTTCAGGTGCTGTCTCTGGTCCACCTGGCAGGGGGCTGGCTTGTCTGATTTTGTCAGGTTTCATCACTGCAACTCCACTTCAGTCACCTGCCCCTAATATCTTCATTTGAATGACCTGGTTTATGAATAACCTGGATTCCCTTAGTCTGAAATTACCAGCGGACTTTGGGGTGGGTCTCTCCCGACTCCCATAGTGAGGGAGCGGGCTGCAGGCACGGCTGCACTGGGAACCAAGGTCAGGTACGGGTCAGGAAACCTGAAAGCCTCTGTTACCATCTAGTGACCTGGTAGCACCATTGTTCTGATCAGCTGATCACATCAACTCTGCTGAAAGCAAAATGCCCCCAAAGCTGGAGCTTGGGGCCAGAGAAAATTATGGCAGAATAGTCGGAAAGTTCTCGGGTTTGTGGCCGAGTTGGGGAATTCCTGAAGAGGAAATCCTGGGAGAAACTGAGTTGCATCAGGGCCCCTAAGACCTGGCTTCAATAGAGGGGGATCTAGGAAAGGGTGGGCTGATCCCATTTCTAGGGGAGTCGCCTTTGGGACTGGCAGCCACTCCACGACTCCTACCAGCTTTGATCTCCAGGGCAGGCCAAACGGACCCCTTCGATTTCCCTGAAATGCTAGGATTTATTTATGTCTGTATCGTATCTGCAGACGTGTATGATGTGGGTTTCCTCCACTGTGTTTCTTCAGCTGCACTTTCATAATTTATTCTGCCAGGCTCGGCCTGTCCTTGACATACCAAGCCATTAACTTGAAATCAGAAAAGGTCTGAGAGGCCTCTACATTCTTTCCTGTGATTATCAGGCCCTACGCTAGCTGGATATAAAGTCACCGGGCTGGAAAGGGGAAAAGAATTGGCCTAAACGGTCATGGAAAAGTCTAAACAGAAGATTTTCTTTCTCTCTCCACTGGCAATGATTTATTTTCATGGTTTTATGAGACTTTAATGAGGAAACCTTATCTCTATGCCTGGTAATTATCAACCAAATTCCCATTTCCTGTCAGAAAATCCACCATAAGTAAAAACAAAAAAAGGTGGAATCGAGAGACTCTTTGACCTCAACGAGCTGTATGTCTGAGGAATCATTCACTGCCACGCAGAGAATGTGACGGCGAAGCACGTATGTGACGTCCCTTGTACAATGACAGCTGCTGCAACTGGACTGATCAGTGCAAATCAATTTAGTGTAACTCGGAGCAAGCAAAGATGCCCTGGTCCTGCTGAATGCTGTCTCAAGACACAGCTGATTAGGACAAAGGGAAGTGCCATTCCCCCCTTCAATGCTTAGTCACTAGGTCATGTCTGACTCTCTGCAACCCCATGGACTGTAGCCCACCAGCCTCCTCTGTCCATGGGATACTCCAGGCAAGAATACTGTAGTGGATTGCCAGGCCCTCCTCCAGGGGACCTTCCCAACCCAGGGACTAAACCCAGGTCTCCCACATTGCAGGCAGATTCCTTACCATCTGAGCCACCAGAGAAGCCCAAGAATACTGGAGTGGGTAGCCTAACCCTTCTCCAGGGGAACTTCCTGACCCAGGAATCAAACTGGGTTCTCCTGCATTGCAGGTGGATTCTTTACCAGCTGAGCTACCAGGGAAGCCCCATTTCCCTCTTTATGATTTAACCTAATTTCTAGTCTGGTTCAGTTCCCTTCTGCTGGGTAAATGAGTTCACACCTAAAGCAAAGGCCTGACAAGATGCTATGAATTTTGCCTTTTGGAAAGTTGAGTTTGGGGTTTTTTGTTTGTTTGTTTTGGGGGGGGTTCTCTGGCAACCAGTCACAGCTCTTGCCTGTACATAAAGAAGCTACAATGTCAGTCACCTGGTGAAATTGCCATGATTCAAGCCATCAGAACGGATTCTCCCCAGCATCTTGGGATTGAAGCAGAGAGCTTATCAAGCCTCCAGACCTCTAGGATGGAACAGGAGCTCAAACAAGCTCACCAGAAAGGAGGAGGCCAGTGACAGTGTTAGAATCTTTTTAGAATTTTAAGGCACCATAGCACCCAGAGCAGCCAGGAAGTCAGAACACATCAAATCTTTATTTTCAGTTCCAGTTTTGTTAACAAGGTGAGAATCTCTTTTTCTTGCACTTTTCTCTAGGTGTAAAATTTGTCATGCTCCCAAATAACCTACGAATTTCTCCCTGCCTGTTCTGTCATTTAAAAAGAATTATGTTTGTGCCTTTATCATATCTTCACTGGCATCTGGGCCAGTGATAAGAGACCCATAAAAAGAATGTAATGACTTAAAGAAATACTCTTCAAAAAGGTATTTTCAAGTCACTGCAGATAGGACCGGATAGCCTTGTTTCAGGTTCAACAAAGTGAACTCTGGGAGAAAGTGAGATGGCCTTCATTTGCTCTTGCCCTCACTAGAGCTGGGTACCACTTCCCTCACCCCATTGCTGCATCCCTCCTGTTCTTCCCTTCCCCAGGAGGGTAGGTAGGAACAGGACCCTAGACAATAGAGTTACTCTGTAGCACAGAAGTGGTCAAGAGGTTTAGACATCACTGTGATTTTTATTATCTTTTTAGTGATTAATTAATTTATACCCTTGACTGTATATAATGCAGGGGTATTCATGCTTGGCAGACTTTTTTGGACTAATCAGTGAGCTGGGTCAGGCTTTTTTCTTCTTCTCTTTTCTCTCTTGAGGAACCATTACAATTTAATCACCTTGCTAAGATCACAATGAAGAACAGGCTCTTGACACACCAGTATTATCCAGAAGAAGCATATGGCAAGAACTAGGACTTCTATAAATTAAGACCCAGACAGTATATGGATCTAGAACAATACTATCCAAGAAAAATATAATGTGAGTCACAGAAGAAATTTAAAATTTCTGGTAATGTCATTAACAACAGAAAAAGGAAACAAATGAAATTCATTTTAACATATTTTAGTTCACAATGCAATTCTAAAACATTACTATTTCCACATATATCAATGAAAAAATGCTAATTAAATCTTTTCTCTTTTTTGCATTAAATCTGTTTAATCTGGTGTCTTTCATACTTATATTAAATCTCAATTTGGACTTAAATTCAATCTCACATTTTAAGTTTTCAGTAGCCACATATGGCCAGTGGCTACCCAATCACACAGCTTGAATACACAATATTTATCTGCTCCAAATAACTACTTCATGTTGATGAGTGGCAAAACCAATACAATATTGTAAAGTTAAAATAATAATAATAAAAAATATATATTAAAAAAATAACTATACAACCTCAGTCATTTATTTGCTGCTCTGGGTACATGAATGACTGTACTTAGTAATGGTGTGGAGTCTCCCCCAGAAAATTCTGCCTCCCCTATCCTCTCCACTATCCATTCTGAAGCAGAATTTAGGGACTTAGCCGGTAGTCTAGTAGCTAAGACCCAGTTCAATCCCTGGTCAAGGAACTAGCTCCCACAACTAAGATCCTGCCTGCTGCAACTAAGACCCAATACAGCCAAATAAATAAATAAAATATTTTTTAGAAATAATTTAGAACAAGGGTTAGAATTCAGTTAGGCCCAGTCTATCCCTGCCTTCAGAGAATCATGCCTTACAGCTGGCTGTAAAATTTAGATCCCTGATTCTCAAAAGTTGGGATGCATAAGAATCAGCTTACTTGAATTCAGATTCCTGGGCAGAACTCCAAACTAACCGTGAACTCCAAACCAAACTGGCAACCATGATGGTTTCTAGAGGTAAGGCCACCAAGTAATTTTAATTCTCCTTGAAGTTTGAGAACCACAGACACCTTCAAACAACTTAGGATGGTGTTTCTCTAGGGACTTCTGGGTCGCTACTCGTTCAGGGATTCATTCAACTTCCTGCGACAACTCGCGTCGCACACGTCATCCCGGGCGCGCGGAGCCTGCTGGGAAGGCTGCGGGTCAATTTCCGCCCTACATGTCATCGTCTGCTTGCTCTCAGCCAGTTGCATCCAGAGACCTATATAAAACCCACGCCAACCGAGGAACAGCCCTGGGGTGTATTTTTAAGGCTCCAACTCTCCTTTTGAACTTTCTTCCCTCTATTTTTGTGTGTGCCAACAGAGCCGGCCAGGTGCACCACCTGATGCCTACACAACCACAGCCCTGGGGGCTTTCAGGGTATTTAGAAAAATCTTCTCATTAATCTTCAGGGCACCCCTGTAAAGTAAATGACAAGTGAAACTGTCTTCATTTGGCAGGAGGGAAACCGAGGCAACTGGTGGTTGATGTGTGAAGAAAATTGGGGTCTTCCCCTCCTCCCACCACCCACTCCCCATTTCCCAGCAGCAGAGGTAGGCGGGACTCAGAAGGTGTAGGAGGAAGGGAGCTGGTGACTGGAACACCTCCTCTTCCTCCACGTGCTAGAACTTGAGCATCCAGGGCTCTGAACCGCCTTCTGCTGCCTCTTTCAAGCCACAGGGAAATGACAATGCAGGCTTGTGTTAGCATCTTGTTGAAAAGTCGAATTAAGCATGGTGAAGACAGGACTCATTTATCTTTTCTTCCTTTATTCCCATCTGCTGCACTTCCTAGTGTTCATGGCTAAAGAGGGGGCCTGCTGAAATGTTGAAAAAGAAGCCCCTGCCCCCTGGATTCCATGTCACACATTAGTCATTTGTCAAATCCTGCCACTTTCTACAAAAGATTTCCTGCCTCTGGCTTTTACAACTTATCACTACTGTGAGAAGCTCTGTCCAAATTTAGGTGATCTTCTGACCAGAGCGTCCTAAACTTTTCCATTCCTTCCTTCCTTCCCTCCTTCCTTCCTTCAATAATGCATTCATTTCACCAGGCAATTATCAACTGTTTTATGGGCAGACTCTGCTGGTGCTACAGATGTGGTCTGGTGACCTCATGGAAAGATACAACCCCAGCATTCTGCTTAGCTTACAGCCTCGTTGGAGAACACTTGACAACAGATTATTACAAGGCAATGTGATTTGCTCTGCAATAAATGAAATAAGAAAAGCGTTACAGAGACGGCTCTGAAGGATAAATGAAAGTTTGCTAGATGGAGAGTGGGAAAGAGCATCCTGGACATGGAACCAAGGTAGGAGAGTTGACAATGGTTCGTCCGGGGGCTCAGCTGAGAATTTTGACATGAAATATCCAAGATGTAGAGGGACGTTAAACCATAGAAATGGATGGGAGGCAGAATTTGGAATTTAATTCCATAGGAATGAGAGACAAGGGTGGTTAGCTGATGCCTTTTTCATTGTGTTACTGTTTCCTGTGAAATTCGCTCCTTGCATTGGCCATAGCAACCAGAACATTTAATTCTACAGAAATAAGAATTTGACTCCTCTCAAAAATGGAAGAAATAACACAGGGAACTATATTCAACGTCTTATAATAAACCATAATGGAAAAGATTATGAACCTAACCAGAAACTAACACAACATTGTAAATCAACTGTACTTCAATAAAAAATAAAATAATTTTTTAAAAATTGGAAGAAATGAAATGACTACCTTGTAAATTCTGTGAGGACAGGAAAGATAGTTTTTCCTCTATGCATCCCCAAAAGGTAGCCCAGTACCTGGTGTGAAGGAGGAGCTCAAGAAATCCTTGATGAGCTAGACTGACTACTCTGAAAGCAGTTTGAAAGGTGTATTAATTTCCTGTGGTTGCTGAAACAGATGACTAGAAACTGAGTGGCTTAAAAGAACAGAAATGTATCCTTTCATGGATCTGGAAGTGAGAAGTCTGAAACTGAGAAGGCTGCTCCCTCTAAAGGCTCTAGGAGAGAGGACTGTTACTTGCTTCTTCCAGCTACTGGTATTGTGATGCGTGGGGTTGCATGTGGCTGGTGTAAAGAGTGTCAGCCAGCAGGGCCTGATCTGGTCCAGAGTGTAAGGAAACATTTGGCCTGAGTTCTCAGGGAAGGGGTACTAAGTAGGTGAGGATGGGGTACTCATCAAGGAGGAGAAAGTGACAGGATGGAAATGCCCCAAAGCAAGAAGAGCTTACAGAGTGAAAGGGAGAGTGACCCGAGATCAGGTAAAAGGACACACAAGGTGCCCGCCCCAGGAAGCCTGCTGCAGGAGGAAGATTAAGAGGAGTAAGATAAAGTCAGGTAGTGGGGCGGCAGGGGCAGTCAGTGATGGGTTCAGGCAGGCGAGTGGCCTGGTCAGCATCTGAGCAGGACCCTCAAGTGGAATAGAGGAGAACGACCCAGAGCCAGCCTTCAGCATCTCAAGAACACCTGTCAGGAAGCTGACTCACAGTGATACGCAGAAGTCCTGGCTGGGCTGCTGGTGAGAAGGGGCACGTGGGCTGTTACTGGTTTCTGGGGTGATGCCATAAGGATGCTCCGGGAGAGATTTCCCTGGTGGTCCAGTGTTAAGACTTCACCTTCCAGTGCAGGGAGTGTGGGTTTGATCCCTGGTCGGGGAGCTAAGATCTCACATGCCTCATGGCTAAAAATACAAAGCAGAAGCAACACTGTAACAATAATAATGACTTTAAAAATGATCCACAACCAAAAAAAAAAAAAATGCTCTGAGAGAGACTTGAGTATATTTGAGTAGTGACGTTGGCTAGAGCCTGGACTCAGACGGCCACAGAGTTCGTGGCTATTCCATTTTCTTGAAATATCCCCAAGAGGCAAATCTGTAGGGATAGAGTGTAGTTTAGAGGTTGCCTGGGGGTGGGTAGGGGCAAAGTCGGGGTGAATGCTAACATGCTCATGGATATGGAGTTTCTTTTCAGGGTGATAAAATGTTCTAGGGTTGATTGTGGAATAGTTGCACATCTCTGTGACCATACTAGTGCCATTAAATTGATACTTTAAAAGGTAGGGTTATAAGACATGTGAACTGAATCTTGATAAAACTGTCATATTTTTAAAAAGTAAATATGCTTAGTACATTCAAAATCTAATCTCCTTCCTTCCTCCTACCAATCTGTCAAGTTTATAAGCTTGGGACGGAGTATGCTTAGTCCATGAAATGAAGTATAATTATATTGTCACTTGGGTGATAAGAAAAAATAGCAATCCAAAACGGAAAGGTTTGTTTGAAAAAGTACAGACAAAGAGAAAGAATATATGCTGTGTAAGCAAGTCTCCTCAGTTTTATTTATTCTTTTTTCATTCAACGCATTTATGGGACATCTATGAAACATGTGAGGCACGGCGCTAGGTGCAATTTTATGATTTCAAAGCAACACATAAGCATATCTTCCATCACACAGACTTGAGACCAAGTTTCCTGTGGTTTATAACTAGGCTGTCGAGCCTCCCATCTTTCTTCCTCCTCACAAGTAGCTTACAAGAGCTGATTTTGGTCTCTCACCAATTGCTTACAAAGATTAAACACGTAATCACATTTGGAAATCTCTTGAGATTTACAGACATGTAAAACACTTTCACAGAAAATTCGTAAAAGAGCTGTGTGTCTTGAACAATGAGTTTGTATGATAGCACCGTTGAGGATCTTAAACTCACGGGGACTGGGTATGGAAAAGCCATCTCACCACCGGGACTTCCAGATCTGCTTTGGTTTTAGAAGGTTGGGAAGCTGACCCAGCTGGGATCAGTAGCCGATGCTAGGCTGATGGCCCCTGAAGAGACCAGCAGATTATGAAGTTGCTGTGGGAGACTCGGGTCTACCAAAATCAAATCAGAACCCACCACTCCTTAGGGCAAACCCGGACCTTAGATCCACATGACTTAAAAGTGTTGTCGAAGGCCCCATGCCAGGTCTTCAGAACCTGCATCTCCAGAAGAGGGCCAGGGATGCTGGCAATCCCAGAAGGTTTGCAAACTGCTGTCTATGACAATTCAGATCTTCTGTGGCTTTCGAAGAGCCCTTTAAAAGTAAAGAGAGTTGGGACTTTGTAAGTCAGGCCTCTTGGAGGTGAGAAAGAATTCCCTGGGCCTGCTCTAATTTATGCTGAAGTCCTCAGCACGTAGTTGAGTTGGGTTCTGGTGATTCTGCATATAGGCAGGCAGTAGCCATTCATCTTATCTTCAACTTAAAGATCACGCCTTTCATCTGTCTTTGGTATTCGCAGGTCAGTCCAATGAACTTCCTCCCGGAATTAACGATGAAGTGGTAAAATAGGAGGAAAGTTGTGTGTATAGTCCTAGCAAATGTTACTCTGATGGAACAAAATGTGTTTAGAGAAAGTAGAATTTTCCTTGGGAAAAGAACATAACAGAAAAAAAATCAAAAGAAAAAAATTCTAGGTAAACAGTTAAGCCACCAAAACATATGTATTGCTTTAAGTTTAAGGTTTTTCCTCCATTCAGTGTCTGAATTTCCTTTATTATTCACCAATATTTATGATTCCAAAAGTGTCTTATTCTCATTTTTCTTGTTGTTCAGTTGGTCAGTTGGTCAGTTTTGTCCGACTCTTCTCAACCCCGTGGACTGCAGCACGCCAGGCTTCCCAGTCCTTCACCATCTCCCAGAGTTTGCTCACACTCATGTCCATTGAGTCGGTGATGCCATCCAACTATCTCATTGTCTGTCATCCCCTTCTCCTTCCTTCAATCTTTCCCAGCATCGGGGTGTTTTCTAAAGAGTCAGGTCTTTGTATCAGGTGGGCAAAGTACTGGACCTTCAAAACCACTTATAGAGTAACTACACCTTGTCAGGCAAATGTCTGAAATTTTATTATGCAACTTGAAGATTTTAAGAATGAGTGAGGGGAAAAATTGGTAGAACAGAGTGGGAAGGACAAACTCAAGACCCTGTATCTGTTCGTACCCCTCTAGACTTGGATAATCCACTTTTAACTGAATCACTGGCTTTCTTTTAGGGCTCCTTCCTTCACAGGGGAGCACAATGAGCTCCACGGAATTAATTAGAACACAGTCCTTCACAGAGAAAGAAAACTTCAAACAATAGATGCTCTTTCAGTAACCACCACAATGTTCCCAAAGCACTAATTGGCTTTCAGACAGATAACAAAGGCTGATTTGCCTTTCCTATTGACTTGAAGGTTTGCTAGCGCTTTAAAAACACATTACATAAAACCTTAGAAATCTTTTGTGAAGATAAATGTGATATTTTTAAGCAGTGATCCTTTGCTCTCATGATTCAAGGTCTAGAGATGGCTCCCAGACTTCTTGAATCAGGGTGAGCATAGATTTTCATTTTTCAAGGTAAACAACACATGAGGGGCTTCATTGTCCTGCTGAGACCTGATCTGTTGGCTTTTCTTGATGAAAAGTCTCATCTGCAGGTGGGCTTCATTTAGTGCAAACTCATTTTTAATGCAGTGATGCACGTCTATGGCTCTGAGCATATAGAAGTGCGGGTATCCCTTGTCTTGCAACAAGGTCTCCTAAAGCAGACTTAGGAGACTAAAAACATTTCAGCTCAGGCTCAGTGCCTCTTCTTTGGGGTTTCTTAAAAACCAAGGTCTCTAAGGTGTCGCTTTGCCCAACTATTACCTAATCAAATGGCCGAGTGGTTAGTGACTGGGATTCAGTCGCGTCACACTGACTCTGTTCCCTGCGCTCCACCATTTTTCTTGGAATTCTGGGTCACTCAAGGGTCCACTTTGCTGTGGTTGTTGAAGAAACCTTGCTCTCAGGGACACGGGTGCATCAAACTTATGCTCAATACGTCACCATTTCAGGCAATAGAGTGAGATTTCTGCAAGTATGTCCACACTCATCAGCCAAACATCTCTTTCCCCACCTGTGATGATAGATGGTATGGCAGGTGTTGCTGGAGTTTACGGAGCCGCTGGTGGTAAAGAACCCACCTGCTAATGCAGAAGATGTAAGAGACCCGGGTTTGATCCCTGGGTTGGGAAGATTCCTTAGAGTAGGAAAGGCAACCCACTCCAGTATTCTTGCCAGGGGCCCATGGACAGAGGAGTCTGGGGGCTACAGTCCATGGGGTTGCACAGAGTCAGACATGACTAAAGTGCCTGAGCACCCACTCACATTCTAGATGGGATCCTCTGAGTCAGCCTTCCCACAGGCAGATGGGCAGACAGGCAGTCCAGCTCCTGCCATTTGTGTGTTCACACCACGGACATGCTAGGAGAAGGCTTGTAGAAGCCCATATCTATGGTAAACTCTTCTGCTCCTCCACGCAGGGAGAAAATTTTGTGCGCTCAGACTTTGGGAAGGAACCCATATCTTTCACTTTGTTCTCTGCATTCTGCAATTCTTAGTGAGTTTGACTGATGGGTGAGCCAAACTAAGATATGCCTTTTCTGGGACTTTGTATAAGGTGAAGAAACATCACGAGCTGGGTCAGAAATAGACAGCAGCTACCACTTTCAAATGGGCCTCCGTTTCCGCCCCCCGCCCCCACCATGGAAGAAGACATACAGCATGGCTCCCAGGTGTAGACAGACCCCAGACAAGAGCCTGCTTTGTGCAAAACAGAGGGGCCAGGACTCCATAGAATACCCACGTGGGGTCTGGTCATTACAGCGGGATGCCCTGTTCAGACAAGCCATCTGAGTACATGAAAAAAAAAAAAGGAAAATAACCTATAGTTGAACAAATGAAAAGCTAGAATTTTCCTTACCTCTAGAAAAAATAAACAAAAAAATTTCTAAAGAAATAGGCACTTTTGTGTATGGAATCATCCGAGAAGAGATTAACAGTTGTATGGCCTTGCATGAATCAAGGAGGAGGTTAATTCACCCACTGTGCGGAGTGTTGGGGACATGGCGCAAGCAGCTAGGCCAGCATCGCCAGCAGTGCCAGCAGGACGGTGACCAGTGTGCAGGCGCTGGGTGGGGCGCCCGGGGCCGAGCTGGCCGGGTCCTTCAGCATACACATCACCCGGGACCAGGACCCGTTGTTGGGCAGGGGGGTGACGCCTGTCACCTTGCACATGAGGTTGTAGATATCCACGACTCTGATGGGAGCGGCTCTGAAGTCGGATTTGAAATCTGCAAGGGAAAGGCAAGGAAGCAAGTGGTCAAGGCCACTCCTGGGCTGGGCAGGGCAAAGAGGGGTGAGTCACGTGGTGGAGGGATTATGCTTGGCATTTCAGCAGCTCTAGGACTGGTAGATCCCCCTTGTCCACAGAACCTGGCCAAGAGATTGTGAACCTGGAAGGTGATCTGGAAGGTTCTAGGTGTGAAAGGAAGTTGCTTTCTATGGATTACGGAGATGTGAGTATGTGCTAAGTCGCTTTAGTGTATCTGACTCTGCGACTGCATGGACTATAGCCCGCCAGACTCCTCTGTCCATGGGATTCTCCAGGCAAGAATACTGGAGTGGGTTGCCATGTCCTTCTCCAGGGGAATCTTCCCAACTCAGGGGATGAAGCTGCATCTCTTACGTCTCCTGCATCTGCAGGTGGGATCTTTACCACTTAGCGCCATGTTTCTTTGAAAGACAAATCAGACAACAAACTGATTTGTGCATAACTGTGCTTCCCTTTGTAACAACAGAACTTTCCTTGAGGACCCAAAGGCCACTTGAAGCTGCTCATTTCTGCAAGCCTCATCTTGCCCAGCTCCTCAAACCCAATTCAGTTGCATAGGTCTCTACCAGGCCACCTATCTGGCAGGGACTGGTTAGCCTGGGTGCCCCCAGCTCAAGAATGTTTCCCATTTTTCTGCCACATGGAGGTCCCAGGACTGGACAGAACCAGCAATTGTATAGTTTTTCTCAGTGAGGCTAATGCACAGGCCACAGAGACGGTCTCCCAAGTGTGTCTGGAAGATCAGTGGAACATTCCTTGGGAGCTTTTCACTAGCAGATAAAGTAACTTAGCTGTGGGGAAGATAAAGAAGCTGGTATTGGAGTTGGGGACCTGAGTGAAGGCTGCAAACCATCTCATGAAGGAGAATGCTTCCACCCAGATGCTATGTGGACACAGGCCCCCAGGGGCAGGGCTGGCTGTTCACAGCATAGAAAGTAAGGGCGCTGAAGGGACCTTCTCTTTCTCCATAGGAGGCAGAAGAGATGCTGAATGAACATCATCGACTCAATGGACATGAGAATGAGCAAACTCCAGGAGACAGTGAAGGACAGGGAAGCTGGGTGAGCTACCATCCATGGGGTTGCAGAGTGGGACATGACTAAGTGACCGAACAACAACAAAGAGTGAATGTGAGATGTTAGAGATATTCATAAGCCGCTTCACGGTTAGGTTCCAAACCGGCGCTTCCAACAAAGTACCCAAAACTATTGAAGTTGAATTTAGGAGGGACTTTTATCCATCAATAGTGGCTTCCCTGGTGGCTCAGTTGGTAAAGAGTCTGCCTGCAGTGTGGGAGACCTGGGTTCGATCCCTGGGTCAGGAAGATCCCGTGGAGAAGAAGATGGCAACCCACTCCAATATTCTTGCCTGGAGAATCCCATGGACAGAGGAGCCTGGTGGGCTGCAGTCCACAGGGTCACAAAGAGTTGGACTTGACTGAGTGACTAACTTTCACTTTATCCATCAATGAAGGCCCAGACATGTGCTCTTTTAGTCCCTCCATAATTTTTTTTAAAAGGTAGTTTTGGGGCTGTAAGGACAAGTTTTCTATCTTAGAAAATAATCTTTATAATTGCGTTGCTAAAACAATCACGTATCCTTGATTTAAAAAGCAAAGAAACACTAACAGCGACAGCAACATGACCCAGAAGTGTCCACACCAAATTCCGCTGTTAACGTTAACCCTGAAATTACAAATACAGAAGCAACAGAGAGAGCTCTGCCACAGAGTATGTTAGATCCAGAGCAACATCTCAAGTGATGGGTTTTGCTCATTTTGAGATATAAAAGTAGAATTCCATATAAAGAAGTTCATGGGCTTTACAGAGCAGCCTGCAGCCACTCACCAGCTGGATAACCTCAGGGGATGGTCAGAGATGCTGCCTAAATCCTAGTTGCAGGCTCCTGTCTGTGCTCAATTGATGGGAGCTGTTGATATTAATAGAATAAGTGCCCAGCAAGGGAAGGTTCGCATTGAAAATATTTACCCCATAGCTTATGTGAAATGTTCACTTACTTTTAGGGTAGGGAGGGTAAGGATCTGCATTGCCTCAGGGTAAACACTTATTTCAAACAAATTCTGAGCTGCCCTGGGAAGGAGAATGTAGAGGCTAGAGTGCCAACCCTTCTCATCTGAAGGAAAACATTAAATTAGCCATCCTTAGATGGTGGTTGTTGCTGCTGCTGCTGCTGCTAAGTCACTTCAGTCATGTCCGATTCTGTGCGACCCCATAGACAGCAGCCCACCAGGCTGCCCCCGTCCCTGGGATTCTCCAGGCAAGAACATTGGAGTGGGTTGCCATTTCCTTCTCCAATGCATGAAAGTGAAAAGTGAAAGTGAAGTCGCTCAGTCGTGTCTGACCCTCAGCGACCCCATGGACTGCAGCCTTCCAGGCTTCTCCGCCCATGGGATTTTCCAGGCAAGAGTGCTGGAGTGGGGTGCCATTACCTTCTCCGGAGGATGGTGGTTACACCTCCCCAGAGAAGAATCAGCCACAGCTGAGGAATCAGTGGGGAGGTGGTCCCGTGACACGGAAGACTCATCTCCCTGACTTGCTGTGGGTGTAAGGTCACCCTGCCGCATCACGTGGTGGCCGTGTCCTGCCACATGTGCAGGTGGAGGTCAATAGCCAATCCAAGACAGCCGCCCCCAGCCTTTCAGACATCTCCTTCTTTAACATTGGGAAGAAAAATTGAGGTCAAGCTCTTCCGACCAAAAAAAAAAAAAAAAAAAGTTAGTGGATGGACTTAGAGATTGTTATACTGAGTGAAGTAAGTCAGGCAGAGAAGAAGAAATATCATATGTGCTTAGTCACTCCGTTGTGTCCGATTCTTGGTGACCTCATGGACTGTAGCCCTCCATGCTCCTCTGTCCATGGGATTCTCCAGGCAAGAACACGGGAGTGGGTCATGGCCTCCTCTAAGGAATCTTCCTGACCCAGGGATCAAACCTGCATCTTCTGCACTGCAGGCGAATTCTTTACCATCTGAGCCACTAGGCTACCTAGAAATAATGTATAACATCCCTTATATGTGGAATCTAAAAAGAAATGATACAAATGAACTTCCTTACAAAACAGAAGGAAGACTTAGAGACTTAGGGCAAGGTTAGATTGTTCCAATTAGGAGCTGGGATTAACCAGAGAGAGCCTGTCTTCCAGAATGATTTCCCTTTCACTTAGCTGGACCAGACTTCCTGACTTCTAAAGCTGTATCTGGGCAGCCGTAGTGATGCTCAGCATCCTGTATGAGCGAGAATTACCTCCAATTAATCAGGAGGGGAGTACGTTTATCTCAAAGTGCAGCTAGATTGTTATAAAAGACCTCGCTCTTAAATTTTCTTCTGCGTAAACAGTCAGTGTGTAGAGCTGTTCAATCTTGCGTGCAAAGTGAAGCCAGAAACGTGATGGTTTGTGGGAGGCTGTATCTGCCTGGAAACAGTTTTGCAATTAGCCCAGTGCATTTTCGTCTGGGGTCGTCTTTCCGACTATAAAAGACTTGGGCTTTTAGTTTTAAAGGAGCGTATGATGGAGGCCTTTGTTAATGGACAAAAAGCTCCCCACTGAATTTCAGCTGTTGCAGCTCTGGGTACTGGGTTTAAAATTTTGGTTTGAGGCTAGATTCATTTCTGTTTTAAAATCTGCCCAAGACGCTTGCTCATAAACACTCCAGCTGACAAGTGTTTTGCGTTCATGATCTGATTCCTCTCTTTTAGGGAGGGAGGAGGTGATGCCTTTGAATGAAAGCACCCCTGTCTCACTGGCCTCTGTGTAAAGGCCATGGCCTTCGATGTCTCCATGCTGAGCTAGCGGTTGACCTCACAGCATCCTCAAGCCTCCATCCTGAACTCAGCTGGCTTCTGAGCTCCGCAGATCTAACCTGGTGCTTGGCTAACAGGTAGCTGTTACTGGTTGACGGTATCAAGAGGAAACATCCTCTGAACTCTCTGAGGCCAATGTCGTGAACCCAGCTGTGCCCTAGAAATGCTTGCAGCTACTGGTCCTGTTGCTTGCTTAAGGACGTAGGGACTTGGATGATGTGTGGGCAATGATGTGGACCCACGTGTGTTCCCTAAGCTCGGCCTCCCAGAGGCACCCGTGGAGGGGGCGGAAGTTGACACCATGTAGCTCTCAGCAGGGTTTTTTTTTTTTTTTTTTTTTTTTTGTGGTTGAGAGAGTGACCTGAGGTGAATGGAATGAAGGAGGGCTCACAAGCATCTCTGTCCGGTATGTTGAGGAGGAGGGCAGGGCTTCCAGGTATGACCTCTAGCCTATCACCTGATAAGAAAGCGTGGGCTTTTGTGAGCTAAAACATTTTGATCGAAACATTCAGAAAAAGGAACTTTGACTGTGGATATCAGGGTAAGCTAATAAGCTTAATGTTTAATAAGGAGTGTGGATAGCAGGAAGGAAGACAAGGAGCTCGTGATCTCATCAGCTGACTCTTGATAGTTGTTGACTGCTTTTCAGGCTTTTTTTTTTTTAAGGGCATGTACAGGTAATAGTATGATTGTTAGAGCGTTTGATAAACTTCCAAAATGTGAATTTTACAGTGCTGTGTTAATTAAAGCAAATGACCAAATGGGCCCCCCTCCACCCCGCCTCTCTTCCAGACCCAGGAAGCCATCAGGTCCAAGAAGGCAAAGTCAATTCGCTCTCATCCTAGACACTGCAGAAGTCATTCTGGCTCATCCTCAAAGTGAGTCACAACACTGTTTCCTAGCCTGCCGTGAGCACATCCTAGCTTCTGGTGGGCCCTAGACTGGCTGACCCGCACAGCGGTGGCCGCTCTAGACAGGGAGGAAGTGTGGAAGTGTCAGACCCCTTGAAGCGAGCACATCGACTCTGGGACTTGTGGCTGTCAGCAACCTGGTGCCTGATAAGCTTTCTTGGACATCAGATGGCTGTGAAGGGATGTTTTGATGAATTAAGTAAAAAATGAATCACAAACATGTGGAATACATTTTCCTCACTGTGCTTGAGATTTAAAACTTACAGGGGGAAGTATTTGGCCACATTTGCCAAACCCAAGAAGCATTTGAAAGCAAGCCAGCCAAAGACATTTCGTGGAGACTGGCTGGCTTTGCTCATAAAGAGGATCCATAAAGAAATCGCTCCAGCCTTTCCGACGGCTTCGCCGTCAGCCCCTGATGCCTTGGGGGAGGAGTGACTAAGATCTTGCCTACCAGGTCCGAAGGCCAGGAAGATGCCCCTCATGGCTCTGAGCTCGTTGTCGTATCCGTGCCAGCCCCAGTGCCAGCCTTCAGGCTTGCGGGTGACAGTGCTGTTCATCCAGAATGGAAGTGACTCTCGATTCTGAAATCAACAAGGCATTGACATCACCCTGTGACCAGGCCAGGGGGTGAGCAAGCATCAGATTCAAACTACCACCCACCCAGAACAGGGCTTTCCTGCTCAGGGGTCTCAGCCAGGGTTGTCCGACCTCAGCCGGATCACTTCCCACTCCAGGTAGCTCGAACCTTTAGAGGTGGCCTGTTAAATTGCCAGAGAGCCCTAGTTCTGAAAGTCTCTTCTTGCACTGGGCTGAACTGTGCCTCGTAATCAGTTTCAGAGCCACTAAACATAGCGTGTCAGAAACAGAAGGGACGTGAAAGTGTACCTGTGGTATAATAAAAAATAGAGTTGGCCTTTGTCCCAGGTTCCCTGGCCCAGAGCACCTAAACCCTTGGAATTTCCTGAGTGCTGGGGGTGTTTTGTGAGTCCTTAGTTCCCACACCTGAGTTTATGCTAATGGGATGATGGGATGATCTTTGGGGTCTGGGGCTAGATAGCTTCAGGATGGGGGCTGGTCACCAGAAGAACCAAGAAGAGAGTTAGAACTTCCAGCCCTATCCTCTGATCTCTAAGACTGAGTTCAACCTTGTGGGTAATGATTTTGTTACCTGAGCCAACACAGTGAGACCCCACGTAAACCCCCAGGAACAGCAGGGTCCAGGGAGCGTCTGGGTTAGTGAACACACAGTGATGGGAGGCTGGTGCCCCCGACCTGGGTTCTCAGCACCCCTCACCACCACAGCGTGCCCTGGGCCTCTCTTCCATTTGCCTACCCCTGCGTAGCACCCTTTATAAGAAGATTGTCATCGTGAGTGTAGCAACTCCCTGAGTTCTGCGATTTATCTCAGTGAGTCATCAAAGCTGAAGGCGTGTGGTGAGAACCCTTAGATTCGTGGCCGAGTCAGACACAAGTGTGGGCAGCCTGGGGACCCGGGACTTGGGACGAGCATTCAGATGTGCGGGCTGTCTTGTGGGCCAGAGCCTTTAAAGTATGGGTCTGCTCTAACCTGGGGTGGTATCAGAGTGGAATTGAAATGGTAGGACACCTGGTTGCTGTGGGAGAAATGTTGCTGGCAAACACAGCGGCTAATGGAATCGCTTCGTTTTCCTAGCCCAGCCTCAGAAGCCCTGAGGCAGTGGGCCTGCACCACCCCAGGGGCCCCTCCACTGGAGGAATCAGCCCTGTCCTCTGTTTGTCCAGCTCCACCCCGAGGAGCGACTCCAAGCACAGAAGTCCTCCTCTCCACTGAGCCAGCCTTTGAAGATGGCCCCGTGTTCCTCTCCTTCATGCCTCGTGGATCTTCACATCCTTTGACCATTCTTCATTCGGATTGGCTTCCAGACCTGTCGCTGCCCTGTCACCCGTCTTTCCTTCAGAACTAAATTTTCCTAGGCTAGCAGCATACTTGAGAGACAGCAAAGCTCACAGGAGGTTTTGCAAATCCCGCGGAGACTGTAGCCAGCTGGACACAAACCAAGCTCTTTGAGGCAGACTAAGCCTTCATTCCTGATAGTCTGATCATCTTCTGGCTCAACAGGGTTTAATATGACAAGTTTTCCAAATGCAGGAGGTAGAACTGACTAGTCGTGATGAATGCATGGAAGCAGCGGAGCTCAAGGACCAGGGATTTACAGGTCTGCTTCCCTGGTGGCTCAGACGATAAAGAATCTGCTTACAATGCAGGAGACCTGGGTTCGATCCCTGGGTTGGGAAGATCCCCTGGAGAAAGGAATGGCAACCCACTCCAGTGTTCTTGCCTGGAGAATCCCATGGACCGAGGAGCCTGGTGGGCTACAGTCGGTGGGGTCGCAGAGTCGAACACGACTGAGGGACTCACGCCTTCGCAAGGCTTGTAACAGCCCCTGTATGCTGTTCTGTGTGCCGTGCGGTTCACTGAGAGCCTCCCCCGATATCCACTTAGGCGTCAACACCTCCTGCTGTGGACAGTATTTTTTTTTTTTTGCCATTTTGGCACAGAGAGGTTAAGTCACACAGCTGTTGGGAGGCAGGGCTGGGCCTGGAAGCCAGGGCGTCAGTCTCCTGGTCTTTATGCACCTCCAGGACCCCACAGCCAGAGGTCACTGCAGGGCTCCTACAGCCTGTCCCTTGCCGCTTCATTCACTGAGTGGCAGCCAGTATGGAGATGAGATTTTGAATAGGATGTGGGTTAAATTCTGGTTTGTTGCTTTCCAACTCTGTGATCCTGGGCAAGCTGCATCTCTTGTCCGAGCTTCAGCTTCCTTGCTGGATGTGACAACACCCACCTCAGAGACTCTGAGGGATAACCTGACTGTGTGCTATGCCTGACACACAGTAGGTGCTCGATAAACAGCTGGGGGCAGTCTCCAGATGCCACCGGCTGCAGGGTGAGGTGCTCCAGGCTTGTGCAGCAGGGTTGATCCCTCCTTTGCTTATTTAGCTGTCATATCACATTCACGGCCGTCCCGTCTCACCCCATAAATCGCTCCCTGGCATTACTACTTTCCAAATCACGCTGTTT
This sequence comes from Ovis aries, assembly GCF_016772045.2. Taxonomy (NCBI): domain Eukaryota; kingdom Metazoa; phylum Chordata; class Mammalia; order Artiodactyla; family Bovidae; genus Ovis; species Ovis aries. The sequence goes on from NC_056079.1 coordinate 13,907,038, forward strand.
CATTGACTCTCTGTTTCCTTAATTTCCATCCCTCCTTTTCCAGCTGTAGCTTGTATTTTTCCACGGAAATATATTTATTAACTTACTGCATTTCTAGTTTATACCCACTTTTGTTCTTTGTGGTCATGCCTACAACACATGCCAGCTTAGCTTCGTTTGTTAATTTCATGTGCTGCTTCCCTCCCCACCCCAGTCTACAAGGCAGTGATTCCTGAAGAACTAGTTAGGACAGGTCACTAGCAGTGTCACTAATTGTGAACCCCGTGGGACATGTATGTCCCATGGGGGAAGGACAGGTGGAAGGGAGATGAAGCCTGCCTGATTTGAAAATTCCAGTCTAACTTCCACATGCAAACATACAGCAACAAGGCATCTCAGCCCTGAAGATGATGGGAGATCTGTATGATTGCAGATAAAGCCACTGGTATTTTTATTAACATGACAGGTTGCTCTGGTGAAAAAACTGTTCTTGGTTTTGTTTTTTTTTTTTTAAACAACTATGTTTACTGATTTTAACAAGTAATAATAACCTGGCTAGCTAGTTATGTGAGAAGCTAAGTGACTGAACGGATTACGTGACATAATCAGACTGAGTGGATTATATGACATAATCTAATTACATGACTTAATGAACCTCAAGAAGGGGAGTTGATGAATTTTTCCCTTGTCCTTCCTGGTGGCTTTTACTGATTCACTTGGTCCTGTGTCTCCTCCCACTGCCCCACCCCCACATTATCACACCAGTGCAGGCCTGTGCAGCCGTGTAATGCACACCTCACACATGCAACCCTGCTGGTGAGGCGGTCCACACCTCCCACGTCCCCGGGCTGGGGTGTCCTCAGGTTACTGGTTGAGGAGCCTCCATCCCTCCTGAAACCTCCCAGGTCCGGGGACCACCATACAGCACCACCTAGCGACACCCTGGGGTGCCCGGGCCCTCCAGATGAAACGTGTGTGTGTGTGTGTGTGTGTGTGTGTGTGTGTGTGTGTGTGAGCTGGGGCAGTGTGGACACAGAAGAGTCCCTGCGAGGCCCGGGGACCTTGTGTAGTGACTGCATGTGGGAAGAGCATGAGAAAGAAGCAGCGTGAGGATGCTGGAAGGAGTGAGGTGGTTTCTGTAGGAGGCTGTGCCAGTCAGAGGGGCTGACCAACCATCTTGGTTTGCCCGGGACTGAGGAGTTCCAGGGATGCAAAAAAAAATATGACTGACCTGGGCAAGCCCGGACAAGTTGGTGACTCTGTAATGAACACTTTCTTGGCAAGTCAAATAAAACCTTCTCTGAGTGTCATTTGTTGTCCAGCACCTTCCGGTACCCCTCCTCTGTACAGGGCTGGATAGCAGTGCCAGGACCTCCCCCCGATTTATGAGCCCCTAAACTAGCTCATTGTTTCTAATGGGAAGGACCCGGAACCCGTTCCTCAGGAGGAACACTGAGGAACGGCTGTTACTGTGTTTATAGACGTATGTTCTAGTATTTGCTGCCTGCCTTGTATTCTTGCTGCCTCACTCCCCTACCAGCTCACCACCAAACGCCTGCCAGAAGCTTGCTGAACTGGGGAAGCCAGGCGATTACTTGTGAGATGAGTGTTCTGGTTTCTAGACTAGATCTTTGTCTCATTCATCCGTGGCATTAACAACAACAACAGCAAAGTAGCCTTCGCTGTTTACCCCCCGGATCAGCAAACCAGTTAATGAAGCTTGTTCGGCACTTGCTGGGACCCATCTCTTTGACTCGGCATTTTGGGATTCCTTTCTAGAGCTGAGCTGAGCTGTCGGGAGTGGGGTGGGGGCGCAGTCAGAAATGGGGGTGGCGCTGGGAAGGAGGGTCAGGGTGACAGGAGTGATGGAAGGCCGGGGAGAAGCAAAGGGCGGCCTGGACAGTCTGCAGTCGCTGCTGTCTGTCTGTGGCTGAGGCACTTGCTTTGCTGAATTGTCCAGCATTTACTCACTTCACACTGCTGCATTTGGAGACTATATTAGCACGTGCTGTTCTTACCAGCTCCTTTTAATTTTTCCTGGGAGCAGATCAGAAAACAGTAGCTAAGCCACAGAGAAAATGATTCCTGAGGAGGCAGGAGGGTCACCAGGTCTGAAAACATCTGGACGCCAGCTCTCGCCTCACACCGCAAAGTGACTTCTCCCCTGATGGCCGAGGAGGTGGAAATCCATCCTCCGTGGGTTCCGTCCCTTGACCACAGTCGCTGGTGGGGGCCTTGTCTGCGTAGCCCTGCTCTGCCTGGGTGACCTCCTCTCCCATCTCTCCCTGGAAACACGCTGTCTACACCACTGGATCCCAAGCCTGGCTGTGCACACAGCACCCTGAATTTATCCCGAGTCTCACTTTGGGTGTTTGGGTTCGCAGGTGGGTAAGGCGGCGACCCTGTCTATTTAATAGTCATCCCCTGGGTGGCTGGGATGCATCGTCGGGCCTGGAAACCGCTGGGAGTCTTTCACCTAGCATTTGTCCCAGGCTGTGTTCAACGATTATCTGTCCTTTCCTAAGAATGCTTCGTCTTATGCTGGTTGCCACGCTGAGTCTGTGTTTCAGCCACCGTGGGTGCAGAGTCAGGCTCGGAGTCGCTCACTTGGGGTGCTTTCCAAAGAGGAATCATGGCGGCCGACTGGCTTTTCCAGTATCCTCGGCTGGCGCCAGGTTCACTGATGGTTATACATCTTGACCACCATCCCTCGTGTCAGCCCCTAAAAGTGTAATTCCTGCTGAGAAGTGGGGTCAGGGACCCGAGTGTCCCCTCCTTCTCTCTGGATGAGGCCTCTCACCCCGTGTCTAGGGTGCTGGGGAACAAAGATGAAATCAGGTCCAATTAAAATCAGTAAGTAACATGTGAACCCCTGTCTAAGGTGTGTAACGGGCCTAATACAAATGAAATCGACCTTATTCCCCTAGCACAGGGTTGTAACAGGAGCTTTCCCTGCCCTCCACAGTGCAATAAACTCACAGCATCTCAGGCTGGAAAAGGCACCCGGTGATGTCTCGGGAGAGGCCTCAGTCGGGACTCTTGTGGAAGGGAGCACGGTTTGGCTGGCTCCGGGGTTTTGCTGCCATGGTTAAGGTCGAGCTAGGTGACAAAGCGCCGTGTCTCAGGCTTTGTGGCATCACTGTTCTAAACCCTCCTCTCAAGAGGCTTCCTTTGGGGTGACTCTTCAGAGCCCTTGGGAGCGGTGGTCACAGACCCTCAGATGTTTGTTTGCTACCCTGCTGCGAAAACAAGTCCCCCCAACCATTTCTCTGTCTTAGAAGGCCGCCTCTTTCTAAAGCAGAATTTAATGTCTTAGGCCCCAGGCCCTGGTCTCACCCTGGCAAGCCCACTGCCACGCACAGCCTCGTTCTGGAAATTGGGAAATGCCGAACAGCAGGAACAGCAGGGCCCAGAGGCGGCAGAATTCCTCAGAGAAGAGAGAAGAGCTGGAGCAGGGCGCCCAGCGGGTGAGCTTCCTTCTACTTCTTTCCCCCAAGATCGTGCTTGCTGAAGCCCGCCGAGGGTGAGGAGGGCATTGCGTGCCCTCCAACTGCTTACGGCAATGACCTTGGTCCTCGCCAGAAGGCAAGCGGCTTCCAGCCCCCGACGCAGGCATCCTGGACCTCCAGCATCTCAGGCCCGTGGGAAACCACTCCGGCTGCCGCTAAAACTCAGGAGCCACGCTCTCCAGCTTGTCTTGATTTCCCCAAGTATTTTGGGCCCGGGGCCTAACTGCCGCTCAATCCCAGGCCTGAGAATTGAGCCTGGCATTTCATATCCTTTGCCGGTTTTTGAAATAAATCTTTCCTCGGGAGACCAATATGGGCCTTTTTTTGGAAGCTGAAGCCTGCATTTGCTGCATTTCTCTCCACGCAGATAAGAGTCCGGAGGATCCACAATGAAGCTCCACGTCTCACGATCTTTCACCAGCTTCTGGCCGCATCTGGCCGCCTTTCTGAGCACGGTGTCAGGAGGGGGACACTGTCCAGGAGAGGGCATGGGAATCAGCCCCTGAAGCTGAGCAGGACCAGGGACAGCTGAGGTGTCTGCCCACCCCTGGACTCCAGCTGGGGGCTAACTGGGCCAGGACAATGGCCACTGGTGGTTTCAACACCTTTTCTCTGTTGAAATCTCTTCTAGGGCTACTAACAATTAGTCCAGGTGAAAGGCCTGACTTAGCTTTCCTCTCTGGGTACTTAGTCACTCATTTATTAGCCTATAAAGAAAACAATTTGTCAAAAAGACCTTGATGCTGGGAAAGATTGAGGGCAGGAGAATAAGGGGATGACAGAGGATGAGATGGTTGGATGGCATCATTGACTCAATGGACGTGAGTTTGAGCAAACTCTGGGAGGTGATGAAGGACAGGGAAGCCTGGCGTGCTGCAGTCCATGGGGTTGCAAACAGTTGGATAGGACTGAGCGACTGAACAATAACAACAAGTAATCAAGAACCAACTGTCTCTATTTATGAATTCCTTTCTTAATTTCGTATTCCACAAACAGGTACTGAGCCTCTGCCATGTACCAGGTTCCACAGAGGAAAACCCAGGCTAAGATGCTACAGACCTGCCCTCAAGGAGCTTCCACCCCGGGAAGCATCTGGGCCTGCCTCCTGAGTGTCTTTGGACCACCCTAGACATTGTGACAACTCCAGTGGCTCAGTGGGTGAAGAATCTGCCTGCAATGCAGGAGACACAGGAGACATGGGTTCAATCCCAGGGTCGGGAAGATCCCCTGGAGGAGGGAACTGGCAACTCATTCCGGTATTCTTGCCTGGAGAACCCCATAGACAGAGGAACCTGGTGGGCTACAGTCCAAAGGGTCAGAAAGAGTCAGACGCGACGGAGCGACCTGCACACAGCCTGCCCAGCCCCTTACTAAGTGCCCCCTGGTGGAGGGATGGATGCAGAGCCTGGGTGGGTGAAAAGATCTGTGGGGAAAACCCCATGGGCTGGGGCTCGGTGAGTGCAGCCACGTGCACGTGCATGGCTCAAAAGCTCCAGTGACGGTGTGACCATTGTCCCCTGACAAGGACATGCAAAGAGAGGGTTTACAGAGGATGGCGACCAGGTCTTAGAGAGACAGAGGGGTGGAGGCACCATTTAGGAAGCCCTGTTTCCATGCTTGAAGAAAGGAGCTTGGCAGGTGTGACTGGCTGGGGCTTAACCGAGGCAGGTGGCCTGGGTTTGTTTTTTTTTTTCTTTTCTGCTACTTCATGGTTAGTCTTCTGGGAAGATGATTCAGCTTCCTGCCCCTGTAGGAGAGGAGGCCAGAGAAGGTACTGGCACTAGTTGGAAATCCAGTCTGTATATTAACTCTCACAATGAAAAACAAACCGTGGGAGCCACTAGGCAGGGGGCCTTGCTTTTATAATGTCAGGGTAATGGTGCCATTCCAGGTGACAAAGTCAATCTGTTTCCCTGCCTTTATCTTTGTCAGTGACAGCTCTCCGAGCAACCATTAAAAAAAAAATAAAAAACAGAAAGAACTCAGTGGTATCTTCCTGTCGGAGCAGCTGCCTAAGAGCCTGCAGAACTTAAGTTGGTGGCCAAAAGTTGGTGTTTATATGGGAAGGGCATTTTTGCCAAGGAAACCAAATCTTGCATGTTTATGGGATGGCGGTTATAGGGGAAAAGGAAGGAAAGATGGGATTCTGTTTTATTGGCCCCAACCAGCAGCAATTTGTCCTGACTCAGCTGTTTTCATATTTAAGCCAGGAAGGAAAAAAAAAAGCTCCTCTGATAGCCAAACCCAGACTCAGAGCAGCTGCTTTTAAAGCTGAGAAACTGTCCCGCTGCAGATGCAACCCAAGATCCCTCGCTGGGCACTGGTACGGAGGTTACAGAGCAAACACAGCATTCTGTCACCACGTGGGGAGAGACTTTGCAAATAAGAATGGGGGTAGATTAATAGTCCTGGCACAGAGTAGCAACAGGGGCATAGAGCGACGTTTTCGATTCTCCGTAGTCAAGTAAGTTTAGTAAACAGCAGGGAGATGTAAAAGAAAAAAAAAAATCTAAGCAGGGAAAGAATGAGTCCTCGCTTTTAGGATTTTTCAGAAGATAGAGTAAAACCCCAATATTAAATCTAAGTATCAGAAATTATAAATTAAAATTAGAAATTGTAACTTTTAAAATTATAATTTATGAATTAGAAAATTATAAATTTTAACCAGGAATTAAAATCCTTAGATTATTAAATCTAAGAATCAGATTATTATTTTCATATGTGAATCTTGAAAATAAAAAATCTGTAAATTTGAAGATAGTAAAATGATTAAGATATTCAGTCTAGGAGACTAAGGTACCACAAAAAACTGGCTGAAAGATATCTAAATTTCTCTTAAGGGGACTGGGGACCGCCGTGATTTTCTAAGGAACCATTTATGTTTTTATGTTATATACACCTTGAGTTACAGTAATATATACTGTATAGTCATTGCACTTTACTCTTTGAGTTGGCTTCTAGGAAGCTCAGAACCAGCTTTGTGAACTGCAGTTCACATCAGGGAATCCCTGTTTTCCATACCTGAGTCCCTAGATGTCCATTCATTTGCCTGATCAGTATTTCTGCTGATGGCCACCTGCCCTCACTCTGGCAGATTAAACCCCAGTCTTAGGTCTGATATGATCGTCCCTTAGTGTCCACAGGGAACTGTTTCCATGAGCCCCTTGGGTACCAAACTCCATGGACGCTCAAGTCTCTTGTACAAAACAGCATAGCATTTGCAGATAAGGACACACTTTCTCCTGGGTATCTCAAATCACCTCTGGATTACTTATGATACCGCAGGCAATGCAATGTGATATAAATAGCTATAAATATAATGGAAACGTGATGTAAATAGTTACCAACACTCAGCAAATTCAAGCTTTGCTGTTTGGAACTTTCGGGAATCTTTTTCCCCCGGAGTATTTCTGATTTGCAGTTGTTTGAATCTACAGATGCGTAACCTCAAATTCAACTGTACAACGACCCTCGTGTGCCAACATCTGCCACTCCCTTTTACCCTCTAGTCTGATCAGTTTGCAGCCCAGCTTCAAATTCATACCGACAAGAACTCAGGCCCTGTCTGGGAACCGAGTGTACATGGGACCGCAGATTCCCCTGGAAGAGGGTGGGGGGGTGGGCTTTCCCATCTGGCCAGGTATCAAAGCTGATGCAAGAGACTAATGAGCATGGGGTCCGGGCAGACAAGGAGAAGGCTGCTGAGATCTTTAGGGCATCAGGCAATTAGGGTTTGGACTCAGAAGGCAAGAGAAGCTCTGTAAAATCAAGCTGGCAAACCCGAGACCTGGACCTGCCTGCGGACTTTTGTTTGCCAGTCACTGCTCTTTAAGGTGAAAGCAAAGCGGAGCCTCTCCTGGCTCTTCACTGCCCTAAAGCAATTGCTTTGGTTCGCAGTAATTGTTCCGCTTTCAACTGAATAGGTTACATTGTAAGCCTGGGTAATTGAGTTAAGGCCCGTTTGTTAAAATACAACAAGTCTGGAGCCACGAAGTCTAAACCTTGGCTCTGGGTTGGAGCCTCCCGTTTGCATCTGCAGTCATCTGACCAAGCCTTTCAATTCTCTCAAGAAGGAAATAAACCCAGCCAATGAGAGAGTTGGGTAAAAAAAAACGAACATTTTCAAGTGGAAAAGGTGAGTAATTATTTACCTTTGGCTGTTTGATAGAATTTGTATCATGGATGTCTTGTCGTGTTTTATGTTTACCTCAGTTATGAACCATCCTTCATCGGCCTCTAGGGTCAGAGGGGAGACAAACTTCCCTTTCTTGTAATAGAACCTGCTCGGAATGTCTTCCTTCTCGTAGACAGTCATGTGCTCCACTCGCCTCACTTTGTTATATATCTGTAAAGAGAACCAAGAAGGACCAGGTTTGCATTCTCTTTCTTACATATGCATGACCATATATTGGACCTGGTGGAGAGGATCCTCTTATAAAAACTTACTTATGTCAAAAATGGTGACTGCAGCCACGAAATTAAAAGATGCTTACTCCTTGGAAGAAAAGTTATGACCAACCTAGATAGCATATTCAAAAGCGGAGACATTACTTTGCCAACAAAGGTCCATCTAGTCAACGCTATGGTTTTTCCAGTGGTCATGTATGGATGTGAGAGTTGGACTGTGAAGAAAGCTGAGCCCCGAATAATTGATGCTTTTGAACTGTGGTGTTGGAGAAGACTCTTGAGAGTCCCTTGGACTGCAAGGAGATCCAACCAGTCCATTCTGAAGGAGATCAGCCCTGGGTGTTCCTTGGAAGGAATGATGCTAAAGTTGAAGCTCCAGTACTTTGGCCACCTCATGTGAAGAGTTGACTCATTGGAAAAGACTCTGATGCTGAGAGGGATTGGGGGCAGGAGGAAAAGGGGACAGCAGAGGATGAGATGGCTGGATGGCATCACTGACTCGATGGACATGAGTTTGAGTGAACTCTGGGAGATGGTGATGGTCAGGGAGGCCTGGCGTGCTGCGATTCATGGAGTCGCAAAGAGTCGGACACAACTGAGCGACTGAACTGAACTGAACTGATGTCAAAAATACTATAGCAAAATTAAAATATGAATGGGAAATTGGTCTGCCTGGGATTAAATACCCCCAAGGTCAAAGAAGTGCATTTATTCTTTGATTAGACCTAGAGCATGTCCTACCTACACCTGATTCTAAAAAAACTAGTAGGGATGTCCCTGGCAGTCCAGTGGTTAGGGCGCCATTCTTCCTAAGTACGGGGGGCTTGAGTTCGAGCCCTGGTCGGGGAACTAGAATCCCACATGCCATGTGCCCCCCCACACAAAATAAAGTACTAGTAACTGTTTGCCAGTAATTACACTGCTGATCTGACGAACACGTAAACCCTATACGTATTTTTAGTATTTAACAGCAGCTTAAATCTGTATGGCTGAAATTAAAACCAACTGGCTGATGTTGAGTCTTTGGTGCTTAGCCAAATCAGGCATTCATTCCTGGGTAGACCTGAATAGAAAATTGAGTTTATCCACTCAACTCTGAAAAATAATGAGTCTTTAGGCTGCTTGGTAGAAAGTTTCTAATGGCCCTGTGAGTTATGATTTCCCATATTAGAAAACCCATAATTCTTAAGGAAAGGCGGGTGCACCCCCAGAAAGATTTTAGTTAAGTGGAAACTCCCATGGCACGCAGGGGGTCTCACAAACTCTTGTGCCCATCATGTGGCGAGCTGTCACCCAAAAACACAGCCCCTGCTCCTGAATAATCCACCAACCGCTTTAGGCAGCTTGCACCTGCCTGACGTACACACCACACTGGAAGCGAGAAGCTCGAGCCACTGATGCTCTGGCATCCTGAGGCCCAGGTACCAAGTTGGAGACACGGATGGTGCTCCGTGCCCACGAAACAGAACTTCTTTGCAAGAAGCCATTGACTGTGGGAGCTGCCAGTGTGGAAAGCATTCTTCCCGGTTTCACACTTACGGAGTTCACGGGAATGCTGAGCACACATGTTGAATGCCTGCACTTGCTGACCACGGGGCTTCTGTGTGGGGAGGGGATGAGGCTGGGGGAACAGCTTTATGGGCACTGTGTTCCTCAACCCCACACTGACAGATCTCAGACTCTTAGGTGGGAGGGAGCAGGCAGGGTTGGGAGGGGTGTCTCTCTCTGGGCCAAAAAGGAAGACACAACAGCCTGCACCAGCGCACCATCAATACCAACCACACCACTGCCGTGAGGACGGGTGGAGGTGCCAGGCCCAGCTCAGGCCCATTCCTGGCTCCCTGCGGGTGGTGCCCTGACTGCAGGTGGTGTGGGACCCCTGGAGGAAGACAGCAATTCTCTCCAGGAGGGGCGGAAGCCCCAGGGCCTGCCCTGGGAGACGACCAGGCCACACAGGGCCAAGCAGTCAGCCAGAGGTGCCACTTGCTCCTTTAGCTCCTCAGTGTGGTGTGCCAGCCACTCAGATGGAAGTATTGTTCGGAAGGACAGGTGAGTGGGGGTCTTGCCATCCCAGGTGCCCAGTTCCTGGGGGGCAAGGACTGCCACACCCTTTTGGGAATGGCACTCTCCAGGGGTGGTCACTGCCCTTGGTGACCGTCTGCAGTCCCTGCCGCGGGCCCAGCAAGCTTCTCGTGCTTCAGAGCCACCCAGGAGGGCGGCGACAATGCTACCAGCTCCCAGGCGGGACAGAGGTGCAGCAGGAAGGCTGGTCAGGGAGCCGCTCAGCTGCTGAGGGTTGGAGTCCCATCCCTGGCCAACCTATGGCACACGCAGCCTCAGCCCGGGTTCACTGGTCACCTTCTCCCCGTGCCCTGATGGGAACAGACCAGACTGGCCGCTTTCTTCCAGAGAAGAGCACACAGTGCGGGCATCCGCTGTGCCCGACACGTGCTGCATGTCGCCCAAGAAGAAAGCAGCCCTGTGAGGGGCTGAGCCCTTGGCAAGCTGAGCACTGCGCATCCTTCATCTCGCTTCAGAGCCACTAACGTTCCGAGCTCATCTCAGACAAGAGAAGACACGGGAGGATGAACTGCTGGGCAGAAGTCACCCGGCGAGGGAGGGGCCGCGTGGGTCACCTATCTCCAGAGTCCTGGCATCCCGAGGTGGCCCAGCGTTTCTGCCTTGAAACTACAGATAAAGACCCAGCACAGACACCCCTGTCCCCTCCGACTCGGCCCACCACCCACCCTTCTTACCTCAGAATGCTTCCCGGGGGCCGGCCACAGGCTCACAACGGGCCCTCGCCCCTTCAGCTGCTGCAGGTCACGGAGGCTGATGTAGTTATCCAGCTCAATCACTTTGTCTATCCAGGAAATGTCAGTCATCCCGTGATCTGAGAAGATGATGACGTTAAGGTCGTCCTGCAGCTCCCGTTCCTTGGGGGCGGGTGGGGGGCAGGAGAGGCGGTCAGGACGGCATCCACAGAAGGGCCGTCTCAACACTGGCTGTCTTGCAAAGAGGTGTTTTCATTTTCTTTTTAATTTTTTTCATACCAAAAACATTCATTTTGTACTGGGGTATAGCCAATTAACAATGTTATGATGGTTTCAGGTGAACAGTGAAGGGACTCAGCCGTACATATACATGTGTCCACTCTATACCCCCAAACTCCCCTCCCTCCCAGGCTGCCACATAACACTGAGCAGAGTTCCCTGTGCTATACAGTAGGATTTTTTTGGTTATCCGCTTTAAATATAGCAGTGTGTACCTGACCTTCCCAAAGTCCTTACTTAACTTACGGGCTTTAGGAGAAAGAGTTCATCCTCAGTTCTGAATTTAATCATCTAATTGTCTGCCTTAATGCAACACGGCTCAAAATCATAGCAGAAGCACTTTGTGGAGGGAGGCCCAGGAGCCCATGCTGAACCTGATACAGACAGGCTCCAGGTTTTTAAGATAGCCAGTCGGTTTTCATCCTCTTTGGGGCTTGCAACATACTCATGTGGGAAATATGATGACTATCACTTGCCCATTTTACACATGTTTGAAAAATTAAGCCCAGGAAAATTTTAAAAATTAATACTTTAAGTCAGACAGAGAAAGTCAAATATCATATGATATCATTTTTATGTGGAATCTTAAAAAAATGTTTCAAATGAAATTATTTACAAAACAGAATTAGACTCATGGGCATAGAAATCAAACTTATGGCTACCAAAGGGGAAAGTGGAAGGAGAAGGATAAATTAGGAGGTTGGGATTAACATATACACTACTGTATATAAAGTGAACATAAGATGGTGATGGTGGTGGTGGCTTAGTCACTAAGTCCTGTCCAACTCTTTGCAAACCCATGGACTGTGGCCCACCAGGCTCCTCTGGCCATGGGATTCTCCAGGCAGGAATACTGGAGTGGGTTGCCATGCCCTCCTCCAGGGGATCTTCCTGACTCAGGGATCGAACCTGAGGCTCCTGTTTGGCAGGTGTATGCTTTACCACTGGGCCACCTGGGAATACTGTAAAAATACAAGGGACTATATTCAATACGTTGTAATAGCCTATAATGAAAAAGAACCGTGTGTGTGTGTATGTGTGTGTGTGTGTGTGTAACTGAATCACTTTGCTATACACCTGAAATTAGCACATTTCAAACCAACTATACTGCCATAAAAAAATAAAATTAAGAAATAATACTTTGCTTAAAGTCATTCAGTAAGGGTGTGGCAGGATCAGGGAGAGAACCCAGGCCTGGTTTCAATGCCCATGGCGACCTGGTGACCGGACTGATAGGCCTGGGGTAAAGCATTGGCCCATCCCACCCGCTGAGCCAGGCGGCCATGCAGATCAGGTCACTTCAGCACCACTGGCCTGGCTGTTCACAGGGGATCTTGCGGTGTTTGGGAGATGCTATATGAAGAAAAGCTTCCCTGGGGGCTCAGCTGGTGAAGAATCTGCCTGCAATGTGGGAGACCTGGGTTCAATCCCTGGGTTGGGAAGATCCCCTGGAGAAGGGAAAGGCTACCCACTTCAGTATTCTCGCCTGGAGAGTTCCAGGGACGGTATAGTCCATGGGGTTGCAAAGAGCTGGACACGACTGAGCGACTTTCACTGTATGAAGAAAAAGAGAACCTACCCCTCCCCGCACCGCCACCCCCAGTCCCTCGAGCTGGACCAGTCAGCTCTCAGAGTAAGAAGGGCAATGCCAAGGGCTGGGACAGTCCAGGAGACAGAGGAGAGGGACAGAGGGAGGTTAGTCCGTGGGCCGGGTTTCCGGTCACCTGGATCCACTTGGTCATGTACGCCATCACGGTGTCCACGGCCTTCACTGCGTCTTTCCTCTGTGCTGATGAGGGCCCGTAATGGTGGCCTTCCACATCGACTCGCTCATAGTAGATGGCTGCGAGGTCCGCCTGGCCGCTCCTGGGGGGCAGGGAGAGACGTGCAGCTGAGAGAAGCCCCCCAGCCTTCTCCCCTCCCGACCTGCGGCCCTGGTGGGGGCAGGCCTGTAGGCTGGGCACAGCTGACACCCTAAAACAAGCAAGCGGGTTCTCCGGGGGAGAGACAGGAAGAGTGCGTCTAGACCTGCCAGGCCCGAGCACCTCGGTGGCGAGAGCCACAGAACGTGCTTCTGCGTCGCCTCCCCTCAGCTCATCAGGACCCAGGAGTTGGAAGAGGTGGCCACAGGCAGGAGACGGTTCTGAAAGCGCCCCCTCCCTGCCCGGTGCCTTCGGAAGATTAGAGGAAAGAGGAGCGATCATTCAAGTAACGGCTGTCCCATTACTGCTGGCCTTCGAGGAAGCCTCTAAAGAAAACACTGAGCTGTAGGTGTAACTGACTGGCAAGGATAAGAGCAAGCTTTACCAGGCCACCTTGCTCGAGGCAGACAGGTTTGTGTTCGAGGCTTGACATCAGCAGATACCCCCAGCACGCTTGTTCCCTGGGCACCCAGGAAGGCTCAGCTCTAGGGTGGACACAGAGTGAATTCTAGCACTGACCACACTTCCTGCCTCCCAGGAAGACTCAGTGCTGGCTAAATGCCCCCTCTGGGCCAGAGTACAGGTGGTAAAAACACAGCTATGTAAGCCTCCACGGGGGGCTGAGACCGAGTGGGAACTAGAGAGATGAACTGGACTAGGAGGCTGAGGGAGTCAGGGAGGAGAGAACACACGGGGCCATGTGCCCTCCCTGCCCTGCACAGCGGGGGGCTTCCCACCGTGACTGCCCTGTCCCAACCCCTCCCAAAGCAGGGGAGCAGAACTACATTGGTGAGGATGCTGGTGATGACGAGTGTAGCAGTACGAGCAACTGACAAAAGAGGAAGCAATGGAAAAGGAATGAAGGCTAACTCCCTTGCTTGAACTTTACGTAAAGATTAATAACAAATACTCTTGGCAGACTGCCTCATATCTCGAAAAACTCTATCTAAACACACAAGGGAGGCAGCAAGGTCTCTCTGGGTGTGGTCTCCCTGACCCTTAGAATGAGAGGATGTGTGTCCTGAACGCCTACAGTGCCTTGGGCCTTGCGATCTACCGCAGGGGAAAAAGAACCCCAGAGTAGTTCAAGAGCGTGGTTGCACGAACGAACACCCCTGCCTGTCCTTCAGGTCTTAGGGAGATGCTGCCTCCTCCAGGAGCGTGTCCGGATGCCCAGGCTCAGCTGGGTAGTCCTTCCGGGCACTCCTGCAGCATTCCTGGTTCATCTCCAGACTGTGACTCTTCACACTATGCTCTAATCGCCCATTTATGCATCCTTCTCCCCTCTAAACCTTGGGATTCTTTCTCCCTGGGGTGCATTCACTCACCGTTGTATCTCAGCTCAGCCTAGGATCTGGCATACAGTAGGAGCTCTGTAACTGTCGGTTGAAGGCATAATAATAGTAAGTGCTGAATGTGTGTGCGCATGCTAGATCGCTTCAGTTGTGTCCGATTCTTTGTGACCCTATGGACTATAGCCTGCCAGGCTCCTCTGCCCATGGAAGTCTCCAGGCAAGAATCCTGGAGTGGGTTGCCATGCCCTCCTCCAGGGGATCTTTCCAACCCAGGGATCGAACCTGAATCTCCTGCACTGCAGGTGGATTTTTTACAGCTGAGGCTCAGAGAGGGGAAGCCCCAAGTCCTCAATAAATGATAGCTATTCTGGGTCAGGCACTATGTTGAGGGCTTTTTATGCATTATCAGAATTCATCCTTACAGCAACCCTATCAGGCACAAATAGCAAAAACAGAGAGTTCAGGATGGTTGTCCATATCACTCAGCTCATGAGAAGCAGAGCCAGCACTGAGACCCCGGTGGGGCTGACTCGACATCCTGACCCAACACGCTGAAAGGACTCAGCAGCCCGCACCAATGGGAAAACATTCTGCTTAGCCCAACTGACTTGTGGAAATGGTTCTCATTCGGCTATCCGGTCCCGCCAACCCCAAGAAGGCCAGTGTAAGGCATGGCAAAGGTGCAGTCACTCTCATTTCCTGGCGTGAGCTCTGTTGTATGGGCCTCCAGGCTGTGGGTCTGTGGTGAAGAGCGTCCCCAGAGAAAAGCTTTGGCAGATTTTGCAGGTGAGGAAATAGGCCAAAAGGGATGCAAGGAGTTACTCAAGGCCTCACAGACCCAAGTCACGGCTGCTGTGCTGTGTGCTTAGTCTCTCAGTCGTGTCTGATTTTTCGTGACCCCATGGACTGTAGCCCACCAGGCTCCTCTGATGGGATGCTCCAGGCAACAATACTGGAATGGGTTGCCACACCCTCCTCCAGGGGATCTTCCCAACCCAGGGATCGAATCCAGGTCTCCCACATTGCAAATGGATTCTTTACAGTCTGAGCCACCAGGAAAACCCAAGAATACTGAAGAGGGTAGCCTATCTCTTCTCCAGGGGGAGTCATGGCTAGGACTGGAAATTGTGGACCTTCTACATCCAAGGTCAGGACCCTTTGCTCCACAAGCCCAGGCTTTCGAATGTCCACACGGATGCCATTCACTGCACAGGGATGGAGTCCAGAGCAGGTTCAGCCCAGCATCTTCCTTCTCCATGGTCATACTCATCAAGAGGGCACTACCTTTAATGATACCATGACGTTCTCATACCTCAAGGTGTACTTCATTCATGGTTTGTAGGAGACATGGCTTTCAAGGTAAGGGAAATTGCCAGTCAAGCATGATTTTCTCTTTTTAGAATGAAACAGACTGGTCCTTCTTTAACAAATACCGTGTCCTCTCTCCTCCATGATGTTGTTGTTCAGTTGCTAAGTCATGTCCGACTCTGTGACCCCATGGACAACAGCACACGAGGTTTCCCTGTCCTTCACCATCTCCCAGAGCTTGCTCAAATGCATGTCCGTTGAGTTGGTGATGCCATCCAACCATCTCACCCTCTGTTCTCCCTTTCTCTCCTGCCCTCAACTTTTTTTAGCATCAGCGTCTTTTCCAATGAATTGGCTGTTCACATCAAGTGGCCAAAACATTGGAGTTTCAGCTTCAGCATCAGCCCGTCCCCCATGGTGGGGACTGGATTCAGTTATTATTTGGTCATTTCTCACAAATAATATTATCATCATTCATACTTGCTAACATGTGGATGACTAATAATAAATCCCCCTGCATTTATAGACAGCAGAGAACAGAACGTCCCTGAGAGTCCCCATAATGTAGACGGTGGGGAAAAGTTCTTTACTCGGGAATGGCACGTTCATACCTATCCCTAAACTTTTTTGAGGCCCATGTTCATTACACTGATGGGCTGATGGCATTTCCTTCACCATGTCTGTGCATAATAGAACTTTCCACAAAATCATGCCCTCAGATATGCTTCTGCGTTTAGCTGCCTTATGTACTTGAGCCTGGAGCGTCCCAGATGTGTGGGTCCACACAGTACATCCTATGTTTACTGTGCACACCTCCAGGGTGGGGCTTGGACGCGGGGAGAATTTCACAAGGTTGACTGGTTGCCCTGAAGTTCAAGGAAATGCTTTTAGGTCACTACGTTTTAGACACTGCACCTTAATACAGCAGCCACTGGGCTGGCTTCTTCAAGGCTATTTGGCATATTCATAAATCTCCATGTGGTCAGAAAGCTAGTAAGTCTCACAGGTTTACCTGATGGCTTTGTGTCAGGAAGCTGTCAACCCCAGATGCCAGGAACACTGGAGCTGCGATGCTTGCGATTTGGGGATTTATATGCATGTCTTTTGTGAAAGACGTCTATGTGGGAGCGCGTTGATTCATGAGGGACCGGAGTCTTCAAGGGCTGAGTGTGCTTGCCTGTTTGGAGCTTAGCTGACAAATTCTTGGTGGCCAGCTGTTTTCCACATGGGTCTGGTCTCCATCACAGGTCAGCTCATTTGTAATGGAGGGGCCGGGTGAGCAGCGACGGATGGGAACGCCTACAGATCTGTTTCTGGCCCTTTATAGCCTCCAGCCCAGGAACCATGCCAGAAGGACATGTGGCCATGAGCCCAGTTACCTGAAAGCTATGTGGGGCCCCCAGCCCTGGGGTTTCAGGGACACCCAGATCTCCCATCACCTTAGGATTCTGTCCAGATCTCTTTGCAATATAAAAAAATTCAGGATGTCACATCCATTCTGTCCAGATCTCTTTGCAACACAAAAATGTTCAGGATGTCACATCCATTTTCCTTACTGAAGTGGATTGAAAAGAAGGAATTAGGCAGAGAGAAATGGAGGCAGTTTAAAGGGATAGTTGAAATTGTTGACTATGAAAAAAATCAGGACTTAGAAGTTAAGTCAGTTTCCCTGACTCTCACCTGCTATTCAGGAGAGCTCTACTGACTTCTGCGTTTTTCAAACTGGGTGTGACGATAGTTCCATGGGGAAGAAGAAAAAAGCTTTTATGTTCTAATATGCCAATAGGCTTTGTACGTTTCCAAGAAGATGGCAGAGTAGGCAATTTCTCCAAACGTTTTCCACCACAGATCTCCCCCCTCCCTTTTTTTTTTTTTTTTTTGCCAAAAACTTATCAATGTTTTCTGAGAGACAAGCATTCACTATATCATGATTAGAGAAATGCTGACGTTCACGTGGCTTCTCTACTATCCATCAGCATAAAGAAGAAAGTCCCAAATACCCGGAGAGTTCCTTGCTCTCGACTCAGTGTTTCCAAAGACCGCTCCTACCTAAAATTTCTCACGCTAGCAGGTAGCAATCACCACATGAAAGGCTCACCACCTCTCTGAAACATTGTGCCACCTCTCCCAAAGGGTTCCTAATCCACTTGAGCATTGTTTATTGGTCCTGGAAACAAGGAAGAACACTGGCATGGCTAAGAATTTGGGACACTCACTTGAAGACATCAAGAGCGCCGCTGACTGCGTTGACAAAATTGATATCCGTTGGGACAGATTTATACTCCAGGCAGTAAGTCGGTCTGACACCAAGAATCTCAACTTCACAGCCTAAGGAGGAGAAAGATGGTAAATGGTTACCTTCTTCAGTAATCAAGATAGGGTCATAGGACAATTTTAGGAAGCAAATAACATTAGTCGAAACAAAAATTTTTGTTTCTTTTTATTAAATAAAAATGTATTAGTGATAGGTGGTGTATTTAGCTCTAATTTTGTTTAAGTGGGTCTTAAATGTCATTTATATACAACATTTGAGTAGGAGGAGAAGAGGGTGACAGGGTGAGATGGTCAGATGGCATCACAGACTCAATGGACATTGAGTCAATGGACTTTGAGCAAAGTCTGGGAGATAGTGAAGGACAGGGAAGCCTGGCATGCTGCAGTCCATGAGATCGCAAAGAGTCGAACACAACTGAGTGACTGAACAATGAATGATGATACAACACTGGTATCTTCTGACAAGAACTAGCAAAATTGGTTAATGGTTATCTTTCTCAGTTTGAAACAATGACAAAAATTAATTAGAACACAAAATGTCTCAATTAAAACTTTTTTTCTATAGAATGTTTACAACTACTAATTCTTCTAGTGTATCTTTGCCTGTTCTAGAATCAAGTAGAGAAAGTGAAAGCGAAAGTCGCTCAGTCATGTCTGACTCTTTGCGACCCTGTGGACTATCCAGTCCATGGAATTCTCCAGTCCAGAATATTGGAGTGGGAAGCCTTTCCCATCTCCAGGGGATCTTCCCAACCCAGGGATCGAACCCAGGTCTCCCACACTGTAGGCAGATTCTTTACCAGCTGAGCCACAAGGGAAGCCCAGTATCAAGTATAAGGTAGTATCTGACTAGCCTGGGAATAATAATGACTAGACTCAGAAGTACTGTACTGATGGAAATGCCTAAAAATCACTGAGTTCAAGCAAGGATTCTAAGCTAAACTCTTGCCTCTTCCAAAATGAAGTAAAAGAATGAAAGGCATTTAGATGTTAGGAGCTGCTATGGCCTCAGTTTTTTCATCACAGGCCCTGAACAAGTTGAAATGGTTGCCCTGAGAAAGAGACACCAAACCTTATCATCAGAAAATAGAGCAGGAGAGGAATGAGCCAGCCTCAGTTTAAAATAGTTGAGTCTATTTCTTGGGCACCAAGTAGGTCACTATGTTCAGACATAGCATCTCCATCCGGTTTTGTTCTAGAATCTAGCCTAGTGGGAGAGGACCTTGTGAAAACAGTGTCAGACTCGAAATCTAAAGTGAGGTGCCTGTTTCCTGGGTGGTAAGGGGACTCAGACACAGGCACGTGTAATTCAGAAGTTGTTTCCTCCTGGAAGCTTTCCTCGAATCCCCATTTGCACTCAGTCTCATAGACTGCGTCTGGCCGACGTGTTGGGGGATGGAGGTGGAAAGAGATGCCCCAGGTGATGAGAGCGGTGGAAACAGGAGTTCAGAGGGAGAAACAATGAGGTGTGTGGAGACCAGCAAGTACAGCAACATTCCCAGGCAAGGAGGGGTCTGGAGGCCAGACGGTCAGCTTTCTTGTAGCCCAGAGAAAACGAGTCCCACGTAAACTTGGTATAATCCTTATGTATCCTATATAATACTGGATCGTGCCTCCATTTTATCAGGAGAAACTGAGGCAGAAAGGCGGCGAGATTTTCCCACTGCCACAGCGCAAGTGTGAGGAGGAGCTGGCATTAGAATCTAGGGTTACCTGACTCTGAAACTTCAGGTATTCTTTTAAAACAGTACCTGATGAATTCAGACATGCATGGACAGAAATTATGGAAACTAAGGACAGAGATATTGCAATACTATTAAGATTTACACAAGTTTATTGAGAAATAAGTCAAAATAAAAGAATCTAAGAATGAATAAAATAGGGTTCTAAAATAAAGCAACAGCAAATGATGAAGTCTCAAAAAACAGTTAAGTATTAGTAATAAGTATTAATGTAGTTATGTGAAAATTTTTTTTGAAAAATAAGATGCATATTTTAAAAATGTTTAATATAATAACCTGTATCCAAAGTTCCAAGTTATTTCAACAAAAATGAAAATAAAAGCATTTTTATTTTTGTTAGCAGGAAGGAATCAATAATATATAGCTTTTATTCTAGACACTGATTTTAAATGATTGGAATATACAGAAAAAAGCTGTATGCATAACTTCTAAGTCACTAAAGGAAAAAAAAAGATGCATAAAAATCAAAGTACATGAGAAGTTTTTTTAGAAAAGAAACTTCCAAGAAGCACTAATACTGAAAGCATAATTAAAGGGAAAATCAAATATACTTGTTTCAAAACAAATGTGAATGGGTTACACTCTATTCTTGCAAGAATGTCAACATGAAGTAACTATAAACTATTTTTTTATAGTTTAAGTAAAAGGACACAGAAATATTAGATATAAAAGAGTAGACCAAAGAAACCCACCAAAAGGAAACCAAAAAAATCACGTCTATCAATAGTATTAAAGTTGATTATGGTCTCATAAGCCTGAAACAGCTACAAATCCACATTAATCATTTAGAATGTGAATTAGTATTTATGTACCATAAATATACACAACACAACACACAGAAGGCTTGGAAATATAAAGTGCAAAATTACAGTCTTGGTAGGAGACTTTAATGACAGCTCAAGATATAAAGAAAAAAGAAATATATAAGATATAGCTACATAAAGATACAGAGGCTTTCAATGTTAGTATCAATAAGTTGCATTCAGTGTATGTGTGAGCTCAGTCACCTCAGTCAACTACAACTCTTTGCGACCCTATGGACTGTAGCCCACCAGGCTCCTCTGTCCATGGAATTCTCCAGGCAAGAAAACTGGAGTGTGTTGCCATGCCCTCCTCCAGGGGATCTTCCCAACCCAGGGATCAAACCAGGGTCTCCTGCGTTGCAGGCGAATTCTTTACCATCTGACCACCTGGGAAGCCCAAGTTGTAGTCAATAGACATTGAATATTTATCTTATTATTATATAATGTTATTATTGAATCTTATTATTATAGAATTCTTATAAGAATGGAATTATTATAAAAATACAACAGTTGGAAAAGCTGACCATATTTCTCATCCACAGAGAAAATCTCAGTAACTTCCCAAAAGTAGAAACTTTATCGCACAATGCATATTATCTCTGACCACAGGTAATAAAGCTAGAAATTAATCATAACAGTTAACTAAAAATAAATCCAACTCATTATAAATAAAAAAGAAAACCTCTATGAAACTTGATGTAAAGAGGAAATGAAAACTTCACTGACAGACTAGTTACTAACAATGGTGAAAATTCTACATTTCAAAACTTCATGGGACACATTTTCATTTAGGTCAGAAGCGAATAGGAACATTGCCATCACCACTGTAATTTGTTACTGTTACAGAACTTCTTATCAAGACAGTTAACAAGAAGCAGAAATAAAAAATGAGTGCTGGAATCAGGAGGCACGCACGAGCATTCCTCTATGGGAACATTTTAAAAAAACTTTTTGTCACCCGTGGCAAAATACTCATTTTGCTTCATGATGCAGCACAGAACACACACTCACAGAAGAAACAGATGTTGTGCCAAACTATGTGCAATGCCTGCTAATATTCTTGTTCTGTTTTATGTAGGTTTTTTAAAACACTGGTTTGCGATCCATATTTAATATCACTGTCCCTGGGAATCAAGACCAGTGTTTGAAAAACACCAATATGAGGGCATACGCCTAGGAGTGAATTTCTGGGTTGCGCTCCTCTATAGTAGCAATGTTAGGTAATACTTTTGCCATTTTTGATTGTATACATGCTTTGCCTTACAAGCCACTTCAGAAGACATATTCTAAGAAAATAAAATTGCATATATAAGCATCTTTAATACAATATTATTTAGAATATAAAATTAAGAA
This sequence comes from Ovis aries, assembly GCF_016772045.2. Taxonomy (NCBI): domain Eukaryota; kingdom Metazoa; phylum Chordata; class Mammalia; order Artiodactyla; family Bovidae; genus Ovis; species Ovis aries. Next base: position 13,928,683 of record NC_056079.1, read on the forward strand.
GCAATTTAAACATTTGGTAATAGAGGAATGTTTAAATTACGGCACATCCAAATAATGAAATGCCATACAAGAATTAAAATTATGTCATTTGTATTCACTGGCATACTATTTTATGTGAAAAAAGGCTAGTGAATAGTTGGTAAAGGAATTATCTCATTTTTGTAAATATTTAAAAGATGATTATGTCTAAGAAAGAATGGAAGTGAATATAACAAAATATAAGAAAGGGTAAAATTTCAGTGGCTGATTCGGTAGACTTCTTCTTGGCTAAACTGAAGTCATTCCGAAGTTCCTTGCCATCCCTTAGAAAAAGAGGAAAATTTCTCAAGCGCCCAGGCTCACTTATGGCTAGGAATGGTCACGTGACCCACCACTGGCATTGATGCTGAGATGCTTCGAGTGGGAAGCTTTGTTTCCACATGAAAAGTAAACATGAGATGCCAGCGCTCTCTTTTCCCCTTTTGCAGTTAGGAATGCAGGTTGTAAGGATATGATCTCTGGACTGGTGGCAGCCGTTTCAAAACCATGAGTCCACAAGCGTGAAGATAAAAAGTTAATATGCCAATATGGAACAGAAGGATAGAAAGAGCCTAGGTTTTTCAACGGACAAGTTACGCTGCTGAACCACATAAAGTACATACTTCTTATGTGATACAAAGAAATTCCTATGTGTTTAGCCATTGTACACTGTTGGCTAGCTTTTCTAAAATTTGCGCAAAGTAGTTTCTAACTGATACAAAAGGATCATAGTTGACTTTTAAATTCCTATTATTATTGAATTGAACAAACTTTCCTAAAATAGATACCTTTTATTTTTGTAATAAGAAACCAAAGACATATTTTTTAGTTGTAACTTCCAACTTCCTTCTAAAAGACCCATTAGGACATAAAAGTTCTAGTATGAATATCCACTTTTTAAAAATTATGAATAGTGCTGATATAAACATTCTCGTACACATTCTTGGATGCACTTAGGTATGCATTTCTGTTGTAATCTGCATAGGAATAGATTTGCTAAATTTGGGATATATGTATGTTCACCTTTATTATTAGATAGTTCTGAAGAGTCTTTCAAAGCTGTTAAATTAATTTGCTCCTCCCTGCACTATATGAGCCTGTGTTTCTCCACCCTTGTCATCACTTGGATGTGTAACTACTAATTTCCATTTAAGAATGACTTTAGTTGCATTCTACTGTGTTATATGTAGTATCTTCATTATTCCTCAGTCTAAGATATTTTCCAAATTTCCATACTTACTTCTTTGAACTATGAGCTATTTAGAAGTCTCTGGTTATTTTACAAATATGTGGATTAAATTTTTCTATTATCGACCATAATTGCACTGTAGTCAGAGAACACATTCTGTATAATTTCATGTAGTTCCAGTTTGTTGAGAAATGCCCTATGGCTAACATATGGTCATTTTTGACAAATGTTCCATGTACACTTGGGAGTGATGGGTATTTAGCAGTAGCTGGGTACAGAGTTCTAGTAATATCAATTAAGTAAATATGTTAATTATGTTGCATAAATTTTCTGTATCTTTCTAACCTTTTCATTTTCTATTTTTTTATCTATTACTGAGAAAGATGTCATAAAAATCTATCATCATTGTGAATTTACTCGTTACTCTTAGTTTCATCAATGTTTGCTTTATTTATTTTTAGATTGTGTAATTAGGAGCATTAAAATTTTAAATTATTACAACTTCTTGGTAGATTGAAATTTTATATCAATGTGAACTGTTATTCTTTATTTAAAAATAGTCCAAGCTTAGGGTCTGCACTAGCTAATGTTATAGCTACACCAGCTCTCCTTTGGTGAGTGTTTGTGTGCTGTGTCTTTAAAAAATGCTATCACTTTAAACATTTCTGCATACTTACATTTTAATGTAAGTTGTTTTGTTTCACATTTTTGGCCCTACTGCACAGCATCTGGGATCTTAAGTTCCCTGACCAAGAATGGAACCTCTGCCCCCTGCAGTGGAAGCTTGGAGTCTCAACTGCTGAACCATCAGGGAAGTCCCAATATACATCTTTTATAAGCAGCATATATTGGTTTTTGTTTTTAATCCAGCCTGACAATAGTTGTTTTTAATGTAAATTTCTATTAAAGCTTAACAAAAACACATACAAATGAATAAATGATAAATGTACTGTTGAACAAATTCTGACAAAGTAAATACAGCTGTGTAGCCAGCACCCAGCCCAGGAAACAGAACATGACCTTCACATACGAGTACCTTCTCACGCCCCCTTTTAGTTACTGCCCTTCGAAGTGTAAACACCATTCTAACACTGTAGATTAGCTTTACCTGCTTTTGAACTTTATATAAATAGACTCTTTCAGATTAATCGGAGTATTTAATGAAATATTAGGAAAAAAAAAACTTTTACATGTAATGGACTTCAGGAAATTTTTGTGTTTAAATCAGCCACCCAAATACATGTCTTGAATTCATGATTCATTTGATAGCTTTTGCCTCCTTTCTTATTTCCTTTCAGATTATGTATGTATGATTATTATTGTTCAATTTTCTCTCTTCTATTACCGTGTATTTATATATTTTAACTAACCTCTATCTGGCATAGTGCCCTAAAGATGATATTTTTTAATTGAAATATTGGTTTATTGAAATATAAATTTGTACTCCCAAAACTTTCCAGGCAATGCAAAGACATCTGAACACTTCAACTCTGAATTTTACATTTCTCCCACCTTCTACGCTTCTCTTGTCATGTATTTTAATTCCTTATGAATTTTTAATCTAAAATTTATTATGAAATATTATTATTATTAATTTTTCTTTTTCTACACACTTACTCTTTCTGTGGCTCTTCATTCCTTCCTCCATCTCTGCGCTTCCATTTGTGATCATTTTTCTTCTGCCTAAAGAGTTTTGCCTTTCCTCTACTCTAAACCTGTTGGCAATTAATTCTCTCAGTTTTCTGTCTCTAGAAAAAAATCATTATTTTGCCTCCATTTCTGAAGGATATTTTTCACTGAATACAGAGAAATGCTTTCCTTCTATCGCTTTGGGAGTATCACTGTATTGTCTTTCTGGATTCCAATGTTTCTGTTGGAAAGTTGGCTGTCAGTCCTATCCCTGCCTCTCTGCACAATTTTCTGCTGCTGCCTTGAAGATTTTCTCATCGTCTGAGGAGTCAGCAGTTCTCATAGCCACGGTGTTCTCTCCTGGGTTTTACAGCACTTCTTGAGTCTGTGACTCGATATTTCTTGTCCATTTTGGAAAGTTCTCAAACATCGTCTCTCAAATATCACTTGTGTCTTATCCTGTCTCCAATCCTTCCTCATGTGGCCGTTTCACGATGTCCCGTATGTCTTGAACATTTTTTCCTGCCTTTTTTCATCCTTTTGCCTATTTAAGCTGGAGCACTGTCTGCAGCTCTAGAATTCACTTTCTAGAAAAGGTTCTAGTTTACTAGTACAAGTCTCCATTTTGTCACTTAGTCCTCTTATCATGCCTCTCTTTAGGTCTTCTGGTATCTGGATCAGTGGGTTTGAGTCTACTGTCTACTGTGTTTCTTGTGAATTTTCAGTCAAGATTGGTCTATTTATTTCCCCTGAGTTTTCAGTCAGGCCTTGTTTCCCCATATTCTGTTTTTTTTTTTTTTAATAGCTGAATGCTCTCTGTTGTATATGGAAAATTGTAGCTATCATTTGCCGCTCTGTATGTTATTAACTTCTTCTGGAAAGCATATGCTTTTGCTTATCATGGGCATGTAGGCTGCAGGCAGACCATCTTAACCCAGAGTGAATTTACTTTTTAAACTATTTATTTACTTGTCTGGCACCGGGTCTCACTTGCAGCACATGGGATCTTTCATTTGTGGCATGTGGGATGTAGTTCCCTGAGCAGGGATTGAATCCAGGCCCCCTGCCCTGGGAGCACTGAGTCTATACTAGAGGACCTCTGGGGAGGTCCCAACCCAGAGTGGATTTAGTCAGAGACGAAGATGATTTGATTTTCCAGTGGTCATGTATGGATGTGAGAGTTGGACTATAAAGAAAGCTGAGCACTGAAGAACTGATGCTTTTGAACTGTGGTGTTGGAGAAGACTCTTGAGAGTCCCTTGGACTGCAAAGGGTGATCCAACCAGTCCATCTTAAAGGATATCAGTCCTGAATGTTCATTGGAAGGACTGAGGCTGAAGCTGAAACTCCAATACTTTGGTCACCTGATGCGAAGAGCTGACTCATTTGAAAAGACACTGATGCTGGGAAAGATTGAAGGCAGGAGGAGAAGGGGACAACAGAGGATGAGATAGTTGGATGGCATCACTGACTCAATGGACATGAGTTTGAGGAAACACTGGGAGGTGGTGATGGACAGGGAGGCCTGGCATGCTTCAGTCCATGGGGTCGCAAAGAATCAGACAAGACTGAATGACTGAACTGAACTGAAGATGACTTGAGGCTCAGCTTGGGCTTTATAAGGGCTTCAGTCATCCAGAGGTCGTCACCCCCTGTCTGCTTCTAGTGCATTCTTACCCGAAGTTATTATCACAACTGAAAGCCTAGGATGTTTTCTATATCTCTTCTCCATGGTGACCTGTGAATGCCAATCTTTGTCATTTCCCCCATGCTGAGATCCTGTTAAAATCTCAGGTTAAAAAAAAAAAAAATCTCAGGTTAGTGTCTTAGACTCTCAGGGGCTGCTTTTGAGGTCAGCGTTTGAATGGAGGAGAACTATGGTGCCGATTGTCAGATACACCCAGTTCTCTAGATCTTGGTCTGTGTCTGATGCGTTACCTTCCCCCCAACACACACAATCCAGCAGCATTTTCAGTTGTTGCTGGAGAGAAGAGTTGTTTCCAAGTATCTTTGCCTGTCATTGTACCAAGTGGAATCCCAAATTTCAATAAATGATCTTTAAGAATAAAAAGTGAACAATTTTATTGGAAACACATCTCGTAATGAAAAGAATAGGATCTTTTAAAAATCAGTTTGTATATCCATGGATGAATATGATGGATCTGTAGAATGAGACAAGTTTAGAATTGACTCTATTCCTATTTGTTAAATCTAAGTGCTGAGAAAGTAGTTTACATAAACAAGTAGATGGCAATAGAAATAGTTTGTCATTTAATTCTTTGAACTGCTTCTTTGAATGCTAACATTCACATAGTGATCTATCATCATAAATTTTAAAATACTGCTTCAGCTGACAATTCAATTAAGTTTTTCTTAAATAATTTAAAAGAGAGCATTGGAAATTACTTGGTTTTTTTAGGTTTTGTTATTTTGTCACTGCATGCATTCTTTTCTATACACCTACTCCAATATTTTGAACTGTTCCTTTGGTTGGCCCTGGAGGCTTTTGAATACTAGGGCAATGCACCTTAGTAAGGTTCTTAATCAACAAGGGGTACTCCTTTCTTATATAAAGTGGGAAAAGGGTGTATTTTTAATCAGAACAGACTTTGCACTATATATGAAAGGTGATGATCTTCAAAGAGATTCCTTTAATGGTGCTCTTGGAAATCCTTACAGTTTGAAGACCCCTGAACCAGGAAAACAGGCATTAGTACTGCTACTCTAAGGGAGCTTCAGAAGGCAGCAGGGTTTAGTGTCATGAGGAGCTGGAGGTAAGATGTGAAGGGTGGCTGTCATTTATTCTCAGGCTTGTCCCCCAGCTGAAGCTCTAGCAGCTGAGCAGAGAGAGGGAGAACCTTCACTGCAGAGAAAACCAAGCATTATTGCTCACTGTCTGCAGATAAGCAGAAAGCTAGATGATGGAGTGAGAGGATTGTGTCTCAACTCAGCAGAGATGCCCTGAATGCAAGTCCTGCGGGAACAGTTAATTTGGATAGAACCTATGTACCTCCATGTGGATCCGGGAAGGGAGAGCCCAGTCCCTGAGTACACAGAAACAGGGGCCAGTGCGATCCTTCTGCGCACTCTGTCCAGGACGGTCTCTCCCGGGTGGAATCTCAAAAGGCAGCACCAGTCATCACCAGACCTCTAGTATTGAAAACCCAGAATGAATAAATAACTGGCAAAGGAAGCAGCCAGCCAGCAAAGACAGCCACGGTGGAACGAAACACGGAATTAGTGAGTGGTAGTTTTAGAGAGGGCAAGGCTCATTATTCCTGGGAGAATTTGTGTGGGGGCTTGGTTTTATTTTCCTTAGTCTTTATCTGATGGAAATCAGAGCATCGGAGGGGCTGTGTTGCGTGGATCCCATGAGCTCTTTCTCTGGTCAGGAGTCTGTGGACCCCTCTCTGGCTCCACCACGGGCTCAGTCTGTGGGCCTGGGCGCCCTGCAGCTGCTTCCAGAACATTTTCATGGCCTCCCCAGGAGCGTGAGTCTGGTCAACTGAGGGCCTTCAGGTCACCCTAGCTGTGCCTGGGGAAAGAGATTCCTGAATCTCTGCACAGGAGTCTGTGGGGAAACAAGGGCAATGGCCTGGCTCTAGCATTTTCAAAGACGAGCCGGGAACTTGGCAGGAAGCGTCTGGCTTCACCAGCCCATCAAGGGCAGGCCTTGGCTTTGCTGCATCTTGTTTCCTCGTGGTTCCCAGGGAACTTGGAAGGGAACTGCCCTTAATTAGGGCTCATTGTCTAGGTCCTCATCTTATCTCTGTCAGAAGTCTGTTTTCCCATCTCAGCAACCCAATAAAAATATCCTGAGCTGAAAATAAAGAGTTAGACGGAACTTAAAAGACAGCCCAAGAGAACCACTAATCCCATGCACCTTTATGCAAACAAGAAAGAATAATTAAGGCTTTCTTCTTCAAAACACTTAACTTCCATCCACTAGAAAATTATTTTAATATATCCTAGCAACACTTGACTCTCATGGATGAAAATACTGTCAAAATAAACATGGGAACCTGCGATGGTGACAGTGTCAGCCACACCCCCAAGGACACGGCATCCGAATGCAAGGAACAGCCCTTCACAGCAGCCTCACGTCAACGAGTTTTATTTTATAGCTGAGAAAACAACAGCCTCAGGTGGAAGAGGTGACTGCCCCAAGGTCTCCTTGCCGTCTACTAATCAGCTTCCTGGCTCTGAAACTTTTCCGCTGTTTTCCTGAATAATCCTTCCTTCCTGGCAGCTCCCTCCAAGGACCACCAAGCTGAGCCCGTGAAAATCACGCCTCTCCAAACTTCCTAGAACACAGGTCTCACCTTCCAAGTGCCTCTCGGCTTGCCAACTCTGATGCATCTTGTAACAATAACCCTTGCAAGCTGCATTTTATGCGGGTGTACGGCTGCTGAATATGTGTCTCAGGAGAGCTTATTAAAACAGCTAAGCCAATTAGCTCTCTTAGACACATGTAACCTTTTCCAGGGAGACACATCGGAGGCACAGGAGCTTGTGGGGACAAGTCCTTGGGGGAAGCTTGGCCTTTGATCTCAGAGACCCTTTCCCGAGTCGGCCTGGCCCACAGGGCTGGGAGGACTCCTCTGATCTGGGGGCCTTGGGGCTGGGGGGACTGGCCCGGGCACAAGGTGCCACAAGAGCTGGCCCGTGATCAGGGGGAGGGAGCTGAGATGAGAAGCATCCATCCAATAGAGAGGATTGTGGAAACTCCACCGAAAATGACTCACTGGGCATAAGAGGTGACTGATAGGAACCCAAGGGCGGGGGTGGCATGTGCCTAACCCTGGCTGGGCAGCTGCTTTTGGAAGGCTGTGGGGAAACTTCAGCAAGGCATTGTGAGGCCATTGTTAGACACCACTGACGCGACTTAGCAGTAGCAGGAGTGAGTGGATTCACTAACCAGAACAAAAGAAGGTGTTTTGTTTTTTCTTTTCCTGTTTAATTGAAAAGTGTGGGGAAAGAATCATGACAAATTTTATTCTTTCTACATTTTGTTTCCTTCAAAAACCAGTATGAGATGAGGTACAATGATCGTTGTCACTATACAAGCCCAGACTCTCCTGCAATAGAAGGAAATTAAAGAATACTGTGGGGTTATTATTATGAACCCTTCTTGATACTACACTGAAGTTAAACAGCTACAGAGTTTGGAGCTGGCCAGTGATGCTGCAGATAATAAATCCAGATGCTGTCTTTGCCCCTTGGCAGGGAACCCTGGGATGGCCACTCTCTCCTGGAACCTTTTCTTTCCTCTCGTCTCAGCAGCAAGTGGGGCCAACAGATTTCAGCTGGCCTGCTCTCCAGTGGGCCCTCTCCTGCCCCTCGGGTGACGTCAGGCCGCTCATCAGATTCCTTCAAAGGGTGATGTCACTCTCCTTCGTTGTACTTTTCACGGCTCTTCTGTCTTTCCTCCTGCTTCCAGAGCAACCCCTTTGCTTCCTCTGCAGCCTCACTCGCCCCATCTGATCCTCGAGCGCCACCTTCCCCCAGGCCATGCCTGGGACACTCTCCACTCTGCTTGTCGCCTCTCCCCTGGCTGACCTTCCCGGCCACAGCTTCATCATCCCGGGTCCTCTCTGCACCACCTTGATGTGTCTCCAGCTCCCCTCTCTGAGCCTGTGACTTGACAGGGTCAACTCAGACATTCCTCTGCCTCCACACCGCTCCTCTTTCAATTCCCAGGTTAGGCAAAGACTCGACCTCCCTCTGTACCAATCTGTAACCTGGAAACCAAGTGTCTGGCTGGTTGCTGCTCGACCCCTCCATCGCAGTTGCAGTGCGTCGCCAGGTCCTGGTGATTTTAGCCCCTAAGTGTGTCCCCAACCCCCCCCCCCCGTTTCTCCCCATCTCTGCTGCCCTCGTCCACACTGTTCTCACCTCTCTCCTGGGTCCGTGCAGGACCTTCCTGGTGGGCTGGCCGCCCTTCTCCACCCCCTCCGGATGCCTGTGCTCCCTGCTCCAAGGCCCTGCCAAAGTTCTCTTATCAAATTCACATACTATACTGTCCCCTCCTTCCTTAAGACCCTCCAGTGACTTCTAGTTCCTCTCAGGATAAGAATACATTTTTCAGTTGGCCCATGCATGGAGCCTGGCCTGACCTCAGCTTCTCTCCACCCCACCCACACCCCGTCCATCCTCCTCTCTTAGTTTTTTGAAACTTCTAAGCTCCTCTCATCCCTTAACACACGTCATCTGCTCAGATCGGATGCTCCTTCCACCACTACCCTCCCACCATGCCCTCAGGTGTTAACATACATCGCCCTCTAGGGTGAAACCAGATCCCCTATTAGATGAAGTCATAAGGCAATCGACTTTTCGTCATTATACTTTAAAGAAGTGGACTTTTCATTTATCCAGGCAAGTATTAGATTATCATCTGTCTCCTGGATTGGATGGATGGTAAGTTCCCTGGGGGAGCGGGGCAGAGGCGGGGAGAGCCTGTATCTGGTTTTGCTCATGGCCGTCTCCTGAGAGCTTATTAGGGGCCCTGAGTCACACCCTTGTAAGATGTTTTATGAAGAAGCAGATTTGCCATGATTTGTGAAGAATGGGAGTGCGTCCCTGGGTTTCTCTTTAAGGCTTTCCAATGACTATAATGGACGTTGCTGAGAAACCCTGGCTGAGACACCATCCTGTGAGAGGAGCCTGGCTGTGGCTGAACAGCTCTGAAGGCTCGGGAGAGCAGGGGGAGCAGTCCGCGGCAGGCAGCACTCCAGAGCGACGCCACCCTCCCCAGCCTCTCTGCCGCGGGACTGGCTGAGCCTCTAAAGGAGGCTTTCGAAGATCGATCACGCCTCTGAGACAACCTCTGACCTGAAATGCTAACGTGTCCCCTTTTCCTTGCTGATGCAGACAGACCACGGCAGCATCGACACAGACCTTACCCCCAGGTACCAGCAAACAAAGGAAAGCACCCAAGGTGCATTCAACCCAGAGCTGTTGTTTGGTCACCAAGCCGTGTCCGACTCTTTGTGACCCATGGACTGCAGCACGCCAGCCTGTCCTTCACTGTCTCCCTGAGTTTGCTCCAACTCGTGTCTGTTGAGTCAGTGATGCCATCCAGAGACTCTTAGAGAATTCCGACCCAAGAGTACTTGGCAGACAAAATGAACCAGAGGGTTTGGGGGGTGTTATTGATACTTTGATGAGTTTTTGAGACATGTTTCTCTCACATTGGGAAAAAAACCCCAAATCTCCTAGATATTATAGATGTATATATGTTGTCGTGTCAAAGACCATCTGGTATTTCTCATCACTATGTTCTCTTGTATTGTATGAGCATTGACTTGTGAGTGTAGTATGTATGTGTTTGTTTTTCTAGCAAAAAAACAACAACATAGTTTTGATCTGTTTCCTAAAGAGCTCTTGATTTAGAAGTATAGGTAACTGAAAATTACTTACTGACTAAAGCCTCTTCAGGTCCTAAAATTGCAACCACCTTAAAGATCAATGCCAAACAGGCAGTGTTACTGGAAAATTTAGTGAAAATCTGGGTCCCTGTGTTTGAATGTTTGAAAAAACTATTCCAGTCTTTAATCCAGATGTTTGGAGTCACATATAGATAGAATCCAAGAACTTAGACATTTGCATGATTGATGCTGGGCTCCTAGACTGCCCCCAGACTAGGTTCATTTATCTAAGTTTGGCCAAGGGAAAGCTGTCAGGGACCTAGCGTGGTGGGGCAGAACAAGATGCTGTGAACAGTCCGCAAGTCCTGATCAGTAGCCAGGAACTGTCTCCTCACTTATCCAGACTAAATCAACTTGATTTTAATAACCCAAACTGGACTGGGAAGCTTCCTTGGTGGCTCAGACAGTAAAGAATCTGTCTGCAATGTGGGAGGCCTGGGTTTGATCCCTGGGTTGGGAAGATCCCCTGGAGGAGGGCATGGCAACCCACTCCAGTATTCTTGCCTGGAGAATCCCCATGGACAGAGGAGCCTGGTGGGCTGTAGTCCATGGGGTCACAAAGAGTCAGACACGACTGAGTGAGTACACGCAAACTGGACTGGAGCTGGGTCACATACCCACCTGTTAACTCCCCACCCAGCCCACCTCTGGGAGGCAGGGGAGGAGAAGCTGGTTGGAAATGTGTCTTTCCCCACATAAGATGTCTTATTTGTTTCGACACCTGCACAGGATAGAGGCCATATCCACACCCAACACCATCCCCAGCCGTATGAACATTTGCCCCCAGTTCTTCCTGACTGCTTGGCCTTACGGAGTTAGTGCTGCAAAATCATGACTGAAGATGTAAACTTAGAGTCTCCAAACGCTTGCTCCAAGAGTTTTAACCACAGACTCCTAAAAGGCTGCTGCTTTTGTTCCTTTGGAGGCGAGGGGGGCGGGGTGCAGTTCATCAGAGTCATGAGAATAAACTTGAAAACTTCTGCCATTGTGTAAAGTAACATCAGTTGTTCACAGAGCTCAGATTCTATTTCCATGCAATGGTTTACTTACCCTCCTATATTCCCCCATGTCACCTCTTCTCCTCAAGGCATCCTTCTCCTTGGTTTGGTCTCCATCTGAAGTGAATACTGGAGACTCTTCTCTTCCCTGCTCAATAAAACCCCCTGGACTTCGAACCAGAGGGATGGAACAGGGAAATAAAGTTAGGGGATGACACACCCTCAACTTATGCTTCACAGATCACTCCTAGATCCTGGCTGATCTAGGGGAGCCTTCCCTCCAAGTATTTGATTTAGGGCCTGCGATCATTTCCTGAGGGGATCATCTCCCCCCTGCACAGCTCCATGGCATCACTGGGTGGGGAAATGAAGGCTCTGCTTACAATATTAAATTTCTCAAGACTCGAGGTGGGGTCCTTTGGACTCTTCACCAGTGATCAATTTTTCAGTCTGCCGCTTTATCTACCTGACAGGAAGACTTGAACTCCTGCCATTTTTAAATTGCACTTCTAAATATTGACTTCATGGCGAGACTCGAAGTGTCATAACACAGCTCACTGGAGCAACGAAGATTTCCCAGGCCTCGTCAAGAGGTCTGTACAATGTCCAGTGGGGAGTGGAGAGGGGAGAGGAGGATTTGAGAAGCAAAGAAAACCAAGTCACATTTGGAAGAAATGCCACTGCACTCTGCTTAATCTTGCAGAGACCAAGGACCACACCGGGCCAGGTGCTGTGTCTGGAGGGTGCTGAGGTGGGAAGGGAAAGGACAGCAGCGGCTGCTAATGCCTTAGCAGTCAGCCAGTAAGAACGGAGGGGCCGGAGCATGCCGGACGTGGGCTGGGCGGCAGGCCCTTCAGAGCCAGCAGGTTCTCAAGGAATCTGAATTTGTGGATCCAGTTTACAAGGACTGGACGGTGTCTAAGAAGCCAGAGACTTTTCATCCAATTTCTATCAAGACTTCCACACAGCCAGACAGTTAGCTAATCTTCGTTTGGAGGAAATTCTAGGAGGTTATCTTTCTTAGCTTCTGCCCTCCTGACAGGTAACACCTTAAACTGACCTCAAGGAGTATTTGTCATGTCACATTAGCTGGGACTCAGAGAAAGCGACTGGCTTTTTCTTGCCCTTCAGGAGCCATTTTGGAGGTGCAGCAAGATACTTTACATGCAAACTAGCGTTGAGACTTTGTAGCTACTCGGTGATATATAAATTCAAATTGTTGATTATGGTTACGGAGCCAGATGCCCCAAGGTGAGATCAAGAGTGAAGCTCTGTAGTAGGACAGAGAGAAGTCTGAAATGCGGCAAGTGTCTCCTTTAGGGTCTTCCCCCACCTTTCCGGGAGCATCGGCATCCAAAGCCACCCAAAAGGTCATGGGAGAGGGGGAACATAGGCCGATGAAGCATGTGAGGAGAGGGGAGGAGATTCCGGGGGAGATCCTCTTCAAGGCAGGAAGAACTCAAGTTTCAAGACACGGAAAGTTAAATTAATCCGATATTGTGGAAGGTGACCCTTACAGCACCAGGGCAATATTAGTCTTGATGGTCTGTTCTGAGGTGGTCCCTAAGACAGTGCAATCCATCTGTGCCTCTCCTGGGCCTAAGCACCAGGATCCTTGTGCTTTTCGATGCTGATTACTGCAAATGACCTCAAAATGCAGCAACGTTTGGCTCTGGACCTCATCATGTTGTGCTGAAACTGAGCCTGACTCCTCTCGGAGTCTGATTAGCTTGGCTGAGGCACCCAGTTGTTTTCTTAATCTTACATCCAACTGTTTGAAAAATGGAGCCTCCATTTAAGGTGATGGCATCTTCTAAACCTTACCCTTGCTTGAAAGCTTTTTCTCACGTCAGGCAAGGTAGCCATTAGGGACGAAACCCAAGGTGTTTCCTGAAGCAACTCTAATACGCCCCCAACTCTGCATCTGCCAGCAGGACTGGTCTGTTTGTTCCGCTGTTCAGAGGTGAAGTAGCAGATGTGATGTGAAAGCCGCCCTGGTCGTCCCAGGCTCACCTGTGGACGCTAGTCACTGCTCAGCGGCAGCTTTAGGGCACTTGCTGCAGCATGGCAGGTCGCCCCGCTCCCCATCTGTCTGTGTTCCACGCTCCTCCTCCGGGAGCTGGCATGGCCTTGAATGCCCTGAACCACTCTCCATGTGACCGCCGCCAACCAGCATCCTGCAAACTCCTGCTAAAGGCCCACGTCCTCAATGTGGGCCACCTGTGACTCAGCCTGGGCTTACTCTCCCTTCTCTCCAGGCTTCCCCATTCCCCCAGAACCCACCACGCTCTCACCATTTCATCAGGCTGCTTTGCCACCAGCCCAGCCCAGTGAAATCCCTCTAGCAGCTTCTCTGCTCGTACCCCTCATTTCTTCTAGGCCTCCCCCATCTCTCCTTCCACAACAACAATCATCTAGGATTGCACCATGAAGCAATAGGAAAAAAGTGTCTGCAGCCATGTGTGTGGAAAAGTCAAATTGCCCACTTGCCTAGCAACACATCCGGTCAATGGGAAGGCAGAGGTGAGTCGATTATTTTGTTGTCATGGAATCCTGTCATCCTTAATGACAGAGTTTTGGCTGACAAAACGAGAGCCTCCCGGACTTCCCTGGTGGTCCGGTGGTTCAGACTGCGCTTCCACCGCAGGGGGCACAGGTTCGATCCCTGGTTGGGGCAACTAAGATCTTAAAAGCCATGCGGCGCAGCCAAAAAATAGAACAAAAGAAAAGGACGAGAGATGCTGAAGTCTCCTTGCGGCCTCCAGGACAGTCTACATGACTGCTTATCTCCCTCACTGAGGTAAGTTAAGTCCTTCAGTTTCTCACTGACTATATGTATAGCAGGCAGACTATTAATATAGAGGCTTCACTGAATGCACAACCAAAAAGTTTCAAGAGCTTTGAACCCTCTTTTCAGTATTGTAGGAGATCTCAAAATCTACAGAAATGGTACTCCAAATTCTTTTGTAAGACAAATAAGTGCCCTATTACTTCTCTCTCCTGGGTATCCAAAATTTTGCCCATGAAAATGCATGCTATGCTGCAGAAATATTGCTGAACCAAGGATAGTAAGAGATGGCATAGTGTCTGGTCTGATGCTAGTGTTCAAACCAAAATATAAAGGAGACTTCCCTGGTGGTTAAGAGTCTGCCTGCCAATACTGGGGACACAGGTTTGATCCCTGGTCTGGGAACTAACATCCCACATGACGCAGGGCAACAAAACAGAGCAAAAACCCTGGCCTGGTCTTCAAACACATCTATGTGCAGCAAAATATGAAGGACCACTTCCATAAGGTTCTTTTTGACCAAAGATCCCAGTTTTTCAAACCCTGGCTTGGTCTTCAAACACCTCCACGTGCATGCTTGTCTTCAGAGACGCCGCTGCACTTTGAGGTTTGGGAGGCTGGAGTGGCCCGGAGGTCAGCACGCTCACCTGGCCAATAGTACATGTAGACCTTCCTTCGGGCCTTGGTCAGAGTGACCCACAGAGGTTCTGATCCATTCCACCAGAGGGGCAACCGGCTGTCTCTGTTGATTCCTAAGTCAAATGACTTGTTGGTGTCGGGGTCCCACATGTAGTTCCCGGTCATCTGATGGACCTCACAGTGGCGACCTACATTAACGAAGACACAAGGCTGTCAGTTTATTGTTCTGGTGTTTTTACACATCATCTTTATTTTCTGAATTTATAAGCCATTCGCGTTCATTTAGGGAGCAAAGAACAGCATATATTCTTGGTGGGGTTTTTTTAGTATTATTATTTTTTAAATCATAGATGTTTCTTTTCTCTTAGATTGTACCATAAAGGCAAACAACCCAGTAAGAAGTCCAATACTGATTGACGATGGGGCCATTTCGAGTGAAAGTAATTGGGCAAGTCTGAAGCTATTTTAAGTTAAACTGAGACCATGGTGTGTAAAACCTGACCTATTGTTCATGGCTCGACGTCTAGAAAAGAATTTCAGCGTGAACGCTGTAGATTCCCATGGGCTTGGGTTATGTTCTCAGCCTAGAGTTCTCTCTGCAGCCTTTCCAAACCCTCCTCCCACAAGATCACGAATCTAGACGCCACGGAGTTTGTTCCCATTTTTCCCGGATAAAGAGAAGTTATCGCTTCAAGTGCTGAATGATGATAGAACCCCTGATGTTTGGAACAGAATGGTGAAAAATAGACTCCGCTTTGAAAAACAAAGCAAGAAGACAGCCCTCCCAGTGGAGTGTGGTACAGACACGAGAGGAGCTTCTGTTGGGTGCAGAAGTGAAAGACACAGCGCTTGGACTCATTTGAAACATGAGGCTTAAATTATTTATTTTGGAGCAATCTGTTACATCTTTAAAGTAAAAATAACACAAACATTGGCAAGTGCATCAAAAATTGCTGCGATTTAGTGAGCATCATTTGGCACCGGGATGAAACAGGCTTCATCGAGCTCACTGACGATGCTTCATCAAAGTGGCTTTTTTGTTTCCTTGTTTGTTTGCTGTTCTTTCTTCTTGCCAGCGCCTACTCTTCAACACCCACACTTTACTTTTAATCAAAAAAGGAGAAACTATAAAACACAATTTTGAAAATTTGTAGACTCAAAATATCCCAAAGTAAAAACCTTTTATTTCATCATAGAAACTCAGGTGTTCCACAAGCGATGCTTTCAATTTAAAGCCCAGAGAGCCAAACAAAATTATTTTTGCCCAAAACTATAGAGTTAGTTTTTCGACCCTGACCAAAGCTTTCACATGTGAATTGACAGAATTAACAAATAAATAAAAACTTTGAGCAAATTATCCAATGACTAAAGAACTTCTTAGTTTCATTTATTCCTCCAACTAACATTTATTAAATGCTCCTATGGACTATACATTGTGAAAGATGTAGAGATTCGCATTTGAATAAATGTGGTCCCCATACTCAAGCACCTTGTTATGCGTGTTGTTGTTTAGTTGCTAAGTTGTGTTCGACTCTTTGCTCCTCCGGGGACTGTAGCCCTCCAGGCTCCTCCGTCCATGGGATTCTCCAGGCAAGAATACTGGAGCGAGTTGCCATTTCCTTCTCCAGAGGATCTTCCCCACCCACAGCTCGACCCACGTCTCCTGCACTGGCAATTGGATTCTTTACCGCTGAGCCACCTGGGAAGCCCTTGCTATGTATAGCATTGGCCAAAAAGTTCAAATAGTAGGGAGAAGGGGCGTGTGTGTGTGTGTGTGTGTGTGCGCAGCAGTCTCTACTTTTAATTGGAACTGTTTTGATTACTCTAGAAGAAATGCATGAAACCCAGATGAAAGCAGGGGCTAATATGATTCAGTTTTGAAAATGTTCTGTATTCAGAGAAGCGTGAAGCAAACAAACAAAAAAAATTTTCAGTATTTACAAATTCCGTCCTTTGTCTCAGAAACCCTACAATATCATTTGATGAAATTTCCCTCTTTTTTTTCAACACTCATATTCAACCCTCTAGACCCAAAGATTTTCAGGCTTTCTCACTATCCTTTGCTCTATCCCTCATGGGTGAAAAGTGATGGCCTCCCCCGGACGGTAGAGCTGTGATATGACTGGATTATGGGGTGTGTGTGTGTGTGTGTGTGTGTGTGTGTGTGTGTTTGTGAGAGAGAGAGAGAGAGGGAGGCAGACAGAGAATATTCTCCTGGAGAATTGCTGCTGAACTAAATTCTCTGCCTCTCCCACTTGTATTTTTCAGATACCCGTAAGGCCTCACTGAGGAGAGCTAAGATCTGTGTGTGCAGCTCTACCACACTTTTACATTTCAGACGATGAAGTCTTCTTTCCTGTGGTCATCTGGGTCTCTTCACTTTTTCCCTAAAGGGTCTTTGGTTTTCAACATTAGCTTTTGTATCTTCTTTCCATACCAGTTGGTCATGGTGCCTGTAGACTCCGGTGAACCTCAGAGACCTTAATTATGGCCCTCCCCAGGGGACTGCCTTTGAGATAAGACCTCCAGAGAGGGCTTTGGTCACCACCGGCACCCGGGCTGGTCCAGGCTGGCCCAGAGTTGCACGTCTCTTCTAAGGGGAGCTCAGACCTAAGCAGGTAAATTAGCCATCCCCACTGTCCTGAGACCCAACCCCTCTCCGGAGGATGAACGACATGAGCACCAGTAGGGAGGGTCCCAACCACTTCCTGGGAGAGGATGGTGCCCAAGAAGATCCCGGAACCAGTGGTTTCCCTCCTATCATTAACGGGTTTCGAAGTGAAGAGGGAGACCTTTCAACAAGAAGGTCATCTTGGAACCCTGCTCAGAAAGTGAGTTTTATTCTTTGGGGCTTCCCCGATAGCTCAGTTGGTAAAGGATCCACCTGCAGTGCAGGAGACCCCAGTTTGATTCCTGGTTTGGGAAGATCCGCTGGAGAAGGGAAAGGCTACCCACTCTGGTTTTCCTTCTATGATTAAAGGGTTTCAAAGTGATGAGGGGGCTCTCTCAATAAGAAGGTCATCTTGGAACTCTGTTCGGAAAGTGGGTTTTATTCTTTTAGTGGATTGGGCCTTGAGTTGAAGTGAGAGGGTGTATTCTTCAAAGGCTTAATCACAGATGCCGGGCTGGTCCCCAGGGGCATCCCTTTGTTCTGGGAAGCACTGCCTTTCAGGGAAGCCGGCAGGAGACGGTGGCTCTCCATCTCCTCGTCTGCTCAAATCTTCGCTCCCAGCTGAGCTGATTTTCCTTCGCATGAATATATGAAGGCTGGCAGTCTGGCTGTGACAGTATGAGTCTGCTCTTCCTCAAGCTGGTTTCCTTACCCACCCTGGCCCTCTCTCGCGCTTTTGTTTTTATTGCTCGGGGAAAAGAGGAAAAGAACAGAACAGAACGGAGCACATTGTACCGGCTTCTGCAGCCCACAAGCTCTCTTCTCCATATTTCTGCCTGACCCGTGTCTATTTTTAGGCATCTGCAGCTCTTCTTGATTTTTCTCTGCTCTGGGCTTTCTAAACGGAGACTCGCTGTAATTTGATTATTCGGACCCTTTGCTCAAAACATCGGTAGAAACTTTCTTGACACCATCACAAACCACAAATCCCAGGTGGATTTCAGGTACGGTGTTAAGGAAGATCTGCCTCCTCTCCCTCCTCCCCCGCCTCCTCCAAATGCAGCTCTGTACACACATATGCCTATGAATACATACATGAACTGGAGAAGGTAACAGCAACCCACTCCAGTATTGTTGCCTGGAAAATCCCATGGACAGAGGAGCTGGCGGGCTATAGTCCATGGGCTGGCAAAGAGTTGGGCATGTCTTAGCAACTAAACCACCACCACATAGATGAATACCTGGCACGTAGTGAAACCTCTGAACATTAACTTACATTATGAACATGAGGATAGAGAGTCACGCCGACAAATGGAATCTGGGGATCAGCTGGAGCGTCCTTTCCTCTGAGCTCTCCACGTCATTTGTCCCAAACCCATTTCCACTGAATTCTTGCACTTCCCCGTGACACTCAGTACATCGCAGGCATCTCTCCTTCTAGACTCCTGCTGCCGTGACATACGGCACCCCAGAAGTGACGCTCAGGGCTTTATTGCACGGCACAAAGAAACCCGCTTACATGAAATATACGTGAGTCTGGTAACCTTAACGGGGGATTCAGTGGAGTGCAAAGAGGAAGACTGAGAGCAGAGCAAAGAACTGCGGATTGAGGGTCAGACATCCACGTTCTTAAAAGTCCTTTCAGCTACCCCCACCAAAGTTTCCTCCTTGGCCCCTCACTCAAAAAACTCTGGCCTTGTACACCTTACTGATTCATCTCCGCTACACAGCACCTACCTCCAAAGTTTCTCCTTGAATTTCAAAGTTCTCTCAAAAGCAGTTCAGCCCTCCAGAGCTCCTGCATCACTCCTAAGTTTGCACTGCTCATTAGCTTATGCATGCGTGCTAAGTTGCTCAGTCCTGTCTGACTCTTTTCGACCCCATGGACTGAGGCCTGCCAGGCACCCCTGTCCATGGGATTCTCTAGGCAAGAATACTGGAGTGGATTGCCGTGCCTCCTCCAGGGGAGCTTCCTGACCCAGGGGTTGAACCCAAGTCTCTTATGTCTCCTGCATTGGCAGCTGAAGAGTCTCAGTTGGAGACTAAACTGAGCTGATAAGCTGATGAGGGCTTCCCACTACTGCCTCTTGGGAAGCCCTCATTAGCTTATCAGTTCAGCTCAGTTCAGTTGCTCAGTCGTGTCCGACTCTTTGAGACCCCATAGACTGAAGCACACCAGGCCTCCCTGTCCATCACCAACTCCCAGAGTTTACTCAAACTCATGTCCATTGAGTCAGTGATGCCATCCAGCCATCTCATCCTCTGTCGTCCCCTTCTCCTCCTGCCTTCAATATTTTCCAGCCTCAGGGTCTTTTCCAATGAGTCGGTTCTTTGCATCAGGTGGCCAAAGGATTGGAGTTTCAGCTTCAGCATCAGTCCTTCCAATGAATATTCAGGACTGATCTCCTTTAGGATGGACTGGTTGAATCTCCTTGCAGTCCAAGGGACTCTCAAGAGTCTTCTCCAACACCACAGTTCAAAAGAATCAATTATTTAGTGCTCAGCTTTCTTTATAGCACAACTCTCACATCCATACATGACAACTGGAAAAACCAAAGCTTTGACTAGATGGAACTTTGTTAAGTAATGTCTCTACTTTTTAATATGCTGTCTAGATTGGTCATAACTTTTCTTCCAAGGAGCAAGAGTCTTTTAATTTATTAGTTTATAGAATGCTTTAAAAAAAAATAGGGGCAAGAGGAAGGAAGGAAGAAAATAAGGAAGGCAAAAAGGAAAAAAAAAAAGAAAATGTTTCTTTGAACAGAAACTGCCCACTTCAGAAGGCCATTCTAGTTAGAGTTGTTACATTTATTTTAGCCCCCCACCCAAAAAAAGAAGTTGTAAGATTCCCAGTTAAATTTGAGTTTCAGATAAACAATTTTTTACTATAAATATATCCCCATTATTCCATGGAACATACTTCTCCTAAAAAATTATCTGTTGTTTACCTAAACTTCTAATTTAACTGAGTATCTTGTATCCTATCTGGCAATTCTAGAGAAAGCATCCTTTATTTGCTCCTATTTCATAGTCACAGTGAAGGAGAAGAAGCGAAATTAGAAGGTGTTCAACTGAGGTGATAGCATGTGCAAATAATGGTGAGACGAGGGGTGAACGTTTTATTCAGGTAAAACGCAGAACTTTCCTCTCTATCACTCAGGGCTCCCTTTCCTGGGAAGGCAAGATCTCCTTAATGACACGCTGGGCTAGTACAATTCAAAAGTGTCGGAGCTGCACTCAGCCAAGGTCCTGGCATGACACATGTATGTTGTCAAAGGGGGGTTATTTGCAAAGGGGTGGCCAGGGCCCTGGGGGGCTAATAAGAGATGGTGAAGCAACCCGGGCTTTTTCCACTTTCACCCATCATGCACCTGCCCCCCCCACCCCCCGCCCAGGCTTGAAGGGAAATCAATACCCGGCCTCTGCTGTCCCCCCAGTGCTGTCCAGCTGAGGCAATCCGTGGGATCCTCCAGGGGCTCCAGGCAGGCCAGAGAAGGGGGAGGAGGGCAAAGAGACCAGTAGAGAATTCCTAGCACAGCCGCCAAAGAGAATCCTAAGGTGTGGGCTTCTCACGAAAATCAATCGTGTTGACTTCTTAGTTCGAGGAGTGAGTCCTTAACTGGATATGGGGACCTCCTGAGCCTGAGGTTCCGCCACACGGCCTTGTGAGTGCATACGCCCCTGCACACATCTCAGGAACGGAATCGCCTGTTCTAACTTGTGCGCGCATGTGGCTCAGTCGCTTCAGTCACGTCTGACTCTGTGTGACCCTATGGACCGTAGCCCACCAGGCTCCTCTGTCCATGGGATTCTCCAGGCAAGAATATGGGAGCGAGTTGCCATGCCCTCCTGCAGGCAATCTTCCCCACCTAAGGATCGAACTTCCGTCTCAGGTTCTTTACCGTCTGAGCCACCAGGGAAACCCCTGGCCTAACCCACCACCTATGAGTTCAGAAGTAAGGAATGACTCTCCACATTTTCTGTGTATTAGCTGCAAAGAGGTTGAATATTTTGCTCACTGTCCGAGTGCTAATAAATCGTACTGGACGAGTTGGCGCGGGGCAGGGGGTTGGTGGCTGCAAAGAGATGTGAGCAACTCGAACTTGGATCATCTCTCTTTCATCATCATGTTCTGGGCACTTCACTTTTCATGGTTGCAATACTTTTAGTGGTTATATTTGCAATCTGGAACATAAAACTATGCTGATTTCAAGATGAGACCTCTTGGCCTTTTTTAGACCATTTATTTATGTCTCTAAACACACATACTGAGAAATGACATAGTGAATCGAATCACTAAACACTCAGGTTCCACAACCAATGAGGAATTTCTCTATTATACAAAAGCTTTCTGAATTCTTGGGCTGTGTAATCACCTTTACAAAGTAATACTAATCTTTAGTTTCTAAAGCCATTCATTGTTTTTCTGACATCCAAGTGTTTCCATTAGATGAATATGGCCACATCTATTATATATCAAAATAGCTGGTTGAAAAGTGAAGTCATACTTCAGGCACATCAGTTTAGTCAAAACATAGAGATGTAAATACAGGTTACAAAATGTTAACGCGGACTTTGGAAGTGATTCTTTTAGAGCATACACATTTTCACCGAGAGGCAGCACTCAGGTGACTTCCGAGCCCAGAGCTGCAGGCAGGCCTCTGCGGCCACATCTGCGGAAGTCTGGGTTACAAGCATGCGTGATGGACACCCGGCGCCAGCTGTGGGCAAGCTGTCCATCTCTGAGAGGTTGACAGGTACAGTGGAGACAGCATGAGCGCATGGTCAGACGGGTCAGAGTCGAGGTGAAGGGGTCTTCCCCCATTCCTAGCTATGGCAATTGAGGCTAATCTTTAAATTCTCAGAGCCTCACATTTCCATCTCTAAAATGGGAATAATAATACTTCCCTGGCTGGACTGTGATGAGTATTAAAGACAAAAACAGTTTAAAAACATATGTAATGCTTACCGTGTTCCAAGGTTTGTTCTAAGTCCATCTGTTACAGGTTGAACAGTGCTGTGCTTAGTCATTCACTCATGTCCCACTCTTTGCAACCCTATGGACTGTAGCCAAACAGGCTCCTCTGTTCATGAGGATTCTCCAGGCGAGAATACTGGAGTGGGTTGCCGCGCCCTCCTCAGGTTGAATGGTACCCTCCCCAAAAAAGATATATTGAAGTCCTCAATGCCCAGTACCTCAAAAGGTGACCTTATTTGGAAAGTGGATCTTTACAGAGGAAATCAAGTTCAAGTGAGGTCACAGGGGGCCCCTAATCCCATCAGACTGATGTCCTTATAAAGGGGGGCATTTAGACACTGGGCGCGACATGTACAGAGGAAAGATGCTGTGAAGCCACAGGGAGAAGACGGTCATCAACAAGCCAAGGAACACCAGGGACCCCAGAAGCTGGGGGTGGCGAGGAAGGACCCTCCCCTGGCGCCTTCAGAGGGACCAGGGCCCTGCCAACTCCTTGGTTTCTGGCCTCTGGCCACCAGAACAGCAAGACAATGCATTTGTGGTGTTCCAAGGCACCCAACTTGTACTTACAGCAGCTTTAGGAAACCAGCACGTTTAATCTTCACAATCACCCTAATGGGCACGTACTCATGGTAGGCCCACTTTACAGGTGAAGTAACTGAGGCCCAGAGAGGTAGACTGAATTCTCACACCAGCAGGTGACGTGGAGCCAGGATTCAACCAAGGGAGCCTGGACCCAGAGTCCTCACTCTTGACCACGATGACCCTCTAACACTAGCTCACTGGGGGTCACTAGTTCAACTGGCACTGGGTACCCTCTGCAGCCTCAACACGCCCACAGAGACGGAGCTGCTGCCACTCCTGGATCAGCTTTCATGCCATCATAGAGCGTCTGTCCTCAAGGACTGGTTGACTTCTGGGGACCCTCAGGGGTCAGGGGTCAGGTTCCAGGAATCAGCCCACTCAGGAAGCACTTTACCTGGGCTGGAGTTAGACTCAGGAGGGGTCATGACCTGAAGGCCAAAGGTCTGAGCCACCTTGACAGGTGTCTGCTGATCAGCTTAGTAACAGGACTAGTTAGTTACCAGGTCTCGGCCACCTCCCCTATACCTGGAACTAGGTGCTTCCATCTCGTTTAGTCTTCAGCACAACTCTGAGAGGCAGATAATACTGTGCTCATGCGGCAGGTGGGAGAGTAAGGCTCAGAGTGGCTGAGGGGCAAGGCTAGTGCCAGGCAGCTGGCAGGAGGGCAGAGCCCCAGTTCAAAGCCAGGTCTCCAGGACTCAGTGCCCGTACCCTCTCCAGCAGCCTCTGCCCTCCAGCCACTGGGTGGCTCCCTAGCCCACCAAGGCTTGGTTATTTGGGTAGAAACTGCCCCAGATCCAGGGACTGCCGCTGAGACTCTCCACAAGGTAATCACAGGGAGGAGCTCAGATCTTCAGAAAAGCCAGACCAGCCTGCCACTGGCAACTGATTGTCATGCACGAACTCTATCATAAATACCTCTGCAGGAGGGGAGACGGCCAGACAAGGGATGCTAACAAAGCAGACGGGCCTTTTACGCCCCCTCTCCCTCTGCAAGGCATCCAGCTGCGGAACGAGAGGCTCCCAAAGGTCTGCAGTGTAGGGATCTCCACTTAATGGGTGCATTTTAGAGACTGAACGTATCTACAGACATCACCTCAAATTGACACGATGCCAAGAAGTAACTGCATGCTGGATTCAGAGCCCGGCAGCCTGAGAACGTTATATAAGCCTGACTTTTCCACCACTAGATTCCTCTCTGCGTTTTCCCATTTGGAGGGTCTAAAGATGAGTTGAGACCCTGTTTAGACTAGTGAATGTTCAGGAACATCTCGATACCCAAGAGATATGAAAGAATGAAGAGCGCGCTGCTGGAAGCACTGACTTAACCTACAAACTGTAATTGGCTTTATGGGTCACCTCTGCTAGAAAACACACCTTATTTTCTTAACTTGTTCAAAGACAGAATTTGGTGTGTTAAAGAAGCGGTTTCGAGTGAAATATGCAAGATCAAGTTGAAAGGGAAGTTCACAATTTGCACATCTTTAAATGCAATGACTGATGTATGTGCTAGACACAGTCCTGATTAAGTCTGAGTCACAAATATTGCAAGTCCGAGATAACAGGCTTTGATTATAGTGTGAAGTGTAGGGACTTGCAAGAAAAATAACACCAGAATGTTAAGAGGGGAGAGATTTTTCTATTAGAGATATTCATGCTCAGAGTTTTGAGGTCACTGGACTCAAAAGAATGTATTATTTTTCTGGAATATGCTAGCTTGGTATAATTATTTAGCAGCTAGAAAACAGGTAGAGAAACAAAAGTTATTTTCCAGAATAAGGACAAAAATGTAAGCTTGGGACTTTTAAACACCCTTTATTTGGGGAAAGCTAATTTTTACCAAAGCTCAAGGATATTTCCAGACAATTTAATCTATCCTCATCTCAGCACAAAGCTGGAAAAGAACTTGAATTGATTACTGCATTTAAGATGGAATCCCTTCTGAAACACACTCCCATTTTATTGAGCATTTCTGTGCTGGGCTGCGCTTAGTTTCTGTCATGTCTGACTATTTGTGACCCCATGGACTGTAGCCTGCCAGGCTCCTCTGTCCATGGGGAATCTCCAGGCAAGAATACTGGAGCGGGTTGCCATTTCCTTCTCCAGGGGATCTTCCCGACCCAGGGATTAAACCCAGGTCTCCCGCATGAGCATTTTTAGGGACTTCCAAAGATGGTAGGTGCGAGACTTTCCTGACAGTCTGGTGGTTAAGACTCTGGACACAAGAGTCTTGTGTCTTGCAAGGGGCACAGGTTCAATCCCTGATTGGGGAAATAAGATCCCACAGGCCATGCAGCCAAAAAGTTTAAAAATAAAAATAATAAATAAAACTGAGTCTCAAAAAAATTTTTTTTTAAGATGGTAGGTTTTTGGAGGGGGGAAGTCCTTATTCCTTGCCCTTAGTCTTCCATACACAAGAGTGTGTGTGTTAGTCACTCAGTCATGTCTGATTCTTTGCAAACCCATGGACTGAAGCTCGCCCAGCTCCTCTGTCCATGAAATTCTCTAGGCAACAATCCTGGAGTGGGTTGTCATTCCCTTCTCCAGGGGATCTTCCCAACCCAGGGATCAAACCCAGGTCTCCTGCACTGCAGGCAGATTCTTTACGGTCTGAGCCACCAGGGAATACATCATACACAAGAGAGAGGCCACCAATACCTCGGTCTAGAAGCTTCTTCTCCCCCTCCCTAGTGATAAAGCATCCAGCTCCTCCCCACTCAGCCACCCTCCCCTCCCACAGTCACGTCAGGTCAGCCACGGTCCTCTTGCTACTGGAGTGGGGTGACTTTGGCATAAAACAGGCTCCAACCGCCTCCCATCCTGTCTGCCTGCAGGTGGTGGGAGGCCCCTTCTGTGTTCCCTCCCCATAAATTCACCCAGGACAGGAGTCTTCCTCCCACCAGCACGGGGGGTTACTCTAGTTCTCCAGCTGCCCTGACCTATGACTGGGGCAGGGATGGGGGTAAGGAGGGGAGTTCAATTCTGTTTAAAAAGGGAGAGGTCACACTTAGGTCCTGGATCCAAGCCATGTTCGACGATCCATCTTTTCAACTGGTGCACAACCTGGAAGGGCTGATGGGTGATCTCCAACAACAGGTGCCAAAACAGTATTGGATCAACCATTAATGACAACAATTGATAGAGAATGATCAAATTCAGCTCTTCAGGCATGTGAGGTAGTCACAGTGTTAATGATTCAATCCAGTCCCTGGTGGCTTAGTTGATAAAGACTCATCCTGCAGGGTAGGAGACACGGGCTCCATCCCTGAGTTGCGAAGATACCCTGGAGAAGGAAATGGCAACCTGCTCCAGTATTCTTGCCTGGGAAATCCTATAGACCAGAGGAGTTTGGTGGGGTACCCTCCATGGGGTTGCAAGAGTCAGAACTTAGTGACTAAACTACCAGTGTGAACCCACCAATCTACAACGACCACCAAAACCCCCCATGTGTGAAGTATGATGCTAGCCCATGCAAGTTCAGTGCCTTGGGTCAAGTGTGGCTGTAGTGAGACCAGTATCCCACATTATGGGATTAAAAAATCAGTTTAGGTCATGGCTGTAGCCACAGCTTATGCACTCAGGTCAATGAGCAAGCCACAGGCAAACAGACAGCATTTGGAGCTGACGCTGCACCTGGCCTAATGGTCCGTGTACATAATTCTGCTTAGGTGCTCTTAGCATATATAAAATGTGTTGAAAGATAACTTGCCCTGGGGATGAAAGAGTAACTCAAACGAGCAATTCATCACATGGCTAGGTGTGAGAAGTATCTTTCTGATGTATTGAGAGCTTCCCAGTTCAAACTGAAGACGTCATCGGAATAGAGGAGGTTTTTGAGTTAAAAATAGAAGCATCAGGAAGGATGAAAACTGGCAGGAACTGAGGACCAATGAGAAGCACGTGGCCGAGCGGAAAGCACTTTGGAGCCCAACAGATCAAAGTCTGCCCTGGGATCTCACACCAGCCATTTAACTGCAGAGAGCCTCAGCTTTCTCCTCTGGAAAACAATCATACCTTTGTGTATGCAGGGTGCTCAGTCGCTCAGTTGCCTCTTATTCTTTGCGAACCCATGGACTGTAGCCCACTCTGCTCCTTTGCACATGGTATTTTCCCAGGCAAGAATACTAGAGTCGGCTGCCATTTCCTACTCCAGGGGATACTGCCAACCCAGGGATCAAACCCTAGTCTTTTGGGTCTCCTGCATTGACAGACAGATTCTTTACCACTAGCACCACATTTGTCCAGAGTTAAATAATTCAGGGTAGGCAAAACTTTAGCATGATGTCTGGCACACAGTAGGCACTGGGGAAATGCAAACCACCACCTAAATCCTCTTTTAAAGGGCAACCCTACTGGGCTTCCCTGGTGACCCAGAGGTTAAGACTCTGAGCTTTCAGTGCAGGGGGAGCGGGTTTGATCCTTGTTGGATCCCTCACCGGGAAACTGATATATCACATGCTGTGTGGCCAAAATAAAAATAATAAATAAATAAAGGGCAACCTTATCAAACAGCATGCAGTGGTCAATGGTTCCAGGAGGGATAAGGCTGGGTAGCCTATTTATTGTCTCATAGTCACACACAAGCCCTTGAAGTAGACTCTCAAATCCCCTTAAAGCGGGGGAGGGGGAGAAAAAGGCACTACCGCCCGTTACCATAACTTAAGAAGGTTTGTAACCAGTGGATCCCCAGTTCAGAAACTAACCTCAGGCATTTATGACAGCTCCCCTGCGCCTGGCCCGACACTGCCCTCTACTGGCCATCACAATAATCACCTCTCGCAGCCTCACCCAGCATCTCGCTGGGCGCCGCGCACCTTTGCCAGCCTTCTATTTTGTTCTGACATTTTTCATATGTAAAGGCATCCCAGCATCCCCAGAGCTGCTTGTGAAGATACTAAACATGCTAAGGATTCAGG
This sequence comes from Ovis aries, assembly GCF_016772045.2. Lineage (NCBI taxonomy): Eukaryota > Metazoa > Chordata > Mammalia > Artiodactyla > Bovidae > Ovis > Ovis aries. The sequence continues at coordinate 13,956,461 of NC_056079.1, forward strand.
CCGAGGCACAGAGAGAGGCCAGCGGGGCCAGGCGGCCACACACCCAGGGCAGCCCCCTTAGTCGCTGCAGCAAACTGTGAACCTGTAGGAGGAGGGATCCCTGGTCCGGACTTGAGTAGTAAACCAGTGTCTGACTAGTGGGACCTAATCGAGAATATGCGATTCTATCAGACAGATATCTTATGTAGGAATCAGTGAATAGCTTTTCATTTTAGACTGCCAGCTGTTGCACAGCCAACAAAATTAACTTGGATATTAGGGGCACAGATACTTTCCACCGTTGACAGGCAAGCGGGCAACACTGATGTGAACGCTCTGAAAGACTCTCCCTCCTACAATAAGACAACAATATACAATATAACTAGATCTTGGGTAACACACACACACACATGCACGTGAGTTTAGAATATTGCCAAGCTGACAAGTGGTCCCAGGTCAGTAGTGTCCCTTCCTTCTTAGCAAAGCAGATGAATATCTTCTCTTGAGTAAAGTTCCAATTTAAGCCCTCAGATTTCCCACAGGCTAAGTTCAATCAACTATGAGCTAAAAAAAAAGAAAGACCTAAGACACAGAGAAACACATCGTATAGCTCAGGCAAGTAGCTCCTAGCCAACGGCCTTTGCCTTCCTTCCATAGAGAATAATCGTTGCAACAGACCAGCCAGCAATTCTAGTTTCCAGCCACCCTCGCATCCAGGTGGAGCCATGACCTGTGGTTTGGACAAAGGAAGGAAGGCAGAAGAGGTAGATGCTGTTTCGCTTGGGGTCCTCTAAGGGCCCTCCTGTCCACTAGCAGGATGCTGGCGCTCAGGGTGATCCTGGAGGCCACGTGTTGAACATGGCAGAGCCTTCGTCAGTCAGTGTCCTTGAATGACCACACAGGGCATAGCCCCACATCAATCCATCAACTTGACATGACAGAAGTAACAGAAAGACCCAGAGTGTTAAACCACTGAGATTGTGGAGGTTAAGTGTGCAGCAGTTGATTTTGCCTTAACTAATCAGTCATTGTGTGCCGGGAGCCAGCATGAGGAATTCCACCCGTGACAAGGTCATGCGGCAGAGCTCTGATGGCAAGGCTAATCAGACCTCAGGTTTTCCCCCTGGAATTTCCTGAGCATCCACCCCTCAAAAAATAAGAATCTGCCTGCTTTTCCACTCTTCTGACATTCTCTGGAAAAAGTCAATTTAGGGCTTTAGTCTTCTGCATTTTAAAGAGTGTTTTAATCCAAAAACGCCTCTTGATGGCTTTTTAGCCTGCCTGCAGGACTCATACGGCGCGTGTGATAGTTTGAGGCCTCCTGACCACAGGAGGCACAGGAAGCTTAAAACATCCTAGGGATGTAGGGGCTTCCGAGGAGTCAAAATCATTAGAATAGGACTGATTAAAAGTTTCATTTGTTGAGCCAATACTTGCTGCCAAATTTTCATATCCTTTATTTTTAGATATAGTTGGTATATAGAAAAACAAGTAGTAGACCTGGTATTAGCAACATTAGATCTTTGAGTTAAGTACCTTCTTTGTTATAACCCACTGCACCTTTGTTCTATAGAGATGTAATTTTAATGCTTTAAGGAGATGCAGATTAAAGAAAAACACTTCAGGGGAAACGAAATTAACATTCGTTAAGGAAGAGAGCCAAAAAGTGTTAACAAGCCTCTTGGCCAGAAGATAATGTAAATACCTGAGACCTTTTGTATACAAAAAGAGATACAGAAAGAGTCTGGGCTGCGAACGCTACATAATTTTGTATTACCCATTGATCTCTATGTATAATCAAAAGTATAAAAGGCCTTGAAGGACAATAGAAGGAGAGCCAGTCGCTGGACTGGTTTCCCCCGTGTCTCCTCTTTACTCTAATTTCAGGCTGAATTCCCATCTGGGGCGTGGAGGCTCACTATGTCTACTTACTTGTCCCGGCTTTTAAGATCCGTAAGAGAGAGAGCCCAAGGCAGGGCACTCTCCGATATTCAAACGAGCGCCGGCGGCCTAACGTAGATGGTGCAAGCTCCTTGTCTGGAACTTCATTGGTTTTCCACGTAACCCAAGTTAATCAGCCTCTTCTCTCCACTGAATCTTCCTACTACACTATTTCTTCCTAATCTAATCTTATATTAATAAATAAATAAGTTTTCCTCGCCGACTCCGTCCATCCTTTGAATTACCTGGATCCACCGGGGCTGGGCCCCGGCAATTGTGAACATCAGCAGAAACAATATACCACAAATTTAGCACCAAGGGCTTTAGAGTTTTGGGATTATCATATTTAGAATATGAAATAAGCTTTATGACATGTTTAAAGAAATAAAAGAGAATCAACATTATCAAGGAACAAAAGACTATCAAAAATAACCCGGCAGGGTTACGAAAGAATCAAATAGAACTTTGGACGTTAAAAATATAGTCATTTAAATTTAAATTTGGTGGCAAGATAAATCACAGAATAAACACAGCTGAAAAGATAGTGAAACTGAAGATATAATTGAATGACCCAGAGGAAAGAGATTAAAGAGAAAGAGATCAAAATATGAAAGAAAGACTGTGGTGGGCTGAATGGTGGCTCCTTAAAAGGTACATCCCCCCAGAGTTTGTGGATGTGATTGTACTTAGGAAAAGGTTCTCCACAGGTGAAATTAAGGATCTTGAGATGAGACCATCCTAGATTATCCAAGTGTCCTTATAAGAAGAGGACATACAGTCGCACAAAAGGAGAGGATGACGTGACAATGGAGGCAGAGATCAGAGTGATGACTACAAGCCAAGGACACCAACGCGAGTTCTGGCGGCGCTGGGAGCTGGGAGAGAGGCACGGAACATCCTCCCTCTGAGCCTCTAGAAGGAACCAAGCCCGCCAACATCTCGAGCTCAGAGTTTTGGACCCTCGAACTGTGAAAGAAAAAACTTCTGTTGTTTTAGGCTACCTGGTTTGCGGCAATTTGTTACAGCAGCCGTGGGAAACTAAGACAAAGGCAAGAGATGAGGCTAGAGTGGGAAGTTCTGCGTTACATCAGTTAAGAGCTCCAGAAGGAAGAACAGGGGGACGGGAGGAAGGGCAACATTACAAGGGATAATGGCTGATACTTTCCCAAACTGATGAAATATAGGAATCCTTAGACAAGGGACCCAACATACTAAAAAGCAGGTTAAAAGTTTTTAAGACTTTTTTTTGATGTGGACCATTTTTAAAGTCGTTATTGAATTTGTTACAATATTGTTTCTGTTGTTTTATGTTTTATGGTTTTTTTCACCTCGAGGCATGTGAGGATCTTAGCTTCCCAACCAGGGATCAGACTCCTACTTCCTGCATTGGAAGGCGAAGTCTTAACCCCTGGATCACCAGGGAAGTCCTAAAGAAGGTTAAATTGTAATACCAAAATTTATACTAAAAAAACCCTCAATGAGAATGATGAAAATCCACGTCTTCAAAGTCTATCTGTACCTAGGACCAGGATTTCTGGGTCACGGGCAGCATTTTCCCAGGACAGTTCTGATTCATAGCTGTTGTTTCTGATTCTCGGCAACTTTTTTCATTTTCAAAAGTATCTTCTTGATTTGCACAGATTTTTGAATGTCACCAAACCCCACCCCCGCCCCTGCAAAAGACAAAAATAGCAGTACCAACATCCCATGGACAACAGCTACGACAAAACTCCTTGTGAACCTCAAGGTAAAAAAGCCTGTGAGAACCACCCAACAAGGGCCGCAAAGAGCCACGGCGTGTCACATCTGTGGGGTGACCAGAGGGAGAGTTGCGTGGACCCTCTTCTAGAAAAGTCCCAACATCTTAGAACTCTGTACACTTGTCACGCTGTCCTAACTTGGATGACCCCTTGTCCCAATTTGGATTCTTAAAAATGCAGTATTCTTGCCAAAAAAAAGCTTTTAATGAATCTAACTGTGAAGAAAAGTCAGACCAATCTAAAATACGGCCATGGGCTTCTCAAGAATGTCAACATGGTGGAAGTCCAAAGGAAACAAAAAGGCAGGGACGTCAGCCTTGATGGAGAGCAAAGAAGCATGGCAGCTGAGTGGACTGCTTGAACCGTGATTAGATTTTTCATTTCAGAAAAGGTTATAAAGGATTGGTTTTTTTTTTTTTTGGCAATGGAGAAAAATCTGAAAATAATTGTGGTCATATGGAATTATATCCTAGACATGCTGCATTATTTGTGGGGGTGGGGTGGCGGCGGCGGGTAAAGTGTCATGATATTAACAACTGACATTCTTTCTTTGGCTGCATCATGTGGCACCTGGGATCTTAGTTCCCTGACCAGGTATCGAACCTATGCCCCCTGCAGGGGAAGCACAGAGTCTTAAACACTGGGCCACCGGGGAAGTCCCAGAAACTGACTTGCAGCTGATTCAGCAGGCACAGAAGCCAAAATAAAACAGAACCCTGTATTTCCCGTGTGAGCATAAAAGCAAACGTGCCAAATGTTAACAATGAGAGAGGCACAGCACACAGATACTCATAATACTATTTCAGCATTTCTGTAGCTTTGAGACTTTTTCATTATAGAAACCTGGGGGATAGCCATATGATGGAATTAAAAGGAACAAATTAAAAGGAACAAACTGTGGACACCTGCCACCCGGTGGCTGAACCTCACAAACAGTTCAGTCCAATTCAGTCACTCAGTTGTGTCCGACTCTTTGCGACCCCATGGACTGCAGCACACCAGGCTTCCCTGTCCACCACCAACTCCCGGAGTTTACCCAAACTCACGTCCATTGAGTCGATGATGCCATCCAACTATCTCACCCTCTGTTGTCCCTTTCTCCCATCTTCAAGAGTCTTTTCCAATGGGTCAACACTTCGCATGAGGTGGTCAAAGTATTGGAGTTTCAGCTTCATCATCAGTCCTTCCAATGAATATACAGGACTGGTTTCCTTTAGGATGGACTGGTTGGATCTCCCTGCAGTCCAATGGACTCTCAAGAGTCTTCTCCAACTCCACAGTTCAAAAGCATCAATTCTTCGTTGCTCAGCTGTCTTTATAGTCCAGCTCTCACATCCATACATGACTACTGGAAAAACCATAGCTTTGACTAGACGGACCTTTGTTGGCAAAGTAATCTCTCTATTTTTTAATATGCTGTCTAGGTTGGTCATAGCTTCTCTTCCAAGGAGTAAGCATCTTAATTTCATGGCTGCAGTCACCATCTGCAGTGATTCTGGAGCCCAAGAAAATAAAGTCTCTCACTGTTTCCATTGTTTCCCCATCTATTTGCCATGAAGTGATGGGATGAGATGTCATGATCTTAGTGTTTTGAATGTTGAGTTTTAAGTCAACTTTTTCACTCTTCTCTTTCACTTTCATCAAGAGACTCTTTAGTTCCTCTTTGCTTTCTGCCATAAGGGTGTCATCTGCATATCTGAAGTTATTGATATTTCTCCCAGTGATCTTGATTCTAGCTTGTACTTCATCCAGCCTGGCATTTCATATGATGTACACTGCATATAAGTTAAATAAGCAGGGTGACAATGTACAGTCTTGACGCATTCCTTTCCTGATTTGGAACCAGTCTGTTGTTCAAAAATAGTATGCTCAGTAAAAGAAGCAAGGACCAAGGAACCATGTATTGAAAGACTCCGTTTATGAGAAATATCCATAAAAGGCAAAACCAAAAAGACATAAAGTAGATTAGTGGTGATCTGGGGCAGAGGTGGTGACAAATGGGAGTCAACAGTAAATGTGCATGAGGGGTGAGACCTCATGAAGGGTGAGACCTCATGAAGGGTGAGACCTCATGAAGAATGAGACCACTGAAATGGGGAGAGGGGATAAGCAAAGACCAGAGAACAAGCAAAGACCAGTGAACAATCCTTCACTGGAGGCTCTGTGTGAAGGGGTTAGCAGAAGAGAAGTCAGTGGAACTTCGTATAAGGGTGGATTGAGATGAGGGACGAAACTTAGAATCCAATGAAGCGTCTGTTGAAGGCAGGGATGGTCAAAAGATAAATTCCACAGAGGCTGAAAGATGGCCCTGAATGTTGCTATTAGAAAGTTTGGCAGTCAGGCTGCTTCAGAGGCTCAGAACCCAGCAGCCCCAAGTGCCCAGCCGGCCAGCAGGCCCCGTGCTGGAAGAGTGGGCTGAAGTCGATACATTAATAATAAATAGCTCCTCAAGATTACGCCCCGAATTGCTCCCTAGCTGCCCTTCTTTCCTTGCCACGGTTCTATGCAGGGATTTCTCCAGTGAAACACAGGGGCATGGAGTCCATTAGTTTTTTTCCCCAAAGAATTATTAAACTTTGTTCCTCAAGGAAATTGGTAGTGAAGGATGTGATTTTAAGTACAACTTTCTGGCCGAGGTTTCTAACCCCCTCCCGCCGTACTCCGCTCCCTAATCCTACCTTAAACCAGGTGACTTTCCCTCTTTTTAAAATCATACTCTGGGGGTGACCCTGGTGGTGGCTCAGTGGTGAAGAATCTGCCTCCCAATGCAGGAGACTCGGGTTTGATCCCTGACCAGGGTCGATGTCACAAGTCGGAGCAACTAAGCCCATTGGGCCACAACTACTGAACCTGCGGGCTGCAGCCCAGAGCCACCACTCCTGAGCCCACGTTGTGGCAACTACTGAAGTCCACACACCCTAGAGCCCGAGCTTCACAAGGAAGCCACTGCACTCAGCCTGCGCACCGCATCTAGAGAGTGGCCCCTGCTCGCTGCAACTAGAGAAAAGCAATGAAGACCCAGCACAGCCAGATATAAATAAATAACATTATTATAAGAAAGAAGATGATACCATCTTTACAGGGTCTCTGGTAGTCCTTAAAAAAAAAATCATAACTATGAATCTTAACAGGGCAAGGCGTGGGGATAAAAACAATATTCATCCTTTGAAAAGTAAGTGTATGGCTGTCTGGCTTCAAATGCCAACCACAGCTGCAGTGCCCTTTGGGTTCAGCAGCAACAGTTGTCCAGAGGGTGCACGGGGCAACACCGCTCTCCTCCCTTTGACATGCATCAAGGTCGGAAAGTTCCAGGGGAAACAGACGGGAACTGGTCACATCAGGGGACGACACTCCTGGCGGTCCAGCAGTTAACTTTCCACCCTTCCAGTGCAGGGGGCACGGATTTGATCTTTAGTTGGGGAACTGCAATCCCACATGCTGCTCAATGCAACGTTGAGCCAAACAAATAATAAATAAAAATTTTAAAAAGAACTTGCATTTAAAAAAAAAAAAGAGAGAACTGATCACAATGATAGATAAGACAGAGGACCTCGTCACAGCATTTAAACCCACTCCTTGGAGCCCTCAAGCTCAGAGGGGGCTTCCCTATAGCTCAAATGGTAAAGATTCTGCTTGCAATGCAGGAGACCTGGGTTTGATCCCTGGGTCAGAAAGATCCCCTGGAGGAGGGCATGGCAACCCACTCCAGTATTCTGGCCTGGAGAATCCCATGGACAGAGGAGCCTGGCGGGCTACGGTCCATGGGGTCGCAAAGAGTCGGACACAACTGAGCGACTAACACTTGGAGCCCTCAACCCCTTATTGTTTTTTCTTTCAGGAAAGAAACTTGAACCCAGAAAGACTTGAAAGCCACAGGGTTTAGAAGGCACCGTAGCTGGACTAGAACTAATACCTCCTGCTTCTAATCTACCACCCTTCTCACGAAGAAGACACCAAAGACAGAGAGGAAGCGACCGGGCCACACCCAGCGTGACGAGCTGGTCAGCACCAGGGTGGGCGCCCAAATGCGGAGAGGGCGGGGACTCGTGTGATGGGACAGGCGGTTACACATGGCTTTGACCGGAAAGACATGGCCAAGTCAAACACAAGGTAATCTTGTTTTGGCAGAAGCACTGCCTTTCTATTTCACATTACTAAGAAATTCGTATTCTGCTGACCACGAAACCATCTGAGGTGGAAGCCGGGTAAAAAGGATACCTTCTACCTCACACCCTTCACCAGAGGGAACTGCTATTTCTGAAAACTTTTCCAGACTCCTGGTTATAAATGACTTAAACTCCCAAACCTAAAATCTCTTGGGAAGAAGACAGAAGTTGTTTTAAGCCACCAGAGCCCTGCAGTCCTCCCCGGTTTGGAATTTAGCAAAAAGGTATACCATAAGGAGTTTCCAATTGGCTATCTACTCACTTCTTAAAATATTTGACAGAGTGTGCAAAATACTTAATTATACACACTTCCGCTTTGCATTTCGGAAACCTATCCTCAACTGGTGTGGACTGGGGCTGGGGACAAGGGGGCTGTCGGGCTGAGTTTTAGGCAGTGTTTGCAACGTCCATTTGGACTTTTCATCCACTGTGAAACTACAAAGCTCCCCCGTGATGGCCTAGCCTCTAGCCATGGCAAAGAGAATTTAAAAAGAAATGGGGTGAGTATTGAGGATAAAGCAGTTTCCAAGTAACTTTAGTGAAAGTGCTTGTTGCTCAATTGTATCTGACTCTTTGGGACGCTATGGACTGTAGCCCACCAGGCTCCTCTGTCCATGGGATTCTCCAGGCAAGAATACTGCAGTGGGGTGCCATTCCCTTCTCCAGGGGATCTTCCCGACCCAGGGATCAAACCCAGGTCTCTTGCATTACAGGCAGATTCTTTACTATCTGAGCCACCAGGGAAGTGTTGCTGCTGCTGCTGCTGCTGCTGCTGCTGCTGCTGCTGCTGCTAAGTCGCTTCAGTCGTGTCTGAGGGAAGTCCTAAGTAACTCTAAAACAAACACAAAGGGATGCTTACTGGGTTCCTACCAAGTGTCAGGGTACTGAGACACTGGAGGGGGAGGGCCCTGCCCTCACTGGGACCACCAGGCCCTCCCAGGCCCCAGAACCAAGTGTACGAACAAACACCTGGTCCGGGGTCACTGCGACGGCCTGGGTCAGTGTCCCAGATGTGGCTTGTCAAAAGAGGCCTGTTTAAACCATGCCGTACAACTGTTCAGCCGTGGCCGTCTGAGATAAGTAGCTAAGTGTCTGAGGTTGAATCCTCTCTTTTATACTCAACCCCAGAAGCGCTTATTGTTCGCATTGTCCATTGAGACACACAAAGGAGGGTTTAAAAACAGAGTTGTCCCTGAGGTTCTTGGTCTGGAAGAAGCCTGGAAGGGCAGGGACACAGGCACTGTGGAGTGTGTGTGAGCAGGCGTGTGTGGTGTGCCTAACGAATGCAGCTACAAGGTCTCTGGCTGAGGGGCAGACACTTGGATGGCCACAGGACAGCGATGCGCTGAGAGCCACTTCCCTGACAGCAGGAGGTGCCAACAGGAACACAGGACGCTGTGCTCCCAGGCTCTGCCAGCCTGGGGCCCTGTGAGCATGAATAAGCGCTTTCATATCTCTCAGCCTCAGTTTCCTCAGATAGAAAACCAGGGCAACCGTGCCTGCCTTACAGGGTTTTCTGAGGATGGCCTGAAATTCTATTTGAAAGCACCAAACACTAAGTGCTGTAGACACACAGCTGTAGAAATCCGGTAGGCGTTTGGGAAATGCACATTCGGTTCCCTCTTGACTGAATCTGGCTGCTTGTTAGGAAGGAGGACAACAGTCGTGCTACAGAGACATAGGCCTCCATTGTCATCACAGATTCTGACTCCAGCAACCAGAGGCCGCGTGGCGAAGATGCCGAGGGACGCATGGGGGGTGCAGAGGTCCTCTGTGCTGGTCCTGATTTACCTATTTCCTGGCTAGATAACTTCGCACTAGCTGCTTACCCTCCCCAGACTTGAGTTCTCTTATCTGCGAATTTGCCCTTACATAGCTTCCAAGGTGATTATAAAGATCATTTGAAGATATCAAGAATAGAAAGGAAGAAGTAACTGTTTTTATTTGCAGGAAATAGGATCTTGTGGATCCTTGAGATGCGGAAAATCCTGAGGAATCCACAAAATTCAATTAGAGCTAATAAACAAATTCAGCAAGGTAATGAGATGCAAGACCAACGCCCAGAAATCCGCCGTTTTCATACACTGCAAAAGTGAAATTAAGACAATAATTCCACTCATAATAAAATAAAAAGTAAAATGCCTAGAAATTATTTAAAAAGAAGAGCGAGACTTGTGCACTGAAAATTATAAAGTGTTGTGTGAAGACTTTGGAACCTGAATGGATGTCCCATGTTTGCAGATCAAAAAATTTAATACTGTTATGTTGGTAATATGTCCTGAATTGTTGTATAGATTCAACACAACACCTAACAAAATCCTAGCTAGAGTTTTGTTTTTTTCCCCCAGCAATTGAAAAGCTCATACTAAAACTCATTTGGAAATACAAGTGACTCAAGATAGCCAAAACAATCTTCAAGAAGAAGAAGTACGACGTGGAAAAACATACACACCCCAATTTCACAACTTACTACAAAGCTACAGCAATCATGACAGTGTGGTCCTAGTGTTAGGGCGAACGTAGGGAGTTAAACTGAGAGCCCAGGAATAAACTCTAACATTCACGGTCAGTTGATTTTCTACAAAAAATGTCAAGAAAATTCAGCAGGAAAGAAATTAGCATTTCAACAAATGGTGCCAGAACAGTTATCTCACACCACACACAAAAATTAGCTCCACATGTATCGTGAACCTGGATGTAAGAACTGAAAGTACAAAACTCTCAGAAGACTAATGATCGGGGCTGAAGTCCGAATGCCTTAGGACTGGGTATGTGGTCCAGGACCTTTGCAAAATCATAGAGGAAGAAAAGAGGTCACATCACCGCCCACCCAGTAGGGACTGAAACTGAATCTCCACTGAGCCCAGTGGGATGGAGGTCAGAGTCAGATTGAGATTTATTTATTTTTTATTGCAGTAAAATATACATAATATAAAACTTGCCACTTGAACCACTTTTAAGTGTGCAGTTCAGTTTTATGAAGAACATTCACTCTGAGTGTGTAGCCATCAGCACCACCCATCTCCAGAACTTTTTATTATCCCAGACTGAAACTCCGCCTCATTCAGCATTAACTCCTTATCCCCTCAGCCCCTGATAACCACCTTCTATTCACTATCTCTGTGAATCTGACGATTCTGGGTACCGCAGAATCAAAGTGGAATCAAACACTACATCTCTTTTTTGTCTATGGCTTATTTGACTTAGAATGTTTTCAGGTTTACCCAGAGATTTAGATTATTTTTCATTTAAAGAAAATCAAGAAATGCACAATTTCTAATACACTCAATGGACATGAGTTTGAGTAAACTCCAGGAGTTGGTGACGGGCAGCGAGGCCTGGCATGTTGCAGTCCGTGGAGTCGCTAAGAGTGGAATACAGCTAAGTGACTGAAGTGACTGAACCAATGTACTCAAGTTTGTGAACTTGGATCCACTTTACACACAGATGGGCTCATTCATCTTCCCCTAATTCTGGTCCAATTCTTATCTGATCCTGAAATTGTTTTTCTCTCTGATCCTCCACATTCAATTAGTCTTGCCAGTTCCCCATCAGACCCCTGACCCCAGGTCCACTCCAGAGACTTGACTCCCATGGTCCTCAACTCTCCCCCTGGTCTTGGACAGCCTTGTCCAAATCCACACAGCTCAGAAATATCAGAGAAATTATCTCAAAGCCTAGCTCTGCTCTCCAAACGCTCCATCATTCCCACCTCTGCCCCTTGGCTTGAATGATGCCAGTCACCCCCCACCAAGCCTTTTCTCCAGGTTTCAACTCCTCCCTCAGATCCTGGTGGCTCAGGTGATAGAGTCTGCCTACAACGTGGGAGACCTGGGTTTGATCCCTGGGTTGGGAAGATCCCTTGGAGAAGGAAATGGCAACCCACTCCAGTATTCTTGCCTGTAAAATCCCATGGACAGAGGAGCCTGGTGGGCTACACTCCATGGGGTTGCAAAGAGTCAGACACAACTGAGCGACTAACACTTTCACTTTCCCATATCCTTCAGGCTTTACTCAAATACCACCACCTCAGCAAACCTCCTCAGAAGTGGTCCCCGCACACCCTGTGCCTATTCTGTCCTGGCCTGTGACTCCACACACACTGAGCTGTTCAGCTTCATTAAAAGCTCATCCAAGACAGAGGACACGTCCTTCGGAAGAGCAGTCTCACCGAGAAAACGTTCGCATAGCCCTGCATAAGGAGTGATCATACACGAATGTACATTATGAATTTATGTCAAAGTTACATGTTGCTGTAATAATTACCAGATTCAGTGGTTTGGACAGTAAGTGGTCCAGGAGTCAGCCAATGAATGAAAATGGGCTCTCAAAGCACTACCCAGCTCTGAAATGTGACCATCTGTGGGTCAAGGCCGTATGAGGGGTGGGGGCATCTTACTTTGGCCTGAAAGAAAAAGGTGGGTTGGAGGGCAGCTGCAGCCGGGCTGGGGTTGAGGCCAGGGAGTTGCAGGGAGGGCGGGAGCAGAGCTCTCCCAGAAGTAAGAAGTGGTATCAGCCAAGGCAAGGATAGAACGTTCTGGGAGAGGCCTCCAACCAAACCAGGAAAGTAAAGAGGTCACTCTCCAGAGTTCCATCCCCGCAAGGGTTTCACGACTGGCTGACCAAACCCCAGTGATCCCCGCATTTGAAGGGTAGGAACCAGTCTGTGTCCACTGACAGAATCTCCCAAGGCGTGATTCACCACACAGCTAGCTGGTGGGTTCAAAAGTCCAACAGGTGGTTGAGAGTCAGATAAATTAAAAAAGGCATTTTTGTTTTCATTGGATTATTTTAGCTTTCAGCAGCTGTTGACACAGTCTGAGAATGAACTCTCTGGAACCTGATTTTCCTTCTTATCTGTTCCATCAGAACTCGGGAGGCTATTTGAGGCTCTTGAAGAAGAGCAGCCATCCTCCGAGGACCATCCAGACCCGGGAAATTGGGGAGGACGGCTGAGCTGAGCCCCAAACACCCCCATCTCCACCCTCACCACACACAACCTTCTAGAGGCTTCTGCCTCCCCCTTGATCAGATCTTGATGAAGTCTACACAGAAGGCTTCTTCGTATCCCATCTCTACTTCAACTTACACATCTCGGCAGATGTTCGAGAGGCTGAGGGAAGAAGCAAAAACCATCCAGCAGGGAAGCCCCACCAAGACAGAGTGGAGTGCTGAAGGGTGCCGGCCAAGTGGCAAGCATGGATGAAGAGGCAGGAAGGACCTGAAATGATGGCTCAGCTTCCAGCCCCCTGTATCTGAGGGAGGCCATCCTTTGGGCTGGGATGCTCTGCTCTAGGTCCCACTTGTCCTGGCACTGCAGGAGTGCCCAGGTGCTTGTACCCTGCATGACTCTGTGACCCGGCTCTCAAGCCCCTTCTCCTCGTAGGGAAAGGGCCGAAGACAGGAGAAGGTCATGATCAAGCACCAGATCCAACACGGGACCCAGAGGAGCCCGACCTGCCCTGGGGTCCCCGCCTGGGAGACCGTGGACACAATGGCCTTATTCAGGGATGGGGACTCTGAAATCCGAGTAGGTGTTGCCGAAAGTGTCTCTAAAATAAATGTTGACCTGCTGACTCAGGCTCCCTCTGAATCCATTTGAAGTATTCTTCTGTGGCAAAGCAGCAGCCTGCGGTCCCATCGGTCAGCAGCAGGGAGACGGGGGTGAGACAGGAGACCCACCTGGGGTGGAGACTGCCTGGCTCCGTGTGGGGAACCTCCTGAAGGAGGGTTTGCTGAGCTCAGAATCAAAGGCTTTCAACACGCCTTCAAGCTCTGCCGCCACCCTCGCCAGCCCCTCCTGCCGGGAATGTGTTTCTTGAAGCCAGACGAACCCCTGTAACAAGAATGCCCTGGCCTCACCGTGGATGCCAAGAGAAACAGGCTTTTTGAAAAGTGGCACTTCAGCGTAGACAGCTCTGGTTGTGGGAGCTGAAATAATGACGTGCCAAGAGAGATTACCTTTGTAAATTCTAGGAATGCGCTTTTATTCTCCAGGCTTGAGCCTCTGAGTGCTCCTAACCAATTCGGCCACCCGGACACCTCACACACCCACTCCTCAGCATCCACCACACACACTGTAGTTTTAAGTGGAAACGTGAAAAGATGCACTAGGTGTCCCTGGGAAGTAAGTGACAAAATTCAGAGAAAATTTCATGCAGTTGAGAAGACAGATTTAACTATGTGTCTGTGAGAAATATCCTCTACCAGCTGTGGGGCAAGTAGAAAGACAAGTCCATGTACGGGGGTCCACTGGGACCCACAGGAGCAATTTCTCTCTTGGACTCCTATCATTTTTCTACACGTTTCTGGAACTCTCCTTCACTCTACTATCTTTGATCCCCTCAAGGGCCAAGTCCAGGTGAATATCCTAATCCAACCTGAAATCTAGCCTGATGAAAATTGACTTCATCAAATAAACAGCTGTCCAAGCTTTGCCATCTCTGCTCCTAGGAGCCCCAGAATTCTGAATTTCTTATTGCCTTGGAATTGACTCAGGTTCCCTTCCTCTTAGCTCTTCCATATTCACTCATACTCATTCAGCAAGTTCTGCCCCAAGGGCATGCCTCAAATTAAACTTTTCACTTACAGCCCATCATAAAGAATAGATGCTCAAAGTACATCACTGCAGTACTAGTTACTATTGTAACTAGTGTTGTAACCAGGACATAAAAGTATCAACATTCATCAATAGAAGAATGGATAAAGAAATTGTAGCACATATATACAATGCAATATTATTCAGCCACAAAAATGAACGAGACTGTAGTGATGTGAATGGACCTAGAGTCTGTCACACAAAGCGAAGGAAGTCAGAAAGAGAAAATCAAACACCCTGTATTAACACACACGAATATATATGGAAGCCAGAAAAATGGTACAGATTTACTTACTTGCAGGGAAGGAATAGAAGCACAGATTCAGAGAAGGGGACACAGAGGGGGAGGAAGCATTGACACATATACAATCGCATGCGTGCTCAGTCATGTCCGACTCCTTGTGACCCCACGGACTGTAGCCCACCAGGCTCCTCTGTCCATGGGATTCTCCAGGCAAGAATACTGGAGGGGGTTGCCATTTCCTTCTCCAGGGGCTCTTCCCAACACAGAGATTGAATGTGCATCTCCGGCGTCTCCTGCATTGGCAGGCAGATTCTTCACCAGTGTGCCTCCTGGAAAGCCCCCATATATACACTAAGTCACTTCAGTCGTGTCCAACTCTGTGCGACCCCATAGACGGCAGCCCACCAGGCTCCTCCATCCCTGGGATTCTCCAGGCAAGAACACTAGAGTGGGTTGCCATTTCCTTCTCCAATGCATGAAAGTGAAAAGTGAAAGTGAAGTCGCTCAGTCGTGTCTGACTCTTAGCGATCCCAGGGACTGCAGCCCACCAGGCTCCTCCATCCATGGAATTCTCCAGGCAAGAGGACTGGAGTGGGGTGCCATTGCCTTCTCCATATATACACTAGCACGTGTGAAATAGATCCAGGGGAAGGGAGGCCAGGGAGCCTGGAGGCCAAGTCCACGCTGCTTGTGCTGCAGGCTCACAGAGACCCCCCAGGTGAAACCTTGAATTCTGCAGAAGGTTGAGGATGTGGGCTTTTTCCAAAAAGTGATTTCTCAAGTACTATTTGCATTGATTTCCTTTGGCCCAAGTGACAGCTGGTTTTAATTTAAATCAGCTATTTTCTTGAAAGCAAGGGAAAGCTTACCTTATCCCATAATCCCTCACTCCAGAATGTAGGGCCTTGCAGTCTGGGAAGAATTCGCTTCAGGTGGCATTTCTAGGAGGGCGGTCAGAATTGTACCAGCACAGATATTAATTCTAAGTAGTTAAATTTCTTGGTTTTGCCTTGATTCCAGTAGATGATTAATCAAGTGCCCCTGTCCAGGCTCCGGCTGCCTCCTGGACTGGTCATAAGGAGACCTCTGTTTGTGGATCCCAGGTCACACGCACCACCTTCAGGACATGCCAGGACTGGAGTCAGCGCCATGCTGGTTCCTGTGTGACATCTGGGCCTCCTGAAGCCTGCCCTCTGATCTCAGCCCTGCCACCGATGCCCTCAGGTGTCTGGAGGGAAGCACCCAGTCTCCCAGGACTTTATTTGGTAGTTCAGTCAGTCGTGTCCGACTCCTTGTGACCCTATGTGACCCCGCTGTCGTCCACCAGGGTCCTCTGTCCATGAGATTCTCCAGGCAATAATACTGGAGTAGGTTGCCATTTCCTCCCCCAGGGGATCTTCCCAACCCAGGGATCGAAACTGAGTCTCTTCCATCTCCTGCACTGGCTGGCAAATTCCACTGCTGAGCCACCGGGGAGCCACATTTGTCCTGCTGCAGACACATTTTGGGCTTCCCCGGTGGTGCTAGTGGTAAAGAGTCCTCTGGCCAGTGCAGGAGATGCAAGAGACTCAGGTTGGATCCTGGGTCGGGAAGATCCCCTTGGGGAGGAAGTGGCAACCTACTCCAATATTCTTCGCTGGAGAATCCCACGGACAGAGGAGCCTGGAGGGCTACAGTCCATGGGATCGCAAATAGGCAGGCATGACTGAGCACACAACACACGCAGCACACACAGGCCTCCCAGGAAGTGCCAGTCCTGAACCTTTCTCATTTCATGCCTGCTTCTGGCAGCAGCTGAGATTCTGGCCTGATCGGGGCCCAGAAACTAAGGAAACGGAGGTTCAGGGCACCGTGATGACTTGTTCCTGAAGTCTTCCTGATCCGAGCTTCTCTCCCAGCTTCAAGGCCAAGTTCTTTCCAGTAACCCATCATTCCTCATTACGCAAAGAGAACACCAAGGGCTTTATGTCTTGTGGTCAATAATTCACGTAAGGAAGTGAGATCATAGTCCGTCTTAGGAATTCTGAGGAACCTTAAGACAGTGTGTATTTCAGTACCAAAGGGATCTAGTGTGATTCTTTTGTTGGTTCATAAAATGCTCAAACGCTCAAACCCTAAGTGCGCTTCCCAACAGATATATCCTTCCATATATATATATAGAGAGAGAGAGAGGAATCTTTCAATATCAGGTGGAAAAATAAGCATGGACATTGGGGAAAATAGTCTAGATCTCACCCTGAGTCAGTTCCAGGGCAGTGGACATGATAGCAGCCTCATGGCCGGGCATTGCCCAGCCCATAGTCCTGCTCCAAGCCTTATGTCCACTCAGCGTGTGTAAGACAAGCCACACCCAAAGACATCTGCACATGAACATGTCTCCTGGGACACAGCCTACACGTAATATTGCTTCCATAAAGTAAAAGGTGGGGGCTTCCTTGGTGGCTCAGTGGTAAAGAATCTGCCTGCCAATGCAGGAGACACGGGTTCAGTCCCTGGTCCGGGAAGATCGCATGTGCCCGGGCAACTGAGCCTGTGCGCCACAACTGCTGAGTCTGTGCTCTGGAGCCCGGAAGCAGCAACAATGGAGCCCTAGAGTTGCAACTCCTGAAGCCTGCAAGTTTGAAAGTAAAGAGGTCTCTGTCAAACATTCCTGGGATCTGCACTGTCCCCCCATGAAAAGAGCGCTTCTGTCATGACCAGACTATACCCACAGCCTGACAAGAAAGCGTCTGCGTGACTAAGACTTTGTGCCAACTAGTCCTTGCAGGGATATCAGGAACGGGGGGGTCTGACGAACAAAGGGTCGTGTCACTGGCTTGGCTCCTCCACGGAGACTGTAATGGTCCCTTTTTGCTCACTGGAGTCTGGCTTGCTCAGACTGGATTTTGTTCATCTTTTACTGAGACTGAGAAAAGTGCGCGTGGCAGTTTGTGAATTGAGTCTCCCGGCAAGGCTCTGAAAGACAACTGGTGTGGGGGGTGGTCTGCGGGTGTGAAAACCCTGGACAGACGGAGTGGAAGCCGGGCTGTGACACACAATAGCATCTGTGTGTGGCCCAGCAGCCAGCAAATGGCTTCCTTCCCCGCAAGGGGAGAGCCGTGCCAAGTGAGGACCAGAAGATTTAGAGATGCTCATCATCTGTCTGTTGGAGGGAGACGTCTTAAAATGGGCAAATAATTTCCTTGCTGTGTGCAGTCTGGATTTTCTTTCCTCTCCATGCCCTTATTTCTAATTCCCAAACTCTCTCCCCTCCTTCATCTTACAGCATTTTTATGTACACATGCGTTTGGTCTCCATGTATGAAGTCAGAGACATAGCAATTTGTCTTTCCAGAATCCTGGGGCTTTGCCTGTTCTGTGAAGATCCATAATGAGGTACCAGAGTTCTCATTCCCTTCCTGTTAACATAATTAGTTCTCATTCCCTTCCTGTTAACATAATTCATGGAGCTTTTCCCTGTGCTCAGAGCACAGAGCTAAGTCCTACAGAAGCATCATCAATAACAGTGCATTCTCACCAGCGTCCTTGGACAGTTTGCTAAATTCTTTCTGAGCGCCTCTTGCTGGCCCTTGCAATGGTTAACTGGTAAACAAACTGGAAGCTAGGAATCCCACTGTGCCATCAGGGTGTACATTCTATGACACAGATAGAGGATCAAATTCATGGAATCACATTCGGCGTGCCTACAGTCCCAGGTGAAGGTCATCTTTAGGCAAAAGTCAGCTTTCCCAAACACTGGCCCAGTTTGGGTGAGCTGGGGATTTGGGTTTTGTTTTCTTAACAGATGCTAGAAGTTAAAAACAGGAATCTGAACTATGCATCAGTGTTTTCTTCTCCATGTCATTTTACCTGGCCCAAAAAGGCAAAGGAAGGAGCAAGTAGTGTTGCTAAGTAACACTTTAGGATATGACCTGAATACTCCCTCCAAGTCATACAGGAATCCCACGTGTAACTTTCATAGCCCAGCAAGCCAAAACAGTTCCAGGATGACAGATGACTGCAGAGCAAAAGGGACAGAAGGAATTTGATCCAAACGAAGACCTGTCGGCTTTTTAAATTTCAACTTAGAAAATACGGAGTTGGCTAGAATTTTTAATTTGCAAAACAAATAACCACTTTAACCATCATCTAATCGTAGAGTCCTCTGTTCTCCACACTGCGAAGCCAAAACAGGTCCCAGGGAATAACTTTAGGAAAATAACACATTCATGCACACACAAAAAAAGGAACCTCAGCCGAGAACACACACTTCTTGCCTACCCCTGGGGTCCCCAAAGACGAAAGCAGACTGAATCTTTAAACACGATTCTAATGCCAGGAGCTCACTGTTCCTGAAGGACTCCAGCCCGCCCTCCGCACCCAGAGGAGGGCAGGGTACTCACCGGTCATGAGGCTGTAGTAATTGGGATAAGAGAGAGTGGGAAAGTCCGGGGTCAAGTAATCCACTTTGACCCCTCTGCTCACAATCTCTTTGAACCCGGGCAAGGACTCCAGGGCCTCATCGCTGATGTAGTCTGCTCGGAAGCCGTCCAACAGAAACACCAGGAGTTTCCGGCGGGCCGAGGCTGGCTGCGCCAGGCTGAGCACGAGGGCCAGCAAGAGGACCCCCAGCTTCCCTGCCATGCCGCCAGGAGCCTGCCCCAGCTGAGGATGCAGAGTCTGCAGCTATTCTCTCTTCTAGGGGCTGGACCTTGACTACTGGCCTTCCCGAGCCAAGTTCACTTTCAGAATTTAAAGGTACAGCACCCCCTTTTAAAAAACGTCTAGGCTCACCCTTTACTAGCAAGTCTGGAGATGGTCTCCTTCAGAGAAGTCAAGTTCCCAATCCACCCGGAATAAATACCAGGGGAGAGAGAGAGTGCAACCCGTCAGCCACAAAGGGGCGCTTGCCATGGGTGCTTGCCACCTATTGTACCTCTACAATGGTGAAGCCACGTGCTGCTCAGCGGCTGACCTCTGACACCCCCCACCCCCTCACCCCCCAGGGAGTCTGGGGTGGAGGTCAGGAATGAGGCACTCTATGCCAGGAAACTGGCAGGGAAGGTCTTCGGATGGTGGTCAGATATTTTCAGGAGCTGGTTTACCCTCATATCCAGTTGTTTCCTCATATCCAGAGAAGCACTAAAATCTGTCTGCTAGTTACTATATCCTGTGACTAGCAGAAGCTCCACGAGAACAGAAGAGACTCTACCAGAAAGAAACAAAAAAACAAAAAATATGTGCTTGATGGCATGTATTCCCCCTTTGCCAGAATCACATATACACTGTCTGTCCCCTCGACCTCTTTGGAGCAGTTTCCAAGAGCTATCAGAGGCCCTGTCTCCAGGCTGCCGTCCTCATTTTACCCCAAATAAAACTTAACTCACAACGCTCACAGCATGCATCTTTTTTAGTCGACAGTTATGGCAACCAGTGAAGAGCCCCAGAGTGGACTTCCCTCCTTCCCCTGAACTCTACGAGGAACCTGAGCCTCAGTACCAGCAGCGGCCCCTCGAGCCCGTCCACCTCCTTGGGGAGTGCAGACAAATTTGGGGAAGTCTCTTTTGGTTCTAGGACCTCCCGCAGTGGCTGAGGATCCCGAGTTCTTGTTTTTTTAATATGGGGAGAGAGACCAGGGCCCTGCCCACTGACCTTGCTATGGGCCACAGGCCCCAGATCTCTGGGGACATAGTGCGGAGAGCACTGACTGGGACCAGTTCCCTCCATCCCGGGTGATCTGGGGCCAAGAGCACTGGAGGCAGAGCCGGCCTGGAACCCCACCGCTCCATCCCCACACTGGAGGCGCAGTCCTCAGGCTCCCTGGCAACTGAATCCTCGAGGCAGCTAAGCCTGGGTCCCTGCCCTCTCTTTTCATCATGTGGTCTTCCCAACCACAGAGACCTCTCGTTCCTGCTGCAGGTGAACCCTGGAGCAGCGAGGTGGGAATAGAGACAGGAAAAGAACTCCAGAGGCACTCTGGGTCCAGGGTTCACCTTCCCCTCAGGGCCAGATGATACATGCTGCCCACCTAGGAAGGCATGGGGGTATTCCCTGCAGCCCCTTGCAGTAGCTCACATCCTCTGCTCCCTCCCAGGAAGGGAATGTTCTGAGCCTTCCAAGAATCCCCGGCCTCTACTGACCCGGCTGGGCCCATCTGGCTCTGCCTCTCTGTGATGGGACCAGGTCTGAAGGGTTAGAAGGGGATGGACAAAGCTGGGGTGGCTGGAGGTGGATCAGCCACACGGGAGAAGGGAGCATCCCCAGGAACCCAGGATGCCACCTCTAGGACCCAAGTTCTTTCACCTGGGGGTTGGGTGGTGGTGTTGGTGTGTGTGCTCACCATGCTGAGCTACAACCCATGGGGTCCCTGCCTCCTCAGCCCATGGTTCTTCCAGGTAAGAATACTGGGGTGGGTAGCCATTCCCTTCTCCAAGGGGTCTTCCTGACCCAGGGATCAGACCCAGGTCTCCCGCACCGCAGGCAGATTCTTTGCCATCTGAGCCATCGGGATATATTGGAAGACACGTCACTTAAAGGACTCACTACAACCCAAATGGAAAGGCCCCCCCATCAGGTGTTCTTAACTAGCTCATATGCAGCGAAATTAAAGGGAATTGACTATTGGATTTATATTTCCCACTAAAAAGGGTTCCTACACTGGACTGGTCTATAGAGAGGAATGCTAACCTCAAACTCACCTTAAAAGGACCCTCAAAAAAAGAGGAACTACACTCACACCAGGGCGAGAAGAAGACGACATCAGAAGTAGACAGCTCACCCGAGATGCTGGACCTGACTCCTACGATCATTTATAATTTTTCCCGACCTCTTGGACCTTTGCATATGAATCCAATGTTTTCATATCATGGATGTGATTCTATGCTAATTTTATAAATCAACCCAAATTGTTGGGTTTGTGGTCAATTACCTCTGTCTAGTACTTCTGGGTTACATGGTGGATATCCCCCCTCCAAAGCTCTGTTTGACAGCCCTTCGAAAATGTATTTCAGAAGAAATTTTAATCCTATTCAGGCTACTCATGATTGCTATTAATATAGCATAACCATATTTATTTAAGAATGTATTTCCAAGATCAAACGGCAAAGTTCAACAATGCAAAACTGCGGTTACACGTGCACCAACCTAACAGATGCGACCCTCTTACCCAGCCAATTGATAATACCTGCTCTAACCCTGGTCATAGATTTAAAGTCTCTTTTCAGCTCATAAGGCTCAATCAAAACAACAAGCCAACTCTCAGTCAATAACTGTGATCTCTCGTTTATTAAAAGGAAACCCCCCACATTATGAGATGGGCTTAGACAGTTAACAACAGGCTTTGGTCATTTAAGTTTAAAAGCTCCTCATTGTTGGGAACAATTAAATCACACTAAGGATAATCAGCCTAGAAACATTGGGAAACTAGGCTGGGTGCCTTATGAACAATGCCTACATATTATTACCCTTAGAGACAGTGATCGGTATGGAACTGACTGGGTCAGACAACCAGAGAGTCACTAGGTTGTACCAAATGGGATTCAGTGGATTTGTGGTACTAATTTATGGCCTTGGCTTCCACCTAGACGGATAGGAAAGTATACTCTGGGATTTGCATGGTGACTGACTCTTGTGACTCACAGAAGCTTCAGGAGAACAGCAGAAACTTTCTACCAAACACACACACACACACACACACACACACACACACACACACACACACGTATATATGCTTGGTTGCATGTGTTATCCCTTTACCAAAATCACATATACACTGTCCTTCCCTACTACCTCTTTGGAGCAGACTCTTAGAGCTATCTAAGCTGCTTTCTCCTGGGCTACAGTCCTCAATTTGCCCCCAAATAAAACTTAACTAGCAACTCTCACCTTGTCCATCTTTTTTAGTCGACAAACCGTATTATTTTGGGGCAAATATTCCAGAAATAGAAGCACCCACAGAGAGGTAGAATTTTAGACGACAGAAGTCAACTCTTAACTTCGCAGTCGGGCTGACCAAAGGGAGGAGTCAAGGAAAAGGGTGATCTCTTAATTTGCTGTTATCCCTCGTCTCTGCCCAATTTAAACTCTCACAGTGAATTCCTCAGAATTTAGTAACATGAACCTCTTAACTCAGGGTGTCAACAGGAGACAGTAGACTTCTGTGGAGATACCCTGTGAACTTTTCAGCGGTGCCCCCAGCTCCAGAGCATTTAACAACAAATTATCTGTCTACGTGTCAATCATTGTATCCATCTACGTGCAGAACTTACTTCATATTTCAAGGTGCTTGTGTTCAAACATAACTGTAGGAGGAGATACCTCTCAGCAGAATCATAGAGTCAGAAAGTTCCAGAGTTGGACAAGATAGTCGGGGGATCATTACTGGCACATTGGCCTGAGACAGCACTGCCCTAGAAGGGCAGCAATGAGAAAGACTTGGTGGGCGAGAGTTCGAGATGGACAAGCACAGCTAGGGACAACCATGAGGCTTTGTGCCAAGAAGGACCAGGCAGAAGAGGGCCTGGGAGGCTGGCCAGGAGGTCAATACAGGGCAGCAACCACAGGTGGGTCAGGAGACAAAGCACGAAGTCCAGACACCAGGTATCTGTGGGTCTTTCATTTGGCAGAAAATTCAATATAAAGGCTTATAAAATGTGCGTGGCCCATAGCAAGCACTTGACGAATGCTATTATTATCATTATAACATTGCTCGGATCCTGGTGAAGCTTGCAAGGCTCTGGACAAAGCTTCCTAGGGACTGGAGGTAGTCTGACCTTATCAACTCTAGAACGGCTGTCAACCAACCTCTGTTCTCTGCCTGTGATGCAATAGAGGCGTCAACTAACCTTATTGTGGTCATCTTTTCACAAATATATATCTGTACTGAATCAAAACAAAAGAAAAAACACTCTGCAATGTATAAGAATTAAACTTTTTTTTTAAGAGTAAAAGGCAACATTAAAAAAAATTCATACAACAATCATTCTATGCCTTCCTACTAGGAAAGCAGTTTTATCTGTGCACACTTTAAATTAAATGGTCTTCGAGAATGTACTCGGGCTTCCCAGGTGGCTCAGTGGTAAAGAATCCACCTCCCCAAGCAGGAGATGCCTGCATTCGAGAAGATCCCCTGTGTTAGGAAGGTCACCTGGAGGAAGAAATGGCAATCCGCTCCAGGATTCTTGCCAGGAGAATCCCATGGACAGAGGAGCAGAGTCGGACACAACTGAGTGAGCACCAGGTGCACAAGAACGCACCCTGTACATACAGGGTAGCTAAGTGAGCAAGATCACCCAGACACTAAGTGGAATGGCCAAGAGCTGCTAGCCTGACTCCTAATCTCATGCTGTGGTCCTGCTTGGGCCTTTCATGGTGGGGAGCAGGGGCTCTCTCTTGATATGATCAGCCTCAGTTGGGGCTGCAGAAACTTGTCTCCTATGGTGGACCCTGGCCTCACTGCTCCAGAGTGCAGACTGAACCCATCTCACCATAATTCTAGTCGGTAAGACTGGGTTATGATAGACCTTTAAAGATGCCTCCTATTTTTTTTTTTTTCAGTTACAGCTCAAGCAAGCAGAACTTTATTAAACAGGCAGCAGATAGTACACCCTTGAAACACGAGGGTGGGCTGACCTCGAAGGAGTGGCCCCTCGTATCATTTTGATCCAAAGCCAGGCTTGGGAACCACTGCTGACAAAGACAGGCAGCAACAGACAGGCCTGAACAAGGTCATGTCATCTTCAGATCTGCATGTTAGAAAGCAGGATCCGGAAGCCATGAGGAGGTGACATGGGTGCTGATGGAGGCAAGAATAATAACATCCACCTTTCTTGATATTAAGGACTTTACATGCAGGACTTTCCTGATGGTCCAGGGATTGAGAATCCACCTGCCAATATGCCAATGCAGGGGACATGGGTTCAATCCCTGGTTGGGGAGCTAAAATCGCACATGCCTCAGGCGAAACCCGTGCTTCACAACAAGAGAAGCCTGAGAATTGCAACAAGCTCCTCAACTAGAGAAAGCCCAAGCCCTGCAACGAAGACCCAGTGCTGCCACACACACACACAAAAAAAACCTTTACATGCACTAATTCAGTTAGATCACTGATCATTTATAAGGCAGGTATTTATATCCCTACAATGCAAAGGAAATCGAGGTTCAGAGACGCCTAAGGTCAAACAACCCAAAGAGTCAGAACTGCAATTCCAGCCCAAATCTCTTTTATAGCTTTGTATTTTAGGGGAACATATTCAGTTTGTGAAATTAGGAAGAAAAATCAAAGTCTGTGTGAAAGAAAAAAATAAAAAATAAACCCTAAATATCTTCAGCTTGTCTTGATTAAACTGAGAGGGGGAAATAGGAAGTTGCTGTGAGAACACTGCAGAAGTGACTGTTGCAGGCAATATCCATTGACAGATGTGAAAATTAGTAGAAGAACCAGAAAGTGAGGAAGTGTTCATAAAACAAAAGGGGCCCAAGGCAGGAGACATAAGAGAGACACAGGTTCGATTCCTGGGTTGGGAAGATCCCCTGGAGGAGGGCATAGCAACCCATTCCAGGATTTTTGCCTGAAGAAGAACCTAAGACAGAGGAGCCTGTTGGGCTACAGTCCATGGGATCACAGAGAGTTGGACACAGCTGAAGCAAGAGCATGCACACACTATGCATTTTGTATAAAGGACTTGAGCATCCATGGATTTTGGCCTGGGGATGCAGGAGAGTCCTGGAAACAACTCCCTGCACACACCATGGGAGGACTGTACATACTGTGACCCTGATGATGGACCATCTAGAGTTATTCTGCATCTTCTCATGGTAAAATTTCTAAATCTTCTTACTGAAATAGGCAGAAGATTTTTTTGTGTATCAAAATATGTTTTAGTGGTTCCAGTGATGACAGAAAACTTAAAACACTGTGACCATTAAAAAAAAGTTTGTCAAAGGAAATCATGAATGCTGAGCTAACTCCACTGTGCACCGGAGAAGCTGTCATGGATTAGCTTGTACAAGGAGATAGATACGGGTATTTATTGTTACAGTGTCTGTAATGGCAAAAAAGTAGAAATAATCTAAAAATTCGTTAACAAGAGTATGAATAAGTGATATCAGTTTTCAAAGAACAGAACACTATAGCTATCCAAAAGAAATGAAAGTGTTAGCTGCTCAGTCATGTCCCACTCTTTGCGACCTCATGGACAGAGGAGCCGCCAGGCTCCTCTGTCCATGGAACTTCCAGGCAACAATACTGGAGTGGGTTGCCACACCCTTCTCTAGGGGATCTTCCTGACCCAGGGACCAAACCCAGGTCTCCTGCTTTGCCAGGCAGATTCTTTACTGTCTGAGCGACCGCAGAAGCCCCAAAAGATGTAGACATAGAATGAGAAGTAGATGTCTAGTTCTTGAAGATCTCAAGAATAACAGTAAGTGAGAAAAACCAGTTGGAGATGAATACATACAGTCTAAAATATTAACATAAAAACATCCAGCACAATATTCCGTATAATAGTACCAACACCATGGAAACGATAAACATCAAAATCAGCACTGAGGTTTCCTCTGGAAAGGACAGAAGAGAGTGAGACCAGAGAGAGGTGCACTGGGGGTTTCAACTTTGTAATGTACTAGTCATTTAAGAAACAAAATAAAAACGCCAAGGGTCCATGTAGGACAAAATGCTACAATTTCACAACCATGAGGGCTGGGACAAGGGTGCTATTTATATTATGCCCTTGGATTTTGTGCAGGCCAGAAACATATTATAACTTAAAAATCATCAGCAGCCCTGGTGATGAATTGAACACGTGGGTGGTAAGAGAAAGGGGTCTTGGATAGTTCCCAAGGTTCTGCCTCTGATGACGGAGTAGCACCATTTGTCAAGATCAGTACCGTAGGAGAATTGCCATCTTTAAGCAATCACCTCATCATATAAATCAGAAAAAAAGAGGCAAGCTAACCTAATTCAAACCACGATTCAAGGTAACAAAGGAACTTTATCTTCAGAATAGAACTAGGGAAGTGATCTCAGCATGGCTGTCAAGAGTACGCAATTCTGAGCCCTGGCCCAAACACTCTTGTACAAATGACCTAAGGGTCTCTCTTTATGTCTTTGCTGGATAAACAGAAATCATCGTGTAGGAAAGTAAAATGGATTATTTAATAATTACATAAAAGCTGAATGTAAAACTCACCTTGAACCAACAGAAACTCCTCAATGTTTTTCAAGAAAACTGAAAAAATGGTTAGTCGAAGGAGTTTACATTAAATATGTGAAATATGAAGGGAAAACGCAGTAGCATGTAAACCTTGATAAGGAATTGCTACAAAAAAAAAAAAAGATCGAGAGAGTGAATTGTCACATCTTGTTTGCTGCCAGATGGAAAGAACTGCTTTGAAAAAAATCAACTACAATCACAGAATTATAGAGTTGTGAATATGAAAGAGACTGCAGACATAATCTAGTGGTAATCTGTTCATTTTGGAGAAGAGAAAGTTGCATGCCAAATAGGGAACGGAATGAAAGATCACAAAGGTAAATAAAATAATGAGTCCAGAGTAGGTATCATCTCCCATGATAATGCTTTTTACAATTTCAGCTTCATTTATTCCACCTCTCTTCCCACCCAACCCCCTTTCATTCTTTATTTGCCTGTAATATATTTCTTTCCTGCTCTCCTGTAATGGTCCACAGGCACTTTGAAACGCTTGGGGCCAGCTACGTTTGGGAGTTGATCATTTTTCTGATTTGAAAAGATAACATGATGCATGTAGAATATATCATATAAACTCCAGCAGCATCTGAGGCATCACCCAATTATCAAATCTGTTAATATTTCTACAGAAAAATGAATGTACGTTCATACTAAGTGGGATTAAAGAAAAGACCACAAATAGCCTCCCATTAGATCAAGGTGAGTGTATGCCATCCAGTGAGTTCAGAGAAGATCAGGATTTTCCTCAAGTTATCATGCTTTCAGAGCTTTTGAATTCCAGAAGTGGATAATGACATATGCTTTGGGAGAAAACTCTAAATGTATCAGGAGAAGATATATACTTTGCCCTTAGTCTGTAGGGCATGGTATGGCCGAGTCTTTGTGGAGTATTGTTAGAAAGACAGAACGGAAGGGGTGGAGCCAGTCTCACTTTGGCCTTGGGTCCTTGCCAGCTCCATTTCTAGTCCACAGAATCCTTTCAATGAACCCCCAGCTTCATAAGGGGGTGTGAGTGAGACAGACCTTTGCACCAACAGCCACCAGTAAGACTACTAGTTGCCAAGACACAAAAAGTACCTCTTTCTTTTTTAAGACTTTTTAAAATGTGGAGCATTTTTAAAGTCTTTTCTTGAATTTGTTACAATACAGTTTCTGTTTTTTATGTTTTGGGTTTTTCCAGCCACAAGGAAGGTAGGATCCTAGCTTCCCGGGATCGAACCCGCACCCCCTGCATTGGAAAGCACAGTCTTAACCCCTGGACCACCAGGGAAGTCCCAGTATCTGTTTTCAAACCAGGGCCTCCTACTGGGTTCCAGAAAGAAGTCTCCAGTCTCCCTCCTTGAGAAATTTTAACTAATGTTAATCATGCATCTGCCTTAACTGGGTCAGGTGGAACCAGACCAGCTCACCAAGGAAGATATTTACTAGACCTATGTTTATCCAGGCAGATAAGTTTGGTCTTGGTTTGACCCAGGCTCTTCCCTGACTGCAAGAGGCTGACCTCAAATGTCCAGTTATTGGGAGTCTGTTCAATGAAGAAATCCAAGGATTGAAGCAATCTGCAAATAAGAATTCATTACAAAGACAGTTTATCTTCTTGAAAACAGTGACTAATTTTGAACACCAAATGCTGTTATTATGCAAAATATGTGCAGCACTCTGACCTCATGCTATAAAAGAACTAAATGTACATATCACAGAGAATGTATATTTCAAGCCAAAGTTTGCAGCCTGTAACTGAAGTTTAATTTTAAATCTGGTTATAGAAGTATAGCCAACACAATCTACAGAGTTCACTCAACCTTATCAGTTAATTGAAGTAGCCACTTGATCAAGAACACACCATTTACCAATAAAGTAAATGTATCTTACTTAAAAGAAGGAAGAAGCACAGTCAACAAAACCTTTAAAGAGCCTGATAGGGATGTCATTTCTAGGAATATGATGAACCAAGACTGATCTGCCTGGTGAAAACAACTAAAATGCCAAGTGATTTCATAGTGGAGACCCTCTCACCTCTTTCAAAACACAAAGTCGCTCAGTCGTGTCCAACTCTTTGCAACCCCATGTACTATGCAGTCCATGGAATTCTCCAGGGCAAAATGCTAGAGTGGGTAGCTGTTCCCTTCTCCAGGGGATCTTCCCAACCCAGGGATCGAACCCAGGTCTCCCGCATTGCAGGCAAATTCTTTACCAGCTGAGCCACCACGGAAGCCCACAAAACACATAAGCAATATGACAAATCCCTGTTAGTAACTGTGGTTTTGGGGGCCAGTTCTTCCAGGTTTGAGTCAAAATTTCTGCATAAGAGGAGGTGAGGCGGGCACAAGTTATTATCCAATAAACCCTCGCATCTCTGAAATTCACCACACAGGGCGTTGAGCTAAAGACACTCAGCTTCTTTCCTCCTGGGCCCTGTCTGCAGATCTGGTCTCGCATGATCTCCATACTAGACATTTAACTTCATAGAAAGCAACCTGTTTACTACAGAAGTTGCACTTTTTAAACTAGGAGATGTCAGGAGCAACTCTTATGTCAGGAAACCCAGAACTCTCTAACAGAGAAAATACGCCTTGGTTCCCATTTCAGAATAATATTGTTGAACACAGAGGAGCTTGTCTGAGTGAGCAGGGGCCTGTTTTAGGCTCTGTGTGACAGCACTTGAAATCTTTAGGATTCTATGTTTTTACACCAAATCAATTCTAACAACTTATTGAGCTTTATCTCCACAAAGTTTATGCTAAGGCAGAAAGACACAGAAGTTTTGCTAATGATAAGCTGCCAAGGGCTAAGTAAAAAGGACCTTTGCTTTGAGGGACAGTGATGACTATGGAAGAGGGAAGTGATGAGGAGGGCTGTTCGGTGAGGTCTGCACTGAGGTTGAGCCCTGGACTTGCCCCCTTCTTTGTCCACCTGTAAGGTCTGCCCTGGATACCTGTTTTAAAACACAAACGGGATTTCATCTGTTTATGCCCATAAACAGGAGAAATGGCCTGTTTTTCAAAGAGCTGTCTCCCTCTAGTGGCCAAAGTTGTTGTTGTTGTTGTTGTTGTTGTTTTAAGCCTCAAGCTTCCAAAGGAGCCTGGATCTGCTAAGAAAATAAAACATCTACATTTTTTTAATGGGGAGTATGTAAATAATCCTTGAATTTGGAAACATCACTATGGTATATAATAAGTTCTCTCACTATAAATCCTGAATAATAATGCCAATTTCAAAGGGTTATTGTGAGGAAATATTTTGTTGCTGTTCAGCTGCTCAGGTGCATCTGACTCTTTGCGACCCCATGGACTGCAGCAGGCCATGTTTCCCTGTCCTTCACCATGGCTTGGAGTTTGCTTAAACTCATGTCCATTGAGTCCATGATGCCATCCAACCATGTCGCCCTCTGTCGAAATATCTGAGTATCATCAAATGAGATCAACAAAGGAGCCCTGTTTTGGTTTGGCAACTGGAGGCTGATGAGGCGCTCTCACTGGCCAGGCACTGGCTTTGGCTCAAGCTCAGGAGCACAGAAGTCCAAGAGCAAATGTCATATGATAAGAACCCTCATGATCACTTCCAAATAGTTGAAACCAAGAACCTTCAAATGATGAGGCAAGACTATGAACATCAAGGTGGGCTGTGGGGACTCCTCCTGACAAGTGGGGTTACCCTGTCATAGGCAGAACAGGTAGCGCTAGTGGTAAAGAATCTGCCTGCCAACATAGAAGATGCAGGATACTGGGGTTCGATCCCTGGGTTGGGAAGATTCCCTAGAGGAGGAAGTGGCAACACACTCCAGTATTTTTGCCTGGGAAATCCCATGGACAGAGGAGCCTGGTGGGCCACAATCCATGGGATTGCAAAGAGTCGGACACGACTGAAACGACTTAGCACTCACCAGCATGCAGCCGGGGGCCCAGGCCTTCCTGCCCAGGAGAAAAGGGGGAGCAAACAATGGGTGTTCCAGACAACTCCCACCCGGTTCAAGGCTGCACTTCCTTTCAGCTTCTGCTGCTCCAGCTGGACAGCAGCCACCACAGGCCCACAGGTTCACACGTGCTCCCGGAGGGGAGGTGTGAGCACACGCGCCCTGCCACTGCCAGGCTTTGGGAAACCAGGCTCGAGCTGCCGAGGCTGCCGCGCCATGGTTATGGCTCACAGGGGGCGTCAGGCGATTCCCCAGCAAAGCCACATCACCTCTTCCACTTCCTTAGCTCTGTCTGCAATAATCTAGGAGAAGGCAATGGCAACCCACTCCAGTACTCTTGCCTGGAAAATCCCATGGGTGGAGGAGCCTGGTAGGCTGCAGTCCATGGGGTCCTTAAGAGTCGGACACGACTGAGCAACTACACTTTCACTTTCAGGAAATGGCAACCCACTTTAGTGTTCTTGCCCGGAGAATCCCAGGGACGGGGGAACCTGGTAGGCTGTCGTCTATGGGGTCGTACAGAGTCAGACACGACTGAAGCGACTTAGTAGCAGCAGCAGCAATAATCTGGGGGCCCTGGGCCTGCAAAGTGTGATATTGATTTACATGAAACCCCAAAGACCCCCAAATCACTAGCCTGTGCTGACTAATGGTTTCTTAGGGGTGATGCTGTTCTGCGCTTAGTTGCTCAGTCAAGTCCGACTCTTTTGCGACCCTATGGACTGTAGTCCACCGGGGTCCTCTGTCCATGGGATTCTCCAGGCAAGAATACTGGAGTGGGTTGCCATGCCCTCCTCCAGGGGATCTTCCCAACCCAGGGATGGAACCCAGGTCTCCCGCATTCCAAGTGGATTCTTTACCGCCTGAGGCACCAGTGAAGCCCGTCTTAAGATTTCCTTACTGAGTTACAACATCTTTCATTCTCAGAGCTGGACAACCTCCTCTACCTGCCCCCGCCCCTAGCACACATGAGGCTGTTGTGGGGGTCTCCCTCAAGATTTTTATGGGGAGCCGCTGCCATTCACTTTGGCTGGGTCTTTTGTGGAGGGCTTTACCATCAAAATTCTCACTCTGCCTGCCCCATCAGTAAATACCCTTTTCGGGCTTCATTCCAGGCTTAAAAACTAGTGTGGGTAATTTTCTTCCTGAGTTTGATTCAGCAGTGTCTTGTTTCTATGGAAACCGGGGCTGCTACAGAAGCCCAAGTCTAACTTCCTATTGCCCAGCCCTGCATTTCACCAGCGATTTTAAAGTTGATTTTCACCTTCCCCGTGTATTAACCTCTGACTTTCAGAAGCTGAAGTAGCTCTGTGGAATGCATACGATCCACGCTCAGAGAACTCAGAGAAAGCAGAGTCCAAAGGAGCTGTTTTACACTGCGCGGTCTTCAGACACCGAGGCCCGCAAACGGTGAAGACAAACATGGCGGATTCTCTGAGAAGATGGCGCGCAGCTGTGGACTGGATGGCTGGTCGACCGCAGCGTGCTGGGATTGATTGGTAATGCCTGCCACAGGCATCAGGGAGGCCCCGGGGGCGCACGCTCCCCCTGAATCAAACACCGTCTACTTAAGAGCAAAGCAGCATATTCAGGCTGCCCGTCACCCGGGCCTCTAGTTCAGGGGTCAGGCAAGAAGTTTGCCAGAGTCACTTCTCATCCACCCAAACAACAGCCTTCTAGAGTCTGGTTCCTTGGGGTTGGAGCGCTGATACCCCATTCCTTTCATCTGGGTCAAGCACTTTGATCTAAACGTTAAGCGTTGGCCCTGTTCTGCATAGAGCAGGGGCAGGGAGTATCTGATTTGCCCTTCCCGGAATTGGAGACTCCAGGACTCTTAATCGAGGAGGTTGTCGTTGTTGGTTTTCCAGGAGGAAAGCTGGCCTGAGCCGTTTTAGGCGAAGCCCTGGACTGTCCTTGGGAGAGGGTGGAGAGATGGGGGTGTGTGGCAGTGAAGACCTCAGTGCACCCCGGGAGCGGCAGGATGCAACCGGGTCCAGGGACGACCATCCAAGCAGGCCTCTCCCACCCTCTCTCTGAGAGTCTCATCACTCCGTCGTTGTTTCCAGACTCTGCCACTGGCTCCTCTAGAGAACCAACCTTCTCCCTCAGCGACTGAGCCTGTGACTCCCCAGGAGCAAGACTGCCTCCTTGCTTGCACTCAGTAAGTTTGGTGGGGTTGGCTGTATGCTCACTTTCACCTTGATTCTCTGCCCCAAATCAAATGCTGTCAGCGAAGGCTTGACTGCAGCTAGAAACAGAAAACCAGTTACTTTCTTTAACTATTCAGTATTCATTAATGGACTCTGGAGAATGGAATGGCAACCTACTCCAGTATTCTTGCCTGGAAAATTCTGTGGACAGAGGAGCCTGGTGGGCCCCAGTCCATAGGGTTCTGAAGGACTAGACAAGGATAAAAGTAAAAACTTCTTAACATTTGACAGATTATAGTTCCATTTGAAACAAATAAGAAAGCATTAAATTAAATTGATTTAGTAGGCTTATAATTATTGTCTAAATAAACAGACATTTCCTAATGAAGAGGCCACATTTTACATATGTTTCTAATACTGAATCAATGAATACCAAAGTAAAGGTCACTACTCTTGGGAGGACTTTTTTATTTTTTTATTTTTATTTTTTATTGTATATTTTTTTTTTAGGGAGGACTTTTTTAAAGTGTTGTATTATGATCACTGACAGGAGGGACGTTTAACCATAGCACTCTTGAACCTGAAAAACATTCATAATCTTTGGCCCAACCATCTTCTCTCTAGGAATTCAATCTAAGGAAATAATTAGAAACAGAAAAGATTTTGTTGAGATATGTTCACATTAGTATGGTCTATTCAGCAAAAATATTGGTTATAAAATTACATTTTTTCAATAGAATTGAATACTGAGAAACCATTAACCATTATTTTTCAAAACTTAATGTTTTGGGAATATACAACATAATGTTTATATAAATGAATAGAATGTAAAACTTTATAATAAATAAAATGTTTATGCAAGGTACAGAATAAGTTTATTTTATATACTATATTTAATAATATATATATTATGTTTCACCGTTGTTGTTTAGTCGCTAAGTTGTGTCCGACTCTTTTGAGACCTATGGGCTGTAGCCCACTAGGCTCCTCTGTCCATGGGATTTCCCAGGCAACAATACTGGATTGTATTGCCATTGTATTCTCCAGAGGATCTTCCTGACCCAGGGATCAAACCCACATCTTCTGCATTAGCAGATTCTTTATCACTGAGCCTCCTGGGAAGCCCTACATTATGCATACATACATATATATCACATAGAAAAAAAGCTGTGAAGAAAAATACACTAAAATGCAAAAAATAGTTTTCTCTAGGTGGTGGGACTGTGAGTGGTTTTTATTTTCTTAATATTGCTTTTTTGTGGATTCAGGTTTCTCATATAAGCCTGAAGATCTGCCAAGAAGAAAGGAATATGCTGGCCAGGCTGACACAAGTTGGATGTAGACATGTGTGACAATTATACATCCAGTTCTAAAATAATAAACTACCATTACTTTTAATTTCTTAAGATAAATATTTAGTGGCAGTTTAAAAAAAAAGAAAGAAAGAAAATAGTCATGATGAGGTATTTGGCAAGTACAGAAATGTAAAAGCATCAAGGAAAGAATCAGGGAGAATCCACCAGTCAGAAGGAAGGGCCACCATCAGTATCCTGAGCTTGCCCGAGCTGCGCCCTGGAGTGCTGTGTGCACCATGCAAATGCCTCAGGAGGCGTCACAGTGGAGAGTGGGGGCCAACCAGGTCCTCAGTCCAGTGGGGCGCCGAAACAGACCCCCATTCCCAACTTGGGTCAATCCATTTGAAGAAAGGCTCCATGGAAAATAACAGATATAACATTTGAACACCTCCATATTAAGCCTCTTCCCTGAAACTAAATGTTTAGATTGCGTCCAGTTTTCTCTAATGTGATGGAAGGTTACGTGAGCAGCTTTGTATTGTAATCTTTGCCTATATTTCTGCCTCCATAATTGAAATTTCCAAGAAAAGAGTAATGATCGTTTTCAGAGTTCTTGATGTTACTAAGTTGCCCCCATAAAGTCAACCTGTTTATATTCCCAGGCATCTGCCCATCCTGCCGCACCCTTAGCTGAGCATAATTAAAAAAAAAAAAAGATTGTTAATTTGACAGATTTTAAATATTTGCCCATTTAAAATCCTGGGTTTCTTCCCCATTGAATACCTCTTCCAAGAAGTCTTCCATCAGCAAAATCTGCTGTCCATGGTCCCTGTGAAGAGGACATGGGTGCCCCTCTCTAGAGTGACCGGAACTGTCCAAGGAGGCTTGTGCTTGGACATTTTCTCATGGTCCCAGGCCAGCCCCATGACCACCCCAAAGCGAGCCCAGTTTGTGGAATAAGGCTCCTCCCCCTGGGAAACAGCAGATGCCAAGGGTCTGAAGTCCTTTCTTTCCAAATCCCCTCTGGACCCACAGAATCTCAGCAGCAGACATTCCCCTTGGGAGACTCAGCCTTCAGGCCTCTGGTTACATAGATAAGGGCTCTGAGCCCTGGTGGGGAAAACAAGTGTACAGTCAATGGAACAGCCAGGAAGAGACCTGGGAGTCTTTGCCCAGTATTCTTCCCACCACTAGCCTCCAACTGTCCTTCTATCTGCTGACACTCTGGGAAGGGTCTGTCTTCGCCCTACAGGCGTAAGGACAACACGGAAGGGTTCCCCACCAGAGGGCGAGGGGAAACTAAAATCTAGCGCAAGTACAGGAGTAGAACGTAACAGCAGAAAGAAAACAAATTCAGAGACGCCGCTTCCTGAACTGGCAGGTTCTTAGGACCCTAGCGGTCAGCCTTCGAATGGCCACTAGGTGGAGCTCTACTTTCAAAATAAAGCCTTAAGCCCTTGGCTCTAAGCTGGCTTTCCATTCAAACGGCCTTAGCCTGACAATGTCAACGGCTTATTACAAGGATTTGCTCAACAAGTCCATTGGATCCCATCCAGATTTTGTACCAGTTTACAGTTTGTAGGCAACCACGAGCTGAACTTTTTCCATTTTGGTCCCTAGATTATTGTCTTAAAAGTAAATGCAATGGAGATGCACATATACATTTAAAAGAAGGGAGTTACAAAACATGTTTATCTCAACAAAGATAATTTAAAGCATATATTTAAAATATATTCTAACAAAATGTATATTTTATATGTATTATGTAAGTATAATGTAAAGTGCACATATATTTATTTTGTGTATAATGTATATTTACTTATTGTGTTTTATATATAATCACAGTTTACTCCCTAAGTCGTGTCTCTTTTGAGACCCCCATGGACTGTAGTCTGTCAGGTTCCTCTGTCCATGTCTCCAGGCAAGAATACTGGAGTGGGGTGCCATTTCCTACTCCAGGGGATCTTCCGGAAACAGGGACCTAACCCTCATCTCCTGCATTGGCAGGCAGATTCTTTACCGCGGAGCCACCTGGGAAGCCCATATATGGTATATATTAAAATCTCTTTTCTGCTGTTGAGTGATAAATACATAGTTTGTAATTCCAATCATATATAAACATCTGTTAAATGTATTCTATATTATATGTAGTATGTTAAACACAACTCGAGGGATGTGAGTTTGAGTGAACTCCGGGAGTTGGTGATGGACAGGGAGGCCTCCCGTGCTGCGATTCATGAGGTTGCAAAGAGTCGGACACGACTGAGCGACTGAACTGAACTGAAACATGTATTTTATATAATAAAATTTTTTCAGATGTATATTTAAAGTTCTCTGTGGCTCAGTGATAAATACAGATTTTCCAACTCCTGTGGTTCTGCTTTCTCCATAATAATCACCAAAACCCTTGGGAAAGCCGAGTAGCCTTTTCATTAACTCGTTCAAGGTTTTTAAAATCTATGTTTCTCTAGAAACATATTCTGAACATATTTGTTCAGAAATAATTAAAAATAGAAAAGAAAAGGGGGGGCGATTCATTTAAAGAAAAATAGGCATTTACTGTTGGTTCTCCCTTAATCAGGACAGAGAGCACAGAGGAAAATAAGAGAGTCTGCTGTAGCTATGAGATGAGACGCTTTAAATGGTCTCAACAAAATATGAATATATGCATATATTTCTTCTAATTCCCTCTAGTGCCGGTTCCTAACATATAGCTGATTGAGAAAAGTATATATTTAATAATTATTTATGCTGCTTTGAGCAAAATCATGTCAGTGTCTCACATAAAATAATATTATACTATTAATATATTGTTGCTTTTAAATGAGATCTGCTTGGCAACCCTTAAATGTAGCTTTTCTCAATTGCCCAGGGAAAAACAAAAATTTATACCACCACCAAAACTAGGATTGACAGATCATCTAATGGAAACTGTAGACAAACTCTGTGAATGGCATGGCAGGCAGAGCGGGGTGGAGGGAACCTGCCTGCAACAGTCTTCACCTCAAGCACGTCCAGGTTTCAGTTCAGGAAGCTGAAAGCACGTAAAAGACGTTGGAAGATACATTGTCTTAATACATCCCTGCAGTCTGCTCTCTCCTTCTGGGACCCAGGATTTGAACCCTGCAACAACCAGAGAATCGCACAGGAGTTCTTCTTTGTGATTCCACTCCCATCCCCGTCCCCTTTTAATCTATATTCATTCAGAGGTAGGAACAACTTTAAAAAAACAAAAGCTTGTCAGAGAAAAGCAAATATCATGTATTAATGCATATATGTGGAATCTTGATAAATGGTGTAGATGATGTTATTTGCAAAGCAGAAACAGAAACACACACAGAGAACAGATGCATGGATACCAAGGGGGAAAGAGGGGTGAGATGAATTGGGAGTTAGGATTAACATATATATATATACACACTGCTATGTATGAAGTAGATATATGAACCTGCTGTATAGTACAGGAAGCTCTACTCAATACTCTGTAGTGACCTAAATAGGGAGGAAATCCAAAAAAGAGGGGATGTATGGAAACGTATAGCCGATTCACTCTGCTGTACAGCAGAAGCTAACACAACATTGTAAAGCAACTATACTCTAATAAAAATTAATATTAATTTACAAAATCCTGTGCAGAAACTAGAAGGGACTGGAAGTCGCTCACACATTTCAGGAAGAACAGTCCCCACAAGTAAAGTGCTCCAAGTAACAGAAGAGTAGGATATACACTGTTTAACAATATATCAGAAACCTTAAGTTTTCCATGCATTTCTTGGACACAGAATACCGCATCAGAGAACCAATTAGTTAAGGTAGGAGAGATTGGCAGTCTGGTGAAACAGAGCTTCTGGGGGTGAAATTCTGCCAGAAATTGAAAACAGGAACCTGTATTACCCACCTATCCTCTGGCTATTGGTCTGAGAATAAGATTCCACACAACCACAGGCAATCAGCTGACCTATCTCTTTACAAATACTAGTTCTATATAGATGTCACTTCATTTAAGGATGAAGCAATAACGGGGGAGGTGAAATGCTCCATTACATTTGAAAGAAAAGTTATACAATGAAAAATGTATATTACTAGTAAATTCTACCTAAATCCTGAATGTCTACAAAAATTGGGAAAGGTGAGTGAAAATTTTGACAGGGAGCGAAGATACTCTACGTGATTTGTTTTACATAATTGCTGTGAAGAAAATGAATAAGGCAATGGTTTAGAGATTAGCAGGCAGAACTACTTAGACGAAACAGTCAGGGCATCTCTAAAGAGCTACAGTTCCCTGACTGTTCTGTAAGGGGACCTGAGGTTCCAAAAGAAGGACAGGCTATTAATATGTGGAACCCATTGCATTCAATTAGGCACAGAACTGACCCAAATGAAATAACAAGACACAACTGAAACCCTTAACTGATAGAGAAATGGAAATTAAAGGCAATTTATTTCTTAACTCAGCCTTACCTGGTATATAGATGTTTTAAGAAGATAGATCAGGCATCTTATCCTTCATCTTATAATTAAAACAGGGTAACATTTAGTGGGCTTCCCAGGTAGTTCAGCAGTAAAGAATTTGCCTGCTAATGCAGGAGATGTGGGTTCAATCCCTGGGTCTTGAAGTTTCCCTGGAGGAGGAAACGGGGGTCTCAAAAAGAGTTGGACATGACTTGGCGACTGAGGACATTTGGTGAATATTTACAAAACGGTTAGCATACCATTCAAGATACAGACACTTACTCTGTATCTTGTCATCATAGAGCTGTTGTGCCTGAAGTACCAAGAGCTGTGCTAAGCACACAATGGAAGCACTGTTTGATGAATGAATGAAGGAGGCAGCTAAGGGCTCTGGGGGTGTTGCCACCATCATCACATTTCTAACGCCCACTGGGCTTGCAGGACAACGCATATTGCTTTCTGGATGCCGCACAGGGACATCAACAATGGGCAAATGTTTTCTAGAATCTCACCCCTCCTCCAACAAGTCTTCAGTGAGATGAAATAAAAATTTCTCTGTGAATCTCTATTTTTGGGTGCCATCCAGCTCTCAGTCAAGCCCAGACCAAAGCTTTGACTCTTGGGATGCGTCAGAGTGTGAGGGAGCCCTTGTAGCTTACGTGGCTTCTCATACAGGTTTCCGTAAGAATCTGCACACATGCCTGGTAGACGATTACCTTTCATAGTGTGCTGCACCTCCAGTTCCATGTCTCAGTGGCTGTCGTAAAGCACGGCTGCCTTAAGTGTGGCGGTAGTTAAGGGCACGGTGAGTCTCCTCCTGTCCCTCGTGCTTTAGGTCAGTTCCCCAGACAGACCTTCCTTGACCAGTGAATGTGCACGAGGTCTTGCAGTGCAGAAATGAACATCCTGACGGGTTGCTTAGGCTTGTAACTCCACCAGACGCTCCACCAAGCACTTTCCCTGTGTCTTCTCATTTGGTCCTCATAAGCAACCCTTGTTATTAGCCCATTTCCCAGATAAGGAAACTGAGGCTTAGGAACATCACAGTTACTAAAGAAGGAGTCTGGACGTGAATTCAAGTCTGCCAGGCACTAAAATTTGTTCTCTTAACTTTTAGAGAAAATGCCAGGTGAGGTGACAAGAATTACAGGTGCCTGGGTTATGTGCTGTCTGGAAGAATCTTCATGTCCTTGTAAACATCTTGCACATCTAACTGGCTGGCAAAAAAAAAAAAAGAAAAAAAAAAGTTTTTTGCTTCTGCACATTTTGTTGTAAGCATGCACCAAACCATCTATATTTAGCATCGATGAATGTTTGTGTCCCACAAATCTAAATATAATGTATTTTGTTTCTAAGTTACAGACAACTAACTTACAAGCGGAATTTTGGTCTTTAGCCTGTTTATTAAATCAGGCACTTTCTGAACTTCTGTAAGAGGAGGAAAGGAACGAGCATTTACTGAATGCTCATTATACGTTACACGCTTTACAGAATGAGTCCATCTAGTCCAGTAGCCCAAGGAGACAGGCTCTTCCCTCAGTTTATAGGTAAGGACGTGGAAGCTTAGGCACACGAGTGGCAGAACCAAAATCCAGATCAGGTTCCAGTGCCAAAGCCAGTCTGTCTCCATGGCTCCTCTGAGTTGGCTGGCATCTCCCCGCCCTGAGCATCTGGGGTGGGCTGGAAAGCAGCCACGGCTCTCCCAGACGCTCCCCCAAGGAGGAGGAGTCACGTGGTCAGGGTGCCCAGCACAAAGCAACCCTGAATATCAGCTATCTGTGCTCAGCGGGGCTGCTCTCAGAATCAGAGGGAACTGCAGCTTGAAAAGCCTCTGTTGAAGATTGTCAACGTTGACGGGGACCCCCTCAGGCCAGTGATGAAGAGTGTCTCCCTTAACACAGCATTGTAAAGTAACTATAGTCCAATCAAAATTAAATTGACATAAAAGTCACTCCTGGTCCAAACTCCAGCCAGGCTCCTCTGAGCCCTCTTCTCAATGAAGCCTCAACTTGGTCTTATAAAGACTTGAACAAAATACTAACCTAGTTTCTCACAGCTCAGGCCTGCATCCCTAGGTGACCCTAAGCCCTCCTGCCCTTAAAGTACCAACTTGAGAAAACTCATGGCTAGCAAAAGGATTGGCCATTCCGGCCAACAGCCCAAGACGGGGCCCCTGGCTCGCCGCCTCTGCAGGACAAGGGAGGCTAACCTCGCTAAACGCCAGTTGACAAACCCAGATGAGTTTTGTTAACTGGAAAAAACAAAACAAAACAAAACACACAGCCTGGAAGTCAAGAGTTCTGTTCATTCAGCAGAAATCTTTAGGACTTCAAGCCCGGGAGACAGCATCTCAAGTGACCCAGAGAGACCTGCTCGGAGGAGGCGAGTTGGGGAGCCAGGTTTCATAGAAGTTTGGAAACAAAGGGCAGGCAGTCTGAACATCAAAAGATTATTATTAAGTAAAGAAAACCAGGTATCTTAAGGAATTTAGTGCTTTTCTATATATGAGATGATGCAAGAGTCTGGGCTCACTGACATCATTCTTTTGATATCCACCTCAGCTACCTTGGGCGGTATCCTGTGTTTTCACTTCCTGCCTTTGCTCAGGGCTCACAATAGGGAGTGGCTGCAGTCTGATGGCTGCTAAACTGCAGGCATTCTTTTCCTTCTTGAGTGTCCTCAGGGTTCATGGGCTCACAATGGAGGACTGCCATCACTGATAACTGTGACGTCTTTGTTTACTGATATAACAGGAAATATTCCATTTCTTAGTATCTTATGGGGCCAATCCCATCTTCTCATTTGTTGTGATTTTTCACTTACCTGACTCTACTGAGCTCTGTCCACCGTCCTGCATAGTCCTTCATTCTCCTTTGAAAACACTCAGTTACTTCTGTAAAGTCAAAGTTGAGTTCAGTTCATACTAGTCTCTTTTCCCTAGGACAGAGGCAGACTACCGATTAAAATCCATCTGTACCACTTCATTTTTAAAGTATTTTTGATACTAATTTCTCATTTAAGTGCTTTCTTCGCTGCAATCAACTTCTGTGTTTTCTCGGTCTTCTAACTTCATTGAGGCTTTGAATGGCTAAAAGTCAAAGATCTCTCTTGGGAAATGTCACATTGACCTTGAAAATATAAGGGTTCCTTTCAGTATCTTTTGATATTGATTTCTAACATAATTCCACACTGATAAGAAAACAGACTCTGTGATTTCAATACCTTCAGACCATGAAGTGTTTGCACCTTGCTGTAGGTCCATATGTTCCAGTGTCTCCTGCTCTATACTATGGGAGCTTGAATAGATTCTGTATGCTACTGTTGTGTGAAAATTATATAAATCTTGATTATTTTGAATTGGTTCATGGTGTTTTTCAGGTCTCCTACATCTTTCTACTTTTCTGTATATTCATTCTATTAATTTTTGAGAGCTTGATATTTGAAACCCCAACTAAAAATTATATTTACCTACTTAAAAAATACTCGCAATATGCAGTGGAACTAGATGTAACTTTGTTCTATATTTTCCACATCTTCTGTAGATGTGTTATCGTACTTTCATAATTTAAAAAAGAAAAAAGAGAGAGAAAGACTTCTCCACGGAGTGTCACTCCAGGGAGCCCATTTTCTTTTCCTCCTTGATAAACCCTGTCTGGAAATATACCATACACTATGGCCATCAAAAGTTCAGTTCAGCGGCTCAGTCGTGTCCGACTCTTTGCAACCCCATGAACCGCAGCATGCCAGGCCTCCCTGTCCATCACCAACTCCCGGAGTCCACCCAAACCCATGTCCATTGAGTCATGCCATGTCCATTGGTGATGCCATCCAACTGTCACGAAAGTGTATGTTCCTCGATTCTTTGTCTCGTCACAACAAAGATTTGGAGTGACAGACATTAAAGCCCCCTTGGCATGTCGCAGCTCTCAGGTCTTGGATAGACCATGTTATAGCTCTCAGGTCTCGAATGGACCATGTTAGAGCTCTTAGACAAATCAGTGTTACAGCTCAGTGTTACAGCTCTGTTTTATTTAGAAGATAGCAGGAAAATCCATCTTTGAGGCATGAGGGCACGTCGATCTAAAGACACGAGGAGAAGAGCGCCCCAGTGCGCAGGAGAGAGAGAGAGAGCTGGCTCTGGCTCCTCTATTTATATGTTTATCTCTCCCTGGGCCTGTCCTATGTAAATTGGGCCAGCCAGGAGTGTTGTTTGTTTTACCTGAGGTCCTCACTCCGGTCCTCGGACCTTCTTTTGTTTCATTTTCACGGGCTTTTCCCTTCCTTGTCTCGTAGCCACCGCCGTTTTGGACTCCTTTTCCCTGTTCTACCTACCTAACACAACCATCTCATCCTCTGCCGTCCCCTTCTCTTCCTGCCCTCAATCCATCAAAAGAATAAATAAATAAAATCCATCCTTAACACTTTAGTCTCTGACCTCAGGCAGGGCTACCCCTCAGTGACTGTCACTCTGAAGACCCCACTGTCCCTTCCCTGACCCTGGCCAGTGCCCCGTCGGCCCTCACCCCAACACTAGTCCTGGAAACCACTCTCCCTGGCCTCCACTTCCCCCAGCCTCCAGCCGCTCCTCCAACTCCTTCAGGGTTTCCACTTCTGGTTTCCGGGAGGAAAAGTAAGTTTCGCCTGAGTTGGGTTCTGGCATGAAGTAGAAAATGTTTG
Source organism: Ovis aries (assembly GCF_016772045.2). Classification (NCBI taxonomy): domain Eukaryota; kingdom Metazoa; phylum Chordata; class Mammalia; order Artiodactyla; family Bovidae; genus Ovis; species Ovis aries. Next base: position 13,999,823 of record NC_056079.1, read on the forward strand.
GGCCAGATGGATGTTCCCTGGTCACTGAAGCAGCGCATCTGAGCGTGACCCTTTTTAACCTTCCAGAACAGTCACTAAGGAGATTGGGAGAACGTAGCTTGCTTCTGGGAGCCCAGGAACAGAGCTACAGAGAAAGGAGGTGTTGCTGGGAGCACTGGCTACCACGCACACGGTCCTGCTGGAGCAGCCCCTGCAGGGCTCACAGCCCAGCGCTGAGAAACGTGATGATTCTGGTGGAGATGAAGAGCTCCTGGGCACTCAGCCCCCTTGTGGGGGAGGAATCTTCACTTCACTGGCATCTTCACTTCACTCTTAGCTGTCTGCCCTTCACAACCACTTCGCCTGTCTGCAAAGATGGGGTGTCAACTGGGAGTTTCATGGGAGTTGGTAATTTCGAGATAGCTTCGTGTTTCCGCCCAAGCTGTGCACAAGACCAGATTTATCTATGCTTTCAAGTTTTCAAAAGAATTGGGGACCTCAGGTTTTGTTGTGGCAGTGTTACTTTATTTGTGATGAATGTCAAGGGTGTAGCCCAGCATCTGAGCCTGTCTCTTCTTTGTGAATTTGAGTATGACCTGGAGTCCCTGGACAAAAGGATGCTCATCTGTAATGTGAGATCATTGGAGTAATGACATCCAACGTATCTGTGAACTTTAAAAATATTTGAACGTTGCATTTTTATATTTTCCCAGCACTATTCCTTGCAAATTGGTGGCCTAAGAAGTAGAATCATAGAGAGATTACATGTGAATCCTGGAAAATTCTGGGACTCTTTCTATCACTTTACAACCTATCTTCCTGCTGTACTACATCCAAAAGAAATATAAATCTAACTCCAAAAGCAGTGAGAGCAAAGTCATCAACCACTTGGCAAAATTGATTAAATGTCACTAATCTCAGAAACTTCTCAGCCAGAAGTTTTCATCTTTCTCTCTCCCTTTTCCCTTTCTCAAGTCTGTGAGCTCTTTCTTCCACCCAAGGGAACCTCCTGTTTTTCTCCTCGCCTGCACTAAGTTTTTCAATTTTTGCAGCTTTACATGTTACCACTGAAAGGAAGAAGAAAGAGGGAAAGGGCTTCCTATATTTGTCTCTGTCATATTTGAGTCTAAAGCACAAGTAACATTATCTTCCTAAAAGAAGATATTGTTTACTTGAAGAGCTAGCAATGTGAATCCTCAACCTTTCAACACAGAGTTCCTCTAATTTTTCAAGGCAGTCTATTTATATTTTTTTAAGTTATTTATTCATTTACTTTTGGTCTTAGTTGTGGCACACAGGATCGTCATTTCGGTGTTCAGGCTTAGTTGCCCCTGGCATGTAAGATCTTAGTTCCCTGATGGGGGATTCAACCTGCATCTTCTGCATTGGAACGTGGATTCTTGACCAGTGGACCACCAGGGAAGTCCCTCAAAGTAGTTTGTGTGCGCTCAGGTTGCTCAGTTGCATCAGACTGTTTTGAGACCCCATGGACTATAGCCCATTAGTCTCCCCTGTCCATGGGATTCTCCAGGCAAGAATACTAGAGTGGGCTGCCATTTCCTCCTCCAGGGGCTCTTCCTGACCCAGGGATTTGAACCCAAGTCTCCTGCATTGGCAGGTGGATTCTTTATCACTGAGCCACCTGGGAAGCCCTCAAGGTAGTTTACATCAGGGCTTTTGAAACACTTACATGCTTTGGAAATCTGTAGATCTTCTTAAAATGCAGACTTGAATTCAATTTTTCTGGGGTGGGGCCTGGGATTCTGCATTTCCAATAACCTCCCAGATGATGGCTGGCGATGCTGCTGCACCTTAGACCTCACTTTGAATAGCATGGCTTAGACTACCTAATTTTTTTCTATAATGACTGGAAATACTGGAGTTATCACAGTTATTCTCATGACTGCATTTGTCATCTTAAAGCAGGCAACCTAAGGAATCTTGGTTGGCCTGTGATTTCATCTTCTCTTAGTTTGTGGTGGTTGTTTTTTTTTTTTTTTAATTGCTTTACAATGGTATGTTAGCTTTACTATGCAGCAAAGTGAGTCAGCTGTTTATATACATCCCCTCTTTTTTGGATTTCCTTCCCATTTAGGTCACCACAGAGCACTGAGTGGTGTTCTTGGTGCCACATAGTAGGTCCTCATTCCTCTTGGCTTTGAAGCCAGAGCTGGAGCTCTCTGTGGAGGCTTTTCTAAGACAGAGACATGTTGACAAAGAGATACTAGTTGGGACATCGCTATATAAATCTTTTTTTTTTTTTTCCTGATTTTGGATCTGGCATTTATTTTCATTATCATTTTGCATAACATATGGAACGCCACTCCGTGTTATGTGGCAGCCTGGATGGGAGGGGAGTTTGGGGGAGAATGGATTCATGTATATATGTATGGCTGAGTCTCTTCGCTGTTGACCTGAAACTATCACAACATTTTTACTCGACTATTCCCCATTATTGACTACGACCCAGATAATCGCGATGGTGTGATCACTCACCTAGAACCAGACATCCTGGAATGTGAAGTCAAGTGGGCCTTAGAAGGCATCACTATGAACAAAGCTAGTGGAGGTGATGGAATTCCAGTTGAGCTATTTCAGATCCTGAAAGATGAAGCTGTGAAAGTGCTGCACTCAATATGTCAGCAAATTTGGAAAACTCAGCAGCGGCCACAGGACTGGAAAAGGTCAGTTTTCATTCCAATCCCAAAGCAAGGCAGTGCCAAAGAATGCTCAAACTACCACACAACTGCACTCATCTCACACGCTAGTAAAGTAATGCTCAAAATTCTCCAAGCCAGGCTTCAGCAATACATGAACCATGAACTTCCAGATGTTCAAGCTGGTTCTAGAAAAGGCAGAGGAACCAGAGATCAAATTGCCAACATCCTCTGGATCATGGAAAAAGCAAGAGAGTTTCAGAAAATCATCTATTTCTGCTTATTTGACTATGCCAAAGCCTTTGACTGTGTGGATCACAATAAACTGTGGAAAATTCTGAAAGAGATGGGAATCCCAGACCACCTGACCTGCCTCTTGAGAAATTTGTATGCAGGTCAGGAAGCAATAGTTAGAACTGGACATGGAACAACAGACTGGTTCCAAATAGGAAAAGGAGTACGTCAAGGCTGTATATTGTCACCCTGCTTATTTAACTTCTATGCAGAGTACATCATGAGAAACGCTGGAGTGGATGAAGCACAAGCTGAAATCAAGATGGCTGGGAGAAATATCAGATATACAGATGACACTACCCTTATGGCAGAAAATGAAGACGAACTAAAGAGCCTCTTGATGAAAGTGAAAGAGGAGAGTGAAAAAGTTGGCTTAAAGTTCAACATTCAAACAACGAAGATCATGGCATCTGGTCCCATCACTTCATGTCAAATAGATGGGGAAACAGTGGAAACAGTGGCAGATTTTATTTTGGGGGGCTCCAAAATCACTGCAGATGGTGACTGCAGCCATGAAATTAAAAGATGCTTACTCCTTGGAAAGAAAGTTATGACCAACCTAGATAGCATATTAAAAAGCAGAGACATTACTTTGCCAAAAAGGTCCATCTAGTCAAGGCTATGGTTTTTCCAGTGGTCATGTATGGATGTGAGAGTTGGACTGTGAAGAAAGCTGAGTGCTGAAGAATTGATGCTTTTGAACTGTGGAGTTGGAGAAGACTCTTGAGAGTCCCTTGGACTGCAAGGAGATCCAATCAGTCCATCCTAAAGAAAATCAGTCCTGAATATTCATTGGAAGGACTGATGCTGAAGCTGAAACACCAATACTTTGGCTACCTGATGCGAAGAGCTGACTCAGTTGAAAAGACCCTGATGCTGGGAAAGATTGAAAGCAGGAGGAGAAGGGGATGACAGAGAATGAGATGGTTGGATAGTATCACCGACTTGATGGACATGAGTTTGAGTAAACTCCAGGAGTTGGTGATGGACAGGGAGGCCTGGTGTGCTGCAGTCCATGGGGTTGCAAAGAGTGGGACACGACTGAGCAACTGAACTGAACTGATACCCCAAAACAAAATGAAAAGTTCCCAAAAAAAGTATGAATCTAATGCACTGTGCATATGGCTACTGTTTAAAATAAGGTCTTTTATAAAAATAATTTATTTATTTATCTTTAGCTGTGGTGGGTCTTCTTTGCTGCACTGGTTTTCTCTAATTTTGGCAAGTGAAGGCTTCTCTCTAGTTGTGACACACGGGCTTCTCATTGCAGCGGCCTCTCTTGTTTTGGAGCATGGGCTCTGGGGCTCACAGGCTGCAGTAGTTGCAGCTCCCGGGCTCTAGAGCACAGGCCCAACAGTTGTGGCACATGGGCTTAGTTGCTCCAAGACACGTGGGGTCCTCCCGGACCAGGGATTGAACCCATGTCTCCTGCATTGGCAGGCAGATTCCTTACCACTGAGCCACCAGGGAAGCCCTCAAAGAATGTCTTGAATGGGTGTCTTGGACAATCCAAGGTGCCTCTGTTTAGGACAGCTGTCAAATGTCATTGGAGCATCATGCTGGAAACGTGTGAAAGACTGTTTTCTATACAAAAGAAAAGGAGAGGAAGAACCTCAGAATAATGGGGAGCCACAAGGCTCCTCTCTCAGCTGAATCTGCCGGCTCTCATGAGTATAACCTCCCTTACAAGCCTGAACTGACAAAGGGAACTTGGAAGATACAGCCTATGGAGGGGATTCTGGGACCTGGGAGCTGAGGGCTGGGGACTAGGAATCTGAGTCATTAAAGAGCAAGACTGAGGAGTCAGTGACCAAACTGCTGGGCAGAGAACATTCTGGAGGGAAAAACACCAGCCAGCTGCATTCTTAAACGTTAGACGAAATCGGAGCGTGTCACAGATGAAGGAACCTCAGCAACCACCTGGTCCTAAGCCTCCACTTTGTAAACCCACCTCCAGAAAGTTGGGTGATTTTTCTCAAAGTCAGAATATTGGTTGGGGCTTTTAGCTGGCTTTTGAACTCATGGTCTTGAGCTCTTTGCATTTGAACATGTTAATCAACTCTTACACATGAAATTAGGTATAAAAGCAGTTCTTCCCAAGAATAAATTTAAAGTCTATTTCTGAGACTCTACAGGAAGTGGCCAGGAAAAAAAAATCAGCAAAAAGAGCCTAGCTGTGACACCTGCAGGCAACTGCACAGTTTGAGGAAGGCTGAAATTCTCCAAGCAATATGTCTCTCCAACAGAGAGCTGATATCACACCCAGGAGCATATTTTAATTCCCACAACAGCCCATTAAGTAGATAATATTAACCCCATTTTACAGACAGGGAAACTGAGTCTCAGATTAAGTAAATGGTTAGACATTTGTAGGTCAGACATCCATTGACCTGAGATGTGGGTCTACTGCTGCTAAGTCACATCAGTCATGTCCGACTCTGTACAACCCCACAGACAGCAGCCCACCAGGCTCCCGTCCCTGGGTTTCTCCAGGCAACAATACTGGAGTGGGTTGCCATTTTCTTCTCCAGTGCATGAAAGTGAAAAGTGAAAGTGAATTCACTCAGTCGTGTCCAACTCTTCACGAGATGTGGGTCTACCTTCTCCCAGATCCTGTGCTTCTTCCATGTTCTGTCTGGGCCCTCCCCCAGCTGAGTCCGAGTTTTTTCCCAAACCTCTGGGAACAGGACTTGATTTTCACAAACACTGGGAGAAGTAGTCAAATCCAAGAGAAGTAGGATCTGAAACTCGGCTGCTGGGAGAAGCAAGATAAAGGGAGGACAAGCAGAAAAGTTAGTGGAGGAGGTTTGCAAGGTGCCCAGAATTGACTGTGCAGTTTTTCCTGTCTGCTCTTGTTTCTACGAAGGGATCATTCAAGGTACTTTCCAGCAACTGTTTGAGGCTCTTGTTTTGATGAACTGCAACAGCAGCAGTGATGTTGGCGGCGGGAGCCCCCTTTCTCACTTTTCTTTCCTTCTTTCCGGTCCTGACCCCAGAGGCTGTAAGTCGCCCATGTAACAGCCCAAGAGTGTGTCAGGTCGGGGTATCCCCCAATGCTACCATTGCTTCACAGTGACTACTCAAGGCTCGTGCCCTTGGACAGCCTGAGCTGAGTGCCTGGGGAGAAAGGCAGATGTCTACCATAAGAAGACAGCTTTGCTCCACACTGACCATCTTTGTGTCGGCAGTAACATAGTCAGCTTGAAAACTGATTTCTATTGGGAGAGAGAGACTTTTCTTAATTATTTTTAGTAGGTCAAAAACCAAATTAGATGACCCAGATCATTTTCCACACAGATAGAGAACCTGTACCCGCCCCCATCCTTCTGGGACAGCTATGCTGGTTGGGCTGTAATCCTTGGGCAGAAGGATGCAGTGACAAGGAGAAAATTGGAAGCCCAGGGCCTGTCATTTCTAGGACTGAGGGGTTGCAGGAGGAAGGGAAGGAGGTAAAGGAGGACAAGCTCTGGGGCTTTGGTTTGCCTTTTCTCTCAGGACCAGCTCTTAGGAAGAGGGGAGCTGTAGAAGCGCTGAGATCACTGAAGGGAAGCTGGAACCTTAGGGTTGGAAATCCACATCTCTGGGTGTTGCCGTGAAAAAGAAAAAGGAGGAAAAATAAATAAATAAAATAAATAAAAAGAGAAAAAGGAGGAATGAGTTTTGCTTCTCTTTCCTGAGAACAAAGAGGATAAAGAGAACAGTGAGCAGGCCTGATCACTCCTAGTTTTTCCTTTAACTGACCCGTGGTCTGTACCTAAGCTTGCTTTTCTGCCCCTAACTCCACGAGCTACATTCTGCACCAGTGCTCAGTAGAGTCTGACTCTTTTTGACCCTGTGGACTGTACCCCACCAGGCTCCTCTGTCCATGGGATTTTCCAGGCAGGAATACTGGGGTGGGTTGCCTTTCTTCCTCCAGGGGATCTTCCTGACCTAGGGATCAAACCTGTGTCTCCACTGCAAACAGGTTCTTCACCCACTGAGTCATCAGGGGAACCCTACTATCCTTGACCTCTATGATAATTACATCCTGTATCTGCTGCTCAGCTTTATAGCACCCTCTTTGCAGACCACTCCTTGTAGTTTTTCTCTGTTTGCCTTACAGAAAGAAGGTCAGGGTACAATACCCAAAAGACAATGGCCCCAACTACCAGGCTACCTGATGCCAACCAAGGCAAGAGGAAGAATACAAGATCCTTTCACCTACCCCTGACTGCAAGCCCTCATCTGTATAATCCCCCCAGTTCCTCATGGAAGGCGGGCACAGTTTTGAGGCAGGTGCCTACTGCGTTCTACCCTCTACCAGCTGAGGATTAAAGCTACCGTCCTATTTTCTCCAAACTCTGTCTTCATATTTTTCAACTCAGCTTTGGTGTGTGGGCAGAGAAAGCCAAGATTTTGGCGGCAACATGGGCAGAGGAAGGGGAAGCTCCAGGTCTTTGTGGAACACCAGCCTTCAGCTCAATGCTACATCCAAAACAGTGCAAGGTAATGGCAAGTGGGTGACAGAAGAACCCAAGGCCCTTGATGCCTGGACTTCTGGATGCCTAGGCCTGCCTGTGGCTTGATGAAGCCCAGCTGTCCTAGATGCCACCAGAAGGGAACACAGCTGTGTTAAGAATGCCACTCATCAACAGAGATCTCAGGTCACTTCAGAAAAGCCTTGGGGGTTTCAGACATCAAGATCAGAGAAAACGACCAGGTCTCCAGACTCCAGTGCGCGCTGCAACATAACACCCCAAAGGGCCAGATGAGGCTAGGAGCCCACCAGAGGGACCAGGGCAGGAGGGAACCCCATCCGCTCACTCTATTGCATAAACTGGTGTGTAAATAAAGGATGCGAAATGGATGCAATCATTCTTTGTGCCATGAGGTCACAAGAGCCATGCCTCTCCTCCATTACCAGGGATATATCTTCACCCCTTCATGCCTGTCATCCCAGAATAGCTGTTAATGGCACTCCTCAGTGGTAAAGCATACACTTGCAATGCAGGAGATGCGGGAGACACAGCTTCCATCCCTGGGTCAGGAAGATCCCCTGGAGAAGCAAACGGCAACCCACTCCAGTATTCTAGCTAGGGAAATCCCATGGACAGAGGGGCCTGGCGGGCTATAGTCCATGGGGTCGCAACGAGACAGACACGATTGAGCACACACGCTTCTAATGCTTCTTTTCTATCTCAAGCATGTCCCGAATTGGCCTGGCATATGTGGTTATAAATAATATAGAATAAGGGGCATATTGTGATTCTATTTATTAATTACAAAAGTATCACCTGCAAGTCTCAGGTTTCTTTCTGTTTGCACATCTGCAGTGAACATGTTTGGAAAGAGGCTGCTAACAATGGTTCCCTGAGCAGCGGGTGGTGCTATGAAAAGTGTTGTGCTCTTTTATATGCTCAGCTTGTTGTACCAGTTGTGTGTGTGTGTGCTTTTAAAGTGTCCCATATGGAGGATGAGTTATAATGGTCACTCCATCCAGGACACAGGAATCATCTTGAAGAAGAACCAGGGAAGACAGTGGAAACTGAGAGCCTGAGCATTTCTGTTAAAGGCACTGAACATTTTTCTGAAACTGGGACCGTCTATGGGCTTCCCTGGTGGCTCAGATGGTAAAGAATCCACTTGCAATGCAGGAGAAATGGGAGACCTGGCTTCAGTCCCTGGGTTGGGAAGATCCCCTGGAGGAGGGAATGGCTACCCACTCCAGTATTCTTGCCTGGAGAATCCCCACGGACACAGAAGCCTGGCGGGCTACAGTCCATGGGGTCGCACAGAGTCGGAAACGACTGAGCGACTAAGCACAGCACACCCACTCCAGTATTCTTGCCTGAGAATTCCATGCAGTTTGTATTATTGCAGACAGATGAAGTGCACCAGAGTAAGTTCATTCATTCTAAGCAGACTGTAGTTGGTTTTTCCTGTTGCCCTGTAGGGGTGGGCTCCAAAAGAAAATCAGACGAGCCAGAGAGAAGCACATTGTCTGCGCCCATCTGAGTATCGGGTGAGTAGTTTTATGACTATGCTAGTGTGGAATCTGACTACTACTTTTGAAAGGCTGGTAACTCATTTGTTCTAAATGACAGAAACTATAATCTCCATTTTTTGAAGCGTGACCTGTGATATTTCTCATTTTAAGGTTGTGCTTTCAGTCCACACTCAGGCCCATAACCAGAGCCAGATTCCAGCCAGTGAAAGCACCGCAGCCTATTACAGGGCTGCCGGTGGGCTCCTGGGGATGGTCACAGCACCCTCAGCTTTGGAAGGTCAGGCGGGGCTGGGCAGTCACTTCCAGCCTGGAGAAGCCTCTCCATGGACCCCGGTAGTTGAGTGAATGTCAGCATTTGCCGTGTGGGCCATGATACTGTCGGCTTAAAAAAAAAAATGCACAAAGTGAGAGTTGTGAGTTGTTTTATTTGGGGCAGAATGAAGACTGCAAGCAGGGAGACAGCACCTCAGATAGCTCTGAGAACTGTTCCAAAGAATGCAGGGGACTGGGGGGAGGATAGCATATATATGATTTTGGTAAAGGGGGAATATGTGCAATCAGGCACATATTTTTCCAAAAGGTTTCTACTAGTCTCATGAAGTTTCTGCTAGTCACGATAAACAGTGACTAACAGAAGGATTTTAGTGCTTTTCTAGATTGGAGGAGATACAAGAATTGGGTTCATAAAATCAGCTCCTGAGAATAGCTGACCATCTGAAGACCTGTCCTGCCAGTTTCTCCCTGAGCACAGAGTGGCACATTTCTGCTCTCCTCCCTGAACTCCTGCAGGTGGTGTTGAAGGTCAGCACTGCAGCAGCTCGACTTAATCCTTGTAGAGACAGGCAAATGCCCGTGGCGAGCACCAAATTGTGATGTGAAAATAAGTTGGGAAGCACCTCCAAGCACTGATTCACAACAAACGAGGTCTTGTGAAGGGTGACAATGTCAGTAGAAGCATTATTGACAAATCTAAGAACACCGCAATAAAAGATGACTTACCAACTGTTAAAGACTTACGATTTTAACTGGAAAGGAACAAGATAATTATTTTCAGTTTGAAACCAATCTTGAGTCATTTAGGTAAAAAACTGGAAATAGAACTGCCTTATGACCCAGCAATCCCACTGCTGGGCATACACACCAAGGAAACCAGAATGGAAAGAGACACGTGTACCCCAATGTTCATCGCAGCACTGTTTATAATAGCCAGGACATGGCAGCAACCTAGGTGTCCATCAGCAGATGAATGGATAAGAAAGCTGTGGTACATATACACAATGGAGTATTACTCACCTATTAAAAGAATACATTTGAATCAGTTCTAATGAGGTGGATGAAACTGGAGCCTATTACACAGAGTGAAGCAAGCCAGAAAGAAAAACACCAATACAGTATACTAACGCATATATATGGAATTTAGAAAGATGGTAACGATAACCCTGTATGCAAGATAGCAAAAGAGACACAGATGTATCAAACAGTCCTTTGGACTCTGTGGGAGAGGACGAGGGTGGGATGATTTGGGAGAATGGCATTGAAACATGTATAATATCATATAAGAAACGAATTGCCAGTCCAGGTTCGATGCAGGATACAGGATGCTTGGGGCTGGTGCACTGGCATGACCCAGAGGGATGGTACGGGGAGGGAGGTGGGAGGGGGTTCAGGATCGGGAACTCGTATACACTCATGGCAGATTCATGTTGATGTATGGCAAAACCAATACAATATTGTAAAGTAAAAAAATAATAATAATAATAATAAAATAAAATTTAAAAAAATTGAAAAATAAAAATAAAAAATGCCTTATGTATATTTTTATTTTATCTTATGTTTAAAAGTTATTATAAGATATCTGGAAAGGGTTTTCCATTAGATGTGCTCAAAAAGATATCTGAATATAATAAATTTGTAAATGAAATGACGGTGTTTGAGGGGATCCCGTGGATAAGGAGCCTCGCAGGGGGTTGCAAAGAGTCAGACACAACTGAGCAACTGAGTGCGCACACTCACAGGCATGAAAAACATAATTAGCTTCCTTAAATATAAGCGCATTGTCCCACTTCTTTAATATTCAGATTTCTTTTTAAGTATTTAAATTGCTCCATTTCACTTCATATATAAGTATATGCTTATTGACAGACTTTCCCAAATAGTGGGTATTGTGAACAACAACAAAAGAACAGTGTCACTCATCATCCAGGTGTATAAAAGGTTAAGCCACAACCCATGCAGTGGCTCACCAACTGTGCACCCTGGTGGGAATTCAGGATGGAAAAAATAAGAATGAGGCATTCTGTGCTTTGGATAAAGGAGTGCACAGATAATTAAGATGCATATCTCAGGAAAAATTCCAATGATTCCAGATTCATGTATCTTCCCAAACACAGAAAAGCACAAAGATCATTAATCTGAGCTGTCTGCTCTTCGAGGTAAACAGCCGTCTTTTACTGAGATGTATGTCTGGGGATTTCCCTGGTGGTCCAGTGGCTAAGACTGTGCTCCTGACTCAGGGGGCCTGGTTTCGATCCCTGGTCAGGAAACTAAATCCCACGTGCTGCAACTAAGAGTTCGCATGCCGCAAAAGACGGAAGATCCTGTATGACTGCAGCTAGGACCCAGTACAACCAAATAAATAGATTAAAAAAAAAAAAAAAAGATGTACGTTTGACTACATGTATTTTCCTAGCCAAAAAAAATTCATATATACGTTGGCTCCTCCCCTACCCCTTTAGATCAGTTCCTCTGAGCTACTAAGAGGCTGTTTCCTGGGCTTAACCCTCAGTAAGGTCCCTGAAAAACACTGAAACTCACAGGTCTTACATTGTGCATTGTTCTTTCAGTTGACTGTATGATTGTTGAGAATGTTACTTGTACTAATAAATAAAACAATGGGGTTTGGAAGTTGAACTTCAACACTTAAGGGAGAAATAGCTTATGTTTAAATTTTTGTAATCCTCAACAAGTTAAATACTAATTTTGAAAACCAAAAAAATTAGTATCCTACTTATTGAACACTTGTTGGCCTCTAAACAATCTTTTCTACAAAAAAAATTGTTTTTTTTTGTAGAAAAAAAACAATTCCCAAAATTTACCCCTGACACACACATTGGCTTTTAAGTAGTGAGCCTTGTGCAGAACAAGAAGACAGGACCAGTCCATCAACACTTCGCCTTGCTGAACCTCAGTTGGTGCAGTGAACTTCAGTGAATGAGAGCAGTTATATTTAGCATTTCTTCTTCCTCCTCCCTTTCAGTTCTAAAAATTCCAACACTGGGTGTCAGTATTGCTCAAAGGCACAGACCTATTCTTACTTAGAGTTAGGACGTAAACTGTTTAAGTAAGTCCATTGACAAATCACCCAGATAAGTTTTAAATATGTTTGCAAGCTTGACCACAGAAACAAAGCAGAGTGTTATTCTGATCTCTGAAGTTGGCATGCAGGTCTCACCAGTCCTCCTACCTGTCCGGGCTGCAGTTCTCCAAGTTTGCAGACCGTGGGCAAACAGCTTCTCTCCCAGCCCACCTGTCTCTTCCTGTGCAAGGCACCACCTGTTATGAAACCAAGGAGGGACTTGAAACTGTTTGTCCCCTTCGTGGAGGATAACTACTTCATGCAGGTATAAAAGCAGGAAGGGGGAAAGAGATTTTAAAACAGCAGAGGAAAAATGAGCGATGAAAGAAAACGAGTTGAAGGAGATTCAGGAGGCAGCGGGTACGTGTATACTTAGAGCTGAGGCCCGTTGTACAACGGAAACCCACACAACATTGTCAAGCAATTATCCTCCAAATTCAAAAAATAAATAAATTTAAAAAAAAGAAATGAACTCACAAGGTCACGGTTTCTAGAATCATTCCCAGCACCTGAAGTTCACCTCCTGCATCAGAAATGCTTCTTCCTTGTTCTGCCTCCCTCTCCCCCCATTTATACTTCCCATACTCTAGCCCCAGACTCAAGCTAAGATGCCGATTTGTTTGCTGGGTTGCTTAATTGTTTTAACCACAGCTGCTGGCACTTAGGACCCAGATTACTTTCCACCTGCGTTTTCAAATTGGACTCTTTCTCTGTCCCCTTAGCTCATCTTGGTAAGATGAGCTCTTCCCACCCTCCACCAGCTCGGAGAACACCAGCTCTCACTCAAGTTCCAGGGCTGCTGGGGCTGGGCGGTGGGGGAGGGGCACGGTTAAACCTGAAGCGCACCATCCTTTGTGACTATGGCGACCTCTCTGGTCTTTTTCTCCTCGAGATTTATAGTCTCTCTCTCTCTCTCTCTCTCTTTCTCCTTTCCCATCCGCCTCTTTTCTCTCTGTTCTCTCTTCTTTCTTTCTGTTCCTTTTCCATAATGTAAAATCTATTCCATTGAACGGTTTCTCTCTGACTAATTCTGCTATGTGAACAGAATTTCTAACATTCATTTTTGACTTTCAAAGGGGCCCTCGCCGTATTGTGTGAGAGTTTTCATGACTGAATGAAGATGAGCCGTTTCTCGATGAGCCACTGGAACGGGGCTTGTAGGTGTCAACCACCTGGCTTTGCCCTCAGAAGGAGGCCTGGGGCTCTGTGTGCCAGGGAGTCGCACCTAGGAGGCACGTTACTGTCCAGCCAAGCGAGGGCTTCCCAGGTGGCGCTAGTGGTAAAGAATCCTCTGGCCAATGCAGGAGACGTGGGTTCCATCCCTGGGTCAGATAGAACTCCCGGACAAGTAGATGGCAACCCACTCCAGTATTCTTGCCTGGGAAACCCCATGAGCAGGGGAGCCTGGCAGGCTATAGTTTATGGGGTTACAAAGAGTTGGACACGACTCAGTGATTGAGCATGCATGCATCCAGCAAAGTGGGAAGGGGAAGGTCACACTCTACTCTGAGTAGATCTTCCAGTAGGAAGAGGAAGGGGACCAGACCACCCCCAGACTGATCGCATCCAGCGAAGCGGCAGATCTGGGTGCAGCTGGGCCGACCCCAGCTTGATCCTGACTCCAGAAGGGTCCTGAACAAAGAGCGCTTGTGATGGGCCCATCCCCAGTGGCGCCATTAGCACTTCACTCACATCCTCCACTCGGCTGCCTGGCCACACTTTCTTCTTCCTCAGTTTCTCTAGCCCTCCGTTACTCCATCATCTTACTGGGGATCATCATGTCAGTCACTGATATTGTTGACTTTGGTCTTAATGAAGCTTTAAAAAGCTTTTTGGCTAGCACTCTCACATTTTGTGATCTTACATGCCTGCTTTGGACTACTCAGTTAACAGGTATTTAATAATGTACACACTGTTGGCTAATCTGCCTTTTCCCCTTGACAATCACTGTGAACATTCCCCCTCAGTTATTTACTAGATTTGTAAATATTATTTGGATGGTTGTGTTGTAATCCGTCATGAGATATCCCATGAAATATTTCTTGCTGTTGGACATTTAGGTTATTTCCAAATTTTCGCTACTCCAAGTAATGCCTCCATAAATATTAGCGTAGCCAAAGCTTTGCAGTCATTCTTTCAAATATTTTTAAACTACATATGCAATCAGCCAACACATGCACTTGGTAAAAACTTAAAACAGTACAGCTATGACTAAAGTCCCGGTGAATGACCAACTAGTCATTCTAGTGACCAGCTAGTCACTACTTTCAGATAGAGATAACTACTATAATTGGTTAATGCCTAGCCTCCTTTTTTTCAGTGTGTTTACATATATTTTCATATATCTAAATAAAGTATATAGTGGTGTATGGTTTCTATTTGCGAGGCTAGGAGTGGCACACAGATGCTCACATGCTGAATGTATTCACTCGGCAGCAAATGCTGAAGCTATTTCCATGTTCCCACATGAAGCTCTGGAACCCTCTCTGTAACTGTTGGGTCAATTCCATAATAAGGACAAATCACTGTTTATTGAGTTAGTTCCCTACTGCTGTGTATCTGGCCTCTTTTTAATTTTTTGCTAAGACAAACAATGCTGAATTTGATCTCTTCCCTACATACATGTGCAAATGCTTCTCTGGTGAGACTCAAAGATGTAGAGTTGGTGATCATAAAGAAAGCACATTTTTTAAATTTTAAGATCTACTGTTAAACTGGACCAGTGTGGCTGCACAATCAGGCTCCACCAGTGAGCAAATGAGGGTTTGTGTGTGTCACTACCACCTCATCCACGCTTTGTATGGCCAAGCTTTAGATCGGTGCCTTTCTCATAAAAATGGATCCCATCATATTTCATTTGCATTTCCCTGATTTCTAAAAGATTACCTTTTCAAGTTTCAGTTCAGTTGCTCAGTCATGTCTGACTCTTTGCGACCTCGTGGACTGCAGCACACCAGGCGTCCCTGTCCATCACCAACTCTCAGAGTTTACCCAAACTCACGTCCATTGGGTCAGTGATGCCATCCAACTATCTCATGCTCTGTCGTCCCCTTCTCCTCCTGCCTTCAATCTTTCCCAGCATCAGGGTCTTTTCAGATGAGTCAGCTCTTCGCATCAGATGGCCAAAATATTGGAGTTTCAGCTTCAACATCAGTCCTTCCAATGAATATTCAGGACTGATTTCCTTTAGGATGGATGGGTTGGATCTCCTTGCAGTCCAAGGGACTCTCAAGAGTCTCCTCCAACACCACAGTTCAAAAGAATTACTTCTTTGGTGCTCTGCTTTCTTTATAGTCCAACTCTCATTTCCATGCATGACTACTGGAAAAACCGTAGCCTTGACTAGATGGACCTTTGTTGGCAAAGTAATGTCTCTGCTTTTTATTTTTATTTATTTATTTATTTATTTTTCTCTGCTTTTTAATATGCTATCTAGGTTGGTCATAACTTTCCTTCCAAGGAGTAAGTGTCTTTTAATTTCATGGCTGCAATCACCATCTGCAGTGATTTTGGAGCCCCCCAAAATAAAGTCTGCCACTGTTTCCACTGTTTTCCCAACTAATTGGCATGAAGTGATGGGACCAGATGCCATGATCTTAGTTTTCTGAATATTTAGGTTTAAGCCAACTTTTTCACCTTCATCAAGAGGCTCTTTAGTTCTTCAATTTCTGCCGTAGGGTGGTGTCATCTGCATATCTGAGGTTATTGATATTTCTCCTGGCCATCTTGATTCCAGCTTGTGCTTCATCCACTCCAGCGTTTCTCATGATGTACTCTGCATAGAAGTTAAATAAGCAAGGTGACAATATACACCCTTGATGTACTCCTTTTCCTATTTGGAACCAGTCTGTTGTTCCACGTCCAGTTCTAACTATTGCTTCCTGACCTGCATACAGATTTCTCAAGAGGCAGGTCAGGTGGTCTGGGATTCCCATCTCCTTCAGAATTTTCCACAGTTTATTGTGATCCACACAGTCAAAGGCTTTGGCATAGTCAATAAAGCAGAAATAGATGTTTTTCTGGAACTCTTGCTTTTCAATGATCCGGTGGATGTTGGCAATTTGATCTCTGGTTCCTCTGCCTTTTCTAAAACCAGCTTGAACATCTGTAAGTTCACAGTTCACATATTGCTGAAGCCCGGCTTGGAGAATTTTGAGCATTACTTTACTAGTGCGTGAGATGAGTGCAATTATGCAGTAGTTTGAGCATTCTTTGGCATTGCCTTTCTTTGGGATTGGAATGAAAACTGACCTTTTCCAGTCCTGTGGCCACTGCTGAGTTTTCCAAATTTGCTAGCATACTGAGTACAGCACTTTCACAGCATCATCTTTTAGGATTTGAAATAGCTCAGCTGGAATTCCATCACTTCCACTAGCTTTGTTCATAGTGATGCTTCCTAAGGCCCACTTGACTTCACATTCCAGGATGTCTGGCTCTAGATGAGTGATTATCTGAGTCATGAAGATCTTCTTTGTACAGTTCTTCTGTGTATTCTTGCCACATCTTAATATCTTCTGCTTCTCTTAGGTCCATACCATTTCTGTCCTTTGTTGAGCCCATCTGTGCATGAAATGTTCCCTTGGTATCTCTGATTTTCTTGAAGAGATCTCTAGTTTTTCCTATTCTATTGTTTTCGTCTATGCGCTGATCCCTGAGGAAGGCTTTCTTAGTTCTCCTTGCCATTCTTTGGAATTCTGCATTCAAATGGGTATATCTTTCCTTTTCTCCTCTGCTTTTCGCTTCTCTTCTTTTCACAGCTATTTTAAGGCCTCCCCAGACAGCCATTTTGGTTTTTTGCATTTCTTTTCCATGGGGATGGTCTTGATCTTTGTCTCCTGTACAGTGTCACAGTCCTCCGTCCATAGTTCATCAGGCACTCTATCAGATCTAGTCCCTTAAATCTATTTCTCACTTCTACTGTGTAATCATAAAGGATTTGATTTAGGTCATACCTGAATGGTCTAGTGGTTTCCCCTACTTTCTTCAATTTAATTCTGAATTTGGCAATTAAGAGTTCATGATCTGAGCCACAGTCAGCTCCCAGTATTGTTTTTGCTGACTGTATAGAGCCTCTCCAACTTTGGCTGCAAAGAATATAATCAGTCTGATTTCAGTGTTGGCCATCTGGTGATGTCCACGTGTAGAGTCTTCTCTTGTGTTATTGGAAGAGGGTGTTTGCTATGACCAGTGCCTTCCCTTGGCAAAACTCTGTTAGCCTTTGCCCTGCTTCATTCTGTACTCCAAGCCCAAATTTTTCTATTATTCCAGGTGTTTCTTGACTTCCTACTTTTGTATTCCAGTCCTCTATAATGAAAAGGACATCTTTCCTGGGTGTCAGTTCTAAATGGTCTTCTTAGAGCCACTCAGCTTCAGCTTCTTCAGCATTACTGGTTGGGGCATGGTTTGGATTACTGTGATATTGAATGGTTTGCCTTGGAAACGAACAGAGATCATTTTGTCAGTTTTAAGATTGCATCCAAGTACTGTATTTCAGGCTCTTTTTTTGACTATGATGGCTACTCCATTTCTTCTAAGGGATTCTTGCCCACAGTAGTAGATATAATGTCATCTGAGTTAGATTCCTAAAATGTCAGCATTCACTCTTGCCATCTCCTGTTTGACCACTTCCAATTTGCCTTGATTCATGGACCTGACATTCCAGGTTCCTATGCAATATTGCTCTATACAGCATTTGACCTTGCTTCTATCACCAGTCACATCCACAACTGGGTATTGTTTTTGCTTTGGCTCCATCTCTTCATTCTTTCTGGAGTTATTTCTCCACTGATTTCCAGTAACATATTGGGTACCTCCCGACCTGGGGAGTTCATCTTTCAATGTCCTATCTTTTTCCCTTTTCATACTGTTCATGGGGTTCTCAAGGCAAAAATATTGAAGTGTTTTGCCATTCCCTTCTCTAGTGGACCACATCTTGTCGGAACTCTCCACCATGACCCATCCGTCTTGGGTGGCCCTACACGGCATGACTCATAGTTTCATTGAGCTAGACAAGACTGTGGTCCATGTGATTAGATTGGTTAGTTTTCTGTGATTGTGGTTTCAGTCTGTCTGCCCTCTGATGCCCTCTCTCAGCACCTACCATCTTACTTGGGCTTCTCTTACCTTGGATGTGGGGTATCTCTTCACAGCTGCTCCAGCAAAGCACAGCCACTGCCCCTTACCTTGAATGTGGCGTATCTCCTCACAGCTGCCTCTACTGACCTTGGACATGGGGTATCTCCTCGGTACTCACCTCTCCAGTGCTGCGCAGCTGCTTCTTGCCTTTTTTGAGTTTATCAGCCTTCATAGGTCACATTCCTGAAAGTTTAGTTACTGAGTCAAAAGATATGCAATGTGTGTGTATGTGTGTGTACATTTGCATTTCTGTATGTGTGTATGTATGTCCATGTATATTTGTCTAGTAACTACCTCCTTAAAGGTTACATATCTTTTTTCTAAAATGCTGTTTTGTAATAACTGAACCAAATGTATACTCTCACTACAGAGTATATAAACTCTATTTTTTTCATACTCTGAACAGCACTGAGTTGTTTTCTTTTAACTTTTTATTTTGTATTAAGGTATAGTCAATTAACAATGTTGTGATGGTTTCAAGTGAATAGTGAAGGGACTCAGCCATACATATACATGTATCCATTCTCCCCCCAAACCCCTCCCACCCAGGCTGCCACATACCTTTGAGCAGAGTTCCTTGTGGTCAGAAATGAGTTTTAAATCTGTTGTTGGTTTGACAGTTTGGTAGGTAACTATAGCATCTCATTTATTTTAAATTATTTTTATTATGAATAAGACTGTCTATCTTATAGTCCGGGGCAGTTTTTATTTCCTTTTTTTGTGAATGGTTTATTTCTTTTTTGTGT
The DNA here is from genome assembly GCF_016772045.2 of Ovis aries. Lineage (NCBI taxonomy): Eukaryota > Metazoa > Chordata > Mammalia > Artiodactyla > Bovidae > Ovis > Ovis aries. The sequence goes on from NC_056079.1 coordinate 14,018,975, forward strand.
GGGGTTGTTCCTCTTTATTTCTGTGTGGATTTATAAGACCTCTTTACATGCTTAAGAATGTTAACCTACCTCTGAGGGTTCAATAAGGTCCAAACAGTTCAATTAAAATATTATTTCTAGTATGTAAATACATACAATATAATACACAGGTATATTATTATATAAAATACAATAATATTTCTAATAATAATATGAATTCCTTGCAAGGGACTAACCCACTGCCACAGGAAGGGCCCCTGGGAGAACCCACTTTGGGGACCAGAGCCCCTCAAGTAAATAAATATAACTTTATAAGAAGACTGTCTTCCTTTGGTTCCCACACTGTCTCTTCACTTATAAAGCGTCCTGACAGAGTGTCGCGCTACAGCAGCGGGTTTTGAATGTTTGCGTGTGACTGGATTCCAGCTGTTCACTGTTACAGGGTCTGTCAGTGATGTTTGCTGAGTCCCTGGCTGGGACCTGCAGCTGAAGCAGCAACGCGGCTTCTTACTTCCCTCATCTGCAGGGAACCCTCCCTTTCTCCCAGCAGGAGAAAGTCTGCCTTGGTTTTTACCCTTTTCCTCAAAATCTGTATGTTCTATGTGAAGGAGAATAGGTTCCCGAGCTAGAAAGCTAGCTGGCAATGAAATGAACACACATCGCGGACGACATGTAAACCAAACTGAAGGCAGGCCAATCAGGATCACTCACGGCGGGTTCAAATCCCAGCTCCACCCTGAATGACCCGGGGCTCAGCTTTCTCACCTATAAAATGGGAACCACATAAGTAGTTACCTTTAAGGCAGCTATGAGGATTAACTGGAGTCGTTCGTCTGTGGATTCTGGCCCAACAAGCATCTTTTGGGCAATATCTCTGATCACTGTTTTTCCATCTATTCTCTAAACAGACAGATCTCTGGGTGTGAACTATACTTTCCCAAGCAGTAGAAAGGGGCAGATGAGGGCATACAAATTCTACACCGTAAACACCGTAGCTATAAAAGAGTCTGGTGTGGGTGAAAGGACTTTTCTTGTTTGTCCTGGATATGACATTAGGTTTTTTTTTTTAACTCTCACTTCAGTTGAGGAGTCTGGCAACCATGGATTACCCAACAACGGTTACTATGGCTGCGAGGAGGCAGCAGAAAGAAGCTGCCAGCAGTGTTTACTGAAGAAAAGGGAGTCAATGGCTCCGGTAGTTAACTAATGACGGTGCTTTGTCCTTGAGACCAAAAGACAGGAATGACTGCAAAACCTGCAGAAAAACACAGCCTGGCCCTTTCCAAGGAAATCGCAGCATGTATTCCTCTTGAGAGGAGCTGTCTCCACAGAACTCCATCAGCGTCTCCCCACACAGAGAAATATGCCCAAAGGTCTCCTTTATTCAACATTATAGCCGATTCTCTGTCAGGAGCTTCACTATATTCTATTGCCATGTTTATGTTCTTTGCATTTTATGGACACTTTTCTCACGAAGTGAACATGGGTGATTCATACTGGACCAGATTTCTGGATTCATTTCAAGAATTATGAAATGGGGGTGGGGTGGGGTATGAAATCTCTGACCTGTTTATGTCTGTTTGCAATGATAGTTCATCATGACCTGTAACATGGGCATACAGACAGTTACGGAGGAAGAATGAGCCTAAGTTGAGCAGATCTGGCTTTAAATTCTGTCTCTACCCTTTAGAGATTATGTGACACTTGTTAGTTATTTAATATCTCTGAGCCTCGAGATGATATAGGGTGGGAGGTGGGAGGGGGATTCAGGATTGCGAGCTCGTATACACCCGTGGCGGATTCATGTCAATGTATGGCAAAACCAATACAGTATTATAAAGTAAAATAAAGTAAAAATAAAATAAATAAATAAATAAATAAAAATAAAAAGTCACCCATCAAAAAAAAAACCTCTCTGAGCCTCAAACTTCTCATCTGCAAACTGAATGTAACACTTATATTAAATATCACACTACCATATGATCCAGCAATCCCACTCCTGGGCATATCTATCTGGAGAAAACCATAATTAGAAAAGATACATGCAATCAAATACTCATTGTAGCACTATTTACAATAGTTAAGACATAGAAGTACCCTAAATATCCATCGATAGAGGAATCAATAAACAGGATGTGGTATACACACACACACACACACACACACACACACACACACTGGACTATTACTCAGCTATAAAGAGTGGAATAATGCCATTTACAGCAACATGGATGGACCTAGAGAGTGTCATATTGAGAGTGAAGTAAATCATAAAGAGAAAGTGAAGTAAATCATAAAGAGAAAGACAAATATCATATTATATTGCTTATATACGGAATCTAAAAAAACAGGGTACAAATGAACTTATCTACAAAATAGAGTTACAGATGTAGAAAACAAAGTTATGTTTACCAAGGTGAAAGGGGGAAGATTGGGAGTGAAATATATACACTTCAGTTCAGTTCAGTTCAGTCACTCAGTCGTGTCCGACTCTTTGCGACTCCATGAATCGCAGCACGCCAGGCCTTCCTGTCCATCACCAACTCCCGGAGTTCACTCAGACTCACGTCCATCGAGTCAGTGATGCCATCCAGCCATCTCATCCTCTGTCGTCCCCTTCTCCTCCTGCCCCCAATCCCTCCCAGCATCAGAGTCTTTTCCAATGAGTCAACTCTTCACATGAGGTGGCCAAAGTACTGGAGTTTCAGCTTTAGCATCATTCTTTCCAAAGAGATCCCAGGGCTGATCTCCTTCAGAATGGACTGGTTGGATCTCCTTGCAGTCCAAGGGACTCTCAAGAGTCTTCTCCAACACCACAGTTCAAAAGCATCAATTCTTCGGCACTCAGCTTTCTTCACAGTCCAACTCTCTCACCCACATGACCACTGGAAAAACCATAGCCTTGACTAGACGGACCTTAGTCGGCAAAGTAATGTCTCTGCTTTTGATATGCTATCTAGGTTGGTCATAACTTTCCTTCCAAGGAGTAAGCATCTTTTAAATTCATGACTTCGATCACCATCTGCAGTGATTTTGGAGCTCCCCAAAATAAAGTCTGACACTGTTTCTACTGTTTCCCCATCTATTTGACATGAAGTGATGGGACCAGATGCCATGATCTTTGTTTTCTGAATGTTGAGCTTTAAGCCAACTTTTTCACTCTCCACTTTCACTTTCATCAAGAGGCTTTTTAGTTCCTCTTCACTTTCTGCCATAAGGGTGGTGTCATATGCATATCTGAGGTTATTGATATTTCTCCTGGCAATCTTGATTCCAGCTTGTGTTTCTTCCAGCCCAGCGTTTCTCATGATGTACTCTATACACTACTATATATGAAATGTGATAACTGATAAAGACCTACTGTATAGCACAGCGACCTCTACCCAGTACTCCATAATGACCTATATGGGAATAAAATCTAAAAAAAGAGTGCAGATATATATTTTTATATCTATAACTGATTCACTTTACTGTAAAGCAGAAACTGACACAACATTGTAAATCAACTATACTCCAATAAAAAAAAAACTTAAAAGGAAGTTAAAAAAAAAGAAAAGGGGGAATTTGAAGACAGACACACAAAATCAGGGAGAAGGCCATGTGAAGATGAAGGAAGAGATTGAGGTGATGTTTCCATAAACCAAGGAACACCGAAGATGGCCAGCAAACCACCAGAAGTCAGGGGAAAGCCTGGGAACAGATTCTTGCCCAAAGCCCTGTTGCCAATACCTGTGAGACAATAAACTTCGATCATTTAAGCCACCCAATCTGGAGTGCTTTTTTCTGGCAAACTTAGCAAACTACTACAGGCCGCAAACATGGCTTTATATATATATATATTTGCCATTGTATCTAAAAAGCTTAGCATAATAGGAGCTTAATGCATATTTGCTGAAAGAAGCATTTGTACTCTGGAGAACAAAGAGTTGTGGTTCCTGCCCTTGAACATCTGATAATGCGATGGAAAACACAGAGAAGGAAAAAGATAATTCAAAGCGTAGGCTTAAGGCCAGGTCACAGACGTGTTTGGTCAAGCCAAGCCCTACCTCGGATGGGTGGGCACCACTGGACAGCCACCCCGGAAATATCCCAGTGCCTGAATGCTGAAGTATGAGTTAATCAAGCAGAGAAAGAGAACAGGAAAAAAACCGAACAAAACCCAACAGCAAGTGAGAACACGGACTGTCTGAGGACCTGTGAGTAATTTGGTATAAAGATAAGCTGGAGCCTGATCTTAAAGGGGTTTGTATCACCTGTGTAGTCTGGGAACCAACGAGCTGGATTTAAACATGGGGAGTGAAATGTCTGGGCAGGCTTGAGTTCTAGAAGTTTTTCTCCGGCAAAATGGGGGTTGATGACAGGGGGAGTGAGTCACCACCGGGATGCTCACTGCTCTTTATGGACTTCAGAAGTCGAGGGGAGAATTTTTAACAACCCCCCCAAACCTCTTGGGCAAGCAGCCTCCCCAGGGCTGGGCCTGGTTGGGGACTGCCTGTAAGGTACACACCCTGCCCCACAGACCAACTCCTATTTTGTCCTTTTAATGGGCAGCAGTATCTCATCACCAGATGTGTTGTACTACTTACTATTTTTAAGTCCAGACAGTCCCCACTCTCCTAGAATCTGCCTCTAATTCTTGGAAGTTGGGGTAAAACCACATGTTTTTCAGCATTCCTCAAAACCACTAGCTCGGAGCACGTAGCTCTGTGACACTGGGGAGGAGGCCGTGCACATCTGTGTGGTGTCTCTGTTCCCACTCAGGCCTCTCCAGTAGAAGAAAGCAAAACGGTGCAAAGCTGGGGAGACCACAGGGAGGATCCAGGGATAGACGGCGTCCCGAAGGAAGGAGGCTGCCCGAGACACACCTTCCCCAAAAGAGACAGGAGCAGAGGAGGGGCTCCCGGATCTGAGGCCGGCCCCCTCACTCCCACTGCAGGGCACACCCAGGGGTTCTGCTCAAAGTCAAAACACCTACTGTGGTCCTGTCTTCTCCAACACCTCTCGGGAGACGGTGGTTGCTCTACACACTGTGCTCAAGTCTGGAAGGGAGGCAGGCTAAGTGAGCTCGTTCTAGAGGACGGGAAGAAAGCGCTTAAGAGAGCACACTGAAGGCCCGGCGGCTACCGCACCCATCCAAGGGGCTTCTGTGTCCTCAAACACTGTCTCCCAGTGGCCACCAGGGCCCAGCCCAGTCCCAGGCCCCATGGAAGCCAGTGGATGGATGTGGTCTGGGCTCTGTGGCTGGGGGTAGTGACAGAACCTATCCACCCCTGCAGACCCCAAATGCCAGGGGACCCAGCTGCTGACCTTTAGATTATGACATCATGACAGGGCTGGTGTTGACATTTGCATCGGCACCTTCAGCCAGCCCGGAGCCTGCTGCGATGGGTCATCGTTCTGACAGTGCCTCAGAGGCACTGAGAGACACAGAACGGGGGTGGGGGACACCGCAGAATGATGGGGTCACCGCAGAGCAGGGCTCCCACCTGTGTGGGCAGAACCCAATGACATGGAATTTCCCTGCTGGTCTGGACGAGGCTTCATGGGCTTTGCTCTTACTTCCTCTCTTTGATCTTTAGACAATGTGCCCAGTGTCCTGTTACACTCTAGTAGGGGTTGCATTTCAGCAGTGGATCACAGAGGTCTCTTATGTGTGAATTGGGCCTATACATCCTCCTGAGATGCTCATTCCTACCTCTGTAGCGTGGCCATTGAGTCTGATCAATGTATGCAGGGTTAAAAGGCTGATTTCTTAGGATGCCAAGAGAATCAAGCAGTGAGAGGCTGTTTAGAGAATCACGGATCAATACGAGAAAAATAAATCAATTGAATCTGGTTTTTTTCTTGTTAATCTGTCTTTTGCCAGTATAATTCACAGGGCAACCAGATACCGAATGTTGGAAGGTAGAGAAAATGTTTTTCCTACCCTGCGGTATCATTAAAAACGTAAGACATACTGCAGTTAAGGCTTGGCCCACTCTGAACCGATGCTCCCAATCCACAATCTCAAACCTATTTTTCTCCTCCTGACCTATAGAAGATAAAAACCAAAGACACTTAGGAAGGTAACATTAAAGATACCCTTATCTAGTTGGGTAGAATAGCTGGAAAAGTCCATTTAAGAGTAAAATGACCCATAACTAAAGGTGAATTATCACCAGATTTTAAATTTTTACTAGATGTTGAAATTAAATGAATAAAAGCATGGGGCTTAAAGTCTAAGGAACTTTAAAAATGCTCCCAGATCCCAACACTGCTTCTTAGCAGCTTTTGGCTTTGGGCAAGTTATGTATTATCTGAGCTTTGATCTGTGCTCCGTTATTCAGCTGTGTCCGACTCTGCGACCCCATGAACCATAGCCCACCGGGCTCCTCTGTCTATGGGGTTTTCCAGGCAAGAATACTGGAGTGGGTTGCCATTTCCTCTTTCAGGGGATCTCCCCAACCCAGAGGTCGAACCCGAGTCTCTTAGACTCCCGCATTGGCAGGTGGATTCTTAACCACTAGCGACATCTGGGAAACCAGAGCTTTGATTTGCTCATCTATAAAATTCAGTTGGTAGCATGCAGTAAGAATACAGCAAAGGCTGGAATCATGAATATGTGGATAGATGAGGGGTGGACAGTCATTGACTCAAAAAATTGTTAAATTCAGGCTTTGTGGTTCCAACTCAAAGACCGTGGAGCTAACAGAGAATTGTTTTCAAGGGCTAGCAGGGTCCATGGAGGAATGAGCTGAGAAGCCCCTTGCCTGGTTCCTTAAGCATTCTGGTTAAACATCCAAGAACTATTCTACTGGCATGAAACCTAATGATAATTAGTCCAAGTTTTTATGAACGGACAATCATTCATAGTTGAATGCATCCAAAAAAATCTCCTTGGCTTTCCTGAATAAGGCCACACCCAGCTGGGTGAGCATAACGCCTTATAAATGCAACTCTCCTGCATTCCACTGGCATAAATCTCAATCAGCTCCCCTGTCCCCATCCTCTGGCCTTTAAAGAAGAGGCAATTGTCCTCCCAAGGAACATTTTTTTTTTTTTTTTTGCCAGTAACAAAGAGCAAAGGCCCTTTCTGAAAACGTTGTTTGCTGGCCTCTGTTGGAATCATTTAACACATGTCGATTTTGTGTTTATGATGGTTCCTCACAGAGTGGCCACAAAGCTTAGTTCAAGGCCAAGAGTGATAACAAGTTAAACTGACTATAGCTTTTCAACATGAATGTTCATGGTAGTGACATGTTACTGTCGGCTTTCTCTGCTGTTTGGGGTGCATGCTTACATATCACACACATACACCACTATGAGGCATAAGTGTGCATCAGAGAAACAGACACTTCTCATTGACACCTAATGTCCACAGTGACTTGGTTATTCTAAATGTCATGCAGTTAGTGTCCCAAATAGCTCATCCCACAGCCATGCTTTGGCTCCCAACTGATCGTTTTGTTAACGTTAAGATTAGACAGAAAATATTGTTTTTAGAGAGTCTGGAATTTTAGTGAGTCTAAGGACTCCTGATGGTCTTATTTATTTTATTGGTGGGGCTCCCCAAAGGAATTTCACACCACAGATAACAAGAAGTAAGCATTTTCTCATTTACCAAAACCAAAGTTGGCGTATGCAGAAATAGAGTGTCACTCAGTGGTGTATTTGTGGTACAAAGATGTGAGATCGGGGTCAGAAAAAAGAAGTACATCACCCGGTGTGGTGGTCCTGAAAGATAATTAAAAGCAAACAAAATAATGGGCTCAGTGCCAAAATAACTTGAAGTTGAGCAGGTTTTCTGAAGCTGTGAAATTAAGAAGGACGCTTGGCTCAGGCCAGCAGGGAGAAATTGTAGCTTTAGCGGGAGCTATTGGCTACAGGGATATTAGCCCTGCCTGAAGTATCTTTTTCAAAAGCTGGAAAGGATTCTTCACAAATATGACCCTATAAACACAGACACACACATTAAAAAAAAAAAAAAGTTGGTTCCTGGATCGGTGAGATGCCCTCTTTAATTTTCTGCTATCTCAATACCATCTCATTCATACATCTTATAAGTCCTTCCAATAAAAGAACTGAGGCAGCTTACCCTAATGGGTTTAATGGTGGAAAAACCAGTATGTAGAAATGTAAGGGGGCAGAGAAATGAAGACCACTTCAGCTGCTGCGACCAGGAGGCTTAACAATGGATTCAGGTTTTATTCCAGCTTCTGAGAACCTCCTTAAACTAAGGGACATAAACCTTCACTTGCGGGTGTCATGTGGGCCTGTGTGTCTGCAGCAGAGGTAGGGGAGGGCTACAGTGTCCAGTCTTCATCCTCATTTCTCAGTGGCACAGTCCATAAGGTCTCAAAGAGTCAAACACGACTGAGGACACCACACACACACACACACGCACACACACACACACGCACACGCACATATCTGACAAGGAAAGCGAGTCTCAGGCTGAATTCCATAAAATAAACATTTAAAGGCAGCAGGCACGAGAGAGTTGCATAACCAGTTCTGTAAACTCAGTGAGGTATCTGTTCTCCGTCCTCCTGGCGCGCTGACAAATTCCTTGTATAACAGATTCACTTAAGGCAGATGTGACAATATTTGAGCACTAGATTTAGCTACACTTCTAGACAGAGTCCTGTGCGAAAAATGTTCCTACAGGTCCCGCTTCAAATCTGAAGCCAGAGTCAGCCCTGGGAAGGGCATACACTATTAATTAGGTTCTCTAGATCATAATGACCTTTGTAAGCGAGAGCCAGAATGTCTGATACAGTCCTTTCAAACAACTCACGAGTGTAGAACACCTCTTATTTTACCACGGAAAATTACTTCTAAGATCCGTTGAGTTAAATATCCAAGCTGCTGGTGTTTATGGAGAATGAGGACAAGGGAAGGGCTTATTGCTGCCCCGAGAGCAGGGTCTTCCTAATAATCTCCCCGCAAACCTCCCCTGGAGTGTGTATTCAATCCTGAGGAGCGTCCTTCACAATTGTACTTGCTCCTGGGGTTCAGTTAAAAAGAGGCAGAGGTCACACTGCCTATGTCACTTGCAGACATTACCGCGTTTTTTATTGTGACGTTTTATTGTTTCCAGTCTGAACTCAGACAGGAGATCCAGGCCTTCAACCAGGCTCTGAGCTTAAGAGAGCCCTCTCTTGGGCTTGCCAGGTAGCTCAGTGGTAAAGAATCTGCCTGCCAAAGCAGGCGACCTGAGTTCAATCCCTAAGATCCCATATCTCGGTGCAACTTAGCCCGAGCACCACAACTACTTAGCCTGTGCTCTAGAGCCTAACTCCTGCAGCCGGTGTGTGCTAGAGCGCGCGCCCTGCAACAAGAGAAGCCATCACAACGAGAAGCTTGTGCACTGAAACTACGGAGCGGCTCCTGCTCACCAGAACTAGAGGAAGGCCCGCGCAGCAGCAAAGACCCAGCACAGCCGTAAATGCATAGTTTTTTAAAAAAAAAAGAAGAAGAAGCTTTAATTCTTAGAAAAAAAAGAGAGAGAGCCCTCCCCTTTCCCTGTCCCCATGGCCTGGAGTCGTGGTCAGAATCTGCCTGTATCCAACAGTGGTACCCGTTTCCTCTTGCCTAAGCCCAGGGCCAGCCCTATTTACCAGATGATGCTAACCAGGTTAGAGCTCAATTCCTCCCCAAGGTCACCAGTGGAATTAGACTGAGGAAGGGATGTTTTGGCCTCAAGCAATCAGTTTTAACTCTAACATTGTCCTTATATAACTCTAAATGCTCTGACGTGTCTTTTCCTTCAATAAGAAAAGCCTGCTGCCTTCAGGGCCATGTTCCTGGGGACGGCAAGCTGAAGCTGCCGGCTCTCTTGAGCCTGGGTTCTGGAACTCGCAAGTCTCTTCTGGCACATTCTACAGGCCAGAATAAGTCACAAGTTCTTCTCAAATTCTAGGGAGTGAAGAAACAGACTGTGCCGCTGAATGGGAGGAGTGGCTAGGTCATGTTGCAAAAAGCATGTGTTCTAGAAAGGGAGGCATAAGCAGCCATTAAACAATAAACCAGTTCCATTAAAGGTATTTTATCTTCCTCACGTATGAAATGAGAACAGTACCTAATTTCTAGGGTTATTATGGTAATTAAGTGAAATATCGTCTTTGAAAGGCCGAGTATAAAAAATACCTGGAGAGGGGATACCTATTATTAAGGCCCTTGACAGACTAAGATTATAGACAGGCATCTCTCATAGGCAAGCCTTGTTCTAGAACACTTGTCTTGTTAATCTTTCTTTTTCAGTAGAATCTGCAGGACATACGACAAGGAACTGAGTTTTGTTGCCAAATTTTAGGGATAAAATCTTACTTATCTCTTCCTCACTGTAAACTCCAAAATGTAGGAGTAGGAGATTAAGGATGTTGAAATTTTAATTTGATTTGCTTTCAGTTTTTTTTTTTTTTTAGTTTATTTGTGTGGGTCAGTGTCCAGCTAGCAAAACAGAAACTACTCTAGGACTTTCAGATAGAAGAGCGTTAACATAGGAAATCAGCTATAAATGTTTTGAAGGGCCGGAGGAAAAAAAGAGAGAAGCTGAGATCACTCAGAGATTAGTAACTGCAGGAAGCTAGCACCATCCTAGAGCTGACCAAGAAAAAAAAAAGTGTTGAGGGAAAAAAAAAGGCCTTCTCCAGAATGCCCCATTGCTTTGTGGCTGAGGCTGCTCGTATAGTCACTGCTCCACTGCTATTATTCTTGGAACATCTCTCAAGAAGCCGGGAGGCTGAATTCCCATTCATGCTTGCCCATCACTGATCCTGCTGCTTCCAGAGCCGGGGTCTAGGAGCACCCCTGCCTCCACTGCTGAAATTCAACTACCTAAGCACAAACCCACATCACCCACTGCTGTTGCTACGGCCACTGCCAAAGACTTCAGCAAAAAAAAAAATTTTTTTTTTAAATGGGCTTCTTCCTTCCACTCACCTTCCAGTCTCCCACCAGTGTCTGCCTTTGGTAGAGCTCACTGGGAAGCCAGCTGGCTGGGGGGTCTGGGAAATGTGGTTTGCAGGCTTCCATCCCCTCTACAGAGAAGGGCAGGAGGTGGGAATGGAACTGAGAGACTATAGAGGAATAGCCAGCACCCTGCTCCACACACACAGGTGTTTCCCACAGATGTGTGCGTATCTCCAGATGCTTTCTACTCGGGTCTATCTGAAGCAAAGAGAACATACGTTGAACGTTTGAAAACCTCTAATAGAACATTACCTCACCACATTTAACCATCTGCTGACCAAACCGCTCTTCTTCTCGGCCATTTACTCCTTTCTCCTTGGGATTGGCGGGGAATGTGCCAATCCTGGTACTAACTTGCATGTCACACTCCTCTTTGCAAAACACCAGTGGAATCATTCTGGCTTCTTTAGAAACAGGGACACGGGGGACCTCGCATCTAGTCAGCAACGCAACCAGTTTCCATGCTGGGCTATTCCACCTGCACGTCAATATGGGTGAATCCCAGTGACTGGCTACCCCTACAAGGGCTGAGAGACGAGCAGTCGTCACCAAGCCTCTATCCTGGGCCAGGCGCCACGCTGTGTGTTTGCACACAGAATCCACTGCAGTCTTCCTAACTACTCCGACTGCTAGGCATAGGTGCACCCATTTTTCAGAGTAAGAAAATAAAGTCTAACATTATAAATGGTACAGTCAGAGAATTTGAACCCAGGTCTGACTTACTCCAAAGCCAAATTATTTGCATAACACCCACAGCCTCTAGATCTACCTTGGGATAACTCCCAAGCATCTAAAGAGCAGGAAGAGGGCTGGGCAGAAGAAGACAAGAGCCGAATGACTGGTTGGTACAGGAGAGGCAACAGAGCTAGGGCTGTGATCGTCACCACTCATCACAGCCATCTTTCCGCTGGTGTCCCCTCTCCCTGCCAGTATCTCTCAGAGGTTGAGAGAGGCCTGGGTCACTTGCTTTTATTGTTTTTCCCAGAACACAGTATAAATTTGAATTTGGGGTTTCTGCTGATCTCCCCCACAGTGGGCCCCTGGGCTGCCCCTCCTTCTGTCTGCACCCTGATCTGGGCTCCGAGGGGCAAGTGTCTTACATGACACATGAGACCTCCTCTTTCAAAAGGTTGTAAATACAGCTGGTCAGATCCCAAGCCTGCTCTTTAATTGCTTTCCCTCAGGACCCATTACATCACTCTGCACCCAGGGGAGGGCCTATAAATATCTTCTGACCAACTGAAAAAACACACTAATCTTTTTTTTTTTTTTCCTAAAAAAAATCCTCATCATTTTAGGAAAAGAGTGACCACTGAAGTTGATTTCATGGGATCACTTTGGGATTTGCAATGTTTCGTGTGGCTACAAAGCATGAAGCCTGTGGCATTGAACAAAATGAAAGAAGCAAACCATAAATATATATATCATTTTCTAAAATCTCTTCCTTTTAAAATTTCATGATCTGAGACAGTGTTTCCTGCCTGGGTAGCCCTGTAGTCAGGTCCTCACCCCACACACATTGCTCTCCTCTAAAGAAGAATGAGAAAAAAAAAAAAAGAAATCTTGTGCTATTGGGAAACTGCTGGCTAAAAACTCCTTCTATCTCAACACTTTGTCCTCCTGACCCAGTTCTGTAAAATATCTTCATGGTCGAAAGCTTTACACATTTAAGCCAAACAGAACTCAGAATCCAGGAATGACAGAGAAAATGAGATGATCTGAAGTGATAAAATATGCTATTTTAGCCTAGTCTTCCTTTCTACATAGATATCATTTACAGAAAAATGGTTTTAAACACCATTTTATGAAAACCCATCACTGGGAAGCAATTCAGAAGAGGTTTCCTTCCGGCGAGGAATCTGGTGCAACTTTTGGAATTTCACGTCTACCATATTTTCAGGAGCTGATCAAAAAGTCAGTCATGCTCCCCAGACAATTTTTCAGTTTTACACCAGCTACCAGACAGATCATCCTAAGGGTCTGAAAACAATATATCCCTAGTGGTGATTTCTTAGAAGCTTTGAAAGACTTCTAAGCTGAGATGGCTCAGTGAATTCCATATGCATTTTCTAAATGAAGCTATCCTGCCTTCAATTTTAGTTCCTCTTTCAGCTGTGGAACAGCAAACGCTGCTGCGGAAATTAGCTTCTCGCACTCCTCTGGGGTCTCTGAAGAGAAATAGACAGAGAGATGTGCATATAATATTCTGTCTGTGGGCCCATGGGCCTGTGCCTGGGGTGGGGTGGTAGAGGGCTCGGGTGACCTGCAGTACTTCTCGACAGGGGTCAGATGTCTATTGCCTCAAGAATCTACCCAGAAAGCTGGGGAAACTTCTCTTGCAGAGTGATAACAACTCTCCCTCCTCCAGCTCAGGCACTGGCCACAAAAGACAGGAAGGAAGTCACAACTTAAAAATAAAATTCACACATAAGCATTCAGCCAATGTTTTAGTCTTAATGAGAGGTCTCATGGCGTCCTACCCTGAGCTTCACCCAATGTCCTCAACAGTCACGTGGATATTCAGACACCCTAGACCATCCGCTCTGGCAGGGATCTTCCTGGGAGAGGTGCCCCCCAACCCAGAGCCAGTGTGTCGCCCTCTGCTGAGAAAACCCTGCCCCTGGCTGGACGTGAGTCCCACACTCAAACCCCCTAGGTTGCCGCTGTGTCCATCCGCCTCGGGATGAATTCCCCAGGCTTTAGGACCGTGTCTTCCGATCTCTTCAAGTTTCCCTTAAGGAGGGTTTTGGAACTTGCCTCCTGGCCACTAATGATGGAAAGCTTGTCGCTGAGAAACTTTCAGTCAAGTCTCTGCTTTTCATTCAAGTAAAGGCTTCTTCCCCTGGAGCTTGCCCCATCTGGAAGTGGACCCCGGGCACCATCTGGTCACACACAGAGCCCCAAACCAGCCAGCTTTCAGTGTCTCCACCCAGAGAGAAGGTGGGTTTTCGTACCTTGAAGTGAATGAATTACTGCAAACAGCCTTTCAGTACAAGATCTCTGTTCCAGCTTTCGATATGCATATTTATTCTCTCTCTCATTTTTTTAGATCACTTCCTGGTAACAGCCAGGACTCACAGAATGACTGACTCATTTCATATTCCTCCTAGTTGGCCTCAATGCCTACCCAGCCTCCCTAATGGCAAGGCTCTGTTACCCAGAGGTTGCTGTGAAGCCAGCAGCAAGCCAACTGGCCCCCAGGATGTAGGACATCATCATTTGAATCCACTGATCAGGGTCTATGAAGAGACCTTGGTCTGTAGACCTTGGTTTGTAGCTTCATGAGATGAATTGGGTTTTTTCCCGAATGTAGACTCCAAATCATCACTCCATACCAACGAAATTAAGTCAGACACCTCGCCCTAAATCTGCCTTCAAAAATTATTGCTCTCGGACTATTTACAGACTCAGTCCTTTCCCTACCCGCTGGCTTGTATGAACTGTGTGTTTATTTGCTGACTAAAGTTCCTTCTTTAGTCCTGGTGGCACAGAGTCCTCCCTGCCCCCACCCATGCTGGAGGCTGCATAAACAAGCTTATCTTCTGGCAATGATTTTTCAAAAGCATGTAAGTCCTTTTCTTTCCTCTCCACCCCCCAGCCCCCCATCCTGTACTGTATTGTACTAGTGTCGACTTCCCAAGCTTTTCTCCAGAGCATTGTGCTGGAATAAGGTCCATGGAAAAACACCACCTGATGGATTTGCGGATGCGGAGGGATGATGGGATTTCAGTGGATCGTGAAACACTGCTCTGCCGTGTTAACGGAAGGTCAAGGTCCACGGTACTTCATTCATGTCCTTCCTTTAGAACACAAAGGCCAACCTGATTCTCCCCTTCTCACCGCACCAGCTTCTGGACCTTGGTAGCAGATGGGTGTGTCAGCATGGTGATTTGCTGAACTAACTAGTGAGCAAATATTTACCTATGCAGGTGTAGCTTCCCCGGCCAGGGGCCTCACAGTTAGAATTACCTCCTCTGGCCTTTAATAAGCCCCCGTGTCAACAAGTTTAATGGATCCATTTTTTCAAGCCTTCCAGAGAGATTCATAATTGCTCCAGAAAGAGTTCCTTAATGTGTCATTAAATCCAGTTCACTTAGGTATTCGACCTGTACCTTATCGGCACATACTAATCCATTGTGTGTACCTCATTTCTCATTATTTCTTTTTTCATTGAAGTGCAGTTGATTTGTAATATTATATGTTGCCGATACAGCGGAGGGATTCAGTATTTGTGCAGATTATACTCCGTTATAGGCTGTAACAATTTAATGGCTATAGTTCCCATGCTATACAGTGTATCCTAGTTGCTTATCTATTTTGTACCTAGTCGTTGATATCGCTTAGTCCCACAACCCTAATTCATCCTTCCATCATTATTATTTCTTGAATAAGTGAGTCAAAAAATTTGCACATATGCATCTCCTTCCCAGACCTGTTTCTGGGTCTTTCTGAGATGGTGACAGAGCTGCCCCCCCCCCCACCTCCACTTCCTGTGGCACGTCCCTCTCTGGAACAGCTCCCTGAATGCTGGCTATGTCTTGTTTATTGTACAGAAAGAAAGGGACCCTGCATCAGTGGAAGAACCTCCTTGACGGGTCCCCCCAGCACCTGCCGTCTTTCCCCAGCCGTGTGGCCTCAGTCTCCCCGATCGTCTCTGGGGCTGTCCTTTGAATCCTCATAATCATCAGTTTCTCCCCTGACATCCAGCCATGCCTGAGTTTACTCCTGAATGACCAGCAGGCAGGTGGACAGCAGAGAGTCTGAAAACACAGTGAAGAGTGCACAGCCCTCTTCGAACAAAGGCCAAGGCCAACCCTGAGTCCAGGATGCGGAGCGTGGACAGGGCAGGGACAGCACCAGGCCCCAGGAGCTGCCTGTGTGCTCAGTGACCCAGGGCCTGGGGCCACACCCAGGGCTTTCCAGTTCCCGCGGGATGGACACTCACAGTCCCTTCCCAGCTGGAGCATCATCTTTACCTCTAGAGGGTGAATTTGAAGGGGTGAAGGGGAGAAAGAGACACACAGAGAGAGAAGCAGGGGAAGGAGACGAAGAAGAAGAGACTGCACAGGGCATGGAGAAGGAGGAATAGATGTGGATTAATAACAGCTCCAAAGTCAAGACATGGGTATAAGTAAATCTACAGAAGCTCCTAACCTCCACGAGGTGGCGTATGCAACTGGAAAGCCCACCCACCCTATAGTTGCTTTGTGGGTGAGACCTAAGCCTTCTGTGATAGGCAGAGGCGTCAGCATCATTTGAAGGACCCTAGCTGCAGACATTGGGAAAGTATGCACATCTAGAGCCCTCTCTTCTGTATTTTTATTTCCTCCAAGAGTGCCAATGCCACAAAATCATGGGAGGCTGTTTTTAAAGGAAAATTATAGGGGTAAACACAAAATATTTAAAATATATATATATAGACTAACAGTGGGAAGCGGGGAGAGGCAGGAGGGACAGATAGAAACAACTTCCTGAGCCTTTGCTTTGTCAGTCAAATGCTCAAACAAATTCAGACTCCATGTGCATTTCAAACTTCTCTCCCTTCAGCCCTGAGCCCAACCCCAGCACTATGGATACACAGACGTACTCACGTTAACCCCATGCTTCCTTACCTCCCTGTATTCAAAAAGTGCAGTCCCCTCCACTTAGTTCTCCTTCTTGCCTTCCTTATTTTGCCAGGCTTCACTTAAATCAGGGGTTCCAACCTCCAAGACCTAATAGTGCCTGATGATCTGAGGTGGAGCTGATGTAATAACAGAAATAAAGTGCACAATAGATGTTACTCACTTTCAGTTCAGTCAGTCAGTCGTGTCCGACTCTTTGTGACCCCAGGGACTGCAGCACGCCAGGCTTCCCTGTCCATCACCAACTCCCGAAGCTTGCTCAAACTCATGTCCACAGAGTCGGTGAAGCCATCCAATCATCTCATCCTCTGGCATCCCCGCCCTCAATCTTTCCCAGCATCAGGGTCTTTTCCAATGAGTCAGTTTTTCCCATCAAGTGGCCATAGTATTGGAGTTTTAGCCTCAGCATCAGACCTTCCAATGAATATTCAGGACTGATTTCCTTTATGACGGACTGGTTGGATCGCCTTCAAGTCCAAGGGACTCTCAAGAGTCTTCTCCAACATTACAGTTCAAGAGCATCAATTCTTTGGTGCTCAGCTTTCTTTATAGTCCAACTCTCACATCCATACATGACCACTGGAAAAACCATAGCTTTGACTAGATGGACTTTTGTTGGCAAAGTAATGACTCTGCTTTTTAATATGCTGTCTAAGTTGGTCATAACTTTTCTTCCAAGGAGTAAGCGTCTTTTAATTTCATGGCTGCAATCACCATCTGCAGTGATTTTGGAGCCCAAAAAAATAAAGTCTATCACTGTTTCCACTGTTTCCCCATCTATTTCCCATGAAACGATGGGACCAGATGCCATGATCTTTGTTTTCTGAATGTTGAGCTTTAAGCCAACTTTTTCACTCTCCTCTTTCATTTTCATCAAGAGGCTCTTTAGTTCTTCGCTTTCTGCCATAAGGATGGTGTCATCTGCATCTCTGAGGTTATTGATATTTCTCCCAGCAATCTTCATTCCACCTTGTGGTTCCTCCAGCCCAGCGTTTCTCATGATGTACTCTGCATAGAAGTTAAATAAGCAGGGTGACAATACATAGCCTCAATGTACTCCCTTCCCGATTTGGAACCAGTCTGTTGGTCCATGTCCAATTCTAACTGTTGCTTCCTGACCTGCATACAGATTTCTCAAGAGGCAGGTCAGGTGGTTTGGTATTCCCATCTCTTTCAGAATTTTCCACAGTTTATTGTGATCCACACAAAGCCATTAGCACAGTCAATAAAGCAGAAATAGATGTTTTTCTGGAACTCTCTTGCTTTTTCAGTAATCCAGTGGATATTGGCAATTTGATCTCTGATTCCTCTGCCTTTTCTAAATCCAGCTTGAACATCTGCAAGTTCACGGTTCATGTATTGTTGAAGCCTGGCTTGGAGAATTTTGAGCATTACTTTACTAGCGTGTGAGATGAGTGCAATTGTGCGGTAGTTTGAGCATTCTTTGGCATTGCCTTTCTTTAGGATTGGAATGAAAACTGACTTTTTCCAGTCCTGTGGGCACTGCTGAGTTTTCCAAATTTGCTGGCATATTGAGTGCATCACTTTCACAGCAGCATCTTTCAGGATTTGAAATAGCTCAACTGGAAATCCATCACTTACACTAGTTTTGTTCGTAGTGATGCTTCCTAAGGCCCACTTGACTTTGCATTCCAGGATGTCTGGTTCTAGGTGAGTGATCACACCATCATTGTTATCTGGGTCATGAAGATCTTTTTTGTACAGTTCTTCTGTGTATTCTTGCCACCTCTTCCTAATATCTTCTGATCTGTTTCTCTCCTTTATCGAGCCCATCTTTGCATGAAATGTTCCCTTGGTATCTCTAATTTTCTTGAAGAGAAATTCACTTTAATCATCCCCAAACCATCTCCTACTCCTGTTTGGTGGAAAAATTATCTTCCACGAAAACAGTCCCTGGTGCCAAAAAGGTTGGGGACTGCTATTTCTTTCACGATGAAGCAAGAACCTCAAATTCACCGGTAACAATATTATGGAACAGAGCCAAGCCATTCCAGCTGTCTAATTTCCAAACCCATAAAATCCCTGAACGTGTAGTAGATGGGTGATTGAAACTGCTAAATGTCAGGGATAAACTCTCGTACAGCAACAGTAACTGGCACACTAGGTATGAGCATAGACACATGTTTCACTGAATTTTCTGTCTTGGAGTATTCCTGAATCGGAGTCATCATTATCATATAAAGAAAAAACATTTGGGGGAGATAAATCACTTTTCTAAAAGAGAAAAGTGTGTAGAATTTGGGGAGGGGGTGTTGCACCAGTGCAGATGGGCACAACTCCCCACCTCCCCAGGATCCCTCAGGGTGAACTGCGCTCCTGGGAGAGGAAGCACCAGCATCCAGAAAATGCACAAGTGGTCCCTGCAGGAAGAAGACAGCAAAGGAAGCCTGTCGGGCAGCTTAGGGATTGGAAGGGCAGTCATGGGGAAAACCCTTTCCTGTTGTATCTTGTTTACGCCTTTATTATGCCACATTGTGGGTAACACGCATACACAGCGACACCACACTGCCCTCCGCTGCTGATAGGGCACAGGACTTCCTGGTGATTGGATAAAGTAATTATTGCTGGGAAGAGAAGGGAAGCGGATGCTTCCGGCGAGTTTTGTTTTCTGTGGCTGAAATGTGAGGAACTTGGCGAACTTCCCAGTCCAAGGAGTTCCTGTGACAGACTGATAAAGGAAGGAGACCACCCCCCTCCCCAAAGTTACTGAAGCGAAAGTGAGCTGTGCTTACACGGGATCCTTCCTTAAGTGGAGAAGAGTTGAAATGAAAAACACAACACGGTAGATTTTGTAATATTATCTTGGCGGTTACGTAGTCGTCTAGAGGTATTATTAAGACATTTAAGAACCCCAGTGATTAGCATTTGGACGATTTGTTTGACTTCCTGGCAAATGATCCAAAATAGCCAACATAATATTGAAGAAGAAGAAGAAGAATGGACACTACCTGGGTTCAAGGCTGGAAAGTTATGACAATCAAAACCGCATGGTGTTGGCAAAAGAATAGACAAACGGATTAGTGAAACAGAATACAGAACCCAGAAACAGACCCCAATAAATATAACTAACTGATCTTTGACAAAAGAGCAAAGGAAACACAATGGAGAAAAGATAGTCTTTTCAACAAACAGTTCTGGGACAACTGAGCATCCACTTGCAAAAAAAATAAAAAAGATTCTAGACACACACCTCCTACTCTTCATGATTATATGCTGCTTTTATTACCAGAGTTTAGCTGCAGCTTATTTCTTTTTTTTAAATATTCATTTATTTGACTCCGCTGGGTCTTGGTTGCGTTATGCCCAAGTCGCGAAATCTCCCAATGACCACCAGGGAGCCGATATCCGATGCAAAAGCAAGAGAGTTTTTATAATCAAGCTTGAGCTGGGGCTCCCACCGATATCGATGCAGCGGCTATAGGGAGGAGCCCTGAGCGCTGGGTTACATTGCTTATATAGGGTATTCTCATGTGAGAAATTTGAAAAATGGGAGTTTCCGGGTTGCGAGACGTCTAATTGGTTACCTTCTGTGGAAGGATTAGGTGTTGGTTTCTGATTGGTTTTCACTTCCCGGGCTGGCCATTGGTTCCCATTACCTAGGTAGACCACGAGTTCCTGAACGTTAAGTCGGAGATTCTGGTCTGGGGTCCGATTGGCTCGAGGGTGGTGGGGTGAGGTCAGGGATTTCCAAAGGCTCTTGGATTTTTAAGGCTCTTTTTCTGGAACCTTACGAAATGGAGTTTTTCTGTTAACAAAATGGAGTAGCTTAGGTCCTTCAGTTGCAGCACGTGGGATCTAATTTCCTGGCTAGGGATTGAACCCAGGCCTTTTGCATTTCGGAGCTCAGAGTCTTGGCCACTGGACCACCAGGGAAGTCTCTGTACCTTATTTCATAATCAGAGACTAAATATTTTCCCAAGTCATTTTGGATACCTACAGTTATTCACAGCCTGACGAGGAGACACTGTCTTTCAGTCATACTAAATAGCTTGCCCTTTGCTGCAATGTAGATTGACAGTGTAATTTGAAGGCATCACAGAGAACCCTAGGGATGTGTTGGCATTTCCTCTTTGGTTAAACTTATAATTTCGTTTTTCCTTTTTTAAAGAGCGTTAAACAGCTTCTGTTGAAAGTCACTAGAAACCTTTAAAAGATTTTGAGGCCTAAATGATAGTTTTTCTATGATGCATGAAGGGGTCACACCAATTTCTCCCAGTTTTGAAAATTTTTATAATGTATCCTGTGTCGTGGGGCAATGTGTAATGCTCAATATGTGCACACGAGGTGACTTCTGCTTCAATACAGTAAAGCAGTGTAAGCTTTTTGAAGACATTTTCGGTGACCACTAGGACATATATCCATTGATAAGTTAATAGCATGTAGTGCCACCAATGCAAACAGTGAACCAGGAGTGGCGAAGTGGATGAAGAGATACTTCTACGCTGGCAAAGCTTGTGTGGCCATAGGCAGTGCCAACTGTCTTGGCACCTCACTTCTCCGCCCAGCAGCAGGCAAATCTTTTTGACAGGGCTTGCGTTACAGATCCCAATTTCATAAATGTTAACATATGGGAAAATAAACTGAGTGTTAAACTCGAGAAAATAGGGCAGCTTTCAAATATTCCAAGCCCTTGGAGAATTCTGCAGAGCTGGAGCTCTGTCCACCAGCTAGAAAGTTGTGTCTGCCTCTATCCTTTGTCATCCCAACTCCTCCTCCAGCTTCAAACCTGGAGATCACAGAGTTCAAGTCACAGCATGGAGGGAAAACCAATCTAAAAAGGAAGAAGAAGACAATGGTTATGCTTATTTTAAGCTTCCTGCCTGAACTACCATGAGGCTAATTTCTTCATTTCCTGAGGGCTCATAAGCAAATGTGTCTTTTCATGGCTGTGCTAAGACACGAAACCTCCTTTTCTCAGGAGGCTCATTTGAATGAGTGTGAGCACACAGCTATTGTGAAAGACGGACTCCCATTTGATAAAGGAATGAGGAATAATTCCAATAAAAGCACTTTGCAGTTTTGCATGTCCATGTGTGGTTATTTTTGCTTTGGGTGTTCTTTGATTCTTTCTTTTTAATAAAATTATAAAGCAAACAAACTTTTAATGATGGTTCCAAGTGCTCACACAGAAAAGCCGCTCCCCTTCCTGCTTAGCAATTAAGAGCTTTGCTTTGTTGCCTATGGAAAAAAATTCTTAGCTTTAAAAGAAATAGTAAGTCCCCCAGTTTGGAAATATGCGACAAGAACCTATAGGAGGACAAAGTCAAACCAGGCCAAGATGCAGATCCCTGGAAGGAATTTACACAAATCTCTGGGAGAAAGAGTTACCTTGTGGGGGCTCAGTTCCCCTTCACTCAGAAGTTAATTTAATGAGACCATAAAATGAATATATGATCAATTTTTCAAAATTATCCCCATCCATTGCATTTGAAAAGAAGATATGATCACTACTATTAGGGTATAGTGTTGAATATACATGCATAAGTTCCACCTTATTATTTACTAAATTGTTTAAAACTTTTATCTTTGTTTTATTTCCTCCAGACCTGCCATGCTGAGCATGGGGTGTTGAAGTCTCCTTTTACTAAAATGTTTCCATCTCTTTCTATTCTTATTTTATGTAATTTCTGCATTATATGCTTGGTTGCTGTACCATTTGGTGCAGAGATGTTCGTAATTTATCTTCATTGTGATTCGTGATTTTTCAGCCTTAGAAAGCATGCCTTTTTCTCTCATGTAAAGCTTTTTAGCCTGAATTCACTTTATCTGATATAAAAATCATCACCCTTCTTTCTTACTGCTTTTATTTTTCTGTTAGAACTTTGCCTGTTTCTTAATTTTTGGTCTTTTGAATCACTGTGATCAAGGCGTGTCTATTAAATATAACATTGCCTTGTAAGCTAATTTGATACCTGGCTCATCTGTCACTGCAAGAAAAGAAACCAGTAAAGTCTGTTCCATTTGTTGATACCACTCCTGTTTAGTCTCAAAGCTGTCATATTATTTCATGTTATATTCACTGCATGCTGTGTTCACCGTATTTCCTTCTTCGTTTGGCACATTTTCTTTGTTATTTCTTATACGTTTCTTTTTTCAGGTGACCTGCCTCTGCCCTCTCCAGGGTGGTTCCCATCATTCTACTTGATCTGCTTCTGAGTCTCAGGCCACTGCTCGTCCAACCACTAAAAATAAAGGAACCAGGAAACTAAAAAACAAGCCTCCGCATAAGGGAAGCCTGGCATGCTGCAGCTGAAGTCCGTGAGGGTTGCAGAGAGTCGGACACAACTTAGCAACTGAACAACAACATCATAAAGGGGGGTGGGGGTCCCGAGATGGCAGCTGACATACCCTCAGGCACTCTCTCGCCTTGGGCTACACGTCTCTCAAGGGTGATGGAGTATCTTTATGGGCATAAGCAGCAGTCCCGACACTACCGAGAACAGTGCCCACCACCTTCAGCATCTTTCCGGCTCCAGCTGGTCACAGCCTCAGCCTACACTGTCTTCCCAGAATCTAGTCTCTGACACACTCTTCTAGCTATTCTCCCAGGAAGCTTCTCAATCCCCATGTTGATCCATTGAGGCAAACAGATACCCTGGAAAGGACTTCTCCTGCCCCTACACCTGGTCTATATCAGATTCTGTCGAAGCTTCCGTCACATCCAAGTTCCTTTATCCTGTCCATGACCTAAGATAACAGTTTAGGATAGGGTAGGAAAATATCAAGAAACACAAAAGCTTAATAGTGTGCTTGTCTGATTTATAAGTTCGCTGAAATGCACCTGATTTCAAACTTGCTGAGTCAATATGTCCTGCATCCTACGAATCTGGTGGGAATCAGCGTGCCCACTGGTCTATGATGAAAATCATGTTGCTGACCCAGAATGAACTCAATTAGGATCACCTCAATAATCAAAAGTTAATTAAATTCCACCTGGTGGTCTTAGAAGGCATTTTAAAAATGTGTTTGAGTCCATGATGTTAAAAATAAGTCCCTACTGACAGATTCTGATTGCCTTCAACTCCTATCAGGAAGGAATATTTTCTTAACTCTAAGCCCACTCAATCATAAAATGAGTCTTGCCCAACAAAGCCTGGACCAGGAGCTAGGGGGGGAACCCCACTAATTTTGGGCTACATAGAAATTGGGGTCACATGTTTGAGCTCTGGAATCCTCAGTGATAAATTCTTGAATTGATATAAATGTGGAGTGGATACGTCATTTGGAAGCAGCGCTCTGTAATATGGATCCTGGCTATTTTATATCCAGATTACGTGCTTGATAAAACCGAGTGCATACAACACAGTCCAGACTTTAATGACAAGATCTTCTTTCTCACAACATTCTTGTAAGATGTTAATGTCTTCTTTTATATACAAAAAATTGTTTTGTATAGATATTAAGAGATTTCCGAAGTGTCAGCAGCAAGTGAGAACTGAACCCAGGTTCATGTGATTTCAAAAACCCAATCTCTTTCCACTACACCATCTTACAGTCCCATATACACTGGAAGTACAGGATGATGACTCTGGTCTCTGGATGTTCTTATTTGGGAATTTTTACTTCCTTTAGTGTTATTGGCAGAGTGAATTCCTTGAGGTGTATGCATATCCCAAACAAGCACTCAGCAGTCCCCATGCCCAAATCGGGTGGGGAAGGGAATCAAATCCATCCCCCCGGATTGGAAGCACAGGAACCTTAACATCAGGGAAGTCCTGCCCAACTTTTTCTCTTCTGCTTTCCTCTAACACCAAAGCTGGAAATGGACAGCCTTATTTCCTAGTTGTTCTTGCATCTAGGCTTCTAAACTGCGAATCTGGTTCGACGAGTTGGTTATCTGCACATGAGCGAGGGTGAGAGTCAGGATGGAGGCAGAAGCCACCTTCCTTCGCATTCACTTGTAATCATCGGGTGACATGATTGTGAGACACTGGGACTTTCTAAAGCTGCGTCTCAAGGTTTAGTCACTAATTTAATGGGCCCCCAGAGGGCTTTCCAGGTGGCGCTAGTGGTAAAGAACCTGCCTACCAATACAGGAGACATAAGAAACGTGGGTTCCATCCCTGGGTCAGGTAGATCCCCTGGATGAGGGCACGGCAACCCATTCCCGTACTTTTGCCTGGAGAATCATGGACCGAGGAGCCTGGTGGGCTGCAGTTCATACGGTCGCACAGAGCTGGACATGACTGAAGCAACTTAGCACACACACACCAGAGACAGGTTGGGGCTGACAGGGACTTCTTGGTTCTCAAATTTCCACTAAAACATCACATCCTCACTATCGTTAGGTACTTCCAGCGCCAGCTTCCTGGTTTCTGAGGTTGACAGCAGAGGCAGAGGTGAGGCAGCTAGCTCTCGGCCCCTCCAGCCTTCCCAAAACACGAACACCTGCTTCTCCCCAGTCCATGCCTCTCTGCTGAAAATAGCCAGAGCGGTTTCTGCTTCCTGCAACTGAACCCTGCTGATACACACTGTTCATCTCTCCCACTAACTGCTGGGCTTTACAACTGTCAACCCTTCAATGGATCCTTTAAGCCCTAAAATGAGAGCTCTAAATATCTCCCATCACTCCCATTC
The DNA here is from genome assembly GCF_016772045.2 of Ovis aries. Taxonomy (NCBI): domain Eukaryota; kingdom Metazoa; phylum Chordata; class Mammalia; order Artiodactyla; family Bovidae; genus Ovis; species Ovis aries. The sequence continues at coordinate 14,044,129 of NC_056079.1, forward strand.
TCCCTGGTCCAGCTTTATTTTTCTCCATAGTATTTATTGTCTCTTGAAGACATCCTGGAATGTGAAGTCAAGTGGGCCTTAGAAAGCATCACTACAAACAAACTAGTGGAGGTGATGGAATTCCAGTTGAGCTATTTCAAATCCTGAAAGATGATGCTGTGAAAGTGCTGCACTCAATAGGCCAGCAAATTTAGAAAACTCAGCAGTGGCCACAGGACTGGAAAAGGTCAGTTTTCATTCCAATCCCAAAGAAAGGAAATCCCAAAGAATGCTCAAACTACCACACAGTTGCAGTCATCTCACGTGCTAGTAAAGTGATGCTCAAAATTCTCCAAGCCAGGCTTCAGCAATACATGAATCGTGAACTTGCAGATGTTCAAGCTGGTTTTAGAAAAGGCAGAGGAACCAGAGATCAAATTGCCAACATCCGCCAGATCATTGAAAAGCAAGAGAGTTCCAGAAAACATCTATTTCTGCTTTATTGACTATGCCAAAGCCTTTGACTGTGTGGATCACAACAAACTGTGGAAAATTCTGAAAGACATGGGAATCCCAGACCACCTAACCTGCCTCTTGAGAAACCTATATGCAGGTCAGGAAGCAACAGTTAGAACTGGACATGGACCAACAGACTGGTTCCAAATAGGAAAAGGAGTACGTCAAGGCTGTATATTGTCACCCTGCTTATTTAACGTCTATGCAGAGTACATCATGAGAAACGCTGGGCTGGAGGAAGCACAAGCTGGAATGAAGATTGCTGGGAGAAATATCAGTAACCTCAGATATGCAGATGACACAACCCTTATGGCAGAAAGTGCAGAGGAACTAAAGAGCCTCTTGATGAAAATGACAGAGGAGAGTGAAAAGTTGGCTTAAAGCTCAACATTCAGAAAATGAAGATCATGGCATCTGGTCCCATCACTTCATGGGAAATAGATGGGGAAACAGTGGAAATAGTGTCAGACTTTATTTTTGGGGGCTCCAAAATCACTGCAGATGGTGATTGCAGCCATGAAATTAAAAGATGCTTACTCCTTGGAAGGAAAGTTATGACCAACCTAGATAGCATATTCAAAAGCAGAGACATTACTTTGCCAACAAAGGTCCGTCTAGTCAAGGCTATGACGGTGGTCATGTATGGATGTGAGAGTTGGACTGTGAAAAAAGCTGAGCGCCAAAGAATTGACGCTTTTTCAACTGTGGTGCTGGAGGGGACTCTTGAGAGTCCCTTGGACTGCAAGGAGATCCAACCAGTCAATCCTAAAGGAGATCAGTCCTGGGTGTTCACTGGAAGGACTGATGCTGAAGCTGAAACGCCAATATTTTGGCCACCTGATACAAAGAGCTGACTCATTGGAAAAGACTCTGATGCTAGGAGGGATTGGGGGCAGGAGGAGAAGGGGACGACAGAGGATGAGATGGCTGGATAGCATCACTGATTCGATGGACAGGAGTTTGGGTAAACTCCGGGAGTTGGTGATGGACAGGGAGGCCTGACATGCTGCAATTCATGGGGTTGCAGAGTTGGACACGACTGAGCAACCGAACTGACTGAACTGAAATGAAAGATTGTTGGGCTTCCCTAGTGGCTCAGTTGGTAAAGAATCGACCTGCAATGCAAAAGACATGGGTTGATCCCTGGGTTGGGAAGATCCCCTGGAGGAGGAAATGGCAACCTACTGCAGTATTCTTGCTTGATAATGCCATGGACAGAGGAGCCTGCTGGGCTACAGTCCATGGAGTTGCAAGAGCTGGACATGACTTAGCGACTAAACCACCACCAAAGATTGTTTATTGGTTGGATGTCCACCACTACTAGAATTTAATCTCTATTCAAACACCACTTTGTTTTGCTCACTTCCGTACAGCCTTCTAACACTTAGAATCTTAGTGGCAGAGAGTAGGAACTCCATAGCGTTGAATAAATGAATCTATTTTTCTGAACAGAATGTTGGTTTGTGCATATTAAGTCGCTTCAGTTGTGTCTGATTCTTTGTGACCCTATGGACTGTAGCCCACCAGTCTCCTCTGACCATGGGATTCTCCAGGCATGAACACTGGAGTGGGTTGCCATGCCCTCCTCCAAGGGATCTTCCCAACCCAGGGATCGAATCTGCATCTCTTACCTCTCTTGCATTGTCAGAGGGGTTCTTTATCACTAGCGTCACCTGGGAAGCCCTCTTACCCGAACACTACTCCTAAATTACTGTATTAATAACAAGGTCATCAACTATATACCCTCAATTATGCCTCTTCATGAAGCTTTCACCTGGGTTTAGAAAATCCTCAAAGAAAGCAAAGTGATATGTGTTCTCTGAATCTTGGCATTAAATTTAGGGTGACCAAATCCTTCTGGTTTGCCTGCTTTTTTCTCAGTTTTAGCACTGAAATCCCATGACCTGAGCAAACCAAGATGATTAATTGCCCCAGTTAAATTCATGAGGTGGTAAAGAAAGGCATTTGAAATTATACTATTTTAAATCCATCTTGCAAATTAAAGTTTGCAAACACGAATCTTTTAAACCAGCCTGGGGTTTCCTTCCCATGTCACAGCTGTCGTGTGAATGATCGCAGAAGTCATCAGGGTGAAATTTGAGCAATGGCCTTGGGCTGCCTTCTACACTTTTATCAATCTTCTTTTTTGGTTGTGCACTGAGTATGCTACAGCTCAGGGTGCGAAATACAATTAATAGCATATTTCATAATAAAATTTAAAAAACTTGATACAGGAGCTTCCCAGAGAAAAGTTATAGCACTAGATCCTTTGGGAAGGCAAGGGAAATCTGCTTATAATATCATCGGGAGACAGAAAAGTGAATTCTATTGAGAATATTTATGTGAATTCTAGGGATAAATAAATGCTAAGCCATCACAAACCATAAACAATTCCCCCCTCCTCTCCTCCCCTCCCCAGCCTCTAGCGGCTAACATTATCCTGAAATTTCAGACATCGAGTTCAAGTATAATTTGTGATTCAAAATAATGTCTTTGATCTGGTGCATTACTGAGAACTGGAGAATGTGAGCATGCTCAGTTCTACGACCCAAGCTTCCAGTAGATGGATCATGTTGGAGAGTTTCGTTTCCCGATGATTCATGCAGTTGAATGCTTGGATGTTTAAATTTTCAAACATTCCTCTCAACACAAACCGAAACTTAGCGATGCCGTCACCCTGGAGTTTGTTGAGCACCTGCAAAAACAGTTGTGTTGTTAAAATCAACTGTGCCATGTGACGGTGGCGTTTCTCCGGCTGTGTGTGTGAGGGGTTAATGGAGCTGGAGTTGCACAATCCAGCACAATGCATTCCTCAGAAACAGCAAGCGCAGTCTGAACGTGTTTACAAAGCAGATACAGGGAAACTGACCAAGCCACCCGAGGGCAACATGCTTAGGGAACAGAGACACCACTTGGGCTGCTTTTCTTCTTAAGAAATTGCCTAAAGGACTCCAGAAAACTTTTAGACCGTGTGAACTCTGACATGTCCCACATCTCGAGCCTTCCAACCCTTCCATGGAATGACTCAAGTTCTTGGACAGACTTCACGTTTTTGCTCACACTGGCTATTAGGCCTGGCCACTTCCTTCCTTCCAGGCTCTATTTTCGGTAGCAGAACCCCTGCACCTGTTGTTAGCATGGCCGCAGAACCTCAACAAAACCCTGGTCTGTCTGCCCAGCAAGGCCAGGCCTGCCCAAGCCGGGCAGGGGATGGTGTTAGGGTCCAGAGGGCTGGCAGCCTCAGAAGAGAACTGCACGCCCACCATCTTCTTGTGTCTCCTGACCCGAAGCTTTGCCCAGCTGGGGTGCTCCTCCCTGGGTCTGTGGCCAGCCACACTCCCAAGGGCCGGAGCCCAGGGGCCCGGCCCTGTTCTTCTGACACTGGTGTGTGGATCCCAGGGGAGCAGAAGATTCTGGGTGGGGGGGCGGGTGACTGCCTAATTTCCACATGTGGAAGGCCAACATGACTGAGACACAACATGGAGAAGCTTCCAGTCCCACAGAGTGGGGTCCCCTCAGGGAGGGGTCTGCGGCAGCCCGAGAACAGGTGGAGAACGGGTTCCCAGGCCTCTGGGTGGGTCAGGCTCTAGTCCACCGGCTCCAACCATCCTGGCCCAGGGTGTGCCAGGGGGGTGGTATTTCAAGGGGTAGCTGAACACCATGAAGTAAAAACCAGTTTCTGCCTCCATTTCTCTTTGCAAACCAAGGCTGCTACTGAGACTCTGTGTACGGGACACTGCGTGCCAGGACCCCTCTGGGCTACCTGCTTGCAAGCCTCCTAGTGCTTTCTCTTTCCTCAGTAGAAATTTGGCAGAATCGCAGGGGGTTCTTATGTTCACCTTTTATCTGGGTCTGTTTGTCCAAAGCTAGAATAACAAGGGGCTTTTAAAACCTAATGAATTCAACATTCAAAGAATAGCCTCCAGCAAAAGGAATGTCTAGTGTTCCATTAGGGCAGGAGGCCATTTGGGGCTTAACCGTCGTTTCCATTCACATGCAAAATACTTCCAAAAGCACAAGTTGGAAAACTCAGAATCCTGAAACCCAATCACTCATCTTCCTCAATCCTAAAATTTTGATCTCACTAGTGGTTACCTGATAGCCAAATATACTTTAGATTTAGGATGGGGGTAAAAAAACGGATACTGTTTTGGGGTTTGGATGGCCAGGAGATTTGTATTTCTTTTCTGTGTATATTTCTTCTCCTCTATAAATACATTCAAATAGACTAAACACCTCCTTTGGCACTTACTTCCATCAAAACATGGAAAAATGCTATGGCTGAGCATGGATTTATTTAGAAACTTGCAAACGGTGTTCTGGAAGCTCTTTGCGGTTCAGGATGTGCTGGGTTCTTTCAACCTTCGGACTGGGCGGAAGTTCCTGCCACTGGATGCAGAGTTCACAGCTGAACAGGCTCCTCATTATTAAGGGGATGACTCAGGTGCTGGAGCAGAGACTAAGACACTGAACCTGCCAGTTACACACACACACAGATACGCACAGACACACATGCACCCCAAGCCCATCACAAAAGCGTATCAACACACACACACACACACCAAGCCCATCATAAAAGTATATCAGTGCACACACACACACCAAGCCCATCATAAAAGCATATCCACATACACACACCCAAGCCCATCACAATCGCCAGCCAAAAGCAGCACGTGTCCCCAGCACTTCCTGTATCGGACAATGAGGTCTGAGGCTGAGTCCCTGAGATGCCCCGTCTCACTAATTTTTCTTCCTCAGGCCAAGCCCAGGCACGGGGCTCTTTCCCCACACTCCTGGCAAGTGACACTGAGAAACACGACAGAGCATGCCCTTTCTCAGAAATAATTTAAACACCATTCTGGTTCTGCTGCCTTCTTGGCTACGCTCTGTGTGCGTGCCCAGCCGTCTCCGATTCTTTGTGACCTATGGACCGCAGCCCGCCAGGTGCCTCTGTCCGTGGGCTTCTCCAGGTGAGAGTACTGGAGTGGGTTTCCATGCCCTCCTCCAGGGGAATCATCCCGACCCAGGCATCGAACCTGCATCTTCTTGGCCATGGATGGTTATCTTTAGGACCCTCAGGGGTGCATTTCCAGTTCTCCGTCTTCTGTCACCTGGTGAGATGCTGCCCGTCGGTCACAACCGTGCTCCCAGCAGCACACAGAGGGGCCTCTGGGCCCTGCAGAGCTGCCGAGAGGCCTGGAAGTGAGTTGGGGGGTCGGGGGGGCTCCCTCTGTTTGGAAGAGAGAAATGGGTCAAGAGGATCTCCCCTTTGCCCTTTCATCTCCAGGTCACATGACCGAGAGCTGCCTTCCGCTATTGGTTTTTAATTGATTCTGAAGCAGGGTGGCTGAGAAGAAGGATTTAGATCCAAGTTGCAAAGAACTGGACCTGTTTGTCCAGAACCTGGGAGGTGGTGAGGTCTTCAGGGAAGGGCACAGGGCCGAGGAAGACTGGCACCCCTCCTCCCTGCAGCTTCTCCTCTCGCCGAGATTGCAGGGGCTTTTCGTGAAGGGGAGGTAAACCCACTGTCACCTGGGTGCTCCTCATGGGAGCAGCCAACCGTCCAGCCTGGCATTTCAGCCACAGCACAGCAACCAGTAACATGCTTCAGTTCATTTTTTGTTCAGGGCTGGATAATTTTATGGCTACTAATTCTATCTGCAGCCACACACAGAGGGAGGTATAAAATTAGCCCTTTGTCCTTTCACTGAAGGAAGCTTTTCAAATATTAACCCAGCAATCTCCTGCACAAGCCCCAGAGGTAACAGGGAGGGGGCTGAGGCTCCATAGGTTGATTTTACGGACACGGTGGAAGCTTGAGGGGTGAGCCGGGCGGCTTTCCCGAGGTCACGGACTTGGTGATAGAGTCTGGGATTCTGCAGTTCACATTTCTCACTCGAAAAGATATGCCTTGGGCTGAGGCCCCAGGTCTTAGAAAGAAGACTGAGACAGGAGGAGTCCAACAAATATCTCCTGTTACGAAAAATGTCTTATCCGTGAGCTTGGGATGTGACATAAATACAGAATTTTAATCATATATTTAAGAACAAGAAAAACACAGATGTACATGGAATTTGCTAACAGTAGAGAGCAGTGGAAAGGGGGAAAAAGACTCCCTCCATAATCACACCAGCCTCGGACACTTACTACCCGTGAGGCTTTGCATAAAGGCATTTTCCTTTCCAGTCTCCGTTTCTTCCCTGTGAAATGGAGATAAATCTCTATCCTGTGCACAACCTTGATGAGTGAAGAGGTGAAAGCTTCACGTAAGACAACATTCAGCACAGGATCTAGCTGCGGGCAAACACCCAGCAGAGGAAGGCATCCATAGCCTCAGGGCTTCCCAGGTGGCTCAGATCCTAAAGAATCTGCCTGCAATGCAGGATACCTGTGTTGGGAAGATCCCCTGGAGAATCCAGTATTCTTGCCTGGAGAATCTCATGGACAGAGAAGCCTGGTGGGTTACAGTCCATGGGGTCACAAAGAGCCGGACACGACTGAATGATTAACACAAAGGAAAAGGAAAGGGGGAAAGTTCCAGTCCACCGGAAGAAATGATACCCTGCCAGTCCTGTCCCATGACTGTCCTCTAAGGTACACACAGACAAAGCCAGGCGTGATGCCCATTAAAAATTTAACTATATGTCATATTCATTTATTATCAATCCACAGGATAATTTGATTGCTACATGAGCTCATAAAAGCTTTTTCACCTTTACAAAATTAAAAAAAAAAATGTGCCACAAGGATGTAATAACTGCCGATAAACAAGAAAAGGAATCTTAAAATTATAAATTTGCTGTAGAAAAGATAAAAAACAATTATATTTTCTTTAGAATTTTACCTTGAATAAAATATTCCCCTGTATAAAAAATAAAAAAGCTTGCTCTGGTTAGAATTAGAGTATTTTTGTCTTCAAATCTGAGAATTTGCATAATCTTTCCAGGATAGTTTTCCTTTGTACCGCGTGGCATTCAAGCATAGCAGATTAGAAAGATTTTCTCTTTTTTTGTTGTTGTTGTTTTTTTTTAAAGCAGTCTTTTAAAATGGGACATTGGTGGAGAAGTTCATTTTCTTCTCCTCCTCAGGGATGTGGAACATGGCCTTTGAGGGGAGCAAGAGGAGGAAAGAAAATGAATGGGAGAGGAGGGGAGGGGAGGAGATGAAGGGAAAGAGATGGGAGGGGAAGGGAAGGGAAGGGATGAAGGGTCAGGGCTGGGAGGGGAGGAGAGAAGGATAGGGAAGGGGGTGCTGACTGTGCTGTGAAACAGAGCAGGATCACAAGAAGGTCTATCTGTAAGTGCTTTTAAGATAAGGTGCAGAAGCAGACTGCAACGTCGCTAGTACTGCCCTATGTACATATTCACAAGAATAAAAAATTCCAGCTAGTTCACATTTTCTCCTCCGTGTGGAGGCATTCATTCCACCATGCTGGCCTTGACCACAGGCAACGCAGCACCTCACTGCCCATATGGGGGTTGGTCCTATGACGTCCTTGAACTTGAGGGAGCAGCCCTGGGAGATCCAGCAGGCTCTAGAGATAACGCGTCTACCAAGAAGCTGGAGTCCTGAGTTAAAAAGAAGCTCCAGTACTGGAGTTGGACACAGCAATCAATGTTCTATTTTGTCAAGGCTTTTTCCCTTAAGATTCGTCTAAAACAGGTGTCAGAGAGAAAAATAAAATACAAACAAACGATAAACACAAAGCCAAGAAATCCCGACAACCACCAGGGGAAGTCGTAGGCTTATTAGTAGCTCTTGACGCGGGCCTGGGTGATGTCTGACGTCTTCTTGATGACGCTGGCCCGGGTCTCCCGGTCTGGGCGGCTGCTGCTGGGCGTGGGGCTCATGGGGGGGGCGAGGGGGAGGTCTGGGAACGGGGGCCAGGAGCTGTTGTAAGGCACCGGGCAGCTCTCCTCTTTGATGGTGACCTGGAGGTCGGGCTTGTTGGACGTGACGAAGGTGGCCATGCTGGGCAGTAGGTACGTGCTCCGCGGCCCCATGTTGCTGAGGTACTGTTTGCCTTCAACGTTCCTCTTCCGCCAGTGTGGCCGACCCTTGCAAAGAAAAGAATGATGACAGGTATTTCCTCTGCCCTTTCTCCAGTGGCTTTTTAAAACCCAGCCCCTTCTCCCCACGTGTTAAGTGTCTGAATTTAAGAGGCATGGAATAAACGAGAAGCTGAGTGACTCCACATCCTTGAACTGAGATCCATCCCCAGTCACACATGCCCCCCAAACACGGTTTCTCTCCCCCTCCCTCTTTTATTTTCAATCATCAATGCCCGTCGCCCACCTCCCAGAAATCTAGCCGAGGCTATTCTATGAAGGCAGGAAAATGAAGCTGCAGCTTGGTTTCTGGTTCCCCTCTAATGCCAAGCTGCCTGGCCTGATTGGCAGGAAGCTCTGGGCCAGGATGGCTGGTGCGAGAGAGCGGCCAGGTCTTCACAATGGCCCCATCGGATCCCTGAGTCCAGCTGCAGTGTTTTAGAGGGAGGCGAGTGAGGTGCTCAGTAACAGACAGGGAATGCCCCTGGGTCGCTTTCAAATGGGTGCAGTTCAGAGCTCCAGCGTGCTGCCAACAGCTAGCTTCAAGGTGCGGGCGCCATTCAGGGAAGGAGCTAGAATTCTGACCTTGAAGAAACAGGGTCCAAATGTGCGAACACCTGAGCCTGCTGTCTTTTCAGAATTCCCAGGCTATCCTTGGAAGCAGTTCGCACCCTGGGAAATCGCTAATGCAAACAACCGCTAGGCAGTCTGTCTGTCTATAACTGACTCAAACACAGACACAAGGCAGGCTTCACAGGAATGCCTTCGCTCACCAGAGCCGTTGGCTGCCACTGTCAAGAGCCCAGCCAGAGAAAGGAGAACAGGAGAGGGACTCAGAATCCGACTGAACACGCACCTGGCCGGTGGGCATGGATGGCGGGTGGCAGGGACTCTAGGGACCTGGAGAGCTGCTCCGGCTTAAAGCACTTCCTGACATTGACCTCTCATCACTGCCCAGGGCCACCTGGACCTTCTATTTCTGCCCGAGAATTAGGATGTTTATGGCACTAAGAACATCAGCGTTTCCTGGCTTTTTCCTGCCGTCACAGCCTCCTTTCTTACTGAGACATCTCTCACTCTCTGCCCTCCCATTCTTCCCAAAGCCTCATTTTGTAAGCTGAAATCCAAAAGCACTGTCAATTTTACATTACGTATATTTCACCACCACCACCCAAAAAAACAAAAAAGCCACAAATGAAACTCATGATCAAAGAAAAGAACCTTCACTAGCCACGAGGAAACCACCGTGCTGGTTGGGAAGGCTCCGTCCCAGCACCTGCTGGCGAGAGCGGCCCCGCCATGCTTACCTCCGAGCTCTCTTCGTCACTGGGCACGCTATCGGTAGTTTCGCTTTCTGTTCACAGAGAGAAAAACACAGGCCCATCATTCCTGCCGCTCAAACTGTTTGGAGACTCAGGCAGTGTTTTAAAAAATATGTATCAGCAACTTTTTCTTCCAAAGAAGTGGGTCACTAAATTCATAACCTCCGTCTCCTTCGCTCAGGTCAAACGCGAGTGCATGGGAGGTGCTGGGCAGAATCGGAATTCTCTCGTTCTGCCCCTTCGGAGAAAAGGTTGAGAGTGGAGGGATGGCTCATTTTCCCAGGGCCAGGCTACGTTTATTCATGGTCTCTGCTTCCCAGGGTGGGGTGCTGGGCCCCAGGGTGCCCGTCTGCCCCCCGGTCCTCTGCCAGCTCCCGCCTCCGTGTCAGGCCCTTTCCTTGAGGCTGCTCCATCCAGGCCCCACACCATCCGTGGCAGCTGGTTCATTTAAATCCCAGCCCAGTCTCCCCAGGTCCCTCCTTTCCAGCCCAGTCTCCTCCCAGCCCCTCAGCGCTGATATCCTGGAAGGATAAAGGGGTTTATCTTCCCCCTGGCTTGCTGTGGATGCACAGATTCTAGGGGGGTTCCCGTGAGCCTCAGCTGCCGTGTTTACCTCCTCGTGGGGTTCCCTCCTCCGGAGGGCAGGAGGGGCCCGTGACTTGCTCTGAAACCAACGGAACGCGGCGGAGGCGACGGGCTGTATGCGATCACATTACATAAGCCTGAAACCCCGTCTAATGAGGCGACGACCTCCCTGGCTGGCCTTGAGGGGGCAGGCCGCCACGTCAGGGAGGCACCCGGACAGACAACCGAGGGGCTGCTTCCAGGCTGACAACCTGCCAGGAACTACATTCCAGCCCGCGCTGTGTGAGCCTGGGAGCAGACCCTCCCAGATCCCATCCTCAGATGCGACAGCCGCCCTGGCCCAGAAATGGACTGCAGGTCTCTGCAAAGAATGCCCGGAGCCGAAGACCCAAGCCAAGTCACGCCTGCTCTCCTGACCCTCAGCAACTGTGGGATGATAAAGTGTGTTGTGTTCAGGCACTAAGTTCGTAGTTGTAGGCGGCAACAGACGACAACTCAGTCACCACCCTGATTCAGCCTGCCGGCTGTGAGAGACAGAGCAAGTGACTTGACTTCACGGAGGCACAGTTTTCCCCATCTGTAAAATGGGAATAGAAGCCCCTTCCAAAGAGGATGCTGTGCTCAGCCCAGGGCTCAGCACACATCCAGTAAATGCTAGAGCGCCTATGTCCTGAGCTCACTAGCCTCCTTCAACACTGGATCTGTACCACATACTCGGGGAACAGAATCAGGCAACAAACTAGAGGTGATATCACCTGTGCACAGAATACAAGGTTGTTTTTTTTTTTTTTCAAGTAATTTACCAGTGTTCTTTTTTTATTTTTAAAAAAATATTTATTTATTTATTTTTGGCTGGGCTGGGTCTTCATTGCTGTGCAGACTTTTCTCTAGTCGCAGGGAGGAGGGGCTACTCCACAGTTGCGGTGCGTGGGCTTCTCATTGCGGTGGCTTCTCTCGTTGCAGAGCACGTGCTCCAGGTATACAGACTTCTGTGGCTGCAATTCCTGGGCTCTAGAGCACAGGCTCAGTAGTTGTGGCGCACAGGCTTAGTCACTCTGCGGCATGTGGGATCTACCTGGACCAGGGATCAAACCTGAGTTTCCTGCATCGGCAGGTATTAATATATTCTTCACCACTGAGTCACCAGGGAATCCCCAAGATTTCAAGTAAAAATAATTTTAAAAAAATGTTTACGCAAACTACCTTTGATTATTTTTAAGTAAAAAAAATTTTAAGTGTCTCAAATACTAAATTGATGGCACGCAGTTTTTCAGGGTTCACAACATCGAGAAATGAACGCACAGAAGGGAGAACTTCCAAAATACAGGGACACTTAGAGGTCACCCTCGGGGTCACTCACTTTACAGACAAGGCCTGAAGGGAAGCCGTATTAGTGAATGTTTATGGGGTTAGTCGGAGAAGGCAATGGCAACCCACTCCAGTACTCTTGCCTGGAAAATCTCATGGAAGGAGGAGCCTGGTAGGCTGCAGTCCATGGGGTCTCGAAGAGTTGGACACAACTGAGCGACTTCACTTTCACTTTTCACTTTCATGCACTGGAGAAGGAAATGGCAACCCACTCCAGTGTTCTTGCCTGGAGAATCCCAGGGACAAGGGAGCCTGGTGGGCTGCTGTCCGTGGGGTCACACAGAGTCGGACACGACTGAAGGGACGCAGCAGCAGCAGCAGCAGCATGGGGTTAGTGAGGCGTGGGCCAGCACTTTGCCTGCAGGTCTCGTTCAGTCTCTCAAGGACCCTAAGTCAGGAAGCAGGTCCTGTCACCCCACCCCTCCCTCATTGGACAGAAGATCTTGTGTGTTCTCATGGCTTCTACTCCTTCCACTCCAAACGTACAAAGGCCCTGGCCTCCAGCCTCCAACCCTGCTGGTGGCATGGCTGTGACCAGGTAGCCCCCAAGCCCAGACGGAGCCCTTCCGACCACACAGAGCACCAGTCTTAGACCAGCCCCCTCCACGAAACTAAAGGCTAGGGAACAAACAGACAAACTGAGGCACAGAATCATTCTGCAAAGAAGCTGAAAGTGATGACCCGGGGCCCACTCTGGGGCCTCTTAGCACCGTTCTCGGTCACTGTACTTCAGTGACTTCACCCAGGCCTGAGCCATTGCAGACAGCTGACCACCCGCAGCCAGAAAACTGGCCTGTCCAGCAGAGGAAGCAGACTCCCGGGAAGCCTTCACCCTCTTTATCAGGGCAAACCAGCAACGCCAGGCACAAGAGACCCTTCCCCACCAAAACACGCTATTGTAAAAACAACGGCAAGGGAAAGCACCCCTCCTGGCTTAATCTTCCAGCTATCCCAGGACTCCGAAGAGGAGACAGAAATCAGTGGCTGCCACTCCCAAGAAGAAAGCGGAACAGAGAAGTTGAGAAACCAGCTCAAGTGTGATGGTCTGAGTCAGTGCAGGGAGAGAAGACAGACCAGCTTTCTGATCCCTGGGCCCCGGGCACTGAGGCTCTCCTGCAGCTCCGACCTCCCATGAAACTTCAAGATCCCCTTTCCGTTTTGAGTGTTAGCTTCTTTGGGTTCCAAAGTCGAGGTTTCTCTTCCTTTCCTGTAGGTCCAGCCCCTCCAATTCCTCCTAATCACCCTCCAGAAATACTTCATCTTCTGTTCCTCTCCCCTTCAAATAAGCACAGGATGCCACCAGGCTTATTGGAAATGGGCAAAAAGCAGCAGGGAATTGAGTCACCAATGCGTGAAGGCTTGGGATGCAGTCTCTGGGAAGACTCTGTGCTGGGACCTGGCATGACCATAAACGGGACCAGAATGTTATCCACTTGTAAGTACAACTTCAGGGAAACTGCTATCCCAGACAAGAGGAGACACACATGCTCCAAACTTCTGTTTTCAGCTGATACAAGTGTTAATGGAAGAGCATCATTTCTAAAGGAAGGTCAATTCCCTCTGAAGCAGTTTGGAAGAATCTCCATATTAGCAAACTGAGATTTTTACGTATTTATTTTTTTAAAATATTTTCTTGGATGCTCCGCATGGCATGTGGGATCCTAGTTCCCGGACAAAGGCTCGAACCCCTGGCCTTTGCATTGGAAGCGTGCAGTCTTAACCACTGGACCATCAGGAAGTCCCTGATTTTTCTAGTTTTTAGTATTTAAAAGAATGGCCTCGAGTGCCTTCAGCTTAGGAGCAAAGGATGCTTGAAGCCCCAGCCTGAGGATCTCAAACCCTTCTCTCTAGAAGAACAGAGGTACTTCCAGTGACTCCTGGGTCACTGGCTCAAAGTGCTTTGTTGGGGGCCACGCATACCTGTTTTCCTCTGTTTTCTTGGGTTTTACTTCACCACTGGTATTTTCACAAAACTAACAAGTTCACGGCAGCTGCCGCTTCCAAATCAATATTGTTGCTGACACATCAATATGAGTTGTTTTATTTTTCCTTTTCATTAGTTTCAGTTTGGTTTTTTATTTGCTTTGAGTAAAATGGAATTGAAAAAAAAGGGGGAGTTGCCTCCTAAGCATGGTCTGAGTAAGTTGTAGTGTTTACAGAGTAATAGCAGGCACCTAAGCAGTTTGATTGATCTTTCTGGTCTCTGTTTTCCCAGAAGCAACCGGGGTGAGAGGGAAGAGGGAGGTTCGGGTGCTCCCTTCAGGACCTGCAGTTTTACAATGATGCTAGTCTTAGGCTCCCTCTCCATGTAGCCTGGTTTCTTTCTTTCTTTTTTGTTTTCTGCTCTATTTTTTTTTTTGGCTGTGTGGCCTGGCATGCAGGATCTTAGTTCCCTGACCAGGGATCAAACCCATGTCCCCTGCAGGGGAAGCACGTAGTCTTAACCAATGGACCACTAGGGGAGTCCCCTTAGCCCAGTTTTTATTGCCAGACCTTCTTAGGAACATGATTTGGAAGGAGACAACATGTCTTCAGTCACAGCCCTTTTGCACAATGACATCTTGGTACATTTTCTGGAAGAGTTGTTCAACAAGTTTTATTAGTAAGATTGACAAGGATTCTTTTCCCTCGATCACTTCCTCCATGACTTTCACTACAAGTCTCAATGAAAAGGTTCAAATCAGAGCCCTCTTTTAAAATATATATATATATATTTATTTCTGTATTTGGCTGCTGTGGTGTGTGGGATCCTTTGTTACGGGATGCAGGCTTCTCTCCAGTTGCAGCACACAGCTTAGTTGCTCCACAGCATGTGGAATCTTAGTTCCCCAACCAGGGATCAAACTTGCATCCCATGCATTAGAAGGCAGATTCTTAACCACTGGACCACCAGGCAAGTTCTTCGAACTTGAGTCCTCTTAAAGCACTTTTCTTTTTGCTGTACCCAACAAACACAAGCCTGCTCCAGTTTCCTGAAGGGCCCAAAGTCTTTTCTGCTGGTGGCTGGTCTCCCTTCTCTCAGTTATCACAAATCAATCCTTTGTCTTCTGCCTTCTTCTCCATCCTCTCATCCAGCCTTTCCCCCAATACTAATGTGATTTCTCTTACTAAACCACCAACAACATAATAAATAATCCCTGTTCACACACCGGAATCTTTAAAAATAAAAAGGACTCTTCTCTAGAGTTTCCCAAGGTTGGGCTTTGGGACGTCCGGTCCCAGAATAAATTTTCATGAATCCAACTAAAATTTCACGTTGTCTTCAAACAACATAATGCAAGTGTGCGTGTTCAGTAGTTAAGTCATGTTCGACTCTTTTGTGACTCCATGGACTGCAGTCCACCAGGTTCCTCTGTCCATGGGATTTCCCAGGCAAGAATACTGAAAAGGGTTGCCATTTCCTCCTGTAGGGTCTCTTCCCAACCCACGGGTTGAACCCACGTCTCCTGTACTACAGGCAGACTACTTACCACTGAGCCACCAGGGAAGCCCACAGCGCAAGTACGTCCACTCAAAGAAACTGTCCCTTTTTTTGCTCAACATCACATTTAGACCACGGAGAAGACTGACTTGCAACAATGAATGTGGTTTTTGTAATACTACTGGGATTCTATTTCAATGATCAGTAAGAAGGAAAAAAATAGCAAACAACTGCCTCCAAATACCAGTTTCCTAAATGAATGAAAGTGGTTAGAGGAGGCTGAAATTCACTTGAATAGTCCAAACAAAGGGACCCTGTCATGAAAAACAGGCAAACAGCCTATTTTTTTGTGGAGACCATAAACTTTAAAAAGGAACACAACCAAGAAGCTGTCTTTCCTAGCAGCAAGCTATGGAATTCCTGACTGAAAGATTTTAGCTACCCATGGTCAGGAACAGGTAAGTTTCTGGTGTGTCCTGGGTTCTAGAAAAGTAGTAGTGATGACTTACCTTGGCTCTATCCAATAAGCCTCCCTGCAAAGGGTTCTGGAGAATTCAGACAATGAAAACAATGGAAAGAAATAAAGGCCAGGCTGAAACACCAGGCTCTGAGCAAACCCCCGCTGCCTGCCAGCCTGGCACTAAAATCCTTCTTTTCAAATCTTGCAAATGTCCTGAAAAGGGTAGTGACATTTTCATTTCTCTCTGCATGAATCAGCTGTTCTTGGGATTCTTCTGCGAAGGCAAAATGCTACTGCTGGCAGAACAGCAAGAAGAGGCCCTTCCAGAATCCCCAAGAACACTTCAGAAAACTCTTACTCAACAGATAAATAGAAAAGTTGATTCTAAAGCACTAACCCCTTTAAAAACAAAACAAACAAACAAACAAAAAACGATGTAATAATGCCTACAGTGCATGAGACACCAAGTCACACATTTTCAGCCATGGTCAGGGAAACAAAAGCAAAGTGGCTGAGAGTTTCAGGTTTCAGTTATCTCCACTGTAAAATCAGGGCAAAAACACTTGGCTCTGCCTCCTCTGGTTGGCCCTTGAGATCCTGGCATGTGGACTGCTCTGAATGGCAGAGCCCCTCGAGTTCCTGCAGGGCAGCATGGCAGTGCAAGGGCTAAGAACAGTATCAGCCACGCGTGGGTCCCACTGTGCAACAGGTTGTCCATCTCTGGACACACTGCTTCACCCCAGCAGCCTTAGATACTTAATTTTTAAAGACATAATAATGACAGTACCCAGGGTTATTCTCCTGACAATTAAATAAGCCAGTCAACATCAAGCACTTAGCATAGTTTCCAGGGCACAACGAACACGCAACAAACAGTATCGTTACAGTTTCTATTACAGGGACTAGTACACACAGGAGTTCAAAATATGTTTCATGAATAAATAACTGATGACAAGCTTAGCCTGTTTGGCAGATTATAGGCCTCTTGTAGCCAAGGTTGCTTCTCACTTTCCTTTTATGTTTGCAGCACAAAAGAAAGTCAGGACCTTGAGGACATTCTGCGAAGTGAAATAAGCCAGTCACAAATGAACCAATACTGTATGATTGCACTTATATGAGGTACATAGAGTAGCCAAATGCAGAGAGACAGAAAGTAGAAGGGGGACTGCCAAGGGGCTGGGTCGGGGGGCAGGGGATGGGGAGTTACTGTATGTCAGGCACGAAATTTCAGTTTTGCAAAGTGGAAGAGTTCTAGAGATGGACGGGGTGCTCCTTGCACAACACTGTGAAGGCACTGAATGCCGCTGAAACGTGCACTTAAAAATGGCTGAAGTGGGGGGACCTCCCTGGCCGTCCAGTGGTTACGACTTCTCGCTCCCACAGCAGGGGGCATGGGTTCATCCCTCCGCGAGGAACCAAGATCCCACATGGCACAGAGCATGGCCAAAAAAAAATCATAACAAAAAGGCTAAAGTGGTAAATGTTATACTACGGATATTTCACCACAATTGAAAAAAATTAAGTTGACATGGAAGCAAGTTGGGGTTCAGGAAGCAGAAGGTTAATTTAGGGGCTGCTAATGTACAAACAATGTGTCACATGAATCCACCTAATTCTGAAGCCGACTCTGTGCCAGTCACTGGGGTGGTGCCCAGACTGAAGGACAGGCTACTGGCAGGACATAAAGAGCCCTGGGAAGAATTCCTGACCTGAGCGACTGTGGTTATCCATCAGAGGACATCCACTTTTTACCTGTAGTATCTGCAAGGAATAACCCTGACTCAGACCTTACATTTCATAATTATAACCGAGTCCCAAAAAGTCAAGTGGAGATCATCAGAAGGAGGACGTAAGACGTAATATTGGTGGAGGAAGGGAGCCACCACTTTATCCTCTAAGGATGGGAGAGCCCGCTGAATCTGGTCCTAACACTGTGACATCGGGGCCAATTTCTGCCAGTCTGGGGACATTCCCTAGAGAGTTCAAAATGCCCAATGAGAAGCTCTGCTAAACTGAAGAAGTGGAACCTATGTGGAGATGACAAGGAAACTTGGCAGAACGAGAGAATGGAACGTGGGGTCTGCAGATTCAGTTCAAGTTCTGACCCAAACACTTACTGGCCTGGAGCAATCCCTTCACTTCCCTTCACTTCCGATGAAGGAACTGCAAGAGGTGATCCCTAAGGTCCTACCCAGGTGGGACAAACTCAGATCCCATGAAAAACACCCTTCCAAATTTCTGATAATGTGTACAAATAAAACAGACACAGATGAACTGTTACACTGGCCAAAACTTTCGTTCAGGTTTTTCTGAAACATCTTTCTATAACATCTGTAAAATCGAACATACTTCCCCCCCAAAGAAATCTTCTAATTTATAAGTCATGTGTGAATATGTTATGGGCGATCAAGTGAAATGTGACCAAGACGTGGTACTGTGAACAAGTGTCTAAGAAAATGTTGCTTGAGAACATTAAAGCCAGAGTAATTCCAGCCAGAGTAATCCTTAGGACGGAGGAGAGGTTCTCTGCTGTGCTGGCAAAATGTGTTAGACTAAAGGACCTCCCTGCCTTGTTCCTTGTTCAGTGGCAGAGATTCTGACCCACCCACCTCCTTACCTGCGTAGGAAGACACGGGGGAGATCTGCAGGGGGTAGAGCTCACTCATGCTGACTGGCTGCTCATCGCTCTCGGTGGTCACCTCCACAACTTGGCAGATGTCCGGTGGGTTAGTGACAATCTCTTGATCCTCATAGGTGCCGTCCAGATGTGACTGTCCTACAACTTTAAAGAAAAGACGGCCATCATGTGCCACCATCCCCAGCCTACACCATCCTGGCACGCACTCTCAAGCAAGAAAACCTCCCCCGAGAGAGCCCAGGAGCTGGAGTCCCAGTTATCAAATGTCATCTGCCATGAAATAAGAACAAGCCTTCGCTTTGGGTTAATGTCCCTGGAGAAGCAGCTTGCCAATAACCTGGCTCCCCAAGGCTGAAATAGCCCTGCCAACGGTGCTCACGTGTGGCAGCACCCCAAACTCAACCTGCCCAGGGCCAAGGCTGCAGGAGCAGGGGCCGCATCCAGACCTACCCCAGGGTGCAAGAGGGAACACTGCTTCGAACCTGACCCGTTTCTCTTCTCTGCTCCTCCTCTAAAGGAAGCTGCTGTGCTAGTTTCTGGGTCCTGGGGTCCAGAGAGCTCATCAAACTTTAATAAAGTGGAAGGACCACCAAAATCCACCCTATTGTGTCATGTCTAGCTGTGGGATGCTCTGTTCATACTCTCCGCCCTCCTCCTCCTCTGCAGGCAAAGGATGTCATATCGGAACGACTGAAAAGACTGCCTTCCCAGTTCTAACACACCTTCGCAGCATCAGCTCCTCAAGACACTTGACAGGATGACCACCTTGGCTCTGAATCCTGCCTCAATCTTTTTTTAAATCAAGCTTTTCAGTTTGAGATCACTGGAGAGTCACGTGCAGTTGAGAGATAATACGGAGATCCTGCACACCCTTTGCCATGTGTCCTCCAAAGGTAACACCTGATAAAACTATCATACGGTATCAGGATATTGACACTGATAATCATGCGTCTTGTTCAGATTTCCTTGTTTCACTTGTACCCCTTTGTGTGTGTTTGTGTGTATACTTAGTTCTGGCAATTTCATTACACACGTGGTTTCATATAGCCACCACCACAGTCAAAACACCCAACAGTCTAATCACCACAAGCATCTTCTATAACCGTTATCCACCGTCCTTCAGCCTCCTCCGCTTGTTTCTAACCCCTGACATCCGCTCATGTGTTTCCCGTTTCTGTAATTTTTGTCGTTTCAAGCATGCCTCACAGATGAACTCACACAGTAACCTTTTGAGATGGGCTGTTTTCACTCAGCATAATTCCCTGGAGATTCATCCAAGTTGTTGTGTTTATCAGTAGTTGGTTACTTCACACTGTTGAGTAATATTCCATGATGTGGATGTACCATGGTCTGTTTTTATTCACCCACTGAAGGACTTGTTGTATGTTCCATTCTTTGGCTATTATAAATAAAGCTGCTGTGACCATTCATGCAGTTTTTATCTGAACGTAAGTATCCGTCTTTGGGACAAAGGCATAGGAGGGCAATTGCTGGATCACGTGGTAATTAGAGGTTTAGTTTTACAAAATGCTGCCAAAGTAGCGTACAGAACAGCTATACCATTTTACGTTCACACCGGCAATGTATGGATGAGCTCACTGATGCACATTTTCGCCAGATTTTGGTGTCATCACTACTTTTTGACTTTACTCATTCTGATACATGTTGGTGATACCTCATCGTGGTTTTAATCTGAATGCCCCTAATGCCCTGTCCCACTTTCAAACAGAGCAGACCATATACTTCTGTTGGCAACTGACTGGATGGAATATCCCTGAAAACTGGCACCCATAAGCAAACGGGACCGACATTTTCCCAAGGGCCCCTCTCAAAGCACTCCATACCCATAATCAATGTTTTGCTCGTGAGTAAAGCTCAACAT
The DNA here is from genome assembly GCF_016772045.2 of Ovis aries. NCBI lineage: Eukaryota > Metazoa > Chordata > Mammalia > Artiodactyla > Bovidae > Ovis > Ovis aries. The sequence continues at coordinate 14,064,348 of NC_056079.1, forward strand.
TCAGAAAATGAAGATTATGGCATCTGGTCCCATCACTTCATGGGAAATAGATGGGGCAACAGTGGAAATAGTGTCAGACTTTATTTTTTGGGGGTCCAAAATCACTGCAGATGGTGACTGCAGCCATGAAATTAAAACACGCTTACTCCTTGGAAGAAAAGTTATGACCAACCTAGACAGTATATTCAAAAGCAGAGACATTACTTTGTCGACTAAGGTCCGTCTAGTCAAGGCTATGGTTTTCCAGTGGTCATGTATGGATGTGAGTTGGACTGTGAAGAAGGCTGAGAGCCGAAGAATTGATGCTTTTGAACTGTGGTGTTGGAGAAGACTCTTGAGAGTCCCTTGGACTGCAAGGAGATCCAACCAGTCCATTCTGAAGGAGATCAGCCCTGGGATTTCTTTGGAAGGAATGATGCTAAAGCTGAAACTCCAGTACTTTGGCCACCTCATGCGAAGAGTTGACTCATTGGAAAAGACTCTGATGCTGGGAGGGATTGGGGGCAGGAGAAGAAGGGGACGACAGAGGATGAGATGGCTGGATGGCATCACTGACTCGATGGATGTGAGTCTGAGTGAACTCCGGGAGTTGGTGATGGCCAGAGAGGCCTGGTGTGCTGCAATTCATGGGGTCGCAAAGGTCGGACAGGACTGAGCAACTGAACTGAACTGAACTGAAGTCACTTTAACATTTCATCACATGAGAATGTCAGGGAAAGCATCGCTACCCTGTAATAAATGAAGACACTCGAGCACAGAGAAGTACAGTGGCTCGTCCGAAGTACACTCGGCTCGGATTATGGGCAGTGCTCTGTGTCCCTGGCCACCTGGAAAAGGTTCAGTTTAGGCGGGAAGGCGGCCACATTCCAGTCTCCTGGAGAAGTTATTAGCATCATGGGCCAGCTCTTGTATTCACTGCTCCAAGTATTTTGATGACTTAAGTATTTCTGTTTATACATGGGTTTCTGTTTGAACTGCCTGGGCAATGAGGGCTGATGAAATGACCAGCACAAGGTAGAGAAGGGAGGTTTTAGAAGGGAGTGAGAATCCATGGATTTTCTAGCAAAGAAAAGAAAGGCGCCAAAGAAGCTGGGAAAGGAGATTTGGGGATGTGATAACAGACTCCTCAAAGTCACGGCAGACAGAATGAAATGGAAACTGGACGCCACCAAGGTTTTCCTGGAGGGGGACGCATAAAATTAAAGAAGAGGAGGGCAGGCTAAATACGGCAGGCAGACTCCCCAATTCTTATTTTATCCTTTGGATGATCCTACTCGGGCCTGAGAGCATCCATTATGCTGCTCACCAAACACGGACTGAGCGCTGACACTGACCCCTCTCAAGTTCCTTCTGCCTCTTCTCCCAAGGAAAATAAAACAGCAGGAAAACGAGATGGGGTCTTTCCTTTCCCTAACTGGGGGTGGATATAAAAACCTAACAAGGTGTGTCTATGCGTGCATGTGTCTGTGTGTGAGATCTTACACGCTAAGATCTTTTATAAATTTGATTTAAATCAAGGCTGCTTTAATTTCCAATCCTCCAAAATTCCTTTCTCCCTTGCACTGTCATTCCTGGGAGGATAAACAATGGTGGCCATTCAAGCATCTTCCTAACTGCATCCCTTTGTTCTGACCAGGAATTCTCTCCCTCAAGGTTTTCCCCCAGAAGGCCCAACTCAGTCATTCAACTGACAAGAGATTTCTGGAGCATCTTCTTTGTACAAGGCCTGGCTGTCAGGTCCTAGGAGGAGACGAGGAAGTGCAGTCTAGGCCAGGATCTGGTTTGTGAGAAGTCCAGCGGGGCTGGAGGCCAGCACGCAATGATCCAGAGAATAAGCCGAGGACAGTCATGAAAAGGAACAGAAAGCGGAGGGCCTGTGATGAAAGTTCAGGAAGTGGAATATTTTTTTCCAGTTCCAGGAAATCAAAGGCTTCAGTGAGCGGGAGGGGAGAAGGGGAGGGTGAATGGCAGGCAGGAGTCAGACGCTTCTGCTTTTGGGGGGCCTTTTCCTGCCCGCCCCAACCCAGAACAGAGCTGCCCTCTCCTTCCTGTGGGTCCCTCGCTCGCTGTCCCTGAGGCTCGGCCAAAACAACAACGTGACATGATCTCGGGACCGTGTCCTGACTTTCGGCCTCACATGCCCCGTTAATTCTGTCTCTTTATTATGTGTTCATGCATGTCATCTTCCAACCATGGCTCCCGAGAGAGCCGAGAACCTGCATGAGGACTCTGTGTCTCGAGTCACAGCACACGTTTGCGGCTTAGACCGCAGAGCAGCTCGATGACTCTGCTGAGTAAAGAGATGAATAAACAGAGCAAGGCTCCCAGGCGGGAGCCAGAGGCCTGCGGGAGTTCAGGACCATTTGTGAGTACCGGATGGAACAATGAGTGTCTTCCAGAGAATTTCAGGACTCCTGGCAAGCGGGATTTTAAAAATCTAGGTGAAGTGATAAAGACAGAGCAGCCACAGCTGTCAGGGGCTTGCAGGAGGGACATAAAAACATCTGGGGGTGAGGAAAGTGACCTGTGTCTTAAATATAGCGGTGGTCACACCACAGAGGACATCCATCAAAATTCACAGAGCTGCACACCTTCAAAGGGGGCTGCTTTTACTATATTTCACTTAATATACATGCTTTCAGACCAAAAGTAGGTAAGCACCTCTAATTCAATTTTTAAGTGTATCCTGAATACCAGTGATAAAGACAGAAAAGTAAGTTCTTGCTTTCTGGGCTACATCTGGTACCCAGTTAATATGAGTCCATGATGTTTAAGGCCAAGCATCGCCCCGAGTGTGTGTGGCTTTGAGCTTGGGACAGGGACGAGCACCACTCTCCATCTGAACATGACCAAGGACACTTTAGAAACTTCCCAACTCATAAGTTGCAAGTCCAAGAGAGAAGCACGGAGGTCCCACACATCTGAGATGCTCTCTGGATGGGCTTTACACACCAGCCTTGATCAATCTCTCTCTCTTTACCCATCTATAGAGACAGATGAGAACAGATTTCCCTGAATCACCAAACTTTGCCCCCAGGGGACTACACAGACAGTGCCACCGATTCCTGAGAAATGAAAAGTCACAAGAAGAGCAAAGTTAGCAATCTGCTCAAGCAGTGGTACCCAACCTTTTTGGCCCCAGGGACCAGTTTCGTGGAAGATGATTTTTCCAAGAACCTGAGGGTGGGGTTGGTTTGGGGATGATTCAAGTGCATTACATTTTCTTGTGCACTTTATCTCTATTACTGCATCAGCTCCACCTCAGATCATCAGGCATTCGATCCTAGAGGTTGGGGACCCTTGTGCTACAGCATGTAAGGACAGGGGTGGGAGCTGTCTAGGTGCCGGATGATCCTGATAACCAGTAAGAACAAAACCTAACATCTTCTGGGCCCTGCAGTTCGTCTTCCCCACCTGCAAGACCTCACAACTCCATGGGGAAGATATGATTATCACCTTGCCCTGTCTTACACAGGTGGAAAAATATCGTGGAGAATCAAACAGCTAACAGAGCATTCAATGGTCAGACAGCTGGTTAAGTGGCAGTCTCAGGGTGGAAATTCAACTTTCCCTCTCCAGTGCTCAGCAGCACTGTCTCCTGAAAGAAAGAGTTAAGGAAGTTCAAACTGAGCTACCCAGGGCTCTCTGAGCTCCTCTTAGGAGAAAAACTTTCAAATCTCACCTTAATAAAACTCCGGGCTCATAACCAATAGTGAAATTGCTTTTCAACAGTTCTATATTGGGAGCCAAGGAAATTCTCGAATGGCTCGAGGAGCAAGGAATCCACTAAGCTCCTCTAGCTTACGAAGGTCAGCACGTCAGGAAAAGAGACACCCGCAGGAATGTAATTTTATCGGGACCTTGTTGCTGAGACTTACAACAATATTATTCATGGCTCGTTACTGATGAGCCAGTTTGATTCCTTAAAAGGTCATTCGCACTTTATTAATAACTGTTGACTTAACGCAGGGCTCCACCCAAGAAAGTGGTTGCCCCCATGCCTCAGAGAAAGATCTTAAAAGTAGCCTACTAGGAATGGGAAAGTTCTTTGAAGGTCCTACCACTCGGCAGCTGAAAAAAAGCTGAAAACCAGGGAGGTCGGGTAAATTGTCAAGGTCACTCAGGCAGCTGCAGGGTCCAGCTGAAGGCATAGAAAAGCAGGCCATTTGCAAGCTACCACGGAGAGAAATTTCTCTCTGACCTCATCTGAAGTTCAAGAACTTAAACTGTGAAGACCACCCCTGATGACGTAACATAGGGACAACTTTTCTTAATCAAATCTACTTTAATATGATTTTGATAATATCACAATCATAATATCATTTTACCATCTTCTAACCACACTTTGGGCTTCCCTGGTGGCTCAGCTGGTAAAGAAATCCGCCTGCAATGTGGGAGACCTGGGTTCGATCCTTGCATTGGGAAGATCCCCTGGAGGAGGGAAAGGCTACCCACTCCAGTATTCTGGCCTGGAGAATTCCACGGACTGTATAGTCCATGGAGTTGCAAAGAGTCGGACACAACTGAGAGACTTTCACTTTCATTTTTCAATCACACAGTGATTTCTGGTGATACCCACTGCCTGCTCACAACAACCCTGTGAGGTGGGCGGGATCAGTTTTATCATTTCTGCTTTAGACACGAGGAAATTTGCCTCTCAGAGAAGTTAGGGAGTTTGCCTAGGGTCACGTGACAAACAGAAACCTACAGAACTGGGTCTAGAGCCCCATCCTGTTAATATTAATCTGGTGCTCTTCCATTTTTCTTTTAGATAAAAGAGTCCGGCCATGATTTGGTTTAGGCATTCAAGGGTGGTAGAGACAGTGTCTACAAGGTTAGTACTTTCAGAGACGGGAGCTCTGTCCCCACATGGGGCACACTGCCCCCCTGACAGTGACAGGTCTACAGGGGTGCAGGGCAGAGCCAGAGTGTGACGGGTGTGTGTACACTCTTCACTCCCACCAGGAAACAGCATCCTGTGCTGCTCTGCTACAAAGAGGAGCAAACGGACGAGGACAGAGCCTTAGCATCCACCCACAGAAACAGAACCCACGACCCAAACCTTTTTCTCCCTGGATGCACACATAAATATCAAACTGTTCAGAGTCACTCAAGTTCAAACACAGGTATAAAAGAGGTGGGCAGGGGCTAGGTCACCAGGAGCCTGTGGACGTGAGGGCCTTGGTCCTGGGCCAGGGCAGTGGTGACACGGTGAGCCTGGCATTTTGTGACAAATGACTCCGTGGAGAAGGGGCAGCGCGGACGCAGAGCTCGGGCCAGTGCGAAGGTGACTGGGAGTCCCATCAGAAATAGAAGAGGACGGATTTGAGAAATACGACCAGTGAAGACAGGATTAGACAGTTAATTATAAATGAGGCAGAGGTGGCAAGAGAGGGAGAAGGAGAAAAACATCTACAGCCTCATGAAAAGTTGAAACTTTCTTGGGTAAATAAAAACTCCTTGAAGGTTGAAAAATAAATAAATAAAACCTCCACCTCCACTGCCCCGGGCTGCAGGGGCACACGGGACTGAGACCACGTCCTGTGCTGGCTCACCTCTGTCACCCTGGGTTTTCCAAGGTCCAGTTCACCGAAGAAAAACAAGATATATTATCGGTTGTGTCTGGGTACGCTGTGAGATCTTGATTTACAGCTCATACATGGACCACCCGATGGCTAAGCTTTCTCAGGGTCCTGATAAAACTGGATATCCGGTCTCTGACCCTGTCCCCAAGAGCCTCCAAGACAAGGTCTAGCCCACTGAGAACCAGCATGGAGAGCCTTTATTCGCCCCTTCTCAAAAGGGGTGCCTTCCAACGAAAGAGCCACCCTGAAGCTACTTTTTTATCTTATAGATGGAATTTCTCGTATCTGAAGCATCAGGGAAAATGGGATACAGAACGACCCACAAAGGAGCTGAAAAAATGAAGACAGCCTTAGCCTGAGCATTATCTTTGTGTGTGTTCCAAGTCGCTTCAGTCTTGTCTGACTCTTTGCAACCCTATGGACCTGCCAGGCTCCTCTGTCCATGGGATTCTCCAGGCAAAAGTACTGGAGTGGTTTGCTGTGCCCTCCTCCAGGGCATCTTCTCGACCCAGGGATCGAACCTGCATCTCTTACGTCTCCTGCACTGGCAGGCCGTCCTCTAACAATTATGAAATCTGGTGCCAGAGGCTGCCGATCTTAAGCTATAACTGTGAGGCCCTGGGAGGCCCCAAGTTTGGTCTCTTAGTTCTGAATCTCTTCTACGCCGTTTTTGTTGTTTTCTGCTCCGGTAGATACTCAAAGTTTCTAAGTGTGGCTGAAAAAAAAAAAAAAAAAAGCTACTCAAGGTTTACTTTAGATGAAGTCAGTAAAATTTGGAAGCAATTACCAAAAAATAAAAAAGGTATGTCTGAAGACTGTGCAATTTGGGCCACCAAAATCAAGGCAAAACCCAAATCACATTATTTCCTAACTATCTATATCTAGTTGCCCAAGGCCTGCTTGATTTACTTCAGGGTCATGAACAGCTTTCCTTATTTCACAGCAGTCTTTGCTTTCTTGCAGGGTGGGGTTACCTTTATCAAGGAACACAATGAGGGTGATGAAGCCCCACCTAAGCCAGGGAGACAGAATTTCCGCACCTGCAGACTTTACACACTGGCCTGGAGGTGATTTCAATACAGCTCAGCAGAGACCCTGCTGACCCGGGCAGTAGGCCAGCAGGGTATTATCAGAACAATCCAGTGTGTTGCTGGCTTCTTCCACTTCCTAAAAACAGAAGTTGCCACATACACGAAATAATTCAATGTGAAAGAAAAGTAAAAATAACAATAAGGAGTGTTCTTTTTTTCCTCCCTCCTCTTAAAGGGGTAGCAGGTAAGGGTGTTGGGGGGTGCTGACCTGTGCATTTAAACGCTCAGAAGAGAGGAAACGGGAAAAGACCTGGTTTAAGTACTGAGACACCACACTCCCGCTTGGCGCACACAGCCAGCTAAATCTGGAAGTACATTCAGCTTGATATGGACAGGAAGGCGAGCCCAGGACACTGCCCGCTGACTGTGAGTGTGTGTGCGCTCGTGCATGTGTGTATGTGTATGTGTTTTCCTGCTGCCCTAAGAATAAAAGTGAAACACAGCTGTGATCCAGCAAGAGTTCATTTGTCAGGGTAACAGTACATTTCGTTGTTTACGCCCTTACTGGATTTGCTTACCACACAGCCCGCCCATCTCCAGAATAAAAATATACTGGCTGGCTGGACTCCACGGGATTAAGATATTGATTTTCAATCTATTTCCCCAGGGACAGAGCCGACCAACAATGAGGAAAAGGCTCTCGTATTAAGGACTCATTTCAGCTCCCATTTTTAATCTCATAAACGTGGGCTAATAAGAGGGGAATGAAAACATCTTGAAGTTTTCATCTTGGTGCCTGGATACAAAACTGGAAGGAACTCTGGGTTTAGAGACCAATAAATAGAAAGCAAGAAATGGTGTCATTTTTAAATAAAACATTTTTTAGAAAGTAAAAAGAGCCCAGAAAAGAATCTCTCCAATGCCACAGGAGGCTCGGAATCAGAAACAGCTATGTTTCTCATCTCGGTCCACACATCACAAAGGCTGGAATGGCTAATTAATCATCACTTGGGAGAGTCGAGGCAAGGATCTGAGGAGGCTTTAAAATCTGAACTAGTGGTTCTGCTAGCAATAATCACAAATAACCCACTTCTTTCAAATACTTGCATGGATCCACTGCATTGTTCATTGCACACCTTTGCAAGGGTCACTGACTAGTTAGAAAGAGATATTCAAACCCATTTTACTGCCATCCATTATGATTTTATTCTTTGGAAGAGAATCATTTAATCCGGTTGGTGATTCTCTAATCTTTGCCCCAGAAGAACGCCTCAATAAATCAGTACCAACGCCATGCAGCGCCCACTACACCAAAGGGCAAAGAACAACCAACCTGACAGAGAATTTACGTACTGAAGACTCAACCAGAATGTTTAAAAAAAAAAAAGTGGGGGGTAAAGAAAACTGGTCCAATTCTGGCTTCTGTCTGGCATTTTATTTGAGGCTGAATTTCCCTCCTTAAGGAAGGGGAGCTCAAAAGTCAAACAGCTCCCTCAAAATAAGCTGAATCTTAAGAAAGTGTGCCTGGAGGGTTGGCAAATATCTTGCTTTTTAAAAAGCTCAGAGGACCGAAGCTTTCCGAGGACAGCCTGCTGACACAGGGATGGTCAAAACCCAGGTGCTGGAGAAGCAGCTCCCGGCCCTGGGGGAGAGAGCCGGACTTCCGGTCGGACAAGCAGCCTCGCTCCAGAGGGGAAGTGAGAAGGCTGCTCGCTCGACAGTCCACTCAGCTCAAAATGACTGTGGGGCCATCTGTCTCTGTGCAGAAGAGCGGTATCCCAAAGAGGCAGGCAAGGCCATCCAGTCGCGAGATACAGCATATGCGTCATTCTTCCTTCACCCTGCACGCTGCTGGAGACTCCAAGTGCAAGGGAGACCCGGCGCCTGTGATTCTACCTCCAAACTCCAAAATCCCAGTGCAGCAATCGCAACTTCCGGTCCAGACTCCACACTGTGTGCTTAGTAGCTCAGTCATGTCCAACTCTCTGCAACCCCATGGACTGTAGCCCGCCAGGCTCCATGGGATTTCCCAGGCAAGAATACTCGAGTGGGTTGCCATTTCCTTCTCCAGGGGAATCTTCCCAACCCAGGGACTGAACCCGCGTCTCCCGTGTCTCCTGCATTCCAAGCAGATTATCTGCTGAGCCACTGGGAAGCCACTGAGAACCCACAAATGAAGGTCCTCAAGTGTGAGGCTGACTCTGGGAGCTCTGCTTCATCTTTCCCATTCTTACCAGTGTCAGAAGCCCTATCTGTACAAACTGGAGCAAAATGAAATGAAACCAAAGGTACTGGGGGCAAAGAAACAGAGGTTCTGGATTCCTGGGCTGGAGTCAGAATACAAGTTCAAGGCTGGGCCTCCACTCTTACAAAGGGTCCCCACCATCCACTCACAGCAGCACCCCGGCGGGACTTTATTGAGACATAATCCACACTTGTCACCCTCCTGCCTAAAAGCCTCCAGGGGTGGGGCTTACATGATGCGTGTATATGAAACATCTGTGAGCCTTAGTATCTGCTATATTTCAATTTAAAAAAAAAACACACACACACCCACCCACCCTCCAGTACTTTGAGGAAAAATACCCAACCTCCTGCCCAGGGTCTGCAAAGGCCCCCATAAGCCCACCCCACTTCCTTTCTGAGGTGCCTCATGCGCCCTCCCCAGGCGCACTGGCCTTCCCTCTGGTCCTCCAAGCGTGTTCCTGCATCGGGGTCCATGGGGCCAGGTCTGCTGCCAGCCGCCTGCTGCAGTTCCTCCCCCAGCAGCAGCATCTCATCTCCAGTCTGTCCCTCTGGCGCATTTATCATAGACGGTAAAGCTGTTGTTATCTGCAGTTCCATGAAACTAGGAACTGGTCCTGCCTTGCTCCCGATCTATCTCCCCGTGCACAGCGCTGCTTCTGCTGCACAGAAGGTACTCAGCACTCTCTGCGGGATCACAGCGTGCCCTCTGGCCATGCACTTCTGTTTCCACAACTGAGAGATGAGCGCCACCTCTGTGGCAGGTCCGTCATCCAGGAGATGCTGTGAGGACTCGTGGGGACAGTCTCCCCCACTCCTTGTTCCCAAGTTAAATAAATAACACATTTGTCCACATAACCAAAAATGCAAAGACTGAGAACCGCCAGTCATTAGTCACCGGGGCGGGGCGGGGAATCTCTTTTCATCTACCTATTTTCTTGAGGTCCATCCACCTCAGTTCCTTTATCTGATCCTCAAAGGATTGTATTTTTCAGCCCTGACATCCGAGGGCCTGAACTTACATTCTGAGACAGTTCCAAGCCCTCCTCCCACGGCCTATGTTATTTTAAGTCACGTTTTACAAATTCTCGACCCCGGAGGGGCTACTTGTGTGTATAAAGAAATGAGATGTCAAAACAGTTTACCTATGATGTTCACCGTACTATCCACTTCAGTTTTTATAGTTGAAGTCAGGACCGCATACTCAGGAGGAAGATCACTTACTCCGTTACTAAGCCCCAAAGGTGACTCAATTGGTTCTTGCTAGGAAGAAGAAAAGAAAAAAGAATTGAGAACACTTCCTTTTCCCTTCCTTTGCTTAGCTTAAATTCTACCCTGTCTGCTTTCTTTTAATGCCAAGGTCAGGTTCGTCTCCCAAGTGCGTGTTTCAAGTGCATGTTTTCAATCAGCTAGAGCTCAAAAAGCACTTTTTGCCTAGAATGTCTCCTCTAGTGTTCCCTTTTTCTTCCCCTTCTTCCTTGGAGGAGGTAACACCACTGCACCTGGCTTGCCTTCCTGAAATGCTTACCTCTGCACCCGATGACCCCTGGATAAGGAAGCTGCCTTACTACCTAAGTAAAGCTCCATGCTGGGGAGACCTCAACTCTTCCTTCTCTGAAGGAGGGTGTGTGTGTGTCAGCTCCTCACCTTCTCTCTAAGGGAGGAATCCTTTTATACTTTTGGAGGAAAAGCTCTGCCTCAACTACGAGCCCAAGGACAGGAACTCAGAGCACATGGTGGATGAATTTTTCTCATATAGGGTTTGCCCTGGACCCTGGCCACTTGAGCATCCTGCCCCGGGGGTGGGGTGGGGCGGCTGGTGACATGGGCCAGACTCCCAGCTGAAGACTCTCCGACTCCGTGGAGGCCAGTGGAGCAGCCCATACCCATGGTGCCTGCTAAAGCCTTCCAAGAGTCTACATATCGATACTAATGAATCTAGGAGAACCAACTCCTCTGCCTAAGCTTGGCTCTTGATTCTGCTTTTACTCAAGTGCACCAGAGCCCTCCAACCTCTGAAAGCACCTACATCTCTGGGAGAGCCAGTGCTGGGGTGCAGACTGACTTTCAGTGGTTTGATGAGAGCGCTTCTCTTCAAGAGAAGAGAAGCTATTGCTATCTACGACAGCAACAGAATCAGACCAAAAAAGCCGCACACAACTCCTGGGGAAACCACACTGGAGAGGGGGTATAAGGATGGAAAGAACAGAAGACGGGAGCAGAAGATCACATGAGATAGATATGACTGTGCTTTGAAAAATTTCGAGTGGCTGCTCCAAGGCATGCAGAGTGTTCTTATCAATGCATGTGCTGCTTGGACTCAGTCACGAATACCCTGTAAACCTTAGGGAAGCCACAGTCCCACCCACCAAATTCCCACCACGATATCCGTGACTTTGAAGATATTACCTCACTGTATAGCTCAGTTCTTGAAAAAAAAAAAAAATCACAAATGGCAGGGTTGACCAGATGTATGAAACGCTGACCACCACCACCACCACCACCACCACCACCCCCACCCCCACCCGCACCCCAGGAAGGACCTGGGACAGCCCTGTTGGGTAGAATGTTTATCCTCTTTCCCTGTAGCATCTCTTTTACAAATTCCAAAGAGTTTATCCTTTCTGGGAAGAAACTCACTTGCTTATGACTTGAGGCATCACGTTCCCTTGAGAGCTAAACTCTGAACTGTGCACCTGTCTCCCCACCACAGCCCCCTCACTGCGGCTCGGAAAAGCCTGCAGTCTTGCTGCCACTCCACTCGTGGAAGCGAACTCTCAGCTCCCGGAGAGGGTGGCGGTGAGACAGCCTGGCTTTGGAGTCACATGAGCCTGGAGTTCAAGTCTTTCACTAGTTACAGAGCTTTAGCCTCTTCAGTGGCCTCTTAAGATGCTGTGGACAGCTGTAAACTGAGGACAATACTAGAACCCACAGCATCCCCACAGGGATGATGGGAAGATTAAATACAACAAATATGCACCTGTCATCTATAATTAAATAAACACTCGCTATTATCCAAGGTCACTGATAAAACTCCACTCTCCCAAATCCAAGCACCTGTCTGCAAGTCTCCTTCCCTCAGCCTCACACTCTGACATCCTACAGGAAGACCTGTAACTCTCCCTTCTTGACGACAAAATCTACCTGATTCTCTACCTCGCTGAGGGCCCCCTCCTCTCTGGCTTTCTCAATGGCCCCCTCTCCTCCAACAAGCTCCATGTGTCATTTTATTCCTCTTCCATCTCTTTGATTTCCCAAAAGGAACTAAGAACATTTTAAGGAATTATGGAAAGAACTGCTCATTTTCATGGGTCTCTTTTGTTGCCATTTTCCATGCTAGGTTTCTTATAAAAGTAATGAGGTAGTCAGACTTGCCTATATTTAAAAACCTAAGTTATTCTGATTTCTCAGTGTGGAGACGTCATAGTATTTCACATGATCTACGGTTTAATTAGCGGCAAGTGAGACTTTTATCACATCACACTTGAGAAAACTATGACTCAGAGACGAAATTAGTTTTCTAAGATCACACTCCTTTTAATCTGAGGAGATATGGGAGCTGAACCCAGTCTTTGGTCAGGGAACATGGTCCAATTCCAGTAGTTTCTGTCTTAATAAACCCTTGGATCCTGTACTAATTCCAATGGAGACTGAGAGAACTATTGCCAACACTGTTCTATTCCCCAGATCCCTGCCTCGAATCCCGCACAACTTATGTAACAGAAGAGAATAGGAAATGGCAACTCACTCCAGTATTCTTGCCTGGGAAGTCCTATGGACAGAAGAGCCTGGTGAGCTACAATCGCTGGGGTCCCAAAGAGGCCCGGGCGACTAAAGCACCACCGCCACCAATGGAGACTCAGACTGCTCTGAACACTGCCCCCTCCCATCCCCACATCCAAAATAACCAGCCAATCGAGTTCCAAGTCCTCCATGCAAACCTTCTCTTTGGTTCTGGAAGGACAAGACAGCAGATTGTCTAGTGAAAAGCATCCAGCACCGCTCTGAAAGGTTTCCATCCAGGGAGCAGAAAAATAGGGATCTTCACTACATTCAGCTGACATTTTTGAAATTATTAGAATAGGAAGATCTAAAACTAAACTATGTATTTTTTTTAAGGCAAGAGCCCAAATTAAGAAAATAGGTGAACGCTTCTCTATAGAACAAGTATATAGAGATCCTTCAGGTCACGAATGGCCTTTGCCCACAGCATCTCCTGGTCCTCTGTGATGCTCCTTCTTGCCCTGTACCACACCTGGCTGTACCATAGCTTGGCCTGCTGAGTCCTAAGGCAACCTGGCTCCTCTTTCTGTCCTAACATCTCTCCATGAGGCCTGAAAACTCAGGGCTGCCTCTTGGATCCACACCTGTCTTCATCCTCAGCATCCTCTTGCAGAGAAATGTCTCCTCTCCATTCTAACCACTATTTTCAGCTAAACTGTCTACCGCAGTCTCTCCTCCCTGACTGCTTTCCATCATCGTGAGAAAGACCTCCCTTAAACATCAAGTCCCCCATGCTCCAAGTCTTTCCCAAGGAGTTCAGCTGTGCCTTATGCCACAAAAGCATCCATGGAGGTTAGTCGGCCAAACAGTTTTGCAGACTGTGCTCTGAGCAGTCCCTTCAAGAGCCTCCAGGAGGAGAGGAAGGCACCAGGGTTGGCTGGGCGAGCCCTTCACTCGTTCCCTGCTTCCAGAGCAGTTCTGATTCCATCTGTTGTAAGTTCAGGTGGGTTGCTGGCATGGGTTTTCAGTTCATTGAGGTTTAAAAATTGAAGGTCCCTTGCAATCCATGAAGAGTTCACTCCAGTATGATCCCTAATAGGTAGTCGTTCAGTCTATCTGTGGACAGCAACAGGGAGCATATTGTTTGGTAAGCCAGCTCAAGTCACTGTTGCATCCAAGCGCTCATCAGAAAAATCTGCTGACTTCCCTGGCAGTCCAGTGGTTAAGACTTCACGCTTCCAAAGCAGGGAGCGCAGGTTCAATCCCTGGTAGGGGAACTAAGATCCAGCATACTGTGCAAAGTGGCCAAAAAAAAAAAAAAAATCTGCTGAGCCAATACCTGCTTTTCTGTAACTCCCATCTAGAGGTCTGCACTCAAAACTAACAGAGACCAGGCCTGCTCTTTACCAAGTGACTGTGCAGGCTGTCCTTGATTATATTTTCTCTAGGAGCACCAATTCTTTGATTTGGAAGCAGTCTACAGTTTGCAAGTATTCATTTCGAATCCATCCTACCTACACACTTTCTTTTCCCCATGAGATCTCACTCAGGCTCCTGCTCTAATAGAGCTGGTTTCCTAACTTCTCATTTCCAACTCTTTTCAACCATGTGGACTGTAGCCCGCCAGGCTCCTCTGTCTGGGAATTCTCCAGGCAACAACACTGGAGTGGGTTGCCATTCCCTTCTCCAGGGGATCCTCCCCACCCAGGTCTTCTGCATTGCAGGCAGATTCTTTACCACCTGAGCCACCAGGGAAGCCCTGCCCAATGAAGACCAAACAGCAACTCTGACCTCCAGACCTTCAAGGGGGATGCTGCTGCTGGTGGTGGATGTCCACCAATTTACTGGCGTGTCCCCTAAGGCCTGGCTCTGAGCCCACAGCTTCCAAGAGGCCAAGAGGCACTGAGGAAGGTGATGGGGCACAGGTTCTGGAGTTGGCCTCGCCTGGAATCAAATCCCAACTCCATAAAGCAGTGCAACTCTGGGAAAATCACTCAACATCCCTGTGCTTCCACTGCTGCTGATGCAAAAGGGAGACAACCTGCCCATCATGAGAAGGACGAAACAGGTAATAGTTGAAGCTGAGAGCATGGTAGGAGCTCCAGAATGTCAGCTACACCCCTGTTTTATCCACTTCTAATGGCACCCCACTCCAATACTCCTGCCTGGAAGATCCCATGGATGGAGGAGCCTGGTGGGCTGCAGTCCATGGGATCGCAAAGAGTCGGACACGACTGGGCGACTTCACTTTCATGCACTGGAGAAGGCAACCCACTCCAGTTTTCTTGCCTGGAGAATCCCAGGGACGGGGGAGCCTGGTGGGCTGCCATCTATAGGGTTGCACAGAGTCGGACATGACTGAAGTGACTTAGCAGCAGCATACTTACTGATTGTAGCCTTGGGACATTTTCTGAAACACAGATGTGCTCTGATGACGTGCCATCTAGTACTGCTCTCTACTGTGCTTCTTATGTGAATATTTCCTTAGACAGCCAGTTACCTCCACGCAGGCAGGGCTTAGTTCAAGTAAAATGGCTCACTGAGTACACAGCATATACTCCAACATCCCAGGATATGGAGGCAGCATTTCTGCACATATTACGTGGTCAATGGGCCTTGGGTCTCCCAGTTTCCGGGAAGCTATCTCCAGAGGAAACAAAGAGCATGGAGATAACAGACTGCCTGAATGGCCCAAGAAATATTCTAAGAGTGGGCCAGCATGCTCTGAATGTTCTTTCCTAGTTAAAAACTTCAACTCAATCAACTCTACTACAACGAAAAAAATAATTTAAAGAAGAATAGTATTTATTCAGGTATCTTTAAAAAAGACTTCAACTTTAATTGAAAGAAGACTGGGAAGAGCTTGTTTTTAACAGCAAATTTTCATACCTAGTTACTACATGCTTGTGCTTAGTTGCCCAGCCATGTCTGACTCTTTGCGACCCCATGGACCGTGCCTGGCTCCTTTGTCCATGAGACTTCCCAGGCAAGAATACTAGAGTGGGTTGCCATTTCCTTCTCCAAGGGATCCTCCGGACCCAGGGATCCAACCCATGTCTCCTGCTTTAGCCGGCAGATACTAAGCCACCAGGGAAGCACACGTATAAGACAAATTTTCTCTGTAGAAGAAACCTACCTAGTCTATTCAGTTGCATATACGCACAGGACATATGAACTCAGATCTTAGCTGTTTTGACAAACAATAAAAAGTAATGTATGAACATCTCAGTAAAATCCTTTACACAATTCCAGACAATCTGGGGAATGAACTTGGAACCACTCCACAGAAACATTCAATGAACACTATGCAGCCATGAGCCACAGCACTTGGGAAAGTCTACCAGCCTCCTCCATGTTCCCAGTCTTTGTTGTAGGTTAGATGGAAGGGGATTTCTATTCAAAAGTTAAGTTGTGTTTACTTCCGATGAATCACCTATCTTCTGCTGAAGGAACAATGACTCTCTGAGGGATACAATTCAGGTACTAAGCAAGCCTATATCACAGCAGGATTTCTCACTGCACCCTCTCCTGGGATGGAATTAACCCACATGGCTGCACCTACGAGGAAAGCTCTCACTTGCTCCCCTGCGTCAATGTGGGGCCTGGCCACATGGAAGACACTGTCATTGTGACGCGACTGCAGATGACCTTCACTGCTGAGAACACCACGTGTCATCAATTCTCATACTGATGGACTTGTGAGGGGCACATTCCTCACATTTCCCTGCCCCTGAAGTAAGATGTGCCTTCTGATCAATTATGTGTGTCAGGATTTCACTGCAAGCAGTTTTCCTTGCTTACAGATAAAAAAAATAATAGTACATCTTACAATCACTGGTACCTAATAGTCATTGCTTCTGGTGGATATGTCTGAGCAAAGTCAGCTGAAAAGTAAACATCTGTTACTCCATTTCTATTTCTCCATTAACTGAGATTATGAAATTCAATCTGCATTCTAACCCTCCATTCCCTCCCCATATATTTATTTATGCATCTACTTGGTCAACAAATACTCATCTATCTATGCAGTGATCAAATATGTATTAATTATCTGTTTTATACCAGTGACTAAGCTAGATGCTGTGAAAATATTAATAGCAGTAAATATGATAGAGTTGTACTTAAGACTACAGAGGATTCTTCAAAATCACATATTTGTGGAAGTTACACTTTTCTGACTGAACAAGAATAATCAGAATGTAGGCCCTAAAAAGAAATCCAAACGGTGGGAAATCTGATACAACAAACAAGATTTTTTCAATTGCAAGAAAAAAATAAAATAAATAAAATAAAAAGAAAAAAACAATTTTTTTGAAAGTAATCTAGTGGAAACCCATAGGTTAAAAAGACTTGAGACATATACAAAAATCACAACATGTAGACTTTATCTGATTTTGATTCAAGTGATCAGACTGTATAAAAACTATGAAACTTATGAGACAAATTAGAAATTTTTAGCACTGACTGGATGGATATTTGGTGATATTGAAGAACTACTAATTTTTTCAGATGTAATAATAATTCTGGATTATTTTTAAACAGCATTTATCTTTTAAAGATATTTATTGAAGTAGTTGTGTAAGAAATGATGTTTGGAATCTGCTTTAAAATATTGGGCTGAACCATATGAAATTATTTTTGCAAGTCAAAAATGGTTGAGTATCTGCAGTTTCATGCATATAGGGAAGTGGACAGAGGTACTAATGTAATAAAATGGCCATGAGCTGATTGATGTTGAAAGTGGGGTGACGGTCTATGAAGTACACTTGACTCACTTGCTTCCTTCCTGTGTGTATAAAATTTTTCCATAATAAAAAGTTAAAATAAGGCCTATAGCGTGCTATATTTAAAGTAAGTCACCAACTAAAAATACTGAAAGTGGAAACTAGAGGTCTCACTGCTGAAATACTCTAGCTAAAATATTTCTTTTCCATTGAAGAAGTAAATGTGTCTGAAATTTTAACAATTTACGTGTTTTCCCCTCTAACTACCTTCACAAGTCAAACTGAAGTGTATTTTTTGTGTGTGTTTTTCTGACTATTTTGACTCAGTGGTTTGCTTTTAGACATTGTGCTATCTGGATAATTTGGATTTTCCTTCAACAGTTATTCTGGAGTAGAAATCAGAGTACTTGGCATCACTTTTAAGTTCAGTTCTAAGTTACCATGTGAACTTGGCCATATGTCCTGCTGCCCTTGGGCCCGTGTCACTCAACCCTTTCACGCCACCGTCTCCTCATCTGCAAACAGGGTGCGCTAAAGCAGACCACTGTCTCTCTGGTGGTCTACGGGCCCGGACTGTAGAGTCTGCTCTTTGCTTAGCAACTGAAGCTCGTCTTCAGTTTCTCATGGGATATTTGGTGATTCTCTGGCTTTTGAACAAGGGACCCGCCAATCAACACACAAAGACCCTCACAGGGTAGGGGATTTCAGACTACACAGCAGACGGAATAGCTCACACGCACAAACGCATCCCTATGGAAGACCTTTGGGAGTTATGAAAGCTACTTCTATATTGAGATCCACACAAATAGAGGGCCACAAACAGACCGCAAACTAATAGCCTATCAAGGGAAATATATATATATACACACACATAAATATGTATATATATACATAAATATATATACACACACACATAAATATATATACACACACACATATATACACACACATAAATATATATACATACACACACACATAAATATATATATACACACATATATGTGTGTGTGTGTGCGTATGTGTTCAGTCACTCAGTCACGTCCAATTCTTTTGCAGCCCCATGCACCGTAGCCTGCCAGGCTTGAGGGGCCTGGTGGGCTACTGTTCATGGGGTCACAAAGAGTTGGACACGACCGAGTGACTAAGCACACACATATATAATGCACATACATATATAAATGTATTAAATGTATTTAATATAAGTTCATAATACCTAATATACTTTAAAATATATTTAATGGCCTGAAAACATACTTGATATTATCAGATAGTAGCGGGTTGCTGGAGCTTAGCTGGAGCTACGTGACCAGCTGGCAAGACGTTGCAGGGGCCAGATGGAGGCCTGAGACTGCCAGGCTCAGCGTGGATTTGTGAGTTCATTCATAAATCGTTCAGGGAAATTGGATGAAGCAGGGGAGGTGTGAGTACCTGGGCCCACAAGCGGGCACATGCCAAAGAGGAGACATGGAAAGCACAGAAATCACAACGGCAAAGGAAGCAAGATTAAATAGTGCGCAGAGACCACATCGCTTGTCTTCATGAGACAGACTGTGAATCACTAGTATGATCACAACTTTGCCTCCTCTCTGCACGAAGATTACCTTGATGTGCTTCACTCTGTCCTCTTTTTCTGTCTTTGGTTTCTTTCCTGTGGCAACAAAAACAGTTCGGGATTAACCCATGAAGAACTGAGAGACATTTCCCCTACATTAAATTCTTTCTGAAACTCTCACTGCATTTATTGCTGCAATCTGTAGATGGTCAAGATCCCAAATGTTTCTTTTCCTTTCCTTGGGGGCCCTGAGAGTCATTTTACCCAGCCAAGTAAGGGCAGAATTAACATCCACAATGGGAACAAGGGCTGTATCCTTGCTGTGGCTACGATTGTGGAAATCAAGAAATCACAAAGGCGCTATTTAGGTGACGGTTGTTTTAGCCGGTAAATATGTTTATCTACCTTTCTTAGAAGGTCGCTCAGACATGGGCAGCATCCGGTAGACTCTGAAGGCATTATTCCCTTTCTTTATGCTTTTGTCCTTGACTTCCTCAATGTCAGGCAAGGAGTTCATGGCACATCGGAAATTTGCCTTCCACGTTTTTGGGTCAGGTTTATCTATTCCTGGTTGATGCTTTCCTAAAAAAAAAATAGTTGAAAGAATGAAGGTTAAGAAAAAAAAAAAAAGAGAGAGAGAGGGAGAATTATTTCCGGAGTAAAAATTTCTGGAAACAGGATTGCTGGCGGGTCGTAGAGCCAATGCTTTTCATTCCAGGCCACACCTACACTGAACAAACGTCCTGGTTTGTTCCGAGCTGAGAAGGTTCTTGGGATGTGGGAATTTTTGTTTTAAAACCCAACAGTTTCAGGGCAAACTGGGACAAACTGGTCACCCTGGGTCTACAAAACAACTTCAGAGAAAATAAAGGTAGAAATCAATGTGGAGAATCAAGGTAAGGAAAAGAAAAAGCTAGAAGGTCAGGAGGGTTTCCTTGGTGGCTCAGCTGGTAAAGAATCTGCCTGCAACGTGGGAGACCTGGGTTCAATCCCTGGTTGGGAAGATCCCCTGGAGAAGAGAACGGCTACCCACTCCAGTATTCTTGCCTGGAGAATTCCATAGACTATATAGTCCATGGGGTCGCGAAGAGTCGGACATGACTGAGTTACTTTCACTTCACTTCACTTCAGGAGGCCAGGAGACCAACAAGCATAAGTCACTGGAAGGTCTCTTTTTCAACTGACTCTCAAACAAACAGCTCCCTAGTTAAATGAAATTATAAATAAATAGCTACATAAATAAATAGCAAATAAATAATAAGAAATAAATAGCTAAATAAATAGTAAGTATATAATCAAAAATAAACAGCCAAATAAATAGTAAGAAATACATAGCTAAATAAATAGTAAGAGAAACAGCTCTCTAGTTATACTATAAATAAATATAATCTCGACTACCTTTGGGGGAAATAATTCGACCAAGGTTTACAGCTCCAGAACAAATCAGTTCTACATCCCCCTGGTACACACCTGGGGAACTTCATCAGAAAACCACATTTATATGGCTGAGTTCCTTCACTGTTCACCTGAAACTGCCACAATATTGTTAATCGGATATATCCCAATATACAGTATTTTTGGTGTTAAAAAAAAAAAAAGAAAGAAAACCACATGTCCAGGAAATTTAAAGGCTCAGTTTCTATGGAATGGGTGGAGCATCACTTCTGAGTGATGAAGTCTATACCTCATATGTCCTGATGTGTCTGGAGACAAGTCACAGGTTTATCAGCACTATCTTCATGAAACCATAAGCCAAGGCATTTCATACATGCAGTAAAAATAAAAAGAAACAATAGCTAACAGTCTATCATATAAGCGAAATTTGCCAAGAGAGTAGAACTTAAATATTCTCAACCAAAAAACAAAGTACACTTTAAATATCCTGCAATTTAATTTGTCAGTTATACCTTGATTTTTTAAAAAGCATGAAACCAACAACAAAAAAAGCAACAGTGCCAGCCTCTGGAGATGATGTGGGATTCATACCTGTATGGATGGCCCAGTTTCTAAAGAGGGGTGCATCCTTTTCCACGTCCCACCCATGTCTAGCAGCATGCATCCAGGGGATCTGAAAAATCTTCTTTTCCTAAAAAAAAAAAAAAAAAAAAGTAAATATGAACTGCAGCCAAGGGTTTCAGGCCATCATTGCAGAGGGTTCTAGCAAGTTTTAGCTAGTAAGACTCCCCATTAAGTAAAGTCACTGGGTTTGCTGAATGTCTATGGTAAACCAAAGTCATTTCCTCACTATGACCCAAACCTTGACAGTCTACCAGGTGAGACAAGAGGCAGGTGGAGTCTGGTAGGCTAGAGATAAATTTCAAGGTCAAAAGCGATGATGTGGGAAATGCCAGTGTGTTTCACTATCTGTGCCTCCTGTTTTACAGGACCACAGGTACATGGATGGCCACTGACTGAAATGTCTATGGCTTATGATTTATTTCTGTCACTTGGTAAAGAGGAACTCCAGCTGTCTCAGGTAAATCAAACATTAGGCAACTCTAGAATGGAAACAGAGAAGGCAATGGCACCCCACTCCAGTACTCTTGCCTGGAAAATCCCATGGATGGAGGAGCCTGGAAGGCTGCAGTCCATGGGGTCGCTGAGGGTCAGACATGACTGAGCGACTTCACTTTCACTTTCATGCACTGGAGAAGGGAATGGCAACCCACTGCAGTGTTCTTGCCTGGAGAATCCCAGGGACGGGGGAGCCTCGGGGCTGCCGTCTATGGGGCTGCACAGAGTTGGACATGACTGAAGCGACTTAGCAGCAGCAGCAGCAGCATGGAAACACATACACTAACACAGGTAAATAAACGGCCGGTGGGAACTGAGGTGTGACGCAGGGAGCTCAACCTGGGGCTCTGGGACAATCTAGAGAGGGGAGGCGTGAGGGGGGCTCAAGAGGGAGGAGACATATGTATATACTATGGCTGATCCATGCTGATGCACGGTAGAAACCAACACAATATTGTAATTATCCTTCAATTAAAAATAAAGACATTTTTTAAAATTAGGCAACTCTCCAAAGCAATACTCATTCCTCTGCTAAAGGGAAGTCGGGGTGTCTGAGGCCACTGTCAGAGACTGAATCTCTCAATCTGCTCCTGTAGCCAACAGAAATGAGAGATTTTGTTTTACGAACTTCCCTGGTGGTCCAGGGGTTCAGTTCAGTCGCTCAGTCATGTCCGACTTCTCTGCGACCCCATGGACTGCAGCACACCAGGCCTTCCTGTCCGTCACCAACTTTCGGAGTTTACTCAAACTGAGGCCCAAGGGTTGGGGGGAGGGGGGTGGCAGGCGCGGCACAGGTTTGATCCCTGGCTGGGGAAATAAAGATCCCGCATGCCAGATGGCGTGGCCAAAAATACATACATAAAATAAAACAAAATAGAGAAGTAAAAAAAAAAAAAAAAAAACCTAAAAAGATTTTGTTCTAATCCCTATGTGTCTACTACCCTGCCTGAGGAGAAAGCAACAAATATAAACAAAGATGTACCAATTATGTGAGGATGATACTCCTTTTCTGAAGAAAAGTCCCTCAAGAACAGTTCTTGTCATAGAAGACCTTGTCCATCTCTCTTACATCCCAACTCAAAACTGCTTAAATCAACCCTGGCAAACACATGACTAGAAACAAGTGCTTTGGAAACAAAATAGTAAAACTACTTGTGTGAAACCCAGTTTACTTTGCATGTTCACATGGTCTCAGTCTTGGTTCTTACAACACCCGCAGGACCTGGGTATATGTCACTATTTCCGCTTTACAGTTAAGGAAACTGAGGAACGTATTTAAATTATCCATTCAAGGAACTCACGGTACTATTAGTAAATATCCAAATTCAGAACCTAGGTCATGTGATCCCGTATTCACTCACCGACTCACACTGCCCGTTGTCTCCCAGGGTTTAGATTTAGATTTCCTGACCTACAACAGATCCGCTGACTTGGATTCCATGGAGATTAAAGACCAAGAAAACTGTATTTTTTTAAAAGCTCTCAAGGTAGGTCTGATCATTTCTAGGGATGGGGGAAAAAAAATCTCTGCACAATACACTGGAGCAGGAAAGTAAATGTCAGGAGGGATTTTCCACCACTTTGGTTTCACACAATGAAAGATACAAATGGGCCCCACCGACCCAAAAGGGACTTGATGCCTCCCACAGAACCAATCACAAAGCCTGAACTAAAAATATGTCAGAACATTTGAGGGTTCCCCAGAACTGTTAAAGGGGAAAATTCCATGTATATAAAACATAGTCAATAAAGAAGAACTGAAAGTGAGAGGTTTTTCACAAAACACTCCGTGTTCACGCTGTATCATCCACTGAGAGAGGGCAGGGTTTCAGGTTGGCCAGTTTCAAAAGGGCAGTGATCTGAAGAGGGTTGAGCGAAACTTTATTTTTTACAGTAGATGAGTATCAGAGCACAAAATCACTCAGTGCAGTTTTTAACATTCCCAGGAAAAAAAAACAAAACATAAATTTATCTCTGAAAGAATTTTTCCTGAAGTGCACAACCAGAATCTAAAGGTTTATGCTTAAAGATACAGACCCTTAAAGAATCAGACTCTTGCACTTTTTTCTAGATCAAAGGTGATCTGGGGTGACAGAATCTGAAATCAATCTCCTGAGACACAAAATTGACTCTGATAAGTAGATCTTTTCAAGCGTGTGTGTGTGCGCACAAGCACACACAACTTAGTGATTCAACAACAACAGCAGCAACAAGCACACACACACCCCCAAACCCAGTCTCCCAGAAATCACGCCCAAATCATGAAACCATGAAAGTAATGATTGAACCTGGCAATCACCCACCATGAATCCCCTTGAAATGGGCAAGGGACCTAAACAGACATTCTCCCAGGGTGGCTGTACACACTGTGTATGGAAGGACTGACCACAGCAGCAGACGTAGAGACCGCTGCCCACCTGTAGGCAGGAGAGATGAGCCGGCTCGAGTGGAGAACATGAGATAATTTTCAGCAACGCAGAACAAACAAACCTTGACCCCCAAGCGGAATCCAGCCTTCTCATCTCCCACGGCTGCTTCACTCCCCCAATATTTATAAGATGTTCTAATGTCGCTTGCTATTTTTGTTTGGACTTCTCACTGTGTTCTGAGATGGCCTGATATTTACACAAGTACAAGCCTGCTTTCAAAGTGCAGAGCAGGAAAAGGTCGGAATTACCCGATGACCTCCAGGGCTCAAGGAGGGGCCCTTGGCGCCTGGGTCCAGGCAGACCACCACGGAGAAATAGGAACCTCAATAATCAGGGTGGGAATCAATGGAAGTGATAAGAACAGTGAACCTGGATGCCGCCACCTTCCTTCCTCAAGAAACAGCCCCGGGAAACCACAAAATCAAGCATGAGGACAAACCCAGAACAGACCTGGTCTCTTCAACAAGCCAATGGAGAGACGGCAAAAAGGGAGCGGGCGCTGCCCATACCCAGGAACCAAACACAACCTGGGGGTCTGCTGTGGCTTCTGATGGAACAAATAAATCCTAGAAAGATATCTGGGGAATAGTCAGGTATTCTGAATAGGAACGGGGCAGTAATGGCACTTTAAATGATGATTAATTATGATTAATTTATGATTATCCAACTGGTAATGGTATTGCGAATCCATAAGAAAATGTTCTTGGGTCTTACAAATATACCCAGTCAGGGAGTTGCTTTAATCACCTCCCAACACACAGATTTTTTTAAACTCTTAATAGCTGTTCAATCTAGATGTGAGTTTTAAATCTAGAAGGGAATTTGCTACACTATTCTTTCTAGTTGTTAGATCATTCAAGCATACTAAATACTCATAATAAAAAGCAACTGGCCCAAGCCACAGCCACTTTCAGAAGCTAGGTATAACGCTGCTGCGCAAACCTCCTTATTGCTCCTCCAGAGGAATCCAGAGCACCTGTTCCATCAGCCCCCACCCCTCACGTATTGGAAGCAGGAGAGGCAAACAAATTCAAGGCGTTAGTTAGCCACCTATCTATCTTCCCTGGTGGCTCAGTGGCAAAGAATCTGCCTGTTAAGCAGGAGACACAGGTTCGATCCTTGGGTCAGGAAGATCCCTGGGAGAAGGAAATGGCAACCCACTCCAGTATTCTTGCCTGGGAAATCCCATGGACAGAGGAGACTGGTGAGCTCCAGTCCATGGGGTTGCAAAGAGTCGGATACAACTGAGCAACAGACTTTCATTCACTTCCCCACCCCTTCATGTCCTGGAAGCAGGAGACAGAAACAAATTTAAGGCACTAATTGGCCACCTATTTGTCTCTCACTAGGAATGCACTGGGTATGATGGAGTCTCCGTTTGAGAGCGATGTGACCATTGCTAACCCAGTGTTCTTGAGTCTTAAATTATCTTACAAAAACAGAGTCACCGATGTCCCTCCCCTTCAAGTAGCCACCCTTCATCCATTCATTCTCAGCACAATGTTACCTGGAGCCTCCAGGGTGTCAGGCCTGGCGCCCAGCTTTCAGCGACGGTCAAGACAGCCCTGGTACATGGCCAGCCTGGAGTGCCTCCCCGTGAGCACTGGGAACGACAAAGCCCCGAGGGTGGCACAGCTTTTCTAAGATTCACAACAGCCTTCAGTAGAAGAGAACTGGGGATGACCTGAAACCACTCAGAATACAAGTAGGGATTCTTGGGCTTATGAATGGGCAGGGAATAACAGTGGGGTCTGAGTGAAATATTTATGCAGACAGCCGAAAGACAGCAAGCCTAAGTTAGCAGAAACCTATAAACAGATGCCCTGGGGAGGTGTGGGTACAGACAGGAAATGCCCCGAGGCCACCCAACATCTACAGTGACTACAGCCACAGGGCGTTTCCGTCGGCGTTGGGCCCTCAGGCAACCCAGGAGCTGCGGGCATAGCATCGTCCTGGGCAGTGCCATCTGCTGCAGCCACTGCCCCCTCTCTGTCCTTCAGCCTGGCCCACGCCCAGCCCAGCAGAGGACAAGGGGATGGAGGGAAGGCACTCAGGAGCCGAGAGCCAGGTGAGTAAGGCTCCACACGAAGTGCCTGAGGGGCACTAAGTGTTCAGTGGCACCAAGAAGAATCCATTCACTTTCTGGTCCTCTGTAGAGCCTAGTGGACTGCAAGGAGATCAAACCGGTCAATCCTGAAGGAAATCAACCCTGCAAATTCATTGGAAGGACTGATGCTAATCCTTTGGCCACCTGATGCGAAGAGCCGACGCATTGGAAAAGACCCTGATGCTGGGAAAGACTGAAGGCAGGAGGAGAAGGGGACAACCGAGGATGAGATGGTTGGATGGCTTCACCGACTCAATGGACCTGAATTTGAACAAACTCCGGGAGATAGTGGAGGACAGAGGAGCCTGGTGTGCTGAGGTCCATGGGTTCGAAAAGAGTCGGACACAACTTAGCGACTGAACAACAAAATCCAAAACACAAGGACATGGGTTTGAGGAAAAGGTATCTCGGTGGACAGCCCCAGTGAAGAAGTAGCTCTGAGAGGGGGTGAAAGCTTCCTTGGGCTGTTGTAACAAACTGCCACCCACTGAATGGCTTAGCACCACAGAAACGAATCCTATTATTTTTCTGCGGAGGCCAGAAATCCAGAATCAAGACATCAGCAAAGGCTCCAAGGAGAATCCTCCCTTGCCTCTTCCAGCTTCCAGTGGGTCCAGGTGCTCTTGGCTTACGGCTGCAGACTTTAGTCCCCGCCTTCTTCTCCACTTGGCCCTTCCCTCTGTGGGTGTGTCCCCTCATTTGTGTCTTTTTTTTAAAAAAGATTTTTTTGTTTTTATTTTTATGCAGACCATTATTTTAAAGTCTTCACTGAATCTGTTACAATATTGCTTCTGTTCTATGTTTTGGTTTCTTGGCTGAAAGGCATGTGAGCTCTTGGCTCCTTGACCAGGGATTGAACCTACAGCCCCTGCACTGGAAGGTGAATTATCTTAACCCCTTGACTGCCAGGGAAGTCCCTCTTCTGTGTCTTATAAGTACCCTTGTCGCTGGATCAGCCCACCAGGTAATCCAGGATGATCTCATCGACATCCTTACGTTAGTTACATCTGCCAAGATCCTTTCTCCAAATAAGGTCACAACCACGGGTTCTGGGGGTCAGGATGTGGACATATCTTTGAGGGGGGCTACTGTTCAACCTACTAGACAACAACACACTGCAGTGTATTAACAGCCCACTTGCAGGAGACGTGGTGACGTTTGAAGCACGCCACTGGGTCAAGCTAGCCCAGACGGGTGGGTGGGTTTTGAAAAGGAAAAAGCAAAGGCAAACAACCGACTTCTCTTCAGAAATCGGGAACATCTGCTTTAACTTCACATCCTAAATCAATACAGGCAATATTACCAGTTCTTCAGAATACACTCCTCCTAAACCTATGAGCCTTGATTTCCTTGTCTGTAAAACGACAAAAAGATCTACCTGATGACTTGTCAAAACTCAACATTCAGAAAACTAAGATTATGGCATCTGGTCCCATCACTTCATGGCAAATGGATGGGGAAACAGTGGAAACAACGACTTTATTTTTGGGGGTTCCAAAATCACTGATGATGGTGACTGCAGCCATGAAATTAAAAGATGCTTGCTCTTGGGAAGAAAAGTTATGACCAACCTAGACAGCTTATTAAAAAGCAGAGACATTACTTTGCCAACAAAGGTCTGTCTAGTCAAAGCTATGGTTTTTCCAGTAGTCATGTATGGATGTGAGAGTTGGACTATAAAGAAAACTGAGCGCCGAAGAACTTTTGAACTGTGGTGCAGGAGAAGACACTTGAGAGTCCCTTGGACTGCAAGGAGATCCAACCAGTCCATTCTAAAGGAGATCAGTCCTGGGTGTTCATTGGAAGGACTGATGCTGAAGCTGAAACTCCAATACTTTGGCCACCTGATGCAAAGAACTGACTCATCTGAAAAGACAGTGATGCTGGGAAAGATTGAAGGCGAGAGGAGAAGGGGATGACAGAGGATGAGATGGTTGGATGGCATCATCGACTAGATGAACATGAGTTTGAGTGAACTCCGGGAGTTGGTGATGGACAGGGAGGCCTGGCGTGCTACAGTCCATGGGGTCGCAAAGAGTCGGACACGACTGAGTGACTGAACTGAACTGATGACTTATTTCCTTGGAAGAGGCTAATTACAAAGCCTCTCTGGGATACAAACCTCAAATACTACATACAGACACAGCAAGGCTGGAAAAATATACTGTTTGCTCTAAGACCTTAGAATATAGGACAGGTCATTTGAAATGAGCATATGCTTTACTTAAAATATTTCTGTTTACTTCTATGCCATCTTGTTTCAGAAGGGACTCATTTAAATAGATAACATTCAAATATAATACACCACTACATTTAAAATAAATGAAAAAATAGGTAAATGAGGAAGAAGAAAAAAAGAGATAAGATTGAGAGATATCTGAGAAGATAAAAATGAAGTAAGGAACAATATTCATACAAAAATCAGGCTGAACAATATCGTGTATACTTGTTAGGAGCAGTCACAATCTGGCTGTCAGCTCTTGGCACGTGATGCAAAGGTAAAGCCTGACCTGCTAAATTATTCATCGTGTCCTTAAGATTAAAAACACACGGGGAGGCAGAAGAGGAAAAAGACACTTGCTCAGAAGAACTGTAATACTCCTAGTAGTGAGAGAGAAATCTCTCTTGGGCTGTCTTAAGAAAGTATGATGCAGTCATTGCTTTTCTAGATTATAACTGAGTATTTCCAGGCGTTCTTTATTTTTACATCCAATGGCTTCCTGATTCATCCCCTAAGAGTCAGGATCAACTAAACTGAGAGTTTTGAGGTTGATGAAAGTAAGAAAGTATTTATGTACATATGTGGGAGGGGGTTGTAAAGGACAGAATACTGCTTTTTTCGGACAGGTAGGCACACAAACAAGAGTTTGATAATAAAAGTAAAATCTTTTTTTTTAAGACAAAAACAAAAGTTTTCTTTATGTAGAGAATACTGAAAAGAAAATCAACATGCTCCTTTCCCAATAGAAAGCCCTAGAGTTTCCATGTCCTCCAACCCTAGAAAACCAGGAGAAGCAAGAAAGAATATTCAGAGATGGAGAAGGGTAAGAAGCACTGAGTAGAAATACAGCC
Organism: Ovis aries; assembly: GCF_016772045.2. Lineage (NCBI taxonomy): Eukaryota > Metazoa > Chordata > Mammalia > Artiodactyla > Bovidae > Ovis > Ovis aries. Next base: position 14,093,329 of record NC_056079.1, read on the forward strand.
AGACGCTTCCCACAACAGTCATCCATGAGACCAGAGCCTTAACTCGGGGTCAAGGCTACAGTCTGAAGTGATGATAAATCTTCTTTTTATGATTCTTTGATATTTTCATAATCACTTTTGCTCGGTTAGTTTCGGTAATAAATAAGCATACTATTTGGAACACAAAGAACAATTTTACTTGCAGCACTCCACACACAGCTGCTTTTAGTAGGAATCTCTCTCTCACAGACACACACACACACACACACTCACATACACACACACATGCACACACTTACCTTGCTAAGCCACTTCAGCCCTGGTATCATATTTGAGTTAATCTGTTCTTCCAGCCACGGGCGCATACGCATCCTTTCCACCGGCATGGTGTCTTTCTGCAGAAAAGCAAATACAACATCAGGCATTTTTGCTGCTCACTGTCACGTCCGCAGGTGAAGTCTGACACCATGCCTGACTGACTGTACACTCTTCTTTCTCAAAATCGCACAGCTTATGTGTACCCAGAGGCCGGGGGGCTATGAGAGCATATTAGGGGCTTTGCCCTGGAGCATCCTGCCCCACTCATTCCCGAGAGGCTGTCTCCGTGGGATGATGGTGAGTGAGGGCCACTCCTGCTCTCAGCTAAGAGGGTCCCATGATGCAGAAACGCAGCCAGTCAGAGGACTCGGATGCCTAACGCTGGGTTTTGCGCATGCGTGCTCAGTTGCGGCCAACTTTTTGGGACCCTATGGACTGTACCCCGCCAGGATCCTCTGTCCATGGGATTATCCAGGTAAGAATACTGCAGTGGGTTGCCATTCCCTTCTCCAGGGGATCTTCCTAACCAGGGATCCAACTTGCATCTCCTGTGTTTCTGGCATCGGCAGGCCGATTCTCTACCACTGTACCACCTGGGAAACCCTAAGGCTGGGTCTTACCCCCTCCCAACCCGTGTTTGTTTACGGCAGATACCTTCAGTGTATCAGGTACCCAGAGGACCAGTGTTTTACAAGTACCCTTTGACATCATCTTCTAAAGAGCCAAGGGTGGACACAGTAGCCATTCCTTTGGGATATCTGAGTTACTGACAAGCTTCGAAATCCCAACACAGGCACGTTTGGGCAAGCTCTTAAGATATCAGTTCATTTGGTTTCAAGTTCTTTCATCAATTAGCCATCCCCTCCTGATGTAGTCTGTCTCCCCACAGAACACACCAGCCTCCTCCTCCGGCTTCAGCGCCACTTTTATGTGAAAGCATCTCTTATTCAGAGTGCTCCCTCAAGGGTCTTTCTCCACTGCCATGAGTCCCCTCTGACCTGGGGTCACCTTTCCTCCACCGGCCCACAAAACACCTCTCCCTCCTCCTTCCAGATGCATTTCTACACAGTCTATCCCCTGCCCACCTAAATATACCCAGAGCGGGATCACTCACTCATCTTCAGCCTATTTACACACAAGTTTGCATTCGACGCAAAAGCAGAGACAATGGCAACCAAGTCTCCAATTCCGCAGGACTTCATGGACAGTGGGACACGACGCTGTTTTCAACTCTTGGCTGCCTCATCTATCCTTGGCTCATTTTCTCCTCCAGAAATGAGCTCTGGATATTCTGTTCCGATGACTTCGGGCTGGGATGATCACAGTCTCAGTAACACTCTCTTCCAGCTCACAGAGAACTTCCTATCTCCTCTGTGCCCAGCCCGCAGCTTGCACCAGAGGGCAAACATCACTATGAGCCACGTGGAGCTGCACTCTCTGCCCGTAGAGCCTATTTTGACTCTAGAATTAAGCCTAGCCCTTGCCTTTCCCTTGAACCTTTTCCCTACTTCTGACCCACTCGCCGTCACAGACACCGCCTCCTCCTTGCTCCTCTTCCCCGGCCTCGCCAATCCCGAGCCATTCTCCAAGACCTAGTCTCTGCTCTCCTCCCCACAGGGCCTCTCAGACATGCCAGCTGCAGGAATCCCTCCTCCTCCACGTCCCACAATGCCCACGATCTTGTACTGCTCATCGGAAAATCAAACATTGCTATAGGGCAGCTATTCTAAGGTAGTGTTTATTCTTACTAACTCTTACCTTTTTAAACGGAAACTTCTCAGCTGTGCCCACCCTCTCCTCTTTCCAAAGAGTAAATCCACTGAGAGCAGGAACTCCAGCTCTCACAGGTCTTTGGATAATCCTACAAAACCTAAATGCAGCCGTCCCTCCAAGAGAGGTGCAACACAAGGACCAGTTCTGAAGGTCAGTCAAGATGGGGTCACCACAGCTGGCTGGCCCTGTCCACTCATCTGGTGACTTCAGGAGTGAGAGGAACCGCAGGGACACCACGAAAGGACATGGAACAGCCACAGGGAGCCCCATGTGGCTGCTCTGAGTGGGCTTCAAGCTGTTTCAATCGCTCACTCCTTCATCCATGGATTCACAGGTCATGTATCAAGAGTGATGCTCCAGGAACAGGAAGGAAGGAGATGGTCCCTGCCATCTAGGGACCCCCGGTCTAGCAGGAGACAGGGGACAAGACAATTCCTACAGCCCAGGGCACCTCTGGTGTACAGAATGATAAGGTTAGAGTTCTGGAAGCATGGGGGAAAGCTGTCCACATTAGATCCACTGGGTGACCAAGCACGGTGAGGGCTCTGCCCAGCTGACCCTGCAGATCCTCCTTCTCGAGACACAGAGAGGGGGCAGGTAGGTCTGGGCAGTAGAGAGGGGCGAGGAGGCGTGGATACGAGGTGACAAGCTCTTCTGAGGGGACAAGATGATAAGCAGAACCCCTGTGGCCCAGGAACCTCTGCAGCCCTACCTTAGCTCAGCAACACGGAAACACGCCCCTGCTTTCCATCTGTAATTTATAACATGTTCCTCCCCTATTTTTTTTTTTAAACAAACAACCCATTTAGGAAAAAATGGTCACCTGAAATAAGGCAAAAAACTTTCTATCTTTAAAGCCTGTGTGGGGAAATACAATCAATCTTCATTATTTGAGGATTTCATATTTGCAAATGTACCTACTCACTAAGTATATTTCTATCACCCAGATTGATCCTTGAGGTGTTCCCTGGCCCTTCACAGACATGCCCAGAGACGTGGAAATCCTGAGTCAGCCGGTGCACATGCTCCCAACTAAGGTCAAAACGGTGACATCCTGCCTTCTTATTTCAGCTCTCACACTATAAATACGTGTCCTTTTCACAGTCTATCCAGTGCAACATTTTTCACATTTTCCTGCCTTTTTGTCGGTGATTTTGCCATTTAAAATGGCCCCCAGAGTGGGCTGTCTGAAATGCTGTCAACCATCTCTAAGTGCAAGAAGGCTGTGACGTGACTTTTAGAGAAAATACGTGTGTGAGATAAACTTCCTTCAGGCATGAGTTACTGCTTGTCTACAAGATGTAATAAATATGGAGTCTTTAAAACAAAAGCACGTAAAACAAGATTATATATCAATGGGTTGATGAAAATGTGATCAGAGGCTCACAGGAACCTAATGTCTTTGGAGAAGAGGGAAATGCAGACACAGACACATAGAGAGAGGGGGCTTCCCAGGCGGCTCTGTGGAACAATCTGCCGCAATACAGAAGGCACAGAAGATATGGGTTCGATCCCTGGGTCAGGAAGATTCCCCTGGAGGAGGAAATGGCAACCCACTCCAGTATTCTTGCCTGGAGAATCCCACGGACAGAGGAGCCTGGCAGGCTACACAGCCCATAGGGACACGCATAGAGTCAGACACAACTGAGTGACTGAGCATACACACACACACACACACACACACACACACACACAGAAGCCCACATGCAGGCACAGTCACGGGGCAGACAGCCATGTGAGGACAGAGGCAGAGACTGGAGTGATGCAGCCGTAACCCAAGGACTGCGTGCAACCACCAGAAGCTGGAAGAGGCCAGGAACGACCCTCCCCTGGAGGTTTAAGAGGGAGAACAGCCCTACAAACACTTTAACTTGGGGCTTCCAACTTTCAGAACTGTAAGAGAACAGATTCCTGTTGAAGTCAGAGTTTGTGGTACTTTGTTATGGCCACCCTAGGAAACTTAACGCAGAAGATGCTCTGAGTCAGGTGACAGGCCTCCTACTCCGTCTACAGTTAAAGGAAGATGGGACAGCGGACAGTGCAAAGACCCCGCGGCAGGACCAGCTGCAGAAGGCAGTCAGCAACAGGGGGATGTCAGAGACAGGCTGACCCCACAGGCCTGCAAAACCACGCTCAGGACTTTGGTCATCTTCCCAAGAGTGAAGAGAAAAACTAGAGATTTATACCAACCAAGGATATTATCAGTGTTGTGAACAGTAACGGTAAGAGCTGATTATAAAACCTAGACCAGGCCTCCACCAACATTAACGCACACACAAATCTCGATTCAGGAGGTCTAGGTGAGCCTTGGGATTCTCAGTTTCTAACAAGCTCCTAGGTCATTGGACCACACTCTAAAGAGCAAGGCTCCAGACTCACTTGGTTCTTCTGTGAAGAGTCTGGTTCTTCTTGCTACAAAGTCTGGTCGTCCCGGCAGACAGGCCGCCTTCACTAGTCTCTGTACAACGTGTTCTGTGGCGTCATCTACCTATTGACCCAGTCCATTTACATATGTCTTTCTAACAAGGATGCAGCTCAGCCAAACCTCAATGTTTACCACTCACCCAGCCAAACTCTATGGAAATCCCACATATAGAAACTGTTCTAAATCTTTAGTCAGGACTGTCATAAATTATAAGCAGATTTTTAAGAAAAGCAAATACAGCAAATATCTGATCAGAGCAGGGAAAACTATTATCAAGTGCTTCACTTATTTCAGGTTCCATGGTGTTGTGTTTTTTTCTCTTTTTAAAATAGCTAGGACATCCCCGATGATTTACAATGAAAGCTAACCCTTTTACACGGAAGCACTTCCTCTTTCTTACCTGATTTTAGAGCCTGGCTCCCCCTCCCACACACTAAACAGGTAATGAATTACCAGTGGTCTTGCCACATGATCGAGAATAAAAAGGTTGCCATTTGACATAGATTTCTCAAGACTATCAGAGGCTGAGTTCGCGTCTGTGAAAGGAAGGGAAGGTGGAACTCAACATTGATCTAGCACAGGTCTACGAGGCACATGCTTTCCAGCTTCCATCAGTGAAATTCAAGGAGCTAGCTGGGTCTTCCTTCTCTGATGCGCGTTTCCCTTGGGCAGAAACACTCAGGCCACAGGAAACCTGAACAGAGTTGAAAAAGTCAGGGAAGACAAAGAGGTGCTATTTTTGCCAAGAGGACCAAAATTCATCAGAAACTTGGACCTTTGTGTTCCAGTTCTGACTCTGTTGACTACTGTGCGTCCCTGGGTTAGTCACTCAATCTCTCCAGTGGACACTTTAATCATCTCGAAAAAGGAGGGGTTTCACAAAGATAATTTCCAAGCTTATCTGTGACTCTAGGAATCCTTTTGTAACATAAAGGCTCAATAATCTGATTTATCTTCTTTTGTAAGCTTCGTTTCCTGTACACAGTGCATTAAAAGTGAAAAACTTAAATTTTATGCTTCTATAAACCTAAACATGGGCTTCCCTGGTGGCTTAGATGGTAAAGAATCTGCCTGCAATACAGGAGACCCAGGTTTGATCCCTGGGTCTGGACGATCCCCTGGTGAAGGGAATGGCTACCCATTCCAGTATTCTCACCTGGAGAATTCTATGGACAGAGGAGCCTGACGGGCTACAGTCCACGGGGTGGCAAAAGAGACGGACACAACTGAGTGATCACACTTTCAAACCTAAAATATGAAGCATCTATCCTCAAGCTTGACTTTGAAAAATCAGCTATCCTAACATCTTTGAGATTTGGGGTTGGGATCATCTTTGAAACCACGGCACTGATTATAAATCAATTCAGTGCACGGCAAGTATTTAGAATATTACAGGCACCAGTGCTGCTCCATGAAGGCATATGAGCTGTCCACTGTGTTTCAAGGGACGAACTCACATCCCCCATGAGGCTGACAATGCCAACTCTGGTCCTGATTTAATCGAGATCTTGAATTTTAACCTAAATAACTGCGGTTTGGCTCTTAGAATAGCAGGCCACTTACTAAGCACTTACTACATGCTAGCCATGAAAACCAGGGTTTTTTGGGAGCTTCTCACTTCTCTTCAACGCCAGAAGGTAGGGACTTTATTACCCATATTTCAGATGAGGGGACAGGTTGGGGAACTGCCCGGGAGCCCAGACTCTCATTCAGGTCTGTCTGCAATGCCCAGGCTCAGAAACCCTAACATCTGCCTTCCTCTTGCTGCAGAAAACATTCAGATGGTCTTTTAACTATTCTAGTTAGAGACTTTCCCAACCCCTCTCTGATTTGCATACCAATGACATGTTAATCATCCTAAAACACCACTTAAATCATGTTAATGTTCAGTATCAGAGACTTCTAATGTCCTTGCTGGATTTAGAGAATAAAACTCTGGGCTGAGAGAGGGGGGTTGCTTCTGGTAATGGCATGGTAGGTAATTCAGACCTAACTCCCCTAGTGAATAACTAGGAAACCTGAACAAAGCGTGTTTTTAAAAATTTGGTTAGAAACGTCAGAGAACTAAAGAGGTGGTAAAGGATTAGGAGGGCGAGGTCTGGGGGAAAGAAGGAATGCAGGAAGGTAAGCCTGATATTTAGGGCTGCTCTTCTCCAAGCCTAGGAGCAACTGCTGAACCCAGAGAGGAAGCTGCAGGGCTTCAAAGCTGAGCAGGGCTGTGGACACTTCCAGTGACCAGGGGCATAAGAACTGAAGTCAGGAGCCAGCTAGGAAAAGGGCGTCCTGGGAAGTCCCCACTCCCAAACACGCAAGTCATGTAAAGGTGTAAAACGAAATGGAAATAGACTAGCCTCAAACACCAAAGCCCGGCTTTTTGATCAGTCTCAATCCTTGATCAAATTGAAATGATCTGAAACTACCAGAAGTCACCTTAAAACATATCTTGAGGAAAGGTATCTTATCCTAAGATTTGTATTCTATCTGGCGTTTTTCAGATACAACGGCCAGCATTCAATCAATATAGCTAGGAATCCGAGGATGAAAGACAACAAAATAGAAAACCAAGGAACGTAGTAAACAATAGAAACAGACCAATAGGGACACATACACGGATTTTACACAGAACTATATGAAGACACAGACACCAATGTTTCCAGACATAGCCTTTAAACAACCATGCTTAACACATTCGAGGAAATAAAAGACAAGATGGAAAATCTTTTCAGAGAACTGAAAACTGTAAAACTGGAAATTCTACACTAAAGGATAACTACTGATAATTTCATAGTAAGAATTCAATGGATGAGTTTACCAGCAGATTAGACATCACTGGGGGAAAAATGTGAGCCACAAGACAAAACAGATGAGAATGAAGCACTGAGGCAAAAGAGTGGGATATGTTTAATAAAGGATCAAAAATCCGTAACACTGATATATTGTACTTTAGACCTAAAAAGTCCTGGTGGTTTAGTAGCTAAGTTGTGTCTGACTCTTTTGTGACCCCATGGACTATATGTAGCCCACCAGGCTCCTCTGTCCATGGGATTCTGTCCATGGGATTCTCCAGGCAAGAATACCGGAGTGGGCTGCCATTTCCTTCTCCAGAGGATCTTCCCAACCCAGTAATCAAACCCGGGTCCCCTGCATTGCAGGTAGATGATTTACCGACTGAGCTACGAGGGAAGCCCAAAAGGTCTAGATATTGGTAGTTGGAAGTTCTACAAAGATAAGAGAGAAGAATGAGGTAGAAGCAATATTTCAAGAGACAGTGATCAATTACCATCTAACCACAAATTTATACTCACTGCTGCTGCTGCTAAGTCGCTTCAGTCGTGTGCAACTCTGTGCGACCCCGTGTGACCCCATAGATGGCAGCCCCCCAGGCTCTGCCGTCCCTGGGATTCTCTTATACTCACTACAGATCCCAAACTGACTACTATAAATAAAGCCACACCTAGACACAGTGTAGTACCTTTGATGAAAACCAAAAATATAGAGAAAAATCTTAAAATCAGCAGAAGGAAAACAGGTTCTTAAAGAAAAAAAAAAAAAAAAAAGGCTCATAACCTTCAAAAAACACAAAACCCAGAAGCCTTATAGTGACTACTCAACAGAAACCATGGAACACAGAGGATGATGGAAGAGATGCCTTTAAAGCACCTGAAGTAGGACTTCCCTGGCGGTCCAGTGGCTGGGACTCTGCATTTCCACTGCGTGGGGCGCGGGTTCAAGTCCCCGCATGCTGTGTGTCAAGCCCAAAACAATTAAGTTAAAATAAATTTTAAAAAGCACCCAAAGAAAATAACTGCTCTTTTAAAATGTTAAATACAGTGAAAATTTCCTTCAGGAATGAAGAGGAAATAAAGGCATCTTCACTTAGGAGCAAACCTAGAGATCCTCTATCAGCAGCCCCGCCAAATGTCAGCTCCCAGTTACAGCATCACAGATGGTGCGTCACAGCGTGGTAAGAGGGCAGGCCTGGGAGCGAAGTTGCCGATAAGCACAGGGCTTAACTTGGAGGCTGTGTCACAGAAGCCAGTCACAGTGGTGCCCAGCCCCATGGCTTCTGCAGCTGCATTCGTTTTAAATATGCCTGTGCAGGCTTCTTCTTGTCCTCACATAGCCACGTGCCAGCCCCCTTATCAACCGACATAAATGTCACCCTCCCGACAAAAGCCAACTCGAGTCCGATTTCACCCATTAACCCTCTCACAGTTCTAACCACTGGACCCTCTCCCCCTATGGATGTATTGTCGGCAATATCCATTCATCCATACCACCAAATATTTATTCAACACACATTATTACGAGGAACTGTGTGCTGTGCTGAGGAGAATTCAAAGACATGTAAGACATGATCACTACCCTCAAGGAATTAGTAAATTAACTGGGGGCATGAGACATAAATTACATAAAGCTAACTAATACTATAATTATCATAATAAAAGACTGCAATAGAGATCAGAAGGCAGTAGGTGATTAAATGCCAACTAGGTGAACTCATTCATAAATCATTATTAGATGGGTTCCTAAGCGAAAGCTTTATGGTACAGGAAGAGTTTACAGGGTAGGGCGGGATCACTTACGTAGACAGAAGACTGCAAGCCAAGTCAGGCAAGGTAAGCGCTGGTGTTTATGGCCAAAGCAGAACTAAGGAAGGCCTCTGCTGATGTGGACCAAGCAACTGATTCACGTATCACGTGTTGATACGGGGCAGCTTCATAAGAGTCAGCCAGCATTGAGAAGCACAGACTGGATAGTTCACGTATTAATATATTCATCGCAAACCTTCACAATCGCCTTTGTCAGTTAAATATTACTATCCCCATTTTAGAGATGAGGGAAAGCCTAGCTTACAAAGGTACGTTAAAAAAAAAAAAGTGTCCAAGTCACACAAGCCCCCAGATTCGAATCTGGGAACCAAGATTTGAATCCAGGTCTTGCTGGAGGATCTCAAATGCCCCTCTAGACACTGGGTTTGTTTGCAGGGTTACTGAAAAGTCCTGAATGGCCACATTTCATCATGAATCAAGCACTGTTCCACACATGAAGGCAAGGAAGCCAGTGGCCAGAGCTACTGCTCTGTTGAGGATGGTGGCTATGAGGAACAGGAAAACACACAAGTGGTGATACACTCGTGGGAATATAATATAGCAATTTTTAGTGGTAATTTCTCCTGGATAGATAGTAGTCCTTCCCAAAATGTAAGTTCCTCTTACATGACATCCTATGCTCCTCATATTGACTTTTATGTACCTTTTTGAAAAAAAAATAAAATAAAAGAATTTCAGGTCAAAATTATGTGTACTTAGAGGAAGCTGGAATTGAAAATTAAAAATCACCATCACCATGACTGTTATCATCATCATCTTTATCCCCATCACACTGGTTCAAGCCCTTACTAAGAATGAGATACCAATGCTAATAACACACAGCTAATACCTCTGCCACATAACACTGAGCAGTTTCATGCATTATACAGGAGGTCCTTGCTGGTTATCTATTTTAAATATAGCAGTGTATACCTGTCCATCCCAAACTCCCTAACTATCCCTTCCCCCAACCCCCACCCCCACCCCCCAGAAACAATAAGTTCATTTTCTAAGTCTGTGAGTCAAGAATCAGTTGTTTTTTATTATCCTAGGATAATACTTAGGATCATTAGCCAACAGCCTTTCAGATTTCATATGTTAGTAAACAAGTGAGTCATGGGAAAACAGGGAGGCCAATGGTGAATAGATTTCCTCATCAATGGAATACAACTGCATATGAAATTAAAAGTCTAAATACCTCTAAGTACCGCAGAGCCAGTTTCCCATACTGAGAATTATCCAAACTACCGTTTTGCATATTCACCACTGCACACCCACAAATTTCTTATGAGGCATGTTTTCTATACCCTTTGAGAAGACATTATCAGAGCTCCTTTACAAAAATCTCCCTGTTTCTGACCACAAACTACCCTGGCACCTGAAACAGGGCGATTTAGCCTCTGAATCACAACCATAAGCTGACAAAGAAATTGACTTACGGCCCCCACACACGCGCTCAAAAGACACCAAAATATCTCTGGTTTTCAGTACTGCAGGTGAGCCAACGGTCATTCTACAAAACAGTTCTCAATGTAGCCAAAAGAGAACAGAAGGTCTCCACCCGGGAGGAAGCCTTGAACATCCACGCCACATGGCACGTCTGTGCAGATGTGCGCTCCCCAACGAGAGGGTCCACGTCCCCCTGCCACGCTCCGCATCCCTGCTCCGTCTCCCAAGAATGTCCACTCTCGGGACCCACTGCTTCCCAGACACAGCTCCCAACCACCTTACTACAGACAGGTCTCACTGCCTCCCTCTTCTTGTTTACTCACATGGCAAAAATTCAGGACTGGGCTGAATAGTTGCTGTTTAGTCGCTAAGTTCGTGTCACACCCTTTTGAGACTCCATGGACTACAGCCTGCCAGGCTCCTCTGTCCCTGAGATTCTCCAGGCAAGAATGCTGGAGTGGGCTGCCGTTTCTTCCTCCAGGGCAACTTCCTGACCCAGGGAGCGAACTCACGTCTCCTGCTTGGCAGGCAGATTCTTTACCACTGAGCCTCCTGGGAAGCTCCTGGCCGAATGGTACCCAGCCATAATAATGATAATACCATTATAGATTGATGGTTTATCACTTCACCAGAGCTTTCAAACAGCCTTTGTCTTGTTGTTCCTTCTCCATCAGTGTTTCTCATTCTCCACGGGAGCACTTTCAGATTTTTCTTCCCTCACTTCCACACTCACTGATCCCAGCAAATGATTTTGCCTCCCACACCAGAGAGAAAAACAGAGGGCACCACTCTCCTTTCTGAGTGTCTGACTCCCTTCCCTCTTCAGACTACTCTGTGACCTCCTTTCGTCCTTCTTCAGACCAAGCAGGTGGTAATGTCACTCTGCAACAGGGAATGTGGAAGGTTTTAAGAGGAGAAATACTTAGTATGATCATCTCTGGGTCCATCCGTGATGCTGCCAGTGGCTTAGAGATGACCATTCTAGGCGAAGTAAGTCAGACAGAGACAAATACCATATGATAGCACTAATGTGTGGGATCTACAAGGAAATGATACAAATGAACTTATTTACAAAACAGAAATAGACAGACAGATGTAGAAAACAAACTTAGTTACCAAAGGGGAAAAGGTCAGTTGAGGGGGTGGGGATATTAGGAGTTCGGGCTTAACAGATACACATTACTGTATATAAAGTAAACAAGGATTTCCTATACAGCACAGGGAACTATACTCAATATCTTGTAATAAGCTATAATAGAAAAGCCTTAATATGTACATATCTGTGTATACATAAATATATCCATATATGTATAACTGAATCACTGTGCAGTACACCTGAAATTAACACAATATTGTAAATCAGCTATACTTCTTCTTGAGAGAGAGAGAAGAAAAATACTGAGGTTGGTTTCATGTCTATTGAATTTAAGATATCTTTGGGATATCCGAAGTGACGCCAGAGCCCAGGAGAAAAGTCATGCCTGGTAATAGTTAGGCACCCCTTTACAGATTGTTCAAATGCCATCTCCACAAAGCCCACACTGGCGAATTCAAAACTGCCCCTAAATCCATAATATACACTGCCTCTATCATGTATCCTATGCTGTCTTGCAGTCACGGCTGCATTTTGCCTTACTCCACCGAGACAAACTTCTGTTAACATTGCTACACGTGTTAACATGTGGTACCAATGTCCTGGGGTTTCCCTGGAGGCTCAGAAGTAAAGAATTCTCCTGCAATGCAGGAGACATCCCTGGGTCAGAAAGATCCCCTGGAGCAGGAAATGGCAACCCACTCTAGTATTCTTGCCTGGGAAATTCTATGGACAGGAGAGCCTGACCGGCTATACTCCATGGGGTCACAAAGAGTCACAAAGGGACAAAAACAAACAGTATCCAAACAGTCTAACAAGGTAACCACTGGTCATGAGTGGTTACTGAACACCTGGGATGTGCCTGGGTGAAGGGAGAACCATTTGTTCCCAAAGAGAGACACATAGTTTCAAGGCCAGCTCTAGTCTTTCCAAGTCACTGTGAGTGGTCCCGTGCCAGGAAAAAAACAAAGTGTCTGCAAGAGACACCCCTGTGGGTTTCCTGCTAAGGCAGGCTATCCACCTGACACTGAGACACTGTTACTCTCAGGTCGGTCTGAAAAGGCCTGACTCACCCTCCCCGCAAGCTGAATCATCTTTGGGGAGGCAACTCTGCTGGTAAGCGGTGAGCTTCTGTGAGTCATCCTTACCTCCGCCTAGACCTGCAAGCCCTGTATCCCCGGCCACATGGCAGCAATCCCAACACTAGCTAACTAGGGTTAAGTGTTTGGCAGGTTTTAAGCTGGTCAGGGGCATTATTTCACTTGATTCACAGCAACCTTAGAAGGCAGTTGCTACTAAAATGCCCATTTGATAGATGAAGCAACTGAGGCACGTAAGGTCAAGCAACTTGTCCATGCTCACAGAAGGTGGGAGAGCTCTGATTTAAACAGAAGGGCACAGTGGGGGAAGGAGAGGGTGGGATGAAGTCAGAGAGTAGCACTGCCATATATTAAGCACCATGTGCAAAGCCAGCAAGCTAGTAGGAAGCTGCTTATATAGCACAGGGAACTCAGCTGGTGCTCTATGTTGACCTAGTGGCCTGAGATGGGGGGCTGCGGGGTGAGAGGGAGACTGGTGAGAGGGAGGAAGGATATATGTACATATATAACGGATTCGTGCTGTTTTTACAGCAGAAACTAACACGACATTGTAAAGCAATTACACTCCAATGAAAAAGTAAATTGAAAAATTAAAAATAAATAAAGAAACAGAAGGAGTCTTAGGCCCTCACTTAGCTTGTGGACTATGAGGCCAAACTGGGAACCACATAAAGAGGCATTGAGATCCCAGTGCCTCCCAGTTCGACCCAGTGCCCGCCCAGGGAGCCCTTGCTGGCACAGAGCTCTGGTCAGGCTGCACTCGCCGGACCTGAAGAGTCGAAAGCATCGAAGCCTCATTACCCAGCTCCACCCCCTTCAATTCACACTTCCTGCCCCTTTTAGTACCTTCCTGGCTGGTGCAAATCAGCAACAGGGACTGCATATCCTGTCCAGCCTGGCTTTATTTTTATAATTTGCAAGGAAAACAGCATTTCCCCACTCCCATACTCCAAAATAAAAATATTTTTCCACTCTCCACCCCTTTACACCTCCATCCCTTCTTTAAGAAGCAACAGGAAATAATCTTTTTTTTTTCAAACTTGAATCACTGGGTGTATTTTCCAGTGGTTTCATTTTAGTAAAGCAGGGTCACCTGGCCTGAGCATGGGCCACCTGGGACCTGGAGGGGTCTGATGAAAGCAGGAAGGGACAGAAGCATGCCCTGCCCTGCCGGTTACTGATTAACCCAGGGAACTATTTCCGGAACACAGACAAACCCCATGGAAGCCACTGCTCCACCATCTCAGAGTTGGTTTCACAGAACACTTTTGTAAGGTACTGAAAACCACGGAAATGCTAGGCATTGTGGGTATTTGTCAATTTCCACAGCCGTCAGCGTGCATGAAGAACAATCGCTTGCCCACGAGGTCTTCTGCTTCCCCTTCACTTCTAGTTTCAGAACCTCTAAAGAGTGCCAACACCCCAGCCCACAAACTCCACTCCAAACAGCTTCAGTCTCTCAGTGCCCTGAGTGTCCTCCACACTCTACATACCAGCTCACTTCTGTCTGGGAATTCAGGGGCCAGTTTTAAATCTACCCTTCCAAAAGAGCTTCCCCTGACCAATGCAGATTCGACTATTACCACAAGGCTCATTTTGTTCTCGTTGATATGACAGCTCCTGATAAATATCGGATACTAAAGATAAGCAGTCTTGTCTGACTCAGCTAACACATTTGACTGGGAACATCTGAATAAGTGCCTATGATCTCTGCCGGGCCTAGCACTGTCCTTACTTATCAAGGATGGAGGCCAAGATGAGGTCTGGCTGCCACTGGGACCCTGGGGCAGCAGGACAATCCCTGGGCAAGGCGGAGACCAGGGCTGGCCCTGGGGGCTTCTGCGTCCACTGCAACTGGGCAGGGCATTGAGGCTTCTTGGGAAAATGGCTGATTCCAGGGCTCAATCAGGGAAAGCTGAAGATGAGCTTGAGCCATCTTGGAAGCCAGAAAGGAAGGAAATGATCAAAGAGCGCTGGGAGCACATGGAAAAAATATAGTAGCCAACCTGAAGGGGCTCCACTGGCCAAATCTGAGACAACTGGAGCACTGAGATAATGATAAAATTGTGTTATGGCCCACTGAATGAAACAGGGATCTACAAAAAATAGGGAGAAGAGAAAGCTTTTCTGCAAAGTACAGTGCCAACTAACAACCAGGGAAAGATGATGGAACGAGATTGCTGTTTGGCAGCAATCCAAGTAGTAATTACTCAGCCAAGACACAAGTGAAAACCAGTGGGTGAAAGGTTGATGAGAAAAGGACACTTCTACAGTCTCAAAGTGCCTCGCACAAAACATTCTGTATTACAAAGGGGAAAAAGTAACTTTACAGTGGAGAAGGCTGACAGATAATCTCCTTACTCAAATGATCGAATGCATATCACTAATAAAGGAACAAATCAAAGACATACGCCACCGGAGAAGAGGCAAAAAGAACAGAACGTCACATCCGAGATATTCTTGCAGAAAATGCATCTTCTGAATTTAATCGTGAGGAAACCGCCAACAAACTCACACTGACAGCTGCTGTGTAAGACAACTGGCTTGTAATCATCAAAAATCTCAAGTTCATGGATGCTTAGGAAAGATGGCAAAAGCACGACACCTGAACCTGGATAGGATTTTTCCTTTTTTGCTACAAGGGACATTATTGAGACAACTAGCAAATCTGAATTGGATCTGTGGGTTAGAAAGTTCTCGTGCCCGCTTCCCGAATCGGATGGTCACGTGGAGAGGTCATCCTTGTTTGCAGGATAGATACATTCAAAGATTCAGGAGTGATGGGACTTCAGGTTGGCAAGTTTCTCTCCAGAGGTTAGGAAAATAGGAAAATTCTTTGTAGGTATTTTTGCAACTTTTAAGTCTGAAATTAGCTGCAAAGAAAAAGACTTGGCAAAAAAGAAGACAGCCAAACAGGCCAGTGATTTACTGTCCAGAGTGGGAAGCAACAGCATTTCTGCAAATATAACAAACTCTAGCCAATTCCCCCTGAGGTGCTTAAACTAAATTGCTGGTAGTTTTTTCTTAATCCACGGGTACCATGACTGTATGAAGTATGTGCATCAATCACTTACGTCCACTTACGTCCCCATAAGGGGCTGCACAATCAAGCGACAACGATCTGAACAGGGAACCCTGAAGCTTCATTTTCCAGGGAAGACAGTACACGACTCATTTTAAGTATAGGGTATGTGGGAAATGAACAGATGACCCCAAAAGCCAGCCTGCATATTTGAGAAGGCTCTCAGACTTCAGCATCCAAGAGTTATCCCGAGTCAAACATCTGAATTCATATTTAATTGAACTCATTCTTGATTGAAGTTATTTAGATCTGGGGCTTCCCTGGTGACTCAGACAGTAAAGAATTTGCTTGCAGTGAAAGAGACCAGGGTTTGATCCCTGGATCTGGAAGATTCCCTGCAGAAGCAAAGGGCAACCCACTCCAGCATTCTTGCCTGGAGAATCCCATGGACAGAAGAGTATGGCAGGCTACAGTCCATGGGGTCGTAAAGAGTCAGACAGGCCTGAGCGACTAAATAGATGCTAGATTTAGATTTTAGAACATGAGGTTGGTTTCCAGGTAACACTGCTTCACCTTGCAGGTGAAGTCAGCAGCAGAAGAAAGACGTCAGAAGGCCAGGTCCCTGAGCGCCCCCAGAGATGGTGGGTTTTGATGTCTTCAGAGGACCCCACACCTCAGGATTCTCTGGGGGGCATTTCGGGCCAGTCCCACTTGTCAGCAGAGGCCCCAGAGCGGGCATTCCTGGCCAGCATAGTTTCATCTTCTTTCATGACAAGAGTTCCTGATCCCAACAGCCAATTTCCTGGACTTGGCTCAAGAAAAGCCCACCATGAGTAAGGGGTTTTTTGTTTTTTTTTTGCTTTTTGTGTCTTATTTACAACTTTTCCTCAACGTGAGAAAACAGAAGCCTGAAAAGCCTTCAGCTCTACTTGCTCTCACTTAGCTGATCGTTTCAGTAACTGCTCTGGCCTGCAAGTAACAAGCACAGCACACAGTTAGTTTCCCCAGGAGAATAACTACAACACTGTAAGAACAGAAAGTGAAACCAGGGAGTCAAGAACAATTCCTGCCTTCAGCGGAGCCTGCACCAATCAAGTCCATTCTGACGGCTCTCCCGCACCTCTCAACCCCAGTCTGTTATCTGCCCGGCAACCAGAAGACTCTTGTAAAAGCATAAACGTGATCTCCTTTAAAATTCACTGTTGTCACCGGCTCTGGCTCCAGCTTCCCCTCCTGATGCTGGCCTACTCCCTGACCCTGACCCTCGGGTCAGCAGGGCAACCCACGACCTCTGTACTTGCCATCCTCAAAGGCAACCCGCTGACTCACATGGCTCACGTCTTAGCTTCACAAACACATCCTGGGCAAGACTTCCTAGTCTCCCTAGGCCAGGCCAGACTCCAAACCTATCCGCCTCCCTAGTCAAGAATCTCCATGAGGTTCAAGAGCAAATGGCAAAGATTGATGCCGAGTTAATAAACTAGGACCTGACTATGGATGTCAGACAAGAAAGACAGGAGAGGGGGAACAGAGAGGGGAGACAGCCTAGTAAAAGAAGGCTGGTACACAAGCAATTACAGTGAAGAAAATAGTGATCTGCCTTAAAAAAAAAAAAAAGGAAGGTATATATAAATGCAATGATTAATTTGTCTGAGAAAGCACTGGGGTACCTATTTTTATATTTAAAAAACTATTTCTTACAAGCACTGCTTTCTATTATTTTAGGGTTTCAAGATATAATCTGGAATCATATTTATTTCAAAGTGGTATATATGGAAATTCACAAGAAACTTCCTGAGGCCCATCACCACTGCCTCCTCCATTACCCAGAATACACAGATGGTCAGTATAGTGACCATATTAATTTGTGGTCCAAAATGGAACACTCCTGAGTATGAATGGGGCGTTACTAATAATTATACCTTGCCTCTAAACAGATGTTAAGAGAGACTATACCTGGAGGGAAAAAAAACCAGGATGAGGGGGTCTTCAGGTCATAGGAGATAACTGCTCTTTTATTCAAAATCCTTGGACCGTATATGTTTTAGAATTTAGCAGCTTTGGGATTGTACAGAGATGATATGGTGCATATAACATATAGAACATAACACCCCCAGCAATCTCTAGAGCAGATCCACTTAATCTAATACAGCAATATTTCTGCAGTAAAACAGGAACATTCACACTGACTGGGATTAGTAAAAGCTATAAATAGCTTCATGCCAGTTCGGGGCAGACTATACAGACAAATGAGTCATGATAAAAAACTTTCAGTTTTCAGAGCTTTTTGGATTGCAAAGAAGGGATTTGGGGGTCTGTAATTAATTTCAAGTTATTTCAATCCTTGCAATATATTATTGTTCCCATGTTATACAAGGCAATCAGCATCTTCTTCCTTAAACTGTACTTACATTATAAACTAATCAGGCACACACCATGCTTGAGTTAGTAACAGCACATTTTCAGTCCTGAAATGGAAAACTTTAATACAGATTGTTTTTGCATATTACAAAGTGAGGGAATGCTTTTGCTGAATATTTTAAGATTTGACATCTTAGGTAGCCATTTAAAAATTATTATTGCCTTTACATTAGTTCCACCAAGCAATAGGTAAACATTTTACTTTACCAATGTCATACATAAAATATTTATTTACAGTATAAGGTGAAAGTGTCAGTCGCTCAGTCACGTTGACACTTCGTGACTCCACGGACTGT
The DNA here is from genome assembly GCF_016772045.2 of Ovis aries. Taxonomy (NCBI): domain Eukaryota; kingdom Metazoa; phylum Chordata; class Mammalia; order Artiodactyla; family Bovidae; genus Ovis; species Ovis aries. Next base: position 14,111,797 of record NC_056079.1, read on the forward strand.
AACCCACCAGGCTCCTCTGTCCACGGGATTTCCCAGGTAAGAGTACCGGAGTGGTTAACCATTCCCTGCTCCAGGGGATCTTCCTAATCCAGGGATCAAACCCTCCTGCATCGCAGGCAGATTCTTCTGAGCCACCAGAAAAGTGGTGGCTTTTCTGAAGCCCAAGAAAAACTTTAAATAAGATTCAAAATTTCTTTAAAATTTCTTCCCTAAGGTTGCCTTACAGTGATATTTGTAATGCCATCTTTCCTTCTCCTACATTACAAATATCCGATTTCAAAAATTAAAGTTACGACAGGATACTTCCAGGAGTATCACGTTAACTCACATTTATTTGTTGCTGTTTATCACAGTATATGCAGCATAAGAACTGCATCATCCATTGAGGAAGCACACGAGTCATTCTCTACTTAATATAAGCCCTACTGGTCTGCAGAAACCACTGCGTGAAAGAAAAAGACTCAAAGGGGCACAAATGCAAATTCACTCAAGGAACTGTCCGGAAACTTTAGCCCCTTACACTTAAAATAATTTTGAATGAAAGGACAGGTGTATCCTTGCCACGTGAGACGTCTAATGTACCTCTGAACTGTTTCAGTTCTATGGGACTTGGGTAGAGATTCAGTTCGGACATCCTTGCACACACACTTCCTCTAGGCAGTGTGAAGAAAGAACACACAGCAAGGCTGATGATGGCCAAGGTCAAGGAGCCCCAGAGACCTTCCTACCAAAAAGGCCAATGCACGAATGCCACCAATTACGTTTACATGCACTGAATTGAACTGTTTATAAATCAGTCAGCTCAGTCGCTCAGTTGTGTCCGACTCTTTGCAGCCCCATGGACTGCAAATACACGCATTGAAAAATCTAACTTGTGACTCCTCTGGTGGGCCAGTGCTTGGGACTTCCCCTTCCAATGCAGGGGCATGAGCTCAATCCCTGATGGGGAGGATGGGGCTAAGATCCCACATGCCTCATAGCCAAAAGAACCAACACAAAAAACAGAAGCAACATTGTAACAAATTCAATAAAGACTTTAAAAATGGTCCAAAAAAAAATTATATATATATATCTTTAAAAAAAAGAAAACACGCAAACTTGCCTCCCCAAAAAATGCCCTCCTGATTCCTCAGCAGGTAAAGATAGTGGTAGAATGATGGGGGCAATACCTACAGTGTGCACCTAGTATTAAACTCTACGCTGTTTATACATTACCTCCCTCAACCCTCACAATAACCCTGTTAGGTAGGTAACACTATTATCACTGTTCCCTTTTCAGAGAAGGAAGCTGTGGCTTCAGTTCAGTTCAGTTCAGTCGCTCAGTCGTGTCCGACTCTTTGCGACCCCATGAATTGCAGCATGCCAGGCCTCCCTGTCCATCACCAACTCCCGAAGTTCACTCAGACTCGCGTCCATCGAGTCAGTGATGCCATCCACCCATCGCATCCTCTGTTGTCCCCTTCTCCTCCTGCCCCCAATCCCTCCCAGCATCAGAATCTTTTCCAATGAGTCAACTCTTCACACAAGGTGGCCAAAGTATTAGAGTTTCAGCTTTAACATCATTCCTTCCAAAGAAATCCCAGGGCTGATCTCCTTTAGGATGGACTGGTTGGATCTCCTTGCAGTCCAAGGGACTCTCAGGAGTCTTCTCCAACTCCACAGTTCAAAAGCATCAATTCTTCGGTGCTCAGCTTTCTTCACAGTCCAACTCTCACATCCATACATGACTACTGGAAAAGCCATAGCCTTGACTAGATGGACCTTTGTTGGCAAAGTAATGTCTCTGCTTTTGAATATGCTATCTAGGTTGGTCATGACTTTTCTTCCAAGGAGGAAGCGTCTTTTAATTTCACGGCTGCAATCACCATCTGCAGTGATTTTGGAGCCTCAAAAAATAAAGTCTGGCTTAGCCCCTGGGAAAGCTGATCCTCCATCCCCGAGCTCCACTACCATGAGATTCCAGCATCCAAGACAGGCTTTAGACTTGAATGGACAGGATTCGTCTACACGTGCCCTCAAACATATACGCTAAAAAATGGGTACGTTTCCCGAGCTTTTCATGGACACCATACTAGTTCTGACAGTTGCTTCTTCGTGTCAAGAACATTTCAGGAACACAAGCATTTAAGTCCCGCAGGCCTACAGACCCAGAAAGAAAACAGAGCCAAGTCGTGGTAGCATTTCCTTACTTTGTTTTGTTGGGTCTCCTGTTCTGGGGGAGGAGCAACTAAGAATACAAATCGCCCACAAACAAGGATGGAACAGGAAGACAGTGAGCTGTCTGGGGCTTTTCCTAAAAGAGGAACAAATCTTTAGACCTTATATGACCCCAGGGCTGCACTGGTGAAAATAATTCGAGTGTATGTGTGTGTATGATTGGTCTCACCACGTATGGTAGCCAAGGGTTTAAAAGCTGAAGTCCCCAAACAAAACTGCAAAACCTTCATACCTCTGTTTGACAATGTCCCCAAGGAGATGCTAGCAACCACCAGAGGCCACCCCAAACAGGCATCCCTGATGGGCAGGGCGTGGGTCCTCCCAACACCTCCACGAGGAACAAGACAGCAGGAAGAAGGGTGCATAGGGGTAAGATTTTAACACTGTCTCCTGACTGTTTTTGCCTACAGCCAGCCGAACATGGAGCAAGGAACAGCTGAGGAAAGGGGATGCATCTCCAATGACCTTTCTTGGAGAACACTTTCCAAAGGGTACAGTGTTGGAAAGAATGTAAAGACCAAAGGTTTTGCCTCAGGAAAACCGTTTTGCAACTCTCTTATCTGATGCAGCAAGAATGATGCTCCCTGGAGGTTCAAGAGGAAGGGGACATCCGTGTACCTATGGCTAGTTCATGTTGCTATGTGGCAGAAACCAACACAATATTGTAAAGCAATTATCCTCCAATTAAAAAAAAAAAAAACTGAAAATTTTAAAAAACTTAGGGCAAAAAAGAAGAGCTCCCATCACACCCAGGTACTCGTAGAAGGAAGGAGTGTATCATCAGAGCATCCCTTGGCTAATTTCCTCACATGAGCTGCCACAGGAGTAACAGAGCAGAAAAGGCCACGAGGTGAACTCAAGCCTGGTCTGAAAGCCCATCTCTACTGCTTATTAGCTGTGTGACCTTGGGCAGGTCATCAACCCTATCTGTTCCCACAGGGCTTTGCAAGGATTAGAAAAGGAACCCTGTAAAACACTTAGAATTGTGCTTTACATCTCAAATGTACTATAGGTTGGAGTACAAACAGATACAAATTTTCCAGACAGTTAGCTTGCCCATGGTATCAGACATTTTAAAGGATATCCTTTGACCCAGCCATGACCCAGTCAAGTGTTTCCCAGGCGATTTAACCATGTGTGAAACATGTTTTCTAAAACATCAAAAACAAAACACACAAGGAATGATTTAAATCCGTTACATATACAAATGCAATATTCTTTCTTCTAAAAAAAATTGAGAAAAAGCTGTGTGAAGTTGCACAGATCAATTACTTTCCAGGTATATCTAAACTATAAAAACCTAAGAGCATTAAAAAAAAAAAAAATCCATCACTTTTTAAAAGAGTATCTTCTAGAAGAATTCACAGAAGGCAGTAAGGACCTAGAAGGGCAGACTGACTTTTAAAAAAGACTTCATAAATCTAAAGTCGTGCTGCGACCACTGTGTGTGTTTGGCCCCAGACCCACGTACCTAGGTGGCATCAGATTCTGCAATTCAGCAAAGCAAGAACCACGGACAGATTTCAAAGCATATGGACTCAGGCTCGTACTGCATGTTCAAACCTCCTTTCCATATGGAAAACGGGAAAAGAAGCGGCCCTATTTTCCCCTTAATCAGCATGTCCTCTGAGCACTGCTTCTGCAGGAAGGCAAAGCCTGAAAGCCGTGACTTCTCCTTTTGGGAGTTAAGTGGGGAGTCCATTTCAGACTGTCCCTCTTCGCATGAACAGGTGGGTGTCTCTGGAGCCATCCAGTTAAGCCAGCAATCCAAACGCCCAGAAAAGACCTCTCGGTCCTCAAGTACCCCGGGAAAGCACAGGAGAAGTTAAACAAGATGGTGCACGTGAGAAAACTCTGGACGGCAGAGTGGATCTTTGAGACACACACAGTAGCCTGGGGAAGGAAGAACACGGCAGGAAATGGGCAGGACCTAAATTCTCCAAGCTCTTTACATCACCCAAGTCACTGCCTACCTGCCACCACCATAGGATTCTCTGTGACCTACGGATGATGGGTGTTTTGTCCCACTAGGAACACAAACAAGGGAACGTAGAAAAAGGGGGATCGCGATGCTTTCATTACTTCAGTTAGAAAAGTCGAGTAAGAGGGATTCAGAATGCTGGAACCTTCCGAGAAAACCTATTTGCATAAAATGACAAAACTGTTTGCTGCCATCTGATTTCAAATCCATTTACTGGCCGATGATGCTGACACGAGTTTGAGTAAGCTTCGGGAGTTGGTGATGGACAGAGAAGCCTGGTGTGCTGCAGTCCATGCGGTCGCAAAGAGTCAGGCACGACTGAGCGACTGAACTCAACTGAACTGATGGTGAAACTGATGCTCCCCAAAGATACTTGCCTGAAGATAATTTGCTCCGAAAAAGGCTGGCATTGAAGGGCACTGTCTTTTCCCCTCATTCCACATCCACAGGGTCTCTGACAGCTTCCTCCTTGCTGTGGCTTTTCCTTCGGGGATTTCCTTTGAGCTTGTCCCTTCAGCCGGTGAACTCTCAGTAAAGGTTACTACTGATGCTTCTTCTTTTACTCCTCCTCGTCCTCTTCCCCTTCTTCCTTCTCCTTCTCTTTTATTATAATTATCATACTTATTATTATTGGGGCTTCCCTGGTGCTCAGTCAGTAAAGAATCTGCCTGCAGTGCAGGAGACCCAGGTTCCATCCCTAGGTTGGGAAGATCCCCTGGAGCAGGGCATGGCAACCCACTCCAGTATTCTTGCCTGGAGAATCCCATGGACAGAGGAGCCTGTTGGGCGACAATCCATGGGGTCACAAAGAGTCCAACACGATTTAGCAACTAAACCACCACACTTTTATTGTATAATATTACAGAGCCATTCAGTTCAGCCCTTTTTGCTCAAAACCGGTTGAGATCCAACACACAAACTATAACCCTTCCACAGTAATGATTCTATTCATGGATGTTTCAATGTTTCTAAAACATTAAAAAGAAACCACCACACTACAATGATCTAAATCTGTTACATATACTAATGTAATGTTCTTGTAAAAAAAAAAAAAGAGAAACTGTGTGAAGTTGCACAGATAAGTTACTTTCCAGATATATCTAAATTATGAAAATCCCAGAGCATTTTTTAAAAAATCACTGATGAATTCCAACTGGAAATGAGAGCCAGCACTGCTAACCACCCCCAAATACATGAAGACCTGACTCAAGAACACATCTTTCCTTTACAAGCTGCAGAAATGTCTTCAAATATTTTTCAAAGCTACTTACTGCCACTAACGAAGTCCCAAACAGTACCTGGAAACTGGATTTGGCATCCACTGTATTGTCACCATGTCCCCCTCTCCATCAGCCCTTCTCAGGACCACACTGGCTTCCCTCCCCTTCCTGGTTTCAGCAGAAGGTGCTGGAGAGAGCACAGGTCTAGTGTCAAGCACGCCTGATGGGAATCTCGCCACTTACACCCTGTCACCTCTCCAAATCTTAGCTTCTTCATCTATAAACAGAGATCTTAATAGCAACTCGGCAGAGCTGCTATGAGGAAGAAACAGATAAAGAGCAACTTCTATTAGGAGGAAAAGTATGAGATGAGTGCCTTGGTCTCCTGTAAAACATCCCCCAAGACATTCCGAAGAGCACAACCAGCATCCCACCTGATAGCAGAGTGGACACCCCAGAATTCCTCCCAAGGAGCAGGAGGGTCCCTGGAGTCTGTGTTTTGGAGCGTGAGCACCTTGCACAGTGCTGGCCAGGTTCCTCTTCCCAAACGTCTCATCACCTGGCTCGAAACTCTGCAGTGGCTCCACAATGACCAGTGAGTAAAATCTGGACCCACCAGAACTCAGCCCCATCCCACCTTTCTGACATCTCACCCGACTCATCCCTCCTACCATCTAAACTCCGCTGAAATGCACAGCTTCATGTACTTGAAAACAGGTACAGCTCTGGGTGAAGTCTTTGCGAGCAGGAACTGTCTCTTACTCATCTTCCCTAAAGATCAGGTACGGTCCTTTGCACATGAATCATCATGTCGTAATTACAGATTGATAATACAGTGGATGAACCCCTCCTGGAAAACCCACTGGGGCTGGGGATCGGGAGGAGAAAGCAGATGACCTGAAACACATGTTGTGATGATGGGATTACAATATTAACAAGTAACAAATAAGCCGGAGGGGGGGAGGAAGATTGCTAAAGCATGCAACCCCGAAAAAGAAAAATTGTACCATTTTCACATTTTTTGCATTGCAGGTGAACCAAGATAAGTATGTTAGCAAACTTCTGAATTACATTTATTTAACATTTCATTCAAATCAGAACCTTGTGAAAAGCTCTGTGGGGAATACAAAGCCAATCAGGACATGATCTTTGTCCTCAAAAAGGTTACATTATAACAACAGAGGCAGGAACAGAAAACACCCAGCTCTAAAATTAGGCATCCTAGAGAAACAAATCAAAGATGCCAAAGCTTCCCATGTTGAGCCTGAAGTTATAATACACTCCTCCAGGCTTGAACTCATCAACACAACTGATTCTTGGTTTCTTCTCTGTACTGGACTCACCTTGGTCATTTCATAAACCTGACGATCATAGGACTCTGAGCTTTTTGGAAGGCATTTTGTGGGAGTTTTACTAGATTACATCAAAGCCCAGAAGAGAGGGCTTCAAAGAAGAGGGGGCATCTGACGCGGGCTTGGAAAGGTAGGGGATCTCAGGCCTCAGGCGGAAAGGAAGGAAAAAACTTCCAAACAAAGGGAGCACAGCAACAAAGCAAAGGGCGGAAGCAGCGTGCTGGCCTGTCTGAACCATTAGTAATTCGGAGAAGCTATGCCCCAGGAAAAATGGGCGGATATGGGCGAGAAACAGCCGGAAGGCTCCCTGAGGCTGGCTGGCTAACAGAGAGACCTTTGTCCTTGCACCTTAACAAGGGTCCCTGCCGACTGGTGAGGGGGGAGACACCCTCACATACCCCCGGGGCACAGGCACACGTGGCTGAGGTGTCTACCACCTGCTGTCGGGACCTCGCTCCTCATTAGAATTAGAAAACACCGCACCGTTCGGGAGCCCCGTTGACTCTGAGGTCCCACAGAGGAGGTCTGTCTGGACAGGAAATGACAAATGGGAGAACTAGGTCAATCATTCCGAGTTAATTCATCCAGCGTTTCTTGAGTGCCGGGCATACCCAAGTTGTTCTGCTGAGCCCTCCCACGACGGTCCTCCCAAATTTATAATCAGCTCAACAAGGCAGTTGTTGATAATAAACCTGGAGCATATAACACAGAAGTATCTTGGGCCTTTGAATAAGACCTTCAAACGTAAGCAAAGAGCCCAGCACATATCCAATAAATGCTATCACTGCAGCCATTAACCTAGTTACGTCCTCTGCCCTGTCACCTGGTTATGCTGGCGGGGGGGGGGGGGGGGGGGGTCACATGCAGATGGGAAGAAGTCCCACTGGGTGCACCCATACACGCGGCTTCCCCCAGGCTTCCTGAGTAACTGAGGCTCGCCCCTAAGGTTCCATGAGCCAGCCCTTCCAGGCTCTTCCATCGTGCCACTCAGATAACACGCCAAGCGCACCGCGGATACGATGCCAACCGCAAGTCCCGCTGCGGAGATGAAGCCAGATCCAGTCACTCCTGGAGCCGCTGGGACGCCTCACCCTAAACACTTCTGCTGTGCCAAGTTCTGGCTTGGGGGCACCTGGGCCATCATCTTGGTTCTCTAACTTGAGTTTCTCATCTGTCTTAACAGCAGCAGTCTCTATCGCCCCCTCACTTAAGTATTGTGAACCTAGTCATCATAACTCCTCTCTCACTAAAAGCCAAATCAAAACACACAGAAGAAGATACAAAAAGTACCTTTGCATCACTTCCTCTTAGAAACATACAGAAACGTCTCTTAGACAGGCCTGGTTATTATCAAAAGCAGAATCTGGTCCTTCCTGCAGTGCCCGTGTATCTATGAATGAAAGGCATGCATCATTCTTAACCCTTCTATCTTCTCTTCAGCATGGCAGGCTCACAGCTCTGACCTCCAACTGCTAAAAAGTCACTACCTATATCATCTTCTAAAATGTAAGGAGTGGGGGGATGTTCCAAATCCCCAATAACCCTTCTCCCCCAAAACTTGCTCTATAACTCAGAATAAGGCCTTTCCTTGCTAGTAAACACAGGAACACATGCATTGAAGGACGTGTTCGTGCCTACCAGGAATGATCTTTGACACTCCCTTGACCCGTCTGCTCCCATCAAACAAGAGAACTCTCCATCCACCAAGAGTGAGTGGAAGGAATTTCCAACCCTTCATGGTTTTGTTCTTACTGCTCTTTCAACCAAAAGATGCCCTGAGCCCCCACAGGAAACTGGCTGAACCTGCCCTGTTCCTACAGCTGGTGGAAATGCAGTGAAGCTCGCCTCCACTGCCCTGGTCAAAGATAGAGCCCCTGCCAATTTCTTCTTATAGCCTTTGCTGTCGTGCTTCCATTAAGCACATCTTTTGTTCTTTTTGCTCCTACAGATAGTTATTTCCCTGCCTGTCTCTAAATGATAAGCTCCGTGAGAAGCTGGAATTGTCAATTTTGCATCTCTACACCAGCAGTCCAGAAACGTCTGTTGAAGGAATTAACTCTGCTGAAAGTTGTATTTAAAATATTTGTCTGCAGGAAGGAGTCTTCAACTTAACTTCAACATCATATTTGTTTTCATAGCTACTTGAGGCTAGTTTTATAGACTTTTTTCAAAGTCTGGGCCCCAAGCCTGAAGGGAATACAGATTTTTACAGCTATCTATCTGCTTCCCAATTATTTACAGTTCACTCTGAGTTATAATCCATATATGATCTTGTCAGGCTACATTAGTCAATAAAAACCAACTTCTCAAAAGGATTGAGTGAAGCAGAAAATTCGAGCAGAACACAAAAGTAAAGCAACAATAAATTTGCTACTGTAAAGTTGACATTTCACTGAATTTGTTGTCTACTATAGCTCTTATTAAGGACAAATAATATGGTTTCTCATTTTGTCGATTATTCACAATAAATACACAAATGCTTTCATTCATTTTCCCCAGCAGACTTGTTATAACAGTACTATTTTGCTTCATCTGCTCAAATGGTAGTTATCAAACCACTGCTGAGAGTATTATGTATAAATTTGCATGCCCCCAATGTTATTCTGAGGCTGCTTTTACTCAGTTTTATCCAAAATACCTCAAAAGTACTGAACCCTAGGGTCTTTTTATGAGCCCCAACTGTTGAAGGTACTTATATTAGTCAGAGACGACCATATGAGTAGTTGATACAATTAATTCACTACATATTCAAGCATTATGCTTCTTCTCTTACCAGAAATTTAGGATTCAAAATGTAACAGAAAAAAATCAACTCTTTACTACTGAGTTCAACAAAATGTACTAAGGACTTAGTCTGGCCACGTGACCCTGGGCAGGCTGCTTGATTTCTCCAGCTGTAAACATGAAGTACTCTTAGCTGATTCCCCATTTCAGAGTCCACTCTGATATAATTCATTCAGCATAATTTAACTCTTCAATAGGTGTTTTATCAGCTCTACAACATCTCAAAATATTTCAAATTCAAATTCTGAAAAATTTTCACTGGTTTTATACTACATGTTATATACATACTGTAACAAGGGAGAATCTTCTTTGTTTTCAGACCATACTAGTATTTCAGAGCGTATCTTTTGAGCTTTCAGACTAGACTTTGGCACCCATAAAATAATGACTTAATCCTATAACTCAACAACAACAAAAAGCAACCAGTTCAAAAACAGGCAAAGGACTGGAAGAAACATTTCTCTAAACAGGATATACAAATGGCCAAGAAGCATGTGGGAAGATCCTCAACATCACCAGCCATCAGGGAAATGCAAATCAAAACCACAGAGACAGTCAAACACCAGTTAGGATGGCTATTACCAAAAAAATTCAAGGGAAGAAATTCTGGCTAGGATATGGAGAACCTGGAACCCTTGTGCATTACTGATGGGAATGTAAAGCGGTACAGGTGATATGGCAAACTTCTCAAACTTCTCAAAAAGTTAAACCTAGAATGACCCACTGGACTGTAAGAATTGAAAGCGGGGACTCAAACAGATACTTCTTACAGCAGAGCTCACACCAGCATGACTCACAATAGCCAGTGGTAACGACAACCCCGAGGGCCCATCGAGAGATGAATGGATCAATCTCAGTCTTTAAAAGCAAAGACATTCTAACACATGCTCCAATGCTGGATGAACCTGAAAAGCATCCTGCTGAGTGACGTAAGCCGGGCACGAAAGGACAAATATTGTCTGATGCCACCTGTATGAAGTACCTAGAGGAGGCAAGGAGAAGGGTGGCTGTCCGTGCAGAGGGAGGTGGGTTTCTATTTAATGGGTACAGAGTTTCTGTTTGAGATGATGAAAAAAGGTTCTAGGAAAGGACAGTGCTGATAGCTGCAAACACTGTAAATGAATTTTATGCCCTTGGACTGTATACTTACAGATGTTTATAATAGGAAATTCTGTGTTATGTAACTTTTACCATAGTAAAAAAAAAAAAAAAAAATGACCAGACGCATTCATGAACTCACTGCTTGCTGTCACTGTTTCCGTGAGCCCTGTCGTGGACAACACTTTACTTCCAGGTAACCTGAAGGGAATCTACTGACCACATATACACATGCACAAAAAAGGATGGATTTTCAAAATTGAATATGGGCCAATTTCCCTTTCAGGGTGATGTCATCTCAAGCCATGTGAGGTATGTGAGGAGCGAGGTTCTCCTGGCTCAAACCTCCAAGGAGGGATTCTGAGCTGTGTGTCAGCAGCAGCACGGCCAGTTCCAGTCTGCCCTCAGAGGGGAGCGGAAGTAGAAAGCGGAGATAACCATCAAGGCTCAGACACTTCATGACAAAGGACAGCAGACAATGGCAAAGCAAGGAGGGAATGGAGAAGCAAGGCGCCAAACCCAGGGAGAGAAAACGGTAGAGAACCAGCCAGAACAATGAAACAAGACCTTGTTCTACGCCTGTGATAAGCTTTACTGAGAATCTGTCCCTAAGAAAATAAAATAGCTGGCCCCAAAACGTGCCGCCCCCGCACTGTGGTCTCCCAGACAACCCGAGACGGTGCTGGGTGGCCCACTGATGATGCAGACACCGCAAGTCACTTCTTTAACCTGAGGTCTTGGCCGCCCAGACCAAGGCTCCTCACTGCAGGGAACACATACCATCTGCCGAGCTCACTCAGTTCCAAGCTGAAGACTTCTCTACCTTTCTATACCTTCTCTCCCGACATGGAGTCAGAACTGAGTACATAACTGTAGAGTAAACAGCAACTGGATGAATGATCAAAATTGTCCACTCCTTCGTTTCAGGGTCCAGACCGAAACTGCCCAGACTGCAACCCGAATTGCACCTTGACTTTGAGAGAAAAAACAAAAACGATGCATTCAAAGCACCTGTAAGTGAGGCAAATAAATAAACCCTCTCCTATAATATTTTAAACTCACCCTGACTTCCTGAATCACCAGGAGAGCTATACCCCAAAGGGGAAACAGCAGTTCACCCACATTGCCTCCTGGGACCTTTGGACTTCGCTTCTATAACGGAGAGAAGAAAGGGGTGCCATCCGTGTCAGTCCTCAGGGCCACCGAGAGCACGCCACGAACCCAGGGCATCCCCTAGGGCCACCAGCTTCTCATCTCATTTCTCTGTCCCCTCATCCCTGAGGACCTTGACATTCCAAGCCAGCTCAACAGTGCACACGAGTGAAGTTTTCCCATATGAACAAAATCCCAACATCCCCCCAAAGAGTCAATCAAGATTTACCTCAGGATTACGATTTTAAAGTGAGATTATACTTTCCTGTTCTTCTGTCAGTTGCAAATCCCCAAACCTACTAGAATTCACTTAAAACTCATCTACAGTGTTTTCATTGGAAGAAAGCAATCAAGAAAGCTCTGACCCGCTGAGCAGCTGGGAATTTCTTTGCTGAAGGTTTGGTTTAGTCTTTATTTTTCTAGCTGCTGGCCCTGCTAACATGATTCAGTGAAGGTCGTATTTAATCTCACAGAGAAAAGCTACCTAAGCAGTTCTTAGGTAAGGCTTCAGGAAAAATAAATTGCCTGGGCTCTGTGGCTACGTCTGTTGCTTCTCCCCAACAATTACAGTCAGAGAGGACAAAATGAAGGCTACTGTTAAGATACCAGGGCTTGACTTCAAAAGAACTTCCCTGCCTATAAGTTATGGGCTGAAAGTTTGCTAATAACAAAGTTATTATTAATAACTAACCCACCAAGAAAGTAGCAGCTCCCAAATGTATACCTCTGGTTTCTCAGCAACTAGAGCTTATTTACATGTACCGGAAGGTATTACTATCAGCATTAGAACATAAATGTCAGAGGAATCGAGTGATAAGATTTCTGTAAAGGCCTCGGTCCAAAGGAGAAAACCAGACCATTTTTTCCACCTTCTGGATATTGAACTCCTTAATACAAAGTGATAACTGCTAACGCAAAGTGACAAATCCCAGGGTTTCCGGCCTGCATACATATACCACCAGGTTTGTAACACAAGAGAGGTCTGGCCCATCCATCTTGAGCTGGAATCCAGCCTTCGGAGCTAACCTTCGCTCTCGGGCTGAAAATCAAATCAACAAATATTTACCCAGTGCTTACTGCATATCAAGCACGGGTGGGGAATGCAAGGAAATACGACAGGATCCCAGGTCTCAGATAACCTGGTCAGGGAGGTGTTGCAAACGGGAAAATCCAGGGAATCAACGTTTTTCACAGCACTTCAAAAGGGTGGAAAATATTCAAGGTGTTTGGGACGATGGCCAAAGGAATGGCACCCACGGTGTGTTGCTTCTGAAGAGATTCAGAGCATCTTATTATTTCAAGAGAAACTGGGGTTATGTTAAGATGAGAGGAGGTAGGGTTGGCGGGGGACACACGGGGAGACGCGGTTATAACCAAATAAGTGCTCTAACTCTCCTTTTTTTCCTGGTTCTTTTAGATTGAGTCGCTGTATTTCCCTATATTTCTCTTCACAACTTGCTTCATTTCCTAAGTCCTACCCGGTCCAATATGGTAGCCACCAGCCATATGGCTGCTGCAACCTGGCCAGACTGAATTAACATGTACTGAAGGTATAAAAGATAACCGTGGATTTTGCAGAGTCAGCATGAAAAAAAGTAAGTAAATGATCTCATTAATAGTTTTATGTTAATTACATGTTGAAAGGATAATTTTCTGGACACACTGGACTAAATAATAGGGCATTAAAATTAACTTCACCTACTTCTTTTGGGGCTTCCCAGGTGGGAGACACGGGTTCAATCCTTGGACTGGGAAGATGCCCCGGAGGAGGAATGACAACCCACTCCAGCATTCTTGCTGGGAAAATTCCACGGCCAGAGAAGACTGGTGGGCTGTAGTTCATGGGGTCCCAAAGAGTCGGATTTGACTGAGTGTCTGAGCATGTGCTTCTTTTTACTTTTCTAACGTGGCTACTAGAACATTAAAAATTATACATGTGGCTCACATTCTATCTGTATTAGATAGTGTTGTCCTAATCAATATTCTTTTTTCTCAGCTGTGCTTTGGCATTCTCCTTCTAAACCCCTAATGGTTACACCCAACCCCAGTTTCATAACCCATCTAAAAAAACCTCTCCCATGTCTATAAAGGAATCAAAACTATTCTAAAAATTTTTCCAGACACAAATTCCAGATTTGGAGGCTTCTTCAGTTATAGAAAGTCAGAAAGTCTCAATCATACTCCGATTGAGACACACAGAGTGTCAATCCCATTTAGAATCTCCCCATGGAGAATCCCATGGGGATTTGTAAAGTTTGCTATGTGGGGAAAATAAAACCTCCCGCATTTCAGGGCTCCTGTGAAACAGCCAGGCCACCTGTGACACAGGAACCAACAAGGTACAAAGACAGTGTACATAAGACAGGGCAGGTTGCATTCACTTCCCCTCGAAACAGTTTATTCTTCACCTACCACAAGAATCGGATCTCTAGCCACTTGTCTAAACTAACTGCTCTGCTCCAGAAGGATAATCAAACTTCTCTAATCTTCTCAAGAGGGCCAAATGGTTACAGCCTTGACTAGGTTCCTGGGTTAAGTTTGCAGGGTCTCAGGAGGCCCTACCTCTCTAAGCATGTACATTTCAAAAGGGTCAAAGCCATGACCTCACGGACACCTGTAGTTGTAATAACCTTATGTTCCAAAAGGTGAGGATGTTGACTCAGAAGAGGAAAGGAGCAGAGGGTTCAATCCCTGGGTCAGGAAGTTTCCGTGGAATAGGAAACGGCAACCCCCTCCAGTTATTCTTGCCTGGGAAATCCCACAGACAGAGAAGCCTGGTGGGCTACAATACATGGGGTCGCAAAGAGTCAGACGAGACTGAGTGGCTGAGTGCGCACACCATCTCTCTACCCACCCGCCTCCCCCCCACCCCGGACCATTGGCAGCGGAGAGGGATGGTCGTTCTGATGTCGTCTATGGAAGGTAATCCACACCCAGGTTCCACCAGTTTCCAATGGTATCACTTCAAGGTATGGGGGCCAACACCGTAGCATCTCTCTGGCTGCTGACCTGGTTGTAAAGATCAAGAAAGAACTCTCGCCTCCTACCCCCTTGTCAGGTGCTTCTGTCACATACACAGAGGGCACATCTGTGAAGCGGGTAACATCTCAGACCCTCCACAGTTGCTGATAAAACAATGCGTCCCAACCTCCCAGAGGAACCATCCATCTTGGTATCTTGAAGCCGTAAGAGCTGAATCAGGACAAGGGCATATCTAGATACTCACTGGCTGGGAAAGCTCTGATTCTAGAGCCTGGCTCTGTACTTTAAGGCAGAGAGGGCCTGGGAATGGCCAAGCTCATGAACAACACCCTCCTTAGCAACATCCGATTTACTTGTCCTCATCCACATTTACCAGGGATGAGGTTAAAGGGGACACTTCAGAGTCGTCTTGAGAATATTTTTCTGGTTATAAAAGTAATTGTGGTGTTGTATTAAATCTGGGGGAGAAAGCCAAACATCCATAAACACACCATCCAAATGTTTCCTTCCAGTTTTTTTTTTTTAATGATATATATACAAACACACACACGTTTTAAAAACGAAATTAAGGTCACAGTTGAAAATCCTCTTTTTCTCCATTCAAAATACACCCCAAATACCTTCCCATCATTAAACACAAAAGCATGAATTTTATCAGCTATCTGTACTCAGGGCCTGGTGCGCTGTACCGCATTTAAATGTGCTCCTATTGTTGGGGATTTAGGGTGTTTCCGAGTTCTCAGTATAACAGAAGTGAACAGTAAACATCCCTGTACATAAATCTTTGTTCTGCTTCTTGTCACTTCACATCTGTAGGTTCCTAGAAGTGGGATTACTGGAACAGAGAGCTCAACATTTTTAAGACATTAAGTGTACACAGCTTAACTGTATTCCAGAAAGTTTATTTCAAAGTACAATACCCCAGCTACAGTACCAAGCGCTTAGTTTCCAAACTATAGTGACCGCAGTACCAGCGATGGCATCCATAGCTCAGTCTTAACCCTGTGCCGATTCTCTTTTCAGGACTCCCTACTTACCTCCTACAACCTGGCAAAAATAAAAGAGCAGCAAGGAAGACGAGCATGGGGGAGGGGACAGCTTAAGGGCTATGACAGTACTGCTGATCCATTTCATCAACATGTTATCTTCTTTGAGGGGGCTGTGGTTGCCTCTAAAGGTAACTGAGTTTGAGTCTTAAGGCCTCAGGTCAGGGCACCAATTCCTCCATCCTCTCTGGCTCCAATACCACCTCTAACGTGGTTTCAACCATGCCCAAAGGGTGACTACTCACAGCCTCCTGTTTACTTGTCTAAAGTTGGCCATGCCTAGTAATTTGATCCCCCAGGAAAAAAAAAAAAAGGGCCAAACTCCAAAGTTAGAAGTGGAGGGTCCTCTAGCATTTCAACTTGTTCTGCATTTGCTATCAATTAACTACCAGCTTGTCTCTTTACTTGCAAAAACGTCTCAATGACATTTGTGGCAGACACAAGGTCTACCTGTCTGACTCCCTCTTCACTCTCTCTCACTCAACAATTCAAGAGGCAATAATTTTCTACTCTACACCTTCATCTCTTTTTTCATCACCTCATTCCCTCAACTGTCACCTTCCCCACTCATACTCTACCACCACCCCCCCCACCCATGGACACCCTAATCAGGTGCCAGGACGCCCTGGTCCACCACTGTCATTGTTCTCATCCCCTTCAATAATTTTAGGGCAAGGAGCATGGGAAAAGCTCTTCAAAAGTAACACGTTAGATATGACTTGAAACATGTCTGTAGCTTCTCCTCACTCAAAACATCAACCTCATGACGGGAAAGTCCGCTGGATTCTAAGCTCATGGGGCCAGGAGCACGTCTTCTATCTAGAAGGTATTTCTTTGGCTCCTGCAAAAACCTGACATCTGTAAGCTCAAAAAGAATAGATGAAATGGGAAGCTCATCTTTCCTTTGATCACATTAGGTGTGTGAGTATCAAATGCTCTTACACAGACAGCAACGGATTGCTAAGGATGCTGGAAAAGAAATTATTCATGAAACCGACAGAGCAATGGGTTAATCTCAAAAATGTTTAATCAAAACTGGACTGGCTTTTATCACGCAGAACTCTAAAGCAAGGTATTTTGTTGAACTAAATTGGCCTTGCCCCTGATATAAAAATGCTTAGAACCAGAAAGAACGACACAGCCTTCTCATCTCATAAGTGTGGGGCTACAAGGTGTGCACACAGGGCATGGGACATACGGAGCCGTATTGCCTGACTCGTTCTTTCTGGCTCATTAAAGCTGAATACTAAACTGATAAGGGGGAATATAAGCCACCGATAAGGGGGAATATAAGCCAAAACAGAAACAAACAACAAACAAACCCATGACTCTGTGGCCTTCCTAGAGAGAGACAGGCTCATGAAACACAATGCTCCTCTGCTTGTTCAGAGCCGAAAATTCAAAATATCACAACCATACTACAGATCCCATTTCTGTATGACAAGCAAGGTCAAAGTGGGCAGAGTCAATGGGGAGGGGCCACAGATTACCTATTCAAAGAGCTGCCTAAAAGGTGGATAACAAGTTCCACCTGCTTGCTGTCCTCGTCCTGCATAGCCTGACCTGGGAGCCAATGAAAAATACATGAAGAGATTCGGCCCTGCGAAGAGACCCTTGATTCAGTGGTTCTCTGCCTTTGCTCTGGCCCACACACCTGAGGGATAGGGATCCTGGACACCCTGGTCAATGTCAGAGGCTTACTGGGGGGGTGGGGGGAGGGATTCTCAACAAGGAAGAGACAAGGAGAGGAAAGGGCTTGAGTCTCAAATCTGAAGGTCTGGGTGGTTTCTAAAAGCCCCCTCCTCTCCATGATTCTGATACACATAAGTCCCATCCCTCAAAGAGGATAGAACCATGCAGCCCCATCTTACAGATAGGAAAACTAAGGTCCAGAAAGGAGAAGTGAGTGGAGAGTTAACAAAAGAACTGAAAGTTCTGAGGCTCTTTGAGTCCATGCACCTTCCACTATCCAGCGTCTTGGACATAGCTAGCTGTCAACAGATATTTAATAAGCAAATGAAATAAGGACCCAACGTTTGCATTCATTTAACAAAATAATCCCCTCGGTTACTGCAATGGTTCATATCCTGGGGTCCCTGGACCCCCAGCAGAGCTCAAAGTTACTGATGGGGGGGCAGAGGAAGATGGCAGCTAGTTTCCGAACCTCAGAAGGTTCAACAGGACTAACAGTTTATCTAAGGAATGGCTGCCCAGGCTGCCTACAACATGGAGTTTCTCTGCTCTGGGTTGGAATTGGATTATCTATATTTGCTGATGCTGGTTCTCAGGTCAACCACGATTTCTAACTGCAGTGTGTTTCTGAGGAATAAAAACAGGCCCATAAAGTCTTCCTAACTAAACACAATCTGCTTCAGAGGCTGTTTGTCAAAAGATGGAGCTGTTAAGATGGGAAATCATTTTAAAAGCATCTTTGGAGGAAAAACTGCTGGTGACTATGGGTCTTCTGGAGGGGTCACCACCCAGCCTCAGATACCTGCAGGCTTGATTTCCGTATTGCCTTTGGTATTTTATATAAAATATTGGCTTTGGGTTTAAATCTGGATCCTATAGATAACTTAACATTCTTTGGTGAAAAAAAAAAATCAAGATTTAATCAAATCTCATCACTCCCTTTCTCACCAGCCACCCCCACTATGAGGGCCACTGCTTGACCCTGCCTTGGGCATAAATTATAGCCGAATATTGATCACACCCAGGCCAAAAGTAGGGCATGAATGGGGTGAACAGGGACAGAGGCCCTAACTTCCAACCCCTGTACTCAAAGGAACATGTGTCCCACACAGACCAAAAGAAGAACTGGTTTTACTGCTAAAAATAACAGACATTTCCCAGCAATGTATGTTATTTATATATACCCCTTTATGTATTTTATATCTATTATAAACATACCATCTATTACATTTATTTTCACATATGCTATCACATATTATTTCACATATATAGTGTCAGGTACATAGTGAGCATCCAATAAATGCAAGTTAACTGACTTGCTTTGAGGATGTCATAGTGGGCCTCCCCTAGGGGAACAGTGGTTAGGACTCTGAGCTTCCACTGCAGGGGGTTCAGTTTCCATCCCTGGTTGGGAAACTATGATCCCACATGCCCTGTGGTACGGCCAAAAATAATAAAGATGTTATAGCAAAAATTAAAGTCAGTTAAGAGCATATCCGTAATAACAGATAATGAAGAGTCTTCAGCAACGAGGAAGAAAATTCACACTAAAACACAAGACCTTGGAAAGGATTTTTCTTGATATAAGGAGGGAAAATACACTGGTCCAATCATTTTTACTTCCATATCATTTGGTCTCCATGGACACCATCTAACTTTTGACAGAAAAAAACTTACTAACAATATCAGATGTCTTGTTAAAGATTTTAATGCTCTACATAAAATAGTTATTCTGTATTTAATTCCTTACCATTCTCTATATTCTCTCAGAACAAGTAAAATCACTTCTTACTGAAAATTCTCTAAAAGAAAGTCAGTGTTTAACCCACAGTCATGATTCCCTGACTTGTAAAGTTAGGAATGCATAGGAATGCATACGTGGTTAGTCGGTCAGTCCCATACGACTCTTTGCAACTCCATGGACTGTAGCCCCCACAGGCTCCTCAGTCCAGGGGATTCTCCAGGCAAGAATACTGGATTGGGAAGTTAAGAACGATCTGATAGAATTCTGCAGGTGAATGCCTTACGCATTTGTAGACTGCTGTAACTTACGCAACCTTCTTTCAAAACAGTATCTCATTTGTTCCCAAAAGCAACCCTATCAGATATTCAGTTACATTTGACTATCACCTTTCATAGAACTCACCCCTAAAGGTACTTACTGTATTTATTTTTTGGCTAGGTATCGTCAGCTCACCAACTAGAATGCAATTTCCCCAAAAGGTAAAGAAACTCCCTTCCTGTTCTCAGTTAAACCCACAGAACCCAGCACTGTGTCTGGGGCATGGTGAATGAATGTTCTATGAATACTTATTAAATGAATAAAGTCCCTTATCTGCGTTAAGCCTTTTTCTGGTATGAAGCACATAACAGAACCATGTCCCCGATATCCCATTTAGAGTTCACTGGTCTGTTCACTATCAAAAGGAAAGTTTCACAAAAGTGCTCTAAAAACAATGAAGCTTATATGCCATGACACCAAGAATAAAAGAACAGTGTCCTTGCAGACATGACAAAATTGATGCACATCAAACTCCCCAATGGTAAATGCCCAAAGTTTTAAAGTTTCCACTACTAAGTTCAAACACCTTGAACTAGCTTTGGTATACTGAATATCTGCCTAATAAAGTATACGGGAAAGCAGAGGAAGGGAGAGACTGGGTCATGGTTCCTGGAGCTGTCAGGACTTTGGTTCACCATATCCGTCTCCAGTTTAGCCACAAACCCCTAGTTTGAATTATCATGACACTTTGACAGGTAAGTCAGTCTGAAGTGTGCAGAATTATCTCTAACTTTTCAAGGACAAAAGAAAAAAAACAACTCATTTAGAATGAAAAATGTAGATGTTTAATATTAAGAAGCAGTCACAAATCAGAACAGACAAGAACTCGGATCCAGAAGGCCAAAATCTAACTTCTTACACAACAGGCTGTTATAAATTATAACCATTCACTAATTATAGTGAAATTCTGGACTTTGCCCCATCAATCAATACATTTTTCAAGGTATTAAAAAATACCACATGAAGTCCTCTACTGAAGTTTCCTTAGAAAACACAAGTTTTTCCAGGATTTTGTCCTTTCCCTCTCCGAAAAAGGAGTGATAGGGGTGGGGTGAGAAAAACCTGAGTTCGGGTGCATGAAGGTAAATAGGGGTCACCTTCCAGGTCGTGGCGAGGAGCGTGCCTAACGTCAAGACCATCTACCTTCCCTTCCAGATTGTCACCAGGCCCTTCTCTGTACCTGCCCTTAAGCACCAAAAAGCAAAGCGCACGCTGCTGAGTCCTCAATGTTATCTGCAGTCGGTCTGAAAACTCATAAACGAATGCAGGCTTGACAGCAACCTTGGTGATTCCTGAAAATCCACAACAGGAAATGTAACTCTCCTCCACCCTCCCTCGCCATTCATCAAAAGCAGACCGAGTCACAGCGACGGGGAGGCCGGTGGCACAGGGAAGATGCCAGCACTCTTCGGAGCAGA
Source organism: Ovis aries (assembly GCF_016772045.2). Classification (NCBI taxonomy): domain Eukaryota; kingdom Metazoa; phylum Chordata; class Mammalia; order Artiodactyla; family Bovidae; genus Ovis; species Ovis aries. Next base: position 14,132,801 of record NC_056079.1, read on the forward strand.
GGACCGGGCGCACTACCGATGCCCACACTGGAGGGAGGAAGGGAGGGAGGAAGCGGGGAAAATGTCCCCAAGTTCCAAACACTATCCTTTAGTGGCAAAGACGACAGAAAACCACGCCGCCAGTACGTGGCCACCTCCACTGCCAGTGCCAAGGGTCACATTTACAGCGATGACCAGGGGTCCCGCCGACGCCGGCTGACCTCGGCGCCTCGCCAGGTGCCCGGAAGGCTGTTTATGCGCCCGGCTCCGGCTGCCAGCCTCCTTCCCGCTTCTTCCCCTCTAAAGGGGTAGGGGGTGAGGGCGGCCCACACAGCCACACCTGGGGCCCAAACTGAGATGCCGGTGCGTCCTGGGGGCGGGGCGGGGGGGGGACGACGGTGAGCTGCGTCCTGAAACCCTTTCAACTTGCAAAAGGCTGCCCGAGCCCTCTCAGAGCCGGTTCCCTGGCACCGCGAGCGGCCGGGCGCCACGATGGGCCGCGGCGGGCATCGCTTGGTGGGCAAGCCCGGCCCGCGAGGCGGAAAGGAAGTGGCGGCCACGGCTTTGCACCAACCACGTTCGGCCGGCTGGCGAATGCCACTCTGCGCCCCGAGCGGGGTCGGAGGGCGCGGGGCGGGCACTCGCGTCCCCACCCCGCCGCCGCCCGCGCCCCGGAACCCCCTGGGGACGCCGGCACCCCCTGCCCCGGGCCTGCCAGCGGGGCGCCGCTCGGTCCCCGGAGGCTCCCCGCCCCCACCTTGCCCGCTCCGTAGCCGAGGCGGGTCAGGCCGAGCGCGCGAGGCCGGCCCGGGGGGCGCCCGCGGGGACCCGGAGGCGCCCGGCGCTAGGCCGCGGCCCGGACCGCTGACCCCTCCCGGGACTCGCCGCCCGAGCCGCCCCCCCACCACCACGCCAGCCCCGCGCGGGGACAAGTGCAGCGACAAAGCCCCAGGGCCAGGCCGGGCGCTAGCCGGCGGGAAGGAGGACGCCGCGTCCCTCCCGGGCGGTGGCGGCAGCGGCCCAGCCCCCAGGAAGCCGGGCGCGCCGGCCAGGCCCCGCGCGCAGCCCCGATCGGAGCCCGGCCCCCGGCCGCTGGCACCCGATGCCCGCGACCCTTCCCCGAGCCCCGAGGGTGGGCGAGCCCCGGGGACTGCCACCGGGCGCCCCATCAAGTTTCCTTCGGCCGCGGCGGGTGGTGCCTCTCCCGGCCCGGGCGCGGGGCGCAGGCTGCGGGCGGACGGCGGGTTCCTGCCTATTTACGCCAGAGGCTGCCTGGAGAGAGGCGCCGCCGCCGGGCGCAGAGAACGACCCGCTCCCGTCCTTCGGATCCCGTGGCGCCGGCATCTGTAAACACACACACACACACACACACACACACACACGCACAGACATGCACGCGATCATGTTGTTTTTAAAAGGAGGCCCGACTCCAGCGGACCTGCTCCCCCACAAACAACACCTGGGGCGCAGGATCGCACAGAGCAGGTCTGTGTCCATGGAGCCAGCTCTCCGCATCTGCAAATCCAAAAGTGAAATTAAACCTCCACCAACCTCCTCCTCCTCCTCCTCCTCCTCCTCCTCGCAGCCTCAGCAGCAGCAGCAGCAGCAGCAGCAGCAGCAACCGAACCTGCTTCCCCTAAAACCAGATGATCCATAACAGCGCCGACTGTTCCTCCAAAAATCAGTATTAATATTTATGAACCTCAGCATTTTCCGTCTGCAAAACATCGTGTCAAACCATCAGGACGCGCGCGCACGCACACACACACACACTCACACACACATCCCCTCCAGTCCTCCTAAACATGCCCTCGAGAAAAACACACACGCATAGTCCCGACTATTATTTGAAAAAAAATGTTACCTCTCAGTGTGCTTTTTTCACGCTACCAATACAATTCCGCAAGGCTTAAGTGTTGCTAGGGTGTGTGAAATGGAAATGAAAGCCCGTCAGTTGAATAATCGCAGGAGCAAAACTAAAAGTTACTCCCCGGCTTGCCTGAGAACAGTCCAGATCGAAAGCAAAACAAGGAGAGGAAACTGCGAAGCGCCGAGGCTGGAAATCCCCCCGCCCCCCGCCCTCCCGGAGCCTGGCTCGCTCCAGCCCGCCCTCCGCGCTCCCCCCGCCCGCCCCCCCGCTCCGCCCTCCTCCCTCCGCCCTTCCTCCCCAGTGTTTGTTTCAAGCTTGTGCAACCGGGAGGTGCAGGCGGGGGGAGGCCGCGAGCCGCCCGGCCGGGAGGTGCGGAAGTTCGCCGCCGCCGCCGTTCATTGGCGGGCAGCGCCGCTTTCATCATTTCTCAGAAAAGTCAATTTCATTTTCACTTCCCCACATCGCGGCCGCGGGAGCAACAAGCGGCTGTTCGTGAGTGTGCCGCCCGCGCACCCGGGCGTTCAAACCACTCGAGCCGGGGGGTCCGGGGGCGAGGGGCTCCGGGGGCGCCAGCTTGGGCTCCAGGCGTCAGCTGGTTGGCGGCAGGAGGGGAAAGCAGGTACCCTACCGACTCCCCATCCTAAAGGGTGACCCGAAGGTCGGGAAGGAGGGAGCAGGCTGGCGGCTCGTGGAAGCAACGCTCTTGCCATCCCGTCGGTGGGGCAGGTGTTTACAGCCTCTGTTTTCCGAGTGAGTAAAAGTTCACTTTGTAACACTGCCCACTGCCAAGGAACACAAGGAGCAATGAACTGACAAGACAGCATTATTTAGATACTAGTGCACTACCTGGGCCAAGCGGCGCGTCCTTAACCTTATTTAAACCCTTATCAGTAGCTGAGGGTGTAACCATTTGAGGGGCTGCTGTCCTCTGGGACCCTGTCTGGGGGCGATAAGGAAGGCCCTCCCCTATAAGTTCCCTGCCTGCAGCTAAGATGGGCAAGGGTAAGAGCGGATTTTCCTGAAAGATGTCTCACTGTGGCTGGACCAGGAGGCAGGTTTGTACTGGAGTACTTCCAGCCAGGTTCCGATTTGGCCTCTTTAACTTACTACCTGCATTCCCCAGTCAAGTTGCTTAACCTAAGGCCTCAGTCTTCAATGCCCTGAAATGGGGATGATTTAGAGGATGCAAGAATACAGTGCTGCACCAGTTCCCTTCAAAGGGTGTTAGCTCAGACTAACACAGTTCACTTGGGACCTGTCGCTTTGGGGTCCCTTGCTTTGAAATATAGATTATCATCTAGTTATACCTGTTCCTTCCCCCACATGCCTTTTCTTTGGCCTTCTCCCAAATATCTCTCCCCTCACACAGGAAGTCCCTTCCTAGGAGGCCATAGCTACATATGTGTAAATACTTATCTAAAAACATAGCTCCAGCAGTCCTCTTTCACAGAAGTATTGAGCTCTACAGATGGGTAAAACTAAGTATGCACGTGTGGTGAGGAGAGGGGCGGGTTTAGGATTCTGCTTTGTGGCTGTAGTCCCAGAAATAGATCTGCCATACTCTGTTACTTTTTATCCCCTCTGATAGAATACTATTTGCTACAGTCACTCACTTTCTTATTTCATAAAGCAATGACTGTGATAGATGATTAGAGTAACTATATACAAACTCTGTAGAATTTTTGTCACTCTTTACCCACCCCGTGGACCCAAGCAAGCAACCCCGTGGTCCTTAATGTTTTCCTTCCTCCCATCACACCACCCATCATATGCACCTGTTGATGCTGATCCCAAATATCTCTGGCCCCAGCCCCTCCTCCACCCCTCTGCATCGCCTTCACTCATTTATGGCAGTGGCCTGGGGACCAGGCTTCCCGCTCGAACTTGAACTCGTCCGGGTTAACAGCCAGGTTAAGCAGAAAATCTACTTCAGGTGAAGCACGATGCCAGTCCTAACCCCGCCCCTCAAAAATTTCTCCACGGCCCTCAGAATAAAGTCCATATTATTTTCAAGACCTAAAAAGCCCATTAGAATCTGACAGTAGACCTCTTTTCCAGCCTCATCGCCTGCTACTGTGCCCCACACCACTCCCTTGTCAAACCAGCTTCCATTCCTTTTGGTAAAACAGCAGAGCCATCCTCTTGTTCGGCGTTTTATCCTCAGGGTAGTGCCCAGCACAGAGGCACTCATCTGCTTAGGAACTTATAGTCGTTTGCCCTTGGTTCTCAGAAAATACTGTAGACTTTATCAGAGTATTTTTAATAGAAATGTAATCTATATTTGTTGTGCAGAATACAGAAAAGTTGAAGGAAGACTATGACACCTGCAATTTTACCAATAAGGAATAGACCTGAAGATATTTTCATGTATGTCCTTTTAGTAATTTTTGTAAAGAACATTTCTGTTCAGCATCTCTGTATCATTTAATAATTGCCATAATGCGGCCTGATGCCTGTGTGACATCCTTCTGTCCTGTTTTACTGCTTTGCTGGTTCCTCCTCTGCTGCCAGCCCCCTAAATTACGGTGTGCTGAGACAGTCTAGCCTTGCTGCCCCCTCCTGTTCTCTCATTCTACATGCTTCCTCTTGGAGTGCTCTTGCCTACACCCAAAGCTTTAGATATCACTATTTGGTGATAACTCCAAAATCTATAACCTTCTGAGCTCTGGGTGCATTTACCTTCTAGATGTTCCTTGGGTGCAACAAATTATTTATGTCCCAACTAAACTCATAACATTTTCCCCAGCCACCATGTATTTGTTACTTCATTAACCAGCCAGGAAATGGGGAAGCATCACCAACTCCCATCTTTCCTGAGTCCATGGAACTTCCTGGGGCATGAGTAGCGTTTCTAATTTCCAGGCCCCTAAACTCACAAACCATAGGATGGATTTCACTCTGTTCTTATGCTCTTGAAGATTATGATTACAGACCCAAAATGTAAATATGACCCCTAAATCCACATGGTATTTGTATATAGGGTCAAAAAATATTTTTAGCCTTTTGATGAGATGCATAGAGTCATAAACCTCTGTGGGAAATGAATCAATATAGCAAGTATAACTGTTTTGAAAATCTCTGGGAAAGGTAGTTTTTGCCATGCGAAAGAAATCTGACCAAACATCTGATCTAAAGCAATAAATGTTGTTTGAGCAGTCTAACATAATGTAACTAGAGTGAGCTCCTGAGTGAGGTTTGTTTATGTCTCACCTGTGGATTGGAACATCCTAAGATCATCTGTCTGGATGGATCAGGACTCATTTCAAGGGAGTCGAGAAAGGACAATGATGACTTGGCCGTACAGCAGTCGATCTTTCCATGAATGAAACTTAAAGATACAGTCAAATGGGTTAATTTATTTGTTCTAATAAATGAGACTGATTTGATAAAATAATCATTTAAGTAACGAAATTTATTGAGTGCCCAAGAACTCTTCTTATGAACATAACAAATGAAAATCTCTGCCATCCAAGAAGTTTTGTTACAGTCTAGTAAATTGGAATGTTAATTTCCATTGTATCATCCTGGTAATGGCCCGGACATCACCTCCAGCTATTATCACGGTCTTTAGAACTGTACGTTAAAGTTACAAGCATAGGCTATGATGGCATGCTAACTAGAGGGCTAAGTACTTAGAGCTGTGATTAAATCAGCGGCCCCCCCCCCATAACTCTGCCAGTTGATGCCCTAATTTTTCCCACGGTATCACTAGTACCACTTCTGTCCTGGCCCCCGAGACTCTCTTGCATGTTGATAGAATTCAGCAGAGGTTATAAACTCATGGAAAATGAGTGTTCCGCACTTGCCAGAGCAGTTCCCCAATACAAAGCTGTGGATTATAGTTCTGCACTGCAAAGAATGTCATTGTGAATTCCATGTTGAATAAACAATACAGCCATGGTAGATTTTAGTTGAAACAGTAGAACTGCAAAGATGTTGAAAAAGCTATCTAAGTTCAAGGATCATAGGCATTAAGTTGGAGAAGTTCTTGACTACTGTATTACCTCATATAGTGGGTTTTTTTCCATTTTACTAGAAACTCTGAAATGAGGTTCATTTGTTGCAATTATTCTCTGAAAATCATGAATTTCAATTGAGTAATACATTGCCTAATCCTTAGTAATAAATATTAATTTTGTTATGTTCCTCTGGTGAAATAAGGGAAGAAATACTCTTCAAATGCGCCAGGGTGTGTGTGTGTATGTGTGTGGTGGGGGGCCGGGCGGGCACAGGGAGGGAGATAGAGATGAGTTTCTGTTGTCCCAAAGCAAAGCTCTCAAAAGCTTCAAAAACTTCATAATTTTTTTTTTTTGCTATCATTTCTCTGTCTTATCCCAAATGGCTTTGAAATATTCATTATGTCTCTAAGGTGATAAACTGCAAAGTAGTGCTTTTAAAGTCAAAAGGGGAAAAGTGCCTATAGCCTTGCCTGGAGATTCTTTAGAAACAATTACTGTAATGGTTTCAAGAATTAAAATTATGTCAGAGACTTCCCTGGTGGTCCAGTGGTTAAAACTTTGCCTCCCAATGCAGGGAGTGCCGGTTCAGTCCCTGGTCAAGGGACTAAGATACCACATGCCTCACAGGGCCGAAAAAAAACAAAACATAAAAAAGAGACAATATTGTAACAAATTCAATAAGGACTTTAAAAATGGCCCACATTTTTAAAAAATCTTTAAAAAAAAATTTTAATATTAAAAAAAGAAAGAGAAACAGAGATATCAGATCCCAAGGAACCAGAAAAAAATTAATAAAAAGCAATTATTTCAAACAAGAAATAAATTTCCAGTTTGTAACATAAATTCAGCAAACCACAAAATTCACTGAATAGGAGTTTTTTAAGAATCTTCTGTTACAGCTTCCACCACTTTTCTGTATGCGCCTCTGCTCACCAGCATGTGAGCCTTGCTGATATTCAGTCTGTTCTCTTTCTCCCCACAGCTTCTGAACACTTTGAGTAATACACCTTATTCTATTTGAAAATGTTTGGAAATTTGCCAATCAGAAAGACACAAAAGTGTCATGAAACAAAGGACAAAGAGTATAAGTAGTCTTACTTCCTCAGAAAGTTTCATCTCTACTACATCCAAAATGTGCACGACATTTCATACATGCAGCTGTTGATGTTGCCTCCTTCACCTTGGATGCACCTCCAAGATATTTCCTAGCCATGTTCTGGGTAAGAATAAACGGAAGCCCTACTCTCCCAGAGCTTACATTCTAATGGGGATGATGTCAACATAACCAGACCAATCAGATAGTTACAGATTTGTAACCGTGTGCTGAGAGAAACAAGTAAGACCTTTGACAGAAAATACTAGGGGGCCCATTCATTTCCTGGGGTACCACAAACCAGGTGGCTGAAATAACAGGAGTGTACTGTCTCACAGTTCTGGAAGCTGTATGTCCAGGATCAAGGTGTCCGTGGGGTTGGTTCCTTCTGAGGGTTGAGAGGGAAGGATGTGCTTCCCTCCTAGCTTCTGCAATCCTGGGCATCCTTTGGCTTGTGGAAAAATCACTCCATCTCTGCCTGAATCTTCAGATGTTCACTCTGGATGTGCACCTGTATCTAAATTTCCTGTTTTTTTATAGAACAGTAGTCTTACTGGATTCAGTTCAGTTCAGTTTATTCGCTCAGTCGTGTCCGACTCTTTGTGACCCCATGGACTGCAGTGTGCCAGGCCTCCCTGTCCAACACCAACTTACTGGATTAGGGGCCCCTGTACTCCAATATGGGCTTCCCTGGTGGCTCAGTGATAAAGAATCCACCTGCCAATGCAGGAGACGTGAGTTTGATCCCTGGGTTGGAAAAGTCCCTTGGAGAAGGAAATGGCAATCCACTCCAGTATTCTTGCCTGGGAAATCCCATGGACAGAGGACCCTGGCAGGCTACAGTCCATGGGGTCATGAAGAGTTGGACATGACTTAGCAACTAAACAACAACAACAACAATACTCCAGTATGATCTCATCTTAATTCATTGTATCTGCAAAGACACTGAGGTCCTGGGGGTTAGCACTGCAGCACGTGAATTTTGAGGGGCATTCACTTCAACCTGTAACAGACACCAACTGTGTGATGAAGTGCTGATGCAGGAGAGAGAGTGGAGGCAAAGGCCTTGAGAAGCAAAAGGGCCCAGCGTATTCTGGAAACCAAAGGAAGGTAAATGTGACTTAAAAGTTCTGAATGAGGATGAGGACACAAGCAGAGGCCAGAACAAGGAGTATGGATTTTATTGTGAGATCAATGGGAAGATTTTGAAGAGTTCTGTGGTTTTAAAATGTCACACTATAAATTTCCCACATCAATGAAATGCAAGGATTTCTTAATTTGTGGATTTCTTAGCATTTGCAACAGTTCTTTTGCTGACCTCTCAGTTCGTTACATGATGAATTTGTTGAGGAAACAACACATTAAGGATATTTGGAAACAGTTTGATCTAATTTTTCATTTCTTTTTTGTATTTCTAAAGTATTTCTTCCCCTTTAACATTTTCTCTGATTTTCATCTCTACAAGTGAAGCAAATATTTACTTCATGCTCTTTATCACACCCCCATAAGAACTTTCCTTAAAAAAGAGATGATACATTCAACTGTGGATTCCTGGCACACACTATTTTCCTTAGACTGTTTGGAGTGAACAGTGATAATTCTCAGAGATTATGTCACGACAAAATCAATATTCATCCCCAAATTTAATGGTTTTGAATATTTTTTCTCTTTTTGACTTTGAAAATTTTTCAGAATTTTTTTTCCATCAGAACCCTTTGTGTGTAATGAATAGTTAGGATGTGTATGTGTGTGTGGTGGGGGGTAGGCGGGTACAGGGAGGGAGATAAGAGATGAATTTCTGTTGTCCAAAAGCAAAGCTTTCAGCTTCAAAAACTGCATAATTTTTTTTTTTTTGCTATCAAAAAACTGAATTTTTGTTGGCAGAAGTTTTAGATAAAACTTCTCGATTTGCCTTGGATGTTGTGTAATTTGAAAGCAAATATTGGTTTAAATAGCCCATCACATATTTTCTCAGTATCCAACTGTGGATACTGGATTTCATCTCCTGACAACCAAAAAAAAAAACCACTTTCTTTCCTGTTTTACATATTGAAGTTTTGAGGAAGTTTTGAAGATTTCATTTGGGGAAAAGCTTCTGTAGCTTTTTTTTTTTTAAAAAAAAAAAAAAAGGAAAAAGACACCAAAGTCTCAAATACTGGCTGTTAGTTCAGCTTCATTTTCTTATACTTGGAGATAAGAAAGAAGACACAGCAAAGTGTGAGTGAGGATCTTTAAGACTGAAGGAGAGACAGAAATAAGCAGACCAAGGAACAGAAACTGGAGGGAGGGTGGATGGGTGAGTTCCTGCTGGGTAGCCAGGCAGAGCCAGCCCCAGAGGAGGGACCAATCTTTAGGTTCATCCTCACTTGACTTGCTCAGATTGTCTCCATACTTTCCTTGTTTTTAGTTCCTGTCTTGACAGAACTTCTCACCTTTTCAGGGGTGTATAACCAACAGAGTCATGGCCACTTGTTTCACCGTGTGTGTGGTTGATGTCATGTTGGTTTTTTTTTAAATGTTTTTATTTTTATCTTTTGGACATACCGTGCAACATATGGGATCTTAGTTTCCCAGCCAGGGATTGAACCCTTATCCCCTGCAGTGGACGTGTGGAGTCTTAACCACTGGCTGGCTGGCTGGTGTGCATGCTCCATCATGTCCAACTCTTTGTAACCCCATGGACTGTAGCCCTCCAGGCTCCTCTGCCCATGGAATTTTCCAAGCAAGAATACTGGAGTGGGTTGCCATTTGCTTCTCCAAGGGATCTTCGTGACCCAGGGATCAAACCAGTGTCTCCTGGATTCTTTACCACTGAGGCACCTGGGAAGCCCCCTTAACCATGCCCCTGTCATGTTTTATGACACTTTTGACCAAGCCTTTTCCCTCAGGAGAAATTAGAGGAACACTACCCTAACCCTCTCATCTTCCACAATGCTTACAGATATTTACCACATATACACTCTTGATGGTATTTTTGCTTATGATGAACTTAAACATAATAGTAGGAAATTTATTCTCCATTGAGGGTAAAAAGGAAAACAAAGTTTCATATTTACAGTAAGGTCACCCCAAAGAAATGGCAACCCACTCCAGTGTTCTTGCCTGGAGAATCCCAGGGATGGGGAGCCTGGTGGGCTGCCGTCTATGGGGTTGCACAGAGTCGGACACGACTGAAGCGACTCAGCAGCAGCAGCAGCAGCACCCCAAAGATGTCCATATGTATAAGGCCAAAAAGAAACTATATCAAAACATTAATAGTGGTTGTCTTTGAGTAACAGAACTGGGTGATTGTTTTTGTTGTTGAAAAATTAACATTTTTGAGGATAGATTTCCTTTTATTAATGTAAAAATGTTATATATTTTACAGATGATTTCAGAAAATTATTTCTTGATATGCTTATGATTTTTATGCAAATAACTTATTTTAGCTAGTTTCTTCTCCTGGACTTCAAAAAGGAAAGCACTGGTTTATACATCTTATATCTTACACTGCATCCTTATAAGAATTTTTAAATCTGTCTAGATAATTTTTTCCTACAAATGCTATATAGTTTCTTCTAGTCTTTAATTATATCAAAATATTAATTTTTAATGACTCTCCAAAGAAACATATAAAACCAAACATAAATTACCATGTGTCCAGATCAGTGGCTATTAATAAGTGATATATTCCATGATCATTATTAATATTTGAATAAGCTTTTGCTTTGATTCACATCATGTTTTAAATATGCTGTTTGAAAAAGATTGACTTAAGAGAAATCTATAAGTAAAGAATCTTTTCTACTTGTAAAGTTTCATTTCATTTGGATGTAAGAATATTACTAGATGCTTAGATGCTCAGCAATCAAATTCAAGTTCTTAGATCTCAACTATGAATGAGGATTCTAAGAAAAATACTGTAATTTCATGTTACCTTTTTTTCTTTCTTTGTCTTTCCTCTTTCTGGCACTTTCAGCTTTAGTCATCATAGTTCCTACTTTGCTTACTTTATTTCCACATACAATAGGATTATCAGAAGGGAGGGAGAACAGCTCATGTGAAGGCAGTGATGGGAAGGATGTTTATCTTTCTCTCTCACACACATATACACATGCACACAGAGGAGAGGCGGGCTCTCTGCATTGTGGAAACTCACTTCGGAATACTTTTCCCTCAGAAGTAAGAAGAAACTATGATGGTATAAGTATACAGTTTTCATTCATGATGGGTTAAAATAAAATTTAATGGGCTGGCCCAGGAATATACCATTTTATAACATTGTACACATGGGAAACTTTCATTCTGAAATCTAGACAGCTGTTCTCAAAAGATACTGTGAGGGCTCAGTGGGTTGTGTGGGCCTGGGACTGCCGGCCCCCTGCAGGGGCGTCCTTAACAGTCTGGAGGAGGCAGGAAAGAAAGAAACCTGGGTCTTGACCTTGAGGCATTTGCAGTTGGAAGATGGGACCCACAATGGAAAGATGATTATTTCAAGATACAGATTATATGTGGCCCCACTCCCAGGTAATATTTTAATACATTTTTTTAATCTGTTCATTCAGCATCTGTTTCTTGACTTGATAGTACTTATCTATTTTTTATATTCTAAATGATATTTTCTAATATAAATAATATATATTGTTTATATATGTAAATACATGTATACATATATGTATTATTACATTATATATGTATGCATACATATATGTATTACATTATACAAATATGTATTGTTATATATGTAAATAAGTGTATGTATTATTATATCTATTATATATATCTAATATTTACATCTAATAATACATATATGACAGTAAGAATGCTCAAACTACCATACAATTGCACTCATCTCACACCGTAGCAAAGTAATCCTCATAATTCTCCAAGCCAGGCTTCAGCAGTATGTGAACCGTGAACTTCCAGATGTGCAAGCTAGATTTAGAAAAGCCAGAGGAACCAGAGATCAAATTGCCAACATCTGCTGGATCATTGAAAAAGCAAGAGAGTTCCAGAAAAACATCTACTGCTTTATTGACTATGCCAAAGCCTTTGACTATGTGGATCACAACGAACTGTGGAAAATTCTGAAAGAGATGGGAATACCAGACCACCTGACCTGCCTCCTGGGAAATCTGTATGCAGCTCAAGTTAGAACTGGACATGGAACAACGGACTGGTTCCCAATAGGGAAAGGAGTACATCAAGGCTATATATTGTCACCCTGCTTATTTAACTTAAATGCAGAGTACATCATGAAAAATGCTGAAATGGATGAAGCACAAGCTGGAATCAAGATTGTGGGGAGAAATATCAATAACCTCAGATATGCAGATGACACCACCCTTATGGCAGAAAGCGAAGAATTAAAGAGCCTCTTCATGAAAGTGAAAGAGGAGAGTGAAAAAGTTGGCTTAAAACTCAGCATTCAGAAAACTAAGACCATGGCATCTGTTCCCATCACTTCATGGCAAACAGGTGGGGAAACAATGGAAACAGTGATAGTCTTTATTTTCTTGGGCTCCAAAATCTCTGCAGATGGTGACTGCAGCCATGAAATTGAAAGACGCTTGCTCCTTGGCAAGAAAGTTAGGACCAATCTAGACAGCATATTAAAAAACAGAGACATTGCTTTGCCAACAAAGGTCTGTCTAGTCAAAGCTATGGTTTTTCCAGTAGTCATGCATGGATGTGAGAGTTGGACTGTGAAGAAAGCTGAGCGCCAAAGAATTGATGCTTTTGAACCGTAGTGTTGGAGAAGACTCTTGAGAGTCCCTTGGACTGCAGGGAGATCCAACCAGCCCATCCGAAAGGAAATCAGCCCTGAATGTTCATTGGAAGGACTGATGCTAAAGCTGAAACTCCAATACTTTGACCTCCTGATGGAAAGAGCTGACTCATTTGAAAAGGCCCCGAAGCTGGGAAAGATTGAAGGCAGAAGGAGAAGGGGACAACAAATGATGAGATGATTGGGTGGCATCACCGACTTGATGGACATGAGTTTGAGTAAACTCCGGGAGTTGGTGATGGACAGGGAAGCCTGGTGTACTGCAGTCTATGGGGTCACAAAGAGTCAGACACGGCTGAGGGACTGAACTGAACTGAATGATGACAGTAGAAAATAGAGCAATGCAGACTTATTTGTCATGTCGAAATCAGGAAGAAATTGAATGTTGGTTACTGAATGATTGAATAAACTAAGGTTGATCTATTCAGTGGGATATTAGGCAGCAATAAAAAAAAAATTTAAGAATATCTATTTTTATGGATAGGGGCTAGGATGTATTGTAAAGAATGAAGCTCATGATGCAATGAAATGTTCACAGTTTGATTTCCTTTTTTGCAAAGATGACAGTGCTAGTGTTAGTCGCTCAGTTGTGTCTGACTCTGCCACCCCATGAATTGTAGCCCCCCAGGCTCCTCTGTCCATGTGATTTTCCAGGCAAGAATATTGGAATGGGTTGCCTTTCCCTTCTCCAGGAGATCTTCCCAACCCAGGGATGGAACCCATGTCTCCTGCATTGTAGGAGGATTATTCACTGAGTCACCATGGAAGCCCAAAAGACATCACTGGACCCCTCCACAAAAAGTTTGAATTTAAAAGGATAAAGATGTAGATACAAAGCTGTTAATGTTGGTCACCTTAAGGACAAGTGGGCTACTCATTTTTTCCCTTTATTTTTGTATTGAGGAAAAAGATGATAATCTTAAAACAAAATGAAAATTTGGAAATACAGAGCAGATTAAAGAGAAAGATTAAAATCCCTTTGAGGGGCTTCCCTGGTGGTCCAGTGGTTAAGATTCCACCTTCTAACCCAGCCAGTGTGGGTTTGATCCCTGATCAGAGAACTGCAATCCCACATACTGCAGGGTGCAGCCAAAATTTTTATTATTATTATAAGGTAAAATAAAAATTTAAAATGTATTTTAAAAATTATATTGACTTCTGATTTTTGTTTTGTTTGGGGTGTGTGTGTGTGTGTGTGTGTGTGTGTGTGTGAGAGAGAGAGAGAGAGAGAGAGAGAGAGAGAGAGAGAAACTGCCCTTGATAATTAATTATAAATAGACTTCTTGAGGGTCCACTAGTCTACGTCACTTCAGGGCCCTTCTGGCAAGACTGCTTTAACCCAGAGCCACCCCACAGAACCACAACTAAGCAGGCTGACATTTCCCTTCCCTAAAGCATCCTACCCTCCCTGAGGGAAAGGCCTCAGATCCCCACAGCCTAAAAGGAGAGCCAGAGTTTCCTAAAGTGAAAAACTATGGGACTAAAGGCCACGGCTCTCATGCCAGCTTGACCCTGGTCTTGTTGAGGCTTCTCTGGTCCCCCTGAGGAATTCTCCTACGTCACTGTACAGAACCAAGATGGCGTCCCCCTGGGCAGGCCGGATGCGCCCACCAGAGGGACGCCAGCAGCTGATGGAGTCTGGTCCACTGAATACCCTTTGACAAAGTGTGTGTTCCTGCTCAAAACAGTGCTTGTGCCTCCATGACATCAGTTCAGTGGCTTCAGGAAAAGCAGGGACGTTAGTCCAGTTTTCTCTGTACCTCTTCTGAAGGATAATTCACTGAGTGATAGGCGTCCATTGCGTCAGTATGGCACGTCATCAGTCAAGCACAAAAAGAAAGGGTTCCACGTGGTAAACAAGGAAACACAGCAAGGATACCAGAGGAAGGGCTCGGGCTTCCACTGATGGTGGAATTTGAGCTGTTCCTTAAAGAACAGGTTCACAATGAGTAATTAAAAATAAATTCATCTGAGTGTGTCATACTGAGTCGTTAACCTTAAAATTTCTTGCCAGGAGCTTTCAGAGTTTAAAATGTCCTCTGATCCCACACGGAACACCAGTCTAACAAACTCCTCTGGTCCTACAGTCCCAGCCAACTTGGTGTTTAAGCCAGAGGGATTTTGTTGAATTATATATCAAATGTATTTCTAGAGTTAAGAAACTAGTTTGTTTTCCATTAAAAATTAGATATGGGAGTGGGGGGGATAGAAACACTCCTACATCCAACATGTAAAACTATAGGTTGAGAACTATTTCCTTGCAATACTTTGATTCCATGGGAATGAAAGGGAAGACAGTCACCAGATCAGTGCCTACAGACATGAATTCCTTGAACGCTCTGAGGTTCCGGCATGTGTCACTGGACAGGCAGATGGAATACTGTGGACCTGCCCTTGGCCACACTCAGGATGTATAGCAAAGTCTGTGCTCGGTCGCTTTAGTTGTATCCAACTCTTAGCGACCCCAAGGACTGTAGCCCACCAGGCTCCTCCATCCCTGTGATTCTCCAGGCAAGTATAGCAGAATGGGTTGCCATGCCCTCCTTCAGGGGATCTTCCTGACCCAGGAATTGAACCTGCATCTCTTATGTCTCCTACATTGGCAGGTGAGTTCTTTACGACTAGTGTCATCTGGGAAGCCGCATATAGAGGAATAGCCTCAAGTTATTAACTCAGCATTCTATTCACAAGTTATTTTAATTACGTGGCCTTGACCGTTCCATGATACCAGACAGCTGGTAAAAACTAAAGAAGGAAAAAAATCTAACATCCAGATGTTTTTAGCTTGTGGTCATGTAGGCAAAACACCTGGGCACCAAACTAGTATTTTATCCAGATGTTTGATGACCTTTAACCCTTTTCTGTATAGTTTATTTCTTCCTATTAGCCAGTAGATTAAAATTTATCTCCAAGTTTAGGCCCTTATGAAACAAAAATAAAGGAATTATAAGAATCTATCCCATGTGGCGAGTCCTGTTTTCTGCTACAAAAATATGGGAGACGCTGGTTTCAGAAGAGCAGAGTAAAGACATACCAACCCAACCCCTTTCTCTCAAAATTGACCAAGAAACATCAAGGAAAACAGGTAACAGAAATTCATACCCATCATTCAGAGACTGGAGATGTCTGTGCTCTTGGTATATGGAGACAGGATTTCGAAAGAGGAATATCAAAGAGTCAGAGAGAAGGAAGGTAAACCTCAGTGTCTGCAAAGGGTGGGGGAGGAATGTCTATGAGAAGTGAGCTAATTTTCCATACAGAACCCAGAAAAGCACAGGAATGGGAAAATCCGGGCAGGGGCTCGGTTCAGTTCAGTTCAGTTCAGTCGCTCAGTCGTGTCCGACTCTTTGCGACCCCATGAATCGCAGCATGCCAGGCCTCCCTGTTCATCACCATCTCCTGGAGTTCACTCAGACTCACGTCCATCGAGTCCGTGATGCCATCCAGCCAACTCATCCCTGGGCAGGGGCTAGCAGGATTAAATTGAACCCGCCCCACCCCCTACCCCGGTTCTCCACCCTCATCCAGTTCCCAAGCAGTTTATCGACCTCTCTTCTCCTTCCAGACAGTAAGGTGAGCATAAAAAGTGAAAGAAAGTGAAAGTTGCTCAGTCGTATCTGACTCTTTGCAACCCCATGGACTATACAATCCATGGAATTCTCCAGGCCAAAACACTGGAGTGGGTAGCCTTTTCCTTCTCTGGGAAATCTTCCCAACCCAGGGATCAAACCCAGGTCTCCCGCATTGCAGGTGGATTCTTTACCAGCTGAGCAACATAACTCTCATCCCTTAAGTGCAGGACACATGTAATGAATTCTTTCCAAAGAGAACAGTATGGAAATAGAGGCAAAGGTAACTTTATAGTGGAGAAACCTGACCAACTACCTCACCCAAGTGATCGAAGTTAACATCATCAGTGATAAATCATGTTGATAGCATGAACCTTCAATATGATACTATGACAATAACTCAGTGGCCTTTGTTTCAAAAACCCATAACTCCAATGCAGTAGGCAGAATAGTGTCCCCCCCAAATGTCCACATTCCAAACCCCAGAATGTACTGTGGTGGTTTAGTTGCTAAGCTGTGTCTGACTCTTGCAACCCCATCAACTGTAGCCTGCCAGGCTCCTCTGTTCATAGGATTCTCTAGACAAGAACCCTTATGGGAAAAGAGACTTTGCAGATGAGATTAAGGATAGGGACCTTGAGATGCAGAGATTATCCTGGATTATCTGGGTGAACCCAATCTAATCATAAGAGTTCTTAAAAGTGGAGAACTTTTACTGCTCTGTTGCCAGAGACGAGAAGTGGCAATGGTAGGGTGAGAGATGGAAGTGTCGGAGAGAGTCACTGTTTGTTGCTCCAGGAATGGACCACTGGCCAAGGGACTGTACTGATAGATGGCTGCTAGAGACTGGAAAAGGCAAGGACACAGTATCCCAAGAATCTCCGGAAAGAAATATAGCCTAGGTGACTAATTTTGTCCCAGTGAGACTCACGTCAGACTTCTGACCTACAGAACTGTAAGTAATAAATTTGTGTTGTGTGGTTAAAGCCACTAAGTTTGTAGTAATTTGTTACGGCAACAATAAACAAAAGTAATACACTCCATCTAACCATGATGAAAACGTCACCCCAACCCAAACTGAGGGACATTCTGCAAAGCTCAAAATTCTCAAAGTCATCCAAAACAAATAGTACAGAAACTGTCACAACCTAGAGATGCCTAAGGAGGCAGGAAACTACATGTAAGGTGGCATACTAGATGAGAAAATGGACATTGATAAAAACTAAGAAAATCTGAATAAAGTATCGACTTTAGTTAATAGTATCATAATGCTATTATGTTGGTTCACGAGCTCTAATAAATGTATCACGATAGCATAAAATGTTAGCAATAGGGGAAATTGGGTAAGAGTATATAGAAACTCTGTACTATTTTTGTAATTTTTCTGTAAATCAAGACTCTTCTCAAACAAAAGCTTATTTAAATAAATTCACTGGATAGGAATAGCAGTAGATTAGGCACAAAAGGCCAGGGAATATGAAGTGATACCAATATAATCTATCCATAGTGAAGCACAGAGATTAAAAAAGATTGAAAGAAAATATAAACAAAGACAAAAGTCTTGAAAACTGACTTGAAGCCACCAGAAACTGGAAGAGACAAGGAAGGATTCTCCCCAGCACTTTTCCAGGCCAGAAGTTATGGTCACATGTACACTTTGCTGCATATATAATAACTATGATCAACTACCTCTACCTTTCTAAGTACATAAAGTGAAATGGGTATAAAATCACTAACTCTACAACTATCTGCTTCACATACAGACTCTGGGTTGGTTAGAGTTTTATCATCCTTCATCTCAACCTCACGGTCTTATGTTGTCCCATATGGAGTTCAGGGTGATTCATCTCCTTTTCCAAGTTGATAATTTTCCAATATCAGGCAAATTCCTGACTTTAGCATTTTGTACCTTTTTATGCCAATACAATGCCAGGTCAGATACAGAGATTGGGAGAACACAGAATGGCACATAAAGGTTAGTTGTTAATTCTAGCAAAATGATCAAGTACGTTTTTTTTTTTCCTCTGTACCTAAGGATAAATTTTTAAAACCTTTTAGATACATTTTCCCCAGTTTTATTGAGAAACAGTTGACATACATCACTGTGTAACTTCAAGGCCACCAGGATAATGGTTTGATTTATACGTTAATATTTTTAATGAGGACAATTAAATGGGTTGAAACTAAATGTGTTTTCATAGTAAAGCCAGTTTCATCAGTAAGGCCAGTGATCTTGATAAACCTTAATCGGTAGAAAAATTTTAGCTGTTTCATGTGGCTCAATAAAAATATGAACACACCTACACATATATCAGAGAGTCATAAAATTTGAGCGTGAGTCCACTCAACTCTTTTTAGGGTTGTTTTTTTGGGGGGATGTGGACTATTTTTCAAGTCTTTATTGAAGGTTTATTGCAATATTGCTTCTGTTTTATGTTTTGGTTTGTTGGTTGTGAAGTATCTAGGTTATTAGCTCTTCAACCAAGGATTGAGCTCACACCCCCTGCATTGGAAGGTGAAATCCTACCTGCTGGACTGTCAGGGAAGTCCCACTCATCCACTTTAAATGACAATATCTGACCTGTTTTTAGTAGAATGAATCATTTTTCTGAGAGTGATGAGAGACTTGGACCAAACCAATACTCCCAGGCTTTTTATCACCAAAGGAAGGGAAGTGTAGGGAAGGAGCATTTACTGGGTATACAGTATGGACTAGATGCTCTGCTTAAACACCCTACCTCCCTAATACATCACTTCCTGTGAGGTTGGTGTTCTCATTCCCATTCCGATATTTTGTCATCTCTTTGCTGTCTGCTTTGTTTTCTGAAGGTTCGCTCTGGACTCAGATGCACCAAAGTGTTATTAAAATATATCATGTCACACTCCTGCCTAACGTGCCTCAGGCATTCCCCAGAACAATTAGAATAAAATCCACTCACTTCCATGGCCTACAAAATGCCTGCATGGGGTCTGGTCCACACCCACCTCTCTCTGTCTCTCTCACCCCATCTGGGATCACTCTCTCTCCCATTTGCTCACCATGCTTTAGCTCAGGGGTCAGCAAACGATGGGCTCCTCCGATGGTTCAGCAGGTAAAGAACTCACCTGCCAATGGAGGAGACGCAGGTTCGATTCCTGGACTGGGAACACCCCCTGGAGAAGGAAATGGCAATCCACTCCAGTATTCTTGCCTGGGGAATCCCATGGACAGAGGAGCATGGTGGGCTACAGTCCACGGGGTCACAAAGAGTTAGACACAACTGAGCAAACGACAGCCCACAGGCAAAAGCCAGGGAACCTGTTTTTGTACAGCCCCTGAGCTGAGAATGGCTTTTATTAATACGTTTTTTGTTGTTCAGTTGTTCAGTTGTGTCCAACTCTTTGCAACCCCATGGTCTGCAGCATGTCAGGCCTCCCTGTCCTTCAGCATCTCCCAGAGCTGCTCAAACTCACATCCTTTGAATCAGTGATGCCATCCGACTGTCTTGTCTTCTGTCGTCCCCTACTTCTCTCGCCTTCGATCTTTCCCAGCATCAGGGTCTTTTCCAGTGAGTCAGCTCTTCTCATCAGGTAGCCAAAGTATTGGAGCTTCAGTTTCAGCATCAATCCTTCCATTGAATATTTAGGATTAATTTCCTTTAGGACTGGTTTGCTCTTGCAGTCTAAGGGACTGTCAAGAATCTCCAAAACCAGAGTTCAAAACCATCCATTTTTTAGCACTCAACCTTCTTTATGGTCCAAGTCTCACATTCATACAGGACTACTGAAAAAACCATAGCTTTGACTAGATGGACCTTTGTTGGCAAAGTAATGTCTCAGCTTTTTAATATGCTGTCTAGGTTTTCATAGCTTTTCTTCCATGGGCCAAGCGTCTTTTAATTTCATGGCTGCAGTAACCATCTGAGGTGATTTTGGAGCCCGAGAAAACAAAGTCTGTCATTGTTTCCATTGTTTCCCCATATATTTGCCATGAAGTGATAGGACCAGATGCCATGATCTTAGTTTTCTGAAAGTTGAGTTTTAAGCCAGCTTTTTAAAATGGTTGCAAAAAAAGTCAAAAGAAGAATATTGCAACATGTGAAAATAGGCAATTCAGTTCTCTGCGTCTTTAAATGAGGCTTTATTGGAACACAGCCACCCTCATCCATGTTGGCTTCCCTGGTGGCTCAGATGGTAAAGAATCTGCCCACAATATGGGAGACCTGGGTTCCATCCCTGCGTCAGGAAGGTCCCCTGGAGGAGGAAATGGCTACCTACTCCAGTATTCTTGCCTGAGAAATCCCATGGACAGAGGAGCTTGGCAGACGTCTCTAACCTATATGAGCATCCCTGGAGAGAGACTGGGTTGAAGGTTCCTTCTTTCCCATCCGGCAGCATCAATGAAATGAGTTTTTTGGAGACCAGGCTTGGTGCTCAAGGACCTGGCCATTCCTCCTGCAGTCGGTGTGAAGGATGCTCCCCACCTATGCACCAAGAGCCTAGGGAGCGGGAGGAAGGGACTATGAGCTCCATCTCCCAGACTCCAGGCAACAGAGGAGGCTTCAGAGACCCTCCCTGGAGTCATTCCTGCCACGGCTCTGTCAGATCACAGCCGGCAAAGCAGCAAGCACTACCCAGAATTTCTGGTGTAACTTGTGAACACGAGAAAGGGGGTGAGGCGTTCCTGCATCGCATCGCTCTGGTCCACGGGAGCAGTCTGCCACTCTCTGGATGAAAGGGATGGGAACTTAGTGTGAGGAGGAGTCAAAGCGCACACCTCTTCAACCAGAAGGCCTGTTCTCTCCACAACAGCTGCAGAACCACGGACAGTCACTCGCCCACTCAGAGCCGGGATCCTCTTCTATGAATTGCTATTACCAACTTGTCTACCTTATGTACCTGGTAAACTATGACTTACAGGACTATAAAGCCTTCATTCATTGTCTCTTAAGTCCATGAAGCTGAGAACATCAGTCTACCTAATACACACCCCTGTGACAGCCCCACAATGAATCCTACTTAGTTAAATTGATACATCCTTTTTTTTTTCTTTTTTAAATTGGATCATCCTTAGGTGTATTAGTTTTGTTCTTAAAAATATGAAAAGAGAAGATGTGTGTGAGACTTTAAGGGATGCCGGCTTAAAATGCAAATACATTGTGTGAGATGCAGGGGGATGTCTGTCGGAGGCAGCAATGAGAAAAGGAGATTCTGAAAAAGAAGGAACAGATCATGGCCAGCCAGGGAGAGAAATGCCTCAATACTTCCACTCACGTTTAAGTGGCAGTTTTCGTTTGGAAACAAAATGGTTCCCCAAACAATTCAGCCAGTGGGGCTTGGTTAGGAATGGATTTTGTGTAACTGAGAACACTGAACTCCAAGGGGAGCATTCCGACAGAGGCTGGGGGAGGGGGGGATTTTGAACTGAAATTTAGAGGGAAATGCAGTGAGTCCACCAAGAGTGAGGTTAATGCTGGGCTCAGAGCTGTTGTTGTTTTTTTAATATAAATTTATTTATTTTAATTGGAGGCTAATTACTTTACAATATTGCAGTGGTTTTGCCATACATTGACATGAATCAGCCATGGGTGTACATGGGTGTTCCCCATCCTGAACCCCCCTCCCACCACTCTCCCCATCCCATCCCTCTGGGTCATCACAGAGCACTAGCCCTGAGCACCCTGTCTCATGCATTGAACCTGGACTGGCGATTCGTTTCACATATGATAATATACATGTGTCATTGGTATTCTCCCAAATCATCCTACCCTCGCCCTCTCCCACAGAGTCCAAAAGACTGTTCTATACATCTGTGTCTCTTTTGCTGTCTTGCATACAGGGTCATCATTACCATCTTTCTAAATTCCACATATATGCGTTATTATACTGTATTGGTGTTTTTCTTTCTGGCTTACTTCACTCTGTATAATAGGCTCCAGTTTCATCCACCTCATTAGAACTGATTCAAATGTATTCTTTTAATGGCTGAGTAATACTCCACTGTGTACATGTACCACAGCTTTCTTATCTATTTGTCTGCTGATGGACATCTAGGTTGCTTCCATGTCCTGGCTATTATAAACAGTGCTGCAATGAACCTTGGGGTATACATGTCTCTTTCAGTTCTGATTTCTTCAGTGTGTATACCCAGCAGTGAGATTGCTGGGTCATAAGGCAGTTCTATTTCCAGTTTTTTAAGGAATCTCCACACTGTTCTCCATAGTGGCTGTACTAGTTTGCATTCCCACCAACAGTGTAAGAGGGTTCCCTTTTCTCCACACCCTCTCCTGCATGTATTGCTTATAGACTTTTGGATAGCAGCCATTCTGACTGGCGTGAAATGGTACCTCATTGTGGTTTTGATTTGCATTTCTCTGATAATGAGTGATGTTGAGCATCTTTTCATGTGTTTGTTAGCCATCTGTATGTCTTCTTTGGAGAAATGTCTGTTTAGTTCTTTGGCCCATTTTTTGATTGGGTCGTTTGTTTTTCTGGAATTGAGCTGCATAAGTTGCTTGTATTTTTTTGAGATTAGTTGTTTGTCAGTTGCTTCATTTGCTATTATTTTCTCCCATTCTGAAGGCTGTCTTTTCACCTTGCTTATATTTTCCTTTGTTGTGCAGAAGCTTTTAATTTTAATTAGGTCGCATCTAGTTTCATTCTTTTACAGGTGGTTGACCAGTTTGCCCAGCACCACTTGTTAAAGAGATTGTCTTTAATCCATTGTGTATTCTTGCCTCCTTTGTTGAAGATAAGGTGTCCATAGGTGTGTGGATTTATCTCTGGGCTTTCTATTTTGTTCCATTGATCTATACTTCTATCTTTGCAGATGACATGGTCCTCTACATAGAAAACCCTAAAGACTCCACTGGAAAATTACTAGAGCTAATCAATGAATATAGTAAAGTTGCAGGGTATTAAATCAACACACAGAAATCCCTTGCATTCCTATACACTAATAATGAGAAAATAGAAAAATCAAGGAAACAATTCCATTCATTGCAACAAAAAGAATAAAATACTTAGGAATATATCTACCTAAAAAACAAAAGACCTATATATAAAAAACTATAAAACACTGGTGAAAGAAATCAAAGAGGACACAAATAGATGGAGAAATATACTGTGTTCATGGATCAGAAGAATCAATATAGTGAAAATGAGTATAATACCCAAAGCAGTCTATAGATTCAATGTAATCCCTATCAAGCTACCAATGGTATTTTTCATAGAACTAGAACAAATAATTTCACAGTTTGTATGGAAATACAAAAAACTTCGAATAGCCAAAGCAATCTTGAGGAAGAAGAATGGAACTAGAGGAATCAACCTGCCTGACTTCAGGCTCTACTACAAAGCCAAAGTAATCAAGACAGTATGGTACTGGCACAAAGACAGAAATATAGATCAGAGTTGTTTTAACATAAACCTATGTCTGTTAAGACCCTGATGATGAAAAATATTGAAGGCAGGAGGAGAAGGGGACAACAGAGGGTGAGATGGTTGGATGGCATCACTGACTCAATGGACATGAGTTTGAGTAAGCCCCGGGAATTGGTGATGGACAGGGAGGCCTGGCGTGCTGCAGTCCATGGGGTCGCAAAGAATCAGACCTGACTGAACAACTGAACTGAACTGAACTGATGTCTGTTAAGACTGGTTTTGAGAGCCCTGGTCCTGAAGTTGGGAGATGGGGGCCCAAGAGGGTATTCTGACACTTTCTAACTATGAGAAGCTACTCTCCGGGGGAGGGGGTGGTGTTTCCACTGTAAAATCGGGATTCTACCATTCAGGGCTATTGTGAGGAGCAGAAACCCTGCATGTAAAGTGACTTCCAGGGTGCCCTGTCCAGAGGGAAGCTATCAATGCTGTGTTAACCTTCCAGGTCAGTCACTGTGTAGACACACACTTCTAAAATCACCTCACCATCTTCACTAGGCTGTGAAGCTACCAGTGTGAAAGCTTAGCTGATACGTTGTTCATTCACTCAGTCATGTCCAACTCTCTGTGACCCCATGGACTGCAGCACGCCAGGCTTCCCTGTCCTTCACTATTTTCTGGAGTTTGCTCAAACTCATGTCCACTGAGTCAGTGATGCCATCCAACCATCTCATCCTCTGTCATCTCCTTCTCCTCTTGCCCTCAATCTTTCCCAGCATCAGGGTCTTTTCAAATGAGTTGGTTCTTCGAATCAGGTGGCCAAAGTATTGGAGCTTCAGCTTCAGCATCAGTCCTTCCAATGAACATTCAGAGTTGATTTCCTTTAGGATTGACTGGTTTGATCTTACTGTCCAAGGGACTCTCAAGAGCCTTTCCAGCACCACAGTTCAAAAGCATCAGTTCTTCAGTGCTCAGCTTTCTTTCTGGTCCAGCTCTGATATGAAAAGCTGACAGATTCTACCTGGGGTACCTGGAGATGCTTCACTATGAGAGAACCACAAGAACAGAAAGAACCATCTGCTGCCACAGATGCCAAGGGAACAGGGAGGGTCCTCGCTTGGCTGAAGACTGGAGTGAGTCTGGGGTCTGACTCAGATAATTCATGCAAGGCCAGAGCCACAGGAATTGTTCAGAAAGGGACGTGGGGCCCAGAGAAAGAACTCTGGCTGAATGGAGAGTTTAGGCTGGAAAGAAAAGAGTGGGAAGCAGAAAGTGGGTATGGGCCAGGAAGATCTGAGCAGGTGGTACACACAGCTAGCTGGCTGACACTCTGGGACTGGGGCGTGGCAGGGGCACTTTCCTCCACTATCTCACAGAACACGTTGACCTTGCACAGGAGTAACCTTTCTAACCCATCCCCAACCCACTCAGACCAGCTGTCAGCTTCCTTGGATGGATGCTTGCCCAGCTGCCTGTCACACCCCAGTGGCATCCAGAGCTCTGCTCCTTTCCTCACCTGCAACAAACAAGAAGACAAAGAAGAGAGCAGAGGCAGGGCGAGGTGAAAGGCCACTTGCCCTGGCTGGCAGTTAGAGGTGAGCCAGGAGGCTCCAGGCCCCTAGCATCTGGAAGATTCCTTGGGTACAGGTGGAAGAGGCGACTCAACATAGCAAAGGTCAACCCTCTTGTACACTTACAAAACCATCTCTCAGCATCCATTTACAGCAACTCAGCAAGCACCTTCAAAGTTTAAAACTTGGAGGTGGGGAGAGAGCAGGACGGGTGCTGATGAGAAATGGCCCCAAGTTCTAGTCTGTACTGCTTTCCTCCATCTCTCAAGCATCTACCGGGCCTTGCTGTTGGAACCAGTTGGCAGATAGGATCACTGTCCAATTGTTCAATATCACCAGCCAATTTATATGAGACAAAAGACAGTTTAGGATCCTTGATTTTAAAATGTATGAAACAGTAGGGTGGGTAAAAGATGAATACTGAATATTTTTCAAGACTTTGTATAATATTTTATATACAAATAGACTTTGTGGATTTCCAAGAAGAAAACAGAGCATGTAGCATTTCTATTGTACTGCAGAAAACGCTACAGGCTGGATTGAGCGCCACTCCGAATTCACAGGTCGAAGTCCTGAGCCCCAGTCCCTCGGAATGTAACTGAATTGGGAGATAGGACTTTTAAAGCGGTAACTAATTTAAAATAATCAGAGTGGGCCCTAATCTAATGTCTGGTGTCTTTATAAGAGGCGATTAGGACGCAAGACACCAACAGATGCACCCACTAAGAGATGATCGTCTGAACACATAGCAAGAAGGCAGCTGCCTGCAACCCAGAGAAGCCCCAGAAGAAACCATCTCTGCCAAAAAGTTGATCTCAGACTTCCAGCCTCAGAAAATAGACATGATAAATTAGAAGTAAGCAATGACAAATTAAGTAATACTGTATAAGCCAAAAGAATAGAATGTGGCCTTCCTTTAAAGAAGGACACCAAACCAAAGAAGCACATTCTCTCCTACCTGCAGCCCTTGTACAATAAACCATCATTATACAAAGAGAGACAGAAGGAGGCTATGGCCTGTATCTCCAGTGTGGGGTGAGATAGATTCCAAGAAGAGAAGATAACTTAGTCTACTTCATTCATAGTTTTATTTAGTTTTATTCCTTGTACCACCCTGGTTAGAGAGGGCTTGTAACATAGCATTCCAGCCCGTGTATTTGGCCAAATGAGTGACAGGAGGGGCTGGAATGGATGAATCCCTCATCCTTGGGGTGACCAAGTACAGTATTTTCCCCAGCATGCAATAGAAAAACATGACTTTCCATCATTGTCATTCTCTATATGTTTCCAGTGAGATGAAGAAGGTTGGAAGGTTGGGTTGTAGCTGAAATGGCTCTTGACCTATGAGGCCTTCAAAAGTCTGTGTGTAATCTCACCTGATTCCAGCTAGTTATGGAGAAGGGAAATCCACTTTGAGTGATCTCACTATTCCCCTGGAACACTCCCTGCCCTCACCAACCTGTGCTCTGCTCCCAAATTTACACAGAAGAGAATTCAAATAGGAGACGTGTAACTGGGTAAATGCTCAGTCATCACTGATCAGTGTAGTGACCTTGGGCAAATTACAAAGATCATATACTGAACTCCCTTGAATGTATAGATGAGGAAACCTTGACTACGACTAAATAGTTTGAAATATCAAAGAAGTGGTTAGTGGTAACACCAAGGCAAGAACCCTTATTCTCTCTAGTTCAGGTATTTGGCTGCAATTGCCCTTGAACCAGAAAACTGTCATCATGCTGCAAGGAAATTATTCATTGATACAAAACGAAAAAAATCACCATGTGCACTGTCATTGCAGCAGATCAGCAGAGCTGTGATCCAACCAGACTGGCTTCCTCCAGACGGAATGGTCAAAATGGACAAAGAGCCTTGGTATGCTCACCGCGTTCAAAGATCAGGGTTCTATTTTGCTGATGCAGGAGCCCCAGAATTGGTTGTATCCAGGACAGACTCACATCAACTCTCCCAGAAGACCTGAGATCTAAAGCAGAATGCTACTTTATTACCTAATAAGGAAGGATAGATCTTTCGGTCTACTTACCCCAATCTCAGCAGCTCCTTCTAATTTTCCAGGTCCCTTAGAGGCTGTGTGATGATCATGAAATTAGAGGGCAGAGGTTCCCAGGCTCCAGAACACCTGATGAAGCAGCCTGTCACGTAATACATAGAGGATTTCAGTGCCTGCCAGTTACTTCTTCCCTCTAAATACCGCGCCTGGCCCCCGCCCCCACTGCTGAATCCCTGCCATCCCGCTCCTTCCTTGAGAGGGTGGTGTTCAGCCTTGCCCCTCCTGTTAGCAGTCATCCTTCCCTAGATAAAGCAAGCACTGCTGCTGCTGAGTCGCTGCAGTCATGTCCCACTCTGTGCGACCCCATAGACGGCAGCCCACCAGGCTCCCCCGTCCCTGGGATTCTCCAGGCAAGAACACTGGAGTGGGTTGCCATTTCCTTCTCCAACGTATAAAAGTGAAAAGTGAAAGGGAAGTCACTCAGTGGTGTCCAACTCTTCGCAACTCCATGGACTGCAGCCCACCAGGCTCCTCTGTCCATGGGATTTTCCAGGCAAGGGTACTGGAGTGAGGTGCCTTCGCCTTCTCCAAGATAAAGCAAGCGCAATTGATTCCTATTCCTCTAGGTTAATGACACCTATTATGTCCAGCCTCAGATAAGTTGGTACAGATCTCCTGATATAACAGCATTGATTAATCTAGGGCATCTCTATCTCCTTAGTCAATAATTTACTGATTTCACTCATTATCTTTTGGTACTTCCTCATTTAGTCCCGAAGTTGTGAGTGTCTTCTTGTTACTCTGTGTACTGACTACAATATCTGCTAAAAGCAAAGCCTACTTGAAGGAGGAAACAGACAGAACAGGCTCCATCTTGAAAGCAGGACTCCATCTTGGGCTGGATTGTGGACTTTGAGCTCTATGCCGTATCTATGGAAACGACATACCAACTGGAAAACCAGAACACCCCTCCCCATGGAAGAGCCCCAGGGCTCGTACCCTAGACTCTCTGTCGCCTAAAAGAATACCCTAATTATCTGTGTAACCGAATAGAATCATAATTTCTATTATGCTTATTGGGGTATGACCACAGGCCTATTGATAATTGTCCAGTGTTAACTACCTAGGTTTAAGGCATATGAATCATGGGTTAACTTTTATTGTATCTTTCTTTTCCTTTGTTCAGACTAGTTTCAGAGAATTTGGGGAGGTGGGTTTGAGCACGTACACTTAGGGTATATAAGGTTTTCACAAAAACTGGTCGGAGTCCTTGGCTAAGAGGAGACTCTGCCTTGGCCTTGCCGGTGTAATAAACTGCACTCCACCATCTGCATTGTCCTTCTGAGTGAGCTTGTTTGCCAGAACACGTGGCTACAACATACTGACCAGCTAGGGTGCCAACCAAAGAATTCTCATGGACCCACTTTGGAGAAATCATGAAGCGTAGCACATACTGTTGTTGTTTAGTCTCTCAGTCGTGTCCAACTCTTTTGCAACCCCATAAACTGTAGCCGAGGGCTCCTCTGTCCATGGGATTCCCCAGGCAAGAATACTAGAGTGGGTCCCCACTTCCTTTTCCAGGAGTTCTTCCCCACCCAGGAATTGAACTCAAGCTTCCTGCATTGGCAGGCAGCTTCTTTACTGCTGAGCCACCAGGGAGGCCTGTAGCACATATTATAGCCTCTCGTTTCCTATTTTCAGCCTTCAGCACATGGGGCTGATTTTATTGCCCTGAGCCACATTTGGCATAACTTCTCTAGTAATTCTTAGCCCTCTTTTGTCCATATTCCCTTTCTTTTCTAACCTTCCAGCCACCTTTCATCTCCATACTTACACCCAGGCACTCACACACAAGTGTTGGTTGTGTACTGTGCTAGCAAACACCCTCAGCGCCTTCTGGAAAGCAGCAGAGATTAAATCCTTATTTCTGGTGCAGAGTGCCACTGCCAGTTCTCAGCCCTGAGACCTCTTGGAGCCTCAGTTTCCTCACCTGCAAAATGATGGTCACTTTTGTCACCTGCTTTCCTCACAAGATTGCTGAGAAATTCAGAGAAGATGATGCAGGCCAGAACACTGTAAAAGGCTCGGCAAGCCACCCAAAGGTAGGGAAAACATTGCGGATAATTTGCAAAAAAAAAAAAAAGGCATTCATTTAAATGTGGCTTTGTTCCTTTGTTGCATCTAATTAAATCAAAGGAAATGTCAGGTTTAATTCTTAAGGACCAAGATTATATTTTTGCCCAGGCAAGAGAAATGTGCCTTGGGGATACACTTAATTTGGTTTTTCTATGCTTTAGGATTAAAACCCTATCTGGAATTCTCATGCCTTTTTATCCTTCTACACATTTTGATGCTAATGTAGGAAAGTTCAGCAGAGATGAATATTCTAAATATTTATTACTTTATTTAATGAGTATCTTCATTAATACGTAGGGTTCATAACATGACTGGGCTTTTCAAAAGCAAGAGTAGGCAGATGGCAAGCCAAGCCTTGTGCTTGCTTGGAGGAAAAAAAAAAAAAACAACTGGAAACACAAATAAGTAAATTTAATTAGGGATTGCGCATGACACGATTGAGTGATGCAGGCAAATTTACCCTGCCTTCCGGCAGGAGGGTTTTGTCCTGCTGGGTAACATTTCAAAGGTTCATGGGAACCACGTCTCCTTTATGCCTAGATGCTCTTGTAAGCTGCTGTCAGGTGTAGAGATTTCATTTCAAATACCGAATGTTCTCCAGCTCTGTAATAACCTGCAGCTGTTTGACCACTCGGGTGCAAGAGGCTGAATGTTGGACATTGCCCCGGAGCTGCCTCAGACCAAAGCACAATATTTTCCGCTTCCAAGAATCAGTGAAGGGCCACCTATTAGTGGAATTTAAAATATTTTTCCAATTAAGTTCCAGACCTACCGAGTCAGTTTTGAATGTGAGAAGAAAGGGACAGCAAGTGAACAGAGTTGCTCTAAAAAAGCTGTTTCTTGAGATGACGGAGTTGGATGTTTGGAGCAGCCCTCCGCCCTCTTTCTGAATAAGGAAACACCTGCGTGAAGCGGGGGTGCAAAGCCCTCCCTCCCTCGAGAGATAATGAGAGAGAAGACGCTGTGGATTTTTCAGCGCTGTTATCCAACGGTCAAAAAGTGAGTGTCTAACTAATAAGCAGTGGAGATAGTGGATAGATAAGCCATGTTTGTTGAATGAATGAATGAATTAGGGAACACCATACTTTTAAAAACATTGTAGCTTTGCAAAACTCCATTACTCTGAGTTCAAGTTGGGTTTTTTTCCCTTAAAATTCTAAAAATACACACTTGGGAAGTTGTCACACCCCACCAGGAAGGGCACCCAGAGACTGGTGAAGGGAGATGGGGCCTATCTGTGACAGGCCGGGTCAGCTGACCCAAACCCAGCATGCTGCTTAATGGAATCAGAGAGGTTCCAGCACCATTCGCACGTCCTTTTCTATCTGTATGTTTTAGGAGCGGACAGTGGGCCCTGGTTTGTGTGCGTGTGGGTGTGAACTGAGTTGCTTCAGTCGTGTTTGACTCTTTTTGACCCTGTGGACTATAGTCTCTGTCCATGGGGTCCTCCAGGCAAGAATCCTGGAGTTGGGCTGCCGTGCCCTCCTCCAGGGGTTCTTCCCCACCCAGGGATCAAATCCGAGTCTCTTACATCTTCTGCATCAGGAGGCAGGTTCTTTACCACTTACTGCTTGGCTATTACTTTTTTTTCTGTTTTTTCCTTTTTTGTTTTCCTTGTTAGATTGTTCAGGATTGACCATACTAGACTTGGTCATATTCCAAATACTTATGTGAAGTATGTATATAACACTAAGTGCAAGACTAAATGGTATTTAAGTTGTGTTCCAGAAGGATATGTGGGTGATGATTATAGACTCTAGAATTAGGAAAAGAAATAATGGGTATGGTTTTTGTTGTCATCTGTTATCTATTCAACCCCTCTGCCTTGCTTTTCTTTCTGTCATAAAAATAGAATAGAAGCAAAATGTCAAGGTCTTGGTTTTACCACTGACTTGTCATGTGTATCCATTTAAATTTTTTCCTCCCCAGAACCAAGATGTCCTTGACTGAGGGGAACTTTGGGGCCTTGGATTCAAGGTTACACAAGAGGGTTTGTGCAGAGTTGCTGCAGCTGACTGCTTCTCTCTCCTTGTCCCAAACCTGAGGACCTTACTCTGAAGACACTCTGAGGCTGGTCGTGTTGTAATGTCCACAGGAAATGAGTTATGGGCCTGATAAAATCAACCTTGCTGAGGCTTCTCATGTGAGAGCTGGATAGTATTTATCTGTGTTCTCTTTGTGCTGAGCAGCTTAGGGATACGGTAGAACTGGAGTCTGCAGAGTTAGACACCAGGATTCCAAGAGCAAATGTCTTATATCAATGCTGTGGCTCAGAGGCGTCGGTAGAGTGTCTTTATCGTGTGCATTTGCCCAAGAACTGAACGGCCTTTCACAATATGTGTGTGCTCATCACTTAGTCGTGTCAGACTCTTTGCAACCCCATGACTGTAGCCTGCCAGGCCCCTCTGTCCATGGGACTTCCCAGGCAAGAATACTTGAGTGGGTTAGCCATTTCCTTCTTCAGGGGATCTTCCCAACCCAGGGATAGAACCTGAATCTCCTGTGTTTCCTGCATTGCAGATGGGTTGTTTACCCACTGAACCATCAGGGAAGCCCCTGAGCCACTGGGCAACTATGAAGGGAATGACAATTTGGGATCCTTGTGAGATATACTAACAGTACACAGGAATGGAAGAGGGCGATGGAGAGGCGAAAGGGAACATCCCTTCATTTACTCCCCTGCATTGAACCCAATCTCACAGCCTCACCAGTCATGGGCCTCCTGCAGCAAAGCCGTGACACCAAGGAGTCTCCCAGGACCACTCTTGATTAATGGTTATGCTGAATGGTTGACCCAGCCTGGAACTTTTGCCTTTCCTTCTCTCTACACCTCTGACGTCCCTGAGCTTCTTTCCAATGAGATCACTAGTTTGAGGAACGTGCCCATGAAACCAAACCACACTGCTGTGTCTCTTTTTTTCAGCTTCTTTTTATTACAGACTTTTCCCTCCCAACACATTGAAGGGTGCTGGTGCTGAATGTACATGCGAAGTTGTAGGGACTGAGAAATGTGATAAAGCATTACAGATGTCCTCGTTTTGAATCTACAGCATCAGCAGATCCTTCTACTTAATTATGCCAAAAACAAAAAAAAAAGAGTGAAATTCTGTGCACTCCAGCCTCTGTCACCCTGGCAGTGCCTTGCTTACGTCACTGCTGGGAGCTTGGATTGATGGCCAGTTTTCATCCCTGAGCAGAACCGAAATGCTAAAGTACAGTTTTCAAATGTGGAGTTTCCTCTGCAGGACCTCAGGCTCATTCGTGCTCCAGCCCACGGGGGGAGTACGGAGAGAGTCACTTGCTAAAAGGCTGAGAGCCCGCAGCTGGCGGGGCTGAGCTGTTTCTGAAACTCAGAGCAGCTATGACTCACCCCTCCCACAGTCCGTTAACTTCTCTCTCCTCTTACAAGACCAGCTACCCTTCTCACTCTGACTCCTACTTATTTTCAAATTTGCTCAATAACCATGACATTCAAACCCAACCTGCTCCATGCACAGGGTGCTGAGAAAACACACACCAGGAGTCGAGAGCCTACAGAAAAATACAGTGAATTAGAAAGGCAGGACTATTCTCTTCAACTCTGGGTATTGAGAAAGAGGTGCTAAGAGGAGACTCCAGCACAGTTTAGGGCATGTTCCATCCTGCCCAGTCGAGTTAAAGGAATGTAGTCATCCTAACTGGTGATTTCGGGAAGTCACACCAGATGCTGAATTGAATTCACAAGTTCCTGTGTGATTAGGAACATGATACTTTGGTGCCCAAACCGGACTGAACTGGTGACAGTAGAGCTAAAATGGTTTCCTACCGTAAAGCAGTGATGCTCAAAGTTATTTTCCCTGTGCTGCTTTCAGGCTCTGTTGCCAAAGACACAAAAGGAAAGTTTTTAAAACAGAAAAAAAACATTTTCAGAGAAGGTTCAGGTCTTTCTTCTGTGGCTCCAAATGCCAATGTGAGAAAAAAAAAAAAAAAAGCAATGAATGCATGAGAGAACTGAAGCTGGATTTAAGAAAAACTTTGAAGAAAGGGTAAAAAAACACAAAACAAAACATCAGTTTGGTGCAAAGCCACTGAAACCAGGTAGCAAGTGGCACCAACCCCTCCCATCCTTCCATCAGGCACCATGAATTTAAAAGGGTCTTCAGTTGTGCAGCCATTTCTGAGTTTGCCTCCTAAGCTCACCTGTGTTCACAGTCCATGGAATCCGGAAGCCTCCGAAACTTGGCAAAGAGGAAATATTCAAAAGATTCACTTAGCAAATATTTGTTGTGTGTTTACCATGTTTCAGCACTGAGACATAGGGAATTATCATAACAATAACTGGCTTGGATATCAGCCCCATAAAATTAACCTCTGGGCTATCAGTGGGGACCCCAGAGAAATGTATTCAATGTATTCAGATACATTCAGTGTATTAAAAATAAGTGATTTTCTACATTGTAATTTTTTTTTTGTATTTCTTTGCTTTAAAAGTTAGATCAATATGGGCTGTAACCTTTTCCTTTGAGCTCTGACAATCTGTACACAACACTTAGTGGAAGGCTCATCAAGGTGTCTGTCTGGGCAGCTCAGTGGTAAAGAACCTGCCTGCCAATGCAGGAGACACAAAAGACGTGGGTTTGATTCCTGGTTGGGGAAGCTGCCCTGGAGGAGGAAATGGCAACCCACTCCAGTATTCTTGCCTGGAGAACCCCATGGACAGAGGAGCCTGGCAGGAAAGAGTTGGACACAACTGAGCATGCACACGTGCCCTAGTTTAAACTTCATCCTTTCTGTCTCCTTATTGGTTTATCCATCTTCAATGTCTTTTTATAGCCAAATCATGTGGCATTAAAGCTCTTAGTTCCCTGACCAGTGATCCATTCTGTACTCCCTGCATTGGGAGCATGAGATCTTAGCCAATGCACCACCAGGGAAGTCCTTTTAATCTTTTTTCCCCTCATTTCTTTTTTTACCTTTATTATATTTTTAAAGTCAAGTTTATAAAGGTAAAGTATATAAAAATAAAACTCACTCCCTTAAGTACAGTTTGATGAGATTTGACAAGTGTATATGGTTGTGTAACCACCACCATAATCAAAATACAACAGATTTCCATCACCCCGAAAAGTTCTCAACCTTTTATAGCCAATCCCCTTTCCAGGTTTGGCAATCACTAACAATTTTTCTCTCTAGAGTGTTGCCTTTTAAAGAATTCTATGAAAATAAGACAATATAAAACCTTTGTGTCTGGCCACTTTCACTTAACATAAATCTTTTGATTTCATCCATGTTGTGGTTATCAATAGCTCAGTCCCTTTTTATGGCCGAGTAGTATTCCTCGGTAAGGGTGTATAGTGACACATTAGTTTATCCATTCATCAGTTGAAGGATTTTAGCTGTTTGCATTTTGATGATGCTATGAATAGACCTCTAGAAACATGCACAGGTGGGTCTCTGTGTGACTACTTCTTCCTTTCTCCTATGTTAAGTAAATACATAGGAATTAAGTTATGGGTCATATAGAAAATGTATGTGGATGTTTGGCTTTATAAAAATCTCTCAAACTGTTTTTCAAAGTGGCTGTATAATTTTGTATACCAACCCACAGTGAATAAGAGTTCCAATTGCTCTGTGTCTTTATCAGCACTTAGTGTAGCCAGTCTTTTAAATTATCTGAGATATCTTTGCCTAAGCTAAGGTCATAAAAACTGTGTGTAAAATTGATACTATTCATTTCTTAAATGGTTGGTAAAATTCAAGTCATCTGGTCTGGAATTTCTTTGTGGAGAGGTTTTTAACTACAAATCCAATTTCTTTCATTCAGTTTCTTTAGTAGAAGGCTGTTCAGGTTATCTGTTTCTTCTTGAGTGGGCTTTAGTGGTTTGCGTTTTTCAAGAGATGTCTATATCTAAACTATCAAACTTACTGGCATAAAGTTGAACATCATGTATCCTAATTATTTGAATATTTGTAGTGATGGCCCTCTTTTATTTGAAAAATTGCTCATTTGTGACTTTGTTCTTGTTTTGTCAATCTGGCTAGAGGTTTATCAATTTTATTGATCTTTTCAAGAAACAGCTTCTTGTTTTTACTTTATTTTCACCTGTTTTCTTGTATATTAATTTCTGTTTTTATTTTTGTTGTTTCTTTCCTTCTGTTTGCTTTGGGTTTAATTTGTTCTTGTTTTTTTAACTTTTTAAAGGTGAAAGTCTAGGTTTCTTCCTTTCTAATATAAGCATTTAATGCTATAAATTTCTGTATAAGCCCTGCTTTAGCTGTAACCTAGAAATTTAATATGTATGTCAATAAATTTTATTCAAATGATATTTTACATTTTTCTTTGTAATTACTTCTTTAACCATGGGTTATGTAGAAGGGTAATGATTAATATGCAATATTTGAAGGGTTTTTTCCTAGAAATATTTCAATTTCAAATTTTTCCTAGAAATATTTCTGTTATGACTTATAGTTTAATTTCATGTGATCAGAAAACTTACTTTGTATGAACTACTTTTCTCCTCAAAGCCACACTCTAAGTGAAAAACATCTCTATGTATTGCTATGGAGTGGTCTCCAGAATACAGTGTGAATAAAGCAAGGTGGAGATATATCTCACATATGTTTTCAAATGGAAGGAAAGGCTACCCACTCCAGTATTCTGGCCTGGAGAATTCCATGGACTATATAGTCCATGGGGTCGCAGAGAGTCGGACACGACTGAGCAACTTTCACTTTCAAACCACAAACAAGCAAAACGATTCCCTATGGAATGGATTGAAGGAACCAGGTAGAGATGAAGGGTAGAAGCTAGAGTTCTTTGAAAACACTTTGTCTTGTAGATTTTACTTGGGAAGCTGATTATAAAGCAAAATTGAATAAAAGTAACAGAAAAAGACAAAAACTCTTAAAATCAGAAACAAAAGGCTCCCAAAACTATACAGATGGGCAAAATTTCTACAGTATTTTGTATTTGCTTAGAAAAATAAACAAATGCTTCATGTGGACCTTCTTCAGTTCAGTTCAGTTCAGTCGCTCAGTCGTGTCCGACTCTTTGCAACCCTACGAATCGCAGCACGCCAGGCCTCCCTAGACCTTCTTAAAAGGTATTGTGGCTAAAGTTAGCAAACTAGTTTTTCTCTGGGAGCCAAAGAAAAAAGATGCAAACATAAACCCAAATCTTAAAAAGGACATTTTTATAATGAGAAATGCCTTTTTTGCTCATTCTTCTATACAAAATTTTTTTAATTTCCATTTTTCAGAAAGAAAGTAAATCTAATAAATCATTCCTCTGCTAAAAACCCTCCAAGGACCCTAATGCTTACCTAAACAACCACAATACACATTCATTCTCTCAGTGCTATCTGAGATGATTTTTTCTTTCTTTTTTTTTTTTTTTTTGAGATGATTTTTAAGTGATCCATGATAGATATTTTCTAAAATTTTAATTGTAACCCATTTGTTGTAAAGTGTATTATTAGAAAAGTAAAACTAGTATAACAAAACTGGTTTGGGGGATATTATTGCTTAGGGCAAGATTAAGTAAAAAAGAACTGTTAATATTAAGCAAATAATAAGACAGAGGGCATGGATATGCCAAAATGTTAAAAAAAAAAAAAAAAAAGAGTGGGGCAAAGATGTTTGGCAACGGTGGCTGACAAGATGGAGTTCAAGTTTTCCGCAGGGCACCCAGGGTACTTTCCTCTGCAACCTCGTTTCTTGCCACTTCTTGCCCTACCTCTCATGCCTCAGCAACAAACACCAAATATCACTGGCTTCCCACTCTCCAAAAGATGTCTTGCCTTCCTAAGCCCACCTTTTCCTACTCACCTACTCTCTGAACTCCAGATTATCCTTTAAGGCATCTCTCAGGCAGACCATGCATCTTGACTTCACTCTCACTGCGCTTACCTACAGTATCTGGGAATGGTCTCTGTGTGTTTTTAACCCACAGGACTTTGAGCTCTCAGGGCAAGGACTGTCTTATTTATCTTCGTATCCTCAATGGTAACACAATGATTATTAACTCACAAATGTCTTGTGTAAAACCTAGAGTGGGCATGGAATATGCTTAGTCATAAAACAGTAGTGCTTTTATTGAAATCTCTTTTTTGCGCAAGGCACAGTAATGGACAATTGGAATCAAAGAACATGAATAAACTGTGCAGGGAGGTTACAGTGATCTCATTTAACCCTCAGAATGATTTTATGGGTTAGCAATTATTCTCTGTCTTAACAGATGAGAAATCTGAAGCTGAGTGGCAGCAATATAGCATAATAGCTAGATGACCGATTTCTGCCATTCAAAAGCCTGCATTCAAATCCGTTTAATAGCTCTGACTGGATTACTCAACTTCTCTAAATCTTGATTTCATCTTCTATGAAATAGAATACTGATAATAGTACCTATCTCTTAGGGTTATTTTCAGGATTAAATGAGATAAGGTTGATAAGGCCACTTCAACAGCGCCTGGCCCACAGTATCTATTAAGCCTGTGTGTGTATATATATATATATATCACATTTCTGAAACAGTATATCACAATAAGTATAACATAATAAGCATGAAGCCTGCCTCAAGAATAGAACACACAGGTAAATTTTATCCAAAAATATTCGAAAAGCAACTTAAAACTTCACACATGTTTTGAAAGTACCATAGAAGATTTCCTTTATAATACACAATGAAATGTCTATGAATATCCTCCTTATCCAGCATATAACTGCCCAAAACACTATGGATCACAGCATTCAACCTCCCCCAATCTTTCTTTTTCCATGTCTCAACCCCGTCCCCACAAAGGAAAACAAAACTTTCTCTCCAACACACCCTGTGCTGGTTCTTTCACTTTTTGCCCATCTCATTTCATTTGCCAAACCCGTTATCTCCTTTCCCCAAGTAACTTGTAACCTTTCCATTGTGAATCAGTTTTGTTGTGAACGTAAAACTGGTTTAAAAAAATTAAAACTCTATATTTTTAAGAAATTTTCAGAGCCTTCTCGGTGTGTATGCTACATCACACCTCTTCAGCATGGTCTGGGCAAAACCGACTGTATTATTCATTAGAGTAGTAACTTCCTGAAGGAGGAAATGGCAACGCACTCCGGTTTTCCTGGGCTTCCCAGGTGGCTCAGATGGTAAAGTGTCTACCTGCAGTGCAGGAGACCAGGGTTTGATCCCTGGATTGGGAAGATCCCCTTGGAGAAGAAAATGGCAACCCACTCCGGTACTCTTGCCTGGAAAATTCCCTGGACTGAGGAGCCTGGTAGGCTACAGTCCATAGGGTCGCAAAGAGTCAGACACAACTGAGTGACTTCACTTTCACTTTCTTTCTAGTTTTCTTGCCTAGAGAATCCCATGGACAGAGGAGGCTGGTGGGCTCCAGTCCATGGGGTTGCAAAGAGTCACACATAACCGAAGTGACTGAGCAGGCATGCCTAACCTCTGCCCCACCCCACCAGACCTTAACTTTACTCCAATCTTTTGAGTAAGGTCCAGATACCAAGATGGCAAAGACAGACATGCTTGTTGGGCCGGACCTTATAAATGTTTCCTTTTCTTTCCATGCCTCATTAAGTTAACCTCCCCCAGTCCCATACTTAGTAATGGAGGACATATCCGCCTTCTCTGACACAAAAACCCCATGGTCTTTGCAAACTCTGTGAGGATAAAAGACAAAATGATTCAAAGCAGAGCTGTCTCAAACTATAGTGATGGGGAACAGATCAGCGGCTGCCGAAAGTGAGCATGACTACACAGATGCAGCCCCGGGAACATTACATGGTGGTAGAATCGTTCTGTGTTCTCACTGTGCTGCTGGTTACATGAACCTACACATGTTAAAATTCATACGAAGTCCATTTACCTGTATGATGACTTTTTCTTTTTTAAAGCAAAGCTGTTTCAACCCTTGGAAATTTTCTCCTATGCAATGTGGATACAATTGATATTGACTCCAAAAGTAAAAAGTGTAAGCTGTCTTTCCTCCTCTAGCAGAGCTGTACCCAAGGGTCAGCCCTTGGTAAAGCTGTCACAAAGCAAAGACTCAGTTTTCTTTATTAAAAAAGCTAAGCACCAAAGAATTGATGCTTTTGAACGGAGGTGCTGGAGAAGACTCTTGAGAGTCCCTTGGACTGCAAGGAGCTCCAACCAGTCCATCCTAAAGGAAATCAGTCCTGAATATTCATTGGAAGGACTGGTGCTGAAGCTGAAACTCCAAAACTTTGGCCACCTGATGCAAAGAACTGACTTATTGGAAAAGACCCTGATGCTGGGAAAGATTGAAAGTGGGAGGAGAAGGGGACAACAGAGGATGAGATGGTTGGATAGCATCACCGACTTGATGGACATGAGTTTGAGTGGACTCCAGGAGCTGGTGATGGACAGGGAGGCCTGGCATGCTGCAGCCCATGGGGTTGCAAAGAATTGGACATGACTGAGTAACTGAACTGAACTGAAAGCAAAGGCTCCTCTTTTCCCTCCTCCCTTTCCAAGCACCTACCTTCCTCTCCTGGTGCCCTCTCCTCGCCCGAACTGCAAGCGGGGCACCCATGGCCTCATGCTGCCCTCCCCACCAAGGCACAGGCTCTGCTGTGTGCAACATCCAGGCCCACCACCCTTGAACCCCTGCATTGGAGAGCTCCTCCTATTCAGCAACTATTTATCAGTACTTGTGGCCACCTGATGCGAAGAGCCAATTCCTTGGAAAAGACCCTGATGTGGGGAAAGATTGGGGGCAGGAGAAGAAGGGGACAACCAAGGATAAGATGGTTGGATGGCATCACTGATTCGAGGGCCATGAGTCTGAGCAAGCTCCAGGAGATGGTGATGGACAGGGAAGCCTCGAGCTGGGATTTCTCCTTCCAGTGCAGGGAGTATGGGTTCGAGGAGCTGAGATCCCATCTGTCTTGTGGCCAAAAATCCAAAACATAAAATAAAACTAATATTGTAACAAATTCAATGAAGACTTTTAAAATGGTTCACATCAAAAAAATCTTTAGCATAAAAAATAGTAAAAATTTAAAAAGTCTTCTGAATCTTCTCAGTATGTACTCTACAGTTCTTCAAAACTGACTGTATTATTCATTAATAATGATAGTAACTAATACTATGTATACAGTATTTATATATTATATTTAACCACATTGGAGGCAGATGCTTTAACCTCTGAGCCACCAGGGAAGTCCATTTAATAATTAATTAGTACTATAAACTTATATTGACTAATATCTTTATTATATTTTAAGTAGTATAGTATTAAATTTTAAGTATTATAAATAATGATAGAATGATGCACAAGAGTAGCAGCTAGTATTTTTTGAACTCTTCTCATATGACTAGCACTATTCTTAGTGTTCCCTATGTTGTTTAGTCACTAACTCGTGTCCAACTCTTGAGACTCCATGAACTGTAGCCCACCAGGCTCCTCTGCCCATGCAAGAATACAGGAGTGGGTTGCCATTTCCTCCTCCAGGGGATCTTCCTGACTCAGGGATCGAACCCACATCTACTGCATTGGCAGGCAGGTTCTTTACCACTGAACCACCCAGCAAGCAATGTGTTACCGTGTTTAATTCTGCCATTTCCTACTCCCGGGGAATCTTCCCCACCCAGGGATCGAACCCAGGTCTCCTGCATTGCGGGCAGATGCTTTAACCACTGAGCCACCAGGGAAACCCCTAACAATCCTAGCAGGTAGATATTATCTCAGTTTTACAGGTGAGGAAATGGAGGCAAAGGAGATTAAAGCAACTTCCTGTGATAGACATGGAGATGTTGCTCCCAGAAGCCCGGTCATGTTGCCCACCTTCGGGGAGCAGACAGGTCAGCCTTCTGCCGTCAGCTTCTTCAGGGTCAGCCACAGATGCGGCGCACACCTGGCCTGCGAGTCTGCCCTTCCAGGGCAGCACGTACCAAACTTTAGCACAAGGTCCCTGTAAAACGGCCTGGCCATTTCAGCCCAACGCAAGATGTTGATAGTCAGGGTTGGTTGAGGCTATGTCAGACCTGCAGCTCACTTCCATCCTTTCCTCCAGCCAGCCCTGCTTCTGCCCTGCCTTCCTAAGTCCCAATCCTTCATAAACATCCTACACCCCAATCTCCGTCTCCACGTGGGCTTCCAGAGGACGCAACCTCCAGCACTCAGCAGGTGTCATGAAGCTGCTAAGTGGTGATGCTTCTAAGCACTATGAGATGCTCCTCCCAGATATAAAAACAAATACAGAACACTCTGAGAGCAATTGAACAAGGGCTGAAACTATTACTTGGAAAATCTGAAACTCTGTTTTTAATTTTTTTTCTAGGTCACTTCAGTCATGTCTGACTAAGGTCTTTGCAACCCTATATTGAGATAACATTTACATACCATAAAAATTCACCTGTCTCAAGTATACACGTGAATTGCTTTTAGTATATTTTCAAAGCCATGCAACCATCGACACTATCTAATTCGAGAACATTTCATCACCCCAAAAAGAAACCCTGTACCCTTAAGCAGTCATTCCCCATTTGCCTTCAGTTCTGGTCTTCCTGAACAATAATTAAACTATTCATCTCTTTGTGCCAGTGATGAGAATTTTCTACTATCATCCAAGGTACAAACTTTCCTAATTTCACTCTCTTTCAAAGTACCATAGTCATAAACATGTTCAAATTCTTGTTTGGTAATCTCACTCTTGGGAATTTATTCTTTAAAAAAAAATTACAAAAAGATGGGGGGAAATCAGTTTGCATAGTTTATAAAACTGAAAAACTGAGAATAAGATTTGTTCATCAGGGGATTTTGTTAATTAAATCATGGCTCATTAACGAAATGGAGTATTATGCATCCGCTACAGACTAAATAGCAACAAGAAAAATGCCTGGTATAACATTAACCATAAAAGCAAAAGATAAAATTGCATCTACAGCTATGTGAAATATGTACACGTGGATAAGGATCAAAAGGAAATGGACAAAAATGAAAACAGTTGCTGAGACAGCGATGTTAAATTATTTTCATTCTCCTGAGTTCCTTTATTATGGTCCAAAGGTGGTGGTTGCAGTGAATAAGACTCGGAGGAAAAGATGCATGTAATCTACTCTCACCAGTGAGACTTCGAATTCAGAAGGGGAGGTAAGTACTGCATACGAGTTTTGTTAAGAGCAAAGGTTTTGGAGTCACACGGACTTGGATTTTAATTCTGGCTCTGATACTTCTGATGTGACCAGGGACAATAATCTAACCTCTGTGAGACTCATTTTTCATGACCATTAACAGGGGCTCATGGCACATCAACCCAACAGGGTTGAGATGCAACAACCCAACAGGTGGAGATGCAGTGAGACAGCCACTTCATGTCTGTTCAGTCGCTACACTCATGTCCAACTCTCTGTAGACTGCCAGGCTCCTCTGTCCATGGGATTCTCCAGCCAAGAATACAGGAGTGAGTTGCCATGCCCTCCTCCAGGGGATCTTCCTGACCCAGGGATTGAACCCACATCTCCGTGTTTCCTGCATTGTAGATAGATTCTTTACTGCTGAGCTGCTGGGCGCCACTTAACAAATGGCAGCTGCTGCTGCTTTTGCTGCAGAGGTCATGGTGGCAACAGTGATGCTACTAACAAGAGACAGAGGTCAGAGAACAGAGATTTTCCCTTATGAAAATATTCCTAACACTGGGAAACTTGAATGGCAGTGTTATTTTATACTGAACACTCAGGCAGAGGACTTCCCATTATTTCTATCAAACTGATTTCTCCAATTCAGACCAAGGGAGTGTTGTTTCAAAGGAGAGCTAGGGTTGCTGGCATCACCCTTTTTCAGCAGGAGACCCAGAAATCTGTACCAACAAGATGCTCATTGGTGTCCTGGTTGAACATTTTACCAAAGAAAATAAAGTTCTACTGAATTGGTGTGACTCATTTTATTAATGAATACGGCGCCTACTGACTATTCCCATTGTTGTGATTGTGGATATCGTCTTCATTACTAACAAAGAGCCAGTGTGGCGTATTAAGCAAGCCCCACCCTTGTCTGTCTTTTCTCCCATTGTGGATGAGCTGTCCTCTTCTTCCAGGCCCAGGCCTCCCTCGCACACAGGATACCAGCCCAGACTTTCCTGCCCACTCAAGGGCTCTGGCAGGTCCTCTTACTCTTGCATCTGTTTGTGCTCTCTGCTCGTCAGCATCTAAACATGCTGTGGCATATCCCAGCTTCATAAAAGACCAAAATCCTCGCTTGATCCCATATCTTCTTCTCATTCGCTGTATCTCTCGCCTGCCCTTTACCCCCAAACTCCCTGAAAGAGAACAGCAGAATGTTGCAAATTATTGACGCTATAACCAGCACAGGCTTCCCAGGTGGCTCAGGAGTAAAGAATCTTCCTACCAATGCAGGAGACCCAGGAGATGCAGGTTCAATCCCTGGGTAGGGAAGATCCGCTGGAATCGGAAATGGCAACCCACTCCAGGATTCTTGCCTGGAAATTCCATGGACGGAGGAGCTTAGTGGGCAACAGTCCATGGGGCTGCAGAGAGTCAGACACAACTGAGTAACTGAGCACACAATATAACTAGCAGACAGTAAACTCTATGTATTTCCTGTGTACAATTTAATGATATACAGTGGGCATATGATGTACCCACGAAACTCTCACCACACTGAAGATAATAAACATACCACCCTATCCCTTCCCTCCCATCCCTGACTCCCCAGGCAACCACTGATATGCTTTCTGTCACTTTGTGTTCATTTGCCAGAATTTTTATAAATGAAATCTATAGGTACTCTTTTCTATCTTTTTTCTTTCATGTACCACAATACTTGCGAGATTCATCCATGTTGCAGCATGTACAAAGGTTTCTATCCTTTTTATTGCTGAACATCATTTATTTGTACCCCAGTTTGTTTACCCATTTACCTGTTGATGGACACTACGGTTATTTCCAATCTGAGGCTGTTACAAGTAAAGCTGCCGTAAACAATGATGTACAAGTCTTTGTATAGAGATACGCTTTCATTTATCCTGGGTAAATACCTAGAATGGAATGTTTGGTTCAAAACAAATGCAAAATCATTTCCAGGGTGTTTGTACAATTTCACATTCCCACCAGTAACAGAGCAGAGTTCCACATCCTAATCAACACTTGGGATGTAGTCAGATTTTATTGTGTGTTTTTTTTTTTAACCATTCCAACAGTTGTGGTTTCTTACTGTGGTTTTAATTTGCATTTTCCTACTGACTAATGAAATTGAACATCTTTTCATGTGCTTATTTGCCATCCAGAGACATTTTTTGGTGAAGTTCAGTTCAGTTGCT
Source organism: Ovis aries (assembly GCF_016772045.2). Taxonomy (NCBI): domain Eukaryota; kingdom Metazoa; phylum Chordata; class Mammalia; order Artiodactyla; family Bovidae; genus Ovis; species Ovis aries. Next base: position 14,177,391 of record NC_056079.1, read on the forward strand.
CAGTCATGTCTGAGGTTTTTATTTATTTATTTATTTTTTGTGAAGCATCTAGTCACATCTTTACCCATTTTTTTTATTGTTTTCTTGTTGAGTTTTGAGAGTTTTTTTAAATATGTATCCTGGATATATATTCTTTATTGGATGCAATTTACAAATTTTTAACCCAGTCTTTTCATTCTCTTGACATCGTGGGTTTGTTTGGAAAGGATTTCTTAGAAAGTTTATTTTTAAAATACTTTTATCATTTTTTTTTCATGTGGAAGGTGGTTCTGAGATGCCTACACTTGGATTTTTTAAAACTTTTTATTTTGTATTGCTGCTGCTCCTGCTGCTGCTGTTGCTAAGTCGCTTCAGTTGTGTCTGACTCTGTGTGACCCCATAGACGGCAGTCCACCAGGCTCCCCCGTCCCTGGGATTCTCCAGGCAAGAACACTGGAGTGAACTGCCAATTTCTTCTCCAATGCATGAAAGTGAAAAGTGAAAGGGAAGTCGCTCAGTCGTGTCCAACTCTTCGCGACCCCATGGACTGCAGCCTACCAGGCTCCTCCGTCCATGGGATTTTCTAGGCAAGAGTACTGGAGTGGGGTGCCATTGCCTTCTCCGATTTTGTATTGGGGTATAGCCAATTAACAAACAATGTTGTGACAGTTTCAGGTGAACACTGAAGGGACCCAGCCATACCTACTCATGTATCCATTCTCCCCAAACTCCCTTCCCATCCAGGTGACCATACAACATTGAACAGAGTTCTATGTGCTTGCTATACAGTAGGTCCTTGTCAGCTATCCATTTAAAACATAGCAGGGTGTACATGTCCATCCCGAACTCCCCAACGATCCCTTCTCCCTTCACAGTGTCTTTTAAGAGCAGAAATTTTAATCTCGATAAGGACAATTTTTATGCATGGTTCTTTCGTGTTGTAGCTAAGAAATCTGTGCCAAATCCAACGTCATAGATGTTTATCCTATGTTTTCTTCTGATAGAGTCACAGTTTTAGGTTTCATATTTGTCTATAATCCATTTGAGTTGATTTTGTATATTATGTGAGATATTTAGATTAGTGAAGGACAGGGAAGCTTGGTGTGCTGCAGTCCATGGGGTTGCAGAGTTACAAACAAATGAACATTTAGATTGAAGTCCTTTTTATTTCTTGCTTTCTTTTGCATCTAATTGTTGCAGCACTATTGGCTGGAAAGATCACCCTTTCTTCACAAAATTCCCTTCTACACCCTTGTTGAAAATCAATTGTCCATATGTATTTAGAAATACTTCTGGTATCTTCATTCTGCTCTATTATCAATTTGCCTATGTCTATGACAGGGACTTCTCTGACTGTCCAGTGGTTAAGACCTTTAGATCATTGCCTTCCAATGCAGGGGTTACAGGTTCAGTCCCTGGTCAGGAGCTAAGATCCCATGTGCCTTGTGGCCAAAAAACCAAAACATAAAACAGAAGCAGTATTGTATCAATCCTTCTTAATTTGACATTGAATTAAAGTGACATTTAATTACCCTAATTTGAAAATAATAAATGTGAAAGCACTCTTTTGATTCTTTATTATAAACATGTCTAAAACAAAATACACAGGAAAGCAAGGAGGAGCTCCATTTAAATCCATGTTTTTTTCATTTGGGAAACAGCACGGACGGTGATCCCTTTTTGTCCCACCCCTAACATTTAGACAAGAAATTATTTTATAATCTTGAAGGAAGGTCAAGGTAACCCCTGTTCCCCACCAAAGTCCAGCCATCCCAAATTGGATGATACTCAAAAATAAATGTTACTCCAAGTTCCATAGTCTTCCCTATGTGAAGAAATGACCTAGGGTTAAAAAAAGAACTGCTGAAAGAATTTATCATTCTTAAACACTCTCGTTTATTTCTTATAACAAGGGAGCAAAGCAGAAATCAAGAAACAAAACATAGCTCAGAATGCTGCAGCCAACTGTCTATTTTTTCACAATCTGCCCACTCCTTATACAAACATGAAACATTATAACTAGCTGTAGTCAGATACTACAGGAAGCAAAAAGACCAGAAGAAAAACCTCAAACATCCGGCCTTCATCTGTCTTCTGCATGAAATCTACTTGGCTTCGTGACTATAAATGTTTCCCTCTTAAGAAGTTAAAATCAGACATGATGTCATAGAATGACCAGGCCCACACTATATTTTTCAAAATTAGTATTTTTCTGATGAACACACCACCCACATATCATAAAAACTAGTATGTTTTATCAGAGGGGAGCAAAACTAGAGATTGTAAAATATCAATAGGTAATCAACAAGATGTATATTGGTTTCAACATGTGTATTTCCTTGTATCTTATTTTAAAAATGCTTGTAGCTGTCTGTGGTCATAATTACGGTGGAGTTGGGTCGGGGTAGATAAAAAGCTTTTTTGGAATCCAGCATTTCTCTTGTTGCCCAAAGCAATGACTCAGGGGAAAACAAAAGAACCCTGGTGAGAAAACATCACAGTAAAAATGTACATTTTTCTCTCAAGTGTTGGTAGGAAGCAAATGAACGGGGCTTCTGACCTGGAACCAATTAGCCCCGCAGTTAAAATGGCAGCTTGGGGCAAAATGAAGGGTTTGGTGTCAATTAGTCTGTTTTCTGGACTACAGACACTACAAGATGTTCATTCTATTTAAAAAAAAATTAAAGGACCCAGACCTAAAATGGACTATGCCCCTAACTCTCTGCAGGAGAGAGTTGTGTATGAAACTTGTGTATGAAAGTCACTTCAGACTTTAGCATCCCAAGCTCACAGGCCCTTAAGTCTTATACTTTTAGTCTACTTTAATGATTCTTACGAAGGTCCTCACTCTGATACTGAATGATAATGATAATATTAACAATAGCTATCTCTTACATGCTCACTGTGGCAGGTCCTAAGCTAAACCTATGTTAAGTTTCTCATTATTGGAACAACCCTGTGTGTGTGTTCAGCATCTCATATATGTATATGCATTATACATATATGCATGTACTATATGTGTATAGTATACACCCATATACGCACATATGATAGCACGCGCGCACACACACGTGAACACACACACACAAGGTACACTAAGATTTTTTTTGAAGAATTGGCTTGGGTAATTGTGCGGGCTTGGCAAGTCTGAAATCTGTAAGGTGGGTTGGAAACTTGGGTGGGAACTGATGTTTCAGTCTTGAGGCAGAACTTCTATTTCAGCGAAACCTCAGTTTTGCTTTTAAGGCCTTTCAAGTGACTGGATGAGTCTCCCCCTCCTACTCCCACCCAATATGGAGGGTTGTCTCCCACACAACTTATAGATGTTAACCACAGATCCAAAATAGCTTCCCAGCAACACCTAGATGAGTATTGCTCATCTAAATAACTGGGTACTATAGTTCAGCCTGTGAAGAAGGCTGAGCGCCGAAGAACTGATGCTTTTGAAGAAGAGAAGATTGTTGGAGAAGATTCTTTAGAGTCCCTTGGACTGCAAGGAGATGCAACCAATCCATTCTAAAGGAGATCAGTCCTGGGATTTTTTTAGAAGGAATGATGCTAAAGCTGAAACTCCAGTACTTTGGCCACCTCATATGAAGAGTTGATTCATTGCAAAAGACTCTGATGCTGGGAGGGTTTGGGGGCAGGAGAAGGGGACGACAGAGGATGAGATGGCTGGATGGCATCACCGACTTGATGGATGTGAGTTTGAGTGAACTCCGGGAGTTGGTGATGGACAGGAAGGCCTGGCATGCTGCAATTCACGGAGTCGCAAAGAGTCGGACATGACTGAGCGACTGAACTGAACTGATAGTTCAGCCAAGTTGACACATAAAACTGACCATCATATCCTGGAAAATCTTTGCTCAATATTGTTTTCATAATATTGAAAATCGCAGCCCTCCACACAGATAGCTTTACATTGCCTATCTTCCTCTTTTCTTATGTTTCCCTTAGCACCTATTGTCTTGAACCCATCACCCTATATCTTATTTCTTATGTTTACTGTCTTTCTGCCCTTTGTAGAACGTAAGCTCTACAGTGCAGGGATGTGTGTTTTTCACTGATGTATCTTCAGCACCCCCACCAGTACCTAACACACAATAGGCCCTCAAGAAATCTTTGTGAGTGGTGGCTCAGACATTAAAGCGCCTGTCTACAATGCGGGAGACCCGGGTTCGATCCCCCGGGTCAGGAAGATCCCCTGGAGAAGGGAATGGCAATCCACTACAGTACTATTGCCTGGAGAATCCCATGGACAGAGGAGCCTGGTAGGCTACAGTCCATGGGATCGCAAAGAGTCGGTGACGACTGCGCGACTTCACTTTCACTTTCAAAGCGAGTATGAAGGTGGGCACTCAGTAAATACTTGCGGAATAAATGGAGGGTCTCATCTTGAAGTATTCCTGAACAGGCTCTTTTGAAGGGTGGAAGGACAGTGGATTGTAGGGGAGAAAAAGGAAGGATTTCAGAGTTCATATCCATGAGGTGGAAGCAGCAGTGGAGAAGCAGCATACACAGATCCAGTTTGCCTTCCTTTTGCCCTGTTACTTCACTGTGTGACTTTGGGCGGATTATCTCATGTCTCTGGGTCTCAGTGTTTTCATCTGTAAACTAAGAATAACAATACTTAGTATACAGGGTTGTTCTGACCTTCCCAGGCAACCCAAAGGTCAAGAATCCACCTGACAATGCAGGAGAAGCAAGAGATGCAGGTTCAATCCCCGGGTGAGGAAGATCCCCTGGAGAAGGAAACGGCAACCCACTCCAGTATTCTTGCCTGGAAAAACCCATGGACAGAGGAGCCCCGAGGGCTACAGTCCATGGGGTCACAAAGCGTCAGACACAACTGAGTACATGCACACCATAAACACACACACATACATACACACAGCCTACTGGCTGCTTCTCTGGAGAACCCTGACTGATACATGGGGTAAGAGTGCTCAGGCAGAGGGAAGGCAAGAGCAAAGGCCTCATGTGTTGGACACCATGCAGACCACTGTGAACAACACAGATGTGGTTCCTACCTTCCTTAAGTTTAGCAATAAGTCATAGATACTGCCAACTGACCCGTCTGTCTTCTCCCGGATTCTCAGCTCTTCCCAGACTCATTTGCTTTCCTCTTCAGCCTTGACCCCGTGGTCCCCAGTTTCAACTCTTAACTAGCATTCCTAGTTGCCCTGGCCTTTCATTACACTTGCCACATAACTATCATTACCAACTCACTTTGGGGTAATTATGGAGTTTAAGAACTATGTTCACATACTTTAACTTGCCTTCACAAAAACTGTCATATGGGGAAGAAAGGAAAAATCATCTTTATTTCACAGATGAGGAGACTGAGATTCAAAGACATAAACTAACCTGGATGAAATTACAGTTAATAAACACCAGAGCTGGGAATCCAGCTTTCTCCTCAAGAACACATTAAAAAAAAGCAATTTATGGTTACCTGTAATTGTTCACCTCCCACCCACCATTCACTCTTCAACCCATTTCTCTCTGATATTCCCCACTTTTGAACTGGAACGCTTCTGTTTCCAGCGAGGGTTTGGGGAGGCGGGGCGGGTGGAGGCTGTAGTTTCCCACTCATTACATTTATTGTCATATTACATTTATTAATTATATATATTAAAACTGTTAGTCAAGTGATTCCTTAGGAGACTTCCTATTCATTTTAAATATAGGCATTCCTCCACTCTTCTGTTTTCAGAGCACAGTAACAATCAGGAGTTGAAATATTACGAAAATAGAAATGCCAGGCCCAACCAAAACAAACTACAAAACCATAGGAACAATCTTTTAAGAAGCGCGCGTGGATTACTAGGGTAAAATATCTGACTTGAAGTCTCCTCTGGAGTCTTCTAATTTCCCGCGAAAATATAGAGATTAAAAAAAAAAAAAAAAAAATCCACCACTCCAAGAAAACCTAGGATTGTCAGCCTCTCCCACGCCCTGGGAGGGAAGTCGGACAGCTTCAAGGAAGAGCTGATGGCGAGGACCAGCGCAGGCCGCGACCACCTGTGCAGGTGCCTGAAAGACCCCTCTCCCAACTGAGAAGAGTCAAGCCCGTGCACACCATAAATCTAGGCAGCCGCGCACCAGTACACTTAGCTGTAGATCAGCAAAGGTTTTGTGTGATCGAAAAAAATAAGCGGCGCCCAACAGCTTCCCACGCAGCCCACAAACTCCACCCATCTTTAACTTTTCTTGGACTCGCGGAGCCACTGTTGCTCAGGACACGCCCCGGCAGGAAGTAGAGCGGCGAGAGCGGCAGCACGATGCATCTTGGGAGTTGTAGTCCATGCTCAGAATGCGCAGGCGCACGGGTAGGGGCGCCCCGGAGCAGAGCCCCACGGGAACTGTAGTTTATCTTGCATTACACAGACCGAGAGTGTTAGGTCAGACACATGCGGTTCTGAGAGTTCACAGTGCAGTTAGTGGTAATGGTATCAACGAACGTCTGAAGGACAGGGCACCTTGGTTTGGGAGCTGTGGGTGCCATCTTCTGTTCGACAGTAGATCTGAGATGGGCTGAGATATCGCTGAAGTGATCAAAGTTCCAAAGAATAGCAACAAGAGATAAGAAAGCCTTCCTCAGAGATCAATGCAAAGAAGTAGAAGAAAACAACAGCATGGGAAAGACTAGAGATCTCTTCAAGAAAATTAGAGTTACCAAGGGAACATTTCATACAAAGATGGGCTTGATAAAGGACAGAAATGGTATGGACCTAACAGAAGCAGAAGATATTAAGAAGAGGTGGCAAGAATACACAGAATAACTGTACAGAAAAGATGTTCATGACCAAGATAATCACGATGGTGTGATCACTCACCTAGAGCCAGACATCCTGGAATGTGAAGTCAATGGGGCCTTAGAAAGCATCACTGTGAACAAAGCTAGTGGAGGTGATAGAATTCCAGTTGAGCTATTTCAAATCCTGAAAGATGATGCTATGAAAGTGCTGCACTCAATATGCCAGCAAATTTGGAACACTCAGCAGTGACCACAGGACTGGAAAAGGTCAGTTTTCATTCCAATCCCAAAGAAAGGCAATGCCAAAGAATGCTCAAACTACCACACAATTGCACTCATCTCACACACTAGTAAAGTAATGCTCAAAATTCTCCAAGCCAGGCTTCAGCAATACGTGAACCGTGAACTTCCAGATGTTCAAGCTGGTTTGAGAAAAGGCAGAGGAACCAGAGATCAAATTGCCAATATCCGCTGAATCATCGAAAAAGCAAGAGAGTTCCAGAAAAACATCTATTTCTGCTTTATTGACTATGCCAAAGCCTTTGACTGTGTGGATCACAGTAAACTGTGGAAAATTCTGAAAGAGATGGGAATCCCAGACCACCGGACCTGCCTCTTGAGAAACCTATATTTAGGTCAGGAAGCAACAGTTAGAACTGGACATGGAACAACAGACTGGTTCCAAATAGGAAAAGGAGTACGTCAAGGCTGTATATTGTCACCCTGCTTATTTAACTTATACGCAGAGTACATCATGAGAAACGCTGGGCTGGAAGAAGCACAAGCTGGAATCAAGATTGCCAGGAGAAATATCAATAACCTCAGATATGCAGATGACACCACCCTTATGGCAGAAAGTGAAGAGGAACTAAAAAGCCTCTTGATGAAAGTGAAAGAGGAGAGTGAAAAAGTTGGCTTAAAGCTCAACATTCAGAAAACGAAGATCATGGCATCTGGTCCCATCACTTCATGGGAAATAGATGGGGAAACAGTGGAAATAGTGTCAGACTTTATTTTTTTGGGCTCCAAAATCACTGCAAATGGTGACTGCAGCCATGAAATTAAAAGACACTTACTCCTTGGAAGAAAAGTTATGACCAGCCTAGATAGCATATTCAAAAGCAGAGACATTACTTTGCCGACTAAGGTCCCCTAGTCAAGGCTATGGTTTTTCCTGTGGTCATGTATGGATGGGAGAGTTGGACTGTGAAGAAAGCTGAGCGCCAAAAACTTGATGCTTTTGAGCTGTGATGTTGGAGAAGACTCTTGAGAGTCCCTTGGACTGCAAGGAGATCCAACCAGTCCATTCTAAAGGAGATAGGCCCTGGGATTTCTTTGGAAGGAATGATGCTAAAGGTGAAACTCCAGTACTCTGGCCACCTCATGCGAAGAGTTGACTCATTGGAAAAGACTCTGATGCTGGGAGTGATTGGAGGCAGGAGGAAAAGGGACGACAGAGGATGTGATGGCTGGATGGCATCACCGACTCAATGGACGTGAGTTTGGGAGAACTCCGGGAGATGGTGATGGACAGGGAGGCCTGGTGTGCTGCGATTCATGGGGTCGCAGAGTCGGACACGACTGAGCGACTGAACTGAACTGAACTGAACTTATCTGTGTGAGGCGAAGGACAAACCACGAAATCTGCAAATGGGATTATGGAGCTGTGAGAAAATACTGTAGAATGAAAGACTAGAGTATTTAGTCCGAAAGACTCAGAGAAAGAATGGACTTCAATATAATTCACCTCATGAATCAGAAGAACATTTTTGAGAAATTCTGGCCCCTTTGAAAAGAATACCAAAAAATTATATGTACGACATGCAGGTTAATGGAAGTATGGCACTATCTGGAACAATGTTAAGTTCATTTTTTTTGGATGAGGGTTTTTTTGTTTGTTTGTTCTTTTGCACTTTTGTATATTTTCTGAATTGTTTACAAGGGATCAGTATCCCCTTTTGATATAAAATATGAAGAAAAGTATACAAAACAAATTTAAACCTCCTGAAATCTACACCTTGGAGTTTTGTCTTACTTTAGGTTCTTCTTTCCTCCCATTCTTCCTTTTTTGCTCCTACCCTCCCTCTTTATTTTCTTCATTCTGAAAGAAAAAATTTGCTGGGGATAGAGGGAGGTTCTACAAATAGAGGTGTCCTTTATGTAGTCCTCTATTCTGCAGAGAAATACACACATGTTCTTAAGAGTTTTTATGTATATATCTATGTATATATCTACATACACGTGTGTGTATATCATATGTTTTCCAGATAATGGTATCATACATACTGTATGAATCATTATTTATTTTGCATTTCTCCCTACTGTGCATCGTGGGTTTTTTTTTTAGATTTATCGTAAAATCCAGTACATACAGTTCTAATTCATTTTTTTACTTCCATAAGAACATATACTCATATTTGCTTATTTTTCCTTAACAAAGTCATGCCACGTAAAAAAATTTTTTTGGCTTTCCCTCTCAGCAGGCAGGATCCTAGTTCCCTGGATTGAACCCACGTCCCCTGCAGTGCAAGTGCAGAGTCTTAACCACTGTATCACCAGGGTAGTCCCCGAGCCATATCATATTTTAAAGTGTATGTTTAACTGTGGTGTTGGAGAAGACTCTTGAGAGTCCCTTGGACTGCAAGGAGATCCAGCCAGTCCACCCTAAAGGAGATCAGTCCTGGGTGTTCATTGGAAAGACTGATGTTGAAGCTGAAACTCCAATACTTTGGCCACCTGATGCAAAGAGCTGACTCATTTGAAAAGACCCTGATGCTGGGAAAGATTGAGGGCAGGAGGAGAAGGGGACAACGGAGGATGAGATGGTTGAATGGCATCACCGACTCAATGGACATGAGTTTGAGTAAACTCTGGGAGTTGGTGATGGACAGGGAGGCCTGGCGTGCTGCGGTTCATGGCATTGCAGAGTCGGACATGACTGAGCGACTGAACTGAACTGAACTTTATAAGAAATTTGACTATTAATATGGATCAGTAAGCCAGCTCCCATATGTACAAAACAATATCAATGAAAGTTATCAGTGCCTTTTTTAACCCTTTTGTGAACTTTCCATTAGTATTGTTGTAGGACATATGGGAGATGGCTTACTGATCCATCTTGAAAGAGAAGTTTTTTCCTTCTCTTGCCGTCCTATATGTGTTTGTGTTTCCTAGTATTTCCTCCTTGGATTTCTTCTCTTGCTACTCTTTGTTTTCCTCTTGGACAGGCTCAACCACTCTCTTGGATTTTGCTAACCACTGATGAAACTTACTCAATAGCTCCAACCCTGATTTTCTTGTGTATGTATCCACCTACTTACAGAATACCTATCTCCACATTTCTACAGCCCTGCCCACTTTATTCAACATACCTAGCTAACAATATGACCATCACCCCTGTATTCCTCTCTATGACTGACCCCAGTCATGAAAACCAGTCTCCAAGCCAATCATCCAGGAAATGTTCTAAGCTTCTCTCCTTCACAATTCATTCATTAAGGCCTATAAATTCCACTGATTAAATAGGCCTTGCTATTCTCCCTCCTTCTCATTTTCCCACTGTTATTACCTTCGCTCAGAACCTTGCCTATAATACTGCATGCGTGCATGCATGCTAAGTCTCTTCAGTCGTGTCCAACTCTTTGTGATCCTATGGACTGTAGCCTATCAGGATCCTCCATCCATGGGATTCTCTAGGCAAGAATACTGGAATAGGTTGCCATGCCCTCCTTCGGGGGATCTTCCCAACCTAGAGATCGAACCGGCATCTCCTGTGTCTCCTGCATTGGCAGGCAGGTTCTTTACCACTAGTGCCACTAACCCATTTATTGACTTCTCTGATTTGTACCACCTCAAATCCTTGCCCACATGTGTCCCTGCCTCTCCACTTTCCTCTTCCACTCATCCCTACCTCATTCCCTTTGTCCCAGTTGCACTAAACTATTAGCAGTAACTCGGACAAATGACGTGGTACATCACATGACATTCCACATCACAGTATGTGCTGGATAAGGGGTTGTCAGGAAGCATTTAACAGGAGGCTTCCTGTGCGCTGTTTTGGATCTGTCAGGAATTCTCTGCTCCTCATTAATTCCTGAATATTCAGGAATTAAGAGGAGAATATTCAGGAATTAAGAGGAGAGGCAAGCCTCTTCTGGGACTGAGGAATCCAGGCATTTCCTTCATTAGTTTTTCTATACAGTGATAAATATCCTCTTCCTCCTTGTGAACCTTACGGTGGTAAAAGTGATTGTTTACAAATCTCTCTCTTTAATATGGATTGCCTATGTTTTGTAAGTCTGGAATTTTAATCTTTATCTTTGCTAAGAATAACAACTTTGTAAGACAGTATGTATACACACACCATGTTAATTAAAACACCTTTGCTCCATCAGAGCTCTGGTCCCCGTTTCTTTCTTTCTCTCTCTCTCTCCTTCTTTCACTCTCTCTCTCCCTCTTCCTCTCTTTTTCAGGCTGATCCCCTGGAGCACAGAGGCTCTCTGAGTTCACTTTCCTGCCCAGGCTTCTAAGACCCTCTAGAGAAGGTGCCCTGTGCCTTCACCTCATTGAGAGGGCGCTTGAGGCCTTCATGAACAGAGCAAGCCCCATGCAGGGGCTTTATTGGCTTTCTGCGTAAACCGAGGAATATCAGCCTCTTTCTCTCTCCTTTACTTTCATATTGGTCAACTCCGGACCATCAGGTTCCTGTCCATTAAAGGACCTCAACAAGGGGTAAGATTATAAATCATAGAATTTGGATCAGTTCAGTTCAGTCGCTCAGTCATGTCCAACTCTTTGGCTCCTCTGTCCATATGATTCTCCAGGCAAGAATACTAGAGTGGGTTGCCATTCCCTTCTCCAGGGGATCTTCCCAACCCAGGGATTGAACTCAGGTCTCCTGCATTGCTGGAAGATTCTTTATCATCTAAGCCACCAGGGAAGTCCTTAATCCAATAATACCGGTGTCCTTATAAGGAGATGAGAAGAGGCACAGAGACAGAGGCACCTGGGAGAATGCCAGCGACCACAGAGGTTCAGGTTGGAGAGATGCATCTACAGGCCACAGAATGCCAAGGGTTTCCAGCCACCACTGGAAGCTGTGAAGAGGCAGAGAAGAATTCTGCCCAGAATCTCAGGGCACAGAGCCCAAGAAGACACCTTGATTTCAGACTTCTGGCCTCCAGAGCTCCAAGAGAATACAGTATGCTTAAATCGCTGATAATATCTTTATTGTATTAATTAGTTGCATTTTTATACCAGTTAAAATAATTCATACTAAATAGTAAATAACTAATAAACACGTAAAGTAATAATGGTTAACTCTGAATTATGGTAAGTTGTGTAACTTGTTTAAAGCAGTCCTAGGGACCAGATACACTTGCTATGAATACTTCTCTAGTGGTGAGCTGATGTGACTTTGCTGAACGCAGAGTTGGAAGGGCTGTACACAAGCAGTTCTCATGAGCTAGTATAAGCTGTACCATTGAACTGCTGACTTTGGGCTCATCTAAGACAAACTATTTTCTTGGGCTGCAAAATAGCCTCAGATGGCGACTGCAGCCAAGAAATTAAAAGACACTTGTTCCTTGGAAGAAAAGCTGTGACAAACCTAGACAGCTTATGAAAAAGCAGAGACATTACTCTGTCAATAAAGGTCCGTCTAGTCAAAGCTATGGTTTTTCCTGTAGTCATGTACGGATGTGAGATTTGGACCATAAAGAAGGTTGAACACCGAAGAATTGATGCTTTTGAACTGTAGTGTTGGAGAAGACTCGAGAGTCCCTTAGACTGCAAGGAGATCCAGCCAGTCCATCCTAAAGGAGATCAGTCCTGGGTGTTCATTGGAAAGACTGATGTTGAAGCTGAAACTCCAATACTTTGGCCACCTGATGCGAAGAGCTGACTCATTTGAAAAGACCCTGATGCTGGGAAAGATTGAGGGCAGGAGGAGAAGGGGACGACAGAGGATGAGATGGTTGGATGGCATCACCGACTTGATGGATATGGGTTTGGGTGGACTCTGGGTGTTGGTGATGGACAGGGAGGCCCAGCGTGCTGTGGTTCATGGGATTGCAAAGAGTCAGACACAACTGAGCAACTGAACAACAGCAACAATAGCCATAAGAAAGTTCAAAGTGTGTTCAGGGAAGAATCTGACATGGGTTCAAGCAGGAACTTTCAGTGTAGAAGTATCATCTGTGGACGTTGTCTTGTGTTATATGCACTTTATCTTTTAAAATCTCCATGTTGAGTTCAAGACGTTCATTAACCTATTTCACTTCCAGGCAAGCAAGCAAGGACGTGAATGTGAAAGTACCTGAGAGTATTCAAATCTCAATGACAACACGAGAAAATATATGTCAAGTTACTCAGTTGAATCTAATTCCTATGTTCTTTTTTTTTCTTTTGGGGTTTTTTTGGGGGTATGGGGGTGCATAATTAATTTTCTTTCATTTGTTATTCTGACTGTTTTGGTTAAGAGAGGTTTTAAAGTGCTCAGCACTATTAGATCCTGGATCAAGAGACCAACACACCTACAGGAGTGTCAGAAATTTGTCACAAAAACGTATTCATCAACTTCTCCGTGAATTTGATAGATAAGAAGATGACATTTGCTCAGTGACAGCATGTGTGACAGAACTGAATGACTGAGAAGAAGATGAAAACTACTTTACAGTAATTTCTGACATTGTCATCAACATTAAAAATGCTGAGATTTACAGAAACTCCTTCCAAGGTCAAGGTCCAGAGGAGGAGCTGTGTGAGCCTGAACAGAAGAACCAATGGTTAGCACTCAAGATGCAAAACAAGAGCAACTTTGACTTCACAAAGGACCACATTCCTGGGTGCCATTTCCTTGTGTGGATTCCTGGTTGCAGCAAGGTGATAAGCAAATACCAGAGAATCCTTCCACTTCGTGTGTGACTGAGCCCCTCCTTGTAGAACATATTAGATGTACTTCAATTTTTTTTTTTTTTTAAAGAAAATACCATCTTCAACTAGCACAGGTTCCTGGGAAAGAAAAAGAGGCAGAGAAGGAAGAAGAGGCAGGAAGGAGGGGAGAGAAAGGAAGGAACAGCGGAAGGAAGAAAAAAAAAGATGGCTTGGCTTATGCAAAAAGATTTTTCCAGAGAGCTTCAAACAGGAATGACCAAAGAAAGCAATTTCTGGCATGAGAGAGCCCATTGGTGGCCATTGGAAAGAATCTAAATTTGAAATCTATGTCCATTGAGTCTTAGATATCCTCCTTTACCCATTGTATTGCAAATAACTTTCAAAATAAAATCTTTTAGCAAAAGAAAAAAGATCTCACTACCACCTTGCCATATTTGTTGTTCATGTCTGACTCTTTGCAACCCCATGGACAGCAGCAGGCCAGGTTCCCCTGTCCCTCTCTATCTCCTGGAGTTTGCCCAGGTTCGAGCATATCTATATAGCCTTGCCATATACAGAATCATGCAAACCTTTATAATCAGATGTTTTTACTGAACGGTCTGACAAGGGAACTAGAAGCCTGAGTATTTAGGACTCAGGTTTTAACCATGTTGTCCTTCAGTTTTCTCTTTTATAAAATGAAAGAGTTGTACTATGTAAGTAATTCTCAATTATCTTATATTTCAAGTTCACTAATCATTCTATTCCAGAGATTTCTTCCCACTCTGTCCTGGTACTTGGTGCCCCAGGCCAAAAGAAATACCTAAACACATCTCTTTATCAAGTAGTGAGGTCTAAACAGCTTAGTAGTACTTTGTGTGGTATCCAACAGATGTCTCTGACCCTCAGAAACTTAAAATAACCCACGGTGCCTCTGTAGGTTTGCTTGTCACCCCAAAGTGCTTCAGTACACAATTTAAGAATCATAGTTCTAATCAAAAAAACTTAGTTCTGCTGTGATAGAAAAAGTCTTTTTTTTAGAGAAAAAATGGATGATAGTTACTTACATAAGTTTTATACACATGACCTTACAGTGGAATTACTGAAGGTGTATTTTAATGTCAAAGTTTTAAAACACAGATAATTTTGTTAGTAAGATGAAACATAAAATTGCTGCTGGGAATATAGTTTACAGTATCATCATAAAGCACAAAATAAATTCTGGTAATACTATTAGAATTATAGATCTAATATGTAAAAATTATTTCGTTAGAAATGAAATGCTTAGGACTTCTCCAGTGGTCCAGCAGCTAACAGTCCGTGCTCCCATTGCAGGGGGCCTGGGTTCGATCCCTGGTCAGGGTCTTAGTCCCGCATGCCGTAGCTAAGACTCAGTGCAGCCAAATAAATAAATATGTCTTTTCAAAAGAAATTAAATGATAGTAATACTATTGACAATTACTTTTACAGCTATCATTATAAAATCAAAGATTAAAAAAAAGAATCCATAAGGAAACATATAACAATTATTGAACCTTATTGTTGAGAAACTTGTAACTGAATTTTATTGAATAGCATCTCAGTTCTCAGGATAAAGTTTTAAACAGCGACTGGAAGAACAGCTTTATGTTTAAAAATGTTTTATTTTTAGAGTTGTCATGGTGTAAAAGTTATTCCTCCATATTGAAGCTGCTGGAAAGAGCCCAAATTTTGTGAAAGTTTTTCATTAAGTGTTTCGTGTTGTCCCTGCTTTAATCCCAAACAAGTGCACACTCTTCTTAAGCTGCTGAATATTGGTTCAGCTGATAAATTAAGGAAATCCCCCTTCTTTGAAATCCTAAGCCACAGAACATGTGTTATATTGCGAATAAGAAGGATTAGACAGATATGGGCCACCCAAAGTTTCTCCTATTCCTGGATCATCTGCAATAAGAAAATAGCAATTTAATTGTGTTTCTTGCTTATCCAGGTCAACAGTTAGCACCAATATGAAGATAGCCAACTGCACGAGACAAAACCTAGAGCAGCAGGAGACAGTACTTGAAAACACAGGGTCTGAGGAAGCTGGGGAGGGGCAGAGCTATAGTTTGGAGGAGGAAATGGCAACCCACTCCAGCATTCTTGCCTGGAGAATCCTAGGGACAGAGGAGCCTGGTGGGCTGCTGTCTATGGGGTCGCACAGAGTCGGACACGACTGAAGCAACTTAGCAGCAGCAGCAGCAGCAGCAGAACTATAGATAATAGCTGTCAGGTGTGGTTTGCAGAATGTAGGATGTGACTGGTAGCTAGAGGAAGAGAATTAGAAGAAATGATGCTCATCCAAGGTTATTTTGATTAACTAGCCAGAAGGCCACCAATGAATACTCACAGTAAAATGATCGAAGGAGAAATAGCATACTTGGCACATAGATTTGGGAATTGAGGGAGAATTAATTATAGCTTTATTTTTTAAATAGTTTTGATTAACTTTTATTTTAATTAATTAAAAAACACTTTAATTTTAGAAAAGCTTTTAGTTTTTTATTGTGGGTATATATATATATGTACATATACATATATAACTAAATATACCATTTTAAACATTCTAAAGCATATAAGTGAATTTTTGCTTTTAGTTTTTTATTGTGGATATATATATATGTATATATATATAACTAAATATACCATTTTAAACATTCTGAAGCATATAAGTGATTTTTTGCCAAAGTCACACTGTTAAAAACAAATTAGGCAGTTTGATATATTTTTGGAAGAACATGGAGAATGAACAAATCAACAGAGAAAGAAATTGTGGAAATTAGGTCTCCTGACTTCCAAATCAGATTCGGCTAAAAATGCTCTTACTCTTATACATGCCTTGTCTTCACATCACAGGTTTGATACAGCTGGAGTTGCATACCCTAACTGCTGTACCATGCTGTACGCAGGTGTATGACTGACTCATCTCTGAAAATCTTATTTACTTTTTGAAATCAATTGGTTTCCCTGAAACATTGTGTTGCTGCCTAATAGTCAATAGTTCAGCATCATTTTTTTTTTTTTGCTTCAAGAAATAGCAGAGAAAATGACATTAGCATTTTAGTTCAAGTTAAAGTTCAGTCGATCAGTCGTGTCCGACTCTTTGCGACCCCATGAATCGAAGCACACCAGGCCTCCCTGTCCATCACCATCTCCCGGAGTTCTCCCAAACTCACATCCATCAAGTCCGTGATGCCATCCAGCCATCTCATCCTCTGTCGTCCCCTTCTCCTCCTGCCCCCAATCCCTCCCAGCATGAGTCTTTTGCAATGAGTCAACTCTTCACATGAGGTGGCCAAAGTACTGGAGCTTCAGCTTTACCATCATTCCTTCCAAAGAAATCCCAGGGCTGATCTCCTTCAGAATGGACTGGTTGGATCTCCTTGCAGTCCAAGGGACTCTCAGGAGTCTTCTCCAACACCACAGTTCAAAAGCATCAATTCTTCAGCGCTCAGCCTTCTTCACAGTCCAACTTTCCATCCATACACGACCACAGGAAAAACCATAGCCTTGACTAGATGGACCTTAGTTGGCAAAGTAATGTCTCTGCTTTTGAATATGCTATCTAGGCTGGTCATAACTTTTCTTCCCAGGAGAAAGTGTCTTTTAATTTCATGGCTGCAGTCACCATCTGCAGTGATTTTGGAGCCCAAAAAATAAAGTATCACACTGTTTCTACTGTTTCCCATCTATTTCCCATGAAGTGATGGGACCGGATGCTATGATCTTCGTTTTCTGAATGTTGAGCTTTAAGCCAACTTTTTCACTCTCCTCTTTCACTTTCATCAAGAGGCTCTTTAGTTCCTCTTCACTTTCTGCCATAAGGGTGGTGTCATCTGCATATCTGAAGTTATTGATATTTCTCCCTGCAATCTTGATTCCAGCTTGTGTTTCTTCCAGTCCAGTTTTTCTCATGATGTACTCTGCATAGACGTTAAATAAGCAGGGTGACAATATACAGCCTTGACGTACTCCTTTTCCTATTTGGAACCAGTCTGTTGTTCCATGTCCAGTTCTAACTGTTGCTTCCTGGCCTGCATACAGATTTCTCAAGAGGCAGGTCAGGTGGTCCGGTATTCCCATCTCTCTCAGAATTTTCCACAGTTTATTGTGATCCACACAGTCAAAGGCTTTGGCATAGTCCATAAAGCAGAAATAGATGTTTTTCTGGAACTCTCTTGCTTTTTCCATGATCCAGCGGATGTTGGGTTTTATTTCTCCATATGTAAAAATATATATCATTCAATCAAAAAATGTATTAGTATTCAGGTGAAGATTATAGAGATCTTTTGGAACATCTGCTTTATCTTGATTAGTTTTAAAATCAGATGCAGCAACTCCATTGCAATTCAACTTGTTTCTATGTTATTATACTAGGTTAATTTTTTAATATTTTATTTTAAAATTTTGCTTATTTGTTTTGTGGTTGCACTGGGTCCTTGTTGCTGTTCATGCAGTTTCTCTAGTTGCGTCGAGCAGGGGCTACTCTTCGTTGCAGCACGCAGATTTCCCGTTGCATTGGCTTCCCCAGGTGTGGTGCACAGGCTCTAGGGTGTGCAGCTTCAGTCGTTGCAGTGTGTGAGCTTCAGTCGTTTCTGCTCACAGGCTTAGTTGCTCTGCAGCATGTGGAATCTTCCCAGCCCAGGGATCAAATTTGTGTCCCCTGTATTGGCAGGTAGATTCCTATCCACTGCGCCACCAGGAAAGTCCCATACTAGGTTAATCCTGAAGACCCCTAATAGCTTTCATTAAGTTTACACCAGAATATCACACATCTGTAGACTGTGTAGCGTAATGTCCCCTATTCAAATAAATGCAAACTCTTGCAATGTAATAACACCTCCAAATGCTAAAAGTAGACCGTGGGTATTAAGTTGAGGTAGAGAGACTATTACTCCTATTTATTATTTTAGGGCAGAATAATCCCAGTTTCACTGATTACAAAGTAAAATGGAGACTGTGTTGGAGAAGAACTTGGGGATCACACAGACTGGCTTGTAATTTCCACCCTTACACAAAGAAACTGCATGACATTGCGTGGATTGTGAACTCCCCCAGAGTTTAAATTTTCTCACCTGCAAAAGAGAGGTTAACATCTGCACACTATGATTGATGTGGGATAAAAGAGAACTAACATGAATGTCATGGGTAGTACCTGGTCCTTAGAGCACGTGACATTTAACAAGGATTAGTCCCCTTCCCAGCTTTTCTCTGCTTGCACTACAAATCTGAAAATACACAGCTATAAAAAGTTGTCTCTTGAAAGAGACTGAATTGGAAACTTTTGTTTGGAATAATGGGATTGCAAGGGTGTCAGTTTTGCAGCATAAGGATTTGTTGGCAGACATTTGGAGCTTTATGCCTGCAAGGTGTTTGTAGAGCTCTTATAGTTTTAAGAGAATAGTTTGTTACTGTCAGTGAGGTTAAGCCTCTTTTCAAATGTTCAGAAGCCTTTTCCTTTCCTGCAAAGGATTCTGGGGAACCTTACTTGAGACCTAAATCAGACTGGCCAGGTTCCAGACATTTTGATAACTGCTATGCTAGAGGGACAAGCCCTGTGGGGAGTTTGGGCCCCGGGGTCAGAAACACAGGCTCGTGTTCCCCACCCTGCACCCCGCCTAGCAGTCCCACTTTTGAACTTCGTCTTGTATGTGTTCTCGTGCACCTGTGCAAGGATGTTTACCACAGACCCATGGAAGCATTCCTTGCGATTGTAAATGGGTGGAAGCAACCTAAATAATAGCCACAGTGCATGCATGCAGGCTAAGTTGCTCAGTCCAACTCTTTGTGACCCCATGGATTGTAGCCTGGAAAGCTCTACGTGTTGATGGGATTCTCCAGGCAAGAAACTGGAGTGGGTTGCCATGCCTTCCTCCAGGGGATCTTCCTGACCTAGAGATCAAACCCTTGTCTCTTACATCTCCTGTGTTTGCAGGTGGGTTCTTTACCACAAACGCCACCTGGGAAGCCATGCTAGCAATAG
Source organism: Ovis aries (assembly GCF_016772045.2). NCBI lineage: Eukaryota > Metazoa > Chordata > Mammalia > Artiodactyla > Bovidae > Ovis > Ovis aries. Next base: position 14,197,004 of record NC_056079.1, read on the forward strand.
TAATATTAATTAAATGTTGGCACATCCCTAGTATAAAAAAAGAGAGAGAGAGAACAGTCTGGATGCCATCTTCTTCCTCTAGCACAGAACTTCCTTCCCTTTTGTGAGATTTGAGGACAGTACTTTGCACAGCTCTAAAATAATGCCATTCTTTTCCAATTGTCTGGACTCATCTAACAGTTACAAAACAGTATTTCACCAGCAGAGGCTACTATAGTTTATATAAAGGTTACAAACTGAAACTTCCTCTTAAATTATGCAATGGTTTTTTTGTGTGTGTGGTGAGGGAAGGGAGGAAATATTTCAGTTTAAATTTTTATAAAATAAATGGCAGATGATGGCTACTTGTTGCACATGTCTATCAAACTGTATTATATTTATATGCATATGTGGGTCCTATTTTAGAGTGTAAGTTACTCGAGAGCTGAGACTGTGCCATAAGTTTCCTGTACCCTTTGTGCCTTGCTAAGTAGAGTACACAGTAGGTGCTCAACAAGCACTTTTTAAAAATGCACAAAGAGTAAATCTTGGTAGACAGAAAAATATATGAGTATAATCTAATGACATGGCCAGGCCCACAAAATTCAATTTCCTGTCAAAATCTTCCCCATCTTTCAAGGCCCAGCCCAGGAGCAAAGGAACTCCTTCCTAGACACTCCGCTAAACCTTTCCACAACTCCAAGAGGTCATTTTCCTCACGTTTGCATACTCATAGCATTTTATATCTCTTATTTTTGAACATCTGCAATCTTCTGCCTCATGTTATAATCTATTTGATGACTTAGGTATAAATAATTACTAACTCCTACCTGTCCATTATTGCATCATCCTCAAATTCCTCAGAGTCCTCATCAAATGTGTGTCGAAGTCACCCCTTATTCAACAGTTAACGTCTGAAATGCTAAAGTTAAAAAAAAATTTTTTTAGGTAGCTTCGAAACCTTTTTGGAACTAGGTATGTTCATAACAACATGAAAATAGGAAAATACTGAAAGCTTCATATAATAGGATACTACCTGGATTTGCATCTGGGCTCCAGCATTTATTTGCTGCTGGATCTTGGTCAAGTGCCTTAGCCTCTCTGTGCCTCAGTTCCCTCATCTGTAAAATGGGGAGGATAATAGTACCTAACACAGTTGGAGACAGTATAGGCAGAGGTCTCTGAAGAGACCTTGTCACATAGTGAGCACTCAGTCACTGTTTGATCGTCACCATCATCATCGACTCAGAGAAAGAGTCCTACTTTGTATGCAGCTTCTCAAAAGAATACCAGGCTTTGGCAACGTGAAAGGAAATGACACTGATGTGATTGGTTAAAAAATTCTATTGTGGTAAGAACACTTAACAGGAGATGTACCCTCTTCACAGATTTTTAGGTTCACAGAACAGTATTGTCATCTGTAGCATAATATTGTACAGCAGATTTCTAGAACTTGCATCATCGTCTGTAATTGAAAATATGCCTGTCAATTAGCCGTTCCCTGGCAACATTCTCAAGGATCTTTGCTTCTATGAGTCTGACTGTTCAACATATCTCGTATAAGTAAATCATGCAGTATTTGTCCTTTTGTAACTAGCTTATTTCACTTAGCATAATGTCTTCATTGCCTGGAGAATCCCAGGGACAGGGGAGCCTGGTGGGCTACCGTCTATGGGGTCACACAGAGTCAGACACGACTGAAGTGACTTAGCAGCAGCAGCAGAAGCAATGTCTTCAAAGTTCTTCTGTGTTGTCACGTATTACTGTGGGATTTCCTTTTTTTTAAAGGCAGAATATGGTAAGAGTCCGTCATATGGATATTTTCCTTTATGCATTCATCTGTTGGTAGGTATGATAGGCATTGAGGTTGTTTCTGCATCTTGGCCATTGGGAAGAGTGCTGCAAGGAACATAGGAGCGTCAGTGTTTTCTCAAGATCCTGTTTCCAGTGCTTTCGATACATACTCAGAAGTGGGAATGCTGACTCACATGGTGGTTCTATTTTTAATTTTTTGAGGAACTTCCATACTGTTTTCTGTAGTGGCTGCACATTTTGCATTCCCTCCAACTTTGTACAAGGGTTCCAACTTCTCCACATCTTCTCCAACATTTGCTGTCTTTTCTGTTTTGTATTGTAGCCATCTGAAGAAGTGTGAGGTGATATCTCACTGGGGTTTTCACTGGCATTACCCTGATGATCAGTGTTGTTAAACAGCTTTTCCTATACCTGTTGGTTACATGTATCTCCTTGGAGAAATGTCTTTTCTGGTCTTTGTCCATTTTTAAACCAGATTATTTGTTTGTTTATTTGTTTTTGCTCCTGAGTTATATGCGTTCCTTACCTGTTTTGGAAATTAATTGCTTCTGTGCTATATGGATTGCAAATATTTTCTCCCACTTCATCGGTTGCCTTTTCACTCGGTTTTTATTTTCTGTGCTTGGCAGAACCTTTTAGTTTGATGTAGCCCATTTATTTCTTTTTGCTTTTCGCTTTTGTTGTCTAGGCTTCTGGAGTGATATCCAAGAAATGACTTCCAAGACCATCGCCCCGAAGATGTCCCCTATGTTTTCTTCCAGGAGTTTTACAGTTTCAGGTCTTACATTTAATTAATCCACTTTGAGTTAATTTTTGAACATGGTGTAACATATGGGTCTAGTTTCCGATGTGAACTTTTTAACTTTAATTTCTTTAATTTGATGTGTTTATTTATGGCTGCGCAGGGTCTTTGTTGCTGCCTGCTGGCTTTTCTCTAGTTGTAGTGAGTAAGGGCTGCTCTCTAGTGGCAACGCAAGGGCTCCTCATTGCGATGGCTTCTCTTGTTGTGGAGCACAGGGTCCAGGCACGCGTGCTCAGAAGTTGTGGCTCACCAGCTTGGTAGCCCCATAGCATGTGGGATCTTTCCAGAGCAGGGACTGAACCTATGTCCCCTGCATTGGCAGGTGGATTCTTAACCACTGGACCACCAGGGAAGTCCTATTTCTGTTTCATTATATCATACTCAGTTCAGTTCAGTCGCTCAGTCGTGTCCGACTCTTTGCAACCCCATGGACTGCAGCACGCCAGGCCTCCCTGTCCATCACCAACTCCCGGAGCTTACTCAAACTCATGTCCATTGAGTCGGTGATGCCATCCAACCATCTCATCCTCTGTCATTCCCTTCTCCTCCTGCCTTCAATCTTTCCCAGCATCAGAGTCTTTTCAAATGAATCAGTTCTTCCCATTAGGTGGCCAAAGGATTGGAGTTTCAGGTTCAGCATCAGTCCTTCCAATGAATATTCAGGACTGATTTCCTTCAGGATGGACTGGTTGAATCTCCTTGCAGTCCAAGGGACTCTCAAGAGTCTTCTCCAACACCACAGTTCAAAAGCATCAATTCTTTGGCGCTCAGCTTTCTTTACAGTCCAACTCTCACATCCATACATGACTACTGGAAAAAGCAAAGCTTTGACTAGATGGACCTTTGTTGGCAAAGTATTGTCTCTGCTTTTTAATATGCTGTCTAGGTTGGTCATAACTTTTCTTCCAAGGAGCAAGTGTCTTTTAATTTCATGGCTGCAGTCACCATCTGCAGTGATTTTGGAGCCGGAAGAAAAAATAAAATCTGTCACTGTTTCCCCATCTATTTCCCATGAAGTGATGGGACCAGATGCCATGATCTTCGTTTTCTGAATGTTGAATTTTAAGCCAGCCTTTTCACTCTCCTCTTTCACTTTCATCAAGAGGCTGTTGAATTCTTCTTCACTTTCTGCCATAAAGGTGGTGTCATCTGCATATCTGCATATATCGTACTAGGTTAATCTTAAAGATCTCTAATAACTTTCATTCTATTTAGACCAAACTATCACAGATCTCTAGACTGAGGAGTGTAATGCCCCCAGTTGAGATAAGAGCTTTCTAGTTACGGTGCGAGGACGTCTCCCTGCAGTGGCTTCTCTTGTCTCAGCGCATGTGCTCTAGAGCTCGGGCCCAGTAGTTGTGGGGCAGGGGCTTAGTTACCCCATGGCATGTGGAATCTTCCTGGAGCAGGGCTGGAACCCGTGTCCCCTACATTGGCAGGTGGATTCTTAACCATGCACCACCAGGGAACTCCTGAAATATTACACTGATAAATTGGCTGTTTATTTCACCATTCAGTTTCTGCAGTCCCCTCTTCAAACTCACAGTCCATCTCTTTTCTTCTTCTAAAGTGTTTTCTCTTCTTCTAAGTTTCGTCTTTGCCCAGGACAGGGCCCGTTTCTCTCTGCTTTGCTTCCCACATCCCTAACTGACCCAGATACGCATCACTCCTGGTGCTTCCCTGCCCCGCCTGCAGCCAGCACTGAGTCAACAAGCACAATCTCTCCTGTCACATTCTGAGATTCAACCCTCAGGTAGTAATTCTCCTGTGTTTAGTCATTCACTTCCTTTGGTTCACAGAGATGTTCAGTCTAGTGCCTTCAAATTGCTGACCTAAATAATATCCCTAGATTTTTAAAAATAATATAAAGTTTATTTTAGAAACAACCATGAGTCATTACAGAAGCTAATGAACTTGGGAATTCTATATAAAGTCATCCAAGCATATAAAGCCTAGTTTTTTTCAAGGTTCCTGTTTCTTAGTTCAGTTCAGTTCAGTTGCTCAGTCATGTCTGACTCTTTGCAGCCCCATGAATCGCAGCACGCCAGGCCTCCTTGTCCATCACCAACTCCCGGAGTTCACTCAGACTCACGTCCATCGAGTCAGTGATGCCATCCAGCCATCTCATCCTCTGTCGTCCCCTTCTCCTCCTGCCCCCAATCCCTCCTGGCATCAGAGTCTTTTGCAATTAGTCAACTCTTCACATGAGGTGGCCAAAGTATTGGAGTTTCAGCTTTAGCATAAGTCCTTCCAAAGAACACCTAGGACTGATCTCCTTTAAAATGGACTGGTTAGATCTCCTTGCAGTCCAAGGGACTCTCAAGAGTCTTCTCCAACACCACAGTTCAAAAGCATCAATTCTTCGGTGCTCAGCCTTCTTCACAGTCCAACTCTCACATCCGTACATGACCACTGGAAAAACCATAGCCTTGACTAGATGGACCTTTGTTGGCAAAGTAATGTCTCTGCTTTTGAATATGCTATCTAGGTTGGTCATAACTTTCTTTCCAAGGAGTAAGTGTCTTTTAATTTGATGGCTGAAGTCACCATCTGCAGTGATTTTAGAGCCCCCCAAAATAAAGTCTGACACTGTTTCTACTGTTTCCCATCTATTTCCCATGAAGTGATGGGACCAGATGCCATGATCTTAGTTTTCTGAATGTTGAGCTTTAAGCCAACTTTTTCACTCTCCTCTTTCACTTTCATCTTAGTACAAGGCCACAAAAAATTGGAATGTGATGGAGCTTGACTCTCACATTTGCTATACATCTAAATAACTGTGAGTTATAAACCAAGCCAACAAACTGTTAAATAAAACATGCTCTATTCTCCTACCTTGACAGATGCCCCATAGGAATGACCTCTAGAGATGGAGGCTGAATTTCGAATTCTCAGACTCCTTGGTGTTCTATATGTGGTAGCCAAGGGAAAGCTGGCCTCCTAGGCCTGGGCCACTCCCGTCCCCTCTCTCTCCAGCCCTGTTCTCACATGAGGGGGTTTACATCCCTGTGTGGATGCCCTAAGCCCCAGTCAAGCTCCATCCACATATTCTTGCCCACCTTAGAAAGCAGCACCTTGGGTACTGTTTGGGTAAGCAACCTGCTTTTGAAGATAGGAGAGGCCATGCAGACTCATAGTTGTTCAAGGAGGGTCCTCAGGATGCAGTGTGTGGTCTAGAAGAGAGGGTGCGAGCTCTGGATGGGAAGGGGTGCAGCTGGGGGATGGCCGGAGGGATACCTTCTAAAGCACAAGGTCCAGGCAGGGGCCTCCTTGCCCGAGTCAAACAAAGGGTCAACCAACAGGGCCTCATGAGCTCTCAGACCTTTCCTTTAAGTCCCAGCCCCAGGGGACCATTTCATGGAAGCGCAGACTTTCCTTGTATGCCAGCATCTTACCTCAAGCTCAAGTTCAAACCAAACTTTCTGCCCCAAGGTCAACTCCAACACACACAAATGCAGCTCAGAAATACCAGGCACTTCACAGCCCAGGAGGAAACCTCAATGAATCCAAGTCAGGAGCAGATGGGCAAACCTCAAGCCGCTCAGTTGTTTTTGTTTTTTTCAGGTGGACAGTTCTAAACAGGTTTCTATGAGCTTCTTTTGAGATCCCAGTGGAAACAAGCCCAGTGCTCCCAGCAGCAACCTCAGCAGCCCACCCTGTTTATGCTTTTCTTCCTCCGCTCCTCACTCTCCTGCCTCCTGGAATCACCACCCAAGTAAACCACCCATACTCCTCAGCCTCTGCCTTGAGGGGTACTTAAAGGAATTGTCAAAGCTATGGTTTTTCCAGTAGTCATGTACGGATACGAAAGCTGGACCATCAAGAAGGCTGAGCGCCAAAGAATTGATGCTTTCAAACTGTGGTGCTGGAGAAGACTCTTGAAAGTTCCTTGGAAAGCAAGGAGATCAAACCAGTCAATCCTTAAGGAAATCAACCCTGAATATTCATTGGAGGGACTAATGCTGAAGCTGAAGCTCTAATACTTTGGCCAACTGATGCAAAGAACTGACTCATTTGAAAAGACCCTGATGCTGGGAAAGATTGAAAGCAGGAGGAGAAGGGGACGACAGAGGATGAGATGGTTGGATGGCATCACTGACTCAGTGGACATGAGTTTGGGCCATCTCTAGGAGATAGTGAAGAATAAGGAGGCCTGGTGTGCTGCAGTCCATGAGGTCACAAAGAATCAAACACAACTTAGCGACTGAACAACAACAGCAAAGGAATAAAGAGACAAAGCCAGGAAACAGAAGGACCAGCCCCTTCCAAGCACAACTGTAGCATCAGCACAGTCTCACTGACGACCTTCATCAACAATCGTGTAAGAACATTTCCTAAGGGTAAAGTGTTCTCGACAAATTTATGTTACAACCTAAACACGTATTCAAGGGATCTTTTGTTTGGTTTTGTTTTTCTTGCAGGGGGCAATCCCTTTGCTCTTTCCTGTATTTCAATGTCTAAATTCCTCATGCGATGCCTCACTTTCAAGCTTAAAGTTTCCCTGAATTGACTGTGGCCTGTTGGGAGGCAGAATGGAGGGAACTGCGTATGGAAAATGAACAAGGAGGGGAAGCAGACCAGAAGCCAAAAGCTGTGACTAATTTTGACATCAGAGATGATAATGAACACAACAAAGTGCAAACAGCCCTTTTCATAGCTGACCATCAGGCTGAGGATGGTGGACTCCAAATTTTCCTGGACTATTCTGTTTCAGATTTTTGATATGAGATTTATAAACACATTCCTCTTGTCAGACCATTTGTCCAGATTTAAGCATTAGAGAATATTGCCCCAGACCATTCACAGTGATGGCCAGGCCGAGGTCTGCTTTCTGTCGCCTGGGCACCTTGCCCGATTCTCAGGCTTGACCTCCTATGGGACACATAATAGCCAGGTCCTGGGTACCCCTGGGATAAGGCTGTTTGACAAGGCCAATCAACTCCTCTTCTTATACAGCCTGGCCCTGTTAGTGGTGCCCCGCTGCAGAAAGAGCCCTGCGGCTGGGTGACTACCAGCCTCTGTTGTTGTTTAGCTGCTAAGTTTGCGGCCCCATGGACTGCAGCCCACCAGGCTCCTCACCTCTAGAACCACCTCTCCCTAGCACCAGCTCTTACTAGCAGCTCTGGATAGAGAACTCTGTGCCCAGACTTCGGGTCATCTGGGAGACAGCCTGGCTGCCCTCAAAGAGCTTGGCTCTTTGAGCTTCCTTTTTATTGTCTTGTTTTTTCTTTGAGGTTTCTCAGTTTAATTTCTAGGTAATTTTTTGAACTGGATCAGAAAGAGGATAAAGAGGGGAATGGCAAATTTTTTAAAAAAACGCAAGAAGGGACTTCCCTGGTGGTCTAGTGGTTAAGATTCCACCTTCTAATGCAGGTGGCCTGGGTTCCATTCCTGGTCAGCGAGCTAGATCTAGCAAGCCATGCTACATGGCCAATAAAAGGAAATTTTTTTTTTAAAGAGAAAGTAAATAGGGTCACTATGCAAAGAGAGGCCTAATTAGGGTCCTGGAGCTCTTCTTCTTCACAGCCTGATTCTGCCCTGAGGCTTCAGCCATTCTTGACCTGAAAGTGAACCTGCTCATCTACTATTTACCCCCACATTTAAAAACCAAAAACGGGGTGGGCGGCAGAGAGATGATCAACTTGGGAAATCGGTTATCTTAGAGCTGGAAGGAACCTTAGACTAATCCCTGACATAAAACAGGGGATTCTGTCATTGGATTATAGTCTAAGGTAATATGTTGGAGATTTCTGTAGATTTGGAGAAAAAGAATCCTAAAACCTGAAATGGCGGCACATGGCTATTTAATCACGTTTTCTGGGGATTCTCTGGTGACTCAAAAGAATCTGCCTGCCAGTGTAGCAGACATGGGTTTGAATCATGATCTGGGAAGATCCCGCATGCCACGGAGCAACTAAGCCCGTGTGCCACAATTATTGAGCCTGTGTTTTAGAGCTGGGAAACGCAACTCATGAGCCCATGTGCTTTAACGACTGAAGCCTGCATACCCTCGAGCCCCAGCGCCGCAACAAGAGCAGCCACTGGCATGAGAAGCCCATGCACTCCAACTAGAGGAAACGTGCATGCAGCAAGGAAAGCCCAGCACAGCCGAAAATAAATACATAAATTCATATAAAAATTAATGTTTTCTACAAGCAAGGGGCTATTTTGTATTATAGGTGGTGTGTCGGGATCCTGCACGGTGCAAGTGAACAGAGGTGATTTCATTATCTATGCTGCCTCCAAGTGGTGGAGGCAAGAAAGCACACCCAGAATGGGGCACAGGCATTAGTTTATGTACGTGAGAATAGACAATTTCCCATCCTTGTAAACAGTGCTACAGTAATCTAGGTTTTATCCTCCTCATCAGAAATTAGAACAACATCCATATGAATTATGAGTAACACCTTTTATGGACAAGCCCTGGAAAAAAATCACATTTTAACCTCCAACAAAAGGCCATGGAAAGACGTTTTAAATATTCTAAGTATTATTCAGCAAACATTTATTGAAGTGAGCCATGGGCCAGGCACTGTTCTAGGCTTTTGGGATAGCAAGATGAGTCATACAGAACTCTTGGCTAAAGGAACTCACAGTTTTTGCCCAGGAATGAACAATCAACAAATCACTGCCCAGTGTGATGTGGACTATAACAGACAGTATAATGATCTTTTTTTCCTTCTAAGCAACAGCAATTCAACAAAATGTAGATGGAGGAGTTTAAGGATTCTCTCTTCCCTCCTAATATTTGGACCAAACCTTCCATGGCTGCCTCTCCAGGCTCCTCTTTTAAGATGCAGACACCTAAGAAGAACAGTGTCCTTACCGAATCAGTTGCCTCTTGCTTGAGGTTAGCCTGAGGTCACATGATGCAACTTTCACCAGATAATTTTCCCCATCTTTCGTAAACTTTTAATTGTAGTCTGTGAAGAACTTTGAGGACGAAACAAACAACTGCCTCCCCCCTCCCCAAGAAACAAACCTACTTGCCTACTAGTCACGTTTTTAAAACCACCCATTACCTTTAACTGAGTTCCAAAGAATAGCAGGGAGAGATAAGAAAGCCTGCTTAGGTGAACAATGAAAAGAAATAGAGGGAAACAATAGAATGGGAAAGATGAGAGATCTCTTCAAGAAAATTAGAGATACCAAGGGAATATTTCATGCAAAGATGGGCCCAATAAAGGACAGAAATGGTATGGACCTAACAGAAGAGGATATTAAGAAGAGGTGGTAAGAACACGTGCAAGAAGTATACAAAAAAGGTTTTAATGGCCTGGATAACCACCTACAGCCAGACATCCTGGAGTGTGAAGTCAAGAGGGCCTTAGGAAGCATTACTATGAATGAACAAAGTTAGTGGAGGTGATGGAATTCCAGCTGAACTATTTCAAACCCTAAAAGATGAAGCTGTGAAAGTGTTGCACTCAATATGCCAGCAAATTTGGAAAACTTGATAGTGGCCACAGGACTCGAAAAAGTCAGTTTTCATTCCAATCCTAAAGAAGGGTAATGCCAACAAATGTTCAAACTACCACACAATTGCACTCATTTCACGTGCTAGCAAGGTAATGCTCAAAATTCAAGCTAGGCTTCAACAGTATGTGAACTGAGAACTTCCAGATGTACAAGCTGGATTTAGAAAAGGCAGAGGAAGCAGAGATCAAATTGCTAACATCTGTTGGATCATAGACAAAGCAAGAGAATTCCAGAAAAACATCTACTTTTGCTTCATTGATGACTACGCTAAAGCCTTTGATTGTGTGGATCACAACAAACTATGGAAAATTCTTCAAGAAATGGGAATACCAGACCATCTTACCTGCCTCCTGAGAAACCCGTATGCAGGTCAAGAAACAACAGTTAGAAAGGGACATGGAACAACAGACTGGTTCCAAATTAGGAAAGGAGTATATATTGTCACCCTGCTTATTTAACTTCTATACAGAGTACATCATGAGAAACGCTGGGCTGGATGAAGCACAAGCTGGAATGAAGATTGCCAGGAGAAATATCAATAACCTCAGATATGCAGATGACACCACCCTTATGGCAGAAAGTGAAGAACTAAAGAGCTTTTTGATGAAAGTGAAAGAGGAGAGTGAAAAAGTTGGCTTTAAACTCAACATTCAAAACACTAAGATCATAGCATCTGATCCCATTACTTCATGGCAAATAGATAGAGAAACAATGGAAACAGGGACAGACTTTATTTTCTTGGGCTCCAAAATCACTGTGGACAGTGACTGCAGCCATGAAATTAAAAGACACTTGGTCCTTGGAAGAAAAGCTATGACAAACCTAGACAGCGTATTAGAAAGCAGAGAGATTACTTTGCCAACGAAGGTCCGTCTAGCCAGAGCTATGGCTTTTCCAGTGGTCATGTATGGATGTGATAGCTGGACCATAAAGAAGGCTGAATGCCGAAGAATTGATACCTTGAACTGTGGTGTTGGAGAAGACTCTTGAGAGTCCCTTGGACAGCAAAGAGATCAAACGAGTCAACCCTAAAGGAAATCAACCCTGAATATTCATTGTAAGGACTGATGCTGAAGCTGAAGCTCCAATATTTTGGCCATCTGATGCAAAGAACTGACTCAATGGAAAAGACCCTGATGCTGGGAAAGATTAAAGCGGGGAGGAGAAGGGGGTGGCAGAGGATGAGATAGTTGGATGGCATCGTCAAGTCAAAGGACATGAGTTTGAGCCAACTCTGGGAGATAGTGAAGGACGGGGAAGCCTGGCATGCTACAGTCCATGGGGTCACAAAGAGTTGGACAGAACTGAGCGACTGAACAACTTTACCTTTATCACTTCATTATGTTTCCAATATCAGGGTAGAAGCAACAAATTGTCTCTTTACAGTAATAGATTGACAGCATCAAACATCAGGGATATCAGAGAAGAGAAATTAATTTGCTAAATATAAGGAATGGTACTAAAGCTGAAAGTCCAGTACTTTGGCCACCTCATGCGAAGAGTTGACTCATTGGAAAAGACTCTGATGCTGGGAGGGATTGGGGGCAGGAGGAGAAGGGGACGGCAGAGGATGAGATGGCTGGATGGCATCACTGACTTGATGGACGTGAGTTTGAGTGAACTCTGGGAGTTGGTGATGAACAGGGAGGCCTGGTGTGCTGTGATTCACGGGGTCGCAAAGAGTCGGACATGACTGAGCGACTAAACTCAACTGAACTGAAATATAAGGTTGCCAGAACAAAACAGTGGAAATGGAAAACTTTTAGAATAGGCCAAATGACAAATTAAACAGAGGACTTCCCTGTGATCCAGTGCTTAAGACTCCATGCTTCCAACACAGGGGGTGCAGGGTCAATCCCTGGTAGGGAAATTAGGGTCCTGCATGCTGCATGGTGTGAGCAAAAAATAAAATAATAATACTTTTTAAAATAAACAAGATTAAAACTTTTTTTTAAACATTGAGATAAACCAAAGTAAATAGAAAATAGCTGGAAATATGGTAATGAGACAAACAGGAAAACCTTAGGAAGCAGTATTAGGCAAAAAAAAGAAAATACAGTGACTGGAGCTTTGGGTGTCTTTGTCATGCAAAATGGAATATGCAAAAGAGGCAATATGCATTGGTCCAAATGTATTAACAAATTTCAGTAAAAAGCAAATTGAAATATATTTATCCTTAGTAGATGAAAAGAATAATGCTTCAGATTGGACCAGCTTTGGTTTAAAAAGTGGAAGCACTTTTGAGCCATTTAAGAAGAAAGAATCAGGCCAAAATTTAGGATTCATTTAATATAATTAGCATTTAATGAATAATTTAGGGAGAAATCTAACCTAAACAAGTGATAGCCAGGGAATAACAAACACATTCTAAAGTATCAAAAGCTAACAATATCTTGGTGTTGGTATTTCTGAGAAAGGACCAAAAATGACAGTTTACATTCTTAAAGAAGATTGAATGAAGTAGGATCACAGAGTCTACCTCCCTCAATACCTAATGAAATAAAGTATCCCCAAAGAAACAGCATAATTTTCATGACATACCCAACATGGAAAAGGATAACATTAATGCCAGGCTGTAAACTTCAGAAGGGGATGACGACTGATGAAACAGAAAGAAAACTTTGACAAGGCTCTGCCAGGCATCAAACCGATTCTCACCCTCAGAGTGAGTCCAGGGCCACTGAAATGAACAGGTGCATGGTCCAGGACCACAAGACCATAATGACTTCCGAGAATGCGCACTGCTGTCTCAAAGTGAAAAATGAAAACAAAAATTTCATTGCTGTATTATTAAAATTCCTTCAAATATTTTATAGGAAAATCATATATAAAGTGAAATATGTGATCATTTTACCATATTTAATATGGTAAAGAACAAGAGTGTCACCAAAATTGAAGACCTGACATAATCGCTAAGAGATCCTATTAATGTTTTCCATATTGAGGAGAAAGGGATTGAGGCAATAGCTTTATATTGTCGTGGAGTGAAAAAAGATAATTGCTCTAAAAGTCAGCATTGAATTCACTTTTATTTCAGTTTTTTTTCCTGTTAAAGTCAAGAAAAATGCAACAACTCAAAAAAGTTTTTTAATCTTGCTGCGTAGGCTCAATCAAAGAGTGGAAATGATAGAAGATAAATGCTTAAGAACAGTGAGTAGAAATTACTCAATCTGAAAAACAGAGAATATAGATTGAAAAAAAAATGAACAGAGCTTCAGAGACCTGTGGAAGAACAACAAAAGTTATATACTTCTTGAGTCACTGGAGTTCCAGGAGAGAAGAAAGAATGGGGACCTGAGAAAAACATTTGAAGAAATAGTGACTGAAAGACGGAAACCTATCAATTCACGGAACTGAATGAAGCACAAATCAAATGAATCCACACCAAGACAATCTCATAATCAAATATTTGAAAACTAAAAGCAAAGAAAACAATCCCAAAGCAATCAGAGAAAAATGACACGTTACCTATAGGGGAACACCACTTCAGATAACAGCAGATTACTCATCAGAAACCATGGAGGTTGGCAGGAAATGACACAACCTCCCTCAACGGCTAAAAGAAAGGAAGAGGCTATGTGAATTCTGTGTCCAGAGAAACTATCCTTGGGAAAGAAAAAGAAAGACATCCTCAAATGAAAGAAAACTAAGATGACGTGTCACTAGCAGACCAACCCTTAAATAATGGTGAAAGAAAGTTGTCCAGGTGGGAAATGATAACAGAAGAAGGCTTGGGACTTCAGAAAGAAAACAAACAAAAACAATGGAATGGGTGAAAATAAAGGTAAATATAGTAAGCTGTCCTCATGAGTTTCTGAAATCATATTTGACAGTTGAAGGAAAAATTATAACATTTTTTGGTGCTCAATATATGTAGAAGAAATGCTTGAAACAATTATATTTTATTTTATTTTTTTTAACAATTATATTTTAAAAGTAGGGGTAAAAAAGATATAAATGGAAGTAAGTTTTCAGTACTTCACTTGTAGTTGAACATGGATATCAATAGATTGTGATGTCACGTTTGTATATTATAATTCCTAGAGCAACCAGAAAGGGATCTATACAAAGGAATATACTCAAAAAAGGACAAATTAAACAAGATAAAACTTTTAAAAAATTGCCCAATCGCCGCAGAAGAAAGCAAGAAAAAAGAAACAGGAAACAAACAAAAAAGAATTTATTAAATGGCAGGCTTCAGCTTAAGCATTTTAAGAATAGGCTTAAATATAAGATCTATACACACTAATTAAAGGGTAGAGATTAGCAGAATAAAATTTTTTTTTTTAAGAAAAGGAAGTGGAATCTAACCAGATGCTGTCTGCAAGAAACTCACTTCAAACCCAACCAAATGGGTAGTTTGAAAGTAGAAAGATAAATATATGTCAACAATAATTATAAAAGCAAGAGTGGTTCTATATTGTTAACAGAAAAAAAGAAATAAAAGGGATGAAGGACAATATATCATGATTTTTAAAAATCCACCAAGAAGACATAGAGACACTAAACGTGTATGCACCGAACAATAGAGTTTTAAAATTCAACTAAATGTAAAACTTTTAATCAAAATTAGCACTGGTGATAGCGTTTATTCAGAATTATTTTATTATCCACTGTTCCGTCATCTGTTTTTCGATCTTCCTGTTTATCTGTATATGGGCCCAGAAGGTGAATGGCATGGTGTTTTCTTGTGTTAATGATGGTTAACGTTGTGTTCTTCCAGTGGCTTGGAAAGGGAAAGTACAAATGCTGTGAAGTGTTACTCATAACATGTGAGGGGGTTTGTTTTTTCACTGAGACAACCGCAATGGTGTGGGCACTCACCTTTCGCTGCTCAACTGTCACGAAGCATCTCAGGTGAGAAGGGCCTCTTGTAGGGGGATTTTCCCATAGTCCCTTGTGGTGCATGAGTGCAGACCCTACACTCAGAAGCATTTAAGTGCTTTGTATACCAGTGTGACAATTAAAGGAACAAATTGTTGTTGTGTGTTTAGTTACTGAAGATAAGGCCGCAGTGACAGTAACGAGGTCAAGACGCGTTATCTGGGAGAGCGAGACTTGGTCTTTGAGAGTGGATCCCCTCTACCTCTCTGCCACAACTCATTGACCAAAAAAGTTTAGGTGGAGCAATGCAGCAAGAAGCAGACACCCGGGTATGTGATCACTATCGTGTGCTGCTGCTGCTTGTGATGTCGCTAGGCCTGTCTTCCTGTTCACGACAGATAGACTGAAAAAAAGATGTCTCCTTGGAGATGTTCCAGAGTCTCCCGATTGTATCAGGATGAAATTACTTAGAATTCAGGAAGCTTGGAACATGGGTTTTATTTTACTCTTTGGCAGATGTAGATTGGAGTAAGGGTCTGTCCGTTGTCCTTGTAGCCTCAGGTCACCCTTGGGAAAACATCACACCTCCACCACTGATTTTATACTTGATGGCAGCGGGTGGCTAACCCATGTCCAGGGAGAAAAGGAGACTTTAATAGCTAGAGTTATCAAATGAAGGGCACTGACATCTGCTCACTGTGGGTGGGATAAGATAGAAGAACTTAGGACTTGACAGCCATATTCACTAATGGGGCTTGATCAAACCCCTTCCAGTGACCTTTAGGCAATGTGAAAACTGATGAACACAAATGTGAAACAGGTGTTATTTCATGATCCTCCAGATCAGTTGGTAGAGCTCTCCTTGTGAATGAAATATCACACCTTATAATTCAACACAACACCATTCAACTTGTCAGTTCTGCCACCTACATCTATTCTGTCTATGTTCGTGCCTGGAAAAGCCCAAAGTGCTACAGATTAATATGTCATATGGGGAGCGGGCCTGTCTTTTTTAAGCTGTAGATTTTATGCTTATAAGAAATAAGGGCAGGGCCAGTTTTAACACAGATCATGGCAAGTTTAATTTTCAAAATGTACTTTTGAGATTTTACTATTCCTGTTGGGTAATAGAGGCATTGTTGGTGTTATAGGGCTTTACAAACTGTTTACACCATCCTGTAAAAGAACCCACTGACTCTTTTTAAAAAAAAATGTACTTGTGGTCTTGGTTGTGGCACACAGGACCTTCAGTCTTCCGGCATTGAACAGGGAATAGACCTGGGCCCCCTGCACTGGAAGCGTAGTCTTAGCCACTGACCCACCAGGAAAAGTCCCCCTGCTCGCTCTTAATGGACAAGGTGTTTCAAATGTTGAAATAAAGTATTTAAAAATTTGCTGACAAATATTTGTATGTGAGCTGCTTCTTTCCACTCTGAAAAGACACCAGAGTGTATATCTATAAGGACAATACTTAATTTACTAGAGTATATATTTATAAGGATAACATTTTCTTTGAGTGGACTGTCTGAATAATTGCAAATGTCCTTTCAGGAGAAGGACGAGCTGCCTTCTTTGTAAGGTTTTTCTCTTACTGTGAGCTTGAAGAATTGGGCCGTTCTGACATTCCTGTAGAGCTCCATTGGCAAAACTGTGGAGCTTGTTACTCACCTCTCATTATTCACAGAATCCCTTCTTTGTTCCTTTGTGCCAAGCTGTGAGTTAAATTAGTGGGAAACGGGAGTGTTTTTTTGGCAATCCCACATGGCCACCGAGGGAGTGCCAAAGATATTTTGGGTACATAGTCACCCTAACAGACTGCTAAGTATTACTGCCCCCTCCCCTACCCTGAATTTAGGGTTGGCAAAGAAAAGTGGTCATTTTTAAAAATCCAGGTCCAATCTGAGAACGGGGAATGGCAATCACTTGTGTTAGTGACATAGCAATGCGATAGTCAACAGAAGGACCATTTGGATGTCTTAGCTCTGTACAACGGAGGTGCCCTTATGGTTTCATAACCACCATTAGCTATGAATTACCCCAAAGCATAGCCAGCGCCATTGAAAATGTTAACAGATTTAGGGGGGCTTTTTTGAAAGAGGAAACCATACTCACTTGAAGAGTTTCTGCTGTGTGGGTGCCTGCTGCTCATGTTGGGGGAGGTTTTTTTCTGTAGTGTTGGCTTGAGTGGGCTGGTTATTTCTGTTTTCTGTCTTCCTAGGCTGCCCCTTTCTTTGGAAGCTCTTTTATCTTTTTAAATTTTTTTCGTTTGTACCATTGGCCTTTCTGTGTTGCCAGCTTCTCTGTTATTCAATCCAGGATGCATGAGACAATAAGAAAACTCACTGCCACGTCACTCTCTGGGTTCTGAGGTCACTCCCCCATCTTCCTCCTTCTCTCCCCTTTCCGAGTTTTCTATGTTTGCTTTATAATATCCAGGCTTTCTAGCAGGAGGGATAGGAGGAGTGCATTGACTCTACCTTAGTCTCTGTGGTATTTTTATATCAATCAATTGAGAATCCATTGGAATTGAGACACAGAGCATACATTTCAGAGGTCTCTAGGGATGCACAGAGTGAACTTCACTAGAGTTTTCTCCAGTAGAAACCCTGCGCCTGAGTCATTTTTTAAAAATCAACTTTTGGGAATTTCTTGGTGGTCCAGTGATTAGGACTCTGCACTTTCACTGCCGAGGGCCTGGGTTTGATTTCTGGTCAGGGAACTAAGATCCTACAAGCTGCACGGCATGGCCAAAAAAAAAAAAACCAACAACTTGTTAGGTTTACTATTCATACAATAATGACTATTTTACATAGACTTAAATGTACTCATTTTAAGACTGTACTTTGACGCATTTTGACAAATATATACAGCTACGCAGCCATCACCACCATCAAGCTGGCAAATATTCTGTGCTTTCTAAAACCTTCCTTCTGCCCCTTTGCAGGTTCTCTGTCCTAATCTCTGCCCCAGGGAGGAACAAAGATTTTTCTCACCGAGGGCTTGGTTTTTGCCTGTTCTCATCCTTCTTTAAATGGAATCTTACAGTATACGTTTTCTTGTCTGATTTCTTACATTCACAAAGATGCTTCTAAGACTCATCCATACTGTCTGTATCGGGAGTCTTTTTATTGGTGAAGAGTATTCCTTGATCTCTGTATCTGTTCACCTCTTGATGGATATTTGTGTCGTTTCCATTTTAGGCCCTTATGAATAAGGTGCTGTGAACACTCACGTACAAGTCTTTTGGTGGACTTGTATTTCTATTTCTCTTGAATAAACACCTAGCAGTATAATGAGTGGTTCATATAGCAAGAGTGTATTTAACATTATGAAAGTGCTAAACTGATTTCACAAGTGGCTGCTCGAGTTTGCATTATCAACAGTGGTGCATGAGAATCTGATTGCTTCACATCCTTGGGCTCTGGCCCTGGTCCCTGCCACCAGCACTGATGAGGATCCCTCCAAAGCTAGTGTGGTTTCAGCCTTTGGCACTTCTTACTTAAAACTAGTCCATGCCCCCACCCTCTCAGCTCTTTATATTCCCTTCACTGGAGCTAGGACAGACTCTGGGGTCTTCCCTTGCACAGACCCAGAACGACTCTTCCCATTTGACTTCGGAGGTCTGGATTTTTGACTCCAAGAAGTCTTTCTGATACCCAAATCCCCATGTTTTTCAGCACAAAGGAGTCCTTCTTTAAGAGAAAACTATTATTTCCAGGTGTCCTTAAGAAGCTTAGCCTGAAAGAGATGTAAAAATCATTTGGGGCTTCCCTGGTGGCTCAGGGATAAAGAATCTGCCTGCCAATGCAGCAGACACGGGTTCAATCCCTGATCCAGGAAGATCCCACATGCAGTGGAGCAGCTAAGACACTGCGCCACAACTATCGAGTCTGTGCTCTAGAGCCCGGGAGCCGCAACTACTGAGCACATCGGCCGCAACTACTGGGCACATCGGCCGCAACTACTGAAGCCCACGTGCCCTAGAGCCTGTGCTCTGCAACAAGAGAAGCCACAGCAATGAGAAGCCCAGGCTCCACAACTAGAGAAAGCCTGCATGCAGCAATGAAGACCCAGCACAGCCGAAAATAATCAATGAATAAAAATTTTTAAAAAATCATTTGGAGGTGTACTAGAGACCAACAGACCAATCAAGTTTCAGTTATCTGGATAGGAGGTAATGAGCAGGATCAATTTGTGTTATTTCCATCCTAGTAGACCTTGAAAGAGGGCAACGGCAACCCACTCCAGTCCTCTTGCCTGGAAAATCCCGTGGACGGAGGAGCCTGGTAGGCTGCAGTCCATGGGGTTGCTAAGAGTCGGACACAACTGAGCGACTTCCCTTTCAATTTTCCCTTTCATGCACTGGAGAAGGAAATGGCAACCCACTCCAGTGTTCTTGCCTGGAGAATCCCAGGGACGGCGGAGCCTGGTGGGCTGCCCTGTATGGGGTAGCATAGAGTCGGACATGACTGAAGCGACTTAGCAGCAGCAGCAGACCTTGAAAGATCAGCAAGCTACTTACTTTCAAAATGTGGCTTGTCCCATGGAGCCTATTAATATTAACACAAAATTGTTATTTCATTGCAAATTTGGGGGAAAAAGGTTTATGCAAAAGAAATAGTCCTCTATTAATTCCATTAATTCAATTTCAATCAATTTGAAAATAATTTTATAGTGGTAGTCATCAGGACATTAAATTTTATTTGGAAAATGCCTCAACCTACCCTACACTGGCTAGTAGTTTTTCCGTTTTCTGGTGTTTACCTATTCATTAGACCACCTGCAAGAATCTTATTCAGTTGGTGGCTCAGATGGTAAAGCACCTGCCTGCAATGTGGGAAACCCAGGTTTGATCCCTAGTTTGGGAAGGTCCTCTGGAGAAGGAAATGGCAACCCACTCCAGTACTCTTGCCTGGAAAATTCCATGGACAGAGGAGCCTGGTAGGCTACAGTCCATGGGGTTGAAAAAAGTTGGGCATGACTGAGCAACTTCACTTAAACGACTTCACTTCCTTCGACAGCCAAGGCAACCAGTCTGTGGACATTTTAGTCAAGACATCACTGCACGAGTCCCAGAGCAGGGGATCAGGTGAATTTAATCCTGTCTGAGCATTAGTTTCCCCATGTTTAGCTTGAGAGTATTTTAAAAAGTACATCTCGTGACCTGAATTCCTGTGGATGTACATTACAACCTCAAGATGTCTGCAGAACAGAATGGAATGTGTCAGAGATGGTACTAGATGCTTCCTCCAGAGCAAAATATTTCCCAAAAGGACAATATTCTTTCCCGGTGTGGTATCTGGGATTTTTTTTTTTTTTTTTTGCTGTGATTCTGTAGAATACAGCAATTTCACAAGAAGAAAAATCACCTGGTGAACTTCCAAGTGAATTAAAGCTGATTCACAAGGTGTCTACCAAGTGTTACTTACCTCCGGGCTCAGCCTTGGCCCTGACTTGGAGCTGGGCATGACCAAGCAGACACAGAAGGCAGAATTCCTGCCCCTTGAGGTCCATGCACCGTGCGATTCCCACCCTTTGCGTGTGGACGAGACCTCAGAATGTGGTGAGATTTCACTCCTGTCAGGCTAGGTCATGTGGCAGAAGGGAAGGGATCTTGCAGATGCATTAATAACTAAGGCCTTTAACTCATTGCCTGTGAATTAATCAAAAAGGGAGATGATCCTGGCTGAGCCCCACCTGAGCAAGCGTGAACACCTTGCAAGGGGGCCTGGGCCTTCTTTGGAAGGAGGAGATACTTGAACTGAGATATCTTCCTCCTGGCCTGGAAGGAGACAGCATGTCATGAACTGCCTATAAAGAGGCTCTCGCGGCAGGGACCGCAGGGTGGCTCGTAGTTATCCGAGGGTGGTGTCCAGCTGACATTCAGCCAGAAAACAGATGTAAAAGACTGAGTTCTGCCCATAACTTTTATGAGCCTGGCATAGCCCACTAGCATCTTGATTTCAGCCTGGTTGGCCCCTGCTCTGAGGATGTCATGCCACTGTGCCTGGACTCCAGACCACAGAAACTGTGCGAGAATAAACACTGGCTGTTTTAAGATGCTGAGGTGCTGGTTTAGTTGCCAAGTCATGTCCTACTCTTGTGATCCTATGGACTGTAGCCCTTCAGACTCCTCTGTCCATAGGATTTCCTAGGCAAGAATACTGGAGTGGGTTACCATTTCCTTCTCCAGGTGATTTTCCCTACCCAGGGATCAAAGATGCATCTCTCGTGTCTCCTGCATGGCCAGGTGAGTTCTTTACCACCAGGGCCACCCGGGAAGTTGGTGTGTGGTAAGATGCTGGCGTGCGGTAAGATGTTGGCGTGCGGTAGGATGCTGGCTTGCGGTAAGATGCTGAGTGTGTGGTAAATAGTTTCACATCAGTAGAAAATGACTTCAGCAGGTATCAGACATTATTCACATGCCCCCAGCTTTCTGCAAAGCTACTTTCACCTTGAAGTCACAGTACTGGCACAGACCTTGCCTATACGCAGTAGGGCAGTGATCCAACCTATTATGAGCACTAGGAATCTGAGTTAAGCCATGGAGGGTCCCATAGGAAATAAATGAGCCTTGATGTAAGACAGCACTGATTGCTTATGGAGTCCTAAGCTGTGTTCTTTTTAAAAAATTATTATTTATTTTGCTGCATTCGGTCTTAGTTGCAGAACTCGGGATCTTTCCTTATGGACTGTCTAGCTGTGGCGCGTGGGCTCAGTGGTGAGAGTGCCTGGGCTTAGTTGCTAGTTCCTTGACCAGGAAATTAACCCTCTTCCCCTGCATTGTAAGGTGAATTCTCAACCACTGGACCACTGGGGAAGTCCCCTAAATTGTGGGCTTCATGTGTATCCTCTCTAATCTTCCCAACCACACTGCAAGGATGCTGTATGGTTACAATTATTTTCTGACTGAGGAAACTGAAGTTCGCAGAGGTGAGCTAAGATGCCCAAGGCCATGTAGTTAATGAGCAGAGATATCAAGCTCCGTGGCTGGATCTTGCTGACCCCAAAGCCGGTGAACTTTCAGTTTCACAATGCTGCTTCCTGTTTCTCACCTCCACTTCGTCTTTTGAGTTCCTAAAAGCCACGCCGTCATTCAGCTCCCCAGGTGCCCCACTCTGTGGCACGCTCACACAGTTACTCCTTGCTTGGAGCCCAGACTCCCCTTGTGGGTTTTCTTACTCACATCTGTTTGCTGCCGCCCACGTGAAACACCATGGACTGATGCTTCCTGACTTCAGTCCCTCAGCTCGAGCAGCTATCTGTGTCCTAAAGGAACAGAAAGAAGAATGGAGCTGGATAGAGACTCAAAAAGGAAAGTAAAAAAAGAAAATCATGGTGTTTTAAATGTGTTGCCAAGAGACTTCGAAAAACCAGGGTACACAATCCCAGGACAAGGATCTGCCCATTTTCAACCAAATTTGACTCTCCGACTCTGTAGGGTTCCCCCTCTATTCTGAGACTTGTTGACCCTCCTTTAAGCTGGCTTTTTATTTGTTTTTGACTGTGCTTGGCCCTTGTTGCCGTGTGGACTTGTCTCTATTTGTGGTCAGCGGAGGCTCCTCTCTAGTTGCAGTGTGCAGCTTTCTTATTTTGGTGGCTTCTCTTGTTGCAGAGCGCAGGCTGTAGGGTGCTTGGGTTTCACGAGTTGCAGCATGAAGGTTCAGTAGTTGTGGCTCCCAGGCTCTAGAGCACAGGCTCAGTCGTTGAGGCACGTGGGCTTAGTTGCTCCTTGGCATGTGGGATCTTCCTGGATCAGGGACTGAACCGGTGTCTGCTGCAGTGGCAGGCAGAATCTTTGCCCCTGAGTAAGGTGGCTTCTTCAAGTGATGTGCTGAAGTATAGGTGTGGGTCCTTTTGAGGGCAGATTCTGGAAGAGTGAGCCTCTGATATATTTATTCAGATTGTTCATAGGGATCTGAGATCTTGTATTCATCTGCTCTTTCCTCCAGTTAACTTCCTCCTACTCAGCCAATAAGAGATTCTTTCCTATCTTCCACACTTTGGCCAAATCCACATACGCATGCTAATTTGGTATCTCGGGAGAAATGGAATGTTTCCTGCCATTATCAGTAAACAGAGGATATCACAGTCATCAGCTATTTCAGCCACCATGGATGGTGAGCCAGTGAGCCCTGAGGAGCTCAGGAAGGAAAGAATACCCGCTATCTAGCAGCCACCAGACTGCAGCCACTCCCTACGGTGAGCCCTGAGGAAACTCAGATGTGAAAACACAGGATGCCAGCCCCAGGTGCACATCAGGGGAACGATGTCAGTGAGCCCAGACTCCTGCATCTTCCCATACATAGAAAACCACTAAACTCCTTAACTTGAGATATCTGGTTTTCTTCAATTAACAATAATCTTTTGATGTTTGGACTGCATGCCTTTTGTTACGAAACTCCTCTGTAACCTGGCTCCCCTCCTCGCCTCCGTGGAACAGTTCTCTAAGGGTCACTTGAGATGCTGTCTCCCAGGCTTGAAGTCTTAAAAATTCCCACTGAATAAAACGTAACTCTGAACTTCTAGGTTGTGAATGTTTAAGTCCACACTCACAAGGGCAAAGCTATCAGTATCAGGTGCAAAGTGTTTCCTCAACCTGTTTTACGGATGCAGACTCTCTGCTAGATGTCAATGATGCTTTGGCTTGTGTTTTTAACTTGGTGTCCTTTGGAGCAGTAAGTTGTCGAGGGGACAATAGAAAGAACAAAGACTTGGGAGGCAGTAATCCAAAATTCACGTTCAGGCGCTACCAACTGCAGGCTGTGTGACCTTAGGCCAGCTGTTTAACATCATTTCCGTTATGAAATTTCAACCTCGGTTACAAAATTGAGATGATAATACTATTTCATAAGATTCTTATGAGAATTGAGGGAGATGAAGTTTGAAAAGAGCTTGGCATAGAGATTCTGCCTAAGAGTCACTACTGAGCACTTGTGACAAAACCCTCATCCTCACTTCCTTTCGCCCTGTCGCCACCTCCTACTCCCACATGGTTGATTTAGCTTTTAGACACAGGTCTTTGTGGCCCCAAGGAGACTTGTCACATTAAGTTCTTGTGTTTTGCTGCTTAACAGCTGAAGGCCAGATGTGATACAGCAAGACAAAGTAATCTGCCTCTTCCCTCTCTGCCGTTCCCCACCACTGGGCCAGTGTCCTCCAAGCTGGGGAAGGGGGGAAAGAGTCGGGATGATGCACTGCTGAGGGCCTCTGGGAAGGAGCCCTGCTCTCCAGCCACTTGGATTTGGGGTTCTGCAAATTAGGACAGACTGGCACCCCATTTCCTGGTTGGATCCCTGAAGGAGAAGCCACCCGCCCCCCAGCACCCTCCCCATCACGGTTGCTGTAGGAAAGGCTTAAGCAGGTGGGCTGGGGGCAGCCTCCTGGATACCCTGCTTGCCCCCACAAGGCTCAGGAAACAGCGTGATAATCTTCCTCTGTGGTGTGAGATGAAATGGGCTTTGACGGGTGATGGGTAGAAGCAGAAAGGTGGCGGTGGTTTAGTCGCTAAATCATGTCGGACTCTTGCCACCCCATGGACCGTAGCCCCCCAGGCTCTTCTGTCTATGGGATTTCCCAAGCAAGAATACTGGAGTGGGTTGCCATTTCCTCCTCCAGGGGATATTCACAACCCAGGGATTGAACCCACATCTCTTGCAGGCTGTCTCCTGCATGACAGGCAGATCTTTCTACTGACTGAGCCAGCTGGGAAGCCCAGCAGTAGAATACGCCCCACTAAAAACATACCTCTATGGCACAGGATGATTTTGAGAAACTACAGACAGAGAAGAAGCTCTGAAAACAAAGGAGAAGTTACTCTTTTGCAAGAGAAATGTACGTTTGCCAAGGAAATTTCCTCTTGTACCGTTGTCTCCCTCTCTGGACCAAGAAGAAAAGGATAACCCTAGGTCACAAGGGACCAACCTATTCATGGAGGAGACAGCCTGAAATCCGTAGGACAAAGCTTACCCTGTCTACCTCACTCTTCCTGGTAACAGCCCCCATAACCAGCCTCCCCTTGCTTGTCTAAGAAAGACAAGGTTATTTAAGCCAGTGGTTTAGGTTACAACTGGGGAGTTACTCAGTTTTGCTGGGTGTCTCCTATGTACACATATATTCATAAACTTCTCTTTGTTTTTTTTTTTTTTCTCTTCTGAATCTGTCTTTTCTTTACAGGGGCCTCAGCCAAGAACTCAAAAGGGTAGAGGGAAAATTGTTTTTCCTCCGCTTTAAGGACGGGGTGACTGGAACAGGAGGAGGCAGAATGGTTGCAGAGCAAACGATAAGAGCAGAAACCCCGCGGGAATGCAGATACCCTGATGGGTGCCCAAGAAGAGGAGGGATGGGGAGGCGGCCAGTCCAACGGGGAATGACATGCATCTCAGCAGGACCCGCAGGGCACCTGTGACAAGGGAAGACCAGACATCCCCAACTCCCTCCTCCGTCCATGATGGGGTGCTTCACGAACTCCCAGGCAGGGAGGGAACCCCAGGTTGGCTGGGTTAACTCTGAATGGGTTGGATTTGTCCCAAACATTAGCAAGCAGAATGGAGGTTCAAGTAACCTGACTTATTAACAGGATGATAAAGCTAGTTCATGTATCAGGACCCTTAAAATGGAGGGCACCCCACCCATGTCACATATCTAAAGCTACATCAGCCTGCACTTACCAGAAACACCTGTCCAGGAAAGCTGGCACACCACTCACAATCCTCCAGCTCAGCTTTAGCTAGCACACCTTACCCTGGAAAGCAGGATCTGCAAGTCTTAGAAGGAAATCCCCAACCTCCTACCCAGTCACGCTCTGGTACCATGTTGCCATTTCTGACTCTGTAAAACTCCCTCTTGTCCAAAATCTCTCAGGAAGAGGGTTTCACAGCTGACAAGGTGCTGTGCTTCTTGCATAAGGGATAGCAAACTCATTACTAAATCATATTCATTTTGTTATCTAATGAGAAAGTTACGAAGGGGAACAGAATATGACACTCCAAAATATGCCACTCTGAGGCGCGGGTTGTTTTGGCCTGGAGGCAGTGAAGACACAGCAGACCTTGAAAGGTCTATGAGTCCCCCTTAACTGCCTAAAAGAATTTAGATAGAGCACTTATAGCAGGAAGAGTTATTACCAGAGATAACTTTTCTTTAAGACAGTAATTTAGGGTTCTACTGGGGTCATAGTCCAACCTGTGTTTCTTTTTAAAATTAATACATTTTAATTTTTGGCCACGCTGGGCCTTTGTTACTGCACATGAGCTTTCTCTAGTTGCAGTGAGAGGGGGCTAACTCTCTAGTTGCGGTGCACAGAGGCTTGTCATTTTAGTGACTTTTCTTGTTGTGGGGCATAGGCTTAGAAAGCTTGTGGCATGGGCTCAGCAGTTGTGGCTCCCAGGTTCTAAGGCGTGAGCTCAGTAGTTGTGGCTGCAAACTTACTTGCTCCGTGGCGTGTGGGATCCTCCTGGACCAAGGATTGAACCTGTGTCCTCTGCACTGGCAAGCAGATTCGTAACCATTAGGGCATCAGGGAAGCCCCAAAGATAGCTTTTATATCAGAAAGACTTATCTGCAAAGCAAGGCAAACATTCGTTTACCAAACATTTTCTTTCTTCTCGTCTGCCTGTGATTTGTCCTCCTCCCTTTTGAAGCCCCAGACCCCCTACTCCCTTCTCCTTAGCTCAGGGTGGTAGATAAGTCTCACTGAGAATAGAAGGGACACAAACTTGAGCACTGTAAGGAATGCTAAGTCAAGAAAGTAGTTCTACTGACATTTCCAATGACAGCAACATGATGGATATGTGGAATAACCTGCCATGGTTCTCTATAGCTTTAATCTGTCAGACAACTTTTTTGTCTTTTTTTATAAAATACAATGGATTAAAAAAAAATATTTAGTTTTATTTATTTATTTATATGGCTGCGTCATGTGTTCGTTGCGGCGTGCGGATCCCTGACCAGGGATTGAACTCCCCTGCGTTGGGAGTGCTGAGTCCCAGCCACTGGACCACCAGGGAAGTCTCCACCATTGTTAAATGTTCTCACGTCACTCTTACTGGAAGGAAGATCAGTTCAGTTCAGTTCAGTTGCTCAGTCGTGTCCAACTCTTTGCGACCCCATGAATCGCAGCATGCCAGGCCACCCTATCCATCACCAACTCCCAGAGTTCACTCAGATTCACGTCCATCGAGTCCGTGATGCCATCCAGCCATCTCATCCTCTGTCGTCCCCTTCTCCTCCTGCCCCCAATCCCTCCCAACATCAGAGTCTTTTCCAATGAGTCAACTCTTCACATGAGGTGGCCAAAGTACTGGAGTTTCAGCTTTAGCATCATTCCTTCCAAAGAAATCCCAGGGCTGATCTCCTTCAGAATGGACTGGTTGGATCTCCTTGCAGTCCAAGGGACTCTCAAGAGTCTCTTCCAACACCACAGTTCAGAAGCATCAATTCTTCAGCACTCAGCCTTCTTCACAGTCCAACTCTCACATCCATACATGACTACTGGAAAAACCACAGCCTTGACTAGACGGACCTTAGTCCGCAAAGGAATGTCTCTGCTTTTGAATATACTATCTAGGTTGCTCATAACTTTTCTTCCAAGGAGCAAGCGTCTTTTAATTTCATGGCTGCAATCACCATCTGCAGTGATTTTGGAGCCCCAAAAAATAAAGTCTGACACTGTTTCCACTGTTTCCCCTAGTTGACCTCATTTTAGAGCAAGAGAAACTGGAGTTCAGACTGGGGAAGAGACACCTAGTAAGCGGATTCCAGAGTTAGTACAACTTGAACAGTATGAAACCAACCAACAGAGGAAGTGCACCCGTGGGAGGTGAAGTGGGGATGGGGGAATTCTGAGTTGAAATGAACTGTGACTGTATTTGGTGAAAAACATTTCTTAATCTTGGTTTACCTGTAAGTTCCACACACTGAAAAAAATGGGTTGCCCAACAACCATAGGACCTTCAAAGACAGTGCAGATGTCAACTCAGTATTTCCCAGAATTTACTTGATGATATTCGAAAGTATGCTCCTCTCCAGCTAAGCAAGTTGATAGCAATGCAGTGGTTTCAAGGGACTTTTGCATCAAGGGTTGAACACAGGGTAGATGCCCCTAAAGCTCATAGATAAACTTTCACAGTAAGCTGCTGTCAGTGACTTGATGACTTTTGAGAAGAAATTTGTGAAGAGAATTTGTAACATTTTTAGCAGTTAACTTTAAGGATGTGAATGTATTACAGTAGCTCTAAATCTAGCTTTTAAATTATTTACTTATTTTCATCACGCATGGCATATGGGATCTTAGTTACCTGACCAGGGATCAAACCTGTGCCCCCTGCATCGGAAGCCTGGAATCTTAACCACTGGTCAGCCAGGGAAGTCCCTAGCTTATCTTTTTTATGTTCTCCTTGGATCAGCCAAAGCACTCTTTTGGTTAAACTATTTCAGCCTTTTAATTCTGCTCTATGCTTGAAGGCATGTGAGAGGATGGGAGAGAACAGGGATAAAGCCAATTCTGATTTTGTATGGTTTTGTACTTGTATGAGAAATTCAAATGAAATATAAAGAATATGTGATTGCTTTGAACATCAGAGAGATATACCCAGAAGATTCATATTTAATTTCTCACATGAAGGTTTTTTGGAAAAAAAAAATTGTTTAGAAGGTACCAAGTTGATCAATAGGGATAAAGTACTGAAACTAAAATACACAGATGGAATCTGTCCTCCATGGACAGACTTAATATTTAAATCATTTAATTTTGTATCAGCCTGGGTTGGGTTAACAGATGATGATAAATCAGACCTAGAGTTGATACACACAAGCCAGACAAATCTGGGTGGTTTGTCACTGCGGGGTCCCAACTGGTAGCTGGGGACAGAGCCAGGAGGGGTAGAAGGGGAGCAGGAGACAGAGAGGACAGGGTGGGGTGTGGATGCAGATTTTGGTACCCAGACTGCCTCCACTCACCCCCACAGGAATCCAACTCTTTCTCACAGATTTACAAATAATTGAAACTCTCAACAGGCACCACTTGCAAATTTGATTGCTCAGTCTCTTCCCTCTGAATTTGCATTAGCAACAGGAGCTCTGGAGGGAAATGTTCAAAACAGAGGCCCAGCAGCATTGTCTGGAAAGAGGGAACTGCTATTTCTGCCTGGTACTTTTGACAATATTAGGTTCTGATTAAAAACTGAAAGCAAAAATATGTATTTTAAGGTTTTGAGCAGGATTTTCAGTGATTTTTCTAAGCTGTAAAAATGAGTGGGCACCTTGAAAAATGTGAGAATATGTCCCTTCTGATTTTGGGGGTCGAGGAGGAAATGGGAGTTAAAATGTTCTTTTATGTAATGTTGATAACACGTGGTAGTTCTAAAAGTGTTATTTGCCAAAAACAAAAGATGGGTTTTTAAAAAAATTCCCTAAAATGAAAGGTTTGTAAACAAAACTACATTGTATCATCTTATCTTATTACCATACTCTGACATATGGAACGGGCTTCCCTGGTGGGAAAGGTGGCAAAGAATCTGCCTGCAGTGCAGGAGACACGGGCTTGATCCCTGGGTTGGGAAAATCCCCTGAAGAAGGAAATAGCAGCTCACTTCAGTAGTCTTGCCTGGGGAATCCCATGGACAGAGAAGACTGGTGGACTTCTCCTGGAGTCATCAAAGAGTTGGACACAACTGATCGACCAGAACACACACACACACACACACACACACACACACACAACTGATCGACCAGCACACACACACACAGACACACACACACAAACACACACACACAGACACACACACAACTGATTGACCAGCACACACACACACACACACAGCTGATCGACCAGCACACACACACACACACACACAGACACACACACTGGTAGATTTCTCATGGAGTCATCAAAGAGTTGGACACAACTGATCGACCAGCACACACACACAGACACACACAGACACACACACAACTGATTGACCAGCACACACACACACACACACACACACAGACACACACAGACACACACACAACTGATTGACCAGCACACACACACACACACACACACACACACACAGAGACACACACACAAGTGATCGACCAGCACACACACACACGCACAACTGATCGACCAGCACACACACACACACACACACACATTGGTAGATTTCTCATGGAGTCATCAAAGAGTTGGACACAACTAATCGACCAGCACACACACACACAGACACACAGACACACAGACACACAACTGATCGACCAGCACACACACACACACAGAGACAAACACACACACATACAACTGATCGACCAGCACACACACACACAAACACACACACACAGAGGTAGATTTCTCATGGAGTCATCAAAGAGTTGGACACAAGTGATCGACCAGCACACACACACACAGACACACAGAGACAAACACACACACACAGACACACACACACACAACTGATCGACCAGCACACACACACACACAGACACAGACACACAGACATACAAACACACAGACACACACACAACTGATCGACCAGCACACACATGCGCGCGCGCGCACACACACACACACACAACTGATCGACCAGCACACACACAGACACACACACACACAACTGATCGACCAGCACACACACACACACACACACACACACACACACACACAGAGGTAGATTTCTCATGGAGTCATCAAAGAGTGGGGCACAACTGATCGACCAGCGCACACACACACACACACACACACACACACACAACTGATCGGCCAGCGCACGCGCGCACACACACACACACACACACAGAGTCTCGTTTCAGCACATTATTGCCCGTAGGGAGGAGGGCACATTCAACATTCTCAGCCCTTAGATCCACAGCCTTATTTCCAAAATGGTCCTTCATTCTGCTTCACTGTTCAACTCAACCAGTCACACCTTTTCCATGGTCAAATGTGCCTCACCTCCCATCCATACTCTGATTACAATCAGCAGTCGTTTCTTTTTCTTAATATATACATATTTTATTGAAGTATAGTTGACTTACAATGTTTCCGGTGCATAGCAAGTGATTCAGTTATACATTTATACATATATTACTTTTCCAGATTATTTTCCATTATAGGTTATTACAAGATATTGACTGTAGTTCCCTGCGCTATACAATAAACCTATGTTGCTTGTTGCATATCTTTAAAAAAAAATTGTTGAAGATAGCATTTGGGTTCTTTCTTTTTAAAAATGATTCGTCTTGGTTGTGCTAGGTCTTTGTTGCTGTGCACGGGCTTTCTCTAGTTGCAGCAATCTGGGGCTACTTTCTAGTTGCAGTGCCTGGCTTCTCAGTGTGGTGGCTTCTCTTGTTGAGGAGCGCAGGCTCTAGGGGAACAGGTGTCAGCAGTTGCAGCATGTAGGCTCAGTAGCTGTGGAGCACAGGCTTAGTTGGTCCGCAGCATGGGGGATCTTCCCAGACGAGGGATCAAACGCATGTCCCCTGCATTGCAAGGTGGATTCTTAACCACTGGACCACCAGAGAAGCCCTATTAGCCATCCTTCAGTCTTATTTTTTTCACTATTGTATGATGAGGGTTGTTCAAATTCATCAAGACCACCAGGCCATGGACCAGTTGTCTAATTCCCTAAAACTACCCCCTTCCGTGTTCACCGTCCTCTCTAACTAGCCCAGCTGGCATGGTCTGTCAGATGAGTAACTGATCTTGCAGTCTTCTCAAATCTGTGACTTCTCTTTTCTCGCCATGCCACACGGCACGTGGGATCTTAGTTCCCTAACTAGGGATCAAACCCACGCCCCTTGCAGTTGAACCTTGGAGTCTTAACCACCAGGGAAGTCCCACTACTCTTTTTTTTTGTTTTTTTTTTTTAAATTTTGGGCAAATTTCCAAAGTTGGATGAAGCCAACTAATGCCAATACCAAAGCAGCTGAATGTTCCCAGATAAAATCCCACAATGGGACAAATTGGTACCACTGTGATTTCAATTGGGCCCTAAACGCTGCCCAGAAATCTCACCAAACTTCTCTGGTTTATCCACTCTCCAGCTCTTGACAGTGATGGTTTCAAACCTTCTTTATTCTTCTAACCCTTTGAACAGCTAACTTTGAGCAGAGTCCTTGTTTTCTATTTCTTAAAACATATAAGAGAACTTCCTGCCACAAAACTGACAAGCCTAGCTTTATTCACACCCAGCTTTTCATATTTCCTTCTGTTAAGGAAAAAAAAAGGCTTCTTCTCTGCATCCCCACAATTATGTTGATTTAAATTGATTTAACTCTCTCTCATTTCTTATGAATCCTACACAG
This sequence comes from Ovis aries, assembly GCF_016772045.2. Classification (NCBI taxonomy): domain Eukaryota; kingdom Metazoa; phylum Chordata; class Mammalia; order Artiodactyla; family Bovidae; genus Ovis; species Ovis aries. The sequence goes on from NC_056079.1 coordinate 14,229,189, forward strand.
TCAGTTACTTCTCCCTTCAGTCTTTTCAATCTTTATCCTGACTTGATTCTTGCCATCAGCATTTAAACATGTTCAATCTTGCACACATTTCAACTCACTTCCTATTCCCCACCCTGCCCTTCCTTGGAAGCCAATTTCTCAAGTTTCCTATACTGCTAATTTCCATTTCCTCACTTGGCACTTCCCTGTCAGTCCTCTCCAAGCTGGCTTCTGCCTCAATATTCGCACAGGCTCCGCTTTGAAGGGCTTCCCTGGTGGCTCAGATGGCAGAGAATCTGCCTGCAATGCTGGACACCCAGGTTTGATCCCTGGGTCAGGAAGATCCCCTGGAGAAGGAAATGGCAACCCACTCCAGTATTCTTGCCTGGAGAATTCCATGGACAGAGGAGCCTGGCGGGCTACAGTCCATGGGGTCACAGAGTCAGACAACTGAGCGAATAACACGCACACACCCTTTGTCAGGATCACTTATAACCCCCATCGCGAATCCAATGCGTATTCGAAATGCTCCTTTCCTCGCCATTTTCAGTAGTGTGTTCCCAGCTGGCCACTGCCAAGCAGCTTCTTCCCCTGGCCTTCTCACCCTCCACTCCCGCTTTCCCACCTTCGGCTCTGGCAGCCCTTTCTGTGCCCTTTCCTAGGTCCCTGGGCGTTGGAGTCTCTTCCCTTTGCACATGTTCTCTCTCCCTCGGTGGGATCTGAGAAGCAGCATCCTCAGGGTCGTGCACCGCGCCACCCTCACCTGCTCTCTCTCCCTCGGTGGGATCTGAGAAGCAGCATCCTTAGGGTCGTGCACCACGCCACCCTCACCTGTTCTGCTTATTTTCCCCATCCACAACAGACTCCTCGATGCTCCTTAAACCTGCCAGGCAGAAGAGAGCCTGGGGACTTCCTGGCGGTCCAGTGGTTAAGAATCTGCTTCCTGGTGTGGGGATTTCGATTCCTGGTCAGGGAACAAAGATTCCACATGCCACAGGGCAACTAAGACCTAACACAGCCAGGTTGACTTTAAAAAAAGTAATGAGTCTTTGGAAATATTTCAGTAAAATCAGTGAATCAGCTTTCAATACTTTGGCCAAATGTTCTTTCCTCTTGGGGAACTGTATATGAGGGTATCTAGGTCCCCAAGCTGACATTTAAGTCACTTAAAACCAAAGCGTAAAAGGTAGATCAGACATTGGACTCAAGCTCAAACGTGCTACTTAAAGCTTTTGCACTAACTTTAAATTTAGAAAAACATTTTCTTGGGAGTGAGGTGCTTGCTTTTTCTGAACATCTCTAAACATATCAGTTCCTCAGTTCTTTTCATTAACAGTGTGGCAGATGGCAGATATTCTGGGCACAAAAATCCTTTGGTAGATATTTGTTGGTCTGCCTCATGTGAAAGGGTATGGATGGAACACCTAGAGAATAAGTTAAACAATACACAGGAATTGTCTAGATTCCTCTTTGAGCTATAAAAAATTGATGCTGAGACCCTGGGCTCAAGTTCTAATATTAAGTGTGTTATGATTTCTCAACGCATGTATACAGACACTGAGTCAAAGAAGAAAATAAACAAGCTGTACAAAATCCTGGAACGTGGCTATGGCACAGCTATGATGCCCTCCACCCTTACTCCCTGTACTGATCCACATTCTCATTCCTGAAATAGTTTTGTGCCATACCCATCTCTTCTTAGTTTATTTCCATTTTTTGAAACCAGGAAATATATTGACATGTTCAAAACTGTAAGAATTGATGCTTTTGAACTGTGATGCTGGAGTAGACTCTTGAGAGTCCCTTGGACAGCAAGGAGATCAAGCCAGTCAATCCTAAAGGAAATCAACCTTGAATATTCATTGGAAAGATTGAGGCTGAAGCTGAAATTCCAATATTTTTGGCCACCTGATGTGAAGAGCTGCTTCAATGGAAAAGGCCCTGATGCTGAGAAAGATTGAAGGCAGGAGAAGGGAGTGACAGAGTAGGAGATGGTTGGATGGCATCACTGACTCAATGGACATGAGTTTGAGCAAACTCTGGGAGATAGTGAAGGACAGGGAAGCCTGGCGTGCTGCAGTCCATGGGGTAGCAAAGAGTCAGACACGACTTACTGACTGAACAACAAAGACGTCAAAATGATATAGAAAAGGAAACACGTGAGAAACCTCACTTCTGCCCCTACCCCCATCCACCACTCTCATTTGCATTAGTTTTCCTTTATCCTTCTGGTGCTACTTTATGCATAGTCTTAAGAATTTTTAAAAATTTTATACTGGAGTATAACCAATTAAAAATGTTGTGATAGTTTCAAGTGGACAGCAAAGGGACTCAGCCATTCATATACATGTGTCCATATCCTCCTCCAAAATCCCCTTCCATCCCGGCGGCCACATAACAGAGCAGACTCCATGTGCTATACAGTAGGGCCTTGTTGGTTATCCATTTTAAGTACAGCAGCGTGTACATGTCCAAAACTACCCGTCTCTTCCCCCCACCCTTCCCCTCAGGCAACTGAAAATTGGTTCTCTGTTTCTATTTGTAAATATGCTCATTGTATCATTTCTTTTTAGATTTTGCATATTTGGGATGTCACTATTTCTGTTTCTCTTACTTCACTCAGCATGACAGTCTCTAGGTCCATCCATATTGCTGCAAATGGCATTTTCACTCCTTTTAATGGCTGAGTAATATTCCATTGCATGTGTGCGTGCATATACATGCATGTATCCTTATCCATTCCTCACTTTATGCAAACTCTTATACCCTCCCACCCCTATTCCTTTTTTATACAAACTACATCCTACTGTCTATAGCGTTCTGTGTTTCGTTCTTTCCCACCTCCTCAGGCATGCTGATCCTTGCCCATCAGTTTAAGAGGATTCTCCTCATTCTGTTTTACAGCAAATTGTGTTCCACTGTGGGGATGTATCTTTTTTACAGTTGGGTTGCTGCCATTTTGTACCATGAAAACAATGTTGCAATGAAGAATTGTGTATATACTTTTATACGTGGACAGGTTAGTTTGAATTTCAAGACCTGCGCTTGCTACTTCAAGAGTAAATGATTAGACAGCTATTGCTGGATTCTCCCCCAGCATTTTGCACTCTTACCAGTGGGAGAATACATTTCCCCACAGCTCAGCCAACATAGTGTTATCAAACTTGAGGATTTTTGTCAGTCTCACAGGTGATGAATGATACCTTAATTTGCATTTCTCTTATTAAGATGATTAATCTCTTCTTCTGAGGTGTAAAGGATATTTGGTCTTTCTTTTTCTGTGAACTATCCGTTCACGGCCCTTGGTTCATTTTTCTATCAGGTTCTTGGTCTTTTTCTTTTTAGCCTTTTTTATTTAGCAGAGATTAGAATGGGCTCAGGGCTTTCCTGGTGGCTCAGTGGTAAAGCATTGGCCTGGCAATTCAGAAGATGTGGGTTTGATCCCTGGGTCGGTGGGGAAGATTCCCCAGAGAAGGAAATGGCAATGCACTCCAGTATTCTTGCCTAGGAAATCCAATGGACAGAGGAACCTGGAGGGCCATAGCCCATTGGGGTTGCAAAACAGTTGGACATGACTTAGTGACTAAACAACCACAAAGAACGGGCTCAACTGTCAATGTACTACAAAACTACAGCTTTAACAGAGTCTTTCTTTAAAAAGTAATTTGCAGCACACAGGACCTAGTTCCCCAACCAGGGACTGAACCTCAGCCTTCTGCACCTCTAGCACGGTCTTAGCCACTGCACCACCAGGGAAGTTCCTGCAACAGCCTTAAAGGAGTTATTCCTGCTGCTCTCCACTCCTTGGAAATAGGAATCCCTTATTCCCAATTAGGAGAATTTCAGTTTTCTGACTTAAAAGTAATATATGTTTACTACAGAAATATTAGAAGAAATGCAAACCACTCATGTTTGCACTTATATTCCTTTGTTAAGAGGGAAATTCTTCCCCTCAACACCTCTCCCAGAGCTGACCATCGGGGAACATTAATGGTTTATTCCATACCTCCCCTCCACCATTAGCCCTGTTAACAATTTATGGGTAGAAAATGATTCATTTCAGTGATAGCCTTTATACTCTGCTACTCCCCATTCCTCAAAGCAAGGAAACAAACAAAAATATGGTCATATTTAGGGGCTGTGGTTTGTGAGAACTTAGTATCCTTCCTGGCATCATGTAATTTTAGAAACAGGGCCTTCTGAGAGGGCCCTAGAGGGAACAAGAAGGCTCCTTTACCCTATTTGGTAATTTAACACCATCTCAAAGTGTTTGATTAAACGGTCCCGTCACATCATTGTTGGTCCTCCCAAATCAAGCTCTTGGTTAAAAATATTTTAACTTCAATTAGCAGCACATCAGAAACAATAACAGGAACTTGAACTTATTGGTCATTTTAAATTAAAATTTGTATTTGGAAATAGAAATGCATAATAACAAACTTTTTACAAAATTGTCACATAGGAACATACCTTCTGATCCCACAGCATGCTTCATTCACTCAGAAAAAGTTACAGACACAATCAAAACAAAGAGCGTTCATTTATAAATGTGAGCACCGTTGTTTAGCACAAGAACGCTCATGGGAACCAGTGGGTTACAGCGATGCAGAAGGTTCAGCACCTCCTGAGCAAGCAGGCTCAGAGCCTCCCCGGTCTGCGTCCCATCTCTGGCCTTCAGTTTCCCTGGGCACCAAAGGAGGGAAGACTGGATGCCTGCTCAAGTCCTGGGTGCCCTGCTTCTTGCATTTCAGAGAAAAGTATACGATCATAACTGTATCATTCTCCCTTGATTGTAAACATTAACAGAATAAAAGTTAACATGCTCAAAAATTTTACTGCCGAGGGTACTATGATTTTTTTCCCCATTTTCTGCAAAGGATGGATGAGGGTCCAGACCATTAGGCCACATTCACTGCTTATACTGGAAAATGAGGAAATGCTAATGGAAATTGCTTTTACGGGCTGACATTCAGGAATGGCAGAAAGGGATGTTCTGGAGTGAGTGCAGGACTTGTTCTTCGGGAGAACCGTAGCTCCTGGACAAAGTTCCGTGGTGAGGTGTACACTTGGGCACATCCATGCCCATGCGTAGCAAAGGTGACTGAGACCTTGTTAGCCATGAAGGGGAAAGAGAAACCTTAGTGTTTTCCCCAAACACTCAGAGCCTTTTGTAAACCATATTCAGGTACTTATGCATTAATTTACGCAATTCCTGAGAAGCTGAAAACTGCAGACCTCCTCCCCTCCAGCGTCAAGTAAGAAGTGGACTGATACTCAGTGATAGTGATGTCAAGTCTATTTTATAAAATGGACTATCTGCAGAAAGGCGGATAAGAATTCGCTTTAACATCCAATTAAAAGCCATCATTTGAAATAAAACAAAAATTAGAGGGCTAGGATTTTTATGATGACTCTTACCCTCTTTGGAAAATTTCCATTTCAGAAGTTTAATTTGATTCACGTTCTTGGAGCTTCTTGCCTTGGGAGCATCTTCCACACACACCCATAGCTGTGAAGAATCTAGCCCGTATTCTTTTTCTTGAAGCAGTAATCTATGGCTCTGACCCCACCACACAGAGACTGCGCAGTGTCCATGGTCAGGCTCGAACCATCTTCTAATTATGGAGTGCCCAGCTGATGGACTGACTGTTTCTTCCTCCTACCTCACTGTTTATTGAAGTTGTGTTTTAGTATGTCCCTACAGAATTTCTTCAACTCACGCTCTTATCAGTGTGATCGAAGTCTGAGGTTTTGACAGAAGAGCCCTTTAGATATTCTGCAGGCACATGAGGCCCAGCAGCTGGTGGAAGAGTTGCATTTCAGCACCTTACAGTCCTCAATCTGAGGCCCTTTATGATTGCTGCATTTACCCTCAGGGTCAACTTAGTTTTTTCACACCTTCCCAAGTAAAACATTTAGTTCTTTTTCAATGCTAAAACATGATTTCTTTTAAACAGCAAAGATATGCTCAGCACAAACATCACAAAACCATGAGCTCAAACAGGTGATGTAAAAATACCATTGTCTTAAGATCAAGGTCTTCACGTCTTAGACCACACGTACGGACCATGGAGTTCTAGGATGCCTCATTCCATATCGTCACTGCTGTTGTTTGACAAAAACCATGGCATGTTCCCTGATACAGTGGCATACCCACATGGCTGAAATACACTACTGCAGTGTTTACCTTTTTCCATCATTGCTTGAATATGTGTAGCATAGCATCAGCACTAAACCTCGGTAATTAAGAGAACTGCTAATTTACAGTCATTTTCTTCTCATAATGATCCATATTCATTAAACTCAGTCTCAACTACCCAACTGTGTTTGAGGTAGCTGCACAGTAGTTCTATTGCTAGGAAGGCGGCATGTTTCAAAGTTATCACCTGGGTCATTAGGTTAGATTTAGAGGTGAGAGGAAAATATAGTATCATTTACACCGTTTGGTCACTTGGCATACAAGTTAAAAACAAAAATCATCTGTGTCTTCAGTGATTAGAAATACAGTTCTTTTGTGAGCATAGACATGATACAAGGAATCTGTTTCTTTGCATGAAAAGCAGAATCGGTGGAAAAGGACTCATATTCTGTCGCTACCTTTCGGTTAACTCGAGTAAGAATGTGCATGAGCTCGAGCTTGTGAGCGTACTTTTTCAGCATCTCACAAAGAGCCTGGATGAACCAGGATCCGTACTTTGAGTTTCGCCAGGAAAAGTAACCTATAGGGCAAAATATAACCAAAATATCACAGATAGTTGATGTCAGCTGATTTAATCAATTGTGACATATTCATGAAGGTAAAAAACAACATAAACATGCATTGGTATTATTAGCCATAAAAAGAAAAATATACCATAACTTTGGTTCCAGGGGAAAACAAAACAAAAACCAAGTAGATGTTGTCTATATACCTCTGCTTCTGACAAGGAAAACAATTGCAGGCTAACTGCACCACTGAGTGAGAATTCTACTTCCTGGGCTTCCCTTCCAATAGGGAAGAACAGGTTTATAGGCAGAAAATGCAAAAGCAAAGAAATAAAAAAGGATCATTATAAGTAGCATGGTGTTGCAGTGAGATGATTGGCTTATCCAACAACCTGCTTATGTACGCACATACATTTGAGGGTCTTAAATTTGTCTACAGGGAAAGAATGGAGTATAATAAACACATTATAGCATATTCAAAAGTCCAAAAAGGGGAAATAGTGTATTTATCGTTATTTTCCCAGATAAACTAGTGGATTCATTGCTGTGTTTTTGGCCACGTTGAGTGGCTTGGGGGACCTAATTCCTGGACCTGGGAATGGAACCCGGGCCCACAGTAGTGAAAGCACCAAGTCTTAACCACTGGATTACCGGGAAGTCCCTGGATCCACTGCTTTTAATCTGAACTGGAAAGATGCCTGGAGGTTAAAATAAATCATATCAACTATATTTAAAAATGTTATACTGTTTAAAAATACACTTGCCCTGTATTTCCAAACACACCCTGAGTTAGTTGTATGAGTAAACAAGTCCATGATCAATATATATTAATTTATATGATGACAAGCGCTCACACACATAACGTGTAATACAACCAGAGACAAAGCGCAGGTTGATAACCTAGCCATAAATCATTTTTAACCTTATTTTCTCTTGTTCCACTTCTACCCACTGATATGCTATTCATGTTTATCCTTTCAGTTTCCTAGCTCCCAAAGAATTCCTGGAAAACACACCTCTCTCCTATTTTAGGAAGTGGGCGAAGCTCTGACTTGGCCTGTATTATAATATGGATTCCAGGTGGTGTCAAGTTCATGAATGACACTGTGCAAATGTGCTTTCTTACACAGGCACATTTTCTAGCCAAACTGGGCTAAAGACAACTTTTTGAGACTTCTCCGTGGTTAGGGCACCCTAAAACAAGACACAGTGGCTTTTTATGGATATCAAAATCCCTATAGCCTTTGGAACACACTCTTCAGTGTTTAAAATCTACCTATTTCAGTATCTGTAAGTTTCTTACCAGGTGCTGTAGAATATGCATACAAGAAGTCTGCCTCAACTGGTATTTTCTGACAGGCCATGTCGTCCTCAGAACCACTGTCTGTCTCAATACCACAGTCCAGTTCTGTGCCTCGGCAGGCCTAGAGGTTAGAAAATAAACACCTATTTAAAAATTAGAAAAAAAAAGAAAAGAAACATTTATTGGAAAAAAATGTGTGTACATGCATAAATGTGTAACTTATCCCTAAGAAATGCAAAGGCTCTATAAAAACTGATGTTAATTATTAAGAATCATTTTGCTAGAAGTCTAAAAATTAAAGTTTATGCTATGTCTCCTAAGCAGTGGTTTAAATAAATAAAAAAGTAGCAATAGTTTAGTAGCTTCAAGGAAAAAAAAAATTAAAAATCCTTTGGATAATCCACAATGGAGTAAATTAATCCCTAAAGAAGCCTCAATAACCAAATCGCTCAGTTATCTATTACCTGAATAATGAAAAGTTTGGGTTTTCCAGTCAGACTTCTGCAACAGTCCCCTCTGAAGAAACTTGCTAATTTTTTCAGATCGACGGGTCCATTGGTTCCAAAAATGATTCCTTCTTCACCATGGCTTAGAAGCACGCAAATAAAACTGCTCCTTTTGCTATGGTCTTCCTTAGAAACTGGAAAAACATTTATAGGCAAAAAAAACCAATGCAATTTTATTCAACAATTTCATATGTACTGTATGGGAGTAAGATGAAGAAATCTGAGAACTGAACTAAGAGATCGTGTAAGCCCAGCTTGGGGCAGAGCAGCAGAGCAACACACCTCAGACTACTCTAGGGAGTCGGTATGAATAACTCGGACTTACATAAAATGTACAGAGTAGGGCTGTGTACTCTTTAGTTTCACAATTCTCATGCTTTACTTTCATGTAGGTTATAGCTAGATTGTACATACATTGGAAATGAAGGTCATTCTTTTCATTATTTCTTACCGTCGCTCATTAATTCCAACATTTCTTTACGTGTAAGATCGTTTTTAATCCTGACTTCGTATTTCAAGCTCGTGAAGGTTTCCCTGAGGTTTGCTGCATCCACGTCTGTACCGGACCGACAGGCCATGCCTTGAACAGAAAGCTACTTTTAATTGCATGAAAAAAAAAGATAAACTGCTTTGAAATGAACTATTCAGGGATCCACACAATCCACAAGAAACTCTTCCTTTCAAATGCTAAGGAAATTCAATATTCTGACAGTGGTGACACTAAGTCGCTTTCATTTCTTCGTATACAAGACACTTCATGATATAATCTGTTATCTGTGTTCTCTGTTACAGTCACAAAGATGTTTTTCACAGCTGCTTAGATAGTGATAAACAAATGACTTAAATGCCTAAAAAGAGAGGTTTGGTTAAATAAATTACAATTCATTTATAATATGGGATATTATGTTGCCACTGAAATTTTGTAGACAAAATTTTGCCATAGGAAAATGGTCACTATTATTAAAAGAAAAAAAAAAGAGTAGAAAATAAAAGGATCCTACTTTTAAGAAAAAATTATACACACACACATAAACATACACAAACACATACACATCACCATACACAGACGTATATATCAACACACACCTCACACACTCAGAGCAACTATTTCTTTGATTCTAAGTTTTCAACAATTCTAAGATACATCAGTAGTTTCATCGTATCTTTTTGGGGGAAACAAAAAAAACCCCATAAACCACTAGGCCACATTAACACTGTTCAAAAGCGTCTAAGCCTTCCGACGACCATGAAACCATGATCATGACCGGCTTCATCTGCAGAGATGTGGGACCCACAGCAAGAAGAGTCCAGCAGAACTCGAACAAGGCTCTGCAGCTGCTGTGTGGCCTGTACCCCGTAGTCCTGGACTTTCTTCATCCCTTAGAGCACCTTCCACATGCATGTATGGACTGACTGAACAATGCCCTCAGATTTAAAAATCTAAAGTATTAGGCATAGCAGGGGGAAGGCACTCAGATAAACTTAACATATATGGAGGAGGCAATGGCACCCCACTCCAGTACTCTTGCCTGGAAAATCCCATGGGTGGAGGAGCCTGGTAGGCTGCAGCCCATGGGGTTGCTAAGAGTCTGACACGACTGAGCGACTTCACTTTCACTTTTCACTTTCATGCATTGGAGAAGGAAATGGCAACCCACTCCAGTGTTCTTGCCTGGAGAGTCCCATTGACAGCAGAGCCTGGTGGGCTGCTGTCTATGGGGTTGCAAAGAGTCGGACACTACTGAAGTGACTTAGCAGCAGCAACAGCAACACATATGAAAAAAAAACCCAAACAACTAGATGTTTCCAGCTCCAAATTATTGTTGATTGTCTCTGAGTGGTGTGATTACGAATGATTTAAATTTGTTTCTTTTGCTAATCTGTAATTTCTGAAACTTATCGCCATATATTATTTTTACAAAATTAGAAGTAAGCTCATCAAGGTTTTGACATTGGAAAAGGGAACACTGGGCACTTGTGTGACAAAGCAATTAAATTCTGGCCCTGGTTTGTGAGCTACTTAATAGTTGAACAGAAGACACCAGGCTGTCAGAGATGGTTTTGAGAACCCAACCTTCCCATTTCAAAGCAGAAAAGGAGCTCACTGTAAAGGTAAAGTCAGATTATGGGCCAAAGCATCTTGGGGAGAGAGCTGAGCAACGTGCCCACCCCCTTTAAAGGCAAGTGAGTACCCAAGCTGCTGTTGCTTGGTTGCGCTGTGACCCCGTGGGCTGTCGCCCGCCAGGCTGCCCTGTGCATGGGATTCTCCAGGCAAGAACACTGGAGTGGACTGCCATTTCCTTCTCCAGGGCATCTTTCTGACGCAGGGATCAAACCCATGTCTCTTGCATCGGCAGGTGGATTAACTACCACTGAGCTGCCTGGGAAACTTGGGCTGTAATGTACACATGATAAACATAACTAACAATGCTGTACGTTATACATGAAAATTGTTAAGAGAGTAAATCCTAAAAGTTCTTATCACAAGGAAAAAGACTTTTTTCTATTTCTTTAATTTCATATCCATATGAGATGACGGCTGTTCACTAAGCTTATTAAGGTCATCATTTCATGATGCATGGAAGTCCAGTCATGCCGCACACCTTAAATTTATGCGGTGCTGTGTGCCAATTATATCTCAATAAAACTGGAAGAAAAACACAAAACCCCAATAAGTTCAACAACGTAAAATTCTATGGGAAGAGGGCATTATAATTAGCAATGCGAGTCAGAATACCTAAGGTTGAAGGTGGTCTCTCAACTTAGAGCCAAAAGCAATATAAACGGGCCAGTTTTAGACACTCATTTTCAAGTACGCTTTCCTCATTCCTTATAATGAATCTAACACCCAATCCTGCTAATCTTTCCAGTGTAATTTTGCTTTTTCCCCTTTTCACCAGCATTATGATAGATAGCCTCCTAAAGTGAATCAGGAGATTCTAATTTCTTTAATTAAAATTCTAATATGATTAATATGCCAATTCAGAGTTAATCACAGTACCAATTTTAAAGTGAAAAAAATGAAGGAACAGTCAGTGTTGATTCATATGGTAAATTATGCAAGTCAAGTGAACACTCTATTTCGGGAATGGGACATTATATAATCATTACAATAGCAGATATGGAAATTATACAACAACACAAAAAACTCTTACGTTACATTAAATGGAATAAGCAGGATACAATATTGCTTACATGTTATGGATAAAATGTAACTTTGAAACTGTTAAGGAAAAATTACAAGTAATACAGTAGGATGTTAATTAGCTTTTTTAGGATAATGAGCGGAGAAGGCAATGGCACCCCACTCCAGTACTCTTGCCTGGAATATCCCATGGACGGAAGAGCCTGACTGGCTGCGGTTCATGGGGTTGCTAAGAGTCAGACACGACTGAGCGACTTCACTTTCATGGGTTGGAGAAGGAAAAGGCAACCCACTCCAGTGTTCTTGCCTGGAGAATCCCAGGGACAGGAGAGCCTGGTGGGCTGCTGTCTATGCGATTGCACAGAGTCGGACACTACTGAAGCAACTTAGCAGCAGCAGCAGCAGGATCATGAGGGATTTTATTTTTCATATACTCTTAAAGAGGAAAAAACCTCTGAAATATGCTATTAGATTCAAGCCAGACATGTACAGGGACTGAGACGTGGATCTGGGGATCAGGCTATTGTGACCCTAAGAGCAATTTCTATAGAGCGGTCGAGGTGATGGAAAGAAGAGGCCAAGTTTAGAACATGCGTTGTCAAGACTTAGGGAAGGAGACAAAAATCAGATCAAAGCTTAGGGGGCAGCAGGAATAAAAAAGATAAGTTCTCTTTAAGGTAGGGAGTCTGTCTTCTTTTCAGGGGAAGACAAAGTCAACAGAACAAACAAAGGCCCAGGAGGTGAAGTGATACAGGGGTGGATTCCCAGCTCGGGCTGGGGGTCGGGCACACCAAGGCCGAGAGGCCCAGCTACTAAATTGTCTGTGGGACTCTGTGCAAGGACTCTTCACCTTTCAGTAACGAATGGCGGTTACTTTCACGGTTGCTAGAAGAATTAAATAAGATTTCTGTGAGGTGCCTCACGCAGTTCCTGGAAAGGAAAAATACTTCTCCTTACTATTTGGTGAGATCTTTCCATTAACATGAAAGAGGGAGCAGGAAGATAAAGAAGCAAGGGTTACACAGAAGTCAGGCCTGGGACTTCCCCGGTGGACTGCTGCTGCTAAGTTGCTTCAGTCGTGTCCGACTCTGTGAGACCCCACAGACAACAGGCCACCAGGCTCTTCCATCCCTGGGATTCTCCAGGCAAGAATCCTGGAGTGGGTTGCTATTTCCTTCTCCAATGCATGCTTGCATGCTAAGTTGCTTCAGTCGTGTCCGACTCTGTGCGATCCTATGGACGGCAGCCCTCCAGGCTCCTCTGTTCAGGGAATTCTCTAGGCAAGAATCCTGGAGTGGGCTGCCATTTTCTTCACCCCCCACCCCCAGTGGTCTAGTGGCTAAGGATCTGCCTGCTTGTGCAGGGAACATGGGTTCAGTCCCTGGTTGGAAAAGATCCCACATGTCACGGGGCAGCTAAGCCCCGTGGGCCGTAACTACTGAAGGCCGCACGCTCTACGGCTCGTGCTCTGCAACTAGAGTAGCCCCCGCTAGCTGCAACTAGAGAAAGCCCTGATGCACCAATGAAGACACAGCACAGCCAAAAAGAAAAATTAAAAAAGAAAAAAAAAAAAAAAGAGAGAAGTCAGGGCAGAAGAGGTCAACGTTCAGATAGAAGAGGGAGATTTTGATCATACAAAGAAGGTTTAAGAGTTCCTGTTGAAGGATTCGTAGGATCCTGGCTCTGTTTTTACTTCATGGCTATTCTATGTCATTACTTTATTAACTAATAACATGAATTCTGTTTTTTTATACTATACCAAATATAAATGGTACAAATACTTGTAAAGGTTTAAAAACTATCACGACACATACCAGTATTTTCGTGGAAGTTCTTATTATTAATTATTATACATAAACCCATTTCAGGATAATCCATTTTGTAACTCTCTTCCAAGGATATTCCGGAGTCCACTGATTTGCTTCCGTGTAAGATCGTTCTGTTTGTAAATCAGACAACAGTTTACAAAGAGAGAAGTGACCACATGCTGCTCTTCACATGAACAGAGACTTCTCTAACACGTAAGAACAGTTAACATGTGTTGAATGTAATGTGCCAGGTTGTATGCAACAGGCTTCTCCTCCCTAAAATTTCACAAAAACCCACTTCACAGATAAGGAAGTGATTACGATGAGGCTAACAGTTACGCAGACCGTGTAAGACACAAGACTGAAAGCATCTGTCGGACTACAGGGTTCATGCTTTATATTGTTTTCCTTTACATTTTATTAAAATTTCATTAAATACATTTTATACTTAGCCACTTCATCCAGCTGGTGGAAGTGGCCCTGGACAGTATGTAAATAAACGGGGGTGGCTATTTTTCAATAAAACTTGATCAGAACAGTCTACAAGCCTGACCCCTGACCTAACCAGGAATCAGGAAACAACAACGAAACACTGATACCTATTGTTCATGTACCCCATACACTCAGCCTAGGAGTATTTCACATTATATGCAATTTTTAAAAAAATTGTTGGAAAAAGACTAAAGTAGTAAATTATATTCTGTATCATAGGAAAAGGTAGCAAAATGTGTAAATCACTTTAAAAGGGTTTTTAAAAAGACAAAAGAGGAACACCAATCTCACCTCTAAGATGACATTGCATTTCAATAGTTTAATTTTTAGGCAAATTCTTTTGCTAAACAAATACTGCAAAAATCTTTATTAGTAATCTAGTAATAGCTCTGCTGTAACAGTACTGTTTAGTACTAAAATTAATATAATTCCCTAGGTGGTCCAGAACAATAATACTATACCTCAAGAAGAAACGTTTAGAATTAAATGTACCGCAAGAGATCCCAAAGGGATAATAACAGACACGGATTAAATTAAGAGTGTTTTGAGTTTTATCTTTTTCCTTTCTCCATCTATTGAAGTATTAATAAACAGAATATTCCAAAAATGAAGACTGGGAAGGAAACAAAAAAGGGGGAAATATAATCTATAACCAGGCAATTCTTCCCCAGACTGAGAACTTGCATTTTACCTTAGCCTTAAAACTCATAAACAGGAGACCAAAAAAAAACACCCCAAAACACAAACCTCTTATCCTGCAGAGATTCAAGAAGGTGCATCTGCCTCTCCTGGGTCATCCCGCTACCAGAGAGGGGTCTCCAACCACAGGTCAGGCACCCCTCAACCTCCCCGTATTCTATCTAAGTTTTATTTTAAGGAGACTCAGAGAGGACAATTTAACATGTGTACAGTCACACAGCTGTCACGTGAGGTAAGAAGTCATCTGGGCCTCTCTGGTTTGAAAGCCCCAATTCTTTCTGCTTCCTCCGAGTTTGCTGTATCATACTACACACACCCACCCTCCTTGCTGGTATGAGATTCCTTTTAAATACTCACGTCTCTGAAGTTTTAATGGATTTTGAATCCACTGAATTTTCAGTGTTCTCCATGGATACTTTTTATTTACTAGAATATAAAGAAAATAGATGTTAATCAAAAGCAGTCATTCTAAGATCACAGCATTATATTAATTATGCCAATGATTATTTATCTAAATAAACGCGCTATACGGACATTTTCACATCAGTAGTACCGTCACCCCCCCCCGCCCCCCAGCTTCATCCCTGTCATGCAAGGCTTGTTTGAGTCAAACCTGAGAACAACAGTCTTTTATAAAGGTGCACACAATGTAGCCCTTTTCTCTCTTTCCTTTTTAATTGAGTTACGAAATGCATGCAGAGCACAGATAAGAAGTGTGCGGCCTGATACAGTTTTACATTTGGCTGCTCCCCTAGATCAAGATACAGATCGCAGCTCATTTCTACTGCAACAGATCCCGTCATTGGTTAAAAACTGTCTTCCAGTTCAACACAGTTAAGACAAAACCTGAAAACTTCCCATAGCAATGGTATGCCTCACATAACACAATTTTATGATGCTTAGATTCCCAAGAGATTCTGCCTCACATAACACAATTTTATGATGCTTAGATTCCCAAGAGATTTGGTGCCAGAAGTTCCAAACCTCCACAAAACTTTTACTCTTAAACTAGACACGAAAACCCTACTTTCTCATTTAAGGTGGTCGACTGGCTTGACGAAACCTGGAAGTAAAAACTACAGTTCCTGCTTCCATTCTCCCATCAGGTAATTCTGTTTACCTTGCACAGTGAATGAGTCCTTCTAGTCAAAGCAGCTACCACTTACTGACCGTTTATTACACAGCAGGTGCTGTGCTAGGCATCTTATCTTTTATCTTCCCAACAACCCCAAAAGCCAGGAAATCCAGCCCTTAGTGATGAAATGACTTTGTCCGCAGCCACAGAGCTAATGATGGTGGTCTTCTTCTTCCCTCTTCCCCTGGCTGCCTTGGGAGAAGCCAGTCCCGCACTATTTGTCTGGAGTTCTGCCAGATCTTCTCTGGTTTTCCAAAAGCAAAAGGTACTTCCTATGACCATTAATCTGCCTCCTTAAATAAAGAATATAGAAAAACAGGGACAACAACCTTTCTCCAGCCTCTAGAAGCCCTGCCTATCTCAAAACTCCAACCTAAACAGAACTTTTAACCTTACTCTTATGCTAGAATCAGAAATCTTAAAAGAATACACACCCCATCCACAGGACTCCCTCCTAGGGAGGGAGTCTAGGACTAGAGTTGAACAGTGGATATAGGTAATTAAGAGTCTGGAACTCAGAGAGAGATCAAGGCTGGAGACATACTGGGGCACTCTGACAATGAAAGGGTTACTAGAGGAAGTACGGCCAGCAAGAGACTCAAGAGAGGTATAAGAAATGAGAGGACATCAGGTAACTGGGGTGTACCAAAGTGTGCAGAAGTCTTCCAATGAGCATTTGATCATTACAAATCTCGCTAAAAGTTCAGTTCAGATGGGAACAGAAGACCATTAGCTTAGGCAAGAAAGTTATGGGGACAGTAGAGATTGTCAGGAAAAATTGTCCAAGACTTGGAAATAGGCAAAAGAAATTACTGGATATTATCTTCGGGTTCAGTTCAGTTCAGTCGCTCAGTCGTGTCCAACTCTTTGCGACCCCATGAACCGCAGTACGCCAGGCCTCCCTGTCCATCACCAACTCCCAGAATACACCCAAACCCACGTCCATTAAGTCAGTGATGCCATCCAACCATCTCATCCTCTGTTGTACCCTTTTCCTCCTGCCCTCAATCTTTCCCAGCAGCAGGGTGATGCTGGGCATAATCGTCAGAGAAAGCTCAGGGATTATCTGATTTTATAGGTTTTTTTTTTTTTAAAGATTAAACTTTTTTTTTATTTGAGTATAAGTGGTTTACAGTGTTGTGCTACAGCAAAGAGAATCAATTATACATATATCCACTCTTTTTTAGATTCTTTTCCCATATAGGTTATTACAGAATATTAAGTAGAGTTCCCTGTGCTATATTGTAGGGCCTTATTAGTTATCTATTTTATATATGACTTCCCTGGCGGCTCAGACGGTAAAGCATCTGTCCACAATGCGGGAGACCTGTGTTCGATCCCTGGGTCAGGAAGATTCTCTGGAGAAGGACATGGCAACCCATTCCAGTACTCTTGCCTAGAAAATCCCATGGACAGAGGAGCCTGGTGTCCATGGGGTCACAAAGAGTCGGACACGACTGAGGGACTTCAAATATATACATATTTTATATATAGTAGTGTGTATATAGGGTCTCCCCAATGGCTCAGTGGGTAAAGAATCCACCTGCAATGCAGCAGACACAAGAGACGTGGGTTTGATCCCTGGGTCAGGAATATCTCCTGCAGGAGGAAATGGCAACCCAGTCCAGTATTCTTGCCTGAAAATTCCTATGGACAGAGGAGCCTGGTGGGCTACATTCCAAAGGGTTGCAAAGGGTCGGAAGCGGCTGAGAGACTAAGCACACACCCAGTGTGTGTATGTCAATCCCTATCTCCTAATTTATCCCTCTCGCCCCCGCCCTTTACCCCCTGGTAACCGTTTAAGTTTCATTTTCTACATCTGTAACTCCATCTCTGTTCTGTAGATAAGTTCATTTGTACAGGGCGTCCTCTTTTGACTGACTCCCTGACTAGGCTATTTTACAACTTGTAGGAAGTTAAGTCACAGGAAAGGGAAGCCATGCAAATAACTCTTACTGACAGCAGTGAAAATAAATTTTGTCTTGAAATGATATAACTAATTTGCAACTTGCAGAAAAGATGACCCTCTCAAATAACACTTTATTGTTCTACAGGATACTAACCAGTTTCCCTTCTACTAACAAATTCATTTCATTGTTTCCAACCATTTATATCTATGTTTGTTGTTTAAAGTCTCCTTTGAACTGGTCTTATCCTACTAGTTCTATTATCAGTTAATTGAATAAGATATTTGACATGTATTCTATATTTACACAGCATCCAATTTTATACCTTTTGAAAATTATACTTTAAAAGGATTAATGTTGCTGCAGTGGGCACTCCAGTGTTCTTGCCTGCAGAATCCCAGGGACGGGGGAGCCTGGTGGGCTGCCGTCTATGGGGTCGCACAGAGTCGGACACGACTGAAGCGACTTAGCAGCAGCAGCAGCAGCAGTGGGTTGAGGAGACAATGGGAAAAGAGAAAATGAATAAACACAACATGAGTAAGTCAACATAGTTTTACTGTGAAGGGGCAAGGAGAGGGGATGATAGCTGAAGTGAGAGCAGGACTAGAGGACACTTCTTGTTTGGCTTGGTTTTAAAGACGAGCCATCTTAGGCATGCTTTTATGCTGATGAGAATCATCCATAGAAAGTGAGAAATTAATAAGGCAATAGGAGAAAAAGAACAAAGTTCTTGAATGAATGAGAGAGTCTGTGAATCTAGTTCACATATGGAGAGAGAGGTATTGGCCTCAGGTAAGAACAAGAACACCTATGACAATCCTGGACAGCATATTAAAAAGCAGAGACATCACTTTGCTGACAAAGGTCCGTCTAGTCAAAGCTATTTCCAGTAGTCATGTACGGATGTGAGAGTTGGACTATAAAGAAAGCTGAGCACCAAAGAATTGATGCTTTTGAACTGTGGTGTTGGAGAAGACTCTCAAGAGTCCCTTAGACTGCAGGTGATCCAACCAGTCCATCCTAAAGGAAATCAGTCCTAAATAGTCTTTGAAAGGACTGATGCTGAGGCTGAAGTTCTAATCCTTTGGCCACCTGATGCAAAAAGCCGACTCATTGGAAATGACCCTGATGCTGGGAGAGACTGAAGGCAGGAGGAGAAGGGGATGACAGAGGATGAGATGGTTGGATGGCATCACCAACTTAATGGCCATGAGTTTGGGCAAACTCTGGGAGATAGTGAAGGACAGGGATGCCTGGTGTGCTGCAGTCCATGGGGTCACAAAGAGTTGGACACGACGTGGCAACTAAACAAACAACAAGTAAAGGCTCGACAGGGAGGCCTGCCGTGCTGCAATTCATGGGGTCGCAAAGAGTCAGACACGACTGAGCGACTGAACTGAACTGAACTGAAAGACTCATCCATTGTTGTGCAAGGAGGACAAACTGTGGCACGAAGAATGAAGGCTGGTAACCTGGATGCAAGGATGAGGCACTCCTCGTATGATCACATCCACTTGCTCTCTCGTTAGAAAACAGAGACAAAAATCCCCAATAAATAAATGCATTTTACCACGTAATACAAAAACTAACCATGCATACATCTAGCACAGGTGTATGAGACAGGCGTGCCCAGCCATGAGTGGAAGGGACACAAGTTGGTATTACCTCCTGAGAACATGTTGATAACATGTCTCGCCATGTCTCAACAGAAGCCTTAAAGTGTGCTCTAGGAGACTTATACTGCTAAGAATGCAGCCTAAGGAAGCAAACATTTCCAGCTCAACACAGTTTAAAGCAAAACCTCTCGATGGTCCTACTTCCTCTAGTAACCCTAATCTAGAGATTAGGGAGAGGAGAGAAGGGGAGGCATATGCACTACTCATCAAAATATTGAAAATTTGGACAGAGAAACAGTGAAGCCTCGATGTAGCCAATACACTGGTTATATAGCATCTTTACCTTTTAACCTGTTTATTAACAGTAACTATCTCTGGGTGATGGGATTACTGGCAACTTAATTACTCTTCAATGTTTTTGTATTTTTTTTCTGTAACATCTTTTTAAAAGTTAGGAAATAGTAACACAGATTATTTTATAAAATATATCTTTCAACAGTGGTGGACTGTATCAACCAGTACTGTGCTAGCCAATTTCAGCTCTCAGCCCTGTTTCGAAAGCAATAATAAGGGTATGTTACGTATGAAAATCCCATGGACAGAGAAACCTGAGAGGTTACAGTCCAAAAGGATCACAAAGAGCTGAACATGACTGAGCAGCTGAACATGCAAAAACATGCACTCTTCTGAAAGCAAAAACACTTCCTTGACTGCTGTGGATCACACCCCAGTCTGTCTTTCTCTTTTTCTTCCATACGTACAATAAACATGTATTATTAGGTACAGAGAAATCTCAAACTTCCTCGAACCACAAATACGGAGGCCAACTTGCCTCAGTGCATGTCAAAATAATTATCTACCCATAGTTGAAAAATAAAGCTTTGGTTAATCTGATTAATTGAGAGAACAGTACAGGGTAGCTAGTAATTGTGGAAACGTAGGCAGATACATAACAAGTGGTTTATTCATATTATATTGTGATCCATGAGAAAACAGTATTATCTATATTTCAAGACTTTCCAGCCAGCTTGTGGAAAATCTGGAGTGAAAACACAGTGGAATGGAAAATAAGACTTAATAAAGATAATTTCTGAAGGGGAACCCAGAGCTCCTGCCAGTGTCTTTCTGGCTCCAGGGTTTTGCCTCAAACTGGCCCTTTGAGTAAGTTTGCCAAGTGTGGGGTATACTGTATATATTCAGGAACCCCTAAATGCTGCTATGTTCCATCAGTGATCAAGGCCTTAAGGTCTTTTTATCAAATACTTCTGCAAAGAGTGATTATTGGACTGAAACACTAACTTCTAACAATTTTTTATTTCTTGCCATCAATAAAGCTCTGGGAATAAAGTGATTCTATCCTTGTGACTGATAATAGGAGGTTTAGATTTACATAGCAGCCAGCTTTCCAGAGTTTTAAAATACAGCTGTCTCTTGAACAACTGGGGTTTGAATGGGACAGGTCCACTTACACGCGGATTTTTTTAAATAGCAAATCTACAGCATTACACCATCCAAGGTTGGCTGAAATCCACGGACATGGAACTGTGGATACGAAGTGCCTGCTATAAATTATACACTCAGATTTTCAACTGTGGGGAGAGTCCTCTCTGTTGTTCAAGGGTCAACTGTGTTTGGCTTCTTGGTTTACACCATGGTTAAGATTTCATCTAAATATAAGGTGACTTTCAAGTAATAACTTCCTTTTCATACATTTAATCAACTTTCTTTAACCAAATTATTCTTAAAAGTTAAAAAAGTTTCAGCTAGATTATCCTTAATATAAGTAACTGTAATTGATAATTTCCAAAATTAGACATCAGAGACAATTTTGTTTCAATAAGGTATTTTATGGCTGAAAGGAAAAAAAAAAACCACCTGAATTCTCTTAGAATAGGATTTTTCTATTTGTTAAGGACTTCTCAGGAACAAATATTATAATGTATTATTTTGTTCCCTTTATTATTCAGACATTGAAAATTTATATAATGGTAAGTAAAATCCTCACTGCATCAGACATTTGCTTTCTGCCTGTCACCATCTGTTTTTCCCACATGAAAGCATCTAATCCACACTCTTGGGAGCAGCGCTTTGGTTTCTGCAGAACCAAAAGGGTTAAACTCAGTATGACCTCATCTCCATTAACGAATGCCTGGCTGAATATAAGTTATTCTAGGTGTGGTGATCTCATCTCAGAAGGATAAAAAAAATTATCCCCCAAGGGGGAAAAATGGCCTGTATGATGACAAGGAGTTTCAATTCTTAGAACACTGTCATTTGACCAAACATAAATAGGAAAAATACACAATAGGGGCTTAAAAATACATTGCAGCATACCAATGGACTTAACACTAACTGCTTCTTACTGTACTGAGTATATAATTCTTCCCATCAGTTCAGGGTGCTCATGATAAATTTCTGAACACATTTTGGGTCCTAGGGGGTTCTAAGGTAGACCAGTTGCTATTAGGTGGGAGCCTGGAACCTGGCTCTTATAATCAAGCCTCTGAATTCCTAGATCCATTAAACACTTGCCAATGAAGCTATCTAAGAGCCAGATGATTCGAAAGCTAAAGGTCCTTCCAACAATGCTTTGAGGCATAGTGATTTCCATTTTTCATAGTTCAGCCGACTGAGGCTTACAGCAGATAAGTAACTTAGGACTCTGTCCTAACTAGGATCTGTCAGCTTCCCTCACTTCTCCATGTTACTACTACCTAGGAGTAATGCTATTACTAATTTCAAGGAAGGAAACAAATCCATGACCTAGAAATACTGAGACAGAAAGCATAAATAACATGATATAAACTGACTGCAGGGACAATGAAATAGTGTAAAGTACACTTTCTCTAATTCATGAAGAAAACAGGAATGATGGTTATGGTGTTTGGGGGGCCACTGGGTAATTTACTTCTAAAAGTAAAATTACAAAATAGGAGTAACTTTCCTGTTAAGCATCGAGCAGTTTTTTCTATATCTCTGCTTGTCTCTAAAGGAAAGGTGAAGACTTTTCACTATGATTTCTGGGGAGATTATTTAGTCCTTCTTCAGTGTATGTGGAGGATTCATTCCAGGATACCCACCTCCCCTTCATTCCCCACTCCACCCTTGCTGCCCCCATACCAAAATCCACATATGCGCATGTCCCTTCATGTACAATGGTTCCACATATGGTTACAGATCCTAGAGGCAAGATAGGTGGCCGGTACTTTGGCCAAGGAACTTGAAAAACATCAGGGTTACATTTATTACCAACTAGAGAGGACAAATGATGAAGGACTGATGCTGAAGCTGAAACTCCAATGCTTTGGCCACCTGATGCAAAGAACTGACTCATTTGAAAAGACCGTGATGCTGGGAAAGACTGAAGGCAGGAGGAGAAGGGGATGACAGAGGATAAGATGGTTGGATGGCATCACCGACTCAATGGACATGAGTTTGAGTAAACTCCGGGAGTTGGTGATGGACAGGGAGGCCTTGCATGCTGCAGTCCATGGGGTTGCAAAGAGCTGGACCATGACTGAGCGACTGAACTGAATTGAGAGAGGACAAAAATCTCAAAAGCAGTCATGTTTCTAGATTTGGTAAGTGAAAGAGAAACAAGATTTTCTTTTTTTCACAATAGTTTGGATAAGTGGAGATTTCTGCTGTGACGTCCTAGAGCTTTTACTGAAATAATTTCCTAACTCGTCCCTGCATTTCTTTGGGAAGAATCACCAAACTGGATACCGTCATTTGGCCTGGTGAAGTCAGATTGTTAATATTTATTTTGTAATAAAGGAGGAATTTCACACATGGCAAGTAAAATTAAATACAGAAGAAACTTAGTTCCGTTGCACCACACGAACAAAACCATTCTTTCCTTTTCTCTGGCAAGGCCCACACCACCAGGGAGACGGACAGGAGGGCTCCCCACTACTCGAAGCCACAAGCCAGAGCGGACACAATGCTTACTGAGCGCCAAGAGCCTGCGTCCCCTCACCTGATGCCATCCTAAGATGGTATCCCTGACGGGGCAGAAGAAGAAACGCGAAGTCCTTGCCGACCTAAGTATTATGAAATAAACCTTGAATGAAGGCTCTGGGATGCCTTTTATAAAAATTACAGATAACTTCTAAGACCTCCTTCCTCCCATTGAAAATCAATCCTTTGTAGAAACAATTCAGTTTTACAACCACCTGCCAAAGAAAGTCTGAAACTGCGAAAAGCCAGGGTCAGTAGTGTTTATTCATTTGTGCTGGAACAACTGACTGAACACCAACTGTGTGGGGGTGTCATAAACCCTGAGTGTTTGAAGTAATGGAGAATAAGATCTATCCCTGTGTGTGACCTGCCCCGAAGCTCACTATATTCAAAAGTGGCTCAACGAGACAGGTGCCGATGTACAGTACAAAAGAGAGAACTTCGTCGTGTGCTCAGCTGTGTCTGACTCTCTGCGACTTTGCGGATTGTAGCCAGTCAGGCTCCTCTGTCCATGGGATTGTCCAGGCAAGAATACTGCAGTGGGCTGCCATTTCCTCCTCCAGGGAACTAACCTGTATCTCCTGCACTGGGACGTGGATGCTTTACCACTGAGCCACCAGGGGAACTTTGTCTTACTCTACTCTAATGCAGATACTCTAAAAACAATTTGAAGAACAAAATAGGTGGAGAATTAATAACATTACATAGAGATTTACAGAGCATTGTCACAGACATTATCTCATTTTATCCCCATAATAACCCTCCTAAGTATGTATATTAACTGCTGCCTGATTTATGGATGAACTAGGAAAGTGTTGCCTTTGGGAAGTGGCCTCAGGTTCTATGACAGCCAAGTCCCTATCCCCCTCCATTTTATTTGGATTTGTTACAAGTGTGCACAACAGTAGCTAACAGTCTAAGCACTCTACATCTCGTAGATCCAAACACCAGTGCTTCCATCTTTGAGGCAGAGCCTAAAGAACTCATACTAGGCACCAGAACTGACCTAATGCCATTCACAGAAAGACTGGTTTTCAGCATCACAAGGGGCTGAAGGAGTAGGAGGTTGTGTTAAATTAGGTGTGAAAGCAAAACAGTGAGGAAGCATTGTAACTGCCTCTATCAGACGTCAGTCTCTTAAAATCAATTATAATTGCCTCTATCAGATTGCAGTCTCTTAAAATGCAAGGAGGCTAGGCCTCTTTTTTCAGGATTGTGAAAGCAAATCTGACGTAGCTAGATATAATGTTTCTCTTCTTTCTTACTGGGAACAGGTTTTATTGCTACACTCCAACTTACTGTTCATTCCTTCATTCATTAAAACACATTTTAACCTTCAAAAGCCTTCATTGCAAAAGAGCAAAGCAAAACCAAATCTCAAACAGCAGGTTGGGGTAGGGATGGTTTAAGCTTTTACATTTCATTCTCAGAGATCTCGTAACTCTAATATATTCAAAGTGGCAGAGTGCATTTTGACACAGGCAGGTCTATGCAGCTTGCTCAGCACCATCCCGCATATACACACTGTCAGAGCAAATCCTGTATTTCACCTCTACCATTCCTTTCTAGTATGCATCATTTAATTATAATTTGCTAAGTAACCTTAAAATACATTTATTTTTTTCTAGATAGGGCATAATTATTAAAAAAAAAAAAAAAGCATAATATTGTAGTATTGGCATTCATTTGTACCAGGCCCTGGAGATGAAGAAAGACAAGGAACAAGATGACAGGCCAGAGTTCCGTGTGGAATTTGCTTAGGAGCTAATAGAGGAGAATGTAAAAAGCACCTGCAAAGGATATGACTCTTTTTCCTCTCAGGACCAGGCGGATGCAAAAGGAATACAAAATAGATAAGACTTAACCAATGGCACCCCACCCCAGTACTCTTGCCTGGAAAATCCAATGGATGGAGGAGTCTGGTGGGCTGCAGTCCATGGGGTCGCTAAGAGTCGGACACGACTGAGCAACTTCCCTTTCACTTTTCACTTTTATGCATTGGAGAAGGAAATGGCAACCCACTCCAGTATTCTTGCCTGGAGAATCCCAGGGATGGGGGAGTCTGGTGGGCTGTCATCTATGGGGTCGCACAGAGTCGGGCACGACTGAGGCGACTTAGCAGCAGCAGCAGCAACCTTGAAATGTTGAATCAGAACATAAGCATCAACAGGAGTTTCTCAAGGAAAGGTGTAGTGATGGGAAGAGAGAGGGAATGCAAGACTGTTAGAGGAAGAGGATAGTTGCTGTTGAGATCAGCATGGCTGTGACAGATAAGGCAGCAGAGTGGACCAAGGAGCCAACCTGTGCTTGACTTTGTTAACTGTTAAGGGGCTGGATTTATCCTTCGGGCAAAGGAACAGCTTTCTGGATTTTTATTCTGTAAGATTCCTCAGCGACTGGAGAAGGGCAGAGGACAGGGACATAATGGAGGCCAGTGAGGAGGCTCCTATAGCCAGCTGAGCGCTTCAGTCAATTCAGTTCAGTCGCTCAGCCCTGTCCGATTCTTTGCGACCCCATGAATCACAGCACGCCAGGCCTCCCTGTCCATCTAGGGTGGCTTGAATCTGAGATGGAGAGAAAAGGCTAAATCCACTGGATCTCAGGAGGTCTAAGAGGCTTGGCCGCTAACTGGAGGAGCTGGGAGAGTTAGCTGAGAAGGTTGGTTCCTAGTTTTTGGCATGGGAGCCACATCCTGAGAACTGGGAAGGAGGCTGCTGCCTTGGGAAGTAAGGTTTGACAGCAGACCCACTGGAAACAAGAGTGACTAAGGAACTCTTATTCAACTTGGGCTGAGGGGATTTCACATAGGCTTCCTTAAGTGATTCAGACGTTTAAAGAGCCTGCGATGTAGGAGATGTGGGAGTATCACAGCCTAAGGGATTTGGGCCAGGAAAAATAGTCATCAGCACGAGCTAGAAGGATTCATGTAAGCCTTCAGGTCTGAAAATGAACAGGAGTTTAATACTTGAAACTGGGACTTCCCAGGTGGCTAAGTGGTAAAGAATCCGCCTGCCAATGCAGAAGAGGCAGCTTCCATCCCTGGGTAGGGAAGATCCCTTGGAGGAGGAAATGGCAACCCACTCCAGTATTCTTGCCTGGAGAATGCCCTAGATCGAGAAGCCTGGCGGGCTATACAGTCCATGGGGTCGCAAAGAGTTGGACACGATTGAGCGACTGACCACGCATACACTTGAAATCACCTCTTTGAAAAGCAGAGTCACACCATTTCAACCTGAAAAAAAAAATTCTAGACAAAGGCAGCAGAGGCCAAATCCTCGCCTGAAACGGGAGGATAAGCCCCGAGGGCCAAAGCCTCGGAAACAGCGCCAGCCAGGCTCCTGCCCTCAGGCCATCTACCCACCGCGCTCATCTTCCTCACTCTTCCTCACCACCTTTCCTATTCAAATTTCAGCCTGCGATTTCCTCTGCCTCCCTCTCCCGAGTCCCACCTCTACCACTCAGCCTCGGCGCTCCCGCCTGGCCTTCCCGCGCCTCTCCTCCCCCAGCTCAGCCACCAGGGTCAAGCCTCCTGCTACCAGGCTTCAGCGTTCCGACCGGGTCTCCCGACCCTCCCCCCTTCCCCCCATTCTCGGCCAGGCCACCTGTCCCCCGGGCTCGGCGTCTGCCGCCAGGTCTCCGCTCCCCAGCCTCCGGCTGTCTGGCCGGTCTCCCGCCACCCCCCGATCCAGCCTCTATCCTCGGCTCATTCTCGGTCCCCCGGGGCTCGGCTCCTGCAGCCGGATCACCGTCCCCCGGCCCGGCCTCCAGTCCCCCCCCCCCCCCCAAGCCCCGTGTCTCTGCATCTGCGGGCTTCAGCGCTCGTTCCCGCCCTCGCTGTCGTGGCAAAACAAAGGATCCGCCGCCGGATCGTGCCTGCATCCTGTCTCCTCCTCGGGGTAGCTGCAGGCCGTTGCAGGTCCCCAGGGCAGGCGCTGGGCTTGGGGGCAGGGGGTGGTGGTGGAGGGAACCAGTCCAGGACTGACGGCGCGACGGCATCACTCACCGTTCAGCCACAACGTTGCAGCTCTGCTGGATTCCACTCCTGGTCTGCTTCCGCCGCAGCCGCGCTCAGAGTTGATCCTCAGAGCAGGCCCCGCCCCTGGCCCCGCCCACCACCCGCCCCTCTGCTTTGAGGGCTCAGTTCAGCCCCGACACGTCCATCAGACCCCGACTCGCCCCTCCCCGCGCCCCGCCCGCCCTTGAACCCCGCCTCCTCAAGGCCCGGCCCCACCGGAACCCCGCCCCCTCACAGACCCCGCCCCGCACGACAACTCTGCCGTCTCACGGGTCGAGCGAGCTCCAGCGTCCCGGCGACGGTGCGTAAGCCGTTCCCGGCTGTTGCTTGGTTGTGGTCCCGGTTCTGCTCTAGGACGCCACCTCCTTAGAGGCCCGTGCGCTCCCCTACTTCCTGCTCCTGCCCAGTTCCCGCGCTCGGTTTGAAGATTCCGTCCCGCCCCGGAGGCAGAGCTCGTGTCCAGCCAGCCGCAGAGGAGCCACGGGTTCCGCCCCCCGCGAAAGTTTTGGAGGTAAACGGAGGCCGGACCCCTGGGTAGAGAGCAAGACGTTACCAGCGGGCCTTCCGGGAGGGCAAACCGTCTCTTCCCGCCCATTCTCACTGCCCCTTCCCCCACTAGCCCGCCAGGCTCTTCTGTCCACGGGATTCTCCAGGTGGGAATCCTGGAGCGGGTTGCCATGCTCTCCTCCAGGGGATCTTCCCGAGTCACGGATCGAACCCAGGTCTCCCTCATTGCAGGCGGATTCTTTTTCATCTGAGCCACCAGGTATTATTTACTTCGTTCTGTGTTATGGCTACCATTCCTTCAGTGCTTATCTGTGCTCTAACATTGTGGTAATGTCTTTTCAACAACCCCTGGAGGTAGGAATAACAGTTCGCACCTAGGCTTTAAAAGGTTAAAAAGGTTGGTTTGCTCTTGGTAAGGGTTATGCAACTCAGATCCTAGGAATAAAGCCTGTATGCCTCCCAGATTGAGAGAAGACCAGTGTTTGGCAGTCCCTTTGTTGCTGCATAAAACTGAAGACTAGGACCTACTCCCAACGTGAACAGTGGTTGGCATGCAGTTATTTGTAAGAGATAACTAGTGGGCTAGCTTCTTTTAACCAGTCCCATCACCCCATAAAGAGGCTCAGGTCGCTTCCTGTGCTAAACTTGCTTATCAAACGATGCTCCAGTTAAAGCAGTAGGAGGGGCTTTTGTGTAGATTGCACTAATTTACTTAGAGAAACTTTAGAGGAAAACAGCTGGCAGTGTCTTCTCAATTTTGAGATTTCTTTTTATAAAGGTGCCTCCCAGCTGTCCGAACTTGATCTGGGCCTCCAGGGGAAAGACTTTGGGGGAAGGTGGGCGGCACTCCAGCTGAGGGAAATGTGCAGGAGTGGGCCAGATCTTGCAGGCAGTGGTCATTATGGTTCATTTGGTGAGAAGGCTGAATAATAAGACATCAAATGGGCAGTGGTTTCCGGCCAGATTTTGAAGAGTTTGGACTTACTGAGGTAAACTTGAGTGTGCATTTAGTGATGCTCTGAATCATTAATGAGTGATTAATTGTGGAAAAGTTATGTAAATAGTCCTTAAAAATTTTTTTAATTGGAGTATAGTTGAGTTACAGTGATAATTTCAGGTGTACAGCAAGAGTGATTCAGTTATGCATATATCATTCTTTTTCAGATTTTTTTTTCTCATATAAGAATATTGAATAGAGTTCCCTGTGCTACTCAGAAGGTCCTTGTTGGTTGTCTGTCATCTGTATAGTGTATATGTGTTAATCCCAAGCTCCTGATTTATTCCTCCCACTCCCGCCACATTTCCCCTTTGAGATGGCTGGATGGCATCACCGACTCGATGGACATGAGTTTGAGTAAACTCCGGGAGTTGGTGATGGACAAGGAGGTCCGGTGTGCTACGATTCATGGGGTCCCAAAGAGTTGGGCACAACTGAGCGACTGAACTGAACCATAAGCTTGTTTGCAATATCTGTCTGTTTTGTAAATAAGTTCACTTGTATCATTTTAAAAAAATACTTAAGATTCCACATATGAGTGATCTGGTAGGATATTTGTCTTTCTGTGTCTGACTTCATTTAGTTTGATAATTTCTAGATTCATCCCTGATGCTGTAAATGGCATTATTTCACTCTTTTTTATGGCTGAATAATATTTCATTGTATATGTATACCACATGTCTTTATCCATTCCTCTGTTGATGGACATTCAGGTTACTTCCATGTCTTGGCTACTGAAAATGGTTTTAAGGGTGGTTAGTCTGGCAGAATTAGGCTGTTTGGTTGGGAAATCCTGTGAGCAGGGTAGAAGGGTGAAAGAATCAGAAAAATTCTGATTTTCTGAATCACTGAATGTTTTCTTCCTTACAGGAGACTTTTGGGAAATTTAAATTTGAGTTACTCTGTTCAAGCATAGACAAAATGATTGAAGGAAGGGGGAAAAAAAGAAAAAGTCAATTAGTATACTAAATTATGTAAAGAGTATATTTCATTTGGGAAATAAACTGAATTACTGTAAATGAAGTTTTAGTCACATTATTATGAATACTTTAGCAGTGGGAGAAATAGTATAAATATATTACAAGAGGCCCTAAAAGGAATGATATTAAGAAAACATTGCCAAATATTAGAACTTGAACATATATATCGGAAAACACAAAATACTTTTGAAACTATTCTCAGGACAGACGGAGAAGTTGTAGTGGGGAATAGAAATTGATTCTGAAGGAGATCAGCCCTGGGATTCCTTTGGAAGGAATGATGCTAAAGCTGAAACTCCAGTACTTTGGCCACCTCATTCGAAGAGTTGACTCATTGGAAAAGACTCTGATGCTGGGAGGGATTGGGGGCAGGAGGAGAAGGGGACAACAGAGGATGAGATAGCTGGATGGCATCACGGACTCGATGAACGTGAGTCTGAGTGAACTCCGGGAGCTGGTGATGGACAGGGAGGCCTGGAGTGCTGCAATTCATGGGGTCGCAAAGAGTCGGACACGACTGAGCAACTGAACTGAACTGAACTGTGATTAGACAAAAAAGAAACTAGGAGAACTGGGCTGGAGAGAACCTTGGGAGTCAGGCTTCAGCTCTTCTGGTGTGTGTGTGCTCAGTCAGGTCTGACTCTCTGCGGTCCCACAGGCTAGCCTACCAGGCTCCTCTGTCCATGGATTTTCCAGGCAAGAATACTGGAGTGCATTGTCATGCCCTTCTTCAGTGTATCTTCCCAACCCAGGGATCCAACCGTCTTCTCCTGCAATGCAGGCAGATTCCTTACCACTAGCATGGAAGCCAGTAATCATGAAGCATGTACCAACTGTCCAGGTGGTAAAGTATCAACAGATGAGCAAGTCTAGCCATAATCCTAGGGAAACCAAGGCTACTTAGGTTGGCTTTCTGAGTTATCTCTACACCCCCGTTCTCACTGCCCTCTCTCTCACTGCAGTTACTCTAAAAATACTCAGCCAGCCTTCTTCCAGCCTGACTACCTTTAGTTATAAAATTGGTATCCAGAATGGTTAAACAATCTTTTCTGTGCAAACCTAGGAAATAAAAGACCTCTCAAGCCTGCTGTTTTAAAATACAACAAATATTTTTCTTTGGGGCTTGGAAATGGTTACAAAAATAGTTATGGTCCCTATGTGAAAAGGGGTTTTCATGTTTAATTATATATACACAATAATAATACTTTCCCCACCAGGAGTGAAAAGCGCTTCTAACGTGGTGATGTATTCTCCCAGGGTGTAGGGATAAGGAATATGACAGTCCAAAACCAGAATGCCAGATGCGTTCCTGTTCTCCACTTCCTCTGCTTTCGTCATTCACCCCTGCTGCTTGAATGGTCTAAGATCCAGTTGTCTTTCGACCCAGCTGCTACAATTTTAAAACTGCAAAGAACAAGAGGGCATGACGTATTTTGAACGTCTCTCTCTCTTTTTCTGTTGACATGTATGGTTTCCTCAGTCTACTACGTGTTAAATTGGTTTTCTGTTGTGACCCTGACTTTCATATATACTTCTGTGGTCATTTTTACAAAACCAGAAAAAATTTTTCCTGATACTGTTAAGTGTGAACATCAATGTGGTTATTTCTAGCCAGTTATTTGTTAGACAGTAGTCAGTTCACATCTGATTGGATTCTGTAGTTTATTTTCTTCATTATGTAATTGGTGGATGTTATTAAAGGTTAGTTTCATAAAGTCAGTTCTCACCTAGGAGACTAGTGGTCTCCTAGCTGTTGAAATGGAGGAGACTTTTATCCATGTGTGAAGCAGATTAAAGTAATACTCAGAATCTATCTAGCAGTAAGGAGCAGCAGCACTGACATTGAAAAATTAACACAGTTGTATTAAAAATTGCCCCATCTCTTCAATGAAATTGTATTCCTTTCCTAGGCATATGTGTTATGAAATTTATGTTGATGGAATTTCATTTCTGTTTCTTGGTTTGTAATTTTCATGTGGATTGAATCTAACTCAGAGAATGAAATTTCTTAGTCTGAGTCAAATTTGAAATCTGTGGATAACGTACATTTTTTTTTTTTTCCTGACAATGTCATATTATTCCTACCCTCTCAATCTTCTAGGGTGATTGTGTTTTTCCTTCCAGAAAATATGTCATTTGCTCGTGAGTTTACGTTGTTGTAAAATTTTCTGCTAGCATTCAAGAGTACGTTTATCAACATAATAAACAAAGTCCTAGATATGTGTTGCCAAAGGAACATGGGGATTTTGCCTTCAAATACTTTAGTATATGATACTGTGTCACTTAAGAGAAACAAATATATCTGTTTTCTGCATGCATAAATTACAACCTAGTTGAAACTAGTGAAGAAGGAAACTATTAGTTATTTCTATTTTTTGGTAAAAACTAGGCCAAAGCTTGCTGGGTTTAAAAACAATTTTTTGGGCAGTTCTTTGGATCTTTCACCTGAACTCACTTAGGCTTACTCAAGCATTGAGTTCAGGTGATGGTTTAAGATGGCTTAACTCCCATATCTGATAGTTAGTGGTACTGGCTAATAGCTGGGGTACCTTGGTACCAGGAAAAAACTCTGTGAGGCTTGAGCTATAGCGTGAGGTTCTCAGAGCAGGACTCCAGGATCGCCAAATCCCATGCAAAATCACTTATTAAACCTCTACTCGCTTCACATTTGTCGATGTGACCTTGGCTGAAACCGGTCACAAGGCCAAGGCCAGAGTCTATACGGGAGTGGTCTTAGCTGGCAGCCCTTGATGGGAGGAATGCCAGAGAATTTGTCCCTATTTTTTTCTTTACACTAGCAGCTTTTCCCCTCTTCTAAAATTCCTTTTTCCTGTGTAAGTAAACCATAATCCATCCCAAATTGGCAAAGTATTGCTGGACTCTCTTACCTTGGTATGGCTAACATGGAAGCTTTGTATTCAAACAAAAACATATGTCATTAATAAAGGGGTTAAAATGCAATCATTTCAATTTACTAATCATGAAAATACAGTTATTAAATTAACAGAGATGAAGATTGATTTGGGGCTTCCCTGGTGGCTCAGATGGTAAAGAATCTGCCTGAAGCGTAGGAGACCGGGGTTCGAACCCTGGGTCGGGAATATCCCCTGGAGAAGGAGCCTCCCAACTTCAGTATTCTTGCCTGGAGAATTCCATGAACAGAGGAGCCTGGTGGGCTAAAGTCCATGGGGTCTTTTCTAAAACCATGCTTATGATTACCATACATCCCAAACCAAAACTAGCCAGTATTGTAATTTCTCATTCATATACTGGGTTATCCTCCCCACTAATAGCTGTTTGAGGAGAAAAGAAGAACAGTGGGCCAGAAAGGAAAAGGGAGCTAAGAATTGTACAGTGGTGCCTTAGAAATGAATTCTGCAGTAGGAAATAATAGCACAGGAATACCACCCACCATCTGGGCCAGGTAGATGGCACTTGATGTAACAAAATGGTTATAGTAATGCATAAGGATGCAAAAAAAAAAAAAAAACCACACCCCACATATTTACATGAAGTATTGTAATTTGCAAAACATTTTCATATTGCATGTGTCCTCAAGATAACTCCCTAGAGATCATGTTGCTTCTCTTTTTGCAGCTGATTACAGTTTAGGGAACTTCAGGTCTCCTGCATTGCAGGTGGATTCTTTGCCATCTGAGCCAGCAGGGAAGCCCACGAACTTCATTAACCGTTCAAAACTGTAGCACTGTCAGATGGAAGAGCCAGGATCTAAAGATTTCTGATACTCAGTCCTCCTGTCCTTGTTTCACATTAAAACTTCATGCAAAACGAGCTGTGGAAGCAGACAGAGAAATAAGCAGAAATGAGTTTTGAAGTTTTATAAGACACAATATATTCCAAAGACGGAAACTGATGTCCTTGTTTTGTTTTGTTTTAGTTGTAATTGACAGAAGTCGTACACGGGACAGGATTTAGTCGTCCCATACTCCTGATCCAATGAAGAGAAAATGGGAAGCAACACTGAAGCAGATTGAGGAACGAGCATCCCATTATGAGAGGAAACCGTTGTCCTCGGTGTACAGACCGAGGTTGTCCAAGCCAGAAGAACCACCTTCCATTTGGAAACTGTTTCATCGGCAAACTCAGGCTTTTAATTTTGTTAAAAGCTGTAAACAGGTAATTGTACTCATCCTTTTATTTAGGGCTACTATAACTTAAGATTTCTAAAAAGACTCTTGTTGTCTGTCTTCATTTCAGGCCACCTATTTTACCAGAAGAATTTAATTGCAGTCTTTTTATACTGTTTAGGAAAAATATCCCTATGAGTCATTAACCATTTACTTTATATGAATAATGAAAAAGGGTGATGTATCTGGTGCCAAATAGTTTAAAAAATTTGTAGTGACATGGAAATGAAGCTATGCTTAGAGGAAAAATGACTGTTCGTGGACTGAAAAATAATAGTATGCATTTAAGAGTAAAACTAAAATAATATCCACAGAAATATCAGCAGAGAGTGAGTGGTGTGTGGGATTTTAAGGATGAAATTAGGGATCAGAGATTTGAATTTGAACAGCGGCAAATGACAGTGTCTCAGATGCCATAGCTTAGCATTGATAAGCCCTGGAGCTTAAATCATGCTACCAGAGCACCCATGCTTCCCTTTCTTCTGTCCCCTCTGTGTTTGGAGTAGTAGAGTGGATTTCTCATCATTTCCAACACATTAGGAAAGTGGGAGGGAGACGTGCTTGCTGCATGCTGGCCTGACAAAGGGGATGGTACTCAGAAATAAACAGGCAGCTGTGTATTGCGCATCGTTTGCTTCTTGGGCCCTGTTGGGAATATAAAGAAATATAATGAAAAGATGCATGTATCCAGCATAAATCCAGCATAAATGAAATATGATTCCACTCATTGATCATCTGTAAAAATAATGCTAAAAGTTTTTAAGGAGGAGGACCTTCTTTCCCTAGTAACTTGTTAAAGTTAAGCATTTTAAAACTTTTCTTAAGCTTTTGAGATTAATATGCAAATATATTTTTTAAGTGGTTCCCATGTGTTTTTGTATGTTCTAGGGAATTTATTTAGGTTTAGCCCAAATTATAATAGTGTTCAGGTAGTTTTAAAAATTACATAAATTAGTAAGTAAAATTACAGCAGGAAGTCAAATGATTACAAAATATTTATTTTCTTTTTAGTCTGGATGTTCTAATTGTGTGCACCTTAAACATGTATTACCTGAGTGAATAAATATAAGTAAAAACAACTAGATTTTGACTGGCATTGATTTAGTGATTTTCTTATTTTTAATAATACACATATTTCAGTTTTTGAAAATTTGAATGGTAAAATTCTATATGAACATTTAATAGCTATAGTTGATTTTGAATTTGCATTTTTACTAATTTTTGATAGTTTTGATTTTATAAAGGAAGTTCATGTATTTGCTTTGGAATGCAAAGTGGGTGATGGACAGCGTATTTACCTCGTAACAACCTATGCTCAACTTTGGTTTTACTATAAATCCCGGTAAGTAGCTTTTAAAAGACAGCATGTCAAAGGTACATTTCCTTCATCTGGAAATGCTTGTGAAGTTAAATCAGGCTGCCTGGGCTTTCATAGTTCTCAGTCACCAGTGCATTATTCCTTTCCTATTATAATTGAATTCTGAAGTTACCTTGTCATACGCAACACTGACTCTCAGCAGGTGCTAGAGGAGAAAAATTGTGTGTGTTTGAATTCCTGTGCCATGTGATCATGCAATTCCCCCATCACTTTTTGTTCAAATTGGTATAAATGTTTTATTTGCATATGATATCACTAAGCAGTTTATCAATCAATTCAGCATCTGTTATTAATAACCCATATTAAGGTCATCTTTTTTCAAATTACTCAAATGACACCTTTATTTTTAGTTAATTTTCATTTATGGATGCCTTTCAGTTTTCTATCACCTGGACAGAGCTATGAATTCTGTCAGTTTTTTCCATTTCTGGCATCTGTTGTAGAGATCTCTGCAAATAGATAAATCTGTATATATATCTTCCCCTGGCTAACTTCACACCTTTTTCTCCCCTGAGCATTCTTAACATTTAAGGCCAGAGCCAGGGCCAGACTCTGAGAGGAGAGTGGGCACATTATTTTTATTGCTGCTTCTGTTTTACCTTTCCCTTCTTAAAGTCAAACCCCCTTGGTGAGGTATTTCATTCTCATACCAGTGAGAATGAAATTGCAGATGTGAGCATTGAAAGCTCCTCGAAGTCAGATGATTCAGAATGTGTGTAAGCAGTTTTTAAAATATTCTTAATGAAAATGTGAAAGTTAAAGATTTTCATTAAAAATTCAGGGACTCCCAAGTATACGTGATCCTGGGATCCCAGTTTGAGAAAATTGTCTTCTCAAACAAAATTTGCTTCATGGTAATATCAAAAGCAAATGTAAAAGTAATGTCTGATATCAAAATCATCTGTGAGTAAATAACAGTATGAAGTTAGACTGTATTTTCGTTAAGTAGTGTTACAGAATGTGATTACTATATCTTGTTTGATGGAAACTCTTGATACTGTGATCCGTAAACTTGGGGTCAGCAGTTGTTCATTTTATCTTGCCTTCACAATGTCATAGTTATATGTCATTAAATCACAGTTAATAGGCTATTTTGAGATACAAGAGCAGCTTCTATGATTTAAAAAGAATGAGATATAAGCCTAACAATCTTGAATTATTCAATTCAGAAGAAATCTCTTACACTGCTATGAAGTCATTCCTGAAAATGCTGTGTGCAAGCTTTATTTTGATTTGGAATTTAACAAACTTGCCAATCCAGGAGCTGATGGGAAAAAGATGGTGGCATTACTCATTGAGGTAACTTTCAGATTCAGGTTTTTCTCCTTATATCTACTCGTATATCTTTCCGTGATTCAGTCATTAAAAGAATTAAATGACTCCAGCCCGTGTAACATACAGGTTCAGTGTTTCTCCTGCTTTTACTTTTGACTTTCATTTCCTAATAGCACTCCTCAGAGTACACCTCTGAAAAGGAGGAAGTTTCAGCTTATGTTTGTATATTTCATATTACTGTATCCAATTAAGAAAAACTGAGAAAAGTGGCAGTTTGGGAATTTTCTGTTTCTTATATATCCTTTTACATTACAGTTGATTCTGAATATCAAATGAAAGTAATTTTTACAGTAAAAATTGAGTTCTGAGATAAAATTCAAGAAAATTCGGATAAAAATAGTGTGAGAATTTTTGAGCTGACAGAAATGTTGGGAACTATTCTTACATCATCAAAAGTGAGGACGCTCAAGCCTAGAGAGACTTAATTCCAGTTCCAGGTCCAACAACTAGTTACTGGCAAAACCTGGTCTAGAAACATAATTATCATTATTTTTAACAAAGAGAAAAAGTGTAGTTCTAGTGTTTATTTTTGATTTAGCAATGTCAACTAGGAAGTTAGTAATAAAAGGAATATGGGCTTGTGCAACCAAGCTCTGTTAGGTTCATTTATAAAATCTTTTAAGATTGTATTGGTTAAGGTATACTATATTAACTATTATTTGGCCTCAGTAGGTATTAACATTAACTATTTTTTGTTTTAGATGTTAACTGTAGATGACTCATAATGTTAGAAATACATCCAAATTAAAATGTTTTTGATTAAGAATATCTGCTGATTATGATTGATGTCTACATGTTTTATTATAAGTTTATTTGAAAAAGATATGCAAACGCTGTTTTAAAAAAAAAATCATGTTACCTTTCTCCTGGCTTTGAAGCAAAAAAAGTACACATAAGTTCCCCTAACCCTCCCCAAAAATAGCAAAAGAGTTATGTTTTTCTTAAGGTAGCCTTTGGACTCTTAAAAATAAATTTAAATGTTTTATTTCATTGTAGTTGTTATGTTTAATTTTTAACCTTAATTACATTTTAAATAATCGATAAACACTGACTCTCTTCTGATGTATGATACATACTCTACTACCTAAGGAAGGATTTATTAAGTGGTCTCCGGCAAACAAGGAGTTAAGATTGAGATTTTTTTTTTTTTTTTTTTCCCACCAACACTTTAATATGGTTAACAAAGAAGTACCTCATTGTATTATAAACTAGAAACTTATTCCTAAAGAAATCAATACTAGTGCAAATCCTATTTTTAATAATGATTAATAAACATTGATAGGGCAAAGAACATGTAGGTATTTAACTTACCTTTTTTTCCTTTTCAGTCTTTACAATCTTACACAAATTAGTCTTGAACCACTAATCTTTTACATCAGCAAAAGTTGGAAAAAGTTGTAGAAATCTGAATTTAAAATTATACAGCATTTTTATTTAACACATTTACTGTGTTGGTAGAAAAATTATTAGGATTATTTTACTTATATGATCTTGTAAATGATTATATTGAAATTAATTTCATTTATTGGTTAGTTTGAAACAAGCTATAATCCAATAAGTACTTTTCCTTTAGAGTCTCTGTGAGGAGGTATAAGTTAGATTAACTGTTACAACAGATTGTTAATAAGTAACTGGCTAATCATAACTAGTGATAATAGATAATGCCCTTTGATTCAGTAACTTAACTGATAATTTCAGTAAGCAGCTTTTGCCAAATGGAGTGAATTCTGGTGCTTAAAGTGTTTTATAAAACTTGCTAGGTAGCATCACTCAAATAATCATTTATTTTAACATCTGGATTTTACAATTTAAATATTTAAATAAATTAAAAACTTTAAAAATTGAGTTATAGTTAAGTTACAGTATTATGTTAGTTTCAGGTGTACAATATAGTGATTTAAAACTTTTATAGATTATAAATTTTATTTTAAATTTAACTTGGAAAAGAGAACTTAAGGGAATAATGAGTACTTTTATTACCTCAGAATTATTACATTTATTCTGTACAGCTCCAAAGTTCAAAACTCCACTTTATTAATTTATCAAAATCCTTTCACTCTGTACTGTGTGTGTGGCTAGGCGTTGAGAATACAGTGGTTAGCCCAAAGAGGCATTTCTGCTTTCGTCGAGTTTATCGAGTAATGGAGGATAATAAGTTAGGGTAGATTTACTGCCGTAATAAAGGCCTAAAACTAAAATGGCATAAACAAGATAAAAAGTTATTTCTCTCTCATGTAACACCTGGATGTGACTCCATTGTATTAGAGATGAGGCTTGTTGCGTTGCTGTTCCTAAGATGCCTTTATTTACATTGTCCAAGAGGGCTCACCACCCCTCTGTCTGCATTTTAGTCTGTGGAACAGGGGAAAGGGTGAGCATGCCCCTCAGCTTTCAGACTGTAGTGTAGAAGCGGAATATTTTCCTTCAGCTCACATCCTGTTGTCCAGAACTTGGTCACATGGCCCCCACCTTACTGCAAGGGAGTCTGGGAAACGTGGTCCTTTTTCTGGATGATATTATATCTATCCATAATCAGGGTTCAATGACTACAGAAGCCGGAGAGAACAGATAGTGAGAG
Organism: Ovis aries; assembly: GCF_016772045.2. Classification (NCBI taxonomy): domain Eukaryota; kingdom Metazoa; phylum Chordata; class Mammalia; order Artiodactyla; family Bovidae; genus Ovis; species Ovis aries. The sequence goes on from NC_056079.1 coordinate 14,268,382, forward strand.
AGATTCTCTGTAATATAGAGGAAACTTAGCAAAAATTCCACACAAGTTAAGATAAAATAGCAGCTGTATAAGTGCTACAGCTCGAGGTAGAGCATATGGGGGAATTTGATGTAGATAAGGAAATTGAGGAGGCCTTCTCAAAAAATTTACTGAAGGAGAGTAGGATCAGAGAGCCTGGTGGGAGATGGCATGCTATAAGAATATCAAAATAACATTAATAAACACAATGTATTGCTTAACTGTTAGGTATCTAGGGCATTCCTCAGAGCTCACTTGGTAAAAAATCTGCCTGCAGTGCAGGAGACACGGCTTCTATCCCTGGGTCGGGAAGATCCCCTGGAGAAGGAAATGGCAACCCACTCCAGTATTTTTGCCTGAAGAATCCCATGGACGGAGGAGCCTGGCAGGCTACAGTCCACAGGGTCGCAAGAGTCAGACACGACTTAGCAATTAAGCCACTACCACCATTGGGTGTCTAACCCCAAGATAACCTTGCATGGTGGTTCTTAGTATGTCCATTTTGCAACAGAGAAGACTGAGGCTTCATAAGTGACCCATCCAGTGACTGCACAGCCAATGCTTTTACGAAGTTACGTGTACCAAGCACTGGGCCAACTCTTTACTCTCATTTTTCTCTTTGCTTCTTACAACAACCCGAAAAGTTGGGTTCTGTCATTATCCCATTTTGCCGTTGAGGAATGTTAGGTTTGGACTTGACTAGAGTGACTGATCTGTTAAGTGGCAAAGCTAGAACTCCAACCTAGGTCTTTCTGATTTCTTTTTTATTTATTTTTTTTAATTGAAGGATAATTGCTTTACAGAATTCTGTTGTTTTCTCTCAAACCTCAATATGAATCAGCCATAGGTATACATATATCACCTCCCTTTAGAACTTCCCTCCCATCTCTCTTCCCATTTCACCCCTCTAGGTTGATACAGAGCCCCTGTTTGAGCTTCCTTAGCCATACAACAAATTCCTGTTGTCTATCTATTTTACATGTGGCAATGTAAGTTTCCATGTTACTCTTTCCATACATCTCACCCTCTCTTCCCCTCTCCCCATGTCCATAAGTCTGTTCTCTATGTCTGTTTCTCCACTGCTGCCCTGTAAGTAAATTCTTCAGTACCATTTTTCTAGATTCTGTATATGTGCATTAGAATATGATATTTATCTTTCTCTTTCTGACTTCACTCTGTATAATAGGTTCTGGGTTCATCCACCTCAGGACTGACTCAAATGCATTCCTTTTTATGGCTGAGTAATATTCCATCGTGTATACGTACCACCACTTCTTTATCCATTCATCTGTCAAGGGACATCTATGTTGCTTCCATGTTCTAGCTGTTATAAATAGTGCTTTAATGAACTGTGGGATACATGTGACTTTTTCAGTTTTGGTTTTCCTCGGGGCATAAGCCTAGGAGTGGGATTGCTGGGTCATATGGTGGTTTTATTCCTAGTTTTTTAGGGACTCTCCATACCGTCTTCCATAGTGTCTGTATTAATTTCCATTCCCACCATAGTGCAAGAGTGTTCCCTTTTCCCCACACCCTCTCCAGCATTTATTGTTTGTAAACTCCTTGATGATGGCCATTCTGACTGGTGTGAGGTGATATCTCATTGTACTTTTGAGTTGCATTGCTCTAATGATGAGTGATGTTGAGCATATTTTCATGTGTTTGTCAGCCATCTGTATGTCTTTTTGACAAATGTCTGTTTAGGTCTTTTTCCCACTTTTTAACTGGGTTGGTTTTTTTTTTTTCTGATATTGAGTTGTATGAGCTGCTTGTATATTTTGGAAATTAATCCTTTGTCAGTTGTTTCATTTGCTGCTATTTTCTCCCATTCTGAGGGTTGTCTTTTCACCTTGCTTATAGTTTCCTATGCTGTGCAAAAGCTTTTCAGTATAATCAGGTCCCACTTGTTTACTTTTGTTTTTGTTTCCATTAGTCTAGGAGGTGGGTCTTAGAGGATCTTGCTTTGATTTATGTCATCAGGTGTTCTGCCTATGTTTTCCTCTAAGAGTTTTTATAGTTTCTGGTCTTACATTTAGGTCTTTAATAGAGTGTATCTTTGTGTATGGTGTTACGAAGTGTTCTAATTTCATTCTTTTACATGCAGCTGTCCAGTTTTCCCAACACCATTTATTGAAGAGGCTGTCTTTGCCCCATTGTATTTTCTTGCCTCCTTTGTCAAAAAACAAGGTGAAAAATAAGATACCCATATGTGCATGGGTTTATTTCTGGGCTTTCTATCTTGCTCCATTGGTCTATATTTCTGTTTTTGTGCCAGTACCATACTGTCTTGATGACTGTAGCTTTGTAGTATAATCTGAAGTCAGGAAGGTTGATTCTTCCAGCTCCGTTCTTTCTCAAGACTGCTTTGGCTATTAGGGGTCTTTTGTGTTTCCATATGAATTGTGAAATTTTTTGTTCTAGATCTGTGAAAAATGTCATTGGTAATTTGATAGGGATCACACTGAATCTGTAGACTGTGTTTGGTAATATAGTCATTTTCACAATATTGATTCTTCCTACCCAGGAACATGGAATATCTCTCCGTCTGTTAATGTCATCTTTGATTTCTTTTGTGTCTTATAATGTTCTGTGTACAGTTCTTTTGTCTCCGTAGGTAGGTTTATTCCTAGATATTCTTTTTGTTGCAATGGTGAACAACCATTGATTGATTCCTTAATTTCTCCTTCTGATTTTTCATTGTTAGTATATAAAAATACAAGTGGTTTCTGTGTATTGATTTTGTATCCTGCAACTTTGCTAAATTCACTGATTAGCTGTAGTAATTTTCTGATACTATCTTTAGGGTTTTCTATGTACGGTATCATATCATCTGCAAACAGAGCTTTACTTCTTTTCTGATCTGGATTCCTTTTATTTCTTTTTCTTCTCTGATTGCTATAGCTAGGACTTCCAGAACTATGTTGAATAATGGTGAGGAAAGTGGACACCCTTGTCTTGTTCCTGATCTTAGGAGGAATGCTTTCAGTTTTCACTATTGAGAATAATGTTTGCCATAGGCTTATATATGGCCTTTACGATGTTGAGGTAGGTTCCTTCTATGCCCGTTTTTTTTGAAGAGTTTTAATCATAAATGGGTGCTGAATTTTGTCAAAGGTTTTTTCTGCATCGATTGAGATTACCATATGGTTTTATCTTTCAATTTGTTAATATGTTGTATCACATTGATTGATTTGCATATATTGACTCCTTGTACCCCTGGAATAAACCCAACTTGATCATGGTGTATGAGCTTTTTGATGTGTTGTTGAATTCTGTTTGCTAATATTTTGTTGAGGATTTTTGCATCTGTGTTCATCAGTGATATTGGCCTGTAGTTTTCTTTTTTTGTGTTGTCTTTGTCTGGTTTTGGTATCAGGGTGATGGTGGTTTCGTAAAATAAATTTGGAAGTGTTCCTTCCTCTGCAATTTTTTGAAAGAGTTTTAGAAGGATAGGCATTAGCTTTTCTCTAAATGTTTGATAGAATTCTCCTGTGAAGCCATCTGGTCCTGGGCTTTTGTTTTTGGGGAGATTTTTGATCACAGCTTCAATTTCAGTGCTTGTAATTGGGTTGTTCATAATTTCTATTTCTTCCTAGTTCAGTCTTGGAAGATTGAACTTTTCTAAGAATCTGTCCATTTCTTCCAGGTTGCCCATTTTATTGCCATATAGTTGTTCATAATGGTTTCTTATCCTTTGTATTTCTGCATTGTCTGTCGTAACCTCTCCTTTTTCATTTCCGATTTTGTTGATCTGACTCTTCTCTTTTTCTTGATGAGTCTGGCCGAGGTTTGTCAATTTTGTTTATCTTCTCGAAGAACCAGCTTTTAGTTTTATCCATCTTTACTGTTGTTTCTTTTTCACTTATTTCTGCTTAGGTCTTTATGATTTCTTTCCTTCTACTGATTTGTTGTTGTTGTTGTTCTTTTTCAGTTGTTTTAGCGTAAAGTTCGGTTGTCTGTTCGATGTTTTCCTTGTTTCTTGAGGTCGGATTGCATTGCTCTAAACTGCCTCTTAGAACTGCTTTTGCTGCGTCCTGTAGGTTTTGAGTTGTCATGTTTTCATTGTCATTTGCTTCTAGAAATTTTTTGATGTCTCTTTTGATTTCTTCAGTAACCAGTTGGTTATTTAGAAACATATTGTTTAATCTCCATGTGTTTGTATTTTTTACAGTTTTTTCCTTGTAATTGATACCTAGTCTCATAGCATTGTGGTCAGAGAAGATGCTTGATACGATTTCAGTTTTCTTAAATTTACTGAGGTTTGTTTTATGACCCAAGATGTGATCTATCCTGGAAAATGTTCCATGAGCATTTGAGAAGAAGGTGTATTCTGCATTTGGATGGAATGTCCTAAAGATATCAATGAGATCCATCTCATCTAATGTATCACTTAAGACTTGTGTTTCCTTATTAATTTTCTGTTTTGATGATCTGTCCATTGGTGTGAGTGGGGGGTGTTAAAGTCTCCTACTATTATTGTGTTACTGTCCACTTCTCCTTTTATGTCTGTTCGTGTTTGTCTTATGTGTTGAGGTGCTCCTATGTAGGTTGCATAGATATTTGCAATTGTTATGTCTTCCTCTTGGATTGGTCCCTTGATCATTATGCAGTGTCCTTCCTTATCTCTTGTAATCTTGTTTATTTTAAGGTCTGTTTTGTCTGATATGAGGATTGCTACTCCAGCTTTCTTTTGCTTCCTATTTGCATGGAGTATATTTTTCCATCCTCTCACTTTCAGTGTATATGTGTCTTTAGGTCTGAACTGGGTTTCTTGTAGACAGCACATATATGGGTCTTGTTTTTGTATCGTTTCAGCCAGTCTGTGTCTTTTGGTTGGAGCATTTAATCCATTTACATTTAAAGTAATTATTGATATATATGTTTCTTTTGCTATTTTCTTAGTTGTTTGGGGTTGATTTTGTAGATCTTTTTCTTTCTCTTGTGTTTCTTGACTATGTAAGTCCCTTTAACATTTGTTGAAAAGCTGGTTTGGTGGTACTGAATTCTCTTAATTTTTGCTTGTCTGAAAAGCTTTTTATTTCTCCATTAATTTTGAATGAGATCCTTGCCAGGTACAGTAATCTTGGTTGTAGATTTTTCCCTTTCAGTACTTTAAATATATCCTGCCATTCCCTTCTGACCTGCAGAGTTTCTGCTGAAAGATGGCTGTTAAATGTATGGGGTTTCCCTTGTATGTTACTTGTTGCTTCTCCCTTGCTGCTTTTAGGATTCTTTCTTTGTGTTTACTCTTTGTTAGTTTGATTATTATGTGTCTTGGCGTGTTTCTCCTTGGGTTTATCCTGTATGGGACTCTCTGTGCCTCTTGGACTTGATTGACTATTTCCTTTTCCACGTTGGGGAAATTTTCAACTATAATCTCTTCAAAAATTTTCTCATGCCCTTTCTTTTTCTCTTCCTCTGGGACCCCCATAATTCCCAGGTTGGTGCGTTTGATATTATCCCAGACATCTCTGAGACTATCCTCAGTTCTTTTCACTTTATTCTGCTCTTCAGAAGTTACTTCCACCATTTTCTCTTCCAGCTCACTGATTCGTTCTTCTGCTTCAGATTTCTGCTATTGATTCCTTCCAGAGTATTTTTAATTTTAGTAATTGTGTTCTTTGTCTCTGTATGTTTATTCTTTAATTCTTCTAGGTCTTTGTTAATTGGTTCTTGCATTTTCTCCATTTTGTTTTCAAGGTTTTTGATCATCTTTACCATCATTATTCTGGATTCTTTTTCAGGTAGTTTGCCTATTTCCTCTTCATTTATTTGGACTTCTGTGTTTCTAGTTTGTTCCTTCATTTGTGTAGTACTTCTCTGCCTTTTCATTTTTCTTTTTTTAACTTACTGTGTTTGAAGTCTCCTTTTCCCAGCCTTCAAAGCTGAATTCTTTCTTCCTTTTGGTTTCTGTCCTCCTGAGGTTGGTCCAGTGGTTTGTGTAAGCTTCCTATAGGGTGAGATTTGTGCTGAGTTTTTGTTTGTTTTTCCTCTGATGGGAAAGGCTGAGAGAGGTGGTAATCCTGTCTGCTGATGATTGGGTTTGTATTTTGTTTTGTTTGTTGTTTAGATGAGATGTCCCGAATAGGGTGCTGCTGGTGGTTGGGTGATGCCGGGTCTTGTATTCGCGTGGTTTCCTTTGTGCGAGTTCTCACTGTTTGATCCTCCCTAGGGCTAGTCCTCTGGTGGTCTAGGGTCTGGGAGTCGGTGCTCCCACTCCAAAGGCTCGGGGCTTGATCTCTGCCTCAGGAGGAGCCCCTGCCGCCCTCTGCTCTGTGGCCAGGGTGGGGGCTCCTGCAGTCCTTTCCTGCTGCTGACTTTTTCTCCACGGCTCTGCGGCCGTTTCTCCAGGACCCCTCCTGGGCTCCAGGCCTCACCTCATTCGCGGGGTTGCTGGGCTTCCTTCCCAGCATCACGTGGAAACGCTCGGTGTTCAGCCCACTCCCTGCTTCCTGCTTCCTGACATAGTTTCTGGTCTTTCTGATTTCTAGCCGTGTCCTCCTAACCCTGCGCTCGCTACTTTGCTGTGATGCATAACTGCCTTTATTATCATTATCTAACCCTGGAGGCCTTATTCTTGGAGGTAGATTTGGGCTCAGTGTACGTGAGGAACTTTCTGAAGACTAAAATTATAAACAACAGAATTAGTGACTTTTTAACTCATAGATAATATTTAAAGAGCTGCTTAAAAATATTTTTATTTTGCTTTTAGAGATTAACATAGAAGGTAAATTATTTGAATCTGGAGAGGCCTTTAATCTGGAGAGCCTATGAATTTTTGAACATAAATGTGTAGTAATAATTTGTGAGAATGGCATTAAAACATATATACTATCAGGTAAGAAACAAATCTCCAGTCTATGTTCGATACAGGATACAGGATGCTTAGGGCTGGTGCGCGGGGATGATCCAGAGAGATGATACGGGGTGGGAGGTGGGAGCGGGGCTTCAGGATTGGGAACTCATGTACACCCGTGGCTGATTCATGTCAATGTCTGGCAAAACCAATACAGTATTGTAAAGCAAAATAAAGTTAAAAAAAAGTGTAGTAGTTTAAATATGCATATTTCAATAAAGTAATTCAACAAATTGTTATGTAATCTGGTATCAAAATAGGTTAGGTTTATTTGTACCAAGATTTGAATTTTGCTTATGAAAAAATTTTAAAACAAATTAAAAATGTTTAATTAATTTTCCTTGCATTCTCAGCATGTTTGTAAAGCACTTCAAGAGTTTTATACAGTTAACTGTTCAGCTGAAGATGTTCTCAACTTGGATTCTAGCACCGAGGAAAAATTTAGCCGCCATTTAATATTTCAGCTCCGTGATGTGGCGTTTAAAGATAATATTCATGTTGGTAAGCGAGCTGTCTTTTTAAGTTGCAGTTATACTGAAAACCTGTGTTTTCCTTTCTTCTTAAAGTTTTGTACTTGTCACATTTTCGATGGTCATTAATTAACCTACCCTAAAGAGTACATCGTGACTTTTCACGTTTTAGGTACGCCCCCCTAGTTCTAGACTGACTTTGTGCCCGACACAGTTTAGATGAATTCGTGTGCTCAGGGTATCCTTGGCAGTGGTGCCTCTTGCTTTGGATACTGGGATGGTCATGCATGCCACAGGCCTGGTTTTTATTCCAAGAGGAGTCGTTTCAGAATTTTTCTGGGTGATGCAGGAGAGACCCAATTCAGGTCTTACCTGTGATGCCTCAGATTGGGATTTCTGACCTTTGCTTTAGCATTTTAGCATTGCTTTATCCTTTAATACATGAGGGCTGGGCTTGAGTTCCAGGCCACACTCATGAAGCCTTGTTTGTTGTTCCAGGTCAAATGTTAGGGTAGGGAGAAGTCTAGATGTGTAACCCTGAAAGTATAACCAGAGATTAATTCCAGGACTGGACATTTAGGGGTACAGGCCCAGATATAAGTGAAATTGGTGCACAGGAGAACAAATAGGCAGAAAGGAAATACTGAAAACCAAGGTCTGAATAAAAGTCAAACTCCTGAGTGTATGTCTTAGCAGAGGTAGGGCAGGCAGGTGATTGATGAAAGTTCAGGTAACAGGTAATCCATTCAGAACAACTATCTGACAATTTCAAGGGTACCAAGGGCAAAGGCATGAACATAGCTATTAACGGACTGGCATAAAAGTCAAAGGTCTAATTGTTAGAGTAGGGTAACACGGGGTCAAGTGGCCTAGTGTGCTGTGTACTAGGGACTCATTATCTTCCCATTTTCTGTTTGCTTAGTTGGATATTTCTTCTCTCTTTAATCCCTAGTTGTTGTTCAGTTGATCAGTCATGTCTGATTCTTTGAGATCATACGGACTCCAGCACACCAGGCTTCCCTGTCCCCTACTATCTCCTGGAGTTTGCTCAAACTCATATTCTCTGAGCCAATGAGGCCATCCAAGCATCTCATCCTCCATTGCCCCCTTCTCCTCCTGCCTTCAATCTTTCCCAGCATCAGGGTTTTTTCCAGTGAGTTAGCTCTTCACATCAGGTGGCCAAAACATTGGAGCTTCAGCATCAGTCCTTCCAGTGAATATTCAGGGTTGATTTCCTTTAGGATTGACTGGTTTGATCTCGTTGTCCAAGGAACTCTGAAGAGTCTTTTCCAGGACCACAGTTTGAAAGCGTCAGTTCTTTGGCACTCAGCCTTCTTTATGGTCCAACTCTCACATCCATATATGACTACTGGAAAAACCATAGCTTTGACTGTGTGGACCTTTGTCACCAAAGTGATGTCTCTGCTTTTTAATACACTGTCTAGGTTTGTCAGAGCTTTTCTTCCAAGGTGTCAGAGCTTTTGTTCCAAGGAGCAAGCGTCTCTTAATTTCATGGCTGCAATTACCGTCTGCAGTGATTTTGGAGCCCAAGAAAATAAAATCTGTCACTGTTTCCACTTTTTCCTCTTCTATTTGCCATGAAGTGATGGGACTGGATGCCATGATCTTAGTTTTCTGAAAGCTGACTTTTAAGCCAGCTTTTTCACTCTCCTCTTTCACTTTCATCAAGAGGCTCTTTAGTTCCTCTTTGCTTTCTGCCATTAGAAAGCATCTGCATATCTGTCATCTGTCATCTGCATATCTGAGGTTATTGCTATTTCTCCTGGCAATCATGATTCCAGCTTGAGCTTCATCCAGTCTGACATTTGCCGTAATGTACTCTGCATGTAGGTTAAATAAGCAGGGTGACAGTATACAGCCTTGATATACTCCTTTTCCAGTTTTGAACCAGTTCATTGTTCCATGCTTTGTTCTAACTGTTGCTTCTTTTCCTGCATATGGGTTTCTCAGGAGGCAGGTAAGGTGGTCTGGCATTCCCATCTCTTTAAGAGTTTTCCAGTTTGCTGTGATCCACACAAGTGCTTTGGCACAGTCAGTGAAGCAGAAATAGATTTTGTGGGAATTCCCTTGCTTTTTCTATGATCCAGTGGGTGTTGGCAGTTTGTTCTCTGGTTCCTCTGCCTTTTCTAAATCCAGCTTGTACATCTGAAAGTTCTCAGCTCACATTCTGTTGAAGCCTAGCTTGAAGGATTTAGAGCATTACCTTACATGTGAAATGAGTGCAATTGTGCGGTAGTTTGAACATTCTTTGACATTGCCCTTCTTTGGGATTGGAATGAAAACTGACCTTTTCCAGTCCTGTGGCCACTGCTGAGTTTTCCAAATTTGCTGGCATATTTAGTGAAGCACTTTCACAGCATCATCTTTTAGGGTTTGAAATAGCTCAGCTGGAATTCCATCACCTCCACTAGCTTTGTTTGTAGTGATGCTTCCTAAGGCCCACTTGACTTCACATTCCGGGATGTCTGGCTCTAGGTCAGTGATCACACCATTGTGGTTATCTGGGTCTTGAAGACCTTTTTGTACAGTTCTTCTGTGTATTCTTGCCACCTCTTCTTAATATCTTCTGTTAGGTCTATATAATTTCTGTCCTTAGCCCATCTTTGCATGAAATGTTCCCTTGGTATCTCTGGTTTTCTTTAAGAGATCTCTAGTCTTTCCCATTCTGTTGTTTTTCTTTATTTCTTTGCATTGATCGCCTAGGAAGGCTTTCTTATCTCCTCTTGCTATTCTCTGAAACTCTGCATTCAGATGCTTATATCTTTCCTTTTCTCCTTTGCCTTTCACTTCTCTTCTTTTCTCAGCTATTTCTAGGGTCTCCTCAGATAACTGTTTTGCCTTTTTGCATTTCTTTTTCTTTGGGATGATTTTGGTCACCACCTCCTTTACAGTGTTACGAACCTCCATCCATAGTTCATCAGGCACTCTATCAGATCTAGTCCTTAAATCTATTTTTCACTTCCACTGTATAGTCATCAGGGATTTGATTTAGGTCATACCTGAATGGTCTAGTGGTTTTCCCACTTTCTTCAATTTAAGTCTGAATTTGGCAATAAGGAGTTCATGATCGGAGCCATAGTCAGCTCCCGGTCTTGTTTTTGCTGACTGAATAGAGCCTCTCCATCTTGACCTGCTAAGAATATAATCAATCTGATTTCAGTTAAGACCGTCTGGTGATGTCCATGTGTAGAGTCGTCTCTTATGTTGTTGGAAGAGGGTGTTTGCTATGAGCAGTGTGTTCTGACAAAACTGTTAGCCTTTGCCCTGCTTCAGTTTGTACTCTAGAGTCAGTACTTGCTAATATCCAAGCTGTCATCCCTTGGGTATTGGTCGTTATCCAGTCTGTCCTTGTCCTTCTGTCTGTGACCTTCGTGACCATCCACTCATGGCTTCAGTTCCCATTTGTGTGTTGATGACCCTCACATCTTATCTGCAGCCAAGATGGGTTTCACGGTAGACATCCCCCCACACTTCAAATGCAGCCTGTCTCTAAGCACACTCCTCGGCTTTTCCTCCAGACTTGCTCCTTCTCCTGTGACACGTGTATCTGAGCGCTGTGAGCGTCCTCCCAGTTACCTCAGTAGAGATGCTCTCACTCACTCCCTCTAGTCCGTTAGCGAGAGTGCTCTGGTCATACCACTTGTGTGCCTGGAACTGTTCCAGGATCTTTCCTTGCCTTCAGGGGAAGGTGCAGAGGCCCTGGCTCGCAAGGTGCGGCCCACGGGGTGCTGGCCTCGTCTCCGGCTTCTTGGCTCTTCTCCCTCCACCCTTCACTCAGCTCCCACCCGGCCACATGCTCCCTGGTGCTTTGCACTTTTGTCACCGCTCTCTGGCCAGTTCGCTTGGCCTGTTGAGATTCAGTGTAGGTACTGTCATCTGAGAAGCCATGTCTGGTACCTCTCAAACCCGAAGACTTGGGTTTGTGTGTTATCTGGGTTGCAGAGCGCACCCAAGACCTGTTACGTCAAAGCATCCACCACCTTTCAGGGTAATTTCTTGTTTTTGTTTTGTTTTCTCTCTTCTAGTTAATGTTTCTTTAGGGCATGGATTGATTCTTACTATTGTATTTCCAGATCTTATCCGGTAATAATGTCTTTATCAATAACATTAATAAGATAACAATCATAAATACAAGTAGTGATGTAACATTTGCTGAATGAATGACTGCATGTTAGGTGGGCTCTACCGTCAGGGTGTGGAGAAGGAGCCCTCAGCAGGACATTTCTTTGATTCCTATTTACTCCTCACAGTCTGCCCTGTGACTCCTAGCCCCAAGGCTAAAGATTGAGATTTGTTGCTGGGGAAGAAGGGGAGAAGGGAACTTGGTCTCTGCTACAGCGACTTTCTCAAGGCAGCTGACAGTCAAGCTGGGCTTGAAAGCAAATTCCATCATACAGACTAAAATAAGAAAGGCTTTACTGTCAGCAACATAAGCAAAAGTACAGAGACGAGTCTGTGACTAATGTGGGGAGCAGTGGGAATCTAGGGTGGCGAGAGTGGGAGAGAGAGTCCCAGGTGATTAAGCGGGGTGCCATCTGAGGCTTCAATCCTCTAGCATTATGAGCGGCCAGAACCAGAGGTGCAGAGACTGTGAAGTAACCCCAGCTCTCCACTTGGGTTCCTCTCTCTCAGTGTTTCTATTCCCTGTTGTCAGCCTTTCGGAAGGAGGGATTAGGCTAGTGTAAGAGCACAGACTGTGAGCAGGATGGACAGATCTGCTCTGCTTGAAGCCCTCTGCTGCCAGCCTGCCACAGAACCTGACATTCTAGGATTGATATGTTCTTTTGGGTTATTCCCAGCCAGTAGTCCCTGTGTGAATGATGAGGGGAGGGAAACATGGCCCGGGGAAGGGCAGCAGAGGGCAGAGCTGTTTGCAGAGCCGGTGTTGGCGTTAAGGTGACCCCTCCGTGGTCTCAGCCTAGCCTGGTTGGCTCCGTGCCACAGGTCAGAGGCTTGAGGTCAGGTCAGGTCACCTGCTCAGCACGGCCTTCACAGCCACGCCTTCTGAAGTGTCAAGTGATACCCAGGAAAATGGACTTTATAAATTTATTGCTTTACTGTCCTTTGATATATCACGATTACAGCTGGTTCAGTAACCATGCGTTCTTTCTGTCACGTAGGTGTAATTTTTTGTACATTTCCAGGAAAATTGACTTTATCAGTTTTTTGCTTTATTATCCTCTGATATAGCATGGTTTTTTTTTATTCAGTATTTGTTGCCCTCATCCCAGAGATAATCTTGTCTGATATGATTGCAAGCATCAAATGCTTTTGCTTTCCTTTTGATGCTTAGTGTTATACAAGATAGTGAATTTGTTCCTTTGATTAAGGAACTAATTGAGTCTAATTTGGAGGAAGAATTTTGAACTTAGAGCATGTGTATCTTGTAATTTAAGGGTTCAAGCTGTCTGGTAAATAAGTAACAAACGCAGACTGTACTAGCTTCAAAGATTACAGTTTAGCTTTTCTTACAGTGGTGCATTTGTCCTCTGTTGCTACGCATGAAACAGCCTAACCAAATTATTTACTTGATTTCTGTGGTATAAACAATATATGAACGTTTAAAGAGGCTCGGGACTGTCATACCATCTTTTCTAGGTACAGATATCACTACTGATACTTAGAGCTCTTAGAATAAATCTTGACATACAGTAAATGTATTTACTTGCTTTAGTTCTGGATGTTAGTTATTGGGCCACAACCCAGCTCATGGCCACGTAGAAGAAGGGAGGAGGAGCATGAGCCTTGAACTGATGGCTGCGAATGTCGGGGTTCTTGGGGATGTCAGGGCAGGTAAAGGAGAGAGAAGCAAGTTCTGAGAAATTTCCTGACCTCCTGATCAGGAGAGTATGGCAGAACTTGATAGAGCACTGTTCACACATATAAGCCTTGTTTTATTTATTTTATTAATAAATAAAATTCTTTAGTCATTGATTTGAATGTAAACTCTATGCGGTTTGTATTCATCAAAGAGCGTTTTTGGTGACAAAGCATTAGACCCAGGCCCACACTAGCAACAGTGACAAATCTCACGTTAACCTTCCCTTCTGAGATTTGATCATAAGTTACACAAGCTCCCTTGCGAAAGAGAGTTTAAAAAGTTAAAGATTAAACAGAGGAAGGACACATAGGAGACGTGTGTTACAATTTGTAATAACTACTCAACCTTAAAACCAGAAATCAAAAATAGAAGCCCTACTGCGTAAAATTGCCACGTGTGGCTCTGTGCCTAGATCTTGGTATGGTTTGTAGAAAAGAATTTGATTAACCTTTTTATTTTTCCTTTAGGTAATTTTGTGCGAAAAATCTTGCAGCCTGCTTTTCACTTAATTGCCAGTGAAGATGATGATATGACCCCAGAGACGACAGGCTGTGAATTTACCCATTTTTCTGAAACAGCAAGTGAACAAGGAACTTGCTTCAGTAAAATGTCCACAGATAACGACGTAGGAAAGAGCGGGACATCGAATTCAGAGAAACTGGGGAGGCTGGGGTCGGCTCAGCAAAGCAGTCCTGGTCTTTCGTTTTTAATAGTGAAGAATGACATGGGAGAAAAGCGCCTTTTCGTGGATCTAGGTACGTGGAATTGGCCGCTTTCTGTTAGACGGAGCTGTGTGCTGCTGTGAGGCACTGCTCCGTGCCCGCTTGTCACTCGCCTAGGATCCTCACCCCCAGCACTGCCCCTCGGTGAGAGCAGGGTCACGAGCAGAATGGGATCCGTGAGCTCAGGTGCTGGAACTCTCGGAGGTTTCTGGGCTGAGATCTCAGAGAGGGCCTGGGGGACCCACAGACAGGCTGGCCGGCGCTCTGGAGGAGGGTGGTTGTGGCCGGCTCCTGCTTTGAAGTGCTCACAGGGGCACAGTTGGGTCAGCAGTCTCCAGCACTGGTGACAGGTTTAATTAGATGAAATAACCTATAAAAAACAGATACAGTGTAACAATGACATGCTCGGTGGGCAGAGTAAGGCTGGCGTGTTCTGCACTGAGGAGCTTTGTAGGGGCTGCCTCCTCAGCTTCCTGCTGTGACTGCACCAGGCTTCTTCAGCTGTGCTCTCTTCTGCCCTGCCCCTTTCTGCTTGCTGAATCCGAGGGTGTATGTATGAAACACTGCGTGAGACCTCAGCCTTGTTAGGTAGCACGCAGGCCAGTCAGCACCCCTAATTCAACTGAGCTTCCATTTGGCAACCTAAACCTGACTTGGTATTGAGCTCTAGCTTGTGATTTGAAAAGCTGTTAAGAGCAGCATTTTTCCATTGATGGTTAGAGCAATTCAGAGAGCTTCAGTGTCTACAGCTTGAAGAAAACTGAGTTTAAACCATAAGCAAGGTTACCAGGCCAGCCAGGCTGAGAGTAGGAAAGTGTTTCTGTTGTATGGCCTGTCTTCCCAGCACCTCTTAAGACCAGCTATAAGAATTTAGAAGTATAATAGCCATACCTTTTATTATATTTCACAGACACTGCATTTTTTTTACAAACTGGTTTTATGAATTAATTAATATCACAGTTTTTCCAACAGCATTTGCTCACTTTGTGTCTTTGTTTCATGTTTAGTGATTCTTGCAGTATTTCAGACTTTTTCATTGTTATTATATTTGTTTTGATGACCTATGATTACTGGTCTTTGATGTTAACTGCTATGACTTGAAGGCTCAGATGATAGCACTTTTTAGTAAGAAAGTATTTCATAATTAAGGTATTTACGTTTTTGAAGACAATACTGTTTTCACCTTGAATGAACTGCAATGTAATGGAAACATAACTTTAATACGCACTGGGAAATGAGAAATTCCGTGGGACTCCGCTCTGGTATCTGCTTTATTGTGGTGTTCTGGAACTGATCCCACTGTAGCTCAGAAGTGTGCTTGTGGTTTTCAGTGCACAGGTCTTTTGCTTCCTTGGTTAGATTTATTCTTAGATATTTTGTTCTTTTTGATGCAATTGTAAATGGGATTGTTTTCTTAATTTCTCTTTTGACGTTTGTTATTAGTGTGTAGAAACACCACAGATTTCTATACACTGATATTATTTTCTGCAGCTTTATTATAGTCATTTATTCTAACAGATTTTTGCTGGAGTCTTTAGAGTTTTCAGACAGACGGTCCCCGACTTATTGATGGCTTCACTTAGGTTTTTTCCTCCACTTCCTGATTCCACGATGATGTAAAAGTGGTATATTCAGTGGAAACCATACTTTGAATTTTGAGCTTTGACCTTTTCCTGGCCTGGTGATGGGTGGTGTGTGTCGTGCTCGTCTGAAGCTGGGCGGCGACGGCGAGCTGCAGCTCCCGCAAGGCCAGGAGACTGACGCGCTTGCACGCGGTCTGTATGCGGACGGCAGGTTTGCTTTTTCCTTTTCAGTATGCTGTTCAGTAAGTCACATGGGATATTCAACACTGCATTACAAAACCGGCCTCATGTTAGATGGCTTTACCCAGCGGTAGGCTAATGTAAGCATTCTGAGCATGTTTAATGTAGGCTAAGCTAAGCTGTGATGTTTAGTAGGTTATTTAAAGGGGGTGAGGACATTTACCTTCGGCAGTTGGCTGCCTGGAAGTCAGCTGTGTTTGGCATTTACTTCTTCAGTACCTACCCCAGGACGTTTCCTGAGGGCAGCTGTCATTAACCCAAACCCAGGTCCTGTGGAGTGAGGTCCTTTGAACACCAGGGATTATGTAGTAGTTACAGAAAATGGAAACAGTGACAGACTTTACTTTTTCTTGGGCTCCAAAATCACTGCGGATGGTGACTGCAGCCATGACATGACGCCTGCTCCTTGGAAGAAAAGCTATGAAAAACCTAGAGAGTGTATTTAAAAGCAGAGACATTACTTTGCTGAAAAGGGCCATATAGTCAAAGCTACAGTTTTTCCAGTGGTCACGTATGGATGTGAGAGTTGGACTATAAAGAAAGCTGAGCGCCAAAGAATTGATGCTTTTGAGCTGTGGTTTTGGAGAAGATTCTTGAGAGTCCCTTGGACTGCAAGGAGATCCAACCAGTCCATCCTAAAGGAGATCAGTCCTGAGTGTTGAAAGACTGGAAGGACTGATGATGAAGCTGAAACTCCAATACTTTGGCCACCTGATGTGAAGAGCTGACTCATTAGAAAAGACCCTGATGCTGGGAAAGATGGAGGGCAGGAGGAGAAGGGGACGACAGAGGATGAGATGGCTGGATGGCATCACCGACTCGGTGGCCCTGAGTTTGAGCAAGCTCTGGGAGTTGGTGATGGACAGTCCTGGCGTGCTGCAATCCGTGGGGTTGCAAGGAGTCGGACACGACTGATGACTGAACAGCAACACAGAAGCCGTGCCGAGGCTGAGCACTGTCTCGGCCGCCTCTGTTTCCTGCAGCAGCCAGGGCCGTGGGGAGCGTTGGCTTCCTGGGCGTAAATTGGAATGGACTGTGCCTGAGCAAACATGAAAGGCTGTGAGTCTACCTGCTCTCTCCCCCTAAAGCAGCACACAGACACCCCATCCAGACCAATCTGTTCAGGCTCCACAGTACGCTGTTGCAGGTGCTGAGATGCTAGGAGGCTCCACTCTCAGGAAGGAGGCTTCAGCTGGGATCCCCAGCACAAGAGAGATGCAGACTGGCTGAATTTTGCCTTGAAATTCCTCGAGGACTTGATGCCACACCGGCCTCTTGTCCCAGCCAGACCTGGCACACTGTAGACCCTCCCAAGGGGTTCCAACCGGGGCACCGAGCCCGGCTGTGTGGACCCCACCTTCGTTGAGCAGCGGGACCCAAGCCTGCTCGGTCTCCAGGGATGGGACAGCACCCCTAGTCTGGGAGGTGGGAGATGATCAAGGAGGCACTGCTTTTCTTTACCATCTTGCTGATGCTCTCTTGTAGCTGATTTGCTGTGTTGCGGTAGCTGTCAGCGTACAGCCCCTGATTCAGGTATTTTGTTATCAGTGGGCTAGCTCTACTGTTTTCTCGAACTTTTTGCCCTAGAAATTCGAGCAGAGTGGTGAGCATAGGTCCTTATGAATCATTTATCTCCGAGACACTTTTCTGTGAATACCAAGCAGGAAGAGAGGAGATAAGTTTTGTGGATTCTCTTGTAGAGATACAGAATCCCTGTATATGTCCAAGGAAGGAAGGAAGAGGGTAATCATTGTGGATTTTTTGTTACAGATACTGATCTCCTATCAATTTACATACTGACCTCCTCATTGGTTCCAGCCCTTCACTTTGGTTTCTTCGTTTTTCGGCACTATCTGTTTGACTTTGCCTTTTCAGACTCTCTTTTTGAATTGTCAGTTTGCTGCCTTGTATGTCTGTTTTTCGTTTACCTGGAGAATTCCTCATGCACCACGTTCTGCCTCTGCATGACTGACTTTCCTTCGTGTATGAGCCCATCCCTGCGGCCACCAGCGTCATAATTCTGTAACTTCAGGGGCGGTTTTACAGGAATGAGAAATAGCCTACCGCATCTAAGTGGCACGTCCTGTTTAAGCTCTGATCTCCTGTTGGAAATGCTGGTTGTGGGTCCTGGCGATTAGAAGCGGCGCTGCGGTGTTCCTTGGGGCTCATGTGCCCCTTGCTCTGTGGTTTTCTCAGGATACAGGCCCTGGTGTGGGAAAGTCAGATTCTAGGCTTAGCCTGTCTTATCAGTTTTATTTCAGTCATTTGAGGCCTCTCCATTATACTGGCTGCTGCTAGTGTGTATTTCCACCGACAGCTTAGCGGCATTCTTTGCTTCTCCAGGCAGCTTTCTCTGGCAGCATTGATTGTTTTTAGAGTTGGAAAGATGGCCATTGTGATGGGTGGGATGTGAATTCCCACTGACTTTTTTTTTTTAACAGTTTTTAATGAAAGCTGTAGACAAGATGGCTTCATTCCTGCTTCTTCTCAGTTGTTTCTTCCTTATATTTGCCCTTTTCCTTTCCTACTTGGCGAGGTTTGGCTTTGCGTCCGAGGATCTTTTTGCAGTCTTCGTCCAGTTTTAGTCTGGTGATAACCGCCTTGCTGGGGTGAGTGCCCGCATGGACAGTCGTGCCAGTGGCCTTCTCCCGCTGCGCTTGTTCAGCGTGGATGACCTATTTCTTCCTGTAAACCTGGGCCACTTTGCCAGTGTGCTGCCCTTTGTAGTGCCCTCGTACAACCTCAACTTCATCATCCTTTCGGATGGGCATGGATGGAACGTTGTACTTCTGTCTTAGCTCTTTAGAAAGAGGAGAAGACATAATTTTCCTGTGAATGTGGGAAGGTGCAATGAAATGTCTTTTTTGGTTTTTGCTTCGGTCAGAAGTCAAAGGGATTGAACTTCATTTTGGCAGCTGGAACTTCAGCGATGGCTACAGAAGGGAAGGGATCTGCAGGCTGCCACTGGCCTTTTGATTGACATTACTGCAGCAGTTAGGGATGCTTAGCATCTTACCTGAGGTGGAAGTTTCAGGTTGTTTTTCCCTTTTTTTTTTTTTTTTTTTTTTTAAAAAAAGGGGGTGAGGACAATTTACTGTTGTCAGTAGATTTCCTGGAAGTCAGCTGTGTTTGAAATTTACTTCTCCAAAGGCAGGGCAACCAGAGATCAAATTGCTAACATCCGTTGGATCATCAAAAAAGCAACAGAGTTCCAGAAAAACATCTACTTCTGCTTTATTGAATGCCATAGCCTTTGAGTGTGTGGATCACAACAAACTGTAGAAAATTCTGAAAGAGATGGGAATCCCAGACCACCTGACCTGCCTCCTGAGAAATCTGTATGCAGGTCAGGAAGCAACCATTAGAACTGGACATGAAACAACAGACTGGTTCCAAATCGGGGAAGGAGTACGTCAAGGCTATCTATGGTCACTCTGCTTATTTAACTTATATGCAGAGTACATCATGAGAAACGCGGGGCTGGAAGAAGTACAAGCTGGAATCAAGGTTGCTGGGAGAAATATCAATAACCTCAGATATGCAGATGACACCACCGTTATGGCAGAAAGTGAAGAAGAACTAAAGAGCCTCTTGATGAAAGTGAAAGAGGAGAGTGAAAAAGTTGGCTTAAAACTCAAACATTCAGAAACCAAAGATCATGGCATCCAGTCTAATCACTTCATGGCAAATAGATGGGGAAACAATGAAAACAGTGATAGACTTTATTTTTTGGGCTCCAGAATCACTGCAGATGGTGACTGCAGCCATGAAATTAAAAGACGCTCGCTCCTTGGAAGAAAAACTATAACCAACCTAGACAACATATTAAAAAGCAGAGACATTACCTTGCTGACAAAGGTCCGTCTAGTCAAGGCTATGGTTTTTCCAGTAGTCATGTATGGATGTGAGAGTTTGACTATAAAGAAAGTTGAGCACTGAAGAACTGATGCTTTTGAACTGTGGTGATGGAGAAGACTCTTGAGAGTCCCTTGGACTGCAAGGAGATCCAACCAGTCCATCCTAAAGGAAATCAGTCCTGAATATTCATTGGAAGGACTAATGTTGCAACTGAAGTTCTAATATCTGGCCACCTGATGAGAAGAGCCAACTCACTAGAAAAGACCCTGATGCTGGGAAAGATTGAAGGCAGGAGGAGAAGGGGACGACAGAGGATGAGATGGTTGGATGGCATCACCAACTCAGTGGACCTGACCTGCTCTGGGAGTTGGTGATGGACAGGAAGGCCTGGCATGCTGCAATCCATGGGGTCGCAAAGAGTCGGACACGACTGAGCAACTGAACTGAGTACCTGCCCCAGGACATTTCCTGAGGGCAGCTGTCTTTAAAACAAACCCCTGATTTTATGAATTTAGGTTCTATGAGCATTCGGTAATTAAGTTCTGGTTACGATAAATGTCCACAAAGCGGGAGCACTTTTTCTCACCTACCATTTTATCCTGAGGCCACACTCAGTCATGTCCAACTCTTTGCGACCTCAAGGACTGCAGCACACCAGGCTTCTTTGTCCTTCACCATCACCATTTAGGTCACAGGACCTAAATGCTCAAAGGACCTACTCTTTCCCCCTGAAGCATCACACAGATGCCCCGTCCAGACCAATCTGTTCAGGCTCCACAGCACACAGCTGCAGGTGCTGAGATGCTAGGAGGCTCCACTCTGAGGAAGGAGGCTTCAGCTGGGATCCCCAGCATAGGAGAGATGCAGGCCGGCTGAATTTTGCTTTGAAATTCCTCGAGGACTTGATGCCACACCGGCCTCTTGTCCCAGCCAGGCCTGGCACACCGTAGACCCTCTCAAGGGGTTCCACCCAGGGCACCGAGCCCTGCTATGTTGACCCCACCTTCGTTGAGCAGTGGGACCCAAGCCTGCCAGGGATGGGACAGCACCCCTAGTCTGGGAGGTGGGAGATGATCAAGGAGGCACTGCTTTCCTTTCCTTTCCTCACGCCCTGCCGATGCTCCTTTGAAGTGCATAGTGGAGTTGCCGTGTTGTGGTGGCTGTCAGCGCACAGCCCCGGGTTGGGGTGTTATGCTACCTGTGGGCCAGCTCTACTGTTTTTTCGGACTTTTGCCATAGAACATCTAGCAGATGGTGTTCCTCAGGTTGCTGTGTATTGTTAATCTCAGAGACACTTTTCTGTGAATACCAAGCTGGAAGAGAGGAGATAAATTTTGTGGATTCTCTCTTAGAGATACAGAATCCCTGTATATGTCCAAGGAAGGAAGGAAGGAAGGGTATAATCACTGTGGATTATTTGTTACAGATACTGAGTTTTCAGTTTACATACAGACCTCCTGATTCATTCCACTCTTTCACTTTGGTTTCTTTTTTTTACCGAAACCATTTGTTTGACTTTGATTTCTTAGAGTCTCTTTCTGCATTATAGATTAGCTGCCTTGTATGTCTGCTTTTCGTTTACCTGGAGAATTCCTCACACATCACGTTCTACCTCTGCGTGACTGACTTCCTTAGTGTATGAGCCCATCCCTGCGGCCACCAGCGTCATAATTCTGTAACTTAAGTGGCGGTTTTACAGGAATGAGAAATAGCCTACCGCATCTAAGTGGCACGTCCTGTTTAAGCTCTGATCTCCTGCTGGAGATGCTGGTTGTGTCCTGGCGACTGGAAATGGCGCTGCACTGTTCCTTGCTGCACGTGCCTTTGCCGTATGGTTTTCTCAGGATACAGGCCCCGGTGTGGGAACATCCGATTCTAGGCTTAGCCCACGGTGACAGTTTTTCTTCAGTCATTTGAGGCCTCTCCATTATACTGGCTGCTCCCAGTCTATATTCGTACCAACTTAGGGGGATTCCTTTCTTCTCTGGGCGGCCTCTCCCGGCAGCGTTTATTGTTTTTAGAGTGGGGAAGATGACCACTGTACCAGGTGGGATGTGATTTCCCGTGGGCCTTTTGACTGACATTCCCGTGGCACTGAGGGATGCTTGCCGTTTTACCCATGGTGGAGGTTCAGATTGTTTTTCCTTTTCTTTTTAAAGTGGTTGAGGACAATTTACCTTTGGCAGTTGGCCTCCTGGAAGTCGGCTGTGTTTGGAATTTACTTCTCCAGTACCTGCCCCAGGACGTTTCCTGAGAGCAGCTGTCATTAACCCAAACCCAGATGTGAATTGGGGTCCTGTTAGCACAGGGATTAAGCTGTAGTTCCTAAAATGTCCACAAGGCGGCAGCACTTTCTGTCCACCCACCTTTGTTTCCTGGGGCCACCACACCGTGAAGGAGAGTTCGCTTCTTGGTTGGTGAATTAATGGATTGTGCCTGAGAAAATACTAAAGCGTTTGAGTTCTAAAGCATCACACAGACACCCCGTCCACACTTATCTTAGGGCTTCACAGTACATTCTTGTGGGTGCTTAGAACCTAGAACCTAGGAGGCTGCGCGCTTAGGAAGAGGGCTTGACGTGAGCAAGGAAAGTGCTGCCGCCTTGTGGCCATCTTCGGGAACTACAGCTTACTCCCATGGAGATCACAGGAGTTTAATTCATAGGATCTGGGTCTGGGTTAATGACAGCTGCCCTCGGGAAATGTCGGGGTGGAGAAGGCAATGGCACCCCACTCCAGTACTCTTGCCTGGAAAATCCCATGGATGGAGGAGCCTGGTAGGCTGCAGTCCATGGGGTCGCTAAGAGTTGGACACGACTGAGTGACTTCACTTTCACTTTTCACTTTCATGCATTGGAGAAGGAAATGGCAACCCACTCCAGTGTTCTTGCCTGGAGAATCCCAGGGATGGGGGAACCTGGTGGGCTTCTGTCTATGGGGTCACACAGAGTCGGACACGACTAAAGTGACTCAGCAGCAGCAGCAGCAGCAGGTATTGGAGAAGTAAATGCCAAACACAGCCGACTTACGTTAGTAGTGTTGTTATTCAGTTGCTCAGTCCTGTCAACTCTTTGTGACCCCATGGACTGCAGCAAGCCAGGCTTCCCTGTCCTTCACCAACTCCCAGAGCTTAAACTCTTGTCCATCAAGTCAGTGATGCCATCCAACCATCTCATCCTCTGTCGTCCCCTTCTCCTCCCACCTTCAATCTTTCCCAGCATCAGGGTCTTTTCTGGTGAGTTGGCTCTTCTCATCAGGTGGCCAGATATTGGAACTTCAGTTGCAACTTTAGTCCTTCCAGTGAATGTTCAGGACTGATTTCCTTCAGAATGGACTGGTTGGATCTCCTTGCAGTCCAGGGGACTCTCAAGAGTCTTCTCCAACACCACAGTTCAAAAGCATCAGTTCTTCCACACTCAGCCTTCTTTATGGTCCAACTCTCACATCCATACATAACTACTGGAAAAACCATAGCTTTGAATAGACAGACCTTTGTTGGCAAAATAATATTTCTGCCGTTTAATATGCTGTCTAGATTTGTCATAGCTTTTCTTCCAAGGAGCAAGCATCTTTTATTTTCATGGCTGCAGTCACCATCTGCAGTGATTTTGGAGCTCAAGAAAACAAAGTCTGTCACCGTTTCCATTGTTTCCCCATCTATTTGCCATGAAGTGATGGGACGGAATGCCTTGATCTTCGTCTTGAATGCTGAGTTTTAAGCCAGCTTTTTCACTCTCCTCTTTCACCTCTTTAGTGAAAGAGGCTCTTTAGTTCGTGCTCAGTTTTTGCCATTAGGGTGATGATATCTGCATCCGAGGTTCTTGATATTTCTCCCGGCAGTCTTGAATCCAGCTTGTGCTTCATTCAGTCCAGCATTTCACATGACTTACTCTGCATATAAGTTAAATAAGCAGGGTGACAATATACAGCCTTGACATACTCCTTTCCCTATTTGGAACCAGTCCATTGTTCCATGTCTGGATGTAACTGTTACTTCTTGACCTGCATATGGATTTCTCAGGAGGCAGGTAAGGTGGTCTGGTATTCCCACCATCTCTTTCAGATTTCTCTACAGTTTGTTGTGATCCACATAGTCCAAGGCTTTGGCATAGTCAATGAAGCAGATGTTTTTCTGGAATTTTCTTCCTTTTTCTGTGATCCAGCAGTTATTGGCAATTTGATCTCTGGTTCCTCTGCCTTTTCTAAATCCAGCTTGAATATCTGAATGTTCTACAGTCACGTACTGTTGAAGCCTGGCTTGGAAAGTTTTGAGCATTACTCTGCTAATATGTGAAATGAGTGCAGTTGTTTGAGAATTCTTTGGCATTGCCCTTCTTTGGGATTGGAATGAAAACTGACTTATTCTAGTCCTCTGGCCACTCCTGAGTTTTCCAAATTTGCTGACATATTGACTGCAACACTTTAACAGCATCATATTTTAGTAATTGAAATAGCTCAGTTGGAATTCCATCACTAGTCACCTCCACTAGTTTTGTTTGGAGTTATGCTTCCTAAGGCTCACTTGACTTTACATTCCAGGATGTCTGTCTCTGGGTGAGTGTCCACACCATTGTGGTTATCTGGGTCATTAATATCTTTTCTGTATAGTTTTTCTGTGTATTCTCGCCATGTCGTCTTAAGCTCTTCTGCTTGTTAGGTCCTTGCCATTCTGTCCTTTATTGTGCCCATCTTTGTATGAAATGTTCCCTTGGTATCTCTAATTGTCTTGAAGAGATCTCTAGTCTTTTCTGTGTTTCTTTTTTCTTTATTTCTTTGTATCATTCACTGAAAAAGACTATCTCTCCTTGCCATTCTCTGAAACTCTGCATTCAGTTGGGTATGTTTCTCTTTCTCCTTTGTGTTTCCTTTCTCTTATCAGCTATTTGTAAGGCCTCCTCAGACGACCACTTTTCTTCTTGGATTTCTTTTTCTTTGGGATGGTTTTGTTCGCCGCCTCCTGTACAGTGAGTGTTACGAACCTCTGTCCATAGTTCTTCAGGCACTCTGTCTACAAGGTCTGATCCCTTGCATCTGTTCGTCACTTCCACTGCGTAATCATAAGGGGTTTGATTTAGGTCATATATGAATGGCCTAATGGTTTTCCCAACTTTCTTCAATTTCAGTCTGAAATTTGTGATAAAAAGTTCATGATTTGAGCCACAGCCTGCTCTCAGTCTTGTTTTTGCTGACTGTATAGAGCTTCTTCATCTTTGGCTACGAAGAATATAATCAGTCTGATTTCAGGAGTGGCCATCTGGTGATGTCCATGTGTAGAGTCATCTTCTGTTTTCTTGGAAGAGGGTGTTTGCTGTGACCAGTGCGTTCTCTTGGCAAAACTCTGTTAGCTTTTGCCCTGCTTCATTCTGTACTCCAAGGCCAAACTTGCTGGTTAATCCAGGTATCTCTCGACTTCCTACTTTTGCATTCCAGTCCCCTATGATGAAAAGGACATTTTTTTTTTTTTTTGCTGTTAGCTCTAGATCTTATAGATCCTCACAGAATGGCTCAACTTCAGCTTCTTCGGCATTCGTGGTTGGGGCATAGACTTGGATTACTGTGGTATTGAATGGTTTGCCTTGGAAACAAACAGAGATCCTTCTGTTGGTCTTGAGACTGCATCCAAGTACTGCATTTTGGACTCTCTTGTTGACTATGAGGGCTATTCCATTTCTTCTAAGGGATTCTTGCCCACATTAGTAGATATAATGGTCATCTGAATAAATTTACCCATTTCCATCCATTTTAGTTCACTGATTCCTAAAATGTCCATGTTCACTCTTGCCATCTCGTTTGACCACTTGCAATTCACCTTGATTCATGGACTTAACATTTCCAGAGTCCTAGGCGGTACTGTTCTTTACAGACTCGGACTTTCCTTTCAGCACCAGATACGTCCACAACTCGGTATCCTTTCTGCATTGGCTCAGCCTCTTCATTCCCTCTAGAGCTATTTATCTAGTCTTCTCCAGTAGCATATTAGACAGCTACTGACCTGAGGGGCTCATCTTTCAGGGTCATATTTTTTTGCCTTTTCATAGTGTAAATGGGGTTCTCAAGGCAGGAATGCTGAAGTGGTTGGCCATTCCCTTCCCCAGTGGACCACGTTTTGTCAGACCTCTCCACCACGGCCCGTCTGTCTGGGTGGCCCTGCGAGGTGTGCGTCATAGTTTCATTAACTACGTGAAGCTGTGATCCATGTGGTCATTTGGTTAGTTTTTGGTGATTGTGCTTTTCATTCTGGGTGCCCTCTGATGTACTTATTGCCACACTGTTCATCGTTTTCTGCTGCTTCGTACTTCCTCTGTTTCTTTCCAGCTTTCTTGCTCTCCCCCTTTGCAGTTTGATGCATGTCTAGTGGGCCTCCCTGGTGGCTCAGCTGGTAGAGAATCTGCCTGCAATGCAGGAGAGTATGCTTCACTTCCTTTTGTCACGCTGTGTATGGACTGTAGGTTTTTACTTTGTGGTCACCATGAAGCTTACATATAACAACTTTTAAGTCTGTTTTAAGTGATAAGAACTTAGGTTTTGGAATATTCTAAATTTCTAACTTCTAACCCCACCCCTGTCATCTCTGTGCCCCTTAACTAAGTATAGTATATGTACTACTTCTGTCTTTTAACCTTCATACTAATGTTATGTCTTAGTCCACCGCCTGTACTATGTATTTGCCTTTACCAGTGATTTGTACCTTCCTATGTTTTCTTAAGGGCTTGCCAGGTGGCTCAGATGATAAAGAATCCACCTATAGTACAAGAGACCCAGGTTTGATCCCTGGGTCACAAAGATCCCATGGAGAAGGGAATGGCAACCCACTCCAGTGTTCTTGTCTGGAGAATTCCATGGGCAGAGAAACCATTAATATGTCTTTTATTTTTTCAGTATAACGAAGTCCTTTTAATATTTTTACAAGGCTGGTTTGGTGGTGAACTCTTTTAGCCTTTACTCGTCTGGAAAACGCTTCATGCTTCCATTATACATGGTAACTTTGCCAGTAGAGTATTCTTGGTGGTTTGTTTCTGTCAGCTGGATTCAGTATATCATGCCAGTCCCTTCTGGCCTGGAACATCTCTTAAGAATCTGGTGATTGTCTTACAGGGATTCCCGTGCAGGTAACAAGTTTTTTGTATTGCTAGGTTAAGATTCTCTCCTTGGCTTTAACTTGTGACATTGTATTTATAATGTGTCTTGCTGTGGGTCTCTTTGGTTTGATCTCATTTAGAGCTCTCTGGACTCCCCATATCTGTATGTCTGTTTTCTGCCCCAGGTTAGGAGTTTTCAGCTATTACTCCTTCAGCTAAGTTTTCTGTTCCTCTCTTTTTCTAGGACTCCTGTAATGTGAATGTTAGTCTGCTTGATGCTGTCCCATAAATCCCTTAAGCAATATATAGTTGTTTTTTTTTTCCTACTTTGATTGGGTAAGTTCATCTGCCCCGGTTTTGAGATCATTGATCCTAAAAGCTCCCCTTTGGGAGATACTGGCACTCTGGAGCAAGGTAGAGGGGTGAAGATGATACCGCTGATCCAAGAAGGGAAGGTGACTCCCTCCAGCTTTAGCAAGGCAAAAGGCGGGAGGGAAGGTGGTGCCCAGCAGCCTCCGTCCTTTGGGATACCAACGAGACCTTGCCCCTCAGGCCAGTGCTTTAAAATTAGCAAATGAACCTCTCACATGAAGAATGGGTGCTTTTCAAGGGGCTGCTTCTGAACTTGACTCCGAGGCAGGTGAGTCTCACACTGCCTCCCCTGTGAGCTCCTCAGGAACCCCAGTAGGTTTTCACAGCCCCATGGGTTTCTTGCCTTTTCATCATGTTCTTGGGGTTCTTGAGGCAAGAAGTCTGGTGTGCTGGAGGTCATGGGGTCACAGAGTCAGACACAGCTTAGTGGCTGAGCAACCGCGGCTCTCGTGGGTGGGAGCCAGGGGGTCTTCAGATCCAGGTGTTTGTGGGGCTCCTCTCTCAGACGCTGGTCTTAAAAGTTGAGGTACCTGAACGGGCAGTACTTTGCTCCTTGGGGAGAAGTTCCCGGTTTGAGTTCCCTGCAGGCTGGGAGCTGCTGTGTCTGGAGTGGGGTTTATGGCCAGAGTGTGTCTCAGCCTTTCCTAGCAGCTTCAGTGTGATTTCCCGCTCGCTGCCTGAGAAGGGGTTTTCCACCCAGCAGATTTAGTCCACTTGAAATTGTTTTGTATATTGTTGTAGAGTGTCCATAGGAGAAGGTGAATTCAGGATCTATGTCGCTGTTTGGAACCAGAACCATGCGTTTTTTCCAATAATGCTGAACAGAATTAATATTTGCTGACTATAGAAATACACCACTGAAACCATGTACTCATACTGTTTTTTAATTATATAGGAGTTTACACAAGGAATAGAAACTTTCGACTCTATAAATCATCAAAAATAGGAAAGCGTGTGGCTTTGGAAGTTGCTGAAGATAACAGATTTTTCCCTGTACAATCGAGGGATATTTCGAAAGAGAATCAGTACTTCCTGGCGTCTTTGGTCAGCAACGTCAGGTGCGCAGGATTGTGTGTTTCAAGGATATTTATTAAGCAATGAATGGCACTGTGAATTCTGAAATGTGAACTGTATGAAGTTTCTATATTTTGAGTAAAAGAAAGTTCTTAAAATTCTAGGTTAACTGTTCTTTTTTGCCTACTAACTAGAAAATAATAGTAAAAGTTATTTTAACTACTTATTTTTCTCTTTATATCCTTTTATATTTGGTATATTTTCCAGGTTTTCTAAAATGATTATTCTATTAAAAAATAAAAACTACTTATTGCATTTGGAAATGTAATTACTGTTAAGATAAAATTTTTTTATATATGCACATACAAATATAATTTACATAGATCCTTCACTTGAAACGTATTTCTTGGGATCATTATTTATGATTGTGTCATCTGTCTTGTCTACTCAACATTATATCATAAATATTTGTCAAATGAATAATTGACCAATAAATTATCAATAATTTCTCTAGAATTTTCTATTATACTGACACACTAATTTATTGTCAAGTCTGTTACTGAACTTTTAAATTCTCATGTTTTGGTCATTTTAAGAAGTGTGAAAGACATCTTCCAATAGAAATATGTGGCCTTCATTTCCCTTCACTCTGGGCTGGCAATTTCTGTTAATTTAAGACTCGTGGTTAAAGATCAGAATAAACTGCCTTGCTAAAGTAACTTGTTCTGATCCTTCTCCTTTTTGCAGCTCTTAGATATAATTTTAAAGAGAAATCCCATAGAAGTAAATTATAATAAAAATACTTAAGACACTGCACAGGGAAAGTTGTGTCCAAGTGTCCATTTGAAAGTGGTAGCTCAGGAGGGTGGGAAGATGCATTGTCTATGTATTTATGGACTGTTTGAGTTTTTGTAACAAATTTTAGAAGTTACATTACCATCTTAGTTTCCTTACCTTTAAAATGGAAATAATATTAACATCTACTTTATGGGGCTGTGACGATTAAGGAAGTTAGGACTGTGTGTGTGCTTACAGCAGCGCCTGGCACACGCTTGGTGCCATGGCACGTAACGTTGCCAGTCAACATTGTCACCTCTGAGATTCTAGTAGTACGGTCCTAAAACTTACATGATTGTCGCTCCCCAACAATCATGTTGGCAGCAGAATAAGGTCACATTCTGTCATGTGTGGGAAAAGCAACACAGTTGGCATCTAAAAACAGCCTGAAGTATAGGCAGTCTCCTGATTCTCAAACCTCATTTCTCTCATAGTTGCAGTATTTTACAGAAGTGCAGAGGGTTACCCTACTGAACAAGGTAACATTTGCTGTCATTGCGTATCTGACTAAGTACCAGGTCTTGTTCTTCCTGAAAGAAAGGCTGAATTCTTCATGGTTGTGAACGTGTTTTTCAGTTAATTTTTAAGCTATTTTCCCTTTGCTTTTGTTCCTTTCTTTTTTTCTTCCTATTATCGAGACTTTTAAAATTAACAAAAATTTCAGTCTTCTGTGGCTTCAGCATTTCTCAGGTCTTCTGACTGACTCTGCAGTTTAAAATACTATAAATGGTCACCAAACTGGTCTTTTTGTAGGGGTTGGATCGGTGGTTTTGTAGGCAAGTGTGGGATAAACACCCGAGAACAGTTAGCTGTTGAACAGAGGATTTGATTATGAGACTGTCTGAAATTGTGTTCCTTCAGTAGTCAGATCCCTCTGATTCTAATATTACTTTCTATCGCACACATTTTCTCCTTCAGATTCTCAGATGCTTTACGAATTCTGACATGTGACACGCCTCAAAGTAACCAGCGAATTCCGTGTTTCAGTCGTGCCAGTACTTCAGGTAAGTTTAAGAAAACAATCTGCTGTGAAAATTAAAGGATGCAAAATCGATTTTTCTTCAAAATCTTATGTATATGTACTGTTCTTTCAGAACAACTGCATTTCTCTCCAAAATGGAAAGTGTAAAAGAAAAGTTTTTTAAAGCTTACTAATTTTCATTTTATAGTGTTTTGGGGGAAAAGTATGAAAATAATGTAGGTTGTTTGTCTAAAATAAGCACATATTAAAATGAAAAATCTTAAAGATCTCTTCACTCCTCTGCCCACAAAGATGGGTCACCACTGTTAATAGTTTCCTGTTTAACCCAGTAGAGCTTTCCTGCATTTCCAGCACATGAACAGCCTCTGCATTCTTTCAGTGGCCATATAGTTTTTCATGAAATCTATATGTTTTTCATTCCTTTACTGAAGAAAACGTCTTTTTTTAAGATAAATTTAAACTCTCCAGCAAATATTTTTATACACACACTTTAGGCTATCATTCTAAGAGTGAGACTGAAAATTTAAATAAACAAAACTGGATTGGTTACATACTGTAAAATACTCTGTAGCCATTTTATACAGCCTATATAGTATGGAAAATGCCCATTTAAGATGTTGAGATAAGGCTCTAACTTTATATGAGGTGCGATCACAAGTTTATTTTAAAAATATGGATAACATTTTCTTATCTGTTTACTGTCTCCTCTGTTTAACAGTTGTTTCTAGACATTGATTTGAAATTTCTCATTTCTGCTTTAATATATTTTCCAAAATTTAATTATGTATACTATTACGTGTACTATTTTTATAAGTGAAAGTGGTCTTTAAGAAAAGTAGATCACTCTGTCTTTAAAGAAGATCTTAAATAGTCTTCCTGAGAGTTTGCAGAAAGAAAATGTGAGACGTTAGAGCTCTGCAGCTACAGGACGCTGGAGAAGGCGCCTGTGGTGAGTGAGGTTATCACTGGTTACCTCGGTGGAGACTGCGCACCACAGGAAACGGGCATCTCAGAAAAAGGGCATTAGAAAGGACTTCTTAAGGATCCAGGCTTGAGTTAGATGCTTTGAGGAGTCTCCAAGGAAGAGTGGGCTTGTTTTTTGAGTTGGGCGCTGTCAGTGACAGTTTTAAAATCTTATCTAGAAAGAAGACTAAAGCCACAGTTGATAAAGAAGGAGCAGCTGCTGAGACAAAATAGGCTGGCGTTTGGTCCTTTTTGTGGTTTGGAAAATGTTGATGTTTTGTCTTTGTTCACACATGATTACAGAGTGGTCTTCATTCTTGTCCTGAATTATCGTGGCCACAGGGTGACCTTATATGACGCTGAAGTTCTGTGAAGCAGTTTATGATTAATGGGAGAATACCAGGGCTGAGCTCTGAGTCCCCAGCCAGCTTGTGGCCACACCGCGGTCTCAGTGACATTATTAATTACAAGGCCAGCTCCCAGGTGTAAGGGGCTGTTTTCATCAGAGTGAAGCAAGCAACTGAGGTGATTCTAAATGCTTTTTATGAACACTAGCTACAATTTGATTTGAAAGGTTTGCATTTTACCTGCTTCCTTATGAGAATACACACTGATTAAAAGACAAACTGCAGAGAAGCAAAAAAACTAAAACACAGTTGTACTGAACAACTTAGATAGAAACTTAACTCATCTTTTAGCTGTTGATTAATAATTAATTTTTCTGTTGCCCTAGAAACCACTGAAGGTTTTCAGTGCTCACCTTACCCTGAAGTCGATCAATTTGTTCTCTCACTGGTGAATAAAAACGGCATTAAAGGAGGTAAAGATAACTTTATTCTTTACTAACTGTTATATGATAGAGTAATAGTACCTTTAGAAACATTATTTGTGGTTCAGGAATTCGGCGGTGGAACTACTTTTTCCCAGAAGAATTGTTGGTATATGACATTTGTAAATACCGCTGGTGTGAAAACATTGGAAGAGCCCACAAGAGTAATAATATCATGTAAGTAAATATTGCTTGTTAATGAGTTCTATGTATTTAACCAGTATTATATTTTAAGTGTTTATAGTTTAAGGTGAAAATGTAAACATGATTTTGTTATAATAGATTTAGTTGTAACTCATACAACTTTTATTTGGCTTGTGCTTTTTAATATTTAATTTTGAATATCTTAATTATTACCTTGCCTCAGCACATATCATCTTTATTTGTACTTTATTTGGTAAAATATCCCCTTAAATAGTGAAATCTTGAGGAAACTACAGCAGAATTGAGTGGGGCTAGAAAGAAATGAGCCACCGTAGACACCTACGGAGTCTAAATCAAATGTGAGCAAATTTGGGCAAGAAGGAAACTACTCTGTTAGGGTTTAAGAATTAGAGTTAAAGGTTATGTTAACATGTTCAAGACAAAGAATAGTCCAGAAGAGAACCAGTATTTATTGAATGCTTGCTGTATATGCAAGGCCTTGTTTTTAGAGTTGTCTTAAATGCCCCTGGCAAAATAAGAGGAAATAAAGGGTGCAGTAAGAACAGAAGTAGAATTTTACATCATGTAAGGAAATAGTCAGAATAGGGATAAAACAGAAACCCAGTCATTATCACTGATGATGTTAGCAGAATTTCTATGTTTTAATATCTAACATCTGGAGGAAATGGCAACCCACTCCAGTATTCTTATCTGGGAAATCCCATGGACAGAGGAGCCTGGTGGGTTACAGTCCATGGGATTGCAAGAGTTAAGACACAACTTAGCAACTAAACCACCACCAGCCAGTATCTACTATCAAAGCTCAGACTTCAATATATAAAGCTTTTACAGCACATGGGCCAGGTCTGAGAAAACGATCATGAAACTTTTGTTAAAAAGCTGGAAAACATCTTAGATATTATGATTCAGTGCTATAATGTATACATAGATTAATTCAGTTTAAAAAAAATTTTCAAAAACTCAGTGCACAAATCTGTAACAGAAAAACATAAAGGCATAGACCACCTGTAGTCCCAGAACTATGGTTGTGATTTTGGTGTATTTTCCTAGTCTTTTTCTCTGTTCATGAACGTTTGCCAGAAAGTCATTTCATATGATTATTTAACTTTGAGATTCTCAGGTTGCTATGTTCTTTCTGAAGAATTACAGGTTGTATTATTATCCAGTGTATTCCTTTTAAGTGTGAAATACATCGTGTGTGTGTGTGTGTGTATATATATATGTGCATATACTTGCCATATCTACCACTTTTAACCTCAGAAGTACCTTGTGGGCCCAGGTACAGATTCTTTAGAGATAACAGCTGTTGTCCTGAATTTTGTGGTAATCTTTCCCACTTTATGATTTTTTCCATATTTGCTTGTATCTCCAAACAACAACATTTTTCATTTTACATTTTTTGATCTTATGGTAAATTGGTTCTTTGACTTGCTTTTTGGTCAACATTATACTCGTGAGGTTTAGCTGTTGCTTGTCTTCATTACTGTATATGTAAGTAGACAGTTCATCTGCTGTCCTGCTGGGGACATTTGGCTTGCTGCTGTAAACAGTGAAGCTACAAATACTGTATCTACCACTTGGTACACATATGCAAAGTTTCTCAAAGTGTATTTCTGAAACTAGAATTGCTGTGTCATAGAATATGCATGTTTTAAATTTTATTAGATAAATTATTTTCCCAAATGGTCATGCTACTCAATATTCCCACCAGCAGTGTTTTCAGACTTTGTCCTGCCCCATATTCTTATCAAAATTTTATTATCGTTATGTTTTTTAAATTTGTTTTGCTAATCTGGTGAGTTTAAATGGTATTGTGGTTTTCATCTGAATTTCCCTGATTATTGATAAATTTGAGGATTGGATTGTCAGACCTCCCTCATCCAAATCGGAGATCTTACCCAGTGGTAAGCTTTACTCGTAGTTTTAAAGGCATAAGGAAGCAGAGTCAGGCCTGGGACACCAGGCGCGGCTCCCCACGTCCTTGATCCACTGGACGCCTTCTCTAACTCCAGCTGCGAGCCGAGGCAGGCACTAGCAGCCCCTGCACAGCAGGGAACCCTGAGGTTAAGGGCCATCTGTCTTATCTTCATGGTTGCATAGCATGTGTGACACGTGCAGGGAACCCTGTCTTATAAACTCACAGACTCTAGGCTTGTTTACCATATACAGCAATCAGAGACCTCCTGCTAAGAGCATTCTTTATAGACAAGGACGCTCAGCTGGGCAAACTGCCACTGGCCCAGTGGTTCCCAGACTGTCTTAGTTCATGGTGCCCTTAGTATCTTAACTTTTTCACATTGCTCCAAGGACAAAAGAAATACCTATACTTATTAATCAGTTTCAAGCAACTTAATATTTGCCCTGATAATTCAGTAGTACTTTGAAAAAAAAATATTCATCAATTGAAACAAAGTATTCTTATTTCATTTTTAAGTTGAGATATAACTGACATTTAACATTATACTAGCTAGCTTCAGGTGTAAAACATTTGATATCTGCACAACTGCAAAGTGATCTCAGCAGTAAGTCTGGTTAACATCCATCACCATGCATAGTCACATTTTTGTTTTCTTGTGATGAGAACCTTTCAGATTTACCAATTTACAAATATGCCATATAGTATTAACTGTAGTTGCTGTGTGTATATTACATCACATTGACTTGACTTATACTTGGAAGTTTGGACCTGTTGACTCTTAAGTACACTTATTAATGGGCTGTGTGTCCTTTTGAACCCTGCATGCATAAACTCAAACTTTGGGCTCAGGCTGGACACTGCCAGCCTCACCGTCACATCTCATTCTACATTTATGCTACCTTTTTTATCACCACCGCCAGTACCAAACACCCAGCTCTACAAAGACAGGACATCACTGAAAGGAATGGAGAAGGGTGACGCCATACTGAGCCTGTGAGTTACAAGCAAGCGGCTGCGAGGTGCCTGACAGATGTCAGGTGTCACCCTATCCCCTGAAAGACAGAAATATCCTGCATCGCCCTTGGGCACTTTGGTGCACAGTTTGGAACCTGTAGCATATGTCTGTTTATTAGGAAGTCTATTATTGGAATGTTTATGGGCCCTTAGACTGAGTTGCCAGCCCATTTTTCTCTCCTTGGTAAATGTCCCAAACACATAGTTAGCCATTTTGTGTTTCTTTTCTGTGCAATGTGGGAAGATCTTAAACTACGTAAAAAAAAATACTAGTGGTTATAGGATTGTTTGGGTTTTCCGTAACTGCTTGGCTTGGTATATTTTTATCTAGTACTGTGTCTATTCTATGAAAATTTTCAGCGTTACTAGAAAAAGTTTGTAATATATATTTTTAATATATTTTATATTTGTAGTTATATCTCAATTCTAATACCACTTATGTCTTTATACCTTTCTTGATTAATCTTGAGTTTCATTAGTCATTTTGTCCTCATTGACTTTTAGAAATTTTTGTTCTTTATTATTTTGCTTTTTAAGATTTGTTGTTCATTTTCTAAATTATTTGTGTTACTGCTAAAGATTCTAAATTTATTTCTACAGATCACTTTAGCTCAGTTTCACATTTTATTATTTATTTTTGGCACCACTGTGAGGCTTGTGGGATCATTGTTCCCCGACCAGGGATTGAACTTGGGCTCCTGGCAGTGAAAGTATGGAATCCTAACCACTGTACCGCCAGGGAATTCCCCTCACATATTTCAATGTGTAATTTCAATTCATTCAGTTCTAAGCATATTCTAATTTCCATCATGAATTTTCCTTGAGTCACTTGGTTATTAAGAAAAATGTTTTAAATTTTTAAGTTTTGAGTTTCAGTTCTTTTTATTGCTTATTTCTAAATAATCTGATTTGTGGTCAGAGAATGTGTGAGTACTTACAAATTTAATGATTCATACTGTACCTAGCATAGTCAGTTTTTTAAATTGTTTTAAATTCTCATTCAAATTTTTGATATCCTGAGTTTTGGGGAGGTTGTTTGGTGTCAATTATCAAAAGAATGTTTTATTTTTTAAATCTTAAATTATGGTTAAATATTTGTTTACCCCTGAAGTTCTGTAAGCTTTGCTCACATATTTTGAAGATCTCTTAATCGGTGGGAACAAGTTGAGAATTTCTTCTTCTTGGGAGAAACTTTGGTCAGTATGTAATTTTTGCCCCACAGTTCATATTTTTGGCAAACATCATGTGCCAGATATGTTTGCATCCTTTTACTTTCTATCTTTTCTCCATCTTTAAGTCTTAGGCATCTCTCTTGTAAATGGCATGTAACTGAATTTTGCTTTTATCCTGTCTGGAAAGTACTAATTTTTACTTTTTGTTTAAAATGTAAAGGATTTTGGTTGACCTGAAAAATGAAGTTTGGTATCAAAAATGTCATGACCCTGTCTGCAAAGCAGAAAACTTCAAATCTGACTGTGAGTTACTAATTTTTACATTTACCAAAAGGAGAAATTAGATATTATATCAAACAGTCCTACTGTCTTTCTGATTCAGGCTTTCCACTACCTGCGGAAGTGTGTCTTCTGTTTCTTCTCAAAGAGGTAAGTGCAGTTTGTAGTTTCCTTCTGGTTTCTAACTAGTTCTTGGTACAGTGGTTCAAGGAGCTGATGGTATCCAGGCATTGTCTAAACACGGTTTGGTCCTTTGTTCCCACTTGGGAACATGCTGCAGGGATTGTGCCACCTCAGTACACATCTGCTATCAGCCTCATTTTTTCCCACTGCTGCATAAGAAATTGTGTAGCTAGCTATTAACCAGTTTCAGACGTTTTAGTTTCTCATTTTTTGCTTTACAAAGTATATAAAAATATATTTTCTTTATATCTAGAAAGAATTTCTTGGAATAGTTCTAGGATTTCTAGAATTGTGTCAAAGGATACATATATATACACTTTAAACTTTGGTAGATATTACCAGATTGCCAAACCAATATTTTCCTTTGAAAAAAACTTTTATCTTACCCAAGTAATTCACATTCATTGTAGAAAAACATTACAAAATACATAAAACACAAAAGGAAAAATCATTCTCACTCATAATTTTACCCCTCAGATAAATGTTTTGGTGAGTATATACTGTATTATGGACTTCCCTGGTGGCTGAGACGGTAAAGCGTCTGTCTACAATGCCGGGAGGGATTTTTCCTACTTAGAGTGTCATATTTTCTGTGAAAGTGAAGTCCGCTCAGTCGTGTCTGACTCTTCGCGGCCTCACAGACTGTAGCCCACCAGGCTCCTCTGTCCATGGGATTTTCCAGGCAAGAGTACTGGAGTAGGTTGCCATTTCCTTCTTCAGAGGATCTTCCCAACTCAGGATCGAACCCGGGTCTCCCACATTGTAGGCAGACGCTTTACCATCTGAGCCACCAGGGAAGCCTGTATTACCAAACTGTTCTCCATGAAAATGATAGGAAATTAGGTTACTCTCCACTTGCCATTTCTTATTTTTACCTTTTAATCTGTACCAAGCTGGTAGACATAAAGTGGTATTTCAGGTGTTTTAATTTACAGTTTAATATTCAGATTTCTATGTTTCTATTATGGATTGCCTGTAACTGCCCTCTGTTTAATATGAGGTCTAATATTTTACAAGATCTTTGTATTAAGTACTCTTCTATACTTTTCCCCCCACATCTATCAGCCTTTTGTTTATAGTGTTATGGTTAAAATCAAAGTTACCTGCTATAGCTGCATGAGTGCTTAAGTTTATAATCTAGGTAACTGTCTGGTACATATTCAACGCTAAAAACGTCTCTCCCGAAAAAATTTATACTGAAATGGTAGAAACCTCCTTGATCTGTAGGAGCTGGATGGATATAAAATACCTGATTGCCAGTCTCTGTTTTCAAAGAACCAAACTTTGTCTCTGAGAATATTTCATCCTTGTTTATTTGAAGTGTTATTTTGATAAATGGCTGTGGTTTTAGAGATTTCTAAACGTTTTTTTTTTTCCTGCTAATCCAGTAATACCTTGAAAACACCAAATTGTAAGTACCTTTGGTGTACAGTATTACCACTGCTTGGATTTAACTTATTTTAGCTTTTAAACAGTACAATAAACCTATCAGTTTTTAACAGTTAACGCTTTTAGTATTTTAAGCTAAACTCCAGTGTTACTGATATTTGCCTGTTTTTCTATTGCAATGAAAGAGTTTTAACCTGCAGAAATGCTGAAGAACAAGGAACCTCCTGTGCGCCTTTTGTCTAGATTCGTTCTTAAACACTGGGCCACACTTGCTTCCTCCTGCTGCTGGACACGTGACACATTATTTTTGATGAATCTTGTCCTCGGCATTTCAGACTGAGTGACTTAACAAATTTCTCACAGTTCTGGAGGCTGGACAGTCCCAGATCAAGGTGCTGTGGACTCATGTCAGCTCCCTGGGCCACTGTGTTGTCCCTGGTAGAAGGGGCCACAGAGCGCGAGTGCCATCCCCTCTGATCTCAGCACCTGCCTCCTGCAGACCCCACCTAATACCAGCATCCTGGGCGTTAGGATCAAGCCAATGAATCTGGGGAAGGGGGTGGCAAATGTTCAGTCCATAACAGGTCTCTTTAGAGTAAGAGCAGACATCAAAACCCTTCATCTCTTAATACTCAAGCATGGAGCTGGAGAATAAGAACATTCTTATACATCTGTAGTGAAATTATTCAGGAAATTCCATGTTAATACAATACTGTTTAATACTCAAAATCCAGTCATGCTTTGACAGTTATCTCAAAACTTTTTCAACCCATGGTAACTTTAAAAGTATCAAGAAATTAGAGAAGTCGGTCTGCTGCGCTGGCAGACACCAGCTTGCCTTCCGCGAGGCTACGGACTGTCCACTTTAAAGAGCGCCAGTCTGCCTTTGTGGGGCCCCTCTGCGTACACTGGAAAGAACGGGCCGCAGGAGCAGCAGGCATTTCCAGTGTGGAGTGTTGTCAGTGTCCCACAAAGGCAGCAACGATGAGCCCATGACAGCTGCACTGGAGACAGTACCGTCTAGTATCTGTTGAACTGAATACCTTATTTCAGTATAGATCAACTGTATGGTGTAATTATTACACATTCTGTTTGAATAATCGGTATTTTCTCCCTACTCTGCTCTCCCTCCTCTTTGGAACTACAGGAAGAGGAGTTTACAACAGATTCGACAGCAAACACTGAAACCAAGAGTCCTCATGAACCATCATCTTCTGTGTCGTCAAAAGGGGCGTTTTCCGATGCCGACTGGGATAATGGCATTGATGATACCTACATTTTGGAGGCCACAGAAGATGCTGAATTAGCAGAAGCTGCAGAGAACAGTCTTCTCGCTTATAATGGGATGGATGAAATTCCTGATGAACTACTAATAGAAGTATTGCAAGAGTAGCTAATTATGGACACTGACATAACTAGGCTGTAATCTACATGAAGGCAAATTCAGTACCATTATAGTAACTTATTAAATAAGCCTGTTATATCAGTTGTTTTATTTATCACTTTACTTCCAAATCTTATGTACTGAAATGTACTGAAATAAACCAGTTTTATTGAAAATTAGCTCCAGTGTGCTTATTAAAATTCAGTAGAATTCTCCTTATATGATTAACTATGTTCACATCAGCTTAATTTTGGATATTTATTTTTAGGGTAAAGCATCTGTATGTTTAAGGGCTGATAATGTGTCAACGTTGTAAAACATTTTAAAACTTAGTACTTGGTGTTAACTACGAAAGTTAATTATGGCCTCTAAAATTACTATACCTAGCCATTTAATTTTAATGACAAAGCAATATTAAATTCTGGTGACAAGCTCAAAGTCATACATACAGTCTGAACAGTAAGACAGTTTCCTGCTTTTAGACCTGAGAATGTTATAACAATAAAAAATATTCAATTCAAATTAATAGTAATAAAGTTCAGGTTTTCTTCCCATTCTTCTTTGTGCTAAAATGTATACCGCCTGTTACCTTCTAAAACTGTATCATGAGACTAATCCTAAATGTGCACACCTTAGTAGACTGCTCTCATTTCTGGTCAAGGAGATTCTCTAATTGATAGTTGATATTTTGCAGATGATTTTCGGCTCTTACAAGGGGTCTTGCTTTGAACAGCAAAGCTGGAAGGCTGGATGAATCATACTGTTGAAGAAAAATATTTAGATGAATAAAAAAACTTACATAACCCTTTAAAAATCCTATCCATTTTATGTAGTTCAATGTTATGACTAAATCCCAGTGATAACAGTGTTTTCCATGAAACACTGTTCACTCACTTTTATGAAATTGGTTTTAATCCATCACCTCAGAACAACCGATAAACAGGCTGCAAGGGAACTGTTCTGCAAAGCTTGAGCTACTCATCCAGAAGACCAGCTGGCTCAAAGAACAATGGCATCTGAATTATTTAAACCGAAATCTCCCTGGACAGGTCAAGACGTGGTCTGGGCAAGTTAGCTAGAGCTCTGTGGGGTCAGCAGGTTCA
The DNA here is from genome assembly GCF_016772045.2 of Ovis aries. Lineage (NCBI taxonomy): Eukaryota > Metazoa > Chordata > Mammalia > Artiodactyla > Bovidae > Ovis > Ovis aries. The sequence continues at coordinate 14,308,653 of NC_056079.1, forward strand.
CTGTAAGAACTGACGTAATGAGAACACCAGGCCCATAAAACTCATCTAGAAAAATTATGTTTTGAGAAAATGAACGATGTGGTTCTCAGTTGCCAATCCAAATGTCCTTAATGATTAAAGACAAAATTAAATACAAACCCAGCATAAAAACAGGAAACAAAACTCAACTCATGAGTTTGAAATTAACGCCAAATATCATGGTACAATTTGTATCTAAGGGCGAGTGACTGAAATCCTGACAGCTGTATCATCCTTACAATGTTTTGTTCCTTGTTTTCAAGGTGCTTTTCTTAGAAATGAAATTAAGCACAAAGCTATCAGAGTGACTACAACCCAAATAATTTTGTCTATATCACCTACCAATAGGAAATTCAGTTTAACAAATATTTGAGAGCCTAATGTGTTCAACCTATTGTACCGGGGGGCACCTGCTCTCAGGGGAGGGAGAACTAACATTAGGTACTGGATTCTTAGTTTAAGAAAAGAGGTAAGGCATATACCCTAGTATCTACACTCTGAAAGCATAACACAGACACACTACTATATATGAAACAGATAAACAACAAGGACAGGGCCACCTATATTCAGTGTCTTATAAGATCACAGAAAAGAATCTATGCCAACCACCCTTTTCCCTCCTGCATGCCCTCTTAAAACATTTTTCAACTTCTAAAATCATACCTACCATTTATATGGGATAATGGCTACTTTTTCAGATACAAAAGATAGTAAAAATACAGGCTGAACAAAGAACAAGAGGTCGGTCTTTAAAACTTGTATAGGTTTTAGTGGTCTTAGTGTTAGGTTGACGACAGTTGAGTTTTGTCCAGAAGATACACTTCCCTTCAAGAAATTCAGTTCTCTGAAGCTTAAATACCTTAGTAAAATCAGTGTTTCTGGATTTTCCTTTACTTCTCTGGCCTTAATTATCTAAAGAAGTGGTGTGAACAAATTTTCACCAGTTTATAGGGATGCTTTTTGGGTAAACCTGGCATCTCCATTGCTCTCCCCTCCAAGCTCTGGCTCTCTAACAGGCTGCCCTGTGTCTTCTGAAGCAGAGTGAAAATTAAAAACTGAACTTACTGTTTCCTTTACATGTGGTTCTTCCTCTTGAACTTTTGAGTAATCTTGATGAAGCTGTTTGAGATTAGACAGGAAATATGCTGCCTTCCTAAGGGAAGCTTTTCTCTCCTGAAGTTCCTCATACTTTATTTGTAGTTGTTTCAGCTCTGGTTCTACCCTAAAACAGAAAGGTATTTTTTCCCAAAAAGAAATGACAAAGTGGAACTTCAGCCTAAGGTGTATGAGGTGGAGTGTGTAAGGATTCTGAGTGAAGCAAACAAACAGGGGAGGGGAACTAGGTGGTTTAAGATATCATTAGCTTTGAAATTATCAATGTGAATGATTCTGAAATCAATTTAAATATAGCAAAAACTCTGAAATATGATGCCTAAAAAGTACTTAGCAGTGAAGTCCACAGAAAAATATGCCTTATGTACCTTAAAGTTCATTAAGTCATTTTTAGAGTCTTAGGAACTACTGAATTAAAGCATATACTTGGGTATCAAGATTTCAGCGCCCCAGACGGATGTAGACCAACATTGTAGTTTAGCAGTAAAAGCATGGACAAAAAGCCTTTCCTCTGCCCCTCTGTCTTACTGAAATTTTGCCCAAATCTAATAAAGGCAGTGGAGAAACTATCTCAGTGCCTGGATGCGATGTGCAACCTTGGGCAACGTGCTTTCTGTCTCAGTGGCTCATGAGTCTCTAAACATATAAAGTAAAAAGGATAACTTGGATTTTGTGGACCAATTTATAAAAGAATGGGGAACGGCTACCATCTTTCATTCTCACAAAGATATATTTAAAACCTGCTCTAATATCATTTTATAGAAGTCCCCGTAACAGTTCTGTGTGTTGAACCACTGCCACATTCTGGGAAAGCCCCTGAGCCAGCAGGGTCGTGGGCAGGAGCGCTGGGTCAGGAGCCAGCAGGGTCGTGGGCAGGAGCACTGGGTCAGGAGGCAGCCGGGTTGTGGGCAGGAGCGCTGGGTTGGGAGCCAGTGGGCAGACACTGGGTCCCGGCTCCCCTATTCCCGGGTGGGGGGCTGTTGGAACGTTACTGCCCTGTGCCTTGGGTTTTCCACATGTAAAACGATACACATTTTGTTTCTATGCCTTTTCAAAATACTATACCTCTCAACTTCTACAATTCTGTCTAGAAAAAGGATCGAAAGCTCTGTGAGACAAATCCAAGTCTTACTTAGTTGTCTCGTGGCCAAACCACGTGCCTCCCAGGGTTATGGTGATGATTAATGAGTTGGTATCATAAAGCACTTAGGACGGCTCCCAGCGACACACAGCTAACACCCGAAAAAACATCCCGTCATGATTACTTTTCTGACTTTGGCCTGGGCCCATGAAGGCTGCAGAGCTGGCCAGCAGCACCTGTCCAGAGGCTGGATCTGGAAACCAAAGGCCTAGGCAACCTGTTTCTCCCTCTTCTAGACTTCTGGGGCAGGTCTCATCTTTCAAACTTAGTACTCACTCAGGTTGTCTTCTAAGCCCACTTTCTACACTATTTTAAGGCTCCTGAAGGGCAGAGAGCATACCTGACACTGCTTATTCTGCTGCTGCTTTGCTGCCAGCCCTCCGGCTCACCCGGCCATCCTGTCTGTAAGGAAGACCACCAGAAACACAGCGGACGGCTTGCGCTCCAGTCTTCCTGAGAACACGTGGAGACAGACCTGGAAATTCTTCTGGCCTGACACCTGGACCCAGGTGTGTCATACCAAGCGATACGTCTCAACGACACTCATGAAAACTGGTGATGCCTCATACGACACTGTATGCTATGCCAGTCACTGTGTGGCACTTTCTGTGCATTGACTCACTTGGGTCTCACAGCACCCTGTGAGGTACAGTCACTGTTATGCTCATTGCAAATGAGGGAACTGAGGCACTGAGAGGATAAGCAGCCTGCCCAAGGCTGCCCAGCCGAGAAGTGGTAGGGCCTGCACTTAAACCTCGCGTCTATGCATTAAGTGTCCAATCAGAATGCCTCTCAGGTAGGAACTGAGGGATCTAGCGGTGGATACATCAGGGCTGATTTGCTAAAAGCTTCTCAGCTCAGCAGTATAACCTCCCTTGACTGAGCTTCCAAGCTCAGAGAAGACCTGGTGTTTAAATGTAACATGGCAGCAAGTTTTACAGCAAAGCCTCACATGAAACACCGCGATTAAATCCTTGTTGTAAGTTCTCAAAGAGGATTTCGATATTACTTACTGAAGCAATTCATCCTGGACTTCAATCAAATGCCGCCTTTTCTTTTCAATATCGGAGATCATCTAGTAAACAAAAATTTGTTACGTTGGTTTTGTAAATATTTGAGCACCGCCTTGTACACTGTGCCAGGTACTGGAAGCACAGTGGGAAACGGTGCAAACCCTGTTCTTAGCAACTCTGGTCACACAGGGAAGACAGACATGACATACAAATGGTGTAACTACAGCTTGTGACGTGTGCTACGAAGGGAAAGAACAGGGAACTGGAGAAGTCCAGGGGGATCCTCTTGCGGACAGCCCTGAAGAGGAGAGCCGTATTTCACCACCCTGTGAGCTATCAAGTAAGGCATTCTGATGCCCTCTAGGTACACTAGGAAAATACTGAAGCACGGGAGTGCCATGACACAATTCGTATTTTACAGAGAACATTTCAGCAGAATTCACTGCATCATCTCAACTAGCACTTTCAGCGACGACCTCATATTCCACTGCTGGACATTCAGGCTAGTCCTGCTTGCTTATAAGAGATGCAGGAATGACCAAGAGATTAAAACTGAAAAACAACAAAGGCTGTTGTTTTTCACCCAAGGAAAACTATCCATTTCAAGCCCATTTCTGTTATAAATGTAGAGGGGGCTGTGCTTCCACACATGGGTTCATGCAACTTTACAGCTAGAACAAGGGATGTGTTTTGGTCCAACTGTAAACAGGGGGGCTGGAAGGGCCTCGTGTTTCCTTGCAGACCAAGCGGCAGCAGGACATCGAGGCGGCAGCACCATGACAAGAAAGGAGATCTCCTGACCCTGACCCAGTATTCTTCCTAGCCCGCCCTTTCTGAGACACGACACAGTTCTTTAGTCTGAAAGACGTCTGACATACACAGTAGTGATAAACATATCACATAGTACTCAACCATATAAGTGGTCATTTGGGGCTTGAGAGCTGTTTTCAGGCCAACTGGGACCCCAATTCCTTAGCCTGAGTCTCAACATTACTGACTTGATCAGTACTCACCTGAACAGTCACCAGATCGACCAAACAAAAGCCTGACTAAAAAGATAAAAGGCCTTACACAAACTGTAGGTCCCAAAACCCAGAGTCGGGTCTTTCCTTGCCATGAATGTGCACATTCTGCAGGACTGTGTCTTTAATCACGTACGTGACTTACCTTAGCATTCTTCCTTTTCAGAGTCTTCAACATCTGGACTTCCTGAAGCTACACAAAACAGAAAACAAATATTTGCATGCATTTTCCAAAGTCAAGTGTTCATCAGTTTACAACATATCATATCCAGTTTCTAAGGGGCTCTTCACCACACTGGCAGCAAATGCAAGCTATTCCACGACAACAGTGAGCTGCTCAGGGTTAGTTAAAAAAATAAAAATAAAAAAACTAGACCAATCAATTTATGTCACTGAACTTACCATTTTGATGAGTTCTTCTTTCAAATTAGAATGAAATTTGTTGATGGCTGCCTTACAAACGCGAGAGTCTATTTTTTGTCTGTAGCAGAATTAAGAAAAAGTCAAACTTAGGTATTCTCTGAAGGATTTGGAAAGGTGTGTTTCATTTGTTTAGCATTCCCAGGTACACACACAGTTTGGTATGTGCCATTCTGAATATCTAAGATGGCATGGTCAGCTTGCACCCCCTTCTCAGATTTAAAAAGTACTGGAAGCATCTCAAGAAAAGAAAAAGAACTGGAACTCTTCCTCCTAAGTCCTCACACGTGTGGCCAGCTTTTCCCGACACGGGCCACAGGAGACACTAAACCATGTGGAAAGTGATGGTCCCAGACAAGCCCAGGCTTCCCTGCCACCTGATCCAGTGGCCAGCAGACTTCAGCCCTTTCCTCCCTCCCTGCCACAACTGGGGACGGGACTGGGCCACACATTTGGACTAACTGATGCATAAGCAGCCAGAAGCCAGCTCTTCAGTTCTGCAAAAGCTGACCCAAACAAAGAAACTGGTTTGGGTCCCTGTCATCAGGGACAGAAGAGCCCAGTCTCCCTTCCTTGCAGCTGGGCACAGACCCATGGTGACCCACACCCTGCCAGGGTGGAGCTAACCCCTGCTCGGCCTCGTCACAGAACAACACTAGTATTTAAAGCCTGAATTGAAAATAAACCTCTTGTGTGAATGAGAAGTTGTCATATAGCCATTTTTTTCTTGGGGCAAATACATGAGGGAAAGTCACCCAAGAGAAGGGGACTAGGCCCATGGCCTAATTCTTCAAACGCTAAGCAGGAGAGATGGCCTGCACTTCTGAATACAATTTTTTTAAAAACCTACAAAAAAAAAAAAGATGTTAAAAAGTATTTCTAGTGACATCAGAAGACGATGGAATAAGAAACCGCAGACCTCATTCCTCCACAGGGAAACCAACAACCACATGTAACCCCAAAAGCCTTATGAGGAGGACTCCAGGAACCATTAAGAAGCTGCAGTTAACTGGTTCTGGCAAGTTCAAAGTCTAGATCCTGAGGTGAAACAGATAACAGAAGCCATTTCATATCAACTCTGATCACCCTTTTCCCAAAATTAAACAGTGTCCAGGTATTATAAACATGATGTGCTTTGGGGTGGGGGCAGGGAGAGAAGACCAAGACATCACAGCTTGCTAAAGTTCTAATCTTACTGGTGGGGAGTCATAAATTTAAAAAAGGATAAATACATTATTCTAAAGATATGGGTAATTAAGTGTAATGGACTAAAGTGAAATTCAAAGATGGACACTGGACTTAAAAAGGATTTTGTAATTAACAGCTTAATGTGAGACAAAAGTAGGAAGTAAAAGTTAAAAGAACGTAAAATCTGGCAAATACTAAAGAAATCTAGTGACATATGAGATAAAAGATTTTAAAACCAAAAAAAAAAGCATTTTTAGGAATGAAAAGAGTCACTTCATAAGGATAAAATGTTCAATCTAAAAGAGCAATTTTAAACATAATATCCTAGTAAAATAAGCTCTATAGAGATAGCATAAATTGATAGAAATACCAGGAAAAACTGAGTAATACTGATTCTACACAGATCCAATAATTAAGAGCTTCCCCACAGATTATGTGCTAGGCCATAAAGGAAGCCTCAGTATTTTAAAAATAGGTATTACCAGTCCATGAAACTGGACTATAACTATTTAAGACAGACGATTAATAAATACACATTAAAAAGTCACATACATGGACATACAAAAACATACTACTAAATCAGAGGCTTACAGAAAAAAGTATAATAGAAATTTAAAAGTACGTAAAAATGATAATTAAAGTTCTACATATCAAGCTATGCTATTTCAAGGGAAATTTATTAGGGACATAAATGGCAACATAAGACTCACTCATACTCTAGAAGAAAGTTCTCGAATGCAGACAAAAACACATCTAATTCCGTGATGTCACTGGCTTTCTTTTCTTTTAAACACCAAATAGGTGCACAGTCGGAAGTATCTAGAACATCAGGATAGGTTAATTTAATATACTGATTATCAGCAATTTAGCTCTAGGTCCAGGGATCTGAAAGCCTACAACAAAAGCATTCCACCAAATTGCTAAAAATAGTACAGAGGTTTTGAAGAAACACAGGGGAGCAGACAGGCCCTGTCGGTAGGGCGTCCTCTAGTGGCCGCCTCCTTGGTTGGCCCACTTCTGAAGCAGCAAAAGCACAGCTGTCCCTTAGTTACCCTGCTGTGCCGGCTGCTACTGAATGCTACTGGTGATGCAGATCTCTGTTAACTGCGTTTTGTTAGTTTTCATCTACCCGACGGATCACTTCTAGGACACATGAAGGTTACTGCGTGTATTGATTCAGACAGCTGATATAAGAGATTAACTATGTACATTTGTGAATGAAATATTACATATTCATTAAAATAGTATGTAGAATACCGAATGACAAGGATATGAGCCCACTTATGGCGAGGAAAAGCTCAGTAAAAGGACTGAAGAGTATAGACCAAAAAATATGGCAGTTACTTTGGGGTGATGGAACTGCAGGTGATGTTATCATCTTTTCTATACCTTTGAAACTTTCTAAAATAAACATTTTTATAATAAAAACATAAAACTTATCTTTTGAAAACCTGAAGAGAGAAAATGCTTTATCTTCCTCCCATTTTTCAATAAACTTTGTGCCCATAAAAAAGACGCAGAATAATATGCATGAATCTCAGAGTTACGCTGAATGAAAAAAGGCTTCTAAAAGTACATAGTTTGATGTCTGAAGAGTGTATAACATGATGAAAAGTTAAAATAGATTAATGAATAGGTGCTAGAGCAAGTAGAAATAAATTCTGATGGTAAAATCTAGTTAGTAGGTATATGAATATATATTGTTCAATTCTTTATCCTTTGTTGTATATTGAAAATTTTCATGATAGATTGCTAGAAAACTCAGCTACTCCAAAGTCACATATTTTTTAACTTTTTAAAGTGGAAATTTTATATACTTAAATGTACTACTTTATCAAATTAAAAAATATATTTTTAAAAGAGAACTTTCTAAGTGATTGACTACATATAAAACACTGTTCTATTACCTGAGTCTGTGGCGTAACTTCTTGGTTTCTTCCTTTTGCCAGGAAACATCTTATTTTTCTGAGTTTTCTAAAAAAAAAAAAAAAACCATCCACAGCAAAGATTTTCATGTAAGAGAAGGTTCTCTTAAAACAAGAATTAAGACAGCATTATCAGACACTGTCAATACTTTAGCTACAATTCGATCCCTATGTTGGGACAATACCCTGGAGAAGGAAACAGCAACCCACTCTTGCCTGGAAAATCCCTTGAACAGAGGAGCCTGGTGGGCTACAGAGTCGGACACAACTGAGTGACTAACTTTCACTTTCTCATTTTGTTCTAAGTTAATATATTAATCATATAAATTATCTAACAATATAAGGAAACACTGAACAAATTAAACTACCTCAAAATAAAAAGTAATTGAAACTTTCAGTTGCCTTATAACAATGGGTGCCTTGGAGGAAATTGAGCTTTTATTATTTAAGATAATAATATGTGGAATCAGCTCAATTTCTGCTCCAAGCTATGATGAAGTGACAGCTTCTGAACTAGCTCTCTTGCCATGCACAACCATAAAGCAGGGAAGGGGATGGCATCGGACAACAGGCAGAACAAGCCTGAGATGCTCAGAACGCAAACCTATGGCTGCTCTGGCCCCCCAGGCCCAGGACAGCTTCCTTCAGACGGCAGCACAGCAGCTGTATCCCCACAGAGAACAGCGTCCTGCCCCGCTGAGGAGGCAGAAAGCAGGGCACAGTGGCCGAAGCCCCTGCAACAGGCTGTCAGAAGAGGACACGAGGGGTCTGGGTGGGGTCCCTGATGCCTACTCCACGCTTGCAGGGAGCCTACACAGGGGCGCTGGACGTGCTGTCGTGGGATCAAAGAAGTACAGGTGATAAAGGACAAGGAATACTGGCGGAAATTAGATGGAGAAAACGCAGAGGTCTCACTAACTAGTTAAGAGCTGTTGATCCAGCTGAGCGGGGGTGGGGGTGGGAGGAGACCCCAGCTCAGGGATAAGAATGTGCCCGAGATCGTGCCATCTCCAATTGTCCCCAGGGCGGGGAGGCAGACAGCCTTAGAGATTACAGTACAACAGTTTATGACCCTCCGAAGTACCTGGTACATAAATAGATACACAGCATATTTATGATGTTAAAATTCAGCTGAGGGAATGGTTAGGAGGAAAAATGTCTAAAAAGGCTTCTTAGGGAAGACAACAATGAAAAAGGTTTAAGAAACACTGCTTGAGAGTTAGGGCTGCCCTAGACCCATCCTAACTAAGCCTAAAGCCAATCTCTGACCAGACTCAGCAGAGCCTGGGGTGTGGTAAGCACGACCCCCACTGACCTGTACGCTCCCTGCTCCTGAGCGTGAGTGGCTCCTGTGACTCTGGTGGGACGGTCACTCCCCTGATGAGTCACTTCACGCAGGAGGCCACTGCTGCAGACTGAGAGGCCCTGGCTGGCTCTGAAGACATCACCAGCTGCCCCGTCGGAAGAGGGCCCTGTGGGGAGGGCCTCGGGGCAGCCTCTGCTTGCTGAGTGTGACCCCCGGCTTCCACCAGAGAGGAAACAAGACCGCAAAGATTCAGACTCTACCCACAGCTTGTGTGATCTCAGAGGAGGACCCCGAGTCTCAGGTGAGAGTTCGGTCCTGGCTGGCACCTCGACTCCAGCCTGTGAGACCCTGACCCTCACCAGCTAAGGCGAGCCTGGACTTCTGACCTACAGAAACTGTGGGAGGTGTAAATGTATGTCATTTGAAGTCACAAAGTTTGTGGTATTCTGTTTTACAGTGACTGACACTATTAATATAGAGGTTGAGTTCCACTGACTTAGAGAGGCTTGGGAGACCAACTGAGGCTTTCCACAGACTGACCCCAACAAGGGATAAATCACACCCACAGAAGTTCAAGCTGATCAGCCAATAATCAAGCTACCTATCAGAATGAAAGTTAACATTCAGTCAACACAACTCAAAATCTCTACCACCTGTCAACAACAATGTATAACACACAATTTAAAACTACTAGATTAAAAATGTTACACAAAAAATGTGACCTGTAGTCAAGACAGAAAAGAGGTACTCAAAGAAGCTGACCCACCATAGTCCAGGTACAGTCACCCCTTAATGTCCAAGGAAGGTGGGTTCAGGATCCCCCAGATCCACTGATGTTCAAGCACCCTGTATAACATGGTAGCACCTGCACACAACCTACTTCTTCCCATCAGGTTTAAATCATCTCTAGATTACCTACGACACCTAATACAAGCACTATGCAAATACTATGAATACTATGAAATACATACAAATACTATGAAAATAGTTGCTGGTGTGTGGCAAATTCAACTTTTGCTTTTGGGGAACTTTATGTAATTTTTGTCCCTGAATATTTCCTATCAAGTAGTTGGTTGAGTCTATGAATGTGCAACCTGCAGACACAGAGGGCTGACTGTACCTGACTTAGAAAGTAGAGACTTCAAAGCCGCTCTCATAAATATTAGTATGTCCCAAGAAGGAAACAATGGACTTAATGATTAAGCAGATAAGGAATCTCAGCCAAGAAACAAACTATGAAGGAAGAAAAATAAAGGATGTTCTAGAACCCAAAAGCATGATACTAAAAAGGAAAAGTTATTGGGCGATGTTTTATTTCTTATGACCACTATAATAAATTACCACAACTCGGCTTAATAAAGAAATTTCGATAGATCTGGAGTTCAGAAGCCTAAAATCCATTTTAGTGGTCCAAAATCAAGATGCTGGCATATTATGACAAATTAAAAGCTTGATTAAGAGATATTTCATGTCAAGAATCTTAAAGAGAATAAATATGACCCAGAATTCTTATCAGAGCAATTTCTTTCCTAAGGAAATGACCAAGGATGTGCACAGAGATTCCGCTAGGAAAAGAGAAATCAAAGCACTTAATTTTAGAAACTGCACTTCTTCATTAGTAAGAGATTAACTAAACTATGGCACGTTCACGAATGAAGTATCATGTGTTAAAACGGTCTGTAGAATACTTAATGCCAAGGACGTGGCTCGCGTAGGGTAAGAAAAGCTTAATGAAAGACTGAGGAGTGTAGACCAAAACATGCGGCAGATATTTTATTTTGGGGTGATGGAATTAAAGGATTTTACCTTCCATCCTATACCTTCTAAATTTTCTGAAGTAAATAAACTTTTATAATAAGAAAAATAAAAACTTCTTTCTCAAAAGAAGTGAAGGAAAAAGAAAATGCTTTCCCTCCCCCTGGACATTTTCAGCCTTCTCCCCTCTCCAGGGGGATGGCAGACACTTACCCGCTGACGTCCTGTGGCCAGCGTCACTTTCTCAGCAGAGGACTCGGCACTCTGGGGTCCTGTCTTCTGAGGAGTGACCGCTCCAGCTGGTTTCTCCGAAAGCTCTGGAAGTGCTGAAACAGCTCCCTGCCATGAGCTTATGTTCTCTGTGGGTTTAACTTTTCTCCTCACGTCACTTTCTTCAGGGCTTTCAGATTCATCACTGATGGGCTTGAGTTTTCTTCTTGGCTGTATCAAGAAAACGGCCTTACTGTTTAGAAAATACAAATGCTTCCCATTCCTGTTAGTAAATAACCATAAGATTCACATTTCTTATCTCCAAACTTCAAGACTGAACGTAATAGGAAGATGGTAAGCTCACTAGTGGGCACTGGATTAAAGGGTTATCGGGAAACACTCCCAACAGTGTCGAATCACCCGTGACATCTACACACATGACACGGACATTATGAAAACGGACATGGTGCACAGAGGGTTACGATCTCTGTGATGAAAAATGCTTCAGATACAAAACGATCTGATTTTTATTTTTAAAAAAGTACCTTCTGAAACGTAATAAACTCTTTCTGAAAAATGCTGCTACACGAACATTTTCTCTGTGTGCAGTCAAACAGTGTATGAAATATTTTACAAAACATTTCTTCTACTTGCATCCAATCTAAATAGTATATGAAATATCTTACAAATTAAGATGGGAGAACAGGCATACCTTTTTGGCACTAATCTTTACAGACTCATTTTCACTTGCTTCAATTTCAGAAGTGTCCGAACTGTACCAAAAAACAAACCATCAGTATCTTGCACACGTTTTTTTTATTCACACCTGTCTTCTAAAAGCTGCTCCTCTGACACAAACACAAGCACAATTTAATGAGATTTCCCACTTGTTACGGAGTGGGGTGGGGGGATGGTGTGTGACCTGCCACCTCCCCAGACTTACCGTCACCTCCTACGCCTTGGCACACCCAGGCCACATCACTGGAGCTCCAGCAGGCAGTAACAGCCAGTCACTGCAGCCCCTGTGGCCCGGCAGAAGCGCCCCTCCCTCCGCCACCACTCCCAGTACATGGGCACCACTGGTACCAAGCCGCAGATACAGGCCCACGTTTAGGGGCCAGAAAAGGGAATACCTTCTTTCATCCTTTGAAAAGGAAAAATAACTTAAATTTCTGATGAGAGTGCTTTCGGTTTTTTCATTCACCCTTTAACACCAACTTCGAAATTCAAGTATGAGGAATACAATCACTTGAACAATGAGGAGGCTTCCTGTGACTGGATCCATGTCTAGGAGGAAGGCCACAGATAGCGGAGCTGAGGAGACGGGGACACCCGGCTGCGGCACCAGGGACACCATGGTTGTAAGATGAGCTGACTTTTGAAAGCACTTTTTCAGGCAGAGGAAAAAAAGGGAAGGGGATTTAAGGAAGAAGGAAAAGTAAAGTGAGAAGCAGACGGGTGTAAAACACCCTGGACGATCAAGGGACAGGACGGGAATCAGAGCAGAGAGCGCACATCTTGTTGAAGAGAAAACAGTGCCGGAGAAGCCAAAAGTCAAGACCGGGAAGACAGCGAGGCGCAGGGTCCTGCTCGCCCCTCCCCGCGCTCGGTGCAGCGCCGCTGCTCATCTGCACCGAGGGTCACGAGAGCGGCGGTCCCCCAGCCGAGACCACGGAGACGGCAGCACCAGGCCCGGTCTCCCCCCTCCCCAGGGAGGGCGGGAGCCAAGAGCGGCGCTGGGGTCTGCGGTGTCTCATCCTGATCCATCCCCCTGTAACGCTCACGGATGCTAACAAACCTCTTCAGTCCTCACTGCCTCGGTGTCCACTGAGCCGGGGAGCCAAACGGGCGCCTGATTGACCCTTGCAAACGGGGCGGGGGGGGGGGGGGCGTGAGACTGAGCCTCCACGCTGGGCACACTGTGCTGGGAGGTGGGAGGTGAGTCTGGAGGGGGCGCAACTCCAGAGACAGAGGGACCAGGAGGGGAGCAGGCAGGAGAAGCGGGCGGCAGGAGCCTGGACCGTGGCCGGTGCAGAGAGAGAGAGAAGGCAGCCAGAGGCAGAGCAGAGACAGCGCTCCTAGGACAGAGCGCGCCAGCAGAGGCCCAGACTGCTCTGCTGGGTGCCAGGGTGCCGGCAGGACCATGCGGCTGGAGAACACAAAGCGGCTTGCTGACACTGACGAGGGGGCAGCGATGGGTCCTGGGGGCGCCTCTGTGGAGTCCGAGGTGCCTGAGGGCGTCCGGGGGGTGCGGTCCACATGGAGGACCGCTGGGGGCTCGGGAGAGAGGCTGGGCAGAGGGAGCCCTGGGGACAGCGGCTGGGGGGGCGGGGCGGCGCCAGGAGAGGAACTGGGGAGGGGCGGGAGGGGAGAGGGTCTGACAGAGACTGGAGAGGCGCCTCCTGAGTGCTGGCCCGCCCCCGCCCCACGCATCCCTTCCGCCCCTTCCGTATCCATGGATAAACCCTCTCCAACTCATCCAAATGAGGCTTTTTGTTTGGGCTTCACACATCCCCAAAACCAAGGTCACTGAGGAGGTCCACACTGTTGACCCACCGCAAGTGTTCAGCCTTAACCTCTCTTCTCAACTGCACTTCAGCCTCCCGAGAACACACCCTCTCCTGGCTTCATCTTTCCCTCCAGCCAGGGGATCCTCTCACCTCTGCAAGTTCCTCCCTTGGACGGGTGCCAGGTCTCCTGTGGGCTGGCCCTGGGCCCCTGCCCCCTCTCAGGCCACCATCTCTTCCTGGGAGGCCCGGTGGGGCCGCAGCCCGCTCCGCTGGATCAAACCGCCAGTCTGATCACCAGCTCAGCCCCTCCCCTGAGCCCCAGCCCATGGACACAGCAGCCTGAGCCTCCACCCCACGCCCCCGGTCCCCTTGGGAGGATTTAGCACCAGGCCATGCACACAGCAGCCTGACGCTTCCACACCACGGCCCCGGCCCCCTCGGGAGGACTGAGAACCAGCCCATGGACACAGCAGCCTGACGCCTCCACACCACGGCCCCGGCCCCCTCGGGAGGACCGTGCACTCAGTCTCCTAGGCAGCCCTACCCTACACAACAGCTGACGGTCAGTCCTCTGACCCAACCCTTGTCTATGACAAACAGGGTTAATTTCACTCGTGTTTAAACACAGTCATAGAAGTCAGAAAGAAAATGACCAACATGGGAAACACGGAAAAAGGATATAAAGAGCCTGCAGAAAGAAATTCAAGAACTTGTAACACACATGAAAGAGGTTACTTAACTCAGTCATGAGAAAAATACAAACTAGAACTGAGCTAGCACAGCACCCTGGCAAAAACCCAGGCCTGATGCCATGCTGGTGGGAACTTGGCAGTAACTATGACAATCACACCTTTCACGTGACCGAGGCTTTTCTTTATGGAAACATCCTACAGAAACAGGCCTGTGTGTGAACTGGAGTACGTATCACCTTACTGATTACAGCACTGCTGGTGACAGCAGAAGACTGGGAACGACCCAGCTGCCTGCAGACCCAGGCCTGGGGAAGTAAGCTACGACGATCCAGACTATGGCAAACCTGCGCCTGTGGACAGAAGAACGAGGACGCTCCACGTGCGCGTACACGCACAGCTCTGCGACATACAGAGAGTGGGAAAGCCAGTGGCAAGGCACCCTGTCTATTTCAAAAAGGTAAAAACTCCGTACTCTTACTTTGACAGGCACAAACGAAACGGAGCAGGACCCTTCGGTCCCTGCCCCCTGGCCATGTCCTCCGCCTGCTTTCTGTCTGTGGAAAACTTTAGTCAAAGAAATCAGCTTAATCAGAGAAGTGAGAAATGTGGAAACAAAGGAAAACAGTCAAAGGAGACTAAATAATAATGTCACTAAGCACAGTCAAGGACTTTCAGTTCTGTCTCAAGGGCTAACGCTCTGAGCCGTATCCTGTGAGCTGTTTTACAGATGCTGAAACCCCAGGCAGAGAAGTTACCTGCATGATGACCAGACTGTGCCCACAACATGAGCTGCCACAATTCTGAGAACTGGCCTCAAAAAATGGGAACAGACAGACTCTGGAACTGAAGGTTAACTGCACCTAGAACACCCAAGGTGACGCTGGTCAAACCACTGATGACCAACTGAAGATGACTGCTCGAGATGACTGTGCTGTTTCTACATGTCGTCCCTGGCCGCCACTCGGTCTATAAAAACTCTCACCCCTGCTTGTCAGAGGAGGAGGTAGTCGGCCTTTGGACAGATGTTCGCCGCTCTCCCCCACAGTTGCTGGCCTCTAAAATAAAGCAATCTTTCCTTTCCACCAACCTGGTTTATTGGCTTTTGAGTGGCGAGTAGCCAGACCCACACACTCCTTGTGGTTAAGATCCTGGTGCCCAGCGTGGGGCTGGCTCCTGCGCTTTCATGGCGCCTGGCTGTCCTGGGATTCCCAGGGGACACTGTGGCCGTGACGGTGTACCAGCTTGCCGCTCGTGGCTAGCCAGCCCTGATCAGAGGATGTGGGGATGTTTCGAGCAGCTGCCTAAACCATTTGTTTTGAGGATCCTCTGTTTCTCCCCTGCTCGGCTCTGGCTACAAACTTAATCTTTTCCTTGGTAGAATGGAAACTAGTATTTGGGAAAAGCTGACGAGCTCCAAGACCAGGTAAGTCCAAACCTTCCCATTTGTGCATGCTGGTGCCATTTGGGCATTCTTGTCAACTGGTTCTGACTGCCACTGAGGACTGTTTGTGAGCCCTGGTACTATTTGGTCCAATTTAATTCAGATGACCTTTATATCTACTACTGTGGGAAAGAATCCCTTAGAAATGGAGTAGCCTTCATAGTCAACAAGAGAGTCTGAAATACAGTACTTGGGTACAGTCTCAAAAATGACAGAATGATCTCTGTTTCCAAGTCAAACCATTCAATGTCACGGTAATCCAAGTCTATGCCCCGACCACTAATTCCAAAGAAATTGAAGAGTTCTATGAACACCTACAAGACCTTCTAGAACTAACAACAAAAAAAGATGTCCTTTTCATCATAGGGGACTGGAATGCAAAAGTAGGAAGTCGAGAGATACCTGGATTAACCAGCAAGTTTGGCCTTGGAGTACAAAATGAAGCAGGGCAAAGGCTAACAGTTTTGCCAAGAAAATGCACTGGTCACAGGAAACACAATCTTTCAACTTAGCAAGAGACAACACTACACATGGACATCACCAGATGGTCAATAACGAAAGCAGATTGAGTATATTCTTTGCAGCTGAAGATGGAGAAGCTCTATACAGTCAGCAAAAATAAGACCAAGAGCTAACTGTGGCTTAGATCATGAACTCCTTATTGCAAAATTCAGACTTAAATTGAAGAAAGTAGGGAAAAGCACTTGGCCTTTCAGGTATGACCTAAATCAAATCCCTTATGACAGACTGGAGGTGACAGATTCAAGGGATTAGACCTGGTAGACAGAATGACTGAAGAACGATGGGCAGAGGTTCGTAATATCCAACAGGAGAGGGTGATCAAAACCATCCCCGAGAAAAACGAATGCAAAAAGGCAAAATGGCTGTCTGAGGAAGCCTTACAAATAGTTGAGAAAAGAGAAGTGAAAGACAAAGGAGAAAGGGAAAGACGAATGCAGAGTTCCAAAGAATAGCAAGGAGAGATGAGAATGCCTTTTTAAGTGAACAGTGCAAAGCAAGAGAGAAAAACAACAGAATGGGAAAGACTAGAGATCTCTTCAAGAAAATCGGAGATACCAAGGGAGCATTTCAGGCAAAGATGGGCACAATAAACAGAAATGGTAAGGACTTAGGAGGAAGCAGAGATATTAAGAAGAGGTGGCAAGAATACACAGAAGAACTATACAAAAAAGATCTTCATGCCCAGATAACCATGAGGGTGTGATCACTCACTTAAGAGTCAGACATCCTGGATTAAGTTAAGTGGGCCATAGGAAATATCACTACAAACAAAGCTAGTAGTGGTGATGGAATTCTAGCTGAGCTATTTCAAATCCTAAAAGACGATGCTGTGAAAGTGCTGCATTCAATATGCCAGAAAATTTGGAAAACTCAGCAGTGGCCACAGGACTGGAAAACGTCAGTTTTCATTCCAATCCCAAAGAAGGGTAATGTTAAAACTACTGTACAATTGTGCTCATTTCACATGCTAGCAAGGTAATGCTCAAAATCCTTCAAGCTAGGTTTCAACAAAACGTGAACCAAGAAATTCCATATGTACAAGATGGATTTAGAAAAGGCAGAGGAACCAGAGATCAAATTGCCAACATCTGTTGAATCATAGAAAAAGCAAGAGAATTCCAGAAAAACATCTACTTCTCCTCCTTTGACTACACTAAAGCCTTGACTGTGTGGATCACAACAAACTGTGGGAAATTCTTCAATAGATGGGAATACCAGACCACCTTATCTGCCTCCTGAGAAATCTGTATGCAGGTCAAGAAGCAGTAGTTAGAATCAGACATGGAACAATGGACTGGTTCCAAACTGGGAAAGGAGGATGTCAAGGCTGTATATTGTCACCCCGCTTATTTAAATTCTATGCAGAGTACATCATGTGAAATGTCAGGCTGGATGAAGCTCAAGCTGGAATCAAGATTGCAGGGAGAAACATCAATAATCTCAGATACGCAGATGATACCACCCTAATGGCAGAAAGTGAAGTAAAGAGCCTCTTGATGAAGGTCAAAGAAGAGAGTGAAAAAGCTGGCTTAAAACTCAACATTCAAAAAACTAAGATCATGACATCTGGTCCCATCACTTCATGGCAAATAGATGAGGAAACAGTGGAAACAGACTACTTTTTTGGGCTCCAGAATCACTGCAGATGGTGACTGCAGCCAAGAAATGAAAAGACTTGCTCCTTGGAGGAAAAGCTGTGACAAACCTAGACAGTGTACTAAAAAGCAGAGACATCGTTTTGCCAACAAAGGGACATATAGTCAAAGCTATGGTTTTTCCAGTAGTCATGGAAGGATGTGACAGTTGGACCATAAAGAAGGCAGAACACTGAAGAATTAATGCTTTCAAACTGTGATGCTGGAGAAGACTCTTGAGAGTCCCTTGGACAGCAAGGAGATCCAACCAATCAACCCTGAATATACAGTGAGCACTGATGCTGAAGCTGACGCTCTAATCCTTTGGCTACCTGATGCAAAGAGCCAGCTTACTGGAAAAGACCCTGATGCTGGGAAAGACTGAAGGCAGGAGGAGAAGGGAATGAAAGAAGATGAGATGGTTGGATAGCATCACCAATTTTAATGGACACGAGTTTGTACAAACTCCAAGAGATAGTTTAGGACAGGGAAGCCTGGAGTGCTGCAGTCCATGGGGTTGCAAAGAATTGGACACAACTGAGCAGCTAAACAACAAGTGCTATTCTGGCATTCCTGCCAGCTAGTTCTGATGAGTGTCTGATGTTGAGAACTGTTTGGAACATGAGGTGCTACTCGGCACTCCTGCCCCTGGTTGTGTGTGTCTAATGTTGAGGATCATTTGTGAGCACTGACTGCTATTGGGCATTTTTGCCAGTTGGTTCTGATGTCTGTCTGCCAATGAGGACTGTTTGTGAGCATGAATTGCTACTTGGACATTCTTGCTAACTGGTTCTGACATCTGACTACCACTGAAGACCATCTGTGAGCACCGAGTGTCATTTGGACATTTTCCCAATTGGTTCTGAGATCTGATTGCTTTGAGGACGGTTTGTGTCAGGGAAGTGTTTGTTTCAGGCTCTAAACCGGTCACCCTGAGAGAGAGCTTGCAACAGATTTGTCATTTGGTGTGTGAGCATGTATTCCATTTGTATGATTGGTACTCTTGTTGCCTTAGGTAAAATGGGAAATTCAGGTTCAATTCATTGAGAAAAATTTTAGCTGGGAAATTATGACTAAAGAAAAAGAAAGCTGATTTATTTTGGACAATGTATGTTTGGCAACAGTATTCTTTATACTCTGAAAAAAAATGGTTAGGATGAAACTCTTGAAATTCACAAAAAACGGGTTTTTGCATATGCAGTTAAGGAAAGCTAGCTTGATAAAACACTTTTTTTTTCAGACCCTGAGAAAATAAAAATATGCATAGGAGGAAATCTGAAGTTAAGGCTTATCATGTCCTTGAAATACAACCACAGTCCATGAATGCCAGCCATGGGTTAATTATAAAACTTCAAGCTAAGAGAAAAAAAAAAAAGGAGGAAAGCCTGTTAAGATTCAGTATGTAAATTTGGCTATTCTACCTATCATCCATAAATTGGTAAGTTTAATTGCAATGCCTATTCATGAAATGTGAAAAGAAAACAATGAGATCTCTGTTGGTCTGGACATTTGTATGTCTCAATATGTGTTTTTGTCTTTGGATGATATTGCTGAGGTTAATTTGTAAAGGAGCTCTATTTAATTTGCCTTAAAAAAATATGAGCACTTACAAATCAAACAAATCTAAGTTTACCTACTTTGTTTTCTTATAAGACCAAGAGGGAAATTAAAGATGTTTTGGTTTATTAAACATGCATGTTATACCACTGAAGAAAAATTATGCTGTGGAGTATGTTCTTAAGTTTGCCAATCAGAAAATGGTGGTGTACCATTTCAATCACTTGGTTTTAAGGTTTCAAGGGTTAAAAATTGTGAAATGTGAAAATGATAACATTTCTATGTGTAAAACAGGATATGAGTTGCTAATGAAGAAAAGGTATAAACAAATGGAAATATTTTTGTTAAAAAAAATATAATACTGTCCTACAGTTGTTTGTTTCTGGATAGGGAAATACAGGACAAATTTGTTTGGATCCAAAAAATGATAAAAGGTTTATAAAAAAAGGAACTTTGAGAACAAAATTTTGTATGCTGTCAGGATTAAGATTAGACTAAATTTAACTAGGTATATAAATTCTGTTATTAACAGTAAACTGATGCAAGACTAAATTTTTTTTCCCTCTTTGTTGAAAAAACAATTCTCCTGGAATATTGATCTAATTCTGATAACAGAGACTTCTAATGGAAAGCAATTGTTTTGTTTCTAATCATACTTTTGACCCTAATATTCAGGATGGAAAAAACTGTCCAGTAAAGATGTCACAGAGTATAACTACTCATGATGTATATAGCACTACTGGCTTTAATTTTACAGCTTAAAGCACACGTATAGTGTTTGTGTGAAAATTGGGTACAGATGATCAAATGTGTGGCCTATAACACATTTCCCTATGAACATACCCAGAGCCTGTTCATGGTATCTGAGTAGTTATCCCCTGATGTGGACAACTAGTCAAGTATATAAATAAAAAGGAGGACTAGCACCAACGTACATGGATGGACCCAGAGCAGGTGAACCACTCTGGCAACACTGGAAAATATACTGATTATCAACTCTCTCTATGGAAAGAGCTGCAACTTAAAAGGGGAAAATGAGGGATGAAGTGCTCACATACTGAGGTATGGGGAAGTCATTCTGACCTATACATGATTAAGTTTGAACTTTAGGCTAAATAAAACAGCCTGTTTGTGGCCTATTAAACAGACATTGTACATCAGCTTTAATCATGAAGACAGAACAGTACAAAGGTACATTTTGATTATTATCCTCATTGTAACGTGTCTAGTAATTTTCGAATGTTTGTCCAGGTACTACGAAAGTTTACTGCCTTTCCTGTTCTGTACCTGTCCCTCCTCAAGACTGAGAAAATCAAAGAAAAGGGGGGACTGAAACGGAGCAGGACCCTGTGGTCCTCGCCCCCAGCCATGTCCTCTGCCTGACTTTCATCTGTGGAAAACTTTAGTCTAAGAATAGTCTAAGAATCAGAGAAGTGAGAAATGTGGGAACAAAGGAAAACAGTCAAAGGAGGCTAATAATAATGCGGTCATTAAGCACAGCCAAGGACCTTGACAAGTTCTTTCTCAAGAGCTGTAAGGTAATATTCTGAGCCATATCCTGTAGCTGTCTTATAGACTCTAAAACCCCAGGTGGAGAAGTTAACTACACGATGACCAGGCTATACCCACGACACGAGCTGCCACAACTGGCCTCAAAGAAATGGCAACAAACAAACCCTGGAGCTGAAGATTAACTGTACCAAAAACCACCAAGATGACGCTGGTCAGACCACCGACGGCCATTTTGAAGATGACTGTGCTGTTTCTGCATGCAGTCCGCCCCCCACTCTGCCTATGAAAGCTCTCCCCCCTGCTTACGAAGGGGCAGGGGGAGTCAGCCTTTGGACAGACGTCCACCCCTCTCCCCCTACAGTTGCTGGCATCTGAAATAAGGCAAACTTTCCTCTCCACCAACCAGTAAGCAGCCAGACCGCACACTTCTTTTGAGAACAAAAAGAAACTGTAAAAAGACATAAGAAATGAATATTGGGGTTGGGGGGGTTCCTTTCCTGGTGGTGCAGGGGATAAGAATCTGCCTGCAAATGCAGGGGATACAGGTTCAATCCCTATTCTGGGAAGATCCCACGTATCACAGAGCAACTAGGCCTGTGCACAACTATTGAGCCGTGCTCTAGAGCTGGGAGCCACAGCTGCTCAGCCCTGGCACCCTGGAGCTCCCGCTCCTCAAGACAAGCCACTGCCACGAGCAGCCCACCCACTGCCACTGGAGAGCAGGCTCTCCGCAACCAGAGAAAGCCCGCGCAGCAAGGGAGATCCAGGACAGCCAAAAAAGAGAGGAAAACCAGTGGCAGGGAAGGGAAGAAGTGGGTGCAGGAGCGGAGTGATGACAGAGAGGAGATGAAGGCTCTTACTAACCTTTTTAAACCATGTGAATGTGTCACCCATTCAAAAATTCTTCTGGAAAAATTGCATTCACCACTGTTTAAAACGAAGTGTGTAGTTTTCCAAATATTCGGCTTTTGTTACTGATTTCCAGTAACATCTCGTAGAAAACCTGGAGTCTCCTGACTGACCAAGGACCACAAGCCATCCCCAGATAGAGAAACTCGGACAGACATCCCATCTAGGCTCCTGCCCAAGTGGGGTGTTTGTTTTAAAAATGCAGTTTGTTACTCTCAAAATATAGTCAGTAACTAGAACTGACTTATTACCTAACAGAGGTCCTTAAGTCAGGGTTTGCTCTAGCAAATAGTTTATAATTCATACTACAGCTACTGAAGAGCTCTTCACCATGTGGGCCCTCGAGTTGTCTATGTTGAGTCATTTGTACAGATTTTCCTGACCCAGCTACCCCACAGAAATGTATAAAACTCCAACCTATGCACCCAAGGGACAACACAGCTGAAATTTACAACAGACTTTGTGTTTCCTTTGGGATTATCAGTTTCTTTCCCCTATTCCCACCCTGCCCCAGAAAACATCCCGTTTGTGACGGGTAAGAGAATTTGTAAAATCACCTAAAATTCTACGCTCTTAAAACCTTTCTTCGCCTCGTTTTATCTCAAAGCTAAATAACCTTCACTGGCATGTTTTCTAGGATAATCAGATGTCAGTTATAGTTAAGTAACATCAATTACTGAAAAATTAAGTTTTTATGTCCCAGTTCTCTTGAGGAAAAACATAAGATGACTCAAAGGATGTTTAAAAAGCTTTGGTCTTGTAGGCATCTATCTTAAAGAACATCTCAGAAATGCTGTTAACCATGAGTAAACAGCTGCTTGCGATCCACCCATACCTTCTCTTCGCTTCTTTTTCTTGAGGAGTTGAGGGGAGATGTGACCCGCAGTGCTTGGAGAATTCTTCCTCATCAGCATATATAGCCGTGCTGTGTAGAGGAGGGTCTACAAGAGATTAAAAAAAAAAAAATTTAGAAGTCTGGTCGTCTGGGAAGTAATCAAATTTGTCTTTTTACACCGGCATACAAAGCAACCTGTTTACATGGCTAATAAAATCAAAACCAATTACACGGGCTACTTCTGATCTCACACATCAATAAGAACAAATATAAACCATTTCACCAATACATACATGGATAGTCATCCTATAACCTTACTGTCCTTATAGATGATACAGAAACTTTTAAATGAGCTAAAAGATAAGCATAAACAGGAGGTCTGACATTGCTCCATCCTCTGGAGCATCACACAGCTACCTGGGAGACACTGCACGAACTCCAAACCCAAGAGCCTGGGGTGCCTGGCCACTCCCCTGACTCTCTCACCCCACAAAGTGCCTGGCAAGGCCAGGCTCAACACCCTTGGACGACTGGCCCTTTGGGGAGGATCCGGGTCCTCCTGCACATCCCTTGCCTGCTCCACACCTCTGCACTGCCAGAGCGTGGAGCGAAGCAGGAAAAGTTCACTTGAATCGAGACACAGGAGAGGAGACCAAACGGCCTTGGTGGGAAGATACAGAAGAGATGCTGAGAAGCATGCTCCTACCTGCTGAGGAAACAGGGGTCACAGGAGAGGCCTCAGCCCTGGGGCTGGGCCTGTGAGAGGCAGGGAGGAGAGGCAGGGAGCAGGGGAGGGGGGAGGGAACAGCTGCAGGGGGCCCTGGAAAGAGAGAAGCACCCAGGTCACGCTCAGGCTTCACCACGAATGCACAATAAACAGCTGTTTAGATAGTGAACAGAGCAACTGCACAATCTTAAAGTTAGTAGTATACTTGGTACTGACCTCAAACTAGGCGTTGGAAGGACTGATGTTGAAGCTGAAACTCCAATACTTTGGCCACCCGAT
This sequence comes from Ovis aries, assembly GCF_016772045.2. Taxonomy (NCBI): domain Eukaryota; kingdom Metazoa; phylum Chordata; class Mammalia; order Artiodactyla; family Bovidae; genus Ovis; species Ovis aries. Next base: position 14,332,382 of record NC_056079.1, read on the forward strand.
GTGAAGGGCTAACTCACTGGAAAAGACCCTGATGCTGGGAAAGATTGAAGATGGGAGGAGAAGAGAGCAGCAGAGGATGAGATGGCTGGATGGCATCACCGACTCGAGGGACATGAGTTTGAGCAAGCTCCAGAAGATAGGGAAGGGAAGGACAGGGAAGCCTGGCGTGCTGCAGTCTAAGGGGGGCTCAGAGTCAGTAGGACACGACTGAATGACAGAACAACAACTAAGAAAAGGGATTTATTTACTTTAAAACTGCTGGGAATAACAAGGGGAAAAAAGAAAACCAGACCAATTTTTGAATCTCCATATATAACCAGTCACATGGGTTGGACTCTCACCTGTCAACAATAAAAAGAAATAACCTGATTTCAAAATGAACAAAGGATGCGAATAGACACTGCTTCAAAGACGACACAGGAGCACCTCGTTTCACTGCACGTTGCTGTATGGCGCTTTGCAGACACTGCACTACTTACAAAATGAAGGTGTGCGGCAACGCGGCACTGTCAGGTGATGAGTAGGGTGATCTGGATTGCCACAAACCTTGCCAAAAGCCCCCTGAATAACCTCTAACCAGCTTCGGGACCCCCGAGTAAGCAAAGACGTCCACTCTAGGAAACACCCTGCTGCTGCTAAGTCGCTTCAGTCACGTCCAACTCTGTGCGACCCCACAGACGGCAGCCCACCAGGCTCTTCCATCCCTGGGATTCTCCAGGCAAGAATACTGCAGTGGGGTGCCACTTCCTTCTCCAATGCATACATGCATGCTAAGTCGCTTCAGTCATGTCTAACTCTGTGTGACCCCATGGACAGCAGCCCACCAGGCTCCTCTGTCCACAGAATTCCCTAGACAAGAATACTGGAGTGGGGTGCCATTGCCTTCTCCAAGTAAACACCCTGGAGCACCCTCAAAATTAACGCCACCGTTTCAGCAAGAATTTTGTCTTAAGGCTATAAAAATTAACTCATGAGGCTATTAACTCATGAAAACGGTTGGCTTTCCCTGGTCTGTCAGGAGGTGCGTCCACTGCACTCGCAATGTCAGTGCTACCTCTGCCCTTTGTTCTTAATAAACCCACTCCCTTATGAAATGCTCTGTATCTGGAAATTCTTTTCAAACATGCGCTCATATTGCCTCAACACTAACTACACTAAAGCCTTTGTCTGTGTGGATCACAACAAACTGGAAAATTCTGAAAGATATGCAAATACCAGACCACCTTACCTGCCTCTGAGAAACGTGTATCCAGGTCAAGAAGCGACAGTTAGAACCAGACAAGGAACAATAGACTGGTTCCAAATTGCGAAAGGAGTAAATCAATGCTGTATATTGTCACCCTGCTTATTTAACTTACATGCAGAGTACATCATGTGAAATGCGAGGCTGGATGAAGCACAAGCTGGAATCAAGATTGCTGGGAGAAATATCAATAACCTCAGATATGCAGATGACACCACCCTTATGGCAGAAAGTGAAGAAGAACTAAAGAGCCTCTTGATGAAAGTGAAAGAGGAGAGTGGAAAAGTTGGCTTAAAGCTCAACATTTAGAAAACTAAGATCATGACATCTGTTCCCATCACTTCATGGCAAATAGATGGGGAAAGAGTGGCTGACTATTTTCTTAGGCTCCAAAATCACTGCAGATGGTGACTGCAGCCATGAAATTAAAAGATGCTTGCTCCTTGGAAGGAAAGCTATCACAAACCTAGACAGTATATTAAAAAGCAGAGACATGATTTTGTCAACAAACGTCCATCTAGTCAAGGCTATGGTTTTTTCAGTAGTCACGTATGGATGAGAGAGTTGGACTATAAAGAAAGTTGAGCACTGAAGAATTGATGCTTTTGAACTGTGGAGAAGACTCTTGAGAGTCCCTTGGACTGCAAGGAGATCCAACCAATCAATCCTGAAGGAGATCAACCCTGAATTTCATTAGAAGGACTGATGCTGAAGCTGAAACTCCGATTCTTTGTCCACCTGATGCAAAGAGCTGACTCCTTAGAAAAGACCCTGCTGCTGGGGAAGACTGAAGGCAGGAGGAGAAGGGGATGACAGAGGACAAGATGGCTGGATGGCATCACTGACTCAATGGACATGAGTCTGAGAAAGCTCTGGAGATGATGAAAGACAGGGAGGGCTGGCGTGCTGCAGTCTACAGGGTTGCAAAGAGTCGGACACAACCGAGCGACTGCACAACTACAACAACTGACTGTCCCAGCCCACTTTCGGGCTCCCTTGGGATGTTAAACAATTAGGACACCCTGAGCAGCTTGGTATTTTGACTCTGACTTCATCAGACCAACCAAGAGCAAAGTCCTATTCCCAGCCATATTCTACAAGGGGAGAACCCGCACTTGGGACTAAGGAGTACCCAGGATGGCCATCAACGTCCAATCTGAAAGAAATAGCCTTAGGCCAGGAGCCACTTACCCTAACAAGAGACAATATCCCATAAAGCTGGAAGCAAAGAAGGGGTTATAATCCCTCGTAGACAAATTTTTAAAACACTGCCTCCTGGTGACCTTTCAATCTCCATGCAACATTCCTATTTTTCCGGTTGTTAAGTCAACTGAGGAATACTGAGTGATACAAGACCGCAGAGCAGTAAATGATGCTGTGGCCCCTAATCACCCCGTGGTCAAGCCTTACGAAATATTAGTCCGAATCCCTGATGATGCTAATGCTTAAGTGTTCTTGTCCTCAAGGACACCTTCCTTTGCATCCCAGTCTATCCCTCCTCACAATGTATGTTTGCTTTCGAGTGGATTAACCACCAGTCAGGACAAAGGCAACAATACACCTGGACAGTATGGCCTCAGGAGCTTCAGGACAGCCCACACGGTGGGCTCTTAGGTCTGAGGAAAACAACTATGGGAGATGCATGAAAAGATCGGGCTATTCTACACGATCTCCATGATATATATTAATATGTACCTCACCACGGAAGTCTCAGATCAAAATACCACTAAGCCCTTAATTCACTGGTTAGAAATCCTCTCAAAGACACAACAAATCTCAAGGCATCTGAGATACACTACAAAACCCAGAAATAGACAGTTATCTCCATACAGAAAACAAGCTGTATTTTAGGCTTAAGCCCTCCAAAGATCTGCCTGCAATTATGGAGACATGGGTTCAGTCCCTGGGTTGGGAAGGTCCCCTGGAGAAGGAAATAGCAACCCACTCCAGTATTGTTGCCTGCGAAATCTCACTGACCCAGGAACCTGGTGGGCTGCAGTCCTTGCGGTCGCAAAGAATTGGAGATGACTGAGTGACTGAACAACAAGCACCAGCCTAGAGTTACTTGCTGGGACTTTAGAGAACAAAAAGACAGGTTTGAGCATTCTTATCTCCTCTGCTTTTGCAATGTAGATCCTCTGCCTGAGCTCCAGGGGCTTTACTTGCTCTCTTCTGCTCTGTGACTATTCTGTCCAGGCTCTTAGGAACTACTTGACTCATCTGTCGTCCCTCAGACTGAAGGGGGAGCAGGGCCACTTTATATTCAAGTGAGACAACTATGAGATCTCTGGGTCTGTCTTTAGGTAAAAACTTCTAAATGAGCTCTATTTAATTGGCTTAAAGGAAGATGAGCAGTTATATACATTCTCAGAAAGATAAAAGAGGCTCACTAGGATACATTTGGGTTCATGTGATCTGGGAAATATTCAATATTTAATTAACATCTGGCATTAGAGCTAGCTTAAGCTTGTAGGTTTAATTAATACAGACTTTAGAATGATCAACATTAAGTATACTTTTATTGTACCTAGGGTTATTGAGTGTCAGTAAGTACATATCATATTGTTTCTATTATGAAATTTGTCAATAGGGAAAATAAGCTGATATGAAATTTTTAAGTAAATATAACTGGGATAAGAACTTTTAAGTAAACTCTATAGCAATAATTATGTTTTGGAAACATCCATTGAAAATACTCTGCAAATTTTGGTAAACTGAAACTAAATTAAGTTCAACGACAGGAATTCATTGAAAATCCAGGCCTTTTCAAGTAAGATAAAATATTGGGAATATTAATTTATACACAGGTCCAAACATACCAACTTTTGTCTTCTTGTGAGAGAAAAACTAAAGCTGCTTTGTGCCACCGTGAGGTATCCTTCACCAACCTATAGAATGCTAGCGTAGAAGACAGTTCATGGTTGCTTAAGGAAACAGGATGTGTGTTTTCAGAAAAGAGGGTATGAGAAATGGAAATGTATATTGTTGAAAGGGGAAAAGGTGACTTTGCCCTGGAACTAGCTATTTCTGAATGGGGAAAGAATAAGGGACAAAATATGGCTGTAGAAAGTAGTGAATGCTTATAAAAGAGGAACACTGACAAAGGAATTTTGTATGTGGTCAGAATTTTCTAAAGCTGGATTAAATGAGGTAAACACATTTTATTAAGAATAGGTTGATGCAAGACTGGATTTGGTTTTTCTCTCATAAGGGAACAAGATTTTGCTGGGATACGCCTTTTGATATCAGATCATGTGAGTTCCTATGCCCTTAAGGGACCTGTATTTATTTTTGAAAAATTTTTTCACCTTAGCTCAACAAGTCATTGTTTGACTCTATGATTCTATCCTTCTGGGTGTTTTAAAACTTTCTGAGAGGCTTCCCTGGTGGCTCAGTGGAAAAGAAACAGCCTGCGATGCAGGGGATACCAGTTCCATCCCTGATCCCTGGCTTGGGAGGCTCCCACGTGCCAAGGAGCAACCAGTCCGTGTGCCACAGTACTGAGCCTGTGCTCCAGAGCCCAGGAGCCACAACTACCGACCCACGCTCTCAGAGCCCGCACTCTCAGAGCCCGCGCTCTGAAACAAGGGAAGGCACCACAATGAGAAGCCTGCGCACACAACCAGAGAGGAGCCCCTGCCCGCTGCAAGCAGAGAAAGCCTGCCGCAGCAACAAAGACCCAGCACCGCCAAAAAGAAAAACAAATACATTAAAAAAAAAAAACTTTGAGATTTTTGACAGACTCCTCAAATATCAAAACTGAACTAAAGTTCTTTTGACCTCAAGATACTTTGGGGGTGCTTCAAAGGGTCCCTGGAGCACCCCAAAGAAAGATCCTAAACTAACTGGGTTCATTTGGTATGTTAAATTACGTGGGAAACATTGTCCAAACTCAGTGTTGTCTGTGTCAGATAGAATCATTACCCTCTCCCCGATTTTACTGAAGCCATCCAACAGACAGAAGAAAGGGTTTGGGTTCTTATCCTGTCTAGTCTCTCACCTTACTCCTGGTCCAAACAATCCCCTGTGGGAATACTCCCACCTCTAGGCCCTCCTTGTCTAACACTCATGGCCTTTCCCACTGCATCCAACCTCAATTTCCCATCAGAGAGGCCCTGCAAGTCCCGCAGGAGCTCACTTTGCACCTCCAGGACGTCCTTCACTCCTCCACTTGCCAGCACTCACACAGGGACAGACTAGCTACCGGGCTGGCCACCTGCAAGCAGCCCCCATCCTAGGTTTTACAGATGCTTCCCATCAAGGAATACACCCCAACACAGGGAAACCTCTCATAGGACACAAGCTTCACGGACAACAGATCCCCAGCTGGAGTCCAGCCGCCACACAGCACTGCCTCAAATGGCCCCTACAGTGCCCCTCACTGGAGCGCCTGGGGTGACTGAAGAAGTCAGGTTACGAACAAAAGGGAGCAGAGACTCTCAAAATCCCATGAGATGAGGAAGGAATTCAGAGGACACTCCAACTTCCCTCTGATAAAAACCTCCAAAGGACTGTCTCCAGGACTCTGGACTTTGATTCTAGAAGCGCTCTTGGTTGCAGGTTACTCAGCATGGCAGGATCCTCCTCTAAGCCATAAGAAACACATCTGGAATGCATACTCAGCAGCAGTAGTAGTGTTAGTAGCTCAGTTGTATCCAGTTCTTCGCAACACCATGGACTGTAGCCACCAGGTTCCTCTGTCCATGGGATTCTCCAGGCAAGCATACTGGAGTGGGTTGCCATTCCCTTCTCCAGGGGATCTTCCCAGCCCAGGGATCGAACTCTAATCTCCTGCATTGTGGGCAGATTCTTTACTGTCTGAGCCACCAGGAAGATCCCAGATTGTACACTTTAAAAAAAACAGAAGGACTGAAAAGAGAAAAGCTTAAACTTCACTGTAACACTGCCACGCTTTTATGTAAGTTAGGTAGATGGAGAAAAATGCCCTGAAAATCGGTCTCTAAATTACAATAACATCTTGCAACTGGATCTTTACTGTCACAAGATGGGAAAATAGACTGAGATTCCCTATGTTCAAGCCTTCATGGTTCTTTACCAAAACCCTGCTCTACCAGGCTCCTGTAATCAAAAGACAGGGGAATCAGAAAACACTCCCGACATTTTAGATGATCCCCTTTGACCTTCTCCAATTTTCAGAGGTGAAACAAAGGCTCCTCTGTTTCCCCAGGGCCACCACATCTCCCAGATCCCTATGACCAATCCCAAACTCCACGTTCCTACGTCCCATACACCCTACATCACCCCTGAAGGGAGACTGACTGCCCCCAGGGTAGACTCATGGTGGAACTTCCTATCAACCAGGATCAGAGAAAATATGCCCTTGAAGGGAAGTGACAAACAGTGAAGGGACAGTCAAGTACATGTGCCACTCTCTGGAACTGATTTAGTCCAATGCAAACAAAGACTGGGCCGGTATACTGAGGACAATAGTCAGTCTGTTGCAGGGTTTCAGGCCCTAACTTTGGCCTTTGACTGGGAGCATGTCCGAACAGTCCTACTATAATACTTGCTCTGGACCTGGGGAAAAGCAGAGAATGTGGGCAGCCGTCCAGTGGCATAGTACCAGCTTGACCAACCCGAACATCTTGTTACGGATGGAGACGTGGCCCAAAGTCAGGAGGCCCACTGGTATTGTGAATCCGGGGGCAGGACAAAAGCCATGAAACACATGATCCATTGTGTTATTTGAAGGGATGAGAAAACCTATCAAAAATGCAATTAACTATGAAAGGGTTCAAGCAGTGACCCAAGAAGAAAAAGAAAACCCAGCCTTCTTTCAGGGACCACTTGTGGAGGCTTTTGGAAAACTGACTAACATTGAACTCTCTAATCCCAAGGGCAAATCCCAGCTATGACAACATTTGATCAGTCTGCCCTTGATACTACGCAGAAACTCCAGAAGGTATAATTAGGCAACAAACCCTGATGATCCAACTCCTAGAGGTGGCCTTTGGGTATTTAGTAATGGAGTTCAAGCTGAGCAGAAGAGAGCACCCAACATGAGAAAGACAGGCCAGGGCTCAAGCTAAACTGATGGGGGGATTCTGGGGGCTCGCTCCAAGATGTCTATCTCCATCGAGGGGCTCTGGGTAGTTCCTGACGTGACAGGTAAGAGGATGGATTTTTAACTGATACCTGAGCCACTTACTTCTTCCTCATTTTTCAAGTAGGGCCTCTTTCCTCCAAAAGCTGCACAGGGACTGCTGTCGATGGAAAGTCTCTCATCGGTTACCTCACTGGGCTTCTCCGGTGCCAATCTGAAGTGTCTGATGTCACCTGCCTTTGTGGTTGTCCCTCAGTGTACTAACAGAGAGGGGACCTTCTGGGCTCCCCTGGGAGCAGTAAACAATCAGGATACCTCAAACAGCCCCATATTTTGACTCTGACTATAGGAGACAAATGAAAAGAGCAAGGTCTTATTCCCAGCCATATTCTACAAGGAGTGATCCCGCATTTGGGGAACAGTGTGTACCCAGGAGGGCCATCAACGCCCAACCTGAAACAATCAGCCTTAGGCCAGAAGCCACTGTCCCTACCAAGAGACAATGTCCCATGAAGCTGGAAATGAAGAAGGGTTTACAACTCCTCATCCATAAATTCTTACAACATGGCCTCTCGGTGCCATGCCAGTTTCTACGCAATACTCCTATTTTCCAGTTATTAAACCAAACGAGGAAAGCAGAGTGGTACAAGACCTCAGAGCAGGAAATGATGCTGTGGGCCCTATTCACCATCCTGTGGCCAATACTTATAAAACATGAGCCCAATTCCTGAGGATGCTAAATGGTTGACTGTGCTCAACCTCAAGACCCCTTTTCTTGGATCCAAGCCTATTCCCCCTCACAATTGTTTTGACTTCCACTCAGGCCAAATAGCAACAATACACATGGACAGTATTGTCTCAGGGTTTCAGGACAGCCCACACTTGATCTCCCAGGCCCTAAGGACACAACCATGGGGGACACACCTAAAAGAACGGGCTGTTCTACAGTCTGTACATGACATATTAATATGCACCTCACCATGGGGGTCTCAGATCAAAGCACCACTTAAGTCCTTCATGTCCTTGGGGCTACAGAGCCTCTCAAAGCACAACAAATCTCCAAGCAATGAATTAAATATCTGGTATATACTAAGGTCTGTCTAGTCAAGGCTATGGTTTTTCCAGTAGCCATGTATGGATGTGAGAGTTGGACTGTGAAGAAGGCTGAGCTCAGAATTGATGCTTTTGAACTGTGGTGTTGGAGAAGACTCATGAGAGTCCCTTGGACTGCAAGGAGATCCAACCAGTCCATTCTGAAGGAGATCAGCCCTGGGATTTCTTTGGAAGGAATGATGCTAAAGCTGAAACTCCAGTACTTTGGCCACCTCATGCGAAGAGTTGACTCACTGGAAAAAGACTCTGATGCTGGGAGGGATTGGGGGCAGGAAGGAGAAGGGGACAACAGAGGATGAGATGGCTGGATAGCATCACGGACTCGATGGACATGAGTCTGAGTGAACTCCGGGAGTTGGTGAGGACAGGGAGGCCTGGCGTGCTGCAATTCATGGGGTCGCAAAGAGTCAGGCACGACTGAGCGACTGAACTGACTGACTGAACTGACTATAAACCCCAGGAATAGACAATGATCTCCATATAGAAAACAAGCTATATTCGGACCTAAGCACTGCAAAGATCTGCTGGCAATGCCACAGACATGAGTTTAATTGATTAGTCAGGAAGATCCCATGGAGAGGGAAATGGTAACCCACTCCAAAATTTTTGCCTGGGAACTCTCCAGGGCAGAGGAGCCTGGCGAGCTGCAGCCTACCAAGAGTTGAACACAATGACTAAACATCTGTTACCTGAGGAAACCAAAGTTGAAAAAGACACACGTACCCCAGTGTTCACTGCAGCACTATTTACAATAGCTAGAACATGGAAGCAACCTAGATGTCCATTGCCAGATGAATGGATAAAAAGCTATAGCTGCCGGCTCAGCAGTACAGAATCAGCCTGCAATGCAGGAGACGCAGGTTTGATTCCTTAGTCAGGAAGATCCCTTGGAGGAGGGCATGGCAACCCACTCTAGCGTTCTTGCCTAGAGAGTCCCATGGACAGAGGAGCCTGGCCGGTTGCAGTCCATAGAGTTGGACATGACTGAAGAGACTAGCCAGCAGCCACAGCAGTAGACACAATGGAATACTCAGTTCAGTCCCTCAGTCGTGTCCAACTCTTTGCAACCCCGTGGACTGCAGCATGCCAGGCTTCCCTGTCTTTCACCAACTCCCAGAGCTTGCTCAAACGCATGTCCATTGAGTTGGTAAAGCCATCCAACTATCGCATCCTCTGATATCCTCTTCTCTGCCTTCAATCTTTCCCAGCATTAGAGTCTTTGCTAATGAGTAAGTTCTTCACATCAAGTGGCCAAAGTATTGGAGTTTCAGCTTCAGCATCAGCCCTTCCAATGAATATTCAGGACCAATTTCCTTTAGGATAGACTGGTTGGATCTCCTTGCAGTCCAAGGGACTCTCATGAGTCTTCTCCAACACCACAGTTCAAAAGCATCAATTCTTCGACGCTCAGCTTTCTCTATGGTCCAACTCTCACATCCATACATGACTACTGGGAAAACCATAGCTTTGACTAGATGGACCTTTGTCAGAAAAGTAATGTCTCTGCTTTTTAATATGCTGTCTAGGTTTGTCATGGCTTTTCTTCCAAGGAACAAGCGTCTTTTAATTTCCTGGCTGCAGTCACCATCTGCAGTGATTTTGGAGCCCCAGAAAATAAAGTCTGTCATTGTTTCCATTGTTTCTCCACCTATTTGCCATGATTTGATGGGACTGGATGCCACGATCTAAGTTTTTTGAATGCTGAGTTTTAAGCCAGCTGTTTCACTCTCCTTTCACAATGGAAAGTAATATTTCACAATGGAATATTACTCAGCCATAAAAAGTAACACACGAGTCAGTTCTAATGAGGTGGCTGAACCTAGAGCCTATTAGACAAAGTGAAGTAAGTCAGAAAAACAAATACTGTACACTAACATATATATGGAATCTAGAAAGATGGCACTGATGAAATTAATTGCAACAGAGAAACAGACATAGGGCACAGACTTATGGACACAGGATGGGGGGAAGGAGAGGGTGAGATATATGGAGAGAGCAACATGGAAACTTAACATTACCATCTGGAAAACAGATAGCCTATGGGAATTTGCTGTATGGCTCAGGAAAGTCAAACAGGGGCTCTGAATCAACCTAGAGGGGTGGGATGGGGAGGGAGATGGGAGGGAGGTTCAAAAGGGAGGGGACATATGTATACCTATGGCTGATTGATGATGTTTGGCAGAAACCAACACAATTCTGTAAAGCAATTATCCTTCAATTAAAAATAAATTAAAAAAAAAAAAGACACATCTCTACCTTTTTGCACATGATAGGATTTTGTAGAGTTTGGATTCCAAAATTTGGGCCAATGGCTAAGCCTCTGTATCAAGTGATTAATGCTCAAATATAGAACCATTACTTTAGAATGAGGAACAAGAAAAGGCTTCACATGATTATCAACCAGACCCTCACCAGAGCCCGTGCTCCCAGTCACCCCAAACTGAAAGCGCCATTCACCCTGTATGTGGCTGAAAAGCACGGCACTGCTCTGGGGTTCTTATACAGAAGCTGGAGAAGATTCTGAGCCTATTGGGCATTTTTCCAAACAGCTAGATTTCATGGCCCAAGGATGGCCTGGCTGTGCCCAGGCAGTAGCGGCCATCGCTTTATTAGTGGAAGAAGCTAACAAGCTTACTTTAGGACAGCAGCAGAACTCCAGTCCCATCAACAAGTACAAAGGATTCTGGAGATTATAGGTCACTACTGGCTAATTGAAGGCTGTCTTACTAATACCACGCTGTGATCCTTGAATCGTGAGAACTAACCTACAAAACTTTCCATACCCTCAACTTGGCTATGCGTAAGCCTGATGAGAGCCCACAGATAACAGATTCTTGCCTCAGAACCCTTAACCAGGTGTATGCCTGTAGGCCTAATCTCAGAGACTAAGCTACAGGAAACCGAGGACAAATGGTTTCCTGACAGCAGCAGCTTTATTAAGGGCGGAGTCAGGAAGGCAGGGGATACTATTGTGAGTGCTCAGAGTGTCCAAGAAGCAAAACCTTTCCTGGCCTACACTCCAGCCCAGAAGACTGAACTGACAGCTCTAACCTGAGCCTTAACCCTAGAGAAAGGATAAATTATAAATATACACACAGACTCAAAATATGCCTTCCCTGCTTTACATGCTAGTGGGGGTATCAGCAAAAAAAATGAGAAAACTTACAAGTAGAAAAAATTCCTCTATAAAGTATGAGGCTGAGACTTTGCATTTCATAGAAGCAGCTCCAAAACCAAAATACGTAGCAGTCATTCGCTGCCACAAGCATCAAAAGGGAATTTCTCAAATTATCCAAGGAAGCAACTGGGCAGATTGGGATGCAAAGAAAGCAGCTCTGATGCCCATAACAGAAATGGCATTGTTCCCAGCCCTTGCGCCTTCTACCATTACACTCAGACACTCAATTTCCAAAGAGACCTGGCAACAAGACCAAGGGGGGACAAAGGTACAGCTGAGTGCAATTGTACGGTAGTTTGAACAGTCTTCGGCATTTCCTTCTTTGGGACTGGAATGAAAACCGACCCTTTCCAGTACTGTGGCCACTGTGGAGTTTACTAAATTTGCTGGCATATTGTGTGCAGCACTTTTATAGCATCATCGTTTAGGATTTGAAATAGCTCAGCTGGAATTCCATCACCTCCACTAGCTTTGTTCATAGTAATGCTTCCTAAGGTCCACTTGACTTCACACTCCAGGATGTATGGCTCTAGATAAGTGATCATACCAGTGTAGTTTCATTGAGACCTTTTCTGTGCAGTTCCTCTGTGTATCCTTGCCACCTATTCTTAGTATCTTCTGCTTCTGTTAGGTCCGTGCCACTTCTGTCCTTTATCGTGCCCATCTTTGCATGAAATATTCCCTTGGTATCTCTAATTTTCTCGAAGAGATCATTAGTCTTACCCATTCTATTGTTTTCCTCTATTTCTTTGCATTGTTCACTTAAGAAAGCTTTCTTATATCTCCCTGCTATTCTTTGGAACTCTGCATTCAGATGGGTATATCTTTCCTTTTATCCTTTGCCTTTCGCTTCTGTTTTCTCAGCTATTTGTAAAGACTTCTCAACCATTTTGCCTTGCTGTGTTTCTTTTTCTTGGGGACGGTTTTGGTCACTGCCTCCTGTTCAGTGTTAATGAACTTTCGTCCATAGATCTTCAGGCATTCTATCAGATATAATCCCTTGAATCTATTTGTCACTTCCACTGTATAATCATAAGGGATTTGATTTAGGTCATACCTGAATGGCCTAGTGGCTTTCCTGAATTTCTTTAAGTCTGAATTTGGCAATAAGGGGTTCATGATTGAGCCCAAAGAATGGCGATGCCAAAGAATGTTCAAACTGCAGCACAACAGGGCTCATCTCACACGCTAGCAAGGTAATGCTCAAAATCCTTCAAGCTAGGCTTCAACAATACATGAACCGATAACTTCCAAGTGTACAAGCTGGATTTAGAAAAGACAAAAGAGCCAGAGATCAAATTGCCAACATTTGTTGGATCACAGAAAAAGCAAGGGAATTCCAGAAAAACATCTACTTTTGCTTCATAGATTATGCCAATGCTTTTGAATGTGTGGATCACAACAAACTGTGGAAAAATATTAAAGAGATGGGAATACCAGACCACCTTACCTGTTTCCCGAGGAACCTGTATATAGATCAAGAAGCAACAGTTAGAACAGGACATGGAACAATGAACTGATTCAAAACTGGGAAAGGAGTACGTCAAGGCTGTATATTATTGCCCTACTTATTTAACTTATATGCAGAGTACATCATGCAAATGACAGGCTGGATGAAGCACAAGCTAGAATCAAGATTTCTGGGAGAAATACCAATAATTTCAGATATGCAGATGACACCACCCTAATGGCAAAAAGCAAAGAGGAACTAAAGAGCCACTGATAAAGGTGAAAGAGAGTGAAAAAGCTGGCTTAAAACTCAGCATTCAAAAACTAAGATAATGGCATCTGGTCCCATCGCTTCATGGCAAATAGATGAGGAAACAATGGAAACAGGGACAGACTATTTTCTTGGGCTCCCAAATCACTGCAGATGGTGACTGCAGCCATGAAATTAAAAGACACCTGCTCCTTGGAAGAAAAGCTATGACCAACCTAGAAAGCATATTAAAAAGCAGAAAATATCACTTTGTGGACAAAGGTCTGCAAAGTTATGGTTTTTCCAGAAATCATGTATGGACGTGAGAGCTGGCCATAAAAGAAGGCTGAGTGCTGAAGAACTGATGCTTTTGAACTGTGGCGTTTTGAGAGTCCTGTGGACTGCAAGATCAAACCATTCAATCCTAAAGGAAATCAACCCTGAATATTCATTGGAAGGAAGCTAAAGAAGCTCCAGTACTTTGGCCACCTGATGCTAAGAGCTGACTCATTGGAAAAGACCCTGATGATGGGAAAGATTGAAGGAAGGAGAAGGGGGCGACAGAGGATAAGATGGTTGGATGGCATCACCGACTCAATGGACATGAGTTTGGGCAAGCTCTGGGAGATGGTGAAGGACAAGGAAGCCTGGTGTGCTGAAGTCCACGGGGTCACAAAGAGTTGGACATGACTGAGCGACTGAACAACAACATCACTTCATGTTGGTCAGAGTGGCCATCATCAAAAAACCTACGAAGAATACATGCTGGAGAGGATGTGGAGAAAAGGAAACAATCCTACACTGCCGGTGGGAATGTAAATTGACACAGGCACTTTGGAGAATGGTATAAAACTAAGAAAGATCTACCATATGACCCAGTAATCCTACTTCTGGGCATATATACTGACAAAACCGTAATTCAAAAGGCCACATGTACACCAACATTCACTGCAGCACTATTTACGACAGACAGGACAAGAAAGAAACCTAGATGTCCACTGACAGATGAGTGGATAAAGGTGCAGTATCTATATACAACAGAGTATTATTCAACCATCAAAAGGAACGAATTTGAGTCAGTTAAAAGTGAGGTGGGCTCTTTCCCGGCTGGAACCATGGAGGGTGCAGAAGAGAAGAAAAAGAAGGTTCCTGCTGTGCCAGAAACCCTTAAGAAAAAGCGGAAGAATTTCGCAGAGCTTAAGATCAAGCGACTGAGAAAGAAGTTTGCCCAAAAGATGCTTCGAAAGGCAAGGAGGAAGCTTATCTATGAAAAAGCTAAGCATTACCACAAGGAATACAGGCAGATGTACAGAACTGAAATTCGAATGGCTAGGATGGCACGAAAAGCCGGCAACTTCTATGTACCCGCGGAACCCAAATTGGCGTTTGTCATCAGGATCAGAGGTATCAACGAAAGGTTCGAAAGGTGCTGCAGCTCCTTCGCCTCCGGCAGATCTTCAACGGCACCTTTGTGAAGCTCAACAAGGCATCAATTAATATGCTGAGAATTGTGGAGCCATACATTGCATGGGGATACCCAAATCTGAAGTCTGTAAATGAATTGATCTACAAGCGTGGTTATGGCAAAATCAACAAAAAGCGAATTGCCCTGACAGACAATGCATTGATTGCTCGATCTCTTGGGAAATACGGAATCATCTGCATGGAGGATCTGATTCATGAGATCTATACCGTTGGAAAACGTTTCAAAGAAGCAAACAACTTCCTGTGGCCCTTTAAATTGTCTTCTCCACGAGGTGGAATGAAGAAAAAGACCACCCATTTTGTAGAAGGTGGAGATGCTGGCAACAGGGAAGACCAGATCAACAGGCTTATTAGAAGGATGAACTAAGGTATCTACCAGGATTATTTTTGTGTTCTGGTTAATAAACAATTGAAACAAATTGAAATGTACTGTCTTGGTTGACTTTTACCTTTCCTTTGCAAATCTTGGTGCGACAAGATAAAGTCAAATCAACCGCCTGGCCTCTTGGATGCAAAACTTAGGGTTTAGCCTGTGTCTTGTGAAAAACATTCCTTGGGTTTATTGAAGATTTTCCTATACAAAAAACATCCTGATTTTCCATTTTCAGTTGGCCAAACTGGGTCTAATCTAAGAAAGCCTATTTCATAGGCCTTTGTGCATGATGAAAAGTTCAGTTTACAGATTAAAAATGTTGCAGAAATTCAATTTTCTCAGGTCTTGACTTGCTTACAAAATGGTAATCTTAATGTCAATTTTCTTTGCATTTCCTCTTATTTTTGCTTTGCATCTTCTACCCATACTTTAGTGAGTTTTTAATATTACTATGTATTGTAACAAGAAAGAAAATATGTGCCTGTGGATGTAATTTATAAATAACACTCCCTGCATAACATGGAATATACATATAAGTAAAAAGTTTCACTATCCTCACTGATTGAGCCAAGGGTATGATGCAGTATGAATTTTGGTAATATTGTACCAGAATCATTACTTTTTAGTATGTGAAAGTTGTTAAGTATATTTAAATACAGTCTTGGGTCTTGAAAGCTGTTTATCTGTGAGTTTAGAGTCAATGAATCCTTGAAGGCAATTAAGAACGTTGTTATAACCAGTGTTACATAATAAGTATCAGGTGTTTTGCCGGAAATTTAATGTCTTGGTAAACAGTTGGTTCTGTGTTTAAAAATCATTAATTTCTTGGTGTAGCCTAAAAGTCTTAAGCTTTGAAATTACCTGTTTCATTTTACTGCTTTGATAACCATCCCAGTATCCTGAAAGGTTGAAGGGGCTCAGAAGAAAACGTCTGGTTGCTGTAACGGTGGTTCCAGTGGCGTTCAGCTAACTAGGCATGGGAGGGTGGAGGAAACAATGTAGGATTTGCAGTAACAGGAATGGTATTATATGGGATGGTATTTCAACAATGCCTCTTATAAAACGTTAAGAGCAGTTTGAGGTTCACAGCAAATTTCCCATGTATCTTCCTGTGCCCAGTACCCAGTTTCCCCCACTATCAACACTGAGGGCACGTGTTACAGTCCTTGGATGTTGACTCATCTCCCAAAGTAGCCAAGTTTTTGAAGCTGGTGAGGATAAGAAGATCCTAGATATATGGAGAGGAAAGAAACTGTTTGGGCTGTACAGGTCTTCTGCAGACAATCAATCCTAGAAATTCAACTCTCCACATAGTTTCCAAATGGGTCCAGAGAATAGGAAATGTATGAGAATGGGGAGGATACCGTCTGCCTTCACAGGAGTGTAAGGACTAAAAACACATGAGAATATTTTGTGAACTCTTAGAACCTGCTAAAATGCAACTTAATGCCTTATTTTACTTAAACTCACCCCAGATCTTTCACTTACTATAAGAGATCACCAGAAAGCTAACCAGCCTCACTGATGAAACTCTGGGCACCCAGGTTCCACTTATGCAAAGATTGATATCATGTAAGGACATTCCAAGGCTATGGTTTTCCAGTAGTCATGTATGGATTCGAGAGTTGGACTGTGAAGAAAGTTGAGCGCCGAAGAATTGATGCTTTGAACTGTGGTGTTGGAGAAGACTCTTGAGAGTCCTTGGGCTGCAAGCAGATCCAACCAGTCCATTCTAGAGATCATCAGCCCTGGGTGTTCTTTAGAAGGAATGATGCTGAAGCTGAAACTCCAGTACTTTGGCCACCTCATGCGAAGAGTTGACTCATTGGGAAAGACTGATGCTGGGAGGGATTGGGGGCAGGAGGAGAAGGGGACAACAGGATGAGATGGCTAGATGGCATCACGGACTCGATGGACGTCAGTTTGCGTGAACTCCGGGAGATGGTGATGGACAGGGAGGCCTGGCATGCTGCGATTCATGGGGTTGCAAAGAGTAAGACACGACTGAGCAACTGAACTGAAGGACATTACAGTTGTAGCCTTCAAAGCTCCAGCTTTATTATTAGGTCATCCTGGCTACCCTAGCCATAAAGTTTAACTGTCTGTTGCAAAAAAAAAAAAAAAAAAGTGAGGTGGATGAACCTGGACCCTGTGAAGGAAGTCAGCAAAACAAACAGCATGTATTACACCAGAAACTAACACTACACTGTAAAGCAATTATCCTCCAATTAAAAATAAATTTAAAAATAAAGAATGATCATCGCAGGATTGTTCCACATAACCAAAAAACAATTATTTTCAAGATTAGTTTGCATGACGAATGTGTGGTATCATCATACAATGTAGCAACTCACACCAATGGAAATGAACAAACAACCACTATCCACAGCTGTTTTGGGGCTTCCCTGGTGGTTAGTTGGTAAAGAATCCACCTGCAGTGCAGGAGACCCTGGTTCGATTCCTGGGTTGAGAAGATCCACTGGAGAAGGGATAAGCTACCCACTCCAATATTCTTAGGCTTCCCTTGTAGCTCAGCCGGTAAAGAATCAGCCCGCAATGTGGGAGACCTGAGATCAATGCCTGAGTTGGGAAGATCCCCTGGAGAACGGAAAGGCTACCCATTCCAGTGTTCTGGCCTGGAGAAGTCCATGGAGTCCCAAAAAGTGGGACAGGACTGAGCGACTTTCACTTTTACTTTTCACAGCTGTTTAGATGATTTCACAAAAGGAAATAAGTGAGCCAAAGAGCCAGAAAGGAGAATATATAATGCATGAGAGCATTTATATAAAGTTCAAAAACAGGCAAAACTAAAACAAAATGTTAGAAAGATGATAGGGATCACTTTACATCCAGAAAGAGGGAAGAGCAAAGACTAACAGGACACCCAAGAGCACTTCCAACACAGTGCCAACATTCTGCTTCTGAACCTGGGAGGTGATACCTAGGTGAGTGTTTTCTAGTAACTTCCTGGGTAGTATGCTAAGAGAAGTCAGTCAGACAGAGAAAGACAGATATTGTATGATATCACTTATGTGTGAAATGCAAAAATACAACAAACTAGTGAATATAACAAAAAGCAGCAGACTCCCACATACAGAGAAAAGACCAGTGGTTACCAGTGTGGAGGGGAGAGGAGGGCAGTACAGAGGAGGGGATGAGAGGTGCAAAACATTGGGTGTGACTGGGCTCAGATGTACTGTACAACACCGAGAATACAGCCAAGATTTTACAGCAACTGTAAATGGAAAGCAAACCTTAAAACTGTGTAAAAAACTTAATTAAAAATAAATTTTGAAAAAAAAGAAAATGAGGCCTATCCAAACAATGGATTATTGAACTGTAAGAATTTTTAGGAATGAAATACTGATACTTACTACCATGTAGATGAACCTTGACACTACTACCCTAAATCAAAGAAGCCAGTCACAAACGGCCACATACACCATGCAAGAATCTATTTAAATGTTCAGAACAGACAGATTCACGGAGACAAGAAATAGGTTCATAGCTGCCAAAGGGCTCCAGAGAAATTACTAGCAGATGTGGAGTTTCTTTCTGGGATGATTAAAACGTCTTGGAATGGAAAACAATGATGGCTGTACCCTCCTGTGACTGCGCTAACACTGAACTTTACAGTGTGTTTAACACGGTGGCTGTATGGCGTGTGAACTACATCTCAATTTTTAAAATGATGATTTATTTTAGACTCAGACCTTTTACATTTAGATTTCTTTTAGGTAAGAAATTAAAACATTTTATCAGGTCATTATAAGAGATGTTCTGATAATGATTACTTTTCATCATGCCAAAAGTACAATAATTTCCTTTATTAACAAAAATTAGACTCAAAATACTAGATACCAAATAAAAAGTATGTGAGAAGGTTTACGTTGTCAAAATTCCCTTGAAACTTACTCCTACAAAAAAAATATCCCATCACTACTGTTCTAGACGGAGAAGGCGATGGCACTCCACTCCAGTACTCTTCCCTGGAAAATCCCATGGACAGAGGAGCCTGGTAGGCTGCAGTCCATGGGGCGCTGAGGGTCAGACATGACTGAGCAACTTCACTTTCACGCATTGGAGAAGGAAATGGCAAGCCACTCCAGTGTTCTTGCCTGGAGAATCCCAGGGACAGGGGAGCCTGGTGGGCTGCCGTCTATGGGGTCGCACAGAGTCGGACACAACTGAAGCGACTTAGCAGCAGCAGCAGCAGCCGTTCTAGATGTGGGCATACCAGCCCTTCTCTAACACCTCTGGCCCCTGGAGTGCCCAGTGACACACAGAGAGCAGGCCCACCCGGGCAGGTCACACACCCCTCCCTGGTCTGCCAGTGGCGGCGCTGTCTCCCAGACACTTCTGGGCCCACACGCAAAGCTCTCCTGCAGGGTCCTCTGCCTTCTTGTGTCTAAGAAAAGGAAGAACATCCTTCTGCTCCTCCCTAAATTAAAGCCCCTTTCCGCGTGACTACGGGAGGTATGAAGTGAGAAATATTAGTCTACATCCCTCTTGTTACAAAGTCATATAACAGGAGCCCTAATCTGTCTGGCTCACTGACCAGAGCTACCAGGAGAGCCCCACTTTTTCTTAGTTTCAGGGTACCTAGAAGTGAGAAAAATCAATTTAAATTATCAAATTCTCCCCAGAACACTGTATTCATGTGTAGACCACCTTGCTTTTGTATGTGAAGGCATTTCTACATTTTTATTAGTAATTAGCCTAAATGCTGTTGCTCGAAGTACTTTAAAGTTTTCAAAATACATATTAAAAATACTAACCAAAAGTTTCATAGGATTCTTCATCTTTCTCATTTTCACTTAGCCTGCTGAGGCTTGAGAGCTGAGAATGATCAGGAAAATCAAATACATCCAGAGGCTTGTGCTTCCAGCCAGCTTTCTGAAAGTGAATGAAGTTCAAAGTCACTGGCCTGGCCATAACAAGAACATCACAAAGCTGATCTGCATGGCAAGGACACTGCTGCTGTCTCCAGTGCCTACAGAGAGAGCCTTCACACTCTCGGGGGCAGAGGCTCTTCTGGTGATCTAAGGCGGGGTTGGGGAACTTTTCTAGAAAGGACCAGGGAGTAAATACATTTGACCACTGAACTACGCAGGGGTTGGGGCGCCCAGCCTCTACACAGCAGAAAATCCCCGTATGACCCTGGCCGCTGGCTTCCTTATCTGAGGTTCCACCTGTGGGGGTTTCAACCTTCTAGAATTAGCCAATTAGCCTTCTAGGACTAAAACCCAAGAAAGATGTCCTTTTCATCATAGGGAACTGGAATGCAAAAGTAGGAAGTCAAGAGATACCTGGAGTAACAGGCAAATTTGGCCTTGGAGTACAAAACGAAGCAGGACAAAGGCTAACAGAGTTTTGCCAACAGGACACACTGGTCATAGCAAACACCCTCTTCCAACAACACAGGAGAAGACTCTACACATGGACATCACCAGATGGTCAATGCCGAAATCAGATTGATTGAACTCCTTATTGCAAAATTCAGACTTAAATTGAAGAAAGTAGGGAAAACCACTAGACCATTCAGGAATGACCGAAATCAAATCCCTTACAATTATACAGTGGAAGTGACAAATAGATTCAAGGGATTAGATCTGATAAGAGCGCCTGAAGAACTGTGGACGGAGGTTCACAACATTGTACAGGAGGCAGTTATCAAGACCATCCTCAAGAAAAAGAAATGCAAAAAGGCAAAACGGTTGTCTGAGGAGGCCTTACCAATAGCTGTGAAAAGAAGAGAAGCTAAAGGCAAAGGAGAAAAGGAAAGATATACTCATCTGAATGCAGAGTTCCAAAGACCAGCAAGGAAAGATAAGAAAGTCTTCCTCAGTTTTGAGGATACACAGGGGTAAAAACTCCTAACTCCAGGAAAGAGATGGGGCTTAAAGGGCAATATACTAATAAGCCCCATGAAGACTGCCCCCTACATCCTCATGAAAGACCATAACATACCAGAAAATGAGAAAAAACATTCAGTAGCTCTGGACAATGTGGAGGGAGCCATTAACAGACAAGAAAATAAGTGGAAATTCTGGAAGAGATACAGGAGATAGAATAAGACTCCAAAACAAAAACTAGCACTCACAGACTCTCAGTGCAAAACCACCTGAGGGGTGTTTGGGGTTAGAAAGAACACTGAAGGGGAGCTGATGGAGCCTCTGGCCTCCCTGAGCAAACAGGCCCCCAGCCATGTACGGCAGCTGCCTTCCCAAGAAGAGGACAGGATGCTGGAGAAACCTATCCAAAGAACAGGTGAGCTGGGATAGGGGTGCAGAGGGATCCTAGGACTTCCCAGGGGAGAAAAGGGCCCCCTCCAAAGCCAGGGGCCTAGGGAAGCAGGGGGAGACACCCCCCAAGAGAGAGAACCAGGGGCGGGGCACAGAGCAGGGAGAACCCCCAAGGCCTGGGCACCCCCAAGCAGACACTGCCTGAGGCGTTTCATGTGGATCTCTAAAGGCCAACTTGACAAGCCGCTGGAAAATAATATGAAGTGAGCTGGGAGTATTAAAGAAATGCACCTGCCTTCACACACATTTATTTCTAAGACTCACCCCACCCTAAAGTAAAAATACCATGTGAGTAAAACTACATGGAAGATGATGAGATCATAATTGTGGAAAACTATCAACATGGAGAAATGGCTACAAGTGAAAAAAGCAAAATACAGAACACTGCACAATTTTTAAACGATGCTAATCATCCAAATGAAAATGAAACCAACCTAGGCCCAGGAAAAAAGATTCAAAATGTTCTCTGGCTTGTACTGGAAAGAACAGGAGGAAAATGAATATACTTTTCCACTACAAGAAAATAGAGCTTACCAAGTCTACGGAATACTGAGTCTCCCACAAAATGTTATTTTGCATTTTCAATTACGACCATTATATTATATTAAAATATATGATGATAACTTACATCTTTCAGGGAATATGTTCTCCCTGCATGGTTCTTCGAAAATCTCGCACTAGGAAACAGCAAACACACACACAAGTTAGGAAATACTTAAAAAATAACTGAGGAAACACTAGAACTGGCAATGTAGTCCAAGTATTTTCTTTCCAAGTTACTCTCTTTGTTAGCTGTACTAACAATGTGCACGTGATGAAATTTAGGTAATGGCAAATCCCTTTGGAAAGCAGAACCCATATCTCACACACATAAATAATTTGTAGGCCAAATCATACTACCCACATATAAATAGCACAGCTCTGCCCTCAGGGCACAGAGAACTCCTAACCCTGCTATCACCTGAAGTGTCCCTGAAGTCGTATCAACAGCCAAGGCTGGAGTCCTGCAGAAATGTGCTAGAGAGGTGCCTCTTCCTTAAGCACCGGACCCCGATGCATCCCGTGCCTGACTCTCACACACGTGTCCTCATTTAGCTCCTTAACAGTCCTCCAGGTAGAAGTGAATCCCTCATCCAGAAGCATATTTGCCCAAAGCCGCAGGTGGCTGGGAAGGAGGAAAGCCTGCGATAAAATCTGCTATCAGTCCACACCCAGAGCTGCCCTCTTCCCTCCCCTTCAGGATCCCTCCAGAGGGCATCAGGATGAAAGGATAAAGTTCATCTTTAACCAGCTTAAATAAACCAGATGTCACAACAGAGACTCAAAGAAAAAGTGAAAATAAGAGACACAGGAAATACCCCAGCCGGTGACTGTGGGCTGAGTACCCTATGTGCTCCAGTGTGGTGCCAGGGAACAGGACATCCTGCACACACCCGTTAGCAGAGAGCAAAGTCCATTTAGTGTCTGAACAAGTAATTCTTTACCTAACTCTTCATGTGATGTAACTTCAAACTTAAAAGAGAAAAATTGTGAGAAGAGACTGAGATCCTTCTGTATACCCTTTACCCCACTTCACCAACTGTTCACATTGTCTCACCAGCTTCCTGTGTGTCTGTGTATGGTAACCTGGGAACACACGTGTGTGGTTTCTAAGAGGGCATTATCCTGTGTAGTCACAGCACAATTTCCAAAGCAAGAAACTTAACACTGACATCATTGTCTAATTTACAGTCCATATCCAAATGTTATCAATTGCCCTGTCATGTTCTCTAAGGTTTCCCCCAGCATTTTTTAAAATTCGTTTTGCTGTTATTTCCTTTAAAATTTTTTTTTCTTGTTCTAGCGTTTTTTAAAAGGAAATACAAGGGGATATAAAATTAAGATTTCTTAAAACTTGTGTTTTATCATATGTGCACATTTGTGTACCCATTGTGATCTAAAATATTATTACTGTGAATTACAGTAAAAAGAAAAAGTAGGAAAACTGTTTGAGGAGTGGTTCTCAAACATCAGGAATCAGAATCGCCTGGAAAGCTGTTAAGAATGCTTGGCTCCACCGCCAGAGAGGCTGATTCAATAAACCTGGGATGGCCCCTGATGGAACATGCATTGCGAACAAGTTCCCGGGGCTGCTGATGCTGGTCAAGACACCACAATTTGCAAAACCAATCCTTTATTTGATTCTCAGACCCAAAGAAGAAGATGAAACAGATATTCGTTTTACAGCCTTTATGGTTCTGGGGTTCAGAAAAGTTAACTGACATCAGTGGTCACACAGCCAAGTAACAGGACTAGAAGCCACATCATATAAGGTCTTAACCCACTCTTTCCTGCCTTGTCTGTGCTCAACAATGTGGTCAAGTTTCCTCCTCAAAAGACAGAAACCTCTGTGATAACACATGGAAAAATTTTGGTGTAGGCATACTAGTGCGTTTCAGGGGGAGGGATGAACAAATTTCACGAGTCTCAATCAAAGGCGAAAATGCTGTATGTGTGTGTACCGCGTGGCGGGGCGCGTCGGGGGAGGGAGAGAGAAACCCCCTACTGGCATAGCTGATGAAGTTCACCTCTCATAGATCAGCTGGTTAAGAATCTGCCTGCAATGCAGGAGACCCAGGTTCGATACCTGGGTTGGGAAGATCCCCTGGAGAAGCAAAAGGCAACCCACTCCAGTATTCTTGTCTGTAGAACCCCATGGACAGAGGAGCCTGGCAGGCTACAGCCCATGGGGTTGCAAACGTTGGACATGACTTAGCGACCAAACCACCAACACCACTATGTCAGCTGATTCTCAAGCATCTTATTCCTTCCCAATCCTCCTCTCTACTCGGGGAGTCTGGTCCTACCCACTGGCCACAGGAGCCTCGTCTGTTTACTCCACCCTCACGCTGCATCTACAAACTGCAC
The DNA here is from genome assembly GCF_016772045.2 of Ovis aries. Taxonomy (NCBI): domain Eukaryota; kingdom Metazoa; phylum Chordata; class Mammalia; order Artiodactyla; family Bovidae; genus Ovis; species Ovis aries. The sequence goes on from NC_056079.1 coordinate 14,356,749, forward strand.
CTTCTCCAGCAGCCCTCCCACCACCCAGGTGGGACTCCTCCGGCCTTGAGGACCAGCCCAGGCCTGCCAAGGCCCCTCCAAGCCAGGCCCAGGCAGGGCCTTGGATGTGCTTCAAACACCTCCAGAGACACTTGCCAGTGAATCCGGGAAAAATAACATTTTAGAGAGCAGATAGGCAACGTAGTTCAACCTGCATGTCCTTTCAGCTTAAAAAAAAAAAAAAAAAGCTTGAACCATCTTGGCTAGAGTGCACCCCTTTAAAAATAACAAGCGGCAGCTTGGGCTCCCCCGCCGACTTAGTTCGGCTTTACGGTCTGTGGTTTGGGTTACAAAAACAAGCAGGGTCTTGAAAATAAGAATACTGACTCCAGCCCGAGGGTCAGTGCTAGTGTTCTTGCTAGAAGGTGAATTCTGGCAAGTAGTAGGTCCTTAAGTTACTATCCGTGGGAACAGTTTGTTTCAGAACACCTGGCGTCTACTTTAGAGCACGTTCACCCGCACAAAGTAAGGGGGCGCTAGCCGACGCCTCTCCCCCCGCCAGACACGGCTGTAAGCAGACGCCCTTCAACCTCCTCGCAATCCTGTTTCGGTGGGGACATTATTATCCCCACTTTACAGAAAGGCCCCAGGCGGTCAGTCGCTCGGACACGGTGCGCAGAGACAAAGCCAGGGAGCTCGAGCAGCTCCGAGAGGCCCAAGCCCGGAGGAAGAGGAAAATAAAGGGGGCACCCCGGCGGCGCGCCAACGGCCCGCAGAACTTACTGCGATAGCCGCGCCAACCGCGGCCGATCCATTCCCGCCCGCCACGCTCGGCGCCGACGCAAAAACTCCCGCCAAACCTCGCGCTGCTCCCGGCAGCCAATCCGGGCTGAGCACGCAGAAACGCTCCCGCCCCCGCCCCGGCCACGCCCTGTCTGAGGCCCCGGGCTCCGCCCGTCGTAAACCGCTAGAGAAAATACAGCCTGGACTATGCGAGAACAGAGCTGGAGTCCACGCCTTCTCCTGCCTACCCGTCCGCCACGCAAGTTTTCCGCCAGGGCCCGCCCCCGGGTTGGGGAAGGGAGGAGCCAGTGCCGGAAAGCTACCTAAGCGCGAGCTCGTTGCCGAGGGGCGGATCCAAACCCCGGGTCCTCTCGCCGGGTTCTTAGGCGCCTGCGTAGTTGTCTGGTGTCGTGCATTGAAAACTGACACGGTTAGGCTTTCAGTGTTCTTGCCTAGAGAATACCAGGGACCGAGGAGCCTGATGGGCTGCCGTCTATGGAGTCGCACAGAGTTGGACACGATTGAAGCGACTTAGCAGCAGCAGCAGCAGGGGAGCCCCGTGGGCTGCCGTCTATGGGGTCTCACAGAGTCGGACAAGACTGAAGCGACTTAGCAGCAGCAACAGCAGGCTTTCAGTACCGCTGGTACTGAATCAGATGTGTGAGCTTGGCTTATTATTTTATTTCTACCCCAGCGTTTTTATTCGTAAATGGGGAGGACTCCTTCTAATATGCTCTGATTCTCTCTCTTTAAAAACGTATTATCCTGCAAAAGAATGATGTTGGACTCCTTTCAGTTCAGTTCAGTTCAGTTCAGTCGCTCAGTCGTGTCCGACTCTTTGCTACCCCATGAATCGCAGCACGCCAGGCTTCCCTGTCCATCACCAACTCCCGGAGTTCACTCAGACTCACGTCCATCGAGTCAGTGATGTCATCCAGCCATCTCATCCTCTGTCGTCCCCTTCTCCTCCTGCCCCCAATCTCTCCCAGCATCAGAGTCTTTTCCAATGAGTCAACTCTTCGCATGAGGTGGCCAAAGTACTGGAGTTTCAGCTTTAGCATCATTCCTTCCAAAGAAATCCCAGGGCTGATCTTCAGAATGGACTGGTTGGATCTCCTTGCAGTCCAAGGGACTCTCAAGAGTCTCTTCCAACACTACAGTTCAAAAGCACCAATTCTTCGGTGCTCAGCCTTCTTCACAGTCCAACTCTCACATCCATACACGACCACTGGAAAAACCATAGCCTTGACTAGACGGACCTTAGTCGGCAAAGTAATGTCTCCGCTTTTGAATATGCTATCTAGGTTGGTCATAACTTTTCTTCCAAGGAGTAAGCATCTTTTAATTTCATGGCCGCAATCACCATCTGCAGTGATTTTGGAGCCCCAAAAATAAAGTCTGACACTGTTTCCACTGTTTCCCCCTCTATTTCCCATGAAGTGGTGGGACCGGATGCCATGATCTTCGTTTTCTGAATGTTGAGCTTTAAGCCAACTTTTTCACTCTCCTCTTTTACTTTCATCAAGAGGCTTTTAGTTCCTCTTCACTTTCTTCCATAAGGGTGGTGTCATCTGCATATCTGAGGTTATTGATATTTCTCCCGGCAATCTTGATTCCAGCTTGTGTTTCTTCCAGTCCAGCGTTTCTCATGATGTACTCTGCATAGAAGTTAAATAAGCAGGGTGACAATATACAGCCTTGACGTACTCCTTTTCCTATTTGGAACCAGTCTGTTGTTCCATGTCCAGTTCTAACTGTTGCTTCCTGGCCTGCATACAGATTTCTCAAGAGGCAGGTTAGGTGGTCTGGTATTCCCATCTCTTGAAGAATTTTCCACAGTTGATTGTGATCCACACAGTCAAAGGCTTTGGCATAGTCAATAAAGCAGAAATAGATGTCTTTCTGGAACTCTCTTGCTTTTTTGATGATCCAGCGGATGTTGGCAATTTGATCTCTGGTCCTCTGCCTTTTCTAAAACCAGCTTGAACATCTGGAAGTTCACAGTTCACATATTGCTGAAGCCTGGCTTGGAGAATTTTGAGCATTACTTTACTAGCGTGTGAGATGAGTGCAATTGTGCGGTAGTTTGAGCATTCTTTGGCATTGCCTTTCTTTGGGACTGGAATGAAAACTGACCTTTTCCAGTCCTGTGGCCACTGCTGAGTTTTCCAAATTTGCTGGCATATTGAGTGCAGCACTTTCACAGCATCGTCTTTTAGGACACACCATAAATAAAAATGAACTTAAAATGGGTCAAAGACCTAACTGTAAGAGCTGAAACTGATAGAAACACAGGGTAAAGGCTTCATGACATTGGATCTGGCCATGACTTCTTGGATGTGACACTACAAGCACAGTTTGGGATGATGAAAAAGTTCTGGAAATGAATAATAGTGGGTGGCTGCATAACAGTGTGAATCACTTAAGTAGTGCCTAGATTGTACAGTTAAAAATGGCTAAAATGCTGAGCTTTATGTCATATACATTTAACCACAATAAAAAATTATGTTTCACACATACACAAGAATATAGCACATATAATATAAAAATAAAAATGACCACTTGGGAGTTCCTTGGTGTCTGACCGGTTAGAACTCAGCACTTTCAATGCAGAGGCCCAGGCTTCATCCCTGGTTGAAGAACCATCCAGCATGCCTCACAGTATAGCTGAAATACTAAAATAAGTAAATAAATACAAACTAAGAAAGAAATAAAATGGTTGAAACTTTTAAAAGCTTTAACAACAACAAAAAATAGCACCCGTCTGTCCACCAGTGGATTAGGAAATTAATAACAGTCATTCCTTCCAAGGATAACCACTCTTCTGGTTTTGTGTTTCTCATTTCCATGTTTTTTCTACCTTGATACATCCCTAAATGATGTATTAATTATTGTATGTCTTAAACTTTATATAAATGATATTTAGTATGTATTTTGGAAGTGCTCTTTCTTACTCAAAGCTTTGATTTTTGGGTTTATCCACATTGATGCAGGCAGCTGTCATTCATTCATTTTCATTGTCTTTGGAATGTATTAAGTAAATATACCACATTTTACTAATCCATTCTCCCGCATATGGAAACATCAGTTGTTTTCAGTCTTTTTGCTGTTGCTAACAATGCCACACTAAACATTCCTGCAAGACACTTTTTCCAAACCTAAGTGTCTTGCAGTCACAAACCTAAAAGACAAGGACAGATTCAGTAGTAGTATTATTGCCACATGGGATAAAGACATTTTCAGCTTTACACAACAGTGCCAATTTTTACACATTGTTTTGTTGACTATATAATTTACATCCCCATCAGCAATATGTAAAAGTGCCCTTCACCACATACTTGTCAATATTTAGAATTTTCAGGATTTAAACATTTTTCTTGAGTAGCAAGTTGAAATGGTATCCTATTGTGTTCTGGATTTGCATTTCCCTTAAGTTGGTCTTCTTTTCTTTGTTTACAGGTCCTTCCTGATTCCTCTTCAGTGAAACACCTATTTGCTCTACTTAGGAATCATTTGGGCAATTGCCACAGAAGAATAAATCATCTTTGTGGTTTTGAAGGTAGTTCCTCGCTGCTGCACAGAAATAGGGTTCCTAGAATCACTGGAAGCTGTTAACCCATAAGAGTATGGAAAGCTAGCTCAATTTCCCAGGAAAGGGGTTACTGTCAAATCTTTTGGACTTATGGAGCTGAAAAAATGAAACCACCCAAGTATTAAGACAAGAAGCAGCTCAGTGCTCTGGGTGGAGATAAAAACTCAACCAGTAGGTTTAAATGCTAAAAGAATTTATGAACTCATGTCACTGAAAAGTCCAGTGGCAAGATGGCTGCAAGATGGCTCACTTTGACCTGCAGGTTAGAGAAGCCCCCAGGGCTCTGAGTCTATTTCCTTGCCCTCCTGGAGCCTGAGCTTTTCCCCCAGCCTGGGTGCTGTCACCATCACCATCGCCTGGATTTAGTGAGCATTTACTATGATCCAGGCATTGTTCTAAGTGTTCAGCATCTATGAACACATTTAATCTTCTCAATAACCCGCTGTGACAGGCACCAGAACCTCACCCTGCACGTGAGGAGACTAAGGAGCAACCCACAGGGAGGAAGTGGCTGTGGCTGTGCTAGATCTGAGGACTCTGTGCGGGAGCCTGCACCCAGCAGCTCTTCCGTGTTTCACATCGGAATTCCATGCTTCAGAGAAAGCCATCTATGTCCCAGCAATCTTAGAAAAAGATGTACCCTAATTTTACCAGCGTGCATCACATACCCACCTGTATTAGTCAGAGTTCCAGAGAGAAAGAACCAATAGGATGTGCACTGGGGTTGTGAAGAAGTAATGACAGGGTCGGGTGGGACGGGGTGTTGGACAGGACTGGAAACGGGAGCCAGCAGGTCTAGAGCCCCAGGCAGGAACCTGGAGCCATGTGAGGAAGCTCAGAGGTGCTGCAGAGCGCCTACGGGCCCGATCATTGAGCTATGTAATATACTTTCATGTTTGGAGAATTAAAGAAAAATAAACAACTGTTGCTTTTCTGATATAAATACAGAACATAAAGAACTACAAAACATTCTGGATCTTGGGATAAACAGAGTGGTTAGGTGTGGACACTTCTCTGCAGAAATATATCTTCCTTGTGGAGTAGGTTGATCTCTATATTAGTTCTATTAGTTCAGTTCAGTCGCTCAGTCGTGTCTGACTCTTTGCGACCCCATGGACTGCAGCACACCAGGCCTCCCTGTCCATCACCACCTCCTAGAGTTTACTCAAACTCATGTCCATCGAGTCAGTGATGCCATCCAGCCATCTCATCCTTTGTCGTACTCTTTTCCTCCCACCTTCAATCTTTTGCAGAATCAGGGTCTTTTCAAATGAGTCAGCTCTTCACATCAGGTGGCCAAAGTATTGGAGTTTCAGCTTCAGCATCAGTCCTTCCAATGAATTCTCAGGACTGATTTCCTTTAGGATAGACTGGTTGGATCTCCTTGATCCCTCTTTGAGGGTCCAAGGGACCCTCAAGAGTCTTCTCCAGCACCACAGTTCAAAAGCATCAATTCTTCAGTGCTCAGCTTTCTTTATAGTCCAACTCTCACATCCATACATGACTACTGGAAAAACCATAGTTTTGACTAGATGGACCTTTGTTGGCAAAGTAATGTCGCTGCTTTTTAAAATGTGTCTAGGTTGGTCATGGCTTTTCTTCCAAGGAGCAAGTGTCTTTTAATTTCAAGGCTGCAATCACCATCTGCAGTGATTTGGGAGCCCCCCAAAATAAAGTCTGTCACCGTTTCCACTGTTTCCCCATCTATTTCCCATGAAGTGGTGGGACCATATGCCTTGATCTTAGTTTTCTGAATGTTGAGTTTTATATCCTGGAATTATTAGCTTGATGTTTAAGTAAAGTATAAATGAGAATATTATTATTTATCTTATAGGATTATCATAAAGATAAGAGAGAAAGAATTTGGAGGTCAAAGCGTCTGCCTGCAATGCGGGAGACCTGGGTTTAATCCCTGGGTCGGGAAGATCCCCTGGAGAAGGAAATGGCAACCCACTCCACAACTCTTGCCTGGAAAATCCCATGGACAGAGGAGCCTGGTAGGCTACAGTCCATGGGGTCGCAAAGAGTCGAACACGACTGAGAACTTTACTAGGCAGATAGAGCCTGGCAGGCTACAGTCCATGGGGTCGCAAAAGAATCGGACACGACTTAGTGACAAAACAAGACAGAAGGGCTTACCACTTCTCACTGAGCATCTGCTCTTTGTTGGTAGCGCCTTCCGATGAATGTGCTGTTCTGCGCTATGTCCACTAGAGGGCAGCAGAGGAACGGGACTGGAGACTGGAAAACAACCGGAGATCAGAGCTACTTCCTTATGTTCACTGTCAACAATGTTTACAGTTGATTAAAAGTCAGTTCAAGATTGGTAAGGCTAGACATCTTAACTGCCACTGCCCAACTCATTTTCCCCTTCATGTGCATGATGCTCTTCCATAATTTATCAAAGCCATTCCAGTAAGATTTCTGTTGTGGAAAAGAAAACCAGTTACTTCTTAAACTTTCCAACTTTCTAACTTCTTATGCACCTGTAAGTTATTGGGTATAACTCACATTGGGAATAACCCACCGAGCCTGGTAATTCTCAACAGGTAGAAACTAAAGTAGTTACCTATTTCAAACAGACCAACGGTTTGACCCTGTAGAAAGAACTGGAAACATCTCAGGAGGGTGGGAGGCGGGGCCAGGAGGAAGGAGACCTCCTCTTGGATGCCTCCTCTTTCAGAAAAAGGGGAAATAAAAATTCAGAAAGGTAGGACTATTCGGTATCGTTTACTAAGGCAGAGGGCAGAAAGATTTTTCCATCGGAGCAGTTGGCAATGACATTGGCTCCCTTCCTCCCAGGTCACGTGCTTTCCAACACCATCCTGGCTCGGATACCCAGCTACTAAACTTGTTTGTTCTGTAACTAATGTTCTACTTTTTCCAGACCTAACTGGCACTTCTCTTACCCAAGCTGAGATCACAGGGCTGAATAGGTCGGGTCACTACCTCCGGACGATGCTTTGTCACGTGCTTCAGACTCCGCTCCCAGCTCCCTGCAGGACTCAGTGTGGTGTAGGAACCCAGGCAGGAACATTCTAGCAAAATCCAGGATTTCACTCTCGCTGAGGAAAACCAACTTCCAACCTGCAGAGGGAGTAACTGTATGACTCAGACTTGTACAAGGACCAGAGGAGCTCACACAGCTGAGAAAGAGGAAAGGAGACGGAAGGATACCCCAAAGGAAAAGATTTTCTTAAGGAAAGAAGGGACATAAAATTTCTACACGAGAAATTTGTCTCCATGATTCACTCTCGAGCTCTGGTCAGAAAAGAATTTTCTGGAAAAAGTTTTCATCCTGGTAATGAGCTTGCTTACTTCCCAGAAGGAATCAAGCTCTCACTTACCCCTGGGCCTTTGCACGTGCACCCTCCCTAGAGCACTCTCTTACCCTGCCTGGCTGGCTCCTCTGCTTTATTGCAGTGAGACCGCAGAAGTCGCTTCCTCTAGGATGCCTTCTCTGATTCTCCAAGTCCAGGACAAGCAGGGTCCTCTCCTCAGGGACCCTTTCTGCTTAGCTGAGAAGGGAGAAGTGGGCGAGCCAGGGACCTTCAGACAAGCTCAGGTCACCTGCCTCTAACCCCAGGTGACACAGAGACCATCTTCCTGGAACCTTCTGTAGCAAGAAACAGCTCTCCCACCCCACTCTCTGGCTGTTGCCGTGTCCAGCTCACTCACCTCTTTGACTTTTGTGCCTTAATAGAAAAAGATTATCTCCGTACCCCTGCACCTCACACCACTACTAGACCACAAATATGCTCAGTAATCTGTCTCCTGGACTTGGAAAATCAGAGATGGCTTCCTAGAGGAAGCAGCTTCTATGGTCTCACTGCAGTAAAGGACAGGAGCCAGCCAGGCAGGGTCAGAGAGTGCTCTAGAGAGGGTGCCCGTGCGAAGACCCAGGGGTAAGTGAGAGCCTGGTTCCTTCTGGGAGCTAGAGTGGCAAGGGATGAGGCTGGGGAGACAGGCAGGAGCCCTGCAGTTCTTGCTCCTCAAAGTATAATGTACAGGTCCGCAGCACTGGCTTCAGCTGGAAGCTTATTAGAAGTGAAGAATTTCAGGCCTGATTTCAGATTTATTGAATCAGAATCGCATTTTAAGATCCCCTGGGGATCTGCTGCACAATCAGGTTTGTGAAGCCTTCCTCTAAGTGCATTCAGCAGTTCCAACTTGTGAGCAATAGGAAACCTGGGCGTGATTAAGCAGGGGAATCACATGATTAAGACTTGGGAGAAGTCATTCCTGCTGCAAAGTGGAGGGAAAGGGGGTGAGTTAGTAGAGATCAATGTAGGAGATAAGGACGTCAGGTAAGAGGACGGTACATGGTCAGGGCAAGAGATGGCACTCTTGGGCGGTGGGACTAAGGGAATGTGGGAAGGGGATGGATTTGAAGGCCCACAGAGTTAGCAGCAGCAATCCTGGCGCCTGAGCTGCCTGGGGCTGCCCTGGAGTTTCTCCCAGATCGCAGAGCCCAGAGACAGCTCCGCCTGGGCAGGGCAGGGAGCTGGCAGGAGCCAGTATCAGTGGGTGTGGGGAAGCAAGAGACTCAAGAACAAGAGTCTCTGGACCTGCGCTCGCTGCCCAAAGCAGAGTGTGAGCCAACTGGTTCCCCACACCCTCCGGGTGGAGCAGGGACCTTGTAGCTGGCAAGGACTGCTTCTGTTAGAGAAATGTGACATCCACAACCATCCCCTCCCTAAAAGATCTGCACAAAAGAGAGTGGCTAGGAACTTACATGCAAAATATATTCGTGAAAAGAATGCCGCTTCCCGGCCAAGAACGGAATCCCTCTGCACCTGAAGAACGGTGCTGGGGAAGCAGAATTCACCCGGTGAGACTGCCACCATCCGAGGAAATCAACAGCGAAGGAGTGAGAAGTCAAAATGAAAACGCTAGACTTCTTTTTATGCCAGATGTATGCATGAGTAAGTCAGGTTGGCGAGTTTCCCAGTTCCTCAGGCTGAGTGAAGGGGTGCGATCAAGATGAACACAGATTTGAGCATCACGCAAGGTTACAGGGGTGAGAGGGCAGCTGGCTGCGCGGGTTGGGGGGTGATTACTCAGCTAAGGGAGGACACAGAGGAGCCGTCTCTGCGCTGTGAGCCGCAGGAGCGTCCCCTTTAGTCCCACTCACAGCCACGGCCACCACCATCCACAGTAACTGCGGAGAGGGTGGAGACTGGGGAGGGCGAGAGGGATGCTCTGGGCCTGATCATCCCATGGCCTCCCTTCTCACGCTGCTGCCAGAGCCTTCTGTCCTCTGTCCACTGCTCTGCCCAGTGGCTGGGGGCAGGCTGGCAGCTTCTCTCCCGCAGTGAAAAGCAGCCATCACTGGGAATAAGGATGAAACACGACAAGCAAAGTCCAGAGTCCCTGGCATTTACCTGATTCCTCCTGGTGGCTTGACTCAATCTGCAGTGAAGATTGTAGCTGGCCCTGGTTGCCTAATTGAAAAAAACAAAACAAAACAAAAAATCATCCAACACAGCAGTTGGGCCTTTGGGATGCTCAGGACACTCATCAGGCATCATACCATGCAGTGGGGAGGGACAGAAGGGAGGTGGCCCAGACATGGAGAGGTCTTGGAGTCAGAAAATCCAGCTCAGTCACTTACTAGGACCAGTTGGCCGATCTCTCCAAGCCTCGCGTTTCTCATCCATAACAAGGACGTAATACTTCAATGAAAAAAAAGAGAGAACTATTTGGATAGGAGCTCCCTAATTTCTCTAGGTCAGTCACCATGGATCTACCTGTATCTACCCCACATTCTCTAGTCCCCTTCCTATTACAGTAGAAGCGCATCCTATCGAAATACCCCATTGATGGGCGATCTCTGCAGTTGACTGCGGGCTCTAACCTGCCCTATCTCAGGACAGCTGTCCCCCCTTGTTCCAGCTTCATCACTTTCTGGGTTAGTGGGTCATTGTCACCATTTTATCTCTCATCCTCAAAACCCCCACCACCAGCAACAAAAAAAAAGCAAGACTCTCTACTTCCCCGCCGTTCTCCAGTTACCATCCACTCATGGGACAAAACGTCAAGACAGAGCCGGCCACCCTCTGTCCTGATTCCCTAGGACTCAGGAACTCGCTCCAGCAGGCTTCTGGCCTCCCTGCTCTGCCAGACACTCACTACCAAGTTTGCCGCCATTGCCAAATCCAGCTCCTCCGTCCCAACCCTATACCCTGATGCAACAGCAGGCTGTCATACCCACCGCCACCCTCCCCTCCTGACACTCTTTCTCTGGGCTTCAGGGACACCATGCTCTTCCTCCCGGCAGGTGACCCTCCACGCCCGTGGCTGCCCCTTTTCTCAGTGCCCCCACCGTGGAGGTCCCCAGGGCTCCACTTGGGGCCTGCTCCACTTCCTTCCAGGTTTCCCGCTTCCCCAGGCTGCCTGATAAAGCCCCTCGGCCTGCATTTTCTGTGCTGTTAACTTTGCAATCTGTCATCTCCTGAGCGGTCTTCTGAGAGGCAGGTGATATTTATCTTTTGAGTTGTCCAGCAGGAACTTGAGATGGAAACCGGCCCCACCCGGCCTCTCGAGGCCTTTCTCCAGGGTCTTCTCATCCCAGTAAGCACAGCTCCACCATCCACTGCAGCGCTCACCCTCGAGCCCACCCTCTTCCCAATTCCCCAAGCGCAGTGGCTTGGCTGCCAACGGCTTTTAAATTGACTGTCTGCTGCCTCCACCGCCACCAACCTGGTTCAGGCCGCCTCACTTACAGGTGAGCCTGTCCTCAGGTGAGCCTGTCCTCACCCTCACTCTTCCTCTCCTCTGACCCCTCTGCACCTGGCTGGAGGGGTCATTCAGGGAACGTCACTCCTTGCCTCAAAAGCCTTTACTGGTTTAAAAACCCTGGATTCCTTTCTGGGCTGCGGGGCCTGGTAACCAGTCTTCCTGCTTCTCTAACTGCTCTCAGCTGCACTCTTCCCCATGCTTATTATGCTGCAGCCGCGCCAGCTTCCTTTCAATGCCTGGACTAGAGCCAGCTGGTTCCCACCTCAGGGCCTTTGCACACCCTGCTTCTATTTGCAAACTCTTTCTCCAAAGCTTTGCAGGGTTCCTCCTCCGTCTTCAGGTTATCACCCCAAGAGTCACGTCCTCAAAGAGACCTTCTCTGACCACAACACTGAAGAGAGGTCCTTGTGGTCCCCTCACCGAGACTCCACTTGTTGTCTTCAAAGCCCCCATCGCAATCTGAAGTTGTTCACTCTCTTATCTGCTTGCTGTCTGTCTTTCTCAGCAGAGAGTTACAGGGCAAGGATCCCATGTGCTGTACTCGCTGCCGAGTTCCTGCAGCTCAGAACTGTGCCTGGCACTTAGCCGATGCTAGACACAGAACTGCGGATCTGTAGCCTGCAGGTTTGTGGGGGCTTTGTGAGGATTAAATGAGAACGTAAGTCGAGCACAGCCTGGTGCACTGCTCATAGCAAGTCCACAACACCCGTAGCTGTCACCACCTCCACAGCTGATGATTTCTGGGACGTCCAAGGGTCCTCATGAAGCTGCCACGTGACTGTGACCCAGCTTTACACCTACTTTCCTCCTGAAATAGAGTGGCTGGTTCTACCTGACTTTTGATCCTTGATGGATTTGGGGTTTCCAGCATCACAGACAGCAACTGTATTTCATGTATGATGAGCTATAAACCAGAATGACACTGGCAAGTGGTACTAGCCTGTGCTGTGGCAAAGAAAAACCATTAGGTAGGAATCAAAACCGTCTGGGCCGAAGCTCAGAGGCATAACTACTGGCACCAAGAAACAATCCAATGACACGTCTCTGTCAGGAGGTTACTGGCCCAGGCAGACAAGAAGCAACCTCCACAGTGTGAGGTGGAAAGCTCAGTGTCCAGAGCCAGACTGCCCAGCAGATATATAAGTGACCAGTAAGCAGACGAAAGGACGCTCAAATTTATCATCATCCTTTTCAGTCGCTCAGTCGTGTCTGACTCTTTGCCACTCCACGAACCGCAGCACTCCAGGCCTCCCTGTCCATCAAAAACTCCCAGAGTTCACCCAAACTCATGTGCATCGAGTCAGTGATGCCATCCAGCCATCTTATCCTCTGTCATCCCCGTCTCCTCCTGCCCCCAATCCCTCCCAACCATCAGGGTCTTTTCAAATGAGTCAGCTCTTCACGTCGGGTGGCCAAAGTATTAGAGTTTCAACTTTAGCATCAGTCCTTCCAATGAACACCCAGGACTGATTTCCTTTAGAATGGACTGGCTGGATCTCCTTGCAATCCAAGGGACTCTCAAGAGTCTTCTCCAACACCACAGTTCAAAAGCATCAATTCTTCGGCCCTCAGTTTTCTTCACAGTCCAACTCTCACATCCATACATGACCACTGGAAAAACCATAGCCTTGACTAGACGGACCTTTGTTGGCAAAGTAATGTCTCTGCTTTTGAATATGCTATCTTGGTTGGTCATAACTTTCCTTCCAAAGAGGAAGCGTCTTTTAATTTCATGGCTGTAATCACCATCTGCAGTGATTTTGGAGCCCCCCAAAATAAAGTCTGACACTGTTTCTACTGTTTCCCATCTATTTCCCATGAAGTGATGGGACTGGATGCCATGATCTTCGTTTTCTGAATGTTGATTTTTAAGCCAACTTTTTCACTCTCCTCTTTTACTTTCATCAAGAGGCTTTTTAGTTCCTCTTCACTTTCTGCCATAAGGGTGGTGTCATCTGCATATCTGAGGTTATTGATATTTCTCCCAGCAATCTTGATTCCAGCTTGCAAATCAAAACCACAGTGAGGTACCACTTCACACCCACGAGGATGGGTATTATCAAAAGAAGAGAAAGAAACCAACAAGTAATGGCCAAGGAGGTGGAGAAGGTGGAACCCTTGTGCACTGTCCCTGAGAGTCTAAAATGATGCGAAAAACTGTAGCAGCTCCCCAGAAAATGAAATGACACAGAATGACCCAGTGACCCAGCAATTCCACTTCTGGGTGTTTATCCAAAAGAACTGAGAGCAGGGACTCAGAGAGATATTGTACAGTGACGTTCACAGTGGACAGTCTCAATAGCTAGAAGGTAGGAAAAAATGTCCATCAACAAACGATTATATAAACACAATATGATGTAATCGTACAAATATTAATTCAGCCATAAAAGTGAGAGAATCTTGACATTTCTGACGACACAGAGGGACCCAGAGGGCATAATGCTAAGTGAAATTAGCCAAACCCAGAAGGACACGCACTGTGCGACTCATTCATATACGGCACTTAGAGCGGTCAAGTCCAGAGGCAGCAGAATGGTGGTGGCCAGGGGCTGGGTGAGAAGGGAACAAGGGTTATTAATGGGCAGAGCTGCAGTTTTGGAACGTGACGAAATACTGGATGGAGATGGATGGTGGTGACCGCCGCACAGGCCGCATTTAGTGAATGCACTAGATGCCACTGAACCTTATGCTTTTAAATGATGAAGATGGGGGATCTTAGGTGTGTTTTATCAGAATTAAAAAAAAAAGAGAGAGACAATGTTTTTATCAACCTCATGACAGAAGCTTGGTTCAAACTTTGTTATCTAACACCCACCAGTTCCTAAGTCCTGTGCTGAGAGCTCAGGAAGGAGACAGGAAGGTCATGGGGTTCCCCAATGACAGGAGAGAGCAAGAGGAAGATAGGGAAGGAAGAAGGCAAAGAACTTGAAAAGCAAGGTAAAAAGGCAGCCTGGATGAGGAGTCTTACCAGAGAGCTGTGCACAGACAGGGCTTAAGCTTTAGAGGAAGAAAGCAGACCTCAGCACCCCAAACCCAAGACCGAAGCAGGAGATGAAGGTGTATTTAAACACAACAGGCTACAGAAGAGACAGGGGCTGGGGCGGGGGGTGGGGGAGCGGTTAATTCATACTTCTGGAAAAGACAAGTCTTTTAAGATGACAGCGTAGGGTAGCGACAGGAGAAAACAGTCAGCCACTATGAATGAGCCATCTCCCCGAACAGCATTATGGGAAGAGGATGACTAAAGACGCACCAAATGAAAACCCGCTAGAACCACCCACAGCAGCGACGCCTCCTGCAACGTCGCTCCGCCTCCCCCCCCCGACCCGCCCCCGAGAATTTGCGTTTTCAAGAACACCTGTGCCATTCATACCATGACTTTCTCCTCTGAAACACAGCAGCATCGCTGCTGCCAGGGGAACGGGTTGGAGCCCCGGTTCAGCATCTGGAAGTGGCGGGATGACGGCGCCCCGAGAAGGAGCCCGGAGAAGGGAGGACACACAGGGAGAAGCCTGTGGCTGAGCGCATCCCCGCTCTTCGCACGTGCTCATCCGAGGCCGCCCCGGCCCTCCCATGAAAAATGGAGGCGTCACTCGCTTGAAATGCAGAAATATTTATTTTGGTTTCCTTCACTGTTTTTGGAAATTCTGTTTTGGTTTATAAAACATAGAAAGAGCCAACACTTAAAGCAAACATTCAAAACCCCGATGTGACCAATTATTGACTTCTTGGGCAATTAAGAGTACACGTAGGAAGTTAGGCTACCAAATAGTGTTATAACGACGACAGCTCTTTAGGGCAAACCCTGTTGTGCTTGTATAATACAGGTACTCCTCTTTCCCAAAACAACTGTTTTCGGTGTACAAATGAAAACTAAGTTCAGTCACATGTGGCAAAGACTTGCAGTAAAAGTGAAATGCGGCTAATTTCCCAAATTAACTTAAAAAAAAAAAAACAAACAAACCCTTGAGAATCTAATCCCAGGAAATGAGTTTTCCAGATTCCTATGTCCTAGAATTTTGGCTTGTCAAATATATTTCATAGAAATCAAGTAGCATTACAATAGAAGAGCATTTATTTATCACCATCCATTTCAATAAGTACCCAAGTGTATCTACCTCCTTAATATTTTTAAAGACATGCCTTGCCTGAGAGTTTATATTCTGGGGGGGAGGGGGGGGGTCGGGGAAAAGACACTTGATCAAACATACTCTTTCAATATGAAAACCACATTAAAATCCATCAGAGACAGAGTGACCGGTTCGTCAAAGGAAAAGTGGACAGTTATTCAGGCGTCACAGTTGAGCATGGTTGATCCAGGTAACTGTTTCCTTGTTGAAATGCTTGTCTTCACTGCAGAGTCTAAGGCAGATTTTTTTTTTTTTTAATAACCCCTGGGAGGCGACAGATGGAGGAAATCAGGAAATTGGATCTGGAGAAGAGTGTTGGAGAATATTCTGCTCTATGGGCACCAGACTCCATCCTCTCTGGTGAGCGGCTGTCCATCTAGGATTCAATACCTGTGCTGTTCTGAGCTGGGTCTGCCCTTTGCTTCACTGAGAACCTCTGCTCCGACAGGAAGGACAGGGGTTAATCAGAAGGTTCGTGAGAGAGTGTGACACAGGGAAGGGAGGGTAGCAGGAATTAAAAAAAACCCAAAAACCCTCTGGTCCTCTTGCGGCCTCCTGCAGGCGAGCCAGGTCTTGCTTGTCGGAACGGTGGTTCCCTCCAGTGCACGGGACTCTTTGAGCAGCAGAAATCTGCAGAATTTGCAGTGTGTAGCAGACATCTCAGAAAGAGCAAGCTCCTAACCCTTTGGTTAGCAGATCGGGGAGACAAAGTGTTCACCCGCCTTTGTAACTGAGGAATTGGTAAAGAACTTAGCACGTTTGCAGTTTCCCCTCTATGATTTTTTAAGGCTCGTTTTGGAAATCGTGGATCACCGTGGACACGGTCTGCGACACGAGGTGGCTGTAAGGCAGTGTTCCGTTCCCTCCAGGCTCCTATGACGAGAATCTGGACGGGAGAGGCACCCGAGGATGCTCCCTCCCTTCCTGCCGTTGTCAAACTCCCCTCCGCTTCCTCCCTCGCGTTAGACTTTGATGGTGGAGTAAAGCTCATCGATCTGGGACCTGAAATAATTCCGAAGCTCTGGCCTTTTAGCCTTCATGGTTGGGGTCAGAAGGCCATTGTCGATAGAGAAGAGTTCAGGGTGGAGATAGATGCCTTTGACCTGTAAAGAGACCAGGAAGTCAAAGGAGGCAAGGAGGACAGATACTTCTGAAGGGATAAAAACCCTTCTGGGCCATTCCTGCCAGCTTCACAGGCCAGGCCAGCTGCACCATCTCAACATAGGGCAGGGAGTGGCCTGATATCAGGACAGAATCGGGACCACAGCCTGGCCCCCCAGGAAGAGGATACACCCCCCTGGTTACAGAAATCCCTCCCCAGCCAAACCACACCACTGTCTCTTCCACACAATGTCTTTACATCACCTCATCCTCTTCTAGAACCTGTTCACCAAAAACACCCTCAAGTCAAAAACCCATTTTTCGGGAATTCATACACTTGGATGTGAGTCTTACCTGTTCAAATGGTTTCAGGCCAGACTCCTTCCCGAGTCTCACCATGTCTTCTAGAATACCTTTTTTGACATCCTAATAAGATAAGAAAAACAGGATCCTTATTCCCGTGGTGGGTTCAGGGGGCGCGGGGGGCAGGGGTCCCTGCACTTTGCACTTAACGCAAAGGGAAGTTCAGGAGGATGGCTGCACACTTTGGAACCTACCTTGTTTCTGCATAGTTCTTCAAAGGAGCCCACAATGCCTCTCTTCTGGGCCCAGGCACCTAGTGTCTCAACGTCCGGTACCACAATCGCTATGAGAAATGCCTTTAACAGAGACAAGTGAGTTATTACACAGTTTGGTCCCGATGTTCTAAAATTGTAGTTCCTTATTATCTGCTTTGTGGGCCCCTGGGAGAATCTGGGAGTTAGAGACCCTCTCTTCAGAGCATGTTAACAGCCCTGGCGTCCACAGGGCCCAGGTTAACTCCTGCCTCTGAAATACAGACAGTATCGGGATTTTGTAATAAATGTTTTCAAAGAACCACTGGAAATCAAAATATAATAAAACCCTAGTTTTTACTTATTTTTATATATACTTTTAAAAATAAAATAGGGTCAAATAAGCAAATAATGGGATAGATATCAGATAACTGCTTTATAAAAAGACAAAAGAAAATATATACAGATTCACTTTAAAAAGAACTCTAGCCCCTCATTCTTTACAACTGAGTGACAATGAAATGAAATAAAAATCAAAGGCATAGTAGGCCAGGTCTAAGAAGATGCAGTGCATTCTTGAAGAAAAATAGGTGTATTTTCTTATAGGAAAATATTCTGCCACAATTATTTGAAAATTTCAAGATTTGTAGAAATATTTTTAAATTTATTTAAATAGGAGGATAATTACTTTATAATATTGTGATGCTTTTTGCAATGAATATGAACCAGCTCTAGGCATACATGTGTCCCCTCTGATTTGCAGAAATATTAACTCTTAGAAAACTAGAACCCATTCTCTTCCTTTCCACCATCTGTCCAGAATTTTGGTAAATGAGGTTCCATTGCAATACTGCCATTAGTTTTCAATTTTAAGATATGCTGGCTTCCAAACCATCATTTGCTCAAGAATGATGAAGAAGGTATACCATAAATAAGTTAGGTTTAATATGTCTGAAAATGCTAAGCTTTCTTATAACCCATATATCAATATTTCTCCTCATAATTAAATTAGAAGCTTATTTTACCTATCCCCCAGTATTTTTATGCCACTTCCCTTGGTATAGCAGACTAAGAACTGCCAAGAATAAGAGACACAAATTGCTAGTTACAAAATAGATGGGGGAGAAACAGAAAAAAAGAAAAGAAACGCCAAGCAACAAAACCCAATAACGTGTTGATTATGTTCTAGCAAGTCAGGCATCAAAGTCAGTCAGAAAGCCAGTTCACACACGTGGCCAACTTCCCATTACACTGAAGGTACGTGGATGTCTTATAATATTGTGATGCTTTTGGCAATGAATATGAACCAGCTCTAGGCATACAGAGCCAGCCACAGAGCTCCTGGCTCGGGCAGCACATACCTGCAAGCTCTCTCCGTGGACAAACACCTGAGCGATAGGTTCACTTCGCTGGTAGATGTTTTCGATCTTCTCGGGAGCTATGTACTCCCCTTGTGCCAGTTTAAAGATGTGCTTTTTCCTGTCGATGATCTTCAAGGTGCCGTTCTGTTTGGGGGTGCGGAGGGGAGGTGTGGGCTGTGAGCAGGTCCCAGGGCTGTTTCCCCCAGCAGTGGCCACGCAGCATACTGAGCATTTCCTGTGCACTATTACTTAATCCTAATAAGGTCTGGCAATGGCAATGGCACCCCAGTCCAGTACTCTTGCAAATCCCATGGACGGAGGAGCCTGGCGGGCTGCAGTCCATGGGGTCGCTAAGAGTCAGACACGACTGAGCGACTTCACTTTCACTTTTCACTTTCATGCATTGGAGAAGGAAATGGCAACCCACTCCAGCGTTCTTGCCTGGAGAATCCCAGGGATGGAGGAGCCTGGTGGGCTGCCATCTGTGGGGTCACACAGAGTTGGACACGACTGAAGTGACTTAGCAGCAATAAGGTCTGGCAGGGGTCGGCTCTTAAACCATTTTACAGAGAGACAAACTGAGGCTGACAGATTATGTAACCTCCCCAGGCTGAGTAGTGAGATAGAGAAGAGATGAGGGAGTCCCTCTCACTCCACTTCCGCCTCTCAGCCAACTAGAGCACCCCGCTTGCTCCCTTCAGCTTGGAGAGCTTTACTCTGTGTCACAGGGGCCCAAGACGGGGTCAAGGTGCTCTTGAGGAGAGATGCGCTCATCCTCCCCACAGTGCTCGGTGTGAAGCAGGGGCTGCAGAGGACCTGCTCTTGGCTCTCTGAGTGATGACTGTGGGGACTCGAGAATCTCTGACCCAGACTCGAAAACGCCAGTGGTGCCTGCCTCCCCACCTCTGATAACTCAAAGCCCCATTCCCACCCCGGGTCACTTGCTCACTTCCCAGAGTCATCTGCTGGAAAGTGCCCGGGGTTCTCTCAGCCTGCAACAGTTCTCCTCCGGTTCCAACAGGAGCAGACTAAGGTCCACGAAGATTAGGATTAGGAGATGGGCTCCTCAGAGCCAGAGTCAGAATTAGAATGGATACTTAATCCCTCCTGAGTCTGGAAAGAGGGACTTGATTTATTTCTAAATAGCCTGGGTATTCTGAAATCTGAATTAATTTGGGTAAGGATATTTTTTCAGGCAAAAAAAAAAAATAAATTAAGCACCTTAAATCTGTAAGACTTGAACAATTACACAATAATAATAATGACATGAGCCATTGGAGCGTTTGCAATGAAAATCAGTAATGACTTTAAAAAGCAATGGTTGCCACCACAGCAAAAGTGGTGACGCCTATGTTGCTTCTTGCAACAGCATCTTGACTCCCGAGATGACCTCTGAATTTCTCTACAGTAAGCAGTTCTGAGGCTACACTCGAAGGGCTTGGCCTCAACCTCTAAACACTTACCCTATTTTTACTGAGATGACGATGCTAAGAAACGTATGTGTTCACAAATTCTGGCCTGTCATCCATTCCCAGCAGCTTAAATACAGTGCTCTCTCCCCCCTACCCAAAATGAACCAAGGCCTCAACTTCAAGGCACAGTACTGAAATGGGAAAAGCCAGTCACAGTGTTTCTGGATTTCAGACCAGAAGCAGCAACCAGAAAGGATGTCAGGTATCAAAACAAAACCTATGTGCAGCAGTTGCAGTGAAAATGCTACAGGAGGATGCTAAACATACGCCTGTTTTCTGTGTAAAGGAAGGGAGGGAGAAAGACGGGGGAGAATCAGGGAGCCGTGGCTGTGTTGGGGCTCGTCTTCCCAACAAGGGAGGGGACCACTTACTGGTAACCACTTGCCAATGTCCCCTGTGTGCAACCAGCCGTCCTTATCCAGAGCTTCTGCTGTTTTCACTGGGTCTTTCAAGTAGCCTTGAAAAACGTTTGACCCTTTCACACATACCTGAAGGAAAAAGAGGGCGAGGGAGGTGTGGCCATGTGAATTGGAAGAAGTGGGTGAAAGGTACAAACATCCAGTTATAAGGTAAGTAAGGACCGGGGATGTCACGTACAGCATGCCAACTACACTTGGCATGGCTGCGTGGGATGTTTTCAAGTTGTTAAGAAAGGAGATCTTAAGAGCTCTCATCACAAGGGGGAAAAAAACATCCCTTTTTTTCTTTTTGTTACCGGTATGAGATGATGGATGGTTACAAAACCCATGGTCGTGATCATTTCACAATACCTGCAACTCAAATCAGCTTACACTTAGACAGTGCTGGCATCAGTTCATCTCAGTGAGATGGGAGAGGGAAGAAAGATGATCTGTTAAGAGCACTGACTGGGACTTCTCCAGAGGAAACTGCGTGTGTGTGTGTATGTGTGTTTGCGTGTGTGTGTGTGTGCGCGCGTGCGGGCGTGTATGTCTCCCTCAACCTTTAGCCAGACTCTGAATGCCAGGATCCAGAGGGAGCTACCAGAGCCTCACTGACATGCTGGTACCTCCAATGCCCCTACTTCCTTCCTGAATGTCTTCGGCTGCAGATTCTAGGGCTCACAGTCACCCTAGGTTCTGGCTCCAAGCTGCCAGAAAGCCCCAAAGGGGATGAAGTCACACAGCAGTTGGGCATACCTTCCATTAGCCAGCGGTCACTCAGGCACTGAGGGCAGTCAGCAGACAGGAAGCCGGGGCCAGGGACTTTGGGCCCTGAAGCCTTTCTGCCCTCCTGGGCCCTGAGGCCCATCGTGCTGGTGGCAGAAGGTGGTGCTGGTGCCCCCCACGCCTCCACCCCCTGAGACTTAGACATATGCACCTTCCAAAAGAAGCCTGTATGACCGCAAGATCAGCAGCAACACCAAGCTCAGTGGCTTCACCTGCCACAGTGCTGAGAAGTGGCTGGTTACAGAAGTGGCTGGTTACCGGAGGCAACTGCCCTGAGGGGGTGACTTCGGGGGGGGGTTTACTCACCTCGCCCTCGCCCTTGGCAGCCAGGTAATTCATTTCTTCCACATCAACAAGCTTGATAATGCTGCAAGGCATTGGGGCACCAACATGGCCTGTGTATCAAATACAAGAGTGATCACTCCTAATGCGACAACCAGTATCCTTGGGCCAGATTGCTTTGATCCCAAACAAGCCCTGTTCTCACGCTGAGAACAGCTGGTGCGAACCTCTGGCTTGGCAAACACTGTCTGTCTCCCCCTGGCAAACTAACTGAGAGTTTATTCCCAGAAAAGAGAAACATTCAAAAGTCTCTTAGGGACCTTTCCTAAGTCTGACGCTCTGAATTACTTTTCAAAGTGTAAATGATTTGGCTGCTGATTTTTAGGGTTTCTTTGAATACCTGGAAGTGGGTTTTCTAAAACTTTTATGTGGTTCCTATGATCCAATTGAGAGAGTCATTTCCTAGGCAGGTTGATAAGAAGTCTAGGGGTCCCCAAGGAGACGGGTCTGGAATTCTCAAGGAGGAAGAAAGGACAAACGTTTTCTCCTTCTCTACATTCCTTAGGATTATATAACAATAATATATTCTGCCTGAGGACAGTCTCTGGATTAAACCTTCTGGCTAATTCTGTTATCTTAAAATGTAAATTATGGGAGTAGGTCTGGTGAGGTCTTTATAACCTCCAGACATTCTTTGGATTAATTGGAGAGTATAACTTTATTGCTAACACTAACAAGTGGGTACTCTTTCTACCCTCTTCTGATGCCTATGTCAGAAGCTTTCTCTATCTCCTTCATACTTTAATAAAACTTTATTACACAAAAGCTCTGAGCAATCAAGCCTTGTCTCTGGCCTCGGATTGAATTCTTCTCCTCCGGAGGCCAAGAATCCCGGTGTCGTGATTCAACAACAACCTTTCACGATGGCCCTGCTCTCCCTTATACAGATGTAATTAATGTCTGCGTTCTCTATGAGAATAAACTGTGATCGGTCAGATGGTTTTGACCTATATGGCCTTTTCCCCGAGATTAAGAAAGAACATGTCTTATACGTAAATTCATTTAAGACAGGACAAGGCTTCTTTTCACAGCTCACTTCACTCTCTTGCCAAAGGGTGCTCAGTTCAGTTCAGTTCAGTTCGGTCACTCAGTCATGTCCGACTCTTTGTGACCCCACGAACCACAGCACACCAGGCCTCCCTGTCCATCACCAACTCCTGGAGTTCACCCAAACTCATGTCCATTGAGTAGGTGATGCCATCCAGCCATCTCATCCTCTGTCGTCCCCTTCTTCTCCTGCCCCCAATCCCTCCCAGCATCAGAGTCTTTTCAAATGAGTCAGCTCTTCGCATCAGGTGGCCAAAGTATTGGAGTTTCAGCTTTAGCATCAGTCCTTCCAAAGAACAGCCAGGACTGATCTCCTTTAGAATGGACTGGTTGGATCTCCTTGCAGTCCAAGGGATTCTCAACAGTCTTCTCCAACACCACAGTTCAAAAGCATCAATTCTTCAGGGCTCAGCTTTCTTCACAGTCCAACTCTCACATCCATACATGACCACTGGAAAAACCATAGCCTTGACTAGACGGACCTTTGTTGGCAAAGTAATGTCTCTGCTTTTGAATATGCTATCTAGGTTGGTCATAACTTTCCTTCCAAAGAGGAAGCGTCTTTTAATTTCATGGCTGCAATCACCATTTGCAGTGATTTTGGAGCCCCCAAAATAAAAGTCTGACACTATTTCCACTGTTTCCCCATCTATTTCCCATGAAGTGATGGGACTGGATGCCATGATCTTCGTTTTCTGAATGTTGATTTTTAAGCCAAATTTTTCACTCTCCTCTTTCACCTTCATCAAGAGGCTCTTTAGTTCTTCTTTACTTTCTGCCTTAAGGGTGGTATCATCTACATATCTGAGGTCATTGATACTTCTTCCAGCAATCTTGATTGCAGCCTGTGATTCCTCCAGCCCAGCGTTTCTCATGATGTACTCTGCATATAAGTTAAATAAGCAGGGTGACAATATACAGCCTTGACGTACTCCTTTTCCTATTTGGAACCAGTCTGTTGTTCCATGTCCAGTTCTAACTGTTGCTTCCTGACCTGCATATAGGTTTCTCAAGAGGCAAGTCAGGTGGTCTGGTATTCCCATCTCTCTCAGAATTTTCCACAGTTTCTTGTGATCCACACAGTCAAAGGCTTTAGCATAGTCAATAAAGCAGAAATAGATGTCTTTCTGGAACTCTCTTCCTTTTCCCACAATCCAGCGGATGTTGGCAATTTGATCTCTTGTTCCTCTGCCTTTTCTAAAACCAGCTTGAACATCTGGAAGTTCACAGTTCACGTATTGCTGAAGCCTGGCTTGGAGAATTTTGAGCATTACTTTACTAGTGTGTGAGATGAGTGCAACTATGCGGTAGTTTGAGCATTCTTTGGCATTGCCTTTCTTTGGGATTGGAATGAAAACTGACCTTTTCCAGTCCTAACCAAAGGGTGCTAGGACTGGGCTATTTTCCCAAAACAAAAATAACAGAAATCAGATTAAGTTTTAAGAGTGTCACAAATCATTCTTCCAATGTTTTGATCATTTTAGCTTAAAGTGGTCACTATTCCAAATTCTCCAGCTGGTAAGGCACCAGGGATTAAAAAGTAAGTACTGTGAAAAAGGTTCATAAACTGTCAGTGCCAACTGCAACAGAATGATGTTCCCAGAGACGGCCTGATATTAGAATCTGTGTCATTAGGTATTCAAATATGTAAAACGGCAACTGTATCAGGGAATCTATTGATCACGGTGTAGAGTACACTGCTGGTATGGGACAGGGGAGGCATATAAGTCTTGTGGTCAGACATGGGCTGGGATCCTGGCTCTGAAGCATAAAGCTATATAAATTCTTAGACTTTATGGACAAGCTTCTTAGTCAACAATCAACCGTGTCCTCCCTGGGGTGACAAGGCTGACCTCACAGGCATGTTGTTGGGATGAAATGCACGTAATCTGTGTCCCTCAGTGCCTAGCACAGAACCCCATCCAGAACAGGTACTTGTATTTATCCTCCACTGTTCTTTCCTTTTGGGAAAAAGGACTTGTGTTTATTTCTGCCTGGGGTCTCAACACCAAGTGCAGCACACAGTGGAAATGCCATTAAAATTCACCAGCAAGTAATCAGGCCCCAATCGATTCCCGGAAAGCTCTGGTGGGCCAAGCACTCTGAACCTGGTATAAAGGGCACCGTCTTCAGATGTGAGCTCCACCCAGCCTGACAAGTCAGAGCCTCCAAATCACCACTGTGCACTGGGAGACCCCATCCACAGGGCTCTCGGGTTCACAGGATTGTTGGCCTCAAGGCCAAATCATTGGAGACACAGCACTTGTTTAAGTTGGTTAGTTAACCCAGTTCCAACAATTTTGATGTGAAGAGTAAGATCCTTGTGAGCAAATTCCTGCCCCTGTACCTGCGGTCCAGTCTCCAGGAATAGTCAGGCAGCAGCCGGCGGTGCACTCGGTCTGTCCGTAGCCTTCGTAGAACTGGGTGCCCAGGCGAAGGGACAGAAGGAGAGGGGACAGTCACACTTCCACTGCAAGTGTTCAGTAACTAAGTTCCTCTAGCTGGATTAGAAACCTCAGCCCACACATTACAACATGCTTTATTACAGCGCGAGCATGCTCACACACACAGAAGACAATGCCGCACAGATCACACTTCGCAGGATCCACCCAGGGATGCACTTGCTCTACGGGCTCATGGCTACTTGTCACCCAGTCTCTGATGCTCCCTCCACGTAAGCCAGGGTCTCTGCGTGGTTTATGACCCATCCCCACACCCTCACCTGATCTAAAGGCATCTTTTGTGCCTTACCCCAGTGAAAATTACCCAATGGTGAACACAACACATACTCTGCCAGAGGTGAAAGATACATGCAGGAACACCAGAGACTGCATGTCTTGCAAATTGAAGGTTGGTGGCAACGCTGTGTTGTCAGAAGATGGTTAGCGTTTTTTAGCAATGAAGTATTTTTAAGGTACATACAATGCCTTGTTTTTTGGACATAATGCTACTGCACACTTACTAGACTACAGTCTGGTGTAGACAGGGCTTTTATATCTACTGAGAAACCAAAAAGTTCAGGAGACTCGCTTTACTGCGACACTGGCTTTACTGCACTGCTCTGGGACTGCAGGATCTCCAAGCTGTGCGTGCACTTCTGTCTCCAAGCCACCCAGTAATAACACATCCGAAGAAAAGAAGGGGCACGCGCAGGCAAAGAAGACAGCCTTTCGGAAAGCGGCCACATGGGCGTGAGTCAGCTGAGAGCCCGAGCGGCAGGGATCCCCTCACCTGGCAGCCCAGCGCGGCCCTCAGGAAGGTGAGCACGGTGGCAGACACGGGAGCTGCTCCTGTGATCATCAGCCTCACTTTTCCTCCCAGGCTCGACTTGCAAGGCAGGAAGAGGGGAGAGGGTGAGGGCAAGTGGCTGGAGAGCAGTGGTCTTCTCCAAGATTCCTCCTGGGAACCCTGATGCCCTAGCCCACCAGCTCCTGGTCGGCGGGCTGCACAGAACTTCACTCTGCACAAGCACGCACAGGCGCTCCAAGAAGGATACCCAACGGGTTGGTTCCACCCAAAACCATGCCACTCGCTCTCAACGGCTATTGGCAGCAAAGCAACACCTCTACACTCACAAGTGTTTTGAGGAATTAGAACAAGAGTGTTGTTGGTTTGTGGCAACTATCGCATTTTGGGGAACACACTATTATTCCACATGTAAAACGGAGAATCAGAAAGGCTATGCTACCTGATCCCCTTTCTGCCCTGGATAGTGAAACACTATTCAGAATTTTCTTGGACACTGAGGTTTTGCTAATGGCTTTGTCCTTAGTTTTAAGAAATGTGCCAGAAATTCTCTTTCTTGCTGACCTTCTCTTTTAAAAAGAGCTCTCGCACAATAAAGGGGTAGGGGATTAAGAGGTACAAACAACTAGGTATAAAATAAGCTACAAGGATATACTGCACAAGGATATATTAGGTGAACATAGCCAATATTTTATAATAACAATAAATAGAACATCATCTTTAAAAATTGTGACTGACTGTATTGTATGCCTGTCACTTATATAAATTTGTACATCAACTATTCAATTTAAAAAAAGAGCCCTCACAGAAAGTTCGAAAGCCAAATTAGTTTAGATGACAAGCAATAGTTGAGAGTCAACATGCTACCTGTATTTTGTGGAAGATCAGTTTATCCCAGAGGCTGTTGTTTCTAATGATGCCACTGCGAAGTTCAGCCTCTTTCCTCTTGGAGGCAAAGTCCAACAGCCATCGCTTCAGCGTGGTGTTTGCTTGTCCGAAAATCTAATGAGTCAAGAGATGAGAAGGTTTCCTGATGAGTAGAATGCACGAATGAAAACGTCAGGTAACAACAAGTGTTCGTGAAGATGTGGAGAAACTGGAACCTTCATGCCTTGCTGGCGGGGATGTAAAATGGTTCAGCTGCTTTAGGAAACAGACTGGCAGTTCCTCAGTTAAACACAGAGTTAGTCATGACCCAGCAATTCTGCTCCTGGGCACACACCTAAGAGAATGAAAACACACGTCCATAGAGCCCCTTGCCTGTGGATGTTCACAGCAGCATTATTCATAACAGCCTAAAAGAGGAAACAACCCCACTGACCATCAATGGCTGGACAGATAAATAAAACATGTTGCACCTATGCAGTGGAATATTATTTGGCCATTAAAAGGAACGAAGTATGGATCCAGGCTATGACATGTGTGTACTTGGAAAGCATACTTAAGTGGAAGAAGCCAGTCACAAAAGAATACTCCGTGATCCCACTCATATCAAAATCCAGAATAGGGAAATGTACAGGCTTAGGAAGTAGATTCATTTTATGGGGCAGAGGGAGGTAGTGGGGTGGAGGATGATACCACATTCTTTCTGAAGTAATACAAATGTTCTAAAATGGACTTTAATGATAGTTGCAGAACTCTGTAAATATACTAAAAACCTTTGACTTGCACTAAAAACACTTAAATGGGTGAATCATATATAATGTGAATTATATCTCAATAAGGCTGCCTAACAATTTTCTTAAAAAAAAAAAGAATCATTAAAAAAATGAGAAAGGGGAATATATCTGCAATGCAGGTGACGTGGGTTCAACACCTGTGTCAGGAAGATCCCCTGGAGGAGGAAATGGCAACCCACTCCAGTATTCTTGCCTGGGAAATCCCATGGACAGAGGAGCCTGGCGGGCTACAGTCCATGGGGTCACAGAGTTGGACACAACGGAGTGACTAAACAATCACCATCACAAAAGATGGACAGAAGCTAAAACCTCCCATGGAAACTGAGGAGTATTAGCTGGCAGGAAAACAAAAATGTAAAAAAAGTGAGACGTTCTCATAGATGAGAAAAGCCATGCTTCAACATGAAGAGCATTAAAACTGCCCCGCGCAAATCCACCGTGAAGACCGCTCCCGCCACCCAGGGTCCTGCCCTGGTGGTGGGCCTGTGGTCCAACAGCCTCCCACCTTCTCTTGGTCCTGGGCTTGGCTTAGTCACGTCTCCCAATGTGGCTGCTAAGTAGGTAGCATTTTTACACATGGTGGAACTTCACAGTTTATAAAATCATTTCATAGTTATTATCTTCATTATTTTCATTTTTTGTTTGTTGAGTTTTAAGCTAGCTTTTCTACTCTCTTGTTACCCTAGACACCAGTATGAAAGCGGAAGCATTAGTTGCTCCGTCATGTCTGACTCTTTTGAGATCCCACAGACTGTAGCCCGCCACGCTCCTCTCTCCATGGGATTCTCCAGGCAAGATTACTGGAGTGGGTTGCCATTTTCTCCTCCAGGGGATCTTCCTGCTCCAGGGATCAAATCTGGGTCTCTAGTGTTGCAGGCAGACTCTTCTTTACTGTCTGAGCCACCTGGGAAGCCCAATAAAATCATTTGATAGCTATTATTTTCATGCGATGTAATTAGCAACTTTATGAGATGGAGGAGGAGGTAACAGTCCATTGTAAAGGTGAGAAAATGGAGGCTCCAAGAGTTTATTGTGAAAATAAAGCAACCTCCAACCCACATCTGTATTATGCCTTCTGATTTATAAGGTACGCTCACAGTGCTTTCTCTTATAATCCTCACCCACAGCTCTGGGAGGTAAACAGACTCTGGTTTAACAGCGGAGTAAACCGCAGTCCCACGAGTCTAAGAGCAGCCGCCACGTTTGCAGAGAATTTTGGGTTCAAGATCCCACACTCTGCCCCTGGCACTTACTCGGTCAAACATCCGGTTCAGCAGTCTGGGGACCACGGGGAAGATGGTGGGTTGAAGGGCCTTGAGATCATCCATAAGCAGCCTGATATCTCCTTGGAAAAATCCTATTTTAGCTCCATGACAGAGCATCACACACTAGAGAGGCAAACAGAAATATCTAATGTGTTATCATTGCAACAGGGGCTACACAACACACACAGACACACAAGGCTTTGGTTTTAGCATTTCAGGCCAGTTTCCAGAAATCACAAAGTTCCTAAATGTAGGGAGCTTTCAAAACAACATTCTTGGGACTCCCCTGGCGGTCCAGTGGTTAAGACCCTGAGCTTCCAATGCAGGGGCTGCAGACTGGATCCCTGGTCAGGGAAGTAAGATCCCACACGCCATGTGACATGGCCAAAAATAAAACAAAATAAAATGAAACAGCATTCTTGTGTTTTAGGGTCCTTGTGCAACAGGGGGCTATTGCACTACTCCTGATCATCCTGAAGATAGAGGAGCTAGCTAATCAGCAACCAGGGAATGTGGTTTTTAGTGATGATCTTAGAGGTTCTGCTGTTTTAGTTTCAGGATCAGTATCTGCCAAAGGAAGGACATGGTATCAGATAATCCAAGTTATTTTTAGCCTTCCAGAAAATTTAGGTCTAATTTATCCCATAATAAAAACTTAGCTACTTGCCTACAGTCTAAGCTTTCTAAATAATGTTTGTTTGTTTATTTATGGCTGTGCTGGGTCTTCGCTACTGTGCAGCTTTCCTCCAGCTGTCGTGAGTGGGGGCTTTTCTCTAGTTGCGGTGCTTGGGTTTTTCACTGCAGTGGCTTCTCGCTGTGTAGCACGGGCTGTAGCGTGCAAGGCTTCAGTAGTTCAGACACACGGGCTCAGTAGTTGTGACTCCCGGGCTCTACAGCACATTCTCAGTGGTCGTAGGGCACGGGCTTAGCTGCTCCACGGCACGTGGGATCTTCCCAGATTAGGGATCAAACCCGTGTCTCCTGCATTGGCAGGCGAATTCTTTACCACTGAGCCACCAGGGAAGCCCCAGTCCAAGCCTTTTAAAGTCTCATTTTTCCTGTTTGTATCTAACTAAAAAATATCTGAGTCATCAGTTGAGACTGCACAGAACAGTCTGCCTTTGGTTATAACCTAGTGCCTAAACTTCCTCTTGTCTGAGGTAAGCTGCACTGGCAGGTCACAGGCACTTGACAAAGAGTCTGCCTGTTTTAAATTTTAAAAAGAAAGAGATTCAAGGGATGCTGCAACGGAAGTACAAAGGACCTCAGGCTTGAAAGCAGAAACCACTTTAGAACGGTATACCATGGTTCATTGTTTAAAAATTAAAGCTCAGAGGCTTTGTTCAGTGTGGACTGGCTCCTGGGCACTGTGAAAACTAGGGAGGTAACTACAGTCCACTGTCAACACACTTGTGATAACTCTGTACACGTGCAAGTTCTCCCGAGGTGTGCAGGAAACAGAAGTGTCGGCTGGCAGATCCTTTGGGAGAAGTAAATCCTCCAGGGTGGCAGCTGGTCAAAGCGCAGAGTCTTTATCAGCCCCTCACCCCCCAATACCTGTCCAGTGCCTGAAACACAGCTGGTGCTTCATGAATAGACATTAAACGAATGAGCAGCGCTCACTGTTTCTCCCATAAGCATACAAAGCAAAACTGTCCAAGAAGGAAAAACAGATGGTTCTTGGTCAGCTTTTAAATGAGTCACACAGCTGTGTGTGAGCAACTCAAGGAGAACTTGGCTGAAGGTCATCCACTTTGCCAAGGGCACTTGGGATATTGGTGAAAAAAAATTAATCTGAAGTCAACTTGTGCCTTATAAGTAAGCACAAAATAAAACTTCTGGGACTTTCCTGGAAGTCTGGTGGTTAGAGCGTCACGCTTCCAGTGCAGGGAGCCACAGGTGTGATCCCTGGTTAGGGACCTAAGATCCCACAAGTTGCTCACCATGGCCAAAAAAAAAAAAAAGAGAGAGAGACAGAGACATCTTACAGAACTCAAGCCTCACCAGGCTTTGCGGGATGCTATTCATAAAAATTCTACATTTACAGTCATCTTTCTGAATTCATATTTGTGTCCTTCAAAAGTTTGAGCTTCTAATTTTAAAATGAGTATTAGAGTTCAGTACCTGGACCCAGAAAAAAGTATACTCGTAAATAATTAGCTCTATTTCTAAAACAGGGGCTGAGCGAAGAGCTGCCTACGGGGAGGATGGTATACACACTTGAACTTACCAGCATGAGCTGCTCATACATGTGTGCAAGCGGTAAAAACGAAATGTGTGTGTCACTGGCATTCAACATAAGTGCTTTCTGTAAAACACAACGACTTAGAAAACAAACAAATGCGCATGCACAGGCAAAATAAAACCCAGTGCCTACCTCTACAACTCTCTCAAACATATGGGCCAGAGGCAAGAAAGAGATCAAAGTGTCATCTGAGGTAGGAATGAACGTGTTCTGCAAGCAAAGACATCAGCAGGCAGAAAAGCATTAGGATCTCCAGGAATTCTCCATTTGTTTCAGAGCACATAACATCTCAAGGCTAAGATGTAACAGCATGAGGTTACATCTGCAATTATTTCTCATTGAAAAAGGAAATGCTAAGCAATACTTTAATAAGTTATTCAAATCGAGTAGAGGTCATTCCTAATGACAAAGTAAATCCATGCAGGACTTGAGTCACAATTAGGAAAATGTGGCCCACACTGGGATGGCCAGATATCATGTGCTCTAAGCACCCAGACTTTCAAAGCTATAGGACCTCGATGAACAGCAAGCTCCGCTCCACCTTAAGAAATACAAGCTTCACTCCAACAAAAGACCAGCATCTTTTGTTGTCAAGGACTTAGGGGAGAAAAGAGAAACTTGGAGATTTCCATGTTCCTTTTATTTACAGTACAAATGTATTTTGAGCATTTTAGTTTGATCAACATTTTTACCTTAAAGCCCTACTAGACCCCATTAAAAAAAAAAAAAATCCCAGTGTGTTTAATGCAAGCTCTGAACTGGCCCCAGGGAATTTGCTCTCCCATAAAATGCTGATCATGACAGGTCTGCATCTCAAGTCACATCTGGTTTCCATTTCATGGCCAAGAATGAGCTTAATTTACGGCCAGGCACAGTGAGGGATGTGCATGGAATGTTCTTGCTATTAATATAGAGAATTCTGGCCCAAACAGGGGCTGCCAACAGAGCTGCTGCCCCACCAACTAAGAAACAAAGGCTCTGTCAAGTTGCCTAGGGATGATGCGCCCAGCTTAGAGTTGGGCTCTCCCTTCTCTGAGGCTGGGCCACCCTTCATAATAAAGCAATCATACGTGATGTAGCCTGATTGTGCCATAATCTGAGATTAGTTTTATTCCTGCTTCCCAACCGGTACCTGTCAGTACAAAAGTGCTACATAATGAGAAATCAGACTCAATAACATCTATACTCTTCAATTTTCTTATTTAGGTCAAACAAATAATGTGTATTTGCATAATGAGAAGTTTTATAAAGTTGAGAATGCCCCGATAATATTCACATTAACATTAACTGTAATCATTTGCCTCAATGATTCATGCATTTTAAGTTATCTTTGAAGGCCAATGAGGAAATTAAAATCTCACTTTGGTAAAGTACTAAATGTTGAACTCTGTTTAGAAAGTATATACCAAAAGGACTAAGAAGGTGTAAGAATACACTTACGCAGTCGCTGAAGATACCCGTTCCCCAAAACCATTAAGCACAGGCTCCTACCACAAAAAGCAGACCTTAGAGAATCCCTCCAGAGGCACATAATTTGCAAACGCAAATTATGAAAAAATGTGCAAAGGATACCAGGGAAAGGTATTCATTACATTATTCAATACATACTTTTTTAAAAGGCAAGTTGGAAATAGACCTTTGGTGCTACAGACTGATTGTAACGACCCCTCTCAAAGTCATATTTAAAGCCCTAACCACCCCGCTCCACATGACTGTATTTGGAGACAGGGAAGGTCATTCGGGTTCAATGAACTCATAAGGGTGGGGCCCTGATTCAATCAGGCTGGTGTCCTTCTAAGGACAGGAAGAGACACCAGAAACGTCTCCACGTGCACACAGAGGCGAGGGCAGGGAGGCATGGAGAGGAGTCAGCTACAAGCCAGGAAGAAAGCCTTCACCAGAACCAACCAGATTTGCTGACACCTTGATCATGGACTTCTCGCCTCCATGAGAAAATACATATCTACTGTTGAAGCCACCCCACCCAATCTGTGCTATTCTGTTATGGCTGCCCACACAGACTAAGGCACTTATACAGCACATTTTAAAAGTATTAGAAATAACTATAAAGTTATTTGATCTAAAGTTCAAGGCTTTAATCCTTCATATAAAGTGGAAGTCAAATTAAGCATAATAAACAGTGAAAACAATAATAATTCAAAACACCTTCAGCAACATTTAACATTTCCTTGTCCACCTAAAGAAATTAATTATTTTCTACACACTAAAACAGGAGATAAAATCACAAGAGAGTCAGTTTTTCTCTGTCCTTTCCTAAAAACATTTATAAGGCAGTATCCAAATGAAGTTTTACTATATAAAAAATGTAATAAATTTGATCTGTCAATTCAAGTTAACGGTCACAGTGGGAGTTGGGGATCAGGTCCATAGTGAAAAACTATTTGAGGGGAGGTGACCTCAGACCCCGGGAAAGCTCAGACCTTATCTATGTTTCGGGTAGTGTTTCAGATACAGTCTGGGCCTAACATGATGGTGGGGCCTTGACCTCCTTCATTCTTGAGGCCTGATGCCAACCACTGGATACACGGAAAGATGGCCCTCTCCCCCAAGTTTACCTCTGTCATTTTAACAAATGCTGAACAATCGCTCACTATATTTCGATGCGTGATCATTGCTCCTTTGGGGTTGCCTGGGGACACATATGAGCAAAATAAAGTTAGAAGACAGAAACTCCATCCAAGAATGGTGGACGTGAGACAAGCCCATAAACCCCACATCATCAGGGCCCCCGATGCCTCTCATGCGAGGTACACCGTGAAAGCCAAAAGCTGAGTTGCACCGAATTCCTGAGCAACCTGTAATCCTTTAAATGAAGCTAATTATCTTAACAACTTGTTGACCAGAGGTGCATTAATACGTCTTTTGTTACCTGAACGTTATTGATTGGAGACGTTTCAACATTCACTTACATAACAAATTGCCAGCCACAGGCGTTAGTTTCTGGAAAAATCCCCAGGTCAATAATGTGTTAAACCATCTTTACTAATATGGGCAAGTCTTAGTGGGTGCATGTAGCAATAAGAGATGAAAATCCAGGAATTTTATTTCTGGAAACCATGGATATAGTTTGTCCCAGAAAGATGGGTGATGTAAATGTGTGAGGATACACTCAGATCCTGGGGATGTTGTATTGAGCTACTGGAAGGCAGGCTTGAACACTTCTGTCTCTTTTGCATCCAGTCCATCTACAATTCGAATAAGTCATCCGCAAGAGAAACCAGGAAATATACAGTTCCAGGTACCACTTAGAAACAATTTCTTTTCAAAACTGACCTGTAGTTCCACTAGTGAAGCAAATTACTGCAAGATCTTCAGGTGCTGGAGGCTACAGCACAATAAAAAGAAAAAAGCCAGTACAAATCAGAAAAGAATAGAAAACTCTAAGTTGTTATGACCCAATATTTCTACTAGCCTCTGAACTAGTTAGACACAGAAGCTAGACAGAGGCTGGGGCCAGGTTGGACACAGTGCAGTCACCTTGGGCTTCTGTCTGTTGGCTCTTCCCAGGTCCTTAAAAAGAAGAGAAAAAAAAAAAAATTGAAATGGAAACATTTAAGGCACATCAAGTCAGTTCAAGCTGACTTTTCTGCGGGATTGATTCACTCACAGCCGACACAAAGACAGCACAGATTTCAAATTACATAAACGACAGCAATTTAACCTGAACCCAAATACTTACCCATTGTTCTAAGAATCCGTTTTATGGTTGTTTTCTCTCTTATATAAAACCATATCGATGGCCTTAGGACTAGCCTTGGAAACAGGACTGATTCCAAGGACAGGAATCGAAGTCTCTTACATGTGATTCCAGTTTCCACTGCCATTCCTATCATGGCCTTTAACAAAGCCCAGCTCTTCACAGTAATCAGAGAACGGCAGCTGTTCTGCGCCCTCCCAGAATCAGAACTCAGCACTGATCTGTGATCACCGGTTCTACAAAACTGACATCTTCAGTATGGAGAGAGAAATCAGTCTCCACCAGATTTAAATGCTGACCATTCTGGAAAGGCTCAAAAATCTGCAGTTCCCCACATGGAGGGGAGAAAGGACTTAGGCGTCTATGATTACAGATCAGGCCACGATAGAAGCTCCAGGACCACCATCGAATGGCCATGAGGGTTAAGAAGGACAGATTCAGTTCTGAGGTGTGGCATCTCAAGGAGAATTCTGTTACTACCCCGGGCTCATTCTGATGTTGTTACCACATGAAGGTATCTCCACAACCACCTTAATACCTATTATTTTTTGAATGAACGATTTATGTTATTTTCTTATTGAACAGCTTGAGTGAGCATAGGAAACAAGTGTGCCTGGAATTAAGTGGAAATTAGATGGGTGGCCTCTGGGCTCACCTGAGTAGGAAATGGCAACCCATTCCAGTATTCTTGCCTGGAGAATCCCCACGCACAGAGAACCCTGGCGGGCTACAGTGCGTGGGGTCGCAAAGAGTTGAACACGACTGAGCACCTAACACTTTCACTTCCACTCAGGGCTCAGTGAGTTGCTGCCCAGTATACAGTTTTAAATCCTAATCACACTTTTCAATTATGTGTATGATTGACCACTAATTAAAAATAGGGACACGGATATCCAACTAGAAGTCAACTAAGAGCTAAAGTAATGATAATTCTAATTTCTTCCCAAAATAATCTTTTATCAGATTCAAATTTCCATGCATCTTTTAAAAATTCCTATATAACTTAAGATCTCTAATTCTTTATCATATATTGCAATCAAAAAAAGACCAAAAAAAAAAAAAAAAAAAAGCCTGTGTATGTGTCTGGGGAATGGTAGGGGGATGAGGAAAAATGGGAGGAAAAGAAATTACATTATCTTGAAATGGGATTACAAGTGAAAAAAGAACAGGGAAACGCTAGCTGAAAAACTAGCTAAAAACCCCATTTAACAATTCTGCACACCTATTAACTCTTACAGGTTGCTGTCCTATGCTATTGTTTGTGTGTATACGTATGTGTGGCTGACACTCTAATAGAACAAATGACAAATTCCCTGTGCCTACTAAATTCCCCAGAAAAGGTTTTATAGATCCTTACTTGGAGCTCAAATTCTTGGTAGAAGGAGAACTATAAATAAAATTCAAAACACTATTTATAACAACTCCAGGAAAATATTTATAACATTTTCAGAAAGAGAATGATTTATCTATTGAACCTATTATTTCCCGCGATGTGCACGTAACAGAAGCTTCCTCTTGCCCGCTATTGTGGATGGAACTTTTAACCCAAGAGCAACCGGGGAAACCAGCTTCATCAGCTTCTTGTATTGGGTTGGCCAAAAAGTTCACTCAAGCTTTTCTGTAAGATCTAACGAAAAACCAAAATGAACTTTTTGGCCAAGCCAATACGATCTAATGTTGAATAACCAGATTAAACATGGACCCACTCATTTTCCTAGACTGGTTACCTTTATAACTGTGATTAATCTGAATCTTAAAATGAAAAATAAATCAAATCAAGCACCTATGCTAGAAATTCACCAGAGGCCTAAAAAAGCAACCTTGGAAAAAGAATAATGAGGCAGATTTCTATGTCTGACTGTTTTAGAGACAAATCAGTAAGTAAAAGACATTAATACTTAAAGAGGACATACAGACTTAAATCTCTGCTTGAACCTGAAATTCTCATTCCCGGCATTTATTAGCAGGGCTTGTCAGTGTTCTAGAATGACTCTGTTAGCGCTGCAACTTGCTAGATGACAGCACTTAGGCAGAATGTGATGGGTTAACACTGGAAATGTGTGCAGAATTCTTCTTTCCAGTAACGAGACAGATTTCTGTTCTCTTTACAGGACCAGCAAGAGTTGGGACTTTGTGGTCACACCGGAGAGACACCACAGTTGAATCAAAATGACCTCGGAGGAACTGTTCAGGGAAGCGAGCAGGGCAGGGTGACTCACCTCCATGGCCTTCATGCTGATGATCTCCACCCCACACTTCTTGCCTCGTTCCAGCAGATCACTGCCGTAGGAGTCCATGAGAACAATAGTTTTAAGGCATGGTATTAATTTATTTTCTACACCTTCTAATAGGAGGTTGGCCTTCTCTGGCTTGTCCACAAAAACCAGAGAGAGTTCGGCTAGAAGTAAAGAGACACAGTGAGGAAGCAGCTCTGAGATATTTAAAAGCTTGACTGTAACATCTGACATCAGGTTTAAGAACTACCTTCTTTGAATAGGAGGGTAAGTGTACATTTAAATGAAAAATCCCTATTCCATCATGTAATCATTACATGTAGCTGCTGTATCTACCCAATAACTAGGGTAACATGCTCCCAAAGACCACAGACATACCTTTGTTGATGATGTAGGTGATGGCTTCA
Source organism: Ovis aries (assembly GCF_016772045.2). Lineage (NCBI taxonomy): Eukaryota > Metazoa > Chordata > Mammalia > Artiodactyla > Bovidae > Ovis > Ovis aries. Next base: position 14,393,832 of record NC_056079.1, read on the forward strand.
GTTCCGAGGGTGTCGTAGAGGGGAACGATCACCATCGAGTAAGTAAAGCATCCCTGTTCAATGATCACCCACTAAAGAAAGAGTAGAGGTCGGGGTGAGAATATGAGAGGTCACCATGGAACCCTTCCAGGAAAAACAAGACTCTAAAGACTCAACGTGGAAACACTGGATGTACCAAAACTAACATCTGTGTATCAACTACCATGTGTCAGGCACTGGAGGGATTCCTAATGAGCAAAACACTTGCCCAGTTCTTACCAAAAAAAAAAGTACAATCTGCCTGAAGATTTGGGGCAAATACGTGAAAAGAGAATGAACAACACAATAAAGTGATGAGCTCAGAGGTAAGAGAGCCCACAGTGGGCCTCCATGGAGTGGGAGGGAATCAAGCTCGCCCTTGGCAAGAGCAGCACAATTTCGACAGATGGAGAGAAAGGCACAGGGACTCCAGGAGAGGGACCACGAGGTCCAAGCAGGGAGGAGGGATGTCAGTGAGCCCTGAGGCTGGCAGGGATGGCCCAGCAGGGCTGTTGGGATGGCTAAGCTCGACAGAGGGCTGGAGTCAGTCTGAGGTCACAGAGGAGCCTGGCTCTATGAACCAGGCAAGACACTGCCTCTGGGGCTCCTCCGTCAAACAGTGACTGGTGGTCCGAGGAAGAACAATCTGGTCACAGTGTGCAATAAGGCCTAGGACTATGGGGAGAGGGACATACCATCTACCGGGAGAACTGTCCATGGAAGTCTCCCCAGGAAAGTGAGGAAGGAAGGAAGTGACATGGGTTGCTGGTCATCTTCCTCTAAACCCATCAGTCACACAGCAACTGACCCGCCTACAAGGCAGATGCAGCAGTCACTCTCTCCCTGAAAACCCTCGTGGCGCCCATCATCTGCAGATCACACATGGGTAAAGGCACAGGGCCATGGGAAGCACAGCCTACTCACGTTCACTTGTCCTGGAGCTGTTTTCTCTCTCTTCCTGCCACTCCACCCTCCACCACAATGAAATGATTCATCTCCCAACAGACACACTGCTCCAGGCAAACATGCCCTTGTTCCTGACATTCCCTTGGCCTCCCCACCCTTACAGCCATCAAGACTCCACTTGGATGCCACCTCCAGAAAGTCCTCCTTGACTGAGTTCCCATAATCCTTCTACTTCGTGTCCACACAACACATTAAAAGAAAATGTGGGTTTATGGGGCTGTCTTCAAGGTACCTTATGAAGAAGATCCACTGTGGTATTTTGGTGCCTGGCAGTGCCTGGCAATATAGGAGGTTCTCAATAAACATTTGGTGAACTAACTGATAAATATCAGAAGAAGCCCACTCCATCCATGAAGTAAGGAATTTATGTCCTAGTCATAGACTCATGACTAGTGATATTCCACTGAAACAAAAATTTTGGATGTGTTCATTCAAATGGGCTTCACTTTAAATGGAAGAAATGAAATTCCATGAGCCTAATTGTGGCCCAGCTGTGGAAAATGCTATTCCTCCTTTAACTGTACACAAAATGCTGAGAAACCACTGTAAACTATAAAACAGTAGCATGTTAAACCAACAAGTTTTTGGACCCAAGCAGGTCTAAGAGTCAATGTAGCTTCTTCAAGTCCAGCGCTTGAATTTTTCTGTGCCAGCTATGCCACTAATTTTTTATCTACAGTGTAGGTAATAACTCCAGGGGCGCTTCTCATTTCACTTTAATACAGTGGTTTACAGAAGACCACACACAGGCCTGGATGGTCAAACAACAGTCCGCCTGTCTAAATTACGGCCAGCTACTGCTGAAGCTCCTTCCCCATGCCTCCTGAGATTTTAAACTTTGCAGTCTGAGCAGGGGGAAAGCCTAGACCTTTCAGAAAGAAAAGGCGTGAGTTTGCTACTGATAAAAACGTCCCCAAGTTCCTCTGTCATTGACTAATACTATTATTCTAACCACAGAGGAAGTCCTTAAAGTGGGAAGACATTTTTGTTAGCTATTTGTTTTTATTTGTTTATATAGCAAAGACTTTCTTTGTCAGTTTCTGTTTGGGGACCTGGTTTAAAAAAAAAAAAAATATTTTTCCCCCTACTTAAAGGCTAAGAAAGACCTGCTTTGGGTTTTCATACATGTAACTCTCTAAGGCACAACAAAGAGCTATGTTGGTGGTGATTAGACCACAGAATCTGGTCTGAGGCAGAGGCAGGTGTGAACCCTAACTGACTCTTGCATGGAGAATTCTCTGAGCTGTGGTTGCCCAGCCCCTAACGGTTACTACCTCAGGTCTGTTCTGAGCGAAGATGCCGATGAACTTGTCTGGGGCTGCCTTGAAGCCCTTGTGAAGCAGTGCCGAGCCCACACACTCTGACATGTCTGCAACCTACAACAGAGGAGAAAAATCAGTCAGGAACAGCATCAGGTCCAACTCAAGGAACACAGCTTCCCGTGACGGCCGAGCCTAATATCTTCACTAAGAAGCAGTTCTGCCCAGAGAGAAGGAACAGGGGTAGACAGATATCCCTTTAGTTACAAATTTTTGTAAAGTTCAAGGTTTGACTTTCCAGAACTCACGGTGAGGGGACTGATCACACAGCTCCCTCTGCAAAGCAAATGAATCTCACCGCAACAGCTGCCAGGTCACACACGATCCACGTCAGAGTTTCTGTTTTATACTTTAGTTTTACAAAAGCAACCCAGGGACACAGAATTTTGGGTCTGTGTTTATAAACAGCAATGAAGAAGCTGAAACTTGTCCTTTGTTATAAACACAGAAAGGACAAGTTTGGGGGAGACCTTTGGAAAATAAGGATGAGTTCTAATCATTAGGCTCCACAACTCTGTTCTTGAGAATTAGTTCTTACGAAATAATCCAGTCCTAAAGGGAAGTTCGAAAAGACTTTAGGTACAAATATATGTATTTCAAAATTATGTAAAGTCATAAAAGTTTAGGAGAAAAAAAGACCAATGGCTGGATGATCAAGTAAATGATGGTAAATCTAATAAAATGCTCTACACCAGTAAACACTACAATTACAAAAAACCATATCAAACTTGAGTGTCTGTTACAATTTTAAGATAAATGAATACAAAATGTACACTATTAATTACAACTAAGTAAAAACAGGCAAGACTATCTACCTACCCCAATTTCCCATCCTCTCCGCATTCCTACCCCAAATGAACTTAAAAAAAATTTTTTTTTAATGTTAATTTGGAATTCTTTATTCTTGGTTGGTAAATTATCAGGAGCACTTTAAATCCACACCCACGCCTGCAGAGAACAGAACCACACCTGATGCTGCTCCAGAAGCCTGTTGGTTCGGGGACATGGTGCCATCCCCGCTCTGCCAATGGCAGTAAGAGTGACAGCAAGAAGGACATTAACATGCTTATTCTCCCATACCCCAGGGACTGCTTCACAACTCCTGCTTGTTTGTAAGGGCTGGGAACCTGTGAGTGCTTAGATGGTCTGCAGAGCTTACTGGATTCTATGCACACACTTGGGTCTCTAGAAAGATGGTCCAGACGTTTCCTTGAAAAGCTTTACAGGGATTCCTAACCCCCAAAGCTCAGAATCACTGGGCTGGGGGGGAAAATGATTTAAATACACACATCCAAAGTTAGCTTCAGTCTACTTTTTCATCTTCACTGGTCTCTGTCTGAAATGTACAAAACACCTTCTGAAACCCCAGGGATTTTCAACCTGCCTCAAACATCCCGTTGGCGGGGGACCTATTTCCCCTCTGGCAGTCAACATATAACAGAAGCTATACAGGAACATATTACTACAAGAAAGGGTAGTGTAAAGCCCAAGGGTTTGGTTTTCTCTTATTTGGTAGTCCAAGCACCTGCCTTAAGCTTTGATGGCTGATGCATCCACTTCCAAGGCTGATACATCGCCAGCCACGAAAAAGATAAGGAGCCAGGCCCCCTCCTAAACAAGCCTCCTTTGTTTTAGAGATCTTGGTTGATGCGGATAACTGCCCACTTGGGCCACTTGTTTTTTCTTTTTCCTGTGCTTTAAGTTACTGCTCTTGTGCTTTAAATTCATCAATAAGAATGAACCCAGATCCCACGGGAGGATATTGACCCCAATAAAGCAAAACCCCAGGTGCTGTGCACTGTCTCTCCCCCTACCAGAGACCTCACTTGTGAGGCCCAGGTGTGCTGTGTATTTTCCAAGTCTTGTAGTAAGAAAGCTTTATTTTTTCCGAGTTTCTTATAGTTATTGCTGAAGGGCATCTTGCAATCATCTTATGAACTACAAGGGCTGGCCCAGCCACAATACTGATTATTGACAGGCTGAGACCCGCACAAAACAGTAACATGACAAGAAGATGATGCAAACCAGAAGCACTGGCAGATTCTGTGAGGCCTGAAGACCGCTGTGCAATGTTAAATCTCCAACAAACATGAACTGCTTTTACACCACTTGTGAAAATGAAGGATCTGAAAACTACTATTTCGATGGAAAACTACTATTTGGCTCTGTTAAGGGAAAATAAAAACAGCAGTCTCTCTGCTCACCAGACCTTCAGCTCGTGATTCCTACAAGCAAGGAATGCGAAGCTGTCTTGTCTGTCTCTCTTTATCTCTGCCTCTATTTCTCTTGCCTTTTGCATTTCATTGATCCTCAGATGTGGGAGGACCAGGAAGCATTTTCCCACAGGCTGGTTTTGCAGATCCTAACGACAATCCACTTCATACACCCCCACCCCTTCCCAGGACACATCAACTACCCAGAGCCCCAGCCACAGAAGGGGGATTGGTCCTCTGCGTCCTGCCCCTACTCCAGGGAGCGCTCTGGACAGTTGCGCTGGAAGCACAAAGCAGCAAAGCGGATGCCCCCATTGGCTCCCGCGTTGTCTCGGGGGTGCTGCCTTGAACTGGGCAGAGTCAGGAGCAACTAGACTTGTAATCACGATACAAACAAACAAAAAAAAAGGAGCAAGCCTTCCTGCTCTGCTACCAGCCATCTGCAAACTACTATGTACAGTTAAAAGCCATGGACCTGCTGGGACCAGAGTGACAGGAGTGAGATGGCCCAGGTCCCAGCTGCCTCCATGTTTGTCCGATTGCGCAGGTGTCATCTCTGCTGCTCTCCATGCTGCCCTCGGGTTAAAGGTCACCCCAGGATCAGTATGATGCTTTGGAGACTCCTTACAACAGATGGCGTGGGCCTCCCTCCTGGCCCTGGTTCAGCTGTGACCAGGGGTGAGTCCCAGCCCTGCCTGGGGCCCATTTTCTCTCATCTATAAAATGAGAGGGCTCCTCTACACTGGGGCATCTGTATTTGTCCAGCACCCTCAAGACAGAAAGGAGTAAGTAATTTTATCCTCCTGTGGGGTCTGGTAGAAGAGCCATCTGCTTCAAGCACATTTCTAGCATTTTATTTATTTGTTTGGCTACACTGCACGGCTTCTGGGATCTTAGCTTCTTGACCGGGGATTGAACCTGGGCCCTTGGCAGTGAGAGCTCAGAGCTGTAACCTCTGGACTGCCAGAGAATCCTCTAGCATTTTATTTTAAAACTTATACTGTACTCCACAACACACCCACAGCAGTTCTAAAATAAACTACTTTGAACCACCCATTCAATTACTGATCTAGTGTTCCCCAAATCTGTGTGTTTAATGTCTCGGGATGCTGCACGTCTGTTCTAAAGCCCTGAGCCAGGTCGGCATCTACACTCCATAGAAACCTTCCAACCCAAACTTCAGAGGCTCCAAGAACTGCCGTGTTCCCACCCTATGGCTCACGTGAGGCGTCCACAGAGCCGGAAAACTCACCTGTTTGTATGAAAGCCATTCATAGGGTTGGTCTGGTTTCCGAGAGCCTAAACAAGGGCCATTATCTAAAAGAAGAAAACAAATGAAAGAATAAACGATGGGCTAAACATGCCTAGATATTCCTAGGTTCTCATTTGTATCCTTCATTCCACAAAGTGGTCCTCAGGTGTGAAACAATGAATTCAGATCGGACGCACTTTCCCCCTGGGTTTGGGTCTGAGTTTTGCTTCTCTACTTCTATTTTGTTTCTCACATGGGGCAGGAGGGAGATGGCGTGGCTGCCAGGTACCCGGGGTCTCTGGTGCCACCGTCAGAGATGAAGGGCAGTCTCGTGAGCCAATATCCCTCAAGTGTCTCTGATGGAATCCCACTTCCTTGGGTATCAATGTTTATTTCTCAAAATATGGGTCTCCTGGTTAAGCAAGCTTGAGAAATGTTGGATCAGGCCCGGTTAAACAGGTCTCTTTATGCAGGAAATGTCAGAGCCTGTACGGAGCTAACGGATGTGTGACTCTCCATGAAACACGCCGCATGTGACTGCAGAAATGCCTTGACCATGGGCCACACCCGATGGGACCTGTGTGCGGGGGGACTCGCTCTGCAGAAGTTAACAGGAGGAGACAGGGAGCTGGGAGCCAGGCTGTGTTGGAGAGAGCTGTGAGCAAATACGGCTTCTTGAAGAAAGACCCCTCTGTCGAAAGGAAAAACCTGAAGCACTAGTTGCACAGATTCAGGCCGATGCTTACTGGACACCTGTATGCCCCTCTGGAAACCTTGGTATAATGTTCTGACATCATCGTAGAAATACACCAGGGGCTCGTCACTGTCCAGGAGTGTGGATCTCCGGGCACCATCACTGCCCTGGGAAAAAAGACAGACAGACAGAAGGTCAGAAGAAAGCATTAAAAAGAAAATGTCTACCGTGTGCACCCTCAATCCCCTCCAGGGCCTGGGAGGGGTGAGCGTTTGCTGCATGGACTCCAGGGCCGGATGCGCTGGTGTCTGACATAAATCCTCCACCTAAGACAAGCGCTCAGAGAAGCAAGGCTGGGCCCATGTCCGTCCAGGAAGAAAGAAAGAAGAAAGAAAGATAGTGCTAAGTCGTGCCCGACTCTTGTGATTCCATAACCTGTAGCCAGCCAGGCTCCCCTGTCCATGGGATTCTCCAGGCAACAATACTGGAGTAGGTTGCCATTCCCTTCTCCAGGGGATCTTCCTGACCCAGGAATTGAACCCAGTCTCAGGAATTGAAGCCAGGTCTCCCGTATTGCAGGCAGATGCTTTACCGACTAAGCTACACAGACCCCTGGGAAAAGGAAGTGACGGAGGGAAAGGAAAAGGGGCTCAAAGGGGCTCACAGACTTATAAGCATTGGTCTTGTCAGACGAGGCTGAGGAGTCTGAGGACTGGAAACCAAACCCTTGGACACAACTGGGATGATACTCAAACCATAGCCACTGGCAGATAAAGGATTGATTCTGTCTGGTCTTGGGGAAATGACACACCGCTCAGTTTTACTTCCATCACCTTATCTATATTCTTTTGGAGATCATGTCTACTGTTTTTCCTCTTTGCCAACTACCCTATAATCTGTTAGGAATGTCAGTTTCCCATGTAGCATCTACTAGTTACCATCATCAGCTATAACATGTACGGATGTGCATGGACTCCTCATCCCTACATGACTGGAGGGACTCTATGGAGTACAGGCTGAGGAGAGGAGCACCGAAGGGGCTGGAACGGAGAGAGAGGAGAAGCCTGGAATCTACAGGGCACTGGCTCACCCCAGAGCCGAAGTCCTTGTAGGATGGGCAGGGGAACACCTGGGCCTCGTGGGGAAAGCAGTTCGCAAGCTCTTCACCAGATCTACTGAGTTGGAAACTCTGGGGGTGTGATCCAGCAGTCCACCTTTCAGCCAGCCCTTCATGGATCTGGTGCACCATTTGGATGCATTATGGTCCCAAATTAAGCCTTCCCTGGTGACTCAGTGGTAAGAATCTGCCTGCTAATGCAGGAGACGTGGGAGACCCAGGTTCAATCCCTGGGTTGGAAAGATTCCCTGGAGAAGGAAATGGCAAACCACTCCAATATTCCTGCCTGGGAAATCCCATGGACAGAGAAGCCTTGGCGTGCTATACAGTCCACGGGGGTGGCAAAGAGTTGGATACAACTAAGTGACTGAATAATAACAACATGGTCCCCAGGAGGGAAGTGGTGAAGATCAGGGTAATTCCTAGAAGGAAATCTACGAGGGTGAGCAGCCTGCAGAACACAATGGAGACAGACCAGCTGACCAGGGCCTGATGAGGGCAGGGCAAGTCTGATGCTGCAGGCACTAAGCACTAATGACTGGGATTTGGCAGGTTACTGGAAGCAGGAGGACAAGAGCGAGTTGGAGGCCTATGAGAACAGCAGTTCCAGTCTATCCAAAATCAAACACTAGGACTTAGCGGTAGGTTTGAGAGAAGAGATTAAGTTTGCGTGCTTAGTCGTTCAGTCGTGTCTCACTCCTTGCGACCCTTTGGACCGCAGCCCACCAGGCTCCTCTGTCCATGGGATTTTTCAGGCAGGAATACTGGAGTGGGTTGCCATTTCCTTCTCCTCCTCCAGGGGATCTTTCCAATTCAGGGGTCGAAACTGTCTCCTGTGTCTCCTGAACTGCAGGCAGATTCTTTACCTGCTGAGCCATCAAGGAAGCCCAAAACAGATTAAGTTTAACTTTGAATATGTGCAGACTCTATCTCTTCAAGACAGCAGGTCAATTCCCCAGTTCCTACTTGGAGAATCACTGCTCTTGAGTATCATTTTGTAACAACTTTTGCTAAATAACTCTGGTTACACTACCGTTCTGGTGATATATGAACTTCAGGACTTTGAAGGTAGTCTTCAGGACTATTTGGTAAAACAGTCAAATCAAAGTTATAGAAGTTAATCACATCCCAAATAAAGCCATCCTCTTCACAAAGTAACCCGAGGACAAAATATTTATTACTATTCTAATTAGAAATTAGAATAAGTAGCAAAAGTTTGGAGATGAAGCAGTAAACGAATTCTATGCCAAAAAGGTATAGGTGAAACGCTGGGTGACAGGTCACATTATCAACGAACTGTAAGGCATACTCTGTAATTTCAGGAAAAGGGATGAATGAAATGGAAGTGGGGGAGACCAAGCAATAAAGCCTGTGTTTTGAAAACTGCTGCTCTATGATGTTCAGTTCAGTTCAGCCGCTCAATTGTATCCAACTCTTTGTGACCCATGGACTGCAGCACACCAGGCTTCCCTGTCCATCACCAACTCCCAGAGTTTACTCAAACTCATGTCCATTGAGTTGGTGATGCCATCCAACCATCTCATCCTCTGTCATCCCCTTCTCCTCCCACCTTCAATCTTTCCCAGCATCAGGGTCTTTTCAAATGAGTCAGTTCTTCGCATCAGGTGGCCAAAGTATTGGAGTTTCAGCTTCAGCATCAGTCCTTCCAATGAATATTCAGGACTGATTTCCTTTAGGATGGACTGGTGATGATGATGATCACACATGCCCATAAGAAATCATCTTTGATGTACATGCACCACCATTCTTCTTGAATTAAAGTCCTGTCCATAAACACTGAGCACTGGCAACCTTGGTGACACCTGCAAAGGTGTGGGCTTGCACAGCTACAACAGCGGGGGCTCAAAGGTGTGCGTGTGCTACAAAACGGAGCCATTTCAAGGGCAGGGTATTTAACTACTGGCTTATCCAAGTACATGCAGCTATTTTTAGGAACACCTACTTAAATGAAGAAATCTATATCTGGCCCTTTTGGACTTCTGACATATCCTACAGGTCTGGTGTGGAGGTGTGGGTTTCAGCTGTGCTCAAGAAATAGGGAGAGGGATACAGAACAACCCTGTGTGTAATATGCAGGAAATCACCAGTAACACTGAGTCACGGAGGACTATGGGTCTTTTATTTCCTCTTTAATGTTTTTCTACAGTCTTCCCAGTTTTAACAAAAAAGGAGTGAGTCAGTGTGTAGTGACCACACTACAGTCAAATCAGCGGTCACGAGGTTATTCGGCTATACAAGCAAAGGTTCCTCTAGAGGTCGGTCTCCCCACGTGGCTGAGTTAGGAAATCAAAGTTCAAGTTCCCCTCAAGGGCAGTTGAGGACAGGATCACAGTGAACCATCTGTGAACCAATGGTTCCCAGGACTAGAACTCTGGCCAGTAATTTGAGGAAAAGGAACACCTTGGTGGGGAGAGTTATTTTGCGTCACTTCCTTATTTAAATGCAAAAGCAGATAATTACATCCTTGAGAATTTCTCCAGGATAGAAAGGCCTGAGCTTTACGAATTGTGGTCCCATTTATCTCGATCTAGAAAATAGACAACTATAGGCCCTAACAGTCAACCACCCACTATGTTACTACTACGGTTTATTCCCTCTAAGGATAGGGCTAGACAGTGGGAGGGATAGGGGAGGGAAAGGAAGAGACAGCGGAGAGGGGGCAGGGAGAGCCGATAATGGCTAAAGAGACAGCTGACGACTTGGCTGGGCTTAAATGTCTCATCCATCTCTAGGGAGAAAAGAAGCAGGTGGAACCATGGTCCTTGGGGGAAAAGAATGACTTTTTTCTCCACCTCCCCCAGCCCCCAGCATGTAGATTTCCCATGCATCTTACCTACCCAGGCCATCATCACCTACCACCTTTTATGAACAGGCACAAAGAGGCTTTTCCAATCCAGGGACCTAGATGCCCTCTGGCCATCGTTCTCCCCGCCAGTAACATGGGATCTCTGACAGAACAAAGTAGGTCTTTATTCAAGACCAGCCAACGGGGGATGCTCCCAACCAGATCTTTCAGGATAATGAACAGGGAGTTTTAAAAGTATTAATAGCTAGACTCCTCCACTATGCTAACATAAATGCAACCACGTAAACTACGAACTCTCAGGTTCACTACCGACGCTCCACCATTGAATCAGCCAGCTTCCCGAGGTCCTCCATGCCCAGTGAGTGAAGAAGGGGCAGAAGCACCCATTACAATGGGTGCTAGGCATCGAAATGTGAGCACAGGAGAGATGGAAGCAAGGGAGTATTCAGTTTGCAGATGAGAAAACAGACAGACGTTGGGGAGGCCTCCCTGTCTCAGTCCCACGTCTAAAATGCAGTGGAGTGAGCTTCAAACCAGCCTGAGGGACTTGCCACACACTGTCCACCTCCACCATCTTGGAGGATTCAGGGCCAGAGCACGGTGGCCGACTGGGGGACTGGTTCTCCATCGCTCTCCTCTAACCCTCAGAAGGCGCTTCCTTGTCCACCCTCCCTCCCAAGCTTGCTCTCCAGTTTCCAACTTCCTGAGCTGCCCCTGTCCCCATGGGAGGACCTGCCTGGGGGTGAGGGAGGCTGGTTGGGTTACTTAGCAAACCAGTTCTGTGCCACCAAATGCAGGGCAAGCTCCTCACCAGAGCAAACCAGCCAATCCCTCAAGAGAAAAATAGCTCCCTCCCACCTTTGTGGATGGGGAGAGAGTTGAGTCATAAATTCAAATCCCCTGCCTGTAGCATCTCCGAGTGCCTGCCACTTGTAATGTTCAAGGCACTAGCTCACAGTCTGAAGGAAACACATCTGTTCCCTTACTTGCTCGGCCTTTTAGACGCTGCCGTCAAGGCAGGGTTTTTGCCGAGACTCTCACAAAGGCCTATCTCTGCCATTGTTTTTCACTCCACAGGAGTGGACCCCGCTTGTGGGGAAGGCTATTTTTAAACTTCAAAAAAATTACAGCACACATTTCCGTCATGTATGTGTACACATGGTCCCTGCTTCATGAAGCCCGTGAGCATCGTCTGTACAAAATCAAGTCGTGTCTTCAGGCTTGTTTTACTCTGTGTATTCCCAGAGAGTAACTTGAGCCTTTCTTCCTGGCTGAAGGGAAGCCGGAAATTAAAAAAAATAAATATTTCTGACATAATCACCATTCTTTCTTTGAATTCCTAAAGGCAGCTCCTTAATACTCTGGAGGTCTATTGTTGGCACAAAGATGAGACCCTCTGCCTTCAGTTCTCTGGGACTCCCGCCCCTCACCTCACAGCTCGTCCCACCCAGACACTGCGGCCCCCTGAACAACTCGGGTGCTTCTACGCCTCCTTCAAATCACCGGCCACTCTCCAGCGAGCAGACACATCTAACCACATTAGAAACTAGTTAGTTTTCCACTAAAGAGTTTAGTTAAGAAGTACTAGTTAGCAAGGTTTTTCATAGCTGTTATTAAGAAGCCCAGTAAGTTTTAGAAATGATGCTGAGATTAACTTCAGGTATAAAAACACTCCCAGAAAAACACTTCTCATCAAATCCACTCCCTCCCAGCCATCTTTTCATCCCACCCTCTGTGCCCCAACTGCTAGGACAGCTGGCGGAAAATACGCTCAGATGTGATGTTTCCTGAAAACGGGCGTGAAAATTCTCTGAAAACCACAGCAGCAAAGTCACCAGGGATGAGGTTGAAGGATTTATCTCTGTCCACTCTTTACCTGACCACACACACAGCCATACAGCAGGGAAGAACTAGCTGAGGGGTAAAAGGACTAGAGCCTTGCAGTCAGGGAAGGCAAGTGAGCGAGCGCCAATGCTCACATATAGGTTTACACAAGGACTCCTGACAGATACAAAGCCAGAGCCTCAAACCCAGGGATTCTTCCAAAGTCTCACACACCCTGCTAGCTGGCTGTTCTCAGGCTTCCGGAGGTGAGAATCATGCTCACATTCATGTTCATATCTACTGTACAAATGACTGCAGGGATGAGACTGCCCCTGTTCTCCCTCCCTTCCTCCCAGTTGAGGACCTGGCTCACACTCGTCAGGCTAATAATGCCCCTTGCAGATGGCCCTGCCAGTCCTCCACGAGCCCACAGGGCTGGAGTCAGTGGAGTGAGTGATCCCACCATCTGGCCGCACCTGCCCTTCCTGGACAGCCTTCCCTCTGCTCCCCTGCAGCTTCCCCGAAGGCTGGTCCTGCCCCATCTGCCTCCCGTCCTGCCCAACTCAACAACTGCTCAAGCTCCCTCCACTCCGGTCCAGAAGGCATCGCCATTCTTGATGTGTTTTTTGTTGTTTGTTTTGTTTTGTTTTTCCAGCTTTGGTAAGGTATAAATGACATAGCGGTAGTTTATTCACTAACTTGTATCCAATTCTTTGCAACCCCATGGATTACAGCCCACCAGGTTCCTTTGTCCATGGAACTCTCCAGGCAAGAATACTGGACTGGGTTGCCATTACTGGAGAAGATCCTTCTCCAGGTGACCTTCCTGACCCAGGGATCAAACCTACATCATTGCAGGCAAATTCTTTACCAACTGAGCCACCAGGGACACCTAAGTTCTACTCTCAGCAAATTTCAATTATACGATACAGTGTATCAGCTTCACCTTGACATACATTAGATCCTCAGACCTTATTCCTCTGACAGCTGACAGCTTGAACCCTTTCACCCACCTCTCCCAGTTCCGTCCACCACCACCCTCAAGCCCTGACAACCACCATTCTACTCAGTGGTTCTAGGAGTTCAACTCTCTTTTTTTGGGGGGGCACTGTCATCACCCTTTTGTCTCCATAAGTCCAGAGTAAGAACTTCATACAAACTTTTAAACAACACTCTCTTCTTGTGCAGAAACTGCTTTGCCAGTTTGCAAGTGGGTCTTTACACCCATGCCTACGTGTCAACAGCATGATTCTACTGGCTACAGGGGAAATCCTACTCAGTGACAGTCTCACGGGTACCTGTACAGACAGACTAGGAGCGCCATCCCTTGTCACAGAGGCTCCAGCCTGAGGTTTGTCTGGATAACCCATGGCATCCAGAAGGCCTCAGTGGATGGGAACTGTTGAATTTCAAAGCCTTGCAATTTACTGAATGTGGCTTCCAGGGGTCTGGTGTGCTCCATTTAGGTTGCTTCCTTCAAGTTCTCCGATGAGGAACCGTGGTTCTAGTTTTATGGCATGAAAATAAGTCACTCGTGTGACTCTTAGGAAGGACCTCTCCACAGCGTCCTCTCCACAGCGGTCCTCCCTGCTGGGCCATTCACTCCTCAGGGGCAGCAGCCTCTTCTTCCTGTGTCCTGTGCACACCATGCACTGGCTGAACGAATGCCAGTCTCATGCCTACTCTCTGTGAGCAGGGAGAACCGAATCCAGAGGGTCACAGCCTCCATACTCGACTTTTAGCAGGATTCAAATGCTAAGGTAAGTTCCTCACCATACAAACCCCAGCATATGAATGCTTAAATCTCAACCTTTCACATGAAAGGGTCACCCAGCCAACAGGTGACCTAGATGTGATGAGGTCATTTGGAGTGATGTCATCCCACAGGGAGATGAGTCATGCCCAGTGAACTTGGTCTGCCTACTAAAAGAGATGAACCCACTGTATAATATCATATATGAAACGAGTCACCAGTCCAGGTTCAACGCACGATACTGGATGCTTGGGGCTGGTGCACTGAAACAACCCAGAAGGATGGTACGGGAAAGGGGGGTCAGGATGGGGAACACGTGTATACCTGTGGCAGATACATGTTGATGTATGGCAAAACCAATACAATATTGTAAAATAATTAACCTCCAATTAAAATAAATAAATTTATATTAAAAAAAAAGAGAGAGAGAGAGATGAACCCACACTAAACCAAGGCCTGGTAACAAGTTTAAACAGTGACTCTTAAGTTATTACCAGAGGTACAGCTTTATTTTTGGCTGCACTGTGCGGCTTGCCGGATCTTAGTTCCCCATCCAGAGGCTGAACCCGAGGCCCCCGCAATGGAAACGTGGAGTCCTAACCACTGGACCGCCAGGGAAGTCTCCCTTGGGGTACATTTTTAAAAGAAGTTCTGATATTCTTCAAATGAAGCCTTTAAAAGCTAAGGACTGGAAGGTATAAAAAAGTTTTTACTTGCTATGATTTATTCCCTTCTCTAATATTTCAGGGCAAAACAAAACAGGTAAGTTGAGCTTTCATTTCACTCTACAACAATCTCCTGGCAGGCCTCAAAAAACTTCCTGACTTCATTTAAGAAGATAGCCGTCTCAATGTCTGCAGGACATGGCAGGAATTCAGATTGGTTCTGCCACCTCCTTCCACAGTGGCAATGGTTCTCATCAATCCTTTGCAATGGGTTCGTTGCCTAACCTCCTCAAACTCTGGCCCACAACCCCTTCAGCAACAAGTTCTGCTCTGACCTGGCTCAGGGAAGGCAGAAGCCACCAGGACCCACTTGGCCTGCTGCCGCCCAGGTTCTGCCAGTCCTCTGGCCCTCCCCCAGCCCTCACCTCCACCCCGTCCTTGACGGTTTCTGATCCTACATCCAACTCGGGTAGGGAATCCCGGATTCCATTTCTTATCTGACCTGCCCCTTTTCCGCCTTCCATTTCTGCCACTACTTTTGCCTGCAAATCCATTTTCAGAAGAGTCTGCTCCCGGGTTCAGAAGGTCCAGCCACTGGCTCATCAAATTTATCTACATGAACTGAAAGCTTCCCTATTTACTCTGCTTTATTCTCTCCTCACACACCGCCCCTCGCCACCGACCCCCGAAACAAAGAATCCTAGTTAAAATATGTAACTTTAGGAGGCAGCATAACAGAGTTTCAGATCTTCCTCTTACTATGTGGTATATATAATTTCACCTGGGTGGGCTCCCATTGTTCTCTCATCTCTAAAATTCGAGGGTTCAAAGAGAAGAGCTTTATGGAAAAGGAAACCCAACATTTATTGAACACTTCTCTTGGGCTCAGTTAGATGCTGCCTGTATCTACCCAGCCTCTCAGTGTGGTGGGAGGGAAGGCCCTGGTCATTTCTCTTCTCCAGATAAGGAATCTGAAGGTCAGGCTGGGTGAGCCTGCCCAAGCCTACCTGGCCCCAGCAGAGCAGACTGGGCTAGCCTCGGCTACATCCCCGATTCTCTGGTCCTTTCCGGCTCTGACACTCTCTCCTATGCCCTGAAACGGCAACCACCACAGCCTGGGCCCTGACCAGTCCCCCGGGGTTTCTGGTCACTCGAGAAAAGACTGTTTTCATGAGGGGAACATGGAGACCTCAATTTCAGAGGAGACTTTTGTGGTTGTTGTTTTAGTCACTAAGTTGTGTCTGGCTCTTGCAAACTCAGGGACTGTAGCCACCCAGGCTCCTCTGTCTATGGGATTTCCCAGGCAAGAACACTGGAGTGGGTTGCCATTTCCTCCAGCATATCTTTCACACCCAGGGCTCGAACCCAAGTCTCCTGATTGGCAGGCATATTCTTTACCACTGAGCCACCTGGGAAGCCCAGAGAACAGGTTGAAACCAGTTAAAACCAGAAAACTCCCTCATCACTCGAGTGTGATTAAAAAAATTATAATAATAAAACAGAGGAACACAGAAAAACTTGCTTCTGTGCTCTGCTCAAAGTTATGGGGAAAAGCAGAGAAATCTGTGAAGAGTTCTTCCTGGACTCGCACTGTTGCAGCTGGGGGCTACACCCCAGACAGGAAACCCCAGACAGGGTCCTGATCAAACCAGGCTCCAAAATTTAAGAGAGACTTTTGGGATTCTGTGGCCAACTCCAGCTTCTCTGTCCCATGCTATAGCTCGTGTCTGTATCCTCTTTCTGGCACAAGTCTGTAGCAAGGGTGCTAACATCTTCTTTATTATCCTGATTTGTAAAAGGAAATTTTAGAAACTTTAACTTATCCAGAAGTTCTGTGCTGCTGCTTTTAAAAAACAAACAAACAAAAAAAAGGTGTTAGTGGGAAACAGCCAGTGTGAATAATGATAAGATGCAGCCAAACCCCAAAAGGGCAGATTCTTCTCATTTTAATAGCCAGGTGAAGTTTATGGAAAGAGGAGAGTGAAAAAACTGTTCATGTGAAATGGGAGGGGGTGTGAGAGTGGGGTTGTGCAAATGGTGCTTACTTGACTTCAAAGTATGAACAAAGCAAGGAGACTTTAATCTGGTGATCAGCCCCTATGACAGTCTAAGACAGGCTCTGGACTAATACTTAATGAATTAAGCTCCTATTGCTGCCTTGAAGGCCCATATGACAATGCTAGCAATATAAAAGCATCTATAATTATTAAGTGTCATAACTCCCAAGCTAATCTTAAGTTCAATATTTTAAGTTCTTTTTTAGAAATGCAAAGTAAATTTTGTACCTCTTTCTAAGACCTACAAGTTCTGAAAATCAGAGTTAAATCTACTATTCCTACAAAGAGCAAAGTCAGGAAGCCCATATACCAAGTAGCAGAATTTGAGATTTTAATTTTCTTTCTGCTTATCTGAAGTTTTAAATTGTTCTATAAAGAAGATGTACAATTATTTTAAAAAGACTCATTGACTTTAGGCTAAGCTGGAACTTAAAGAACACATTGCCTCTCCAATTTCTCATACAACAAGAATTTGGCTTTTTTACTTTTTACAGTTACAGCTAAATTATAAATGTCTTAAAGTTGCACTTGCCAAGCACTGTTTTCATAGTGATAGCAACACTACGATGAGACACCAGGTCCTCTGCCAGAAGAGAAGAGATGCCAGAAACTCCACACATAGTAGGAAAAATTAAATTCTTCTCACGATTGGTATACGATTCAGTCGCTCAGTCATGTCCGACTCTTTGCGACCCCATGAATCGCAGCACGCCAGGCCTCCCTGTCCATCACCAGCTCCCGGATTCACTCAGACTCACGTCCATCGAGTCCATGATGCCATCCAGCCATCTCATCCTGGGTCGTCCCCTTCTTCTCCTGCCCCCAATCTCTCCCAGAATCAGAGTCTTTTCCAATGAGTCAACTCTTCACATGAGGTGGCCAAAGTACTGGAGCTTCAGATTTAGCATCATTCCTTCCAAAGAAATCCCAGGGCTGATCTCCTTCAGAATGGACTGGTTGGATCTCCTTGCAGTCCAAGGGACCCTCAAGAGTCTTCTCCAACACCACAGTTCAAACACATCAATTCTTCGGTGCTCAGCCTTCTTCACAGTCCAACTCTCACATCCATACATGACCACAGGAAAAACCATAGCCTTGACTAGGCGGACCTTAGTTGGCAAAGTAATGTCTTTGCTTTTGAATATACTACCTAGGTTGGTCATAACTTTTCTTCCAAGGAGTAAGCATCTTTTAATTTCATGGCTGCAGTCACCATCTGCAGTGATTTTGGAGCCCCCCCAAAAATAAAGTCTGACACTGTTTCTACTGTTTCCCCATCTATTTCCCATGAAGTGATGGGACCAGATGCCATGATCTTCGTTTTCTGAATGTTGAGCTTTAAGCCAACTTTTTCACTCTCCTCTTTCACTTTCATCAAGAGGCTTTTAGTTCCTCTTCACTTTCTGCCATAAGGGTGGTGTCATCTGCATATCTGAGGTTATTGATATTCCTCCCGGCAATCTTGATTCCAGCTTGTATTTCTTCCAGTCCAGCGTTTCTCATGATGTACTCTGCATATAAGTTAAATAAACAGGGTGACAATATACAGCCTTGACGTACTCCTTTTCCTATTTGGAACCAGTCTGTTGTTCCATGTCCAGTTCTAACTGTTGCTTCCTGACCTGCATACAGATTTCTCAAGAGGCAGGTTAGGTGGTCTGGTATTCCCATCTCTCTCAGAATTTTCCACAGTTGATTGTGATCCACACAGTCAAAGGCTTTGGCATAGTCAATAAAGCAGAAATAGATGTTTTTCTGGAACTCTCTTGCTTTTTCGATGATCCAGTGGATGTTGGCAATTTGATCTCTGGTTCCTCTGCCTTTTCTAAAACCAACTTGAACATCAGGGAGTTCACAGTTCACGTATTGCTGAAGCCTGGCTTGGAGAATTTTGAGCATTACTATTTACTAGCATGTGAGATGAGTGCAATTGTGCGGTAGTTTGAGCATTCTTTTGCATTGCCTTTCTTTGGAATTGGAATGAAAACTGACCTTTTCCAGTCCTGTGGCCACTGCTGAGTTTTCCAAATTTGCTGGCATATTGAGTGCAGCACTTTCACAGCATCGTCTTTCAGAATTTGAAACAGCTCAACTGGAATTCCATCACCTCCACTAGCTTTGTTCGTAGGGATGCTTTCCAAGGCCCACTTGACTTCACATTCCAAGATGTCTGGCTCTAGATTAGTGATCACATCATCATGATTATTTGGGTCATGAAGATCTTTTTTGTACAGTTCTTCTGTGTATTCTTGCCACCTCTTCTTAATATCTTCTGTTTCTGTTAGGTCCAGACCATTTCTGTCCGATAAAGAGCCCATCTTTGCATGAAATGTTCCCTTAGTATCTCTAATTTTCTTGAAGAGATCTCTAGTCTTTCCCATTCTATTGTTTTCCTCTATTTCTTTGCATTGATCGCTGAAGAAGGCTTTCTTATCTCTTCTTGCTATTCTTTGGAATTCTGCATTCAGATGCTTATATCTTTCCTTTTCTCCTTTGCTTTTCGCCTCTCTTCTTTTCACAGCTATTTGTAAGGCCTCCCCAGGCAGCCATTTTGCTTTTTCGCATTTCTTTTCCATGAGGATGGTCTTGATCCCTGTCTCCTGTACAATGTCACGAACCTCATTCCATAGTTCATCAGGCACTCTATCTATCAGATCTAGACCCTTAAATCTATTTCTCACTTCCACTGTATAATCATAAGGGATTTGATTTAGGTCATACCTGAATGGTCTAGTGGTTTTCCCTACTTTCTTCAATTGAAGTCTGAATTTGGCAATAAGGAGTTCATGATCTGAGCCACAGTCAGCTCCCAGTCTTGTTTTTGATGACTCTATAGAGCATCTCCATCTTTGGCTGCAAAGAATATAATCAATCTGATTTCAGTGTTGACCTCTGGTGATGTCCATGTGTAGAGTCTTCTCTTGTGTTGTTGGAAGAGGGTGTTTGCTATAACCAGTGTATTTTCTTGGCAAAACTCTATTAGTCTTTGCCCTGCTTCATTCCACATTCCAAGGCCAAATTTGCCTGTTACTCCAGGTGTTTCTTGACTTCCTACTTTTGCATTCCAGTCCCCGATAATGAAAAGGACATCTTTCTTGGGTGTTAGTTCTAAAAGATCTTGTAGGTCTTCATAAAACTGTTCAACTTCAGTTTCTTCAGTGTTACTGGTTGGGGCAGACTTGGATAACTGTGATATTGAATGGTTTGCCTTGGAGACGAACAGAGATCATTCTGTCATTTTGAGATTGCATCCAAGTACTGCTTTTCAGACTCTTTTGTTGACCATGATAGCTACTCCATTTCTTCTGAGGGATTCCTGCCCGCAGTAGTAGATGTAATGGTCATCTGAGTTAAATTCACCCATTCCAGTCCATTTTAGTTCGCTGATTCCTAGAATGTCGATGTTCACCCTTGCTATCTCTTGTTTGACCACTTCCAATTTGCCTTGATTCCTGGACCTGACATTCCAGGTTCCTGTGCAATATTGCTCTTTACAGCATCGGATCTTGTTGTTGTGAAATACCAAGTTCATCTTCTAACTAGAAATGGAGTACAAAATCAACTTGCCTCAACAATAGTTCATTCTATTTTTATATTTTGGCATGAATTAGACTGATATCATCTATATATTTTAGGAGTTTCACATTAATGAATCCAAGAGAGTCTGAAATTAAACAAAGAAGTGAAACCCTTTAAATAACAAAAAGGTATTAATCGGGCATGAGTTTATTTGGAAGGACACACTCTCCCCCTCATGGCGATCAGCCTGAGTTGGGGGGCGGGGCGGGTGACCTTCTACCACATAGCTAAAAGTAAATGAGGTGATTCTGTCTTTCACAATGTTGTTCTTTTGCAAGTCATAAGTCCTGAAAATGCACTCTGACTTGGGGAGGGGAAAGCAGGAAACGTCAAAGCAGAGAGCAGGTGAAGAGTCAAAGCATCTGCGAACGCCAGGTTGCTTCATCTTTGCTGCTGACCTTTTAAGAGATGCGCGAGGAGAGGAAGGTAGAGCGGGCGCACTGAGAAAAGAATCCTTCTGGAAGAACCTTTAGACTGCCCTCTCATCCCACCCAGGAAGCCCTAATTATGGAAAACCACTCACTGCCTAGAGTTTTACAACGAGAGCATGACCTTTCGTCCGCCCAAGTTAAACGACAACCGCGGTACTGAACTCAACTTCTCGAATGTCCTTGTGTTTTCTCACCCATCCTAAATTCTGTGGCTCCATTATTCCTGAAGGCTCCTAGACTGGCCTCATTCTATCATTAGTAGAAATGCCCGAGTCCCTTTCCAGCTCTGCATGATGTTCTCCAGGTATCAGACAATCACAGGTGAAATCCTTCTTTCTCTAATGACTAACAACTCTCTTCTTGGCTGAGGGAGGGGACCCTGTGCTTGTCTTCTCCCCTCTCAGGGCCCTCTGGGCAAAGCACACTGCCCAGCGCTGCGCAGAAGCCCCATACAATTTGGGGATGAGCCTCTGCTCTGTGTGACGTGGGCAGACACCTAACCAGCACCGCCACACGCATCCCTCTGCCCTATATTTTGACCTCTTCCTCTCATTGCTGCTGAAGTTCTGTCTGGGGAGCACATTTCAGATTGCAAAGTGCCCTGGAGGACAAATATTTGCTTGGGCTTGTGATCCTGCTGGATGTCACCGTGATGGGGCCTAGAAACTGGGGAGAGAGGCAGGAAACCTGGGGGCGGCGAGGTTCCACTTACCGGCACCTCCACTGACTGCATGGCCAGGTCGCATGGAGGCTTCAGGGCCCGTGGCCGCGTGGCGTACCAGAAGGTGGTGAGCGCGGCAAACGCCCCGAAGCCCATGAGCGTGTTGGTTGGAAGGGTGCGCACGTATTGCCGGAAGTCAACCAGCTCTGGCAGCCGAAAGTACCGGAACAGCTCGTGGGCTTGCATCATCCTGGGCTGGCAGTGTCCTAAGCCACAATCTGTGGGAGAGAAAAAGGTCATGTTCATTCCAGGGAGGAGGGATGCTGTTACAAACTCCCCAAGGCCGATGACCATCAACTTGATGGTTGGCTCATCAACGGGGGCATTAGAGCCATGGGCTGATAGCTCAGGCCGTCTTCTCCTGGCTGGCAAATCTCACTTTTCTAAAAGCACTTTAGGAATTCATTTTACTCTGTCAGCTTGCGTCAAGTTCTCATTATCCACATTCAAAAGACTTAGCCACTCAGAATTCTTGCTGTAAAATGTTAACATAAGGGGCATGAGTTACCATTTTTTTGTCTTACATTCTCTCCCTGTTCTCTTCCACCTGATCAAACACACTCAACTCTCATTATCAAGGCAGATGGGGAGAAGGACAGAGAGGCAGACACACGCCCAAACCACCCGAGGGCCATCAGTTTTCACGTCTTCTCACAAAACGCAGCACAAGCTCCCCAGCTGGTGAAACAGGTCACGCTGGGTTTCGGGGTGTGTGTGGGGTGTCTCTCACCTTCCCCACACTCTTTGTAGCATAAAAGCAGCCACGTAGATGTAGGGGAAACTGGAGTCAGTTATCCTGGTAGAACAGTGTCTTTTATATTCCTCAAGCTATTATAGCTAAATAATAAAAGGGTATGCATAAATATCTAGAGATATTCATTCAGCAAATATCTAGAGAGATTACAGAATAGTATTTGAAAGAAAGTGTCAAATAGTACTTAAGATCCCAGATTCCAGAGCCAAATCCTGCCTCCCCAGTTCATTCGCTGAATAACTGGGGACAAATCACTCCCCTCTGTCTTCAGTCTTCTCATCGGTAAAAACAGCACCTATCTCGTAGGGCTTTTATAAGGACTAAATGGTTCACATAAAGAATTTAGAATGGTGCAAGGCACCACAATGTGTTCAATTAAGCCGGGCATTATTATTATTTTCTCTACTAATATTCTATATTTCTCCTGCATGAGGAACAATAAGAGACACAGGTACTAAAAATTGACACTTATCTACAAGGAATTTACATGCAAAATTAAGAAGCCAAAACACACAGAAGAAAATCAGATGAACAGCCCATACAAACACACACACACACACACACACATATACAGAAAAGCCTCTAACTAAATATTATAGACAATTTATATATATATAATGATATAAAAAAGTAATGTACAGTACAGAGAACAAATAATAATTCTAATTAAAAATGACTGATCAGTAACTACTCTCAAGTATGTTTGGCATACATATGGTAGGAAATCCTAGTAAACTATCTAAAAGACTTTTCTCAAAAAACTCCCCCGTAATGCGGTAAGTGGTAACCATTAAATCATAAATTCAGATAGTATGTTTGAGCTCCTTACTATATGTTCTTTTAAATAACTAGGTCCCAAGACTGAAAATAGTTTTTTTCCCCTCAGATACAGAAATCCTCTTCAAATTTACATCTATATTATTGTATAAATATCTTCACAGTCACAGGATACCAAGAACTTTCCCTGATCATCAGTACTTCTAGAAGGCAATGTCACATCCAGCCTTGTGGTCCCACAGCCCGGTGCAGGCGTACAGAAAACACACACACATATACACAGACACAGACAATTTCCAGCTTTAACACGACAACAGAGAAGAAGCAGGTTAAGTGCATTTCTTCAGGTCACAACTGTGGAGAGAAAGCACTCACCATCTGTGCCACCGACAGCTGACTGCTGGGTGACACACCAACCTCAGAAAGGGACCAGGACACGGGGGTGGGGCGGGGCTGGGGGTGTACGCGCTCAGCCGTTGCCTGCACAGCCTGCCAAGGTCTCTCCGGGCATTCGTCACATGCCCAGTCCTGCGCTGCTGCCCACTGGGCTAAAGGTAACTAGCAGACAAAATCCATACGTGACTTCTCAGGAGAACAGACGGTGGAGGGTGGGCCAATGAGCAGCTGGGAGCAGTCACCCCACTGCTCCACCCATGGGCAGGGACAGGCATCGGTTAGTGTCACTGCTGGTGCCAGTTCCAAAGGCAGACACTGGTTTCTTTCTGCTCGCCTCCCCAGTCAAGAGAGACAATGGGCATATTTAAAAAACAAAACAAAACACTGAAATGAATGATCAGATGCTGGGTGGTCATGTCAAACAGACATGAGACAGATCAAGAAAGGAACTGATTGTCAGCCAAACACTGACAGCAGATTTCTTCTAGATGAATTCATAGCTCGAACTGACCTACCCCAGCCATTCACCAAATGTAAGCATCTAGTGCAGGCTAAGGGCTGGAAGACGGTGCCCATGACCTGGTCACGGCTCTCAATGAGAGAGCTATTGGGGGAGATTGCTGTTGTTCAGTCACCAAGTCATGTCCGACTCTTTGTGACCCCATGGACTGCACCACGCCAGGCTTCCCTGTCCCTCACCATCTTCCGGAGTTTGCCCAAGTTCAAATGAGGGAGATACAAACTTAAAAAAAGCAGTTATCTGTTTGCAGGTGGGGTAAGTGTTAGCACTGTTAAGATCCAGTGATCAGGGAAGACCCCTCTGAGGAGAGGGTGTTGACACCGAGACTTTAAGGATAGGCAGAGAGAGTCCAGGTCCTAGTAGCCCTGAGCAGTTAGATTTCATAAACAGTACTGCAATTCCACGGATGCACAGAAACATTATACATAAAACGTGCATACCTCCTTTTCCCTCCAATCATTCTGGCTGTCTTTATCACCCATGGCACTTCAAGTTTATTACACACATCCCTGCCCTTCCCTCCTATCTCCCCAAAGTCCCTGAAATCATTTTCATAAAACCTAGATCATGTGAATTTATAGGAGTTGTTCAACAGACTCACAGCCCTGTGTGAGAATATTAAATCATCCCCCCATAAACAAACACTGTCATAAACAAGTGATTAACTTTTTTATCTTAAGCATTGGTAATAGCCAAGCTACAAGCAGCCAGCATTGTACTAAAAAAGAAATGTCTATTTCTAGAAATAAGTCTAGGAAAGAAAAAAAAAAACAGAAAATTGCTGATTCAGTAGCATCCCTGCAAAAACATTTTATTAGGTACTAATCTGTAAGGCTAAGGAGTTAAATCCAGCTAAACTCTTATCCTTACTGGGTGACAACAAGTTTATCGTTGCTGTTCAGTCACTTAACCGTGTCCTCCTCTTTGCAACCCCATGAACTGCATCACACCAGGCTTCACTGTCCTTCACCATCTCCCAGAGCTTGCTCAAACTCATGTCTATTGACTTGGTGATGTCATCCACCATCTCATCCTCTGTCACCCCCTTCTCCTCTTGCCCTCAGTCTTTCCCACCATCCAGGTCTTTTTCCAATGAGCTGGCTCTTCACACCAGGTGGCCAAAGTATTGGAGCTTCAGTATCAGTTTAATTCACACTTCTTAGACAGCAGCCAGGTAAAAAGGTGCAAATCAACTCTGCTGAACAAACTGGCTAACGCTGTACATGGGAAAACTATAGTCCACGCAGTGAAGAACAAAGGCAGTATCTCATACAGGCCCACATAAGGAACAACTCTTAAATGTGAAAGGGGGGCATTATAAATCATTTCCCTTCTGGTTAACTACTTTTAAGGAAAAGGCTCTTAGGCTATTTAGAAATGCAGGCAGACCTACATGCAAAGAAAATTGCCCACAATAAATAGCCTTTAAATGCTCAAGGTGAACACAAACACCAGGCTTTAAAACAGTTGTATCAGGTCTTCTATAAGTATCAAAAGACACACATACTAGTCAACAAGTGGTAGTAAAATAAATAAAAGCCAGATTTTATTACTATTCTAATGGTGTTTTAGTTGGAAGAGTTTCCCTCATTTTTTTCAAAAGCAAATTTCTACATCATCATCTCAGGAAGTTTTTATAGCCAAGCCATATAATCATGGTACTGCTTGCTAAGAACATGATTCAATCGGCTTAAAGGCTTAAGCAGCCAGTATTTCTTGAAAACACAGGACTAGTGACAGCCTGCCTCTCCTTCTCTAAAGCTACTCCCACAGCTACAGAACGTGAGCTCGCTCAGTTGAGTATTTTGACTCTCCTATAGAGCTGGAGTCTAAAACTATGGATGACAGGGAGCATCCCCAGGGTGGCAAAAACCTGGCAGGAGCTCAACACAAAGAACCAGAGTGAAGGAAGCCTTTAAATACATGGAAACAGATGTGGAGGCAGGGGAATCAAAACCAACTGCACGACTGCCGAAAAACACAAGTCCTAGTATCCAGCTGCTTGAACTATGGGAAAAAGAGATAAATGACACAGGATCAACTCTGTGTTTTGGAAAGGTTTTCACGTCGTGTGTCTTATCTAAACATCACAATATAAAATCTGATGAGGAAACTGAGGCTGGACGTTTCCAAGGATTCCCAAAGGTATCTCCCAAGATGTGGACACCAATCCAACTACATTAATACTTTTTCCTCGACAGGATTCATTCTTACTCTCTGCTGGGCAGCCGACTCTCTCCACTCGGGACATGCACACTCTTCTGTGCACCTGGGGCTCACAAGGTCCCTGCAGTCCACCCCCCAGGTTAGGAATCATGACAGTAGGCAGCCCCTACAGATCCCTCCAGCACACACAGAAGTGAAGTGAAGTGAAGTGAAGTCGCTCAGTCGTGTCCGACTCTTTGCGACCCCATGGACTGTAGCCTACCAGGCTCCTCCATCCATGGGATTTTCCAGGCAAGAGTACTGGAGTGGGTTGCCATTTCCTTCTCCAGGAGATCTTTCCAACCCAGGGATCGAACCTGGGTCTCCTGCATTGTAGGCAGACGCTTTACCATCTGAGCCACCAGGGACAGGCCATGGTATTATTAATAGGAGAGCTCAGCGTCTGAAATCCATCTTACCCTCCGTGTCCTACAGAGCTGCCAGCATCTCCCTCCTTCACCTCAGCCTCAGAGCATGCGGGTTCAAGACCCACTGTACACAAAGGTTCACCTCTTACCATTCTATTTGCACCAGGAAAAGAGTGGCTCAGGGTCACTTTCTGTGTGACTCGCAAGAGCATCATTTTCTAAGGACACACACACACACACACACACACACACAGCTCTGGTGATTCTGCAAATAGATACTTACATTAGCATTTTATTTTCTTTGTGTCATTTATAAACCCCCAAAATGGGTGAGTTGGATGTTTCTCTCCTTCTAAAGGTCCTCAAGCTTTCATCCAGTTGAGTAACAGCAGTTTGATGGACTACTTCACCAGGAATGAAGCGCTCCAACAAGATCACCTAAATAGCACCCTTGCCCTGGCAGTAGCAAATGAGAAAGTCCTGACATCTCGCCTTAAAGCAGCAGGCTGAGCTGGCAAGACACTGCCTTTCCTTGCTCCACCTCCTCCCCTGCACAATAGGCTATTTACAGAGCCTTGAAAGCACCCTCTTTGTCCGGCACTAGTTGGGCAGAGCTGGGCCTCGGGAGCAACAAGAGAGCAGCGGCCAGGCCGTGTGCTGTTCTTTCAACGGGCCTCTCCAAACCCACTGGATTCTTGCTCCTTAACCCTGGCTGGCAAAGTACCTAAAGCTAGATTTGCTTAAACCATCCCCTCTGGAGCTAAATGAGCAGTCGGGCTCTCCATAGAGAGAGGAGCTACAGAAGCTCCACATGGGTGCCAAAGTCCACGGGCCCAACCTCATCCCACACGGGAATTCCTAACCATGGTCACTGCCTTTGGACCATCTCCTCATCCTGAGTATGAGCAACAGAAGGACCACCTGGGTCACTGCAGGACCCCGGGCACACAGAACAAGTAGTTCCACGGGAATTTATCCCCATCCTCTGCTTTGGGGCTTTCCCTCCCGAGGAAGCAAAGAACACCTTAAACCCACTGAATTTTCACTAAAGTGATTCCAATGGCTCCCCAGGTCAATTTCCAAAAAGATTTTAAAAGGAGAAAGGGAACAGAGATGCTCTGTGTTTTGAAAGCTGATTTAATGAAATAGCTGAGGCAAGTTGAATAATTCTATACTCAACCATTCTCTACTCACCTTCTTAAAGTTGTCCAAGAGTGGGACACATAGCTTTCCCAGGCAAGTATAGGGCTAGACTGATTTTTTTTTAACCCATAAGATTAGGGCCAGGCCTCACTCATTCAGATTGGCCACAGGCCACCACTACCACATATGCCCCCAAATAAAGAAATTCCAAATATAACGTGCCCAACTGGAACGGATATATTTTGGGGGATTAGATGAAATGGTCAAATGTCTGCTTATAACAGTCTCTCTATTACACATATTTTTAAGTCGTCCAACAATATACATTACTTTATAAATATCTGTTGTTTTCCTATTCACATTTCATGAATTCAAAGTCTTTGAACGTGCTTCTTCCAATAGGGTCTCTGGAAACACCAAAGCTACTTTTTGAGGATTAAAGTTTTCTATAGCATATCTTCACAGTTTTCTCTTCCATTTAAGCTGGTTAAATGGAAGCATTTCTTGAAGTTCTATCTGCAGCTACCACTGCAAAAATTCTCCTAAGTTACAGGAATACAATTCGTATAATGTTAGGACAGTTAAAAAAAAATTTGTCCTACAGGTCCATATTCATATAACTAGACCACACACATCACTGCTTTTTACAAAAATATTCAACACTTGCCTTTGTAAAGCCCAGCTCCCAGAAGTAATTACCTAGCCAGTGTTCAATTTCTTTGCCTTAGCCTTTCATAAGAACCCAAAACTTGGATTGCTGCTGTCCATGGGGTCATACCACTGAGCAACTGAACTGACTGACTGAAGACTTGGATTGGCAGGGCTGGCTTCAAGATTGGGTGTCCCCCTCCACAACTGACATTGTTCAAAATAGCATCCAAGAGAGCACTGCGAAATGGGAAAGCCTTAGTAAGACTCTAAAAGAGGACTGAAAGAGAGTTTGGGGAAACCTCACCTTCTTTGGGGCAGGGATCTGATTTAATATCCACATGGGGGTGTAGACTGCAAAATCTTGCAATCCCATTCATGAAGCTTGAAGTAAACTGCATAACAATGGTATAGATACCAAATAGAGAATAATGAGGTGGCTTAAGTAAGAGAAAGAAAAAAAAAAAAACGTAGACTTGATCACAGGCTCTGGGGGAACTGCGTGCAGAGGCAAGGAGTGAGTGTGGTCCAACTTCAGACAGAAACAGGACGATGAGAAGTGACTCCTCACCTCTAGGATTTGGGGAAGTTAATCTGGAACGAATGACAGAGGTGAGTCACACAGCAGAAGGGAAGGTACACCTTCAGGGAAATCAGCATGAGATTACGACTATCTGTGAGGCCACTGTTAGCTAAGCACGCGCCTTGTGTCAGGCCGGTGCTGAGCAGTTACCCGTGAAAGCATGCTTAAGGCTCCTAACAGTCCTCATTGCACGGAGTCATTACCATCAATGTAAAGATCAGAAGACAGAGCAGGGAAATTCAAGTCCCCGCCCAGCTCCACACAAGAACAGAACCAGAGCCCGGGCCAAGGGCAAGGCTGCTGCACCTAGAGAGACAAGTGTACGCGGTGAGATTCAAAGCCAGAAGAAAGTGGGACACGACACAGAGGACAGTAAACAGCCAGGACACACGGGGCTTTAAAAAGTTGGGGTGTGACTCCCAGTATGAAGGGACAAACGGGGCTTGAGCACAGTTGAATACTCTTCAGCCTTAACAGAAGGAGGAAATTCTGATACACGCCAAGACATGAGCGAGCCCTGAAAATGCTATGCCAAGTAAAAGAAGTCAGGCACAGAAGGACAAATGGTGTATGATCCTGCTTATACAAGGGACTGAAAATAGGGAAATTCACAGAGACAGAAATAGAGGCTACCCCGGGGTGGGGTGGGTGGGAGTTAAATGCTCCACAGGTACAGTGTCTGTTTCAGATGATGAGAAATTCTGGAACTAAAACGTGGTAATGGTTACACAACACTGGGAATATACTTAATGCCTCTGAATCGTATACTTGATGGTGGTTTAAAAAGGTATATATTATATTTTATCAGAAATTTTTCAAAATCTTAATCACTTACAAAAGTACTGACCAGGATTTAGTAACTAAGTGGATATAAATGAAAAGAAAGGGGGGGAAGGAATTGGAAGGCTGAGTTTTTGAGCCCGGAGGATGATGGTAGAACCCTGAAGTGGAGAGAAGGCTGCAGGGGTCTGCAGGCCCCTCACAGACAGTGTCTTTTCCGCGTGCTCCTCTGGGCGCCCCTGCTGATTGCCGGCCTCGGGGCCAACACAGAGGCACAGGTCCTGCCGCTCATCACTTCCATTCCTCCTCTGAGTTCCTCCCCTTCTGGCACCT
Organism: Ovis aries; assembly: GCF_016772045.2. Classification (NCBI taxonomy): domain Eukaryota; kingdom Metazoa; phylum Chordata; class Mammalia; order Artiodactyla; family Bovidae; genus Ovis; species Ovis aries. The sequence continues at coordinate 14,423,775 of NC_056079.1, forward strand.
CAAAACCCAAGGTTCAAAACCCCTCCACACCGGCTCCATGGTCCCCCTCCCCTACACCTCTGTTCCCTGGCCCTGCTGTAAGATGCCCAGTTCCTACCCAAATAGGCCAGAGGCTGCTTCCCTGAGAAAATTCTCACAGAACCCGCTCAGTCAGCAGCAGTGAGTCCTTCCTCTGAAATCTAGGCATGCTTTAGTTCCAGCCCTTGCGTGGTCCTCGGCACCTGGTGTAGGCTCCCCTTGGGGAGATGCTCCCCATCCTGGTGGGTCTCAAGAGGCCCTCGCACGATGCCCTGTCTAGGACAGGTGCTTCCTACACACTTCCTGAGTCACGAACAACTCTGTGACTCTGCCTGGTTCTCTGCTGCAAGCCCCAGAAGATGTATCATACACACAGAGCTGCGATTCTCCAAAGAGAAAGGGGGTATTCAAGGTACTTTCAAACTTCAGCCTCCTCCCTTAGCACCCACGCTGCTTGTGTGAGTGAGGGCCCTGGGAGGAAGCAGCACCTTCCAGAGGACATGGAGGCAAAGAGATACACAAGAGGGCAACCCACCTCTGACACACGGCCTTAATACATTCTCCTTCCCAACTCAAACTTATGCATGATGTCACCCCATGGTTATCTAAGGCAACCATCTTCACTTCTCCTTCACAGAAATTTAGATATCCATTCACACAATAGTGTGATTGTGCTGTCATTGTTCAGTCGCTCAGTCGTGTCCGACTTTTTGCAACCCCATAGACTACAGCACGTCAGGCCTCCCTGTCCTCCACCACCTCCTAGAGCTTGCTCAAACTCATGTCCATTGAGTTAGTGATCCCATCCAACCATCCTGTTCTCGGTTGTCCCTTTCTCCTCCGGTCTTCAACCTTTCCCAGCATCAGGGTCTTTTCCAGTGAGTTGGCTCTTCAAATCAGGTGGCCAAAGTATTGGAGGTTCAGCTTCAGCACCGGTCCTTCCAATGAATATTCAGGGTTGATTTCCTTTAGGATTAACTGGTTTGATCTCCTTGCAGTCCAAGGGACTCTCAAGAGTCTTCTCCAACAACACAGTTCAAAATCATCAATTCTTTGGCACTCAGCTTTCTTTACGGTCCAACTCTCACATCCATACACGGCTACTGGAAAAACCATAGTTCTGACTAGATGGACCTTTGTCAGCAAAGTAATGTCTCTGCTTTTTAATATGCTGACTAGGTTTGTCATAGCTTTTCTTCCAAGGACCAAGCGTCTTTTAATTTCATGGTTGCAGTCACCATCTGCAGTGATTCTGGAGTCCAAGAAAATAAAATCTGTCAGTGTTTCCCCATCTATTTGCTATGAAGTGATGGGACCAGATGCCAGGATCTTCATTTTTTGAATGCTGAGCTTTAAGCCAGATTTTTCACCCTCCTCTTTCACCTTCATCAAGAGGCCCTTTAGTTCCTCTTCGCTTTCTGTCATAAGGGTGGCGTCACCTGTGTTATCTGAGGTTATTGACATTTCTCCCAGCAATCTTGATTCCAGCTTGTGCTTCATCTAGCCCAGCATTTCTCATGATGTACTCTGCATAGCAGTTAAATAAACAGAGTGACAACATACAGTCTTGAGGTACTCCTTTCCCTATTAGGAACCAGTCTGTTGTTCCATGTGGTTCTAACTGTTGCTTCTTGACCTGCATACAGGTTTCTCGGGAGGTAGGTCAGGTGGTTTGGTATTTCCATCTCTTTTAAGAATTTTCCACAGTTTGTTGTGATCCACATTGTCAAAGACTTTGGGATAGTCAATGAAGCAGAAGTAGATGTTTTTGTGGAATTCTTTCGCTTTGCATGTTAGTGTAAAACAAATCAAGGCTGCCCACGAGGAAGGCGAGAGCAGAAAGGCCTCTCTTAAGTAGAACAGCCAATGCCAGAGGAAAGTCTGAGTCCAGAGCCTGACCCCAGGGCTGGCCACCAATTTCTGAAAGTGTGTTTTCCCTGACAGAAAAGCAAATCTTCCAAACCAAAGAAGCCACCCAGCGACTGGCATGAGGAGCCCTCAGAAATGCCCAGAGTGGCCATCTGGGACACAAGGAATGTTCACAGCAGGACCTACCTGCTCAGCATTCCCCAGAGAGAAAACACCACCAGGCACACAGCTCTCCTCCGTCCTCTCTTCAACACCCAGACAGAGACCTGTCAGGTACACACTTGGGAAAGTGGTAATTACAGTCAGGCCCTGTCCAGTGAAGATATCCAGGTCACCTCAGAGCCTCTGGGTAGGAGCCAGGGCAGCATGGATCTAAGAGGAAATGTTTCCATTCAAAACAAAATGCCTATGAGAAGCAAGATGTTTCCCCCGGTCTTTAAACAGCGATTCACGACTGTGAAGCAGTATCTGGATGCGTGTCAGGTAGGGGCACGGGCCATTTCCTGATACGAGTCAGACAAGGGACAGCCCTGGACAGCGCGGCCCTGCGGCCAGTCAGCTCTGCTTCAGCGGCTGGAGCCCGGCAGGCTGTTAGGCTGACCCAAGGCCTCTGCAAGAACCACAGCAGAAGAGGCTCCTGCGAGCCAATCCCTGCTCACGAGCGGGTCTGACAGACGTGTGGTTTCAGCTGATCTGCGCACAGGGAGGGCTCTCATTACGTCTGTGGGTCCGCACGTCACAGACCATGACACTGTGGTCTGGGGCAGTCAGGCAATACAAGGAGAGCCTGTTATGATCACAGCTGCAGAAGAAGGAAAATTCCTCCGGGAAGAAAAGCCTCCCCACTTCCCTGGCCAGCAAGAAACCACAAAGTAAACCCCGAGGCAGGAGGCTCCCAAGAGAAGGGGAGAACAATTGAACAGGAAACGGGACCAAAGTCCTTTCACAACGTCCAGGGCTGGACCCAGCTGGCAGGGGCCCTCCTCCGAAGGCCTCAGGACTGCGAGGAGGAGGTCCATTTGTTCGAGGAACTGCGCACAGAGAAGGGACCAAAGTCCTGGGGTCCCCTCAGATGCTCTGTCCAAAGCTAGTATGTAACTTCCAGTAGCAGCTATGGGAGGAGGCAGAAGAGAATCAGGAAAGAACGTGAGACCCACGTGCACAGAGCTCTCAGTCCAGGGACTGGCCGTGCCCATGAGCTGCAAAACCCTGAGCCGATGCCCCCTGCTGCCAGGGTGGGCTGGGGTGGCGGGGGGTGGGGCGGCAGGGAGACAGGGGGAACAAGGGCAGATTCATCCCTTCTGTCACCAACATACCACACCGCATCTCCGAGACGATGCTAGAAGAGGCCCAAGCTGGCCACACAGTCCTGGCATTCAGTACCAAATAACAGGATCCCACCCACCCAGAAACTCTGGGTGACAGCGGGATGTATATAAAGAAAACTTCTAAAGGAAACAGCCCATTGTTAAAAACCATCAGTTCTACGGGGGGTCTGCTTTATGGTTTTATTATTCTTTGTACTTTTCTGTGTGTGTGTGTGTGTGTGTGTGTGTTTTAATTTTTCAAGATAAAGAAGCTATAACTAGCTCAGGTCAGTTCCTTTCCTCCTGTATTTATGCTTTTCTCACCTGCTCCAGAAAGGGTCCCAGGTGGTAAACTGCCCTTCCCACAGAATGACAGATGGGGTGAAAGCCCCTCCCAGAAAAGACATGTCTAAGCTCTCACCATCTGTCCTAACCTTTAAGAGTTAATGCATCTGCGGGAGTGAACCACACTATCCAGGGCCCTGGCTCCAGGAGCCAGACAGGCAAGAAAGCACTGTGTATGGGCTGGAACGCAAAGGGAGGTCAGTCCAGTGAGCCAGGAGCCAGATAGGAACAGGCCAAGGCAGGCAGGGGTGAGCAAACACCGAGGCCCTACCTGTGCTGGGATTCACCAGGGTGGCGGGTGGGTTAAAGACGTTGGTAACATATACCAGAGGCCCGGACACTCCTCTCTCCCAGGAGAGCACCCCAGGCAGGCCGCAGGCTGGGCATCAGCTAGCTGCAAGAGCCACATAGGAAGCAGCCCAGTCCTTGCTGCCCCCCAGAGGTCGTGGGGATCAAATAGCAGTGACCTGGAGAAGAAGGCTAAGGGGACACATGGTTGGGTAGAGTTTCTCACACCTCTCAAAATAGAGCAGGGTTTCACAGGGATGGATAAACCCAAAAAACGGCTAAGAGAGCAGGAGTGAGTGGAAAACTGAATAAAAGTCAGACTTTGACCCAGAGACAGAGCGAGGCCAGCTACTCTCAGGCTTGGAAGAAATCCACTTTTGAGTGTTGCGAGATTTCAGTCCCGGGGATGCCCTCCGTGGTGCTGGAGTGGGAGAGACATGAGAAAAGGTTAAGGAGGATTTGGCTCATTGTGGGTGGAGAGATGAGGGAGCCCTTGGCAGCTAGGGTTACACCCAGAGTTCAGGTAACTATAAGAAAAAGTGATTAGCCCTGGGGAAGCTAAAGACAAAACAAATCCAACCAGTTGCAGAGAGTTATAGAATAATGCCCCAGTGTTTAAAAGAAGGAAGGGGAAAAAAAAAAAAGAGATTGTCCAATCTGGCCTCCTTGGAACAAGCAAGTGCTAGTTTTGGGTCTCTATTTCCCGCTTATGCTTTCTTTACATTCTTATTATGAAAACTTCCAAATCTATTCAAAAGTATATAGGGTAGTACAAGAAACCACCATGTACCCATAATAATCCCAGCTTCGGTTTCAATAACGATCGACACCTTGTCAGTGTTGTTTCATTCTATATCTGTCTCTTAAAAAACAAAAGCAAATCCCAAACATCCTATCATTCAGGTGACACTTCTGAGGCCCATTTTAGCTCTATGATTCTACAGCTTCGGGGACTTGGTTCTAAGAAGATTAAGACTGGCACATACACGGCCACCTGCCACTAACCAAAGGGTTAAATAAAGAAAGCCAACACAAACATTGATTTGAAGTGGCCAATCCAGCATATTTAATTGACATGCAAAAAAAAAAAGTACATATATAGACACCGAGAATATTTAGGGAGCTAGAGGAGAAGGAAATGGCAACTCACTCCAGTGTTCTTGCCTAGAGAATCCTGTGGCCAGAGGAGCCTGGAGGGCTGCTGTCCATAGGGTCGCACAGAGTTGGACACGACTGAAGCCACTTAGAATGCATGCATGCATTGGAGAAGGAAATGGCAACCCACTCCAGTGTTCTTGCCTGGAGAATCCCAGGGACGGAGGGCTGCCGTCTATGGGGTCACACAGAGTTGGACAGGACTGAAGTGACTTAGCAGCAGCAGCAGCAGTGGGAAAGAACCTGCCTGCCAATGCAGGAGACGGAAGAGATGTCTCCATCCCTGGGTCAGGAAGATCCCCTGGAGGAAGGCCTGGAAACCCACTCCAGTATTCTGGCCTGGAGAATCCCCATGAACAGGGGAGCCCAGCGGGCTAAAGTCCATGGGCTCACACAGAGTCGGACACGACTGAAGCAACTTAGCACAGATGCAGGGGGCACGGGAGTGAATAAAATGAAATCCTTGTCCTAAGGACACTTCTTTCTACCCTGCCCCGTCTTGGGTCCAAAGGCAAAACATCTTCCAGACTTAACCCGGCTCTCCTAAAGTCAGAGACCAATTTGACATGAATCACAACCCAGTGTCACAAAGCACTGTCTAGTCTCCCTTCACTAACAAATTCTCTCATTTTAAAAATGGCACTTGGAAGGATCTTGCCACACTGCTGGCAGAGAAGGAGTTACTTTTCTGGCTCTTGAAACTTTTGATAATGCATCAAAAAGCATACATAAATATACCCCTAATGTGTAGATGCACTTATTTATAAACTATATACAAACATTTGCTGGATGTTATGAACAAAATTATGAATTTGAAAAGAAAGCTAAAAAATAAACATATACGTAAGCTGTAACACATCCACCTGCACCCTAATAGACGGTCTACCCCTCAACGGAGGGTGGGCAGTGCCCCTGATCTTGGAGACCAGTGTTCCTCCTCTGTGTCACCTGCCTGCCAAGAGTCTCGGTCAGTTCCCAATTACGGGCGGCAATAAATGCAACTGCTCACTGGAGCACCTGCAGAAAGAAGCCCGCCACACCCAGGACGTGGGCTAACGGTGCCCGCCCAGGCTGCCCATGGACTTGCCATCCAGGAAGGAGACAAAAATACCCTGCAAGGCCCCGTGATGGAAAGAAGAATGTTGGGGAGGGCAGGACAGTGAGGGTCATGGGCACCCAGGGCAGTGCAGAGGCCAAGTGTCCCAGGCAAGGCCCCCGGCAGGCCAAGGGGCTGGCTCATCAGAGGCGGTCAGTCTCAGACCCCATAGCTGGAGTCCCTACGTGCCCTCCCAAGAGGCCCTGAAGTCTGAGGCATTGGTCGCTGACTCATGTCAGGAGGGAAAACTCAGCCTAGCACCATCTCTGGCATCTAGGCTGCTCAAGCTGCCTGGTGTACCCTCTGACTGCAGGTCCCTCCCCCGTGAGGCAGTTGGCTGGACTGCCTGACAGCAAGGTCCCTGCTCCATCTGGGGCACCTCCAAGGCTTGCTTGAGGCACAGCGTGGATAACTGTCTTAGAGGAGGAACAAACAGCTATCTGACAATTTCACCATCCACACAGAAACAAGGTAGGATTTTTGGTAGGAATACCAGGTAAACGAAGGCTACAGTAGTTACGTAACATTGTCTAGAACTTGACATTGATCTTCTTCCTGTGAAGCCCATAGCCACCTGTTGCTCAAATATAACAAACTACCCCCGGAGAGACCTCAGACGCCCTCTGGCTTGCCAAGTTCAACCCCGGGAAAGCACAGGCTTTGGTCTGGGGATTTTCAATGGCTTGATGTCAGCTATAAGATCTGAGCCTTGCAGGGATTATAATATACAAACCTGGAACGATGGAATGTACATTCTTATCAGTGACAGCATTTATGGGATAATTGTCCATCTGAATGGATGACTGGCCTCCGTCAGTCATCAGATGATTATTAAGTACTTACAAGCAGTCAGGTCCTGTGTTAAATGCTGCTGAAGACACAGAAATGACAGTGACCAGGTCTGCTAAATGCAGAGCTGAGTATGTGGCTGGGGGCCTATCTGGGGGGACTGAGCTAAGCACATATGAAGAGGCAAAGGAAGGGTGGGAGGGGTGGGGTGGCAGCTTGCCACTCAGAAACTGAAGAACCAGTGCACCTAGGCATCAAACAACTGGAACAGAAGTAGGCCAACCACCAGAACAGGGTTCAGGAGAGCCTCTGCCGGCCCGGCATTAACCCTTTGGTTTCTGAATGAGGGGTGGGTGCTCAGGGTAGCAGCTCTTTTCTAACCAGAATGTGAGTGTCTCAACATTTTAACCACCAGCTCTTGTCGGCTGAGGGTTCCAGTGAGTGATATGGAGTCTGAGGATGGTGAGGGTCACTCCAGGAAAAGGGCCTCTGAAAAGCAAGGGCATGAGCAAGGAGGCAGGGACCAGGATATCACTGCAGCTGGGGGGTGGGGGGTCATGCCAGGGAGGCTCACCCGGGACACAGGAAGGTGGGTCAGGTGGCAGACAGTGCTCACGTACAGAGTAGTCATGGGTGCAGAGGCCTTGGTTCAACCCTGTGCCACCAGAGTCTCCAAAAGTCCCAGCATGTGGCTGTTTGGCAGACTCATGGGAGACAGCAGGTTCGAACTGGATTCCAGAAGCCCCCAAGAGCCAAGCTACCCAAAGACTTGGGGCCTTCCAGAGGGACCCTGGGAGGCTTCTGGGCAGAGGAGGGATTTGATCAGAACTCTGTGTTAGGAAGTGTCACCATCATTTTTTTTTTTTTAACTAACCCTTGTTTTCTAAACTAGAGGTGACAGACTATGGATGAGGGTGGCAACCTGGACATGAAAAGGAGGAAATGCACGTGTGCTGGGCAGCATGGTACAGAATAACAGAAAATGCCTACTGGCTGGGTCTCAGGGCACAGGTCAAGGATGACACCAAGGTCCAGCCATTCCTCCAACAGGCACAGGGCCCGGGAACAAACTCTACCATACGTCACGGCCTGAGGGGAACACAGTTTATGCAACCTTGGGAAGTCACTCTGCCCCTGGGCACCAGGTACTATGTCAGGTGATGAGTCAGTTAGGGTCCCTGAGCCAGGGGGGTGCTGGAGTGTCTCCAAGGCCAGGAAGCAACTGTATCTCCAGTTTATGTGACCTGGGACTCCCACCCTGCCCTCCTTCAACCATGGCAGCCCTGCTTTTATTTATTTCATATACTGGGGTTCTGCCTAAAATTATCTTGGGGGAAAGGAGGCCACAACTGATAGACAATATCTCTGTGCCTTCAAACCCTGCAAGACATTTAAAGGTTTCCAGCACAATCTAGAACAGGAGCAACTTCTAGGGCAGGCAAAGCCTTTCGCTCTCTAATTCTCTAAAAAAGTCACAGCTGTGTAGCAGGTGATCTTATCACTGGCCAAAAGGAACGGAATCAAAATCTGTCTCCGTTTCAGCCTGCTGATGGTGAAGACAATGTGTGAACAGGACAGGGGACAGCAAAGGAGCAAGGCCAGGGAAGAACCAGCTCTGTCCTCAGTCCTGCCACCAGCTGGATAACCTGGAACTTTCCAGGGCGCCCCCTTAGACTAAGATCCCTTCAAGTTCGAGAAGAAGAGCCGAACCAGTAGGCACTCTGGCTCTGAAACCGGACTGCTGAGGTTCTAACCCTGGTCTGAGAGACTTTATCTGTGTCTGTTCCTTTTTACCTTTCATCAGATGTGGATATATGTAGGGCTGCTTTACAGGGTAGCTGGGACGATGAACTGGGTTAACAGCTCTGAAGCACCCAGAGCAGCGCCTGGTGCTGTTGGCTGGATGACCCTTCATCCTATTCGCTCAGCTAACACTGCTCTGCTTCCTAGTTGACAGCTGAGCCTGGTGGGAAAGGAGCTCCTGTAGCAACTTTCTATTTACTCTGGTTAACAAAAGAAAAAATAGTACCCAGGGCATTTTGGCCTTATGTATATGGACATTTTCCCCACAACAAACCTGTGGGGAAAGTGCCAATTTCTATAGTAGCCAAGTAAGTGTGCCAATGGACAGATAATACATTTATCAGAAGTCCCTCCCAAGTGAGGAAATGGTCTAAAAGGCAGCCCACACTTCCCCCTGTGGTGCCCTAACTTCTTTCCACTTATCTTTCCAAAGCATGAGTCCTTATTTCAACAGTTTTTGACTAAAACACATGAACCCATGGTTCATTAAAACCGTCCAGTAATAAAAAATAATTTCCAAATCATGGTCAGTTTCAACAGTTTTAAAGCAGTGAAAGTGAAAGTGTTAGTTGCTCGGCCATGACCAACTCTTTGCAACCCCATGGACTGTGGCTCCTCTGTCCTTGGGATTCTCCAGGCCAGAATACTGGAGTGGGTAGCCTTTCCCTTCTCCAGGGGATCTTCCCAACCCAGGGATCAAACCTGGGTCTCTTGCATTAGCAGGCAGATTCTTCACCATCTGAGCCACCAGGGAAGCCCCTTTAAAGCAGAATATTCCCTAACTTAAAGAAAAAAAAGACATACTGAAATATATAAGATATTTAGTAAACTTTTCTAAATGTCCAATAATAGGGGAAAGGTAAATAATTTATGACACATTGCATAAACTATGTAAGACAGTCATCTTCAAAACTCATTTTTTTCAAGAGTATGTAACAACGTGGAGAAAGTGTCCACAATATACCTTAGGTCATTAAAGTCAAATGAGCAAAAATATTATCTTCAATGCAAAAGCAAAAGCAGCCTGTAGGATCTAGTTCTTCAACCAGGGACTGAACCCAGGCCGCAGCAGTGAAAGCACAGAATCCTAAACCACTAAGCCACCAGGGAACTCCTAGATTTATTTTTTATGGTTCTCAATTTTCCATAAGAAGCATAGATTTCTATTATAATATTAAATGGATATGTTATATAAATTATACACCACATAATTATATACTGTATTTATATAAATACACAACTTTACTCATACAGCTTTTCTGAGGCAAATGGTTTTTGAGTTAGCTATCAGACAGCTTTCAAATTTTTATTTACAACTAGACAACTACATGGAGCCACCAGTCCTGAAACCTTAGACATGGGACAGAACTGGCCTCCAACTGAATGTATTCTTTGGCAGAAGAAGGCACAGGGGAGCAGAGTCCTCACCTCCAGCTAAGTTTTTGGCCAAAGAATGTGCCATCCCTCCAAGCTGGCCCAATTTCTGGGAAGGATCCTTCCTATTTCACCCTCCCCTCTTGATTCTATAAAAGTGACCACTAATAACTGTGTCCTCTCCAACACAGTGAAAGTGAAAAGTCAAATTCACTCAGTTGTATCCGACTCTTTGCGACCCAGGCCAGAATACTGGCGTGGGTAGCTTTTCCCTTCTCCAGGGGATCTTCCCGACCCAGGAATCAAACCGGGGTCTCTTGCATTAGCAGGCAGATCTTTACCAACTGAGCTATCAGGGGAGCTCACGGGGAAGAACTTCTAAATGTTAGTGTGTGAAAAAGCAGACAGATGAAGATGACACAGATTAAGTGACCAGTTTCTCCTGTCTCTGTGGTACAAATTATGTATCATCTCAAGCTTCACAAATTAGGAATTCTTAAAGAGTTCGCATTCAGCATTTTAGGTGACCAATGGGAGAGGAAATGACATGGAGCTGGGCACACAAGCACTGGTGAGCCTGCCTCCATGTTCTAGTTCATCAAGTCCAGCTATGTATTTGTTTAAAAGTTCCCCAAAGCTCCTGTTAGGACTAGAACATTGAAACTCAAACTCAACCGCTGGCAGCTTCCGATTAGCTCTGTTCACTGAGACTTGATCTCCAGGAATGAGTGTCAAAGCGAAGTGACTCTAATGTGTGTGTCTGAACACCAAGTTGAACAGCTAACCTTCAACAAAAACTGGCACCTCTGATCTCTCTCCTTACTGGCCGTGGCCTGTCAGAAAGCAGAGCTTGAAGGGGACTTCGAGTACCTACAGCTCTGAGCTGCCTTAAAGGATATTCCTTTGTATTTTCGAACACAGGAGCCTAAACCATTGCATCATCCAAATAAATCTGTTCACAAAGCATGATTAATTCTGTCACCATTGACAGCATTAGGTTATGTGAGTAAACGCAAAAGAACATAGGACATAGGTGGCAAATTTGCACAAAAAAATTCAGAAACAAAGTTATTCTGTCCCTCCAAGGTTACTGAACATCACGTCTAGAAATGACTACTTATTCCTACAGTCATGCTCTTTTTCAGAAAGTGAAACTTGAAGGGAGAGAGGAGAAATCCCCAGCTGTAAAGACAAAACAACATAATCTTTCCCCACCCCCTCCTCCAAACTTCCACAAGATAGCTACATCAAAACCAAAGATGCAGCCTGCCCTGGACATCAAGGAGGACACTGTGGCATGCCGGTACACAGTCAGCTATACCAAAGCTCAACCAAAAGCTGTGATAGTTATGAGAACTCAATCTGTATGATATAAGTAGAGACCTTTCTTCACCTGCATTCGTCACAAGTATCATTCTCTTAAATGCCCCAAATTTAAAAGCCCAGAGATTCTTTTTAGTCAGGTTGCCCACAATAATAAAAAATACTGCCAAACTATGCTTAACAGAGACAGGAAGGAAATAGGTCAACATGCTAATAACTGTGAGAGAAGGGTGATTTTAAAAGTCTGTTCCATTTACAGCAAATGCAGAAAACAGGTCTATAACACATGGTCTATGATGTGTCTATCTGAAGTGAGAGAGGGAGATATGAAATGGGTTACTCTTCAGGGTTTGCTTTTTTCAGTCACAGAATTTTAGTTTCTGAAAGACTTTAGTCTAATGCACCCGTTCCCACATGAGGAGTCAAGTTTCAGCCTGAGAAGGGATTCTCCCAGTTGAATCAGAACAAGAATGAACATTTCCCAGGACTTGGCTCCACACTGATGGGAAGGGAATGTCACTTTAAAGGTCCCACCTTCTCAAGCCCATCCAACCAGACAATCAACTCAAATCTTAAGTTTTAAGCCAATTCAACCTGTCACCTCAGTCTGAAAAAGCTGAATCAAGCCAGAGGTACCCACTAGCTTTTAGTTTGTGTTAAGCAATTAATTGTTTAGGAGATAATAATCACAGCTGAAATTTGTCAGAAACTATGAAATTAACCAGTTTCTCTCATGCTAAGCAAAGGTAAAAAATAAACGGATATTAAGTTGGGGCACTTTACATACACCTGCACCAACAAGAAGCTTAAATGTTAGAACTTTCAAAGGCAAGGGCACTATTATAACGGTATTAATTAAGCTCCATAACCTTGAAAGTGGGTAGGGTGGGGAAGGGGTTTGCAAATTCTAGCCTAACACACCGATTAAGAGGAGCATCTGTCTCTGTGTTCTCATCCACGTGTTCATTCAAGTCACCTACCACCACGCTGTCTAGGCGGCAAGGAGATAGATATCATGATTTTTACTTCCTAATTTCAAAACATGCCAGGCTCTTTAAAACGACTCTATCACGGCCATGTACAGCAGCTGTGGCACTCTGCAGGCACCGCGAGAATTTCCACATGTGGCCACCGGCTTCGGATGCTGCCTTTGACCCTCCCGCGGGCGCGCAGGGACCACTCTTCACGCGGAGGCTCTGATGCTTCCACGCACTATCCGAGCATGCCCCCAACCCGCCTCGGAGGGGCAAGAAGGAGGCCGCGACCCAGAGAGCATCGACACGGCCCCGCGGCGATCATCGCCCCGAATCTGCAGCTCCGGGTCGGGCTTCCCGCTGGGCGGTCCCCGCCGCCACACAAACAAGGACCCGGATCCGCGGCGCGCGTCACCCGCACCCCGCCGTGCACCAGCCCAGCGCCCGCGCCACCGGGGGGAGAGGCGGGCGGGCATCGCCGGCTCTCTTGCACAGGAAGCAGCGGCGGATCGGGCGGCTTGGAGGCCTCCGCGGCGGAGGGAACTCGGGGAGCCGCCGGGCGGAGGCCGGAAAAGAGGAACGTCGCTGCGATCCGAGGGCGGGTTCTCGCGTCTCCGCTGCGGCCGCCACCTCCCGGGCTCCGGCCGGCGGGGCAGCCTTAGACCCGAGCCCCCGCCGAGACCCGGGCGGCGCCGCAGCAGGTACGGATGCGGCTCCCCCCCGCTAGAAGGAGCACTCACCTCCTCCGCAGGCCCGGCCGTCCGCCGCCGGCTGTCACTGCAGCCCACTGCCGGCCCCGGCTGGGTCCGGATGCTATTTAAGGGCGCCGCCGCCGCTTCCGAGAGCTGGCTGCGCTCCAGCCGCTCGCTGCAGCCTAGGAGCCGGGCTGAGGCCAGAGCGCGGGCCCCGCCCCGCCCCGCCCCCGGCCCGCCCCTCCCCGCCTGAGCCCCACTCCCCCGCCGTGTGCCTGCCCTGCGGTCCGGTCGAGCGCGTGCCCGGCGGCTGGTGGAAGCTTGGGGCACCGCGGGGGACGAACGCATCTCCAGGCTGGATTTCACAAGGAGTCCAAGGAAGGGCAAAGAGTAAATTGTGGTGGCTCAGTCCAGAAGTCTGCAGTGCCGGAGGGCGGGCCGGGAGACGCCCTTTCACGTCTTCCACCTTCAACCACAGGCCCTCTGACTCCTCGGGGGCGGAGGCTTTTGCCGGGAGGCTCCCTGGAGGTCCTGAGGGCTTTCCTTTCCTATTGGCTTTGGCAGAGAACTTGCATGATCCTTTTAACCTGGTTTCACCTCCCCATCCACCACCCCCTCCCCCGCCCCCATGCGGTTTCGCCACAGTTCCTGGCCGGGAAAGGCCCTGTTCTGGACTTTGCAGAGCGCTGGACATAAGACCAACAGGACAGATGAGCCTCAGGATAGTTGGATCAGAGCACAGGCTCGACACCACTCAAGGACAGTGTCCCCCTGCCAAGTTCTGAGGGCCCGTTCGCGGCTCAGCCCTGGCCATGCGGTTTTGAGGGCTTCTGTCTCTGTGCATGCGATGTCCATTGGGGCCTTCCAGAGCCCAGCGCAGTTTTTTTTCAGGCTCCTGATCCAAATGGTATTTTTCCTCTTAGCTCCTGAGGCCTGCCAGTAGCCTTAACCTCTAATACCAGGGTTCTAGTTACAGTGGCACTTGTGCCGGATGGTGGATAGAGGACTCTTGTCTAGTACTGCTTTGAATTGGAGGCATGAGAATTAGAATAAACGCCTCTAATAATGACAGATAACCTCTACTGAAATATTTCACACCCATTATCTTATTGAATCTTCCTCACAACCTTCTGAAGTGGATGCAGTCTCCATTCCCTTTTCACAGATGAGGCCCAGAGAGGTTGAATGCTAGGGAAGGCGAAATTATGTGGGAATTTAGGCGGTCTGCTTCCAGAGTGCATTCATAACAGTCAGGGGAGGTGTACAGGTTCTTCTGCTCAGGTGAGCTTGTGCTGGCTGAGGCCTCAAGCACTCAGATCGAGGCCATGATGATGCTCTAAGGACTTCTCCTGGGCCCCTCTCACTGGCTCAGAGCATCTGCTGTGGCAGCAGCGCTCATCTGCATGTGGTACAGCAATGGTGAGGCAGCCCACACTCCAGGAGCCTCTGCAACAGCTCGCTTCTCCTAGGCTCTCTTCTCCAGTTACATCTGCTAGCTCTGGACTCTCCATTTAAAACTAACAATGGGCTCCACTTTCGTTTTTACTCATTTCCACTTGGCTAATCCTGGATTTAGACCTCTGTCCAGGTCTCCTTCTCAACTGTGGTTCCATCATTTCAGTCCCTCTTTCCCACCCACCCCCTCCGACTGCTCCAGCCAGTCCTCCAGGCCCGGTGCCTCTTCAGATGCTTCCCAAGGTCTGTGGTGTACTAGTTTGCCAGGGCAGCCACAACAGGGTGCCACAAACTGGGTGACTTAAACAACAGAAATGTATTATCTTACAGTTCTGGAGAACCATACAAAAAAGATCTTAATGACCTGGATAACCACGATGGTGAGATCACTTACCTAGAGCCAGTCATCCTGGAATGCGAAGTCAAGTGAGCCTTAGGAACTATCACTATGAACAAAGCTAGTGGAGGTGATGAAATTCCAGCTGAGCTATTTCAGATCCTAAAAGATGATGCTGTTAAAGTACCACACTCAATATGCCAGCAAATATGGAAAACTCTGCAGTGGCCACAGGACTGGAAAAGGTCAGTTTTCATTCCAATTCCAAAGAAAGGCAATGCCAAAGAATGCTCAAACTACCGCACAATTGTACTCATCTCACATCAAGCAAGGTAATGCTCAAAATCCTTCAAGCTAGGCTTCAACAATAAGTGAACTGAGAACTTACAGATGTACAAGCTGGATTTAGGAAAGGCAGAGGAACCAGAGATCAAATTGCCAACATCCACTGGATCATCAAAAAAGCAAGAGAGTTCCAGAAAAACATCTACTTCTGCATCATTGACCACTCTAAAGTCTTTGTGTAGATCACAACAAACTGTGGACAATTCTTAAAGAAATGGGAATACCAGACTATCTCACCTGCCTCCTGAGAAACCTGTATGCAGGTCAAGAAGCAACAGTTAGAACTGGACATGGAACAACAGATTGGTTCTAAATTGGGAAAGGAGTACGTCAAGGCTGTATATTGTCACCCTGCTTATTTAACGTCTATGCATAGTACATCATACAGAATCACAAGCTGGAATGAAGATTGCCGGGAGAAATATCAATAACCTCAGATATGCAGATGACACCACCCTTATGGCAGAAAGTGAAGAGAGCCTTTTGATGAAGATGAAAGAGGAGAGTAAAAAAGGTGGCTTAAAACTCAACATTCAAAAAGTGAAGATCCTGGCATCCAGTCTCATCATTTCATGGCAAATAGATGGGGAAACCATGGAAACAATGACAGACTTTATTTTCTTGGGCTCCAAAATCACCGCAGATGGTGACTGCAGCCATGAAATTAGAAGATGCTTGCTCCTCAGAAGAAAAGTTATGACCAACCTAGACAGCATATTGAAGAGCAGAGACATTACTTTGCCAACAAAGGTCCACTTAGTCAAAGCTATAGTTTTTCAGGTAGTCATGTATGGGTGTGAGAGTTGGACTATAAAGAAAGCTGAGTGCCGAAGATTTGATGCTTTTGAACTGTGGTGTTGGAGAAGACTCTTGAGAGTCCCTTGGACTGCAAGGAGATCCAAACCAGTCCATCCTACAGGAAAACAGTCCTGAATATTCATTGGAAGGACTGAGGCTGAAGTTGAAACTCCAATATTTTGGCCACCTGATGCGAAGAACTGACTAATTGGAAAAGACCCTGATGCTGGGAAAGATTGAAGGCAGGAGGAGAAGGGTACGACAGAGGATGAGATGGTTGGATAGCATTACCGACTTGATGGACATGAGTTTGAGTAAACTCCGGGAGTTGGTAATGGACAGGGAAGCCTGGTGTGCTACAGTCTGTGGGGTCACAAAGAGTCGGACACGACTGAGTAACTGAACAACAACAGTTCTGGAGGCTAGATGTTCAAGATCAAGGTGTTAGCTGAGTTGGTTCTCTCTGCAGGCTGTGTGGAGAGAATCTATTCCAGCCCTCTCATTTTGCCTTGGGAATAGCTGTCTTCTCCCTGTGTCTCCTTGTATGACTTTCCCTCCGTTAAATGCCTGTGTTCAGATTTCTCCTAATAAGGATATCAATCAAACTGGATTACAGGCTTTCCTGATTGCTCAGCCGTGAAGAATTCACCTGTAGAGCAGGAAACAGGGGTTTGATCCCTGGCTCAGGACGGTCCCTGGAGGAGGAAATGGCAATCCACTCCAGTATTCTTGCCTGGAGAATCCCATGGACAGAGGAGCCTGGCAGGCTACAGTCCTAAGGGTCGTAAAAAGCCGGACACAACTGAGCAACTAAGCATGCACTCACACAGTGTATTCTGTTCAACTTAAGTCACAATCAGTTGTAAGATGCGCCATTATTTTATATATCCCTGAAAAAAAAATGCTGCCCATTATACCTGCAAGACATTCTCAATTGGAAGATGCATCCTATATTGATTAGCTTTCATAGCACATCACCTTAAAGTGGCTTAAACAACAATCGTTCGTTAGCTTATGATTCTGTGGCTTGGCATTTGGGCTGGGTTTAGCTGGGCAGTTCCTCTGTTGGTTTCTCTTGGGCTCTCTCCTACAGCTGGTCAGCTGGTGGATAAACTGGGGCTGGCTGGTCTGAGGATGGCCTTGCTCACAGGTTTGATGATCATCGGGCTATTTGCTGGGGTGCCTTAGTTCTCTTCCACATGGCCACTTCAGTAAGCTAGTTCAAGCGTATTCAATCGGTGGTCTCAAGGCTCTAAGCTCTCTAAACTCAACAAAGGGGAAAATTGGTTTTCAAACCCCTGTTTACATCATGTTTGCTGCTGTTCCATTGGCCAAAGCATAACCATGTCAAAAATCCACGTGCGAAAAAACTACCCAAGGACATGGATAAAGGGAGGGGAACCATGATGGTCATTTTGCAATACACACATATCAAATAATTATGTTGTACATCTGAAACTAATGTTTTATGTCAATTATATCTCAATTTAAGAACATAAAGGAGAAAAGAAATGTTTAGTAAGGTGAACATAGTTTAGGGATATTTATTTTGTTTGTAGCTTTCATTTATAAAGATGGAAGAGATTAGAGCACGTACAAACCTATAAGCTTCAAGTCAGAAGCCAGCAAAATGGAAGAGATTGAAAATAAAATAGGGGACAGGGTTTACTGGTAGAGTTAGATCTCGATGTTGGAAGAGAGATGGGAGGCAAATGTTTTTGAAAACAGTTAGAACTTCTAGCAGAGGAAAACACTTTTTTTCTAGGTCCGGAGAGAAAGAGGTATAAGAGCAAACAGATAAAGTTGGAAAATACTACAATTGAAAGAGAAAGGAATTCCACTCTTCACTCTAATGACTAGAGCAAGTCAAATAGTCTCCATTCTAAACAGTAGATACTCATAAAGCCTTCCCCCTCATCGCCCATTTCCTTCGGAGATTATGAATCCTGCAGTCCTTTTGTTTTCACAGAAGAAATAATGCTTTTACAGTGGACATAATGTTTCTGTGGGGTTTTGCCAAGGAAACAGTTCCTTGATCAACCTGAAAACATGGAGGGCTGTCCAGTTCAATGGGCAACAGTGGCATACACTGCTTTCCCTAAGGAGTTTCTGCTCTGGTGCATTCCTGGCAGGTCCACCATCTGAGCCTTCCAGCCACACATAAACTTTACTTAGAGTCCAGAGGGTTTAAAGAACTAAAGCTCCCAATTCACAACCACGACTGCTCTGACAAACCACCAATTCCTGGAATGTCACTGTAACTGTCACTGTCAGCGTAGGGTGACAAAATGAAATGTATTCCCAAGAGAGCTCCTTTCAAAGTATTTAAATATGAACCACAGCCCTGTCTTCCAAACACCGTGCTCTCTCTTCTCTCGGTGATCACTCAGCCAACCTACTAGAGGAATACTTCAAACAATACGTTTGAAAGTGTGTTTTCTGCTTATTAGAAGAAAACTATAATTCCTGAAAAAAAGAAAATTCTATATCTAATTTTTGAATAAGCACTTAGAGAGATGGATAGGTATATAGATGATGAGACATAAATAGATATGGATGGATGCACAGATGGAATAAGTGTGTTTGGAGTATGGTAGGCCCTATGCTAAGTTGTGTCTGACTCTCTGCAACCCCACGGACTGTAGCCCACCAGGCTCCTCTGTCCATGGGATTTTCCAGGCAAGAATACTGATTCGGTAAGATAATTCTAATGTGGTCCACTCTACCTTTAAAGTTCTAGGACTTAGTTACTCTAAAGGTACATTGGAGTATGCATATAAAAGGCCTTAGGTTTTAGGAAAAGGTATTTAAACTACTTATTGATTTATTCAACAGATATTTATTGAATGTTTTCTGTGTGTCAGGCATTGCTCAAGGTAGATTTCAGGTAAATAGCAGTGAATAAGAAAAGTCTTTTTCACCGTATGAGAGCTTATATTCTAACAGGGAGGGGGCCAACAATAAAGAAACAGCTATAGCAATGTAAGGTGGCAATATGAACTATTAAAATTAAAACAGTAGAAAACTAAAAATTGGGGATTGAGAATGAAAGGAGGAGCGAGGTGCTCTCTACAAAGACTGGGAGGTAAGGCCTCTAGAGGAAGTCAAAGAGAGTTAGAGCAGAGAGCCAGATGCACAGAGTCAGACATGACTGAAATGACTTAGCACACAGCACTAGCACATCACAGGAGAAGCTGAAATTTGGGGTCTGGGGGAGGGAGGCCATGGAGATGGAGAGCCTTAGTCTAATTGCAGAGATGAGCACAGAAGGTTCCTGTTCTCCTGTTGTGGAAAGGAACAGCCAAATTCCTGTTAAAGATTTCTGCTCGGAATGTCCCTCTTCCCTTAAGCTAATTTTCTCTGCAATTCTGTAGCAGTGCACACTCAATGAATAACCCATGATTTAGTTCCGTGGGGCTTCCCTGGTGGCTCAGAAGGTATAAAGAATCAGCTGGCCCTGCAGGAGATCTGAGTTCAATCCTTGGGTCAGAAAGATCCCCTGGAGAAGGGAATGGCTACCTACTCCAGTATTCTTGCCTGGAGAATCCCATGGACAGAGGAGCCTGGTGGGCTACAGTCCATGGGGCCGCAAAGAGTCAGACATGACTCTGACTGAGCGACTAACACTTTCACTTAAGTTCCACGAGTGTTTGATTTCTCCTTCATCTTATCTGTGATCCAGTAAGGGAAGGCTATTTGTATGTTTTGTATATTCTAAGTGGGAAGGGAGGGTTCTGCTTTGCTTGCTTCTGAGCAGGGGAGCATGGATGGTGAGGTGAGCCCAACACCACTGGGGTGGAGAGTGATGCTGTAGGGTTATTGTACCACCACTGGGAGAAGGCTGGGGAAAAAGGGGAAACAGGGGGGCAAAGCCTTGGCCTGACTGTCTCTGGATCCCGCATCTGTGGAGAGCTTTATAAACAGAGTCAATTTCTGTCTGGACTAGCCTAACTGAAGGCAGGTACACATTTAGATGACTGCCCCAACTGTTTCCATCCACCAGTTTGTCTGATAGATTGAAGCACGTTTGTTAAATACATATTAAATTGTTCTTGTGTGTGTGCTCAGTCTTGTCCAACTCTTCTTGACCCCACGGACTGTAGCCCTTCAGGCTCCTCTGTCCATGGTATTTCAGCCCCCACCACCACTTACCCCCCACCCCTGCCCCCGCAAGAATACTGGAATAGGTTGCCATTTTCTCCTTCAGGGGATATTCCTGATCCAGGGATCGAATTCTTGTCTCCTGGGTCTCTTGCATTGGCAGGCAGTTTCCTTACTAGTGAGCCACCTAGGAAGCCCTTTACAATGTTCTTATAGTCAAGTTTATTGGGCAATCATTTCCTTGTCTTTGTCAGAAGGACAGCAATGGTTCACAGAGTTTCTGGGAGCAGGGGCAGCAACACGTGGACCAAGTAGGAACAGTAGTACCAGTGAGACACCAAGGTGGCTTGTACCAAAGTGGTAGCAGTGATGGAGAAAGTGGAGTTTCTGGAATATGTTTTGCAGTAGAATCAATAAAACTTGTTTCTTGATTGGTAGAGTTGTTATTAATGGGGGAAATAAGAATACTTAAACTGATGAGGTTTTTGCTATAAACAACTGGGGGGTCATGGTTCCACTTATTGAGACTAGAAGGACTTTGGCAGAAATGACTTTGACAGAAAAAATAAATTAAAAAAAAATTATCCTTTGGGGACTTCTCTGGTGGTCCAGTGGTTAGGGCTCCACACTTCCAATGCAGGGGCAAGGGTTCATTCCCTGGTCTGGGAACAAAGAGCTTCCTATGCTGAGCAGTGCAGCCAAAAGTTAAAAAGAAGAAGAAAAATTCCACTTTGGAGATGTTAAGTTAAATTTCCCTTTTATGGCAGTCAGACATACACTAGGGGAGTTCAGGACAGGAGATTCAAAGCTGAAAAATAAAGTTTGCAAATATCCAATTTCCTTCTCAGGTGTTAGGTTAAGGTAAGGACAGGGAGGAAATCCTTCTTGGCTTCAGAGAAATGAGTAACTAGTGTCTATTTGTTAATTTATATTTTCATTTGTTCCTTGAATATCTTAGTCCTTTTCAATGCTAGTGTGTTGAATTCTGTGGTTACAATGGTAATTAGATGAGCAAAAATAGGTACAGTCACTGCCTTCACTGAACGTGACACCAAGAACAGAACTGTGCAACATAATCTGAGTTTCTTACATAAGCTTAAATTTTCTAGTAGCCACATCAAAAATGTAAAAAGAAATAGAAGAAATTAACTTTAATAATATATGTTATTTAATCCAATATGTCCCCAAGGAAATGGCAACCCACTCCAGTATTCTTGCTTGGAAAATCCCATGGACAGACTGTAGCCTGGCGGGCTACAGTCCATGGGGTTGCAAAAAGTTGGACATGACCAAGTGGCTGAGCATGCATTGTCATTTCAGCACGTAATCAATATCAGAATTATTAATGAGATATTTTACTGCTTTTATTAGGTGTTCAAAATCCATTGTGTATTTCACCCATTCAGCTCATCTCAGTTCTGACTAATCACGTTTCAAGCACTCAGTAGTCACGTGTGGCTGGTGGACAGCTCAGATCTAGAGGGTATTGTACACCTTTGCCCATTGATATGCAAACCCCATCCTTCTGCCTACTGATCATTTCAGGATATTGGGACCATCTGGAGCTCCAGGATGCTGTAAAATAGCAAAAAAAAAAAAAGTGGAACCTCTGAGGATCGTGGCCCCTGAGCAAAGCCATCAGTTCATGCTGCACAAAGTAAGGAATTCGCCTGCAATGCAGGAGACTTGCTGGAGGCACAGATTCGATCCTTGGGTTGGGAAGGTCCCCTAGAGGAGGAAATGGCAGCTCACTCCAGTATTAGTGCCTGGAAAATCCCAGGGACAGAGGAGCCTGGTGGGCCACAGTCCACAGTCCTCGTGTCACAAGAGTTGGACACGACTGAGCAACTAAACAGCAAAGGGCCAGCAGTGGCAGCCTGATAACACTGGTACTACCATTCCACATACTGGTATCCAGTTGTCCCCAGCCACACCTAGATTAATTAGTAACCCACTGGAGGATAATTGCTGTGTGCTTTTGAAATTGCAGCATGTGAAGTAAATCAGAAAAAGAAAAACAAGTATCATGTATTAACGCATATACATGGAATCTAGAAAAATGGTACTGATGAACCTACTTGCAGGTCAGGAATGGAGACCCAGACATAGGGAACAAACCTGTGGACACAGTGGGGGAAGGAGGAGGTGGGACGAATTGAGAGCGTAGTATTGAAACATACACATTATCATATGTAAAATAGATAGCTAATGGGAAGTTGTTGCATAACACAGGGAGGTCGACGCGGTACTCTGTGACAACCTAGAGGGTGGATGGGCTGGCAGGGAAGGTTCAAGAGGGACGGAACATATGCATACATATCGCTGATTCACATTGTTGTGTAGCAGAAGCCAACACAACATTATAAAGCAATTATCCTCCAATTAAAAATAAATTTTTTTAATGTAAAAAAAAATAAAATGGCAACATTGACATTATGGTAAATATGTTTACTGGCAAGGTAAAACAAAAAGTCGGTTTTCAGTAAACCAAGCTATCTCAACCCCAGAGTCTCTGTGGACCATCTCCCTTGTCATGTGTCCCTGACACGCAGCAGTGACTCCATTAGGTGGTATTTCTCCTCTGAACCCCAGCACGTGGTCATGCAAGGTTCAGTGTGTTCAGCAGGTGAACGTGGGAATGGTAAGCTTGTTTTGTGACTCAGGCAATGAAAGCACGTGGGATTACGTTTTCGAAATTGGTTCTTTCTTCAAATGACAGATACAGGCAAAGACGGATCCCTTCTCTGACATCTTCCTCTCAGGAGGTATCAACACAGGTATTTCTTTAATAAGCATGCCTCATAGCTGGTTGCCTCTTCCCTATCACATGCAGTTCAGAGGTCAATAGAAACAACTCTCTTGGACCACAGCTTCTGAAACCCAAGAGAGGTGCTGAAGCTCAAACAGAGAGACAGGCTTCATGGGGAGGACTGCTGCTTAGGAAAAGCACTTCTCCTGACCGACGGCTGCCCATGCAGACATGCCTGAGGCAGTGGCCATTTCCCTGCTTAAGTTTTCCCCTGAACATTCCATATCTCAGGACGGATTCAGCCCATTGTGGGCAAGCACGTTGAAAATTACCCAGGCATTTTTTTGTTTTTTTGGTCTTTTTGGTTCATCTGCTGTTTCAGTAGAATCTGAACACTAGTTCCGCACCTTCCCCACCACCACCACCCTCCCACCAGCTTCCTAAACCTGAGGATGTGGCTTGAAGGGGCATCAGCAACAAAGGACTGAGAAAGGCTGTGATAAGCCCAGTCCTTCGAGAAGTGGCCGCCAGGGACTGATCAAGGAGCCGGAGAAAGTGGGCCGGCCATCAGTCTTGAGTAAAAGAGAAGGAAGATGGGATGAATACTTCCAATGAAGGAACGATGGGCAAGGTCAAAGGGAGCCTGAGACAGAGCCACCAGCCAGCCAGAGGGGTTCCACGTCTCCCAGGAAGGGCCTGTTCCTAGGGCCTCTGCCACCCTCAGTCATTGGCGGGGAGCTGCCTGTAGGGCAGTTGGCCTCAGCCAAGGCAGAGAGAGATTTCAGAGCAGCAGCTGGTACCCCAGACCAGCGATGCCTCCGGTCACTGGAGGTCTGGGAGGTGCACCCCCGTGACTGCTTCCAGGGCCCGGGGCCAGTTTCTCTCATGAGCAAGCTGTATGGGCCCTGCTTGGTTCATACATGGAGCAAGCGCCACATGACACGGGGGGCTGTCCCTGGAACTGGCACTGAGGTCCCAGGTCCCGACCATCACTTATTAGCTATGTCATCTTAGAGGGCTCACTGGGCCTCTCTGAGCCTGGGCTTCCTGATTTTAAACCAATACCTGTCTCACAGGGTTGTGGTAAATGAAATGAGCGCATGTGGGAAGAGAGTGCTTTGTATGTTGATACAAATGCTGAATGTCCATGTAACAAAATCAACAATGTGCAATCATTAAAGACTAATGACAGGAAGTCAGGAATTTTGCTCTAAGGAGTCTGTGGCAATGAGAGAGACTTGCCCATCTTTGTGGTTACATTTGTGGAGCACAGCTCGCTAGCGCAGTATGTAGGCTCCACAGAGTCTCCATCACTTAATGGATGCCAGTCTCCAGACTATGTTCTAGGCAGATATTTATGAAAATTTTAAAATGTACAAAGATTGGCAAAGATGATGAGTGTTCTCAGAAAGGCCTAATATTTTACAGAAGGTGGCTCTTCTGCAGCTCCTGAGTAATTCACGGTGGAGGCTAATTCACCGTGAGTCACTGGTAGCTGCCTACTGCTTCCTTGCTTTCTTTCCTCTCTGCCATCTAAGATGAGGAAGATGCTGGGGACACAAAAAGCTGTTTGAGTGAAAGGTCATCTGGCATTTTTATCCTAGGGCAACATAGATATCTGGCCCCCAGGGTAAGAGCACAGGCATAAGCGGTGGCTCAGAGGCCTCCTCTGGAGACTCAGATTCAAGGGCAGGCTTGTTCACTGCGTGAAGGATTCTAGAAGATGGGGAGAGTGAAACTGGAAGAAACAGCTGAAAATATTCTGTGGGTTTATCTCTAAATAGTTGAAGGATTCAGAACTGCATAGATTATATTCTGAGAAAAAAGGCAGGGAAGTAGATAATCTGATATTGGAAGCCAGGCTTCTAATGTTAGCTCTGTAAATGAAATTCGACATTGGACTGGTAGCAATCGGGTAGCCAAAGGTGGAGACTGAACTGCACCAAGTGATTCACATCATTAACAATTTATTCAACTATGAGGAAATAGGTGACCCCACCCAAGGACACTTCTAGACAGAAGACTCCCCAGTCAGGCCACTTGCTTCTCTGCTAATCTCCATGAAGGGTTTTGCCACCACCCAAAGATCAAAGGCAGTGATTTCTCCTTCAAACATAGCCCTGAAGTTATGGCTTTCCCAACGTCTCTCTCCCAGCCACGCCACCTCTTCTCGTCCGTAGCAACCAACAGCCACGACCAGCTCAAAGGGCACAGAAATAAACCAGACACCAACGGAGGGGGTCTGTCTAAACCAGGGTTTCTGCCAGTGTGGCCCAGGGACCACCAGCATCAGAGTGACCTGCAGAGCTCACCAAGGAGGAGATTTCATCACCCCGCCCAGATGTACTTATTTAGAACATCTGGGAGTGGAATGCAGAATCTGCATTCTTTCCCCACCAACACACACTAGTTTTCCCCAAGCCATTCTTTTGCATACCAGAGTGTGAGATCCCATTAGATGATCACTAAGCTCTCAGATCAAAAATCCTATGGCTTCATGATTCTGACTTGAGAGAATTAATCTTATTTTTCAGTTATCTAAAATTTTAAAGTTTTAAGTTCTTTTCCCCCAAATATACTCTCTGGACTTTCTAAGAGTCAGGGATCTATTTTTTAAGTCTCAACAAAACATTCATAAAGTTATATATATATATAGTATAGTATAGGCAAGACCCTGTGTTTTGCATGGGGGATGGAAACACTGGACAAAAATATATGAGGCACTCTGCGCTAAAGGTGTATACAGGCTACTAGAGGAGCTAAGACTATGTGCAATCAACTTTGCTGCAAGGTGGAGGGTCACCTTAGGAGAAGATCATAGGAGAAGTAACACAAGAGGCCCTCTTCTGAGTGGTCAGTACTTGGCCTTGCCAGGAGTGAAATGTGCTGAATATTAATTGTGGTGATAAATATGAGTGGTAGAAACAAAGTTCTCCAAGGTTTGAGAGGACAAAGATATCACAACCAACTAAGGCAACGAGGGGAACTTCACAGACCACATAGTAGCTGAGTGAACTCATCAAGCAGAAGTAAGATTGCAATGGGAAGATGACATTCCCATGGAAGTAATGGTGTGAGGAAGGCCCGGGGCAGAACTGCGAGATGCAGTCCCAGAATGGAGAGGAGTTCAGTCTGGAGTGAGTGGAGATGGGTTTCACTAGACTTCATTGGAAAGATAGATAGTTCCCTCACGTCAAACCACTCTGAAACCTAAACGCTTAAAACAACCACCACCGTTTATTTTGCTCATGAATCTATAGCTTTTCTTTGTTCTACTCAATATCAGCTTAACCGAGACTGGGGGGTCCACTTTCATGAGGACTCGCTCATGCGACTGGAGGGTTGGAGGTGGCTGTCTCTTCTTCATGTGGCCTTCTCTATAGCTTGGGCTTCCTCACAGCTATTGTGTTGCAAGAGTAGATGTCCTCACAGAGCCAGTGCAAGACATATGACCTTTTATGACATAGTTTGAGGAGTCATAGTATCACTTCTGCTGTGAGCACAAGCGCAAAATAAAAGAGAGGAAACAGAGCATTCACCTCACCATGAGAGGAGCGTCAGCGATTTTTATGAGAAGGGAATATTGGAAGGGCAATGTTATAGCCAAGTTTCGAAAATACATGTGAGAACAATCTCTAATGATGCATTAAATAGTAATAAAAAGCACTTTTAAAAAACACAGATGATTTTATTATACATGCTGCTGCTAAGTTGCTTCAGTCGTGTCCGACTTTGTGTGACCCCATAGATGGCAGCCCACCAGGCTCTGATGTCCCTGGCAAAGCTATTACTGTTCTTGTTTTGCCGATGAGGAAGCAAAACTGAAAGAGCAGAAAGGTAGATTTGCCATAATTTAACAAAGTTTTAATTTCCGAGCCCCTCACTAGCACTGACACTGTCTCCCAAGGCCCTTAAGGGGCCCAGAACTGTGTTCACAGGGTTTTGTAAATTTTCAGAGAGCAGATAGCTTAACTGCAATTGGTTAAATCTACTCTACTTTTCCACTTTGACCTCGTCTCCATCATATTTCTACTTGTCAGGTGTCGTTGGGATGATTATGAGCATTTTGGAGATTCTGTTAAGGGGAAAGTGAATTACGAATACACTTAGTTTTCGTGGAGTGGGATTTATAGATGTGGCTTTCAGTAACTTCATCATATAGTTATCACTGGGCTTCCCAAAGCAGATATGACTTCCAGGGATACTCCTAAGTCCAGGGCCAGAGGTCATACTGTGATATGACTGTGTCCTATGTTATCTAGAATTAGAATGAAAACACATGTGTGGTGGAGGAGAAGAAAAGTTCAAAACATACATAACTAGAAGCTAGTCTGAGGAGAATTCTTCCAATCAGAAAATAATTGTTGTACTTGCCCAAAGGTAGAACAGAATGCAAGGAAAGCGGAAAAACTCTATGATGCAAGTATTAAGAGAGAAACTCTCTGAGAGGAAGACTAGAACTCAGAGCTGCTGACAACCAAGGAAGTTAATGATGCTTCCCACTCTGGGGGCTTCCCAAGCGGCTCAGTGGTAAAGAATCTGCCTGCCAGTGTAGGAGATGCAGGTTCAATCCCTGGGTCAGGAGGATCCCCTAGAGTAGTAAAAGGCAATCCAGTCCAGTATTCTTGCTAGGAAAAGTCCATAGACAGAGGAAAATTCCATGAGCTGGCAGGCTAAAGTCCATGAGGTCACAAAGAGTTGGACACAACTGAGCAACTGAGCACATGTACACACCATGGGTTCGAAAGAACTTGAAGAAAAATGAGGCTATCTGGCTGTTACCATGAAAGATGAACTCATAGAGAATAGGAACAGGGTCACAGTGATTATCGACTCATCAACAAAAAGCACCAGTAAAGTACCATTTCTCATGTTACGAGGATCCTGGAGTGTAGAGGATGGCCTTTAGTTACACATGCTGGGTTAGACATGGCTTCTGACCTGTATGATGTAGGGTAGCACAAAATGAGGCTAACTCAGGCTAGCTTATTGGGTAAAACCAACAATAGAAGGGAAATAAAACATTACTTATATGATTCAGCTACTGTATCTTCATTATTCATTGGCACACACTTTTGTTACTTGAATGGGATGTAGGTAGCATGTTTGGGAAGAGGAAAAATGGGAAATTATTATGGAAGTCTTATGGTTAACCATGACAGGAATTGGAGAAATCCAACCACAGAGGCTTTGCGGAGGAAATAGGATTCTAAGAATCACTGACAAAATGGGCTGGGCAGGGAGGTTATTCCCAACAAAGATCATGGCATCTGGTCCCATCACTTCATGGGAAATAGATGGGGAAACAGTGGAAACAGTGTCAGACTTTATTTTTGGGGGCTCCAAAATCACTGCAGATGGTGACTGCAGCCATGAAATTAAAAGACGCTTACTCCTTGGAAGAAAAGTTATGACCAACCTAGATAGCATATTCAAAAGCAGAGACATTACTTTGCAGAATAAGGTCCGTCTAGTCAAGGCTATGGTTTTTCCTGTGGTCATGTATGGATGTGAGAGTTGGACTATGAAGAAGGCAGAGTGCCGAAGAATTGATGCTTTTGAACTGTGGTGTTGGAGAAGACTCTTGAGAGTCCCTTGGACTGCAAGGAGATCCAACCAGTCCATTCTGAAGGAGATCAGCCCTGGGATTTCCTTGGAAGGAATGATGCTAAAGCTGAAGCTCCAGTACTTTGGCCACCTCATGCGAAGAGTTGACTCATTGCAAAAGACTCTGATGCTGGGAGGGATTGGGGGCAGGAGGAGAAGGGGGCAACCCAGGATGAGATGGCTGGATGACATCACGGACTTGATGGAATCACTGACTCAATGGAATCACTGACTCGATGGACGTGAGTCTGAGTGAACTCCGGGAGTTGGTGATGGACAGGGAGGCCTGGCATGCTGCAATTCATGGTGTCGCAAAGAGTCGGACACGACTGAGCAACTGAACTGAACTGAAGTGATGCTCCAAACAACAGTTGGGTACAACTCTTGACACAGTTACGGTATAAAAGGTAAGGGAATTCTGAGTGTGCTTGAGAGGAGTGATCTGAATAACAATTGTTATCATTTTTTAGATACCTGTGTCAAAGCAGAAGACAAATCAGCTAAAATAACGTTCATTCCTGATGATGCCTTTGAATGAGAAACGATCTTTAGATGTGTTTGTTAACGGTCATAGGATCCAGGGCATCATCAGAAATGGTGAGGCTGGGCTCCAGTGGATGAGGTTATCAGTATGGTAGCCAGAGCCAGATCTAAAGAAGAAGATGAGAGTTAATAGAGGTTATCAGTATGGTAGCCAGAGCCAGATCTAAAGAAGAAGATGAGAGTTAATAGAGGTCAGACTAGGACGGTGGCGGTGGTGATGGGACAAGGCAGCATGTCCGTGAAGAGATGAGCCGTGGCAAGGGCTGGAGATGAATGGAAGCTCACCTGAGGCTTACTGGTGGTATTGGCCTCTCCAAGAACAAAAAGTAACCTCTTCTGTTTGCCCTGCTACTACCCCGAGCCACAACCTAGTTCTCTCTGTATATTTATGTCTAAAATCAATGGGCAGGTGCTGTTTCCACCTGGCTCCTCCCAGCCTGGGTTCCATGCTTCCACTGCACCAACCGCAGAATTCTTTTCCTAATCTCCTCAATCTTTTCTCCCCACAGGAGCCCTGGGCACAGTGGACCCTCCTTTCCTTTCGGAAAATCCCTTCCCTGATGCACGACTTCCATGACCTACGTTCGAGTCTCTGCTCCTTCCTTTCATCTTTCTTTTTTTGTTTGTTTTAGGGATCAGTGACAGCTCAGCTCCTGTTTATTTTGGTGCCATTATCCTCAAGTCATGATGTCTCTGCAGGAGTCTTTTCAGTCTCTTGTTCATTTTGTAGTGTTGGTTTAGTTAATGTTTCTGTTTTGTTTAGTTGTTAAGTAGTGTCCAACTGTTTTGTGACCCCAAGAACTGTAGCCAGCAGGCTCCTCTGTCCGCGGGATTTACCAGCAAGAATACTGGAGTGGGTTGCCATTTCCTCCTCCAGGGGATCTTTCTGACACAGGGACTGAGTGCTAGTCTCCTGCATTGCAGGCAGATTCTTAACTGCTGAGCCATCAGGAAAGGCCCTCCTTACATCTTTCAGTGACTCCTTTCCCAAATCATGTCAATTGTGGGGACCCCCCCCCCAGGTGTCAATCCTAGACCTCTGGTCTGCTGTCTTCAGACTGAACTCTTGTTCATTTTTGCTTTTCAAATAAATGCACTTATTACAATAATCTCCAAATCTACCTTTCCAGAGTCAACCTTTTAACCAAAGCTTGTATTACACACTCCTTGATGTATTATCATCATTTTAAACTCAAAGCATCCAAAATTTACCTTCTCCTCTATCTACCAATACTAACTCCCTCTGTCACTTCCTAATTCCTGGCCATGTTATCACAGTCATATTCTCCTAAGTTTGTGCTTTGGGGTTTTTGTTTTTCTTTGTCCCTTACATCAGTCACCAAGTTCTGTAGGTTCACCTCTGCCATGTTTATAAATTCATACCTGTCTCAGCTTATCCCAAGAAGTCCAACTGTCTCATTACATCTCTCCAGGGAACAGATCAGTAGCTGTTTTCCCCTTCATTATCTGCCTTAAACACCATTTGAGTAGCAATGGGAATAGTACCATATACTACTAAACACTTACTGCTTTGTCAAGTACTTTAGTAGAAGGTTTAAATACATCACCTCATTTAAGTCTTCCAACCCTATGAACTGATACTACTGCTTTTATGCAAGTAGCTTAATGTAGAAAGTTGAGAATATTTACAGAAACGTCAAAGGTAGATTTGAAAGTTAAAAAAAATTGACCAATATGACGTCGGTTATGTAAAGAGAAAAGGTTATTCTTAAGCAATAGCATGCAGGATATGAGTTAGAAATAAAGCTAGAGCTCTTTGTCTATGGCAGAGAAAATTGCAGAATCTCCTTCTGGAAGGTAGACGGACTTACTTAAAGTCATCAGACCAATAACCATGTTTTCTCTCTCAGAGTCCTCAGGTAATAGAAAAGATGTTTCAGCTCCAAATACAGGGAATTTTATGTTAGAAAGGTGCCATCTAATTTAATGCCCATTAAAAAACTAAAAGAAAGTAAAGTCTTGAAGCAGTAAAATGATTTGTTCAATGTCACAGTCCAATTCTACTCCATGAAGCGGTATTAGCAATCCTATGGTTTTGTTGAAATTCAGGCTACTTGGATACAAAATATCATGAGTGCTTTGACAAAATGGGTGAACAGAGGAATTGGGGGGTCCTGGTTTCTGAATCAGGGGTAAGGAAAGTATCCGTATTCAGGTGGGCGAGCCTTGGGACTGGGGGACGAGGCAGCCTTCATGTGCTCAGGAGCCAAGAGGATGAAGCACTGTTCCCTGACACCTGTTTGTGGCAGGAAATGACACTATGGGTCAGTCCAAACCCAGAGATGGGGGGGCTGGCTGCCAAGGTCCCTGACAACTGAACTGGGATTCTGAGTAAGGCTGGCCTCCCCACAGCCTAGAAACCAGACAGGGCAACAGATCAGATGCAAGGAGGGAGTGCTTAGCTAGAGATGGGCACAGGGAGAGAGGGCTTTGGACTAGGTGAGCACTCTGGATGCTTCTGGAAGCTGCCAGGTCTTACATAAGGTCCTTCTGGGAGTCAGTTGAGCCAAGAAGTTGTGGCCAGGCTGCGGGACCCAATCTGGACTAGTGGCTTACCCTCAAGCCCCCAGGTATGTGAGGAGGCGTGGAGACACTCATGTTTTGCATCTGTGGCATCCAGGACTGACTCTGGGGCTGGTGGGAATGAGAAGATGTAACTGGGAGCAGATTAGAAAGCAAGGCTCCTGGAAGCAGGGTAGATTATGTGGAAATGTGGTGGATCAGGAGAATACGAACAACAGGCCCAGCAGCCTGGGTCTCCCAAAGGTCCTACGTTGGTCCTCTGAAGACCTGGAACCTCAGCTCAGCTTTATCACCCACTGGTTGTGTGCCCCTGGCAAATGATTTGTATCTCTAGGTTGCGGCTTCTTCCTTTTAAGGGAGGAACTAATACAGCTGATAAGCAGAGGCACCGATCTCATGAGTTTGTGCAGATGGTGGAGATACTGGGGCATCAAGGGTCTAGGCACAGGAAGTGCTCCCAGAACTGGAAGTGGCTGCTGTTGCCCTTCTCAGTCACCTCTTCCCTGGGGCCCCTAACCCATTCTTCCAGCTTTTCCCTCACTGGCCAGTGATCCATTCTCTCCTCATAGGATCAAGTCCAGAGTTGGACAAAGGCCACGAAGGAAGGACTGTCTGCCTAAATATTGTTACTCCCTATACCCATTCAGGCAACACCACTACCAGTGAACAGTCCTTGAATCCTTCTTCAGCTGCCAGATTCCACACTAGCTGCCTTGTATTCCCAATCGCTCCCCCAACAACTCTATAGCAGAGTTCCTCTAAGCAGCTGCAGTTTATAGATGAAGTCACTGAGGCCCACAGAAGTTACAAACCAGTGGTGGGATCAGAATTCCTCTCTGAAGGAGAGGGTAGGATGAACTGAGAGATACAGCAAAAACCACTACAATGTTGTGAAGTAAAGAAAGTGGAAGTGAAGTCTCTCAGTCGTGTCCGACTCTTTGTGACCCCACAGACTGTAGCTACCCGGCTCCTCTGTCCATGGGATTCTCCAGGCAAGAATATTGGAGTGGGGTGCCATTTCCTTCTCCAGGAGATCTTCCCAACCCAGGGATTGAGCCTGGATCTCCCGAATTGTAGGCAGACACTTTACTGTCTGAACCACCAGGGAAGTCATTGTAAAGTAATTAGCCTCCAGTTAAAATAAATAAAAATTTTAAAAAAGAATATACATTACCATATGAAACAGATAGCCAGTGGGAATTTGCTGTATGATGCAGGGAGCTCAAATCCAGGGCTCTGTGACAACCTATAGGGGTGGGATGGGGTGGGAGCTGGGAAGGAGGTTCAAGAGGGAGGGGACATATGTATACCTAGGGCCGATTCATGTTGATGTATGGCAGAAACCAACACAATGTTGTGAATCAGTAATCTTCCAATTAAAAAGAAATAAATTAAATTAATTTTTAAAAACAGCAAAAAAAAAAAAAAAAAAAAAGAATTTGAACTCAGACAGCCTGTGCTTTTTAACCACCAAACCACTAGTCTTTCCTAGACAAGGTGGCTAAAACATGAACAAGTAGAAACAGAGAGTAGAAAAGGAATTTTCATTGGTAAAAACTGATAACTAGAGATTTGGGGAAAGAAATATGAAAAGAATTGAAATGGAGGAGAAAAACATCAGGTTTTTTGGGGAAAATACAGAGAGCAAAATTTGTCTTGAGAATAAGATGAAAATGAAGCCATCAAAGCTGGTTTTATTCATGTATCACAGACTTATAAATTAAACATTCACTGAATAGCTAGAATTAAACATGATATCAGCATTTAGAGAATTCATAGCCTAAAAACCAGATGGTCATACATCTCCAAAATCTAGTGTAATGACGAGAGATTTCTGACAGAAAGTGGGAAGTGCTGCCTAAAATAGATCCCTAGGCCAAAGGTTACAGAATAGCAGAAGGTGGTGGAGGCAAGAGTGGGGAGGTTCTTGATATTATCATCAAGAAAGTCCAGTAAATTCTATTCATTCAAGTCAAGCTCCTTCCCCTAATCCCCGCCGTATCAGATGAGAAAGAACAAACTTAGGGTCAATTATTTGGAAGCAGAGAGAGGACGGTCCAGCGGTTAAGACTTCACCTTCCAATGCAGGGGGTGTGGGTTTAATCTTTGGTCGGGAAGCTGAGATCCTCGACGCGCCACAGCCAACTGAACGGAAACATATAACAGAAGCAATGTTGAAACAAACTCAATAAAGTCTTTAAAAATGGTCCACACACACAGTTTTAAAAAAGAAAAGAAAACTCCGCTTAGGAAGAAAACATTTTCTCTCCACAGTTAATTTTGTCTCTACAGTTAATCAGAATAACTAAATCATTCTGATAATAATCAGAAATAATTGCCTGACCCAAAGTCACTAACATCTGTGTTTTTTTTTAGAAAAAAAAATGTATCGGAATATAGTTGCTTTACAATGTTGTGTTAGCTTCTACTGTACAACAAAGTGAATCAGCGATATGTATACATATATCCCCTCTTTTTTGGATTTCCTTCCCATTCAGGTCATCCCCATTCAGGCCATCACAGAGCACTGAGTAGAGTTCACTGTGCTATACAGAAGGTTCTCATTAGCCGTCTATTTTATACATTTTTTCAGGAGTTAAATCATTCTATTTTTTGGTTGCAAATGTGGTGGATTTACTTATTTGCCTCTGATGCAAAGCCGAAGATTCCACTACAGCACAGAGACCGATGTATGAAAAGGTCACGAAGAAGTGTGAGACCGGCAGCATGTGATGTACAAACTGGAGGACCACCGACACCACGCTGATGCCGGGGAACACACCTAAAATAACACTTCAGAGCTAAAATGTGGCACCAATACGGCAGCTTCCAGGTACGCCTTCAAGCACCTTCCTTAGGATGGACTTAAACCATCTCTACACTTTGGTAGGGGCAAGATTATAATTCTTTGGAAGAATAAAAAGTTTACACTTTTCAAAGCTCATAGAAGAATTTTAAGGCCAAGACACAGTGGGGTTCATTTCTCTTAACTCCCAGGGATGAAGCTGGTACATTGCTCAAAACCACATTAAGCTTCTTCATTCAAGTCCCACCCCAAACTTGTGACTTCCTACATTGAAGTTCCTCCCATCAATTCAAATAGATCAGGTCAATTTGACTCCTGGGCAAAGTGTCTGAGTATGACCCAGTCCAATCAGCCTGGCAAAACTTATTTTAGCAGATAAAAAAAGCTTCTATAAGTCACTTTGTATTTATCAGTGATGATAAAGTGTATTTATCACTTTGTGTTTATCAGTCAAATGGGTACTGTTAACCACCAGTCATCCAAGCGACGTTCGGTGACATTTCAATCTTCCTCTAACCTTCTGGGGGACAGAATCTCCAAATTCAATGCCATGGTTCATGTAAGTGTGGAGCTGGAAGCCTGTAATTCAGGGCAAAATTATTCTGCAACAGTTTGGACAAACCTGTGTTGAAATTTATCTAATGGTCAGTAAGCCGGCCCTCAAAGACTAACACAGCCAAGTTACAAATGATTCAGAAAAATCTGTATCAACATTATTGCCAAAACTAGAACAATCCCATTTATAGGAGACCTTCAAATTCTCACTCTTCTTTCCTGTGTTCAACATCAATATAGTATCAAGAATCAGTTTCAACCCTTCAGCCAACTTATTCTATAAAGAAGTTTCTGTCCCAAGAAATGTTTCACTTTAGAGTGTAAATAAGCCCATAGGCAGGCTTTGCCGGTGGCTCAGTGGTAAGGAATGTGCCTGCCAATGCAGGAGATGCAGGAGATGAGGGTTCAACCCCTGGGCCGGGAAGATCCCCTGGCGAAGGAAACGACAACCCACTCCAGTATTCTTAACAAATAGTTTAAACATAACTTTATTCATTTATTTATCTAGGCTGTCTGGGTCCTCACTGCTATGTGGGTTTTTTCTCTAGTCGTGGTGTGTGGGTTTCTCATTGTGGTCACTTGTCTTGTTGCAGAGTATGGGCCCTAAGGTGCTTGCATTTCAGTAGCTGCAGTACGTGGGCTCAATAGCTGTGGCTCCTGGGTTCTAGAGCACACTTGCTCCTCAACATGTGGGATCTTCCCGGAGCAGGGATTGAATCTGTGTCTCCTGCATTGGCAGGTGGATTCTTTAGCCCTGAGCCACTAGGGTAGCCCCACTCCAGAATTCTTTCTGGGAAAATCCCACAGACAAAGGAGCATGGTGGGCTATAGTACATGAGATGGCAGAGAGTCAGATACAACTGAGCGTGCACACATACACAAGCCTATAGTTGCTGATCTTATGTTTGGTTTCTGGCTTTCCTGATGCTTTTCCTGAATCAGTGTAAGCACGACCAGAAGTAGAAAAGTCCCCTCCATT
This sequence comes from Ovis aries, assembly GCF_016772045.2. Taxonomy (NCBI): domain Eukaryota; kingdom Metazoa; phylum Chordata; class Mammalia; order Artiodactyla; family Bovidae; genus Ovis; species Ovis aries. The sequence continues at coordinate 14,459,627 of NC_056079.1, forward strand.
ACAAAACTTGTCTCTCAGATATATTCAACTATACCAAACCCATATCCTCTGATGAAGACATCCATCCTTGGCAGCTTTTCCTGGGTCACAGTAAATCAGTGTGTTATACATACTTCCAACCAGAGGGCCTGTTTCCATTCTGCAGGGGCATCCTGAATGTTAAACCATTCTTGCATTCTTGAAATAGTCCAATATAGTCATATTTCATTCACTAGACATTACTGGATTTGTTTTGCTAATAGTTGATTTCATTTTTTTATTATAATTTTATACAACATTATGTTGTATTCCCTGTAATTTTCCTTTCTTATAATGTTCTTGGCAGGTTTTGGTATCAATAAAACATCGGCCTCAGAAAACAAGATGGAAAATGTTATTTAAAGGATAATTCTTAATTTCTATACATGGAGGGATCTTCAAATGCTCTTTTTTAGCATTTATTTCTAATGTAATTCCACTTCTGCCAGACAAGAAACTTTATGTAATTTCAGTCCTTTGATCTGGGTTGAGATTTTTTATTAAAACCCAACATCTGATAATTTTTATAAAGATTTCAAGCATACTTCAAAAAATTAAATTTGCAGTGTTAGAGGAAATACTCTTTGCATAACAGTTAGGTCAAATTTGTTAATTTCAAGTACAAATCTATATTTTTCTTCTCCTTAATGAGAAAGGTATGTTAAAATTTCACACTATGGCTGTAGATTTATCTATTCCTCCCAGCAGTTAGATTAATTTTTGCCTCATACATTTTAAGGCTAAGTTACTAAATGCATGCAAAATTTTTAAGTATATAGTACTGTAGAACACAAATCTGGTACATGAAAACTGAAAATCAGGTCTAGAAAGACTGTGTTCATCAGTTCAGTCACTCAATCATGTCTGACTCTTTGTGACTTCATGGACTGCAGCACACCGAGCTTCCCTGTCCATCATCAACTCCCAGACCTTACTAAAACTCATGTCCATCGAGTCAGTGATGCCATCCAATCATCTCATCCTCTGTTGTCCCCTTCTCCTCCTGCCTTCAATCTTTCCCAGCATTCGGGTCTTTTCCAGTGAGTTAGTTCTTCACATCAGGTGTCCAAAGTTTTTGAGTTTCAGCTTCAGCATCAGTCCTTCCAATGAATATTCAGGACTGATTTCCTTTAGGATGGACTGGTTGGATCTCCTTGCAGTCCATGGGACTCTCAAGAGTCGTCCCCAGCACCACAGTTCAAAAGCACCAATTCTTCAGTGCTCAACTTTCTTTATAGTCCTCTCACATCCATACATAACTACTAGAAAAACCATAGCTTTGACTAGACAGAGTTTGTTGGCAAAGTAATGTCTCCGCTTTTTAATATGCTGTCTAGGTTGGTCATAGCTTTTCTTCCAAGGAGCAAGCATTTTTTAATTTCATGGCTGCAGTCACCATCTGCAGTGATTTTGGAGCCCCCCCCTCAAATAAAGTCTGTCACTGTTTCCATTGTTTCCCCATCTATTTGCCATGAAGTGATGGGACCGGATGCCATCATCTTCGTTTTCTGAATGTTGAGTTTCAAGCCAACTTTTTCACTCTCCTCTTTCACTTTCATCAAGAGGTTCTTCAATGTTCATACAAGCCATTAAAATATGAAGCCAAAATGTAAGTGAAAATGCATAGACTTCACTCTCAAAATAGGATATATTTCTCTTAATCTCACTTTCTGACTCAGTGTCTCCTTTATGGGTTTCTTCTCATGAATTATGATGATATGGTTTGATGAAATCATCCAGTGATTTGATCCAGAAACCCTCTCCTTGTTTTGAGCTATCTTGAGTTGGCTTGAAGAATGGTATGAAATCCCCAAACAAATGAATTACCAGCTGTAATTTGTTTAATCAAAAACTAAATATATATCAGAAGGGATTAATGGATATCCCATGGGATGCTGTAAAACCAAACAATCCAAGAGTGTACTCTTTCTAAAAAGTTTGGGAATCTTTGCACTATCTCAGTTCAGTTCAGTTCAGTCGCTCAGTCGTGTCTGACTCTTTGCAACCCCATGAATCGCAGCACGCCAGGCCTCCCTGTCCATCACCAACTCCCGGAGTTCACTCAAACTCACGTCCATCGAGTCGGTGATGCCATCCAGCCATCTCACCCTCTTTTGTCGCCTTTTCCTCCTGTCCCCAATCCCTCCCAGCATCAGAGTCTTTTCCAATGAGTCAACTCTTCACATGAGGTGGCCAAAGTACTGGAGCTTCAGCTTTAGCATCATTCCCTCCAAAGAACACCCAGGGATGATCTCCTTCAGAATGGACTGGTTGGATCTCCTTGCAGTCCAAGGGACTTTCAGGAGTCTTCTCCAACACCACAGTTCAAAAGCATCAATTCTTCGGCGCTCAGCTTTCTTCACAGTCCAACTCTCACATCCATACATGACCACTGGAAAAACCATAGCCTTGACTAGACGGATCTTTGTTGGCAAAGTAATGTCTCTGCTTTTCAATATACTATCTAGGTTGGTCATAACTTTTCTTCCAAGGAGTAAGCGTCTTTTATTTCATGGCTACAGTCACCATCTGCAGTGCATTATCTCAAGGATATCTAAAAACACTAGTTTCCTTACATATATCTCAAGGTCATCTAAAGCTGTAACATATCAAAAAAAAAAAACAACCCAAAAAACAAAAAACAAAGAACTGAGAGGAAAAGTCATGATTCTAGGATAAGTAACATAAAGAGTTGGTTGATTTATGCTCTTTGCTTTTCATCAAGTGGAGTCCTCTGCCAATTGTAAAGCTATTGTCTCTCGAGTTCCAGCTTACTTTCTGTATTTGGTCTTGTAACAGTGGGGCTGGGACTCCATACACACTTTTCTTTTCCCAGCTGGCTCCCTCGGTGACGGTAAGGAGCCCTAGAGGAAGCCAGGTGGGAGGGAAGAAGGAAAAGGATCTACTCCTTCTGGGGGCTTCCGGTGGGCTTCCTGTTTGCTTCCGGTTCTGATCTGCATCAGAAGCCTGGCATCTCCACTGCAGCTGTGTTTTGTTTGGATGCAACAGTTTGCAGCTCTCTTAACATTTCAAGAACCTGCCTCATGGTCCCTTCCAGGCACACCAGTACTAGGCGCCAGGTATCTGGCCTCAGAGCCCAGATGTCTGCTCAGTGGGCCCCTTTTCTAAGCATCGAAGTTTTAAACATTCCAAAAGCGTCCCTTCATTGGAGCCTTAGGGGAATTGCTGCTTCCTGCACTTGCTGATTCAGTCTAGGAAGTGTGGAACTTTATTCTTCTATTTTCGCCTTGTTGGTTACTTTGATGGTTAGAATAAAGATCCCCCAAAGATATTCACATCCTAGTCCCTAACACCTCTGAATATGTTACCTTACACAACAAAAGGGACTTTGTAGTTAACTTAAGGACCTTGAGATGGGAAGATTATCCTGGACTATCATCTGTAATGTAAGCACAAGGGTTGAGCCGAGAAAGGGGCAGGAAGGTCAGAGTCAGAGAAGAAGTCGTGACAAAGGAAGCAGAGGTTGGAGTGATGTGAGGCCAGTGAGACAAGAAACGCAGGTGACCTCTCAAAGCTGGAAAAGACACAGAAACACACTGTCCCCTGGAGCCTCCAGAAGAATCAGAATTCTGCTGACACCTTGATTTTAGTCCAGTGAAACTGATTTTGGACTTCTGACCTCTAAAACTATAAGGTAATACATCTGTTGTCCTAAGCCACTCAATCTGTGGTAATTTGTTACAGTTGCAATAGGAAGCTACTCTAGTTACCTAGTTAATAATGCTATGTATTAACTTGTCTGTTACAATAACTGCTGTGATTTGTACCCCCTTGACTGGACTGATTCAAGTAGAATCTGCACATCTAGTTCTGTATTGTTAAAGGGCTTAGAACTGCTCAATTAGCTTTTTAATCGGAATTCTCAGGTCTCAATTTTCCAAGTTTAACATTAGTTTGTGATGATATACTTAGCACTGAATTTCTGAAAAATGGTTTTATTTTCCTATTTGTAAAATTTTGACCTTCTTATCAAGGTGGACTTTATATCATAGATTCTAATATTAAAATACATGAACTAAATTAGAAATTATAACAAAGCACACACAAATATAAATTTGTAAGGTTGTCATGACAATCAGGAAAAGAGAGTCTAAGGTCTGTGGTGCTCAGTATGGTTACTATCTGGGAAGCAGGGCAGAACACCTGGCCTGGCTGGGACCCAGAGTCTGGTTGATGATGAGATGAGCAAATGTTATTTATCTGAACACAAAGGCATAATACAGTGACTGGGAAGTCCAGGAAGACTGGGAGATAGAATTAGTGCAAATTCTAGGTAAGAATGAAGGAATGAAGGTATGTATAGTGATTCTGGTAACTGAGCTGAATCCAACATCCAGAAAGTGCTCAGCGGATTAGAAGCAAGGTTGCCATCATGGTTATTAGTAGACAAATAGAGTTCATAGTCCAGAAGGGTATATAAAGGCAGTAATAAGCAAGTGGATCCCAAGAGGTCTTTGGAGAAGGAATTTTGACCCCTAGTCTCAAAAGAGATACGTGAATATATGTAGTGTTCACTCTGATTTCTGTACCATCTGCCCCTCAGTGAAAGGATATGCAAGGGCTTCAAGTCAATTTAGGGGGTTCAAAATGTGTGTGTGTGTGTGTGTGTGTACACACATATAAAATGATTTACATGTATAAAGATATAAAAATATATATACATATACATGTATATATGTACAAAGAGATTTACTTTAAGGAATCAGTTAACACTAGGATGGAGACTGGCAAGCCCAAAATCTGCAGGATGGGTCAGCAACTTGGAGACGCAGGAAGAGCTGATACTGCAGTTCAAGTTGAAAGGCCGTCCACCTGCTAGCAGAATCCCTTCTTCCTTGAGGGAGATTAGTATTTGTTCTATTAAGACCTTCAACTTGTTGGATAAGACCCACCCACCTTATGGAGAGCTGTCTGCTTTACACAAAGTCCACCAATTTAGGTGTAAATCTCATCAAAAAACATCTTCACAGGAACATCCAGACTAATGTCTGCCAAATATTTGGGCATCATGGCCCAGTCAAGTTGACATATGAAATTAACCATCACAACCTTCTTGCCTAACTACTGAGGTAGAGGATATTACATTTTAAGATCAGAGGATATTGACATAATTTTTCTTTCTTCCCATACTCTGATGATAACAGAACAATTTGAGAAGCAAATTATATAGTACTGTCTTCAAACACAGGCTCTCAGCTTAAACTCAATTTTACTTTGATTCAAGGCTTAAAAAATTATAATTATAGTAGAATATCACATATTTATAAAGGAATAATCTGGGAAACTTTTATAGACTGTAATTGCGAAAACAAAAATCTTCCCCCTGGGTTGGCAGTGTTGAGAAGCAAAAGCTTCTATAAAGCACAAGCATATTTTTTTGTCTAAAGGAGAGGCAAATGTACGAAACATAAGATCACTGGTTACAATAGAGAGACAGAGAAGGAAGTGAGAATTCATAGTTGAAGCAAACAATATCCGCCAGACCTCTGATTGCTTTCCATGTCATCAGCAAACATCTGAGCATCACTTAGTGTTTGGGTAAAGTAGTGCCACACACACCTCCATAGCCCCTGAAGGTATTTTAGTCCTGGAGCACAGGACAATAATGTAAACAATAACTGACTTAACATGAAGTTGACTTATCTTCAGTACAACACTGAATCTACAAGAAAGAGAGAACAGATACTGATTAGATTGAGATGGAAAACTGAGTGTACATTTCTACCCTAGTGCGAATCACCCAGAAAAACTACCTTAAAACATTAAAAGAATGAATTAAAAAGACACATAAAATAAGCACAACCAGAGAGCTTAAAACTTTGAGAAATTCATGAACGATAAAAAGCAGATGGGATGATACTAACTGAGGAAACCCTAATCCAGAATACAAACAGAAGGTAGCTTTGGGGTCAGGAGAGCTCCTGGCAGAATTCCAAACTGGGATTTGGAGGGATCAAGGAGGAAAGAAGCAAGTGAACAATAGAGAGAGATGGGTGCCTCGTCCTTTCTCCTCTTGTGAGGAGCAGAAGCATCAGCAGAGTTTATCACGTGCTTACAGCTGGACTGGTCAACAGGAGCACAGGATCTGAGCCACTGTCCCCAGAGAGATCTAAGATGTGTGTTAGATGTCCAAGGGCGATGTCATATAGGCTACTGCAAATCTGACTGTGGAACTCAGGAAAGGCAGGGGCTGAAGAGACAGTTTGCAGTCACCATATCCATCTGTGTTCATGCTCAGTTGTGTCGGATTCTTTGTGACCCCACAGACGCCTGCTGAGCTCCTCGGTCCATGGGATTTCCTAGGCAAGGATACTGGAGATGGTTGTCATTTCCTCCTCCAGGGGATCTTCCTGACCCAAGGATCAAACCTGCATCTCCTGTGTCTCCTGCATTGCAGGCGGATTTTTACCCACTTAAAGCCATGAGATTAGATGAGACCACCTAGGGAAAGAACGTGTACAAAGAAGAGGGACCAAGACTGAGCCCCAGGACACCCCAAAGTATGGAGATACGTGTGACTCTGAACCAACCAGTTAGTCATTTAACTATGCGAAAAAATGAATGGCATGGGTCACTGATGGTTATGCAGAAGGGGGCTTGCCCGTATAGAACAGAAATAGAACATAATCTAACTCCCTGGCAAATCCAGGGCAGCCTGACTGGGAGCTATGTGAGGAGAAGAGACAGCCTGCTCATCTTTGTATATCTGAGTTTCCACACAATAGGCACTTGATAAATGTTTAGTGAATAAATCTGTAAATTTATAAATAAACTTTGTATTGTTTGGGGAGAATTCAGACCAAATTTCTAATTGTTGTTAACCATTTTTCTCCACCCACCTCAATGGTTGCTCTCCATTTTGGTCCCTTTGAAATTAATGTCTAGAAACATACCTTTTAGGTTTAAAGGCTTTTAAATAATAAAAGCCCTCTTCATTTTTACCTATCTCAATATTAAATTACATTTTGTCACTTTATTTCTAATTTTCCAGCTGCACTAATTTCACTTTTCCATCAAGATCTTTTTGAGAAAAGTATGGGATAAGAAAATATTTCATCTATGGTCTCCTCCAAGGATGATAATGGAAGGTGATTATCTGAGAAGAGTTGTGACTACACGGTTTAGCTACTTTCTCCCAAAAGAAGGTCTGGCCTCTTAGATGACCGCTGAACTTGATTTCATTAAAGGAACCAGCAGGTTTCCTTATACTATTTTAATGAAACTGTAACAATACTCACATCCTTCTAGAATTCTAATGTCTATTTAGATTTCAGTGGAAGAGTTCTTGATTGTTTATTGATGTTAGTTATTGCTGATGGTGTGCTTCTCTGGTGGTTCAGACTGAAAAGAATCTGCCTGCAATACAGGAGACCCAGATTCAATCCCAGGGTCGGGAAGCTCCTCTGGAGAAGGGAGTGGCTGCCCAATCCAGTACTCTTGCCTGGAGAATCCCATGGACAGAGGAACCTGGTGAGCTATAGTCCATGAGGTCGCAAAGAGTCAGACACAACTGAGCAACTAACACAGACACACAGACACACACACATTGCTGCTGGTAGCAGCCACCATTGCAAAGAGAGGGGACAAAGCAGACCAGAAATATACGCAAAAAAAAAAATGTACTGCGGAATATTTCCATGGCAAAAAATACAGCTATACCTCAATTTTTTAGGAATTCAGAGATTTCCATTTTACAAATTTATAACAATTCAACCCAATCCTCGTTCTTAGACACTAAATTTTCTCCAACCATAAACATCTATTGCAGACAGTTTCAAACTCAGTTTGATTATTTTCTTGGGAAGGAGATTAGTAGTTTAAAGGACATGTGTCTGAAAGAGGTTTTGATAGATATTGCCAAATGACTCTTCAGAAGAGTTATTCCAGTTTAAATTCCCATTACCAGTGACCTCCTTTTCGACACTATTGCTAACTTAGGGCATGGGTGGAAAGGTAGCTAACTGTTCTATTTTTACATTTCTTTGCTTACGTTTTTCAGACTTTTATTAAGGTGCTATTTACCAAGTGGTTAAAGATGCAAGAAGGAAAACAGAATAAAGTGCCTTTTCTTTGTTCCAGAGTGCCTTGTACAGCAACTGATTTTGCCCAACAGGCTTCCAAGGGTCTACTAAGTGCCCCGAGCAGTAAAGTGTTTACATAGTGAAGTGCTGACTTGGCTGAGAAGCCTGAGACTATGTCCCAAGTGTTCATCTTGCATCAAAATCACGGCCTTTCACAAGTTTGAAGAATGGTGTCTTAAGGATGAAGAAATCTCTCTCTTTCAAACAGACTTTATCTAATGATGAAAGGTTTTTGCTGTTGGGAATGTGTTGGATTGAAAAACAACCCTGTAGAAAGCAGGATGTGAAAAGCAGTTCCAACAGCAAGAAGCTCTTTGCTTTGGGGTACAAAGGTCTATCAAGAGCCTAGTCTTCACATGTCCGCTTTCAGAATTTCATAGGAAATTTTATTACTCTGAGATTGATGAAAAGATCGTCTTTTGCAGCACCTGTGGTCTGGGTTTGTGGTTCATTCTTGTCGTTTGTGTTACTGACATGAGAGGTGCAGGCTGTGGTTTCCCTGCCTTGGTCAGTAGCACAGTGGGATGAAGGCTTTGGGGTTTTAGAGGACTATAAGTGAGAGTCGATCATGGCTCCAAAAGCAGAAAATGGCATTCTATCACACAGTCAATGAAGTTCTTGGGTCTTCTCTAAAGGAACAGAAATTATTATATTGCCTAGGGCCAGAGCTTTCCTGGTGGCTCAGAGGTTAAAGCGTCTGCCTGCAATGCAGGAGACCTGGGTTCAATCCCTGGGTGGGGAAGATCCCCTGGATAGGAAATGGCAACCCACTCCAGTATTCTTGCCTGGATAATCCCATGGATGGAGGAGCCTGGTGGGCTACAGTCCATGGGGTCTCAAAGAGTCAGACACGACTGAGTGACTTAACTTTCACTTTCATCTTTTTCTCTAAAAGGGGAGAAAAATCTACTTCCAATTCAGGTAGGATATTAAGGACTGCAGAAAAGTGAATGCAAGGCAATGGAATGAAGACAAAATGCTGATGAAATACAGAAACCAAACCTACTGAAGTGTGGGAGAGGGATGGCATAATATTCAAGCCACAACAAAGCACTTCGCTTATAGCAAAAATGCACTTAGCCACCAGTGCTCAGTGGAGTCTACATCAGGATGGCTTCTTCCCAGCCCAGTGCGTGGCCTCAGTGAGTGCCCTCAGGTCTGACCCCTACCCGCCCAGCAGGAACAGCCCCTTCAGGAGACAGGACAGGACTGCTTTTTAGAGCCTGGGGACCTCAGAATGTACCTCAGACAGACTCCTCAGCCAGCCTAGAGGAGATCCACCAGACACCCTGCTCGGTCATTCTCCCTTCAATGCACTTCCTCTCCCAACCCGGGGCCTCTCGAGCCCCCTCTCCTATTGGCTGCTCCTCTATGGGAGCAGGAGGAGCTCTCGTTATGTACAAAAATATATTCATAGATGAAATATCCTGGGAGAAATATCAATAACCTAAGATACACAGATGACACCACCCTTCTGGCAGAAAGCAAAGAGAAACTTAATAACTTCTTGATGAAGGTGAAAGAGGAGAATGAAAAAGCTGGCTTAAAACTCAACATTCAAAAAACTAAGATCATGGCATTTGGTCCCATCACTTCCTGGCAAATGAATGGGGAAACAATGGAAATAGTAACAGATTTTCTTGGGCTCCAAAATCACTGCAGATGGTGACTGCAGCCATGGAATTAAAAGATGCTTGTTCCTTGGAAGAAAAGCTATGACAAACCTAGACAACATATTAAAAAGCAGAGACACTACTTTGCCAACGAAGGTCTGTCTAGTCAAAGCTATGGTTTTCCCAGTAGTCCTGTACAGATATGAAAGTTGGACCATAAAGAAAGCTGAGCACTGAAGAATTGATGTTTTTGAACTGTGGTATTGGAGAAGACTCTTCAGAGTCCCTGGACTGCAAGGAGATCAAACCAGTCAATCCTAAAGGAAATCAATCCTGAATATTCATTGGAAGGACTGATGCTGAAGCTCCAATACTTTGGCTGTCTGATGCAAAGAGTAAACTCATTGGGAAAGACCTGATTCTGGGAAAGATTGAAGGCAGGAGGAGAAGGGGATAACAGAGGATGAGATGGTTGGATGGCATCATTGACTCGAATGGACATGAATTTGAGAAAGCTCCAGGATTGACAGAGGACAGGAAAGCCTCAAATGCTGCAGTCCATGGGGTCATAAAGAGTCGGACACAACTGAGCAACTGAACAATAAAGACTTCTAGAGATGGGGGGCCACTGGTAGGGACAGAAATGAAACAAAATCAGCTATGAGTTGATAATTGCTAAAAATGATCACGGATACATGAAGGTCAGTGTACTAACCTTTCAGCTATATTTGAAATTTTTCCATAACAAAATACTTTTTAAAAATCATAAGACAATGGAAAAAACAAAAGTCAAAATTTCTCTAAAAATCAGGGTGTGGAAATTCCCTGGCAACCCAGTGGTATTTTAACAATGTTTCCACTGCAGGGGCCACAGGTTTGATCCCTAGTCAGGGAACTAAGATCCTGCAAGCTGGGTGGTGCAGCCAAAATAAATAATTAAGGTAAAAATCAGGGTGAAGGGAGCTAGAAGATTTCTACAGAGCACTGATCTAGTGTCCTGTACATGGCTTTTGGTTGATAATTATGAACAATAGTGTAAATGATTAGAACAATGATGTGAGAAGCCTGTAATAGAGAAACTCAGTACAGAAAGCCAGTCTAGGAATCTACTCTTTCAATAAGCACTCCAGATTACTCAGAAGTAGGTGGCCCAAGGGCTACAGTTTGAGGAACTCTTCACTGATGAGCCTGATTTTCAGCTTCCAGTTGGGTTCATTTTCCTTATTCTAGCAAAGCCACTCTACCAGTAGGATATGGGCCATTAACTTTCTGCATTGACCCAAAGGTTTGAAAACCGTGATAATGTGTAAGTGCTATGCACCAAATTACTGCACCCTCAACATATTCCTATTTATTGACAGAACAAGCTTCATAGTTCTTAGAAATCAGTATGCATCTGACTAAAAAAAACCCACCAGTTTGAAGCATATTGTTAGGAGATTTAAGAGAAAAACTATTAATTATTAGGAATAAATGGAGAAGGCAATGGCACCACACTCTAGTACTCTTGCCTGGAAAATATGGGGTCGTGAAGAGTCAAACACGACTGAAAAACTTCACTTCACTTTTCACTTTCATGCATTGGAGAAGGAAATGGCAACCCATTCCAGTGTTCTTGCCTGGAGAATCCCAGGGACGGGGGAGCCTGGTGGGCTGCCGTCTATGGGGTTGCACAGAGTCGGACTCGACTGAAGTGACTTAGCTGCAGTAGCATTAGGAATAAAAGACAGGAAAATACCAAAAGTTTCTAGTATCAATGAAAGCCTTTGATCAGCTAAAAAATATTAACATTTTTTTAACTTACATTACTTTTTTGGAACAAAATATTAATATCCTAGGTCGCACAGAGTCGGACACGACTCTGTGTAGCAGCAGCAGCAGCAGCATTTCTTTGGATCACCAAAAAAGCAAGAGAGTTCCAGAAAAACATCTACTTATGCTTTATTTACTACACCAAAGCCTTTGACTGTGTGGATCACAAAAAACTGTGGAAAATTCTGAAAGAGATGGGAATACCAGACCACCTGACCTGCCTCTTGAGAAACCTGTATGCAGGTAAAGAAGTAACAGTTAGAACTGGACATGGAACAACAGACCGATTCTAAATTAGGAAAGGAGTACGTCAAGGCTGTATATCGTTACTCTGCTTATTGAAGTTATATGCAGAGTGTTTCATGCGAAATGCCAGGCTGGGTGAAACACAAGCTGGAATCAAGATTGCCAGGAGAAATATCAATAACCTCAGATACGCATATGACACCAATCTTATGGTAGAAAGTGATGAAGAACTAAAGAGCCTCTTGATGAAAGTGAAAAAGAGTGAAAAAGTTGGCTTAAAACTCAACATTCAGAAAATGAAAATCATGGCATCTGGTCCCATCACTTCATGGCAAATAGATGAGGAAACAATGGAAACATGACGGGCTTTATTTTGGGGGGCTCCAAAATCACTGCAGATGGTGACTGCAGCCATGAAATTAAAAGACGCTTACTCCTTGGAAGAAAAGTTATGACCAACCTAGATAGTATATTCAAAAGCAGAGACATTACTTTGCCAACAAAGGTCCATCTAGTCAAAGCTATGGTTTTTCCAGCAGTCATATATGGATGTGAGAGTTGGACTATAAAGAAGGCTGAGCACTGAAGAATTGATGCTTTTGAACTGTGGTGTTGGAGAAGACTCTTGAGAGTCCCTTGGACTGCAAGGGGATCCAACCAGTCCATCCTAAAGGAGATCAGTCCTGAATATTAGTTGGAAGGACTGATGCTGAAGCTGAAACTCCAATACTTTGGGCACCTGATGTGAAGAACTGACTCATTGGAAAAGACCCTGATGCTGGGAAAGATTGAGGGCAGGAGGAGAAGGGGACGACAGAGGATGAGATGGTTGGATGGCATCACTGACTCAATGGACATGAGTTTGAGTAAACTCCAGGAGTCTGCGATGGACAGGGAAGCCTGGTGTGCTGCAGTCCATGGGATCACAAAGAATCAGATACGACTGAGAGACTGAACTGAACTATTGCTTTGGCAGGTCCAGGGAGCCAAGTGGGGTTCTGGGGAAGGGATTAACCAACAGTGTTTCCCTCTAGGTCACAGTCGCTAATTTTGGATCAAGTCATATAATCTGTGATTTTGAGAGCAAGGCTATAAAGGATTTCTCATACCTTGTTTTAGGATTGCAGATGGTCACAACCCCAATGGAGGGAAATTTGGCAATTTCTGTCAAAATTACAAATTCATATGCCATTTGACCCAGCTATCCTGCCTTGAAGTACTTTCCTGTAGACACAGCTCCACATATGTAAATGATATGGCCTTACCACATGGATTGTAATAGCAAACAACAGGAAATAAGCCAACTGCCCTTCAGTAGCACAATGGTTAAATAAGTCATATATTTCTTATTTGTTTGATTTTGTATTAAGAAAAGCTTGAAGGAAGTAGTGAAAGTGGTTAACAACAGCTAGGATTACCAAATTATTTTTTCTGCCTAAATGGGATATTTTTGAGGGTGAAAGAGGTCACTATTAACATTTATACCAAGATCATAGGTACAGCTTGGGACTGTCCTTGACAAACCAATCTCTACTTAGAGGGTGGAAATGGGGCTTGGGGGACAAGGTAACTGGGGCCCGGTGGGAATGATACTTCACGAAGTCACGTTGTTACACTGCTTTGACTTTGAATCCATGCATATTACCTATTAGAAACAACAAGAAATACAATTGAGAAAATATTTATGAATATCATGGTCATTGTAAACTTTGCTACTGGATTTAAGTGGTCTTTAATGGTGGCTGTGACAGTGCGGGAGCAGCAGTTGCGATGGCGCAGGAGCAGCCAAGAGGAGCTACCCCACGTCCAAGGTAAGAGAAACCCAAGTAAGACAGTAGGTGCTGAGTGAGGGCATTAAAGGGCAAACAGACTGAAACCACAATCACAGACAGCTAGCCAATCTGATCACATGGACCACAGCCTTGTCTAACTCAATGAAACTAAGCCATGCTGTGTGGGGCTACCCAAGACTGATGGGTCATGGTGGAGAGGTCTGACAGAATGTGGTCTACTGGAGAAGGGAATGGCAAACCACTTCAGTACACTTGCTTGAAAACCTCATGAACAATATGAAAAGGCAAAAAGATAGGACACTGAAAGAGGAACTCCCCAGGTCGGTAGGTACCCAATATATTACTGGAGATCAGTGGAGAAATAAATCCAGAAAGAATGAAGGGATGGAGCCAAATTAAAAACAACACCCAGTTGTGGATGGGACTGGTGATAGAAGCAAGGTTCGATGCTGTAAAGAGCAATATTGCATAGGAACCTGAAATGTCAGGTCCATGAATCAAGGCAATCTGGAAGTGGTCAAACAGGAGATGGCAAGAGTGAATGTCAACATTCTAGGAATCAGCAAACTAAGATGGACTGGAATGGATGAATTTAACTCAGATGACCATTACATCTACTACTGTGGGCAGGAATCCCTCAGAAGAGATGGAGCAGCCATCATAGTCAACAAGAGTCCGAAATGCAGTACTTGGATGCAATCTCAAAAATGACAGAATGATCTCTGTTCGTTTTCAAGGCAAACCATTCAGTATCACGGTAATTCAAGTCTATGCCCCGACCAGTGACGCTGAAGAAGCTGAAGCTGAACGGTTCTATGAAGATCTACAAGACCGTCTAAAACTAATTTCCAAAATAGATGTCCTTTTCATTATAGGGGACTGGAATGCAAAAGTAGGAAGTCAAGAAACTCCTGGAATAACAGGCAAATTTGGCCTTGGAGTACAGAACGAAGCAGGGCAAAGACTAATAGCGTTCTGCCAAGAGAACGCACTGGTCATAGCAAACACCCTTTTCCAACAACGCAAGAGAAGACTCTACACATGGACATCACCAGATGGTCAACACTGAAATCAGATTGATTATATTCTTTGCAGCCAAAGATGGAGAAGCTCTACACAGTTAGCAAAAACAAGACTGGGAGCTGACTGTGGCTCAGATCATGAACTCCTTATTGCCAAATTCAGACTTCAATTGAAGAAAGTAGGGAAAACCACTAGACCATTCAGGTATGACCTAAATCAAATCCCTTATGACTATACAGTGGAAGTGAGAAATAGATTTCAGGGACTAGATCTGACAGAGTGCTGATGAACTATGGATGGAGGTTTGTGACATTGTACAGGACAGGAATCAAGACCATCCCCACAAAAAAGAAATGCAAAAAAGGAAAATGGCTGTCTGAGTAGGCCTTACAAATAGCTGTGAAAAGAAGAGAAGTGAAAAGCAAAGGAGAAAAGAAAAGATATACCCATTTGAATGAAGAGTTTCAAAGAAAAGCAAAGAGAGATAAGAAGGTCTTCCTCAGTGATCAGTGCAAAGAAATAGAGGAAAACAATAGATTGGGAAAGACTAGAGATCTCTTCAAGGAGAAGGCAATGGCACCCCACTCCAGTACTCTTGCCTGGTAAATCCCATGGATGGAGGAACCTGGTATGCTGCAGTCCATGGGGTCGCTAAGAATTGGACATGACTGAGTGACTTCACTTTCACTTTTCACTTTCATGCATTGGAGAAGGAAATGGCAACCCACTCCAGTGTTCTTGCCTGGAGAATCCCAGGGACAGCAGAGCCTGGTGGGCTGCCATCTGTGGGGTCACACAGAGTCGGATGCAACTGAAGCAACTTAGCAGCAGCAGAGATCTCTTCAAGAAAATTAGAGATACCAAGGGAACATTTCATGCAAAGATGGGCTCAGTAAAGGATGGAAATGGTATGGACCTAACAGAAGCAGAAGATATTAAGAAGAGGTGGCAAGAATACATGGAAGAACTGTGCAAAAAGGATCTTCATGACTCAGATAATCACAATGGTGTGATCACTCACACTCACCTAGAGCCAGACATCCTGGAATGTGAAGTCAAGTGGGCCTTAGGAAGCATCACTATGGACAAAGCTAGTGGAGGTGACGGAATTCCAGTTGAGCTATTTCAAATCCTGAAAGATGATGCTGTGAAAGTGTTGCACTCAATATGTCAGCAAATTTGGAAAACTCAGCAGTGCCCACAGGACTGGAAAAGATCAGTTTTCATTCCAGTCCCAAAGAAAGGTAATGCCAAAGAATGCTCAAACCACCACATAATTGCACTCATCTCACATGCTAGTAAAGTAATGCTCAAAATTCTCCAAGCCAGGCTTCAGCAATACGTGAACCGTGAACTTCCAGATGTTCAAGCTGGTTTTAGAAAGGCAGAGGAACCAGAGATCAAATTGCCAACATCCGCTGGATCATCGAAAAACAAGAGAGTTCCAGAAAAACATCTATTTCTGCTTTATTACCTATGCCAAAGTCTTTGACTGTGCAGATCACAATAAACTGTGGAAAATTCTTCAAGAGATGGGAATACCAGACCACCTGACCTGCCTCTTGAGAAACCTGTATACAGGTCAGGAAGCAACAGTTAGAACTGGACATGAAACAATAGACTGGTTCCAAATAGGAAAAGAAGTACGTCAAGGCTGTATATTGTCACCCTGCTTATTTAAGTTATATGCAGAGTACATCATGAGAAATGCTGGACTGGATGAAGCACAAGCTGAAATCAAGATTGCTGGGAGAAATATCAATGACCTCAGATATGCAGATGACACCACCCTTAAGGCAGAAAGTGACAAATAACTTAAGAGCCTCTTGATGAAAGTGAAAGAGGAGAGTGAAAAAGTTGGCTTAAAAATCAACATTCAGAAAACGAAGATCATAGCATCTGGTCCCATCACTTCATGGCAAGTAGATGGGGAAACAGTGGAAACAGTGTCAGATTTTATTTTGGGGGGCTCCAAAATCACTGCAGATGGTGATTGCAGCCATGAAATTAAAAGATATTACTCCTTGGAAGAAAAGTTATGTCCAACCTAGACAGCATATCATAATGCAGAAACATTACTTTGTCAACAAAGGTCTGTCTAGTCAAGGCTATCGTTTTCCAGTGGTCATGTATGTATGTGAGAGTTGGACTATAAAAAATGCTGAACACTGAAGAATTGATGCTTTTGAACTGTGGTGTTGGAGAAGACTCTTAAGAGTCCTTGGACTGCAAGGAGATCCAACCAGTCCAACCTAAAGGAGATTAGTCCTGAGTGTTCATTGGAAGGACTGATGTTGAAGCTGAAACTTCAATACTTTGGCCATCTAATGCGAAGAGCTGACTCATTTGAAAAGACCCTGATGCTGGGAAAGATTGGGGGCAGGAGGAGAAGGAGATGACAGAGGATGAGATGGTTGGATGGCATCACTGACTCAGTGGACATGCGTTTGGGTGGATTCCGGGAGTTGGTGATGGACAGGAAGGCTTGCTGCGCTGCGGTTCATGGAGTCCCAAAGAATCGGACTCGATTGAGCAACTGAACTGAACTGAATGGTGGATGAGCATTTAATAATCTATCGGCTCCTTATTGGCAGTGTTTGAAGATAAGGCAGAAGCATGAATGGATACAGAACTATGTTCTCAGAGGTGAAATCTCCAGGACAGTAGTTCATCTATCCAGTCAGTCACTCATTCAGCTTTCAGCAAATAGTCTTGAGTACTTTTATGTGCTGGGCTAAGTGAGTGATGGGGAATCTCTGGTGCTTGGGATAGATCCTGACCTTCTCATTGACCTCTAGACAATTACATAGAAGATGAGAACAGCATGGTAAAGTACACTTGCCAGAAAAGTAGCTATGCTGTGGGTTCATGGGT
Organism: Ovis aries; assembly: GCF_016772045.2. Lineage (NCBI taxonomy): Eukaryota > Metazoa > Chordata > Mammalia > Artiodactyla > Bovidae > Ovis > Ovis aries. Next base: position 14,477,108 of record NC_056079.1, read on the forward strand.
TTCCCTGAGGAGATCACTGAGCAGTTAAATGTGAATGAAAGGAAGAATGGAAGAATGGGGATTTCTCTGGTGGTCCAGGGGTTAAGACTCTGAGCTTCCAATGCAGGGGATTTGGGTTCAATCCCTGGTCAGGGAACTAAGATCCCATATACTGCGTGGAGTGGCAAAAAAAAAAAAACAACAACAAAGAACAGATAAATGCATGCAATCACATAAAATGACCTCTTACATCACTTTTAAATGTGCAATTCACTTGCTGTATGACACACTGGGCTACTGCTATTTTGGAAGAATGAGAATGAAACAAACTCAGTTGCTCAACTTTGTTAACGAGTTTGGTAACAGAATAGTCCAGAATTCTGGATCTTAGTTCCCCTCTTCCACTGGTCTCTGAGATTTTAGGGAAGGTCTAAAGGAGATCAGTCCTGGGTGTTCATTGGAAGGATTGATGCTAAAGCTGAAACTCCAGTACTTTGGCCACCTCATGTGAAGAGTTAACTCATTGGAAAAGACTCTGATGCTGGGATGGATTGAGGGCAGGAGTAGAAGGGGACAACAGAGGATGAGATGGCTGGATGGCATCACCAACTCGATGGACATGAAGTGAAGTGAAGTGAAGTGACATCACTCAGTCGTGCCTGACTGTTTGCGACCCCGTGGACTGTAGTTTACAAGGTTCCTCTGTCCATGGAATTTTCCAGGCAAGAGTACTGGAGTGGGTTGCCATTTCCTCCTCCAGCGGATCTTCCCGACCCAGGGATCGAACCCAGGTCTCCTGCATTGCGGGCAGACGCTTTACCGTCTGAGCCACCAGGGAAGCCCTGAGTTTGAGTAAACTCTGGGATTTGGTGATGGACAGGGAGGCCTGGCGTGCTGCGATTTATGGGGTTGCAAATAGTCAGACACGACTGAGCGACTGAACTGAAATGAACTGAAACTTTAGAAAACATAAAATAATGGTGTTTGGCAAATTTTTCTCTGTGGTTCTTCTAGATTCATAATTCTCTGTCCAACATGCAGATTTTTGTCTTGGTATTTCCTTTTAGTTCAATAGCAGATATTTAACTTTCCCATCTCAGGACCTTAGAACAGGCTGTTCCTTCTGCATAGAGTGGCCTTGCTCTCAGTCTTTACCTGGACAGCTCTCTCCCTTCTGCCAGGTCTCAACTTCACCTTTTTAATGATCACTCATCGAAGTTAAATGTCCTTGTTAGTTTCTACTTCCTTCCCAGATCTTATTATAATTTCCAGATAGTTTATGTGACATTGTAAGCTTTGTAAAGCAGAAACAATGCCTGTTTTGTATCTCTAGGGTCTAGTCCTTGGGATAAGGATATGTTGAATGAGTCAGTGAAAAGTCTTTTCATCCCATTGGACTCTAATTGCTTGGGTTGAGTTGGAGGTAGCCTAGATAACCTCTAAAAGTCCCCATTTCTGTCTAGACAGCAGCTGTGTCTGGTCCAGACCAACTTGGCACAATCTCCCCCTCCCCCACACCCATTTTCGGAGGGGAGGGGAGTGCTTGCACTTGTGTTGCCGGAACACTCAAGTGATTGCAGGCTGTGGCGGCAGGTTTCAGAGGCAGTTAATCCTGCTTCCGAATCTGGATATTTCCGAGATGTAGATCCACATGACATTCGCTCTTCTGCCTGGATGTAATTTTTGCAAAACCGATAATTATTTATAGCAGTATACACAACGGGCATATAATTCTGCTGGGACGAAAGTAGCAGAGTCGACAAGAAGCTTGCCAATTATGTAGTATTTCAGGCCCCTTGGTACAAATCTATTCTCTCACAGACCAAAAATGGTCTTCCTTTGGGCCTCTTCCTTTCCATGATTTTTTTTCACTTCTGCTTTGAAATGGAACTTTCGAGGGTACAGCTAGCTTAATTCAGGAGTTACCATGATGGCGCTGACTCGCCTGTTCATTTGACATCAGGCCAGGCTGGAAATAAATGTCGAGGAAAAACCAGCTACTGGAAATGGACAATGTTTTTAAAACTGCTCAATTGTGTTCTGAAAATGTAGAGTTAACTTGAAAATGTTTCCAAGGTGAGCTTTTCATCAGATGTTCTCTTCCTCTTGCCTTCCGCTGATGTTTTTCTGAGAATGTGGAACATGGAGAACTGGCTGGAACTGTAGACAGAATTCATTCCCAAAAGTTCACTTTACAGGTGATGGTGTGGAGGCCCAGAAGGTGGAGTGGTTTGCCTGTAGCCTACCAGGCTCCTCCGTCCATGGAATTTTCCAGGCAAGAGTACTGGAGTGGTTTGCCATTTCCTTCTCCGGGGGAATCTCCCCGACCCAGGGATCGAACCTGGGTCTCCCGCATTGCAGGCAGACGCTTTACCATCTGAGCCACCAATTCATTTCTTCCTGCCTGAATTCAAACCATCCTTTAGATTTCTATTCATTCAGCAAACACCCCTCTGAGCCAGACGCTGCACAGGCTGCAGTGGGGGCCCTGCGTCTCTCGAGAGCCTTTCCCTGCATCCTCACTGCTCGCCTCTGCTTTCAGCTGCCAACTAAGTCCTCACTGCCCGGCGCCCTCCTTCTGGCCTGATGTGGGGTTGAAAGTCCTGCTCCCTGATGAAGATGCTAGCTGTCCGCATCCAGCACCCACGGTACATGTTCGACGCGTCCTTGTGGGACTGAATTCACAGCTTTAGTTCCCTCGTTTGGTTTGCAGAGCCTTGGTGTCTGGGAGCACCTTCAGACCCAGCCGAAGCTGCCCCCACCTCTCTGGGGGTCTCTGCCACCAGTAAAGGAACAGGAGGGAGGAGGGGAAGGAGTAAAGCAGAGGGGAGGGAACGGTCTCAGTGGTCACTGTTGGACCCTGGCCTTGCTCTGGTGGGCTGTGAGCCTTTGAGTCTCTGGCTTGTGCACAGCCCTACCTCCCGAGCCCAGGTAATTCGCACCTCTCTGAGGAGGAGCTTTTGTGGTATCATATAGATAGCAGGGCTTTGCTCTCTAGCCGACCTGGGCTTGGATTCTACTTTGTCCCCTGCTAGCTGGTAACAGTGAGCAACTGCTTAATTTCTACCATCCTCATCTTTACAGTGACACCCTCTTCGGTATGCACAGATCACAGATAGCACAGTGCCAGACATAGACAGTGTGCCCAGGAAACGAACGCCATATACCATGATAGGGCCTATGGGGCCCTTCTTTGATTCCTGGGCTGACCACGCCAGGTCTAGGATGTTCAGTTCCTTGCCTCCTGACTTTGGCTGGTTCCAGGGGGCAAGGTCCGGAAGACTTTCAGGAGTGAGTCCAGCACGAGTTACCTGCCCCACAGACATGGATAATGGATGTGTCCCCGGGAAAACTAGGGATGAGGGAGTGTTGGTAGAGGGGAGTCACGAAGGAGTTACGTGGCCTCCCTGGGAACCTCAGCTTCCTCTTCCCTTGAGAGTTTGTAAGAGCGTGACGTCGATCATCTCAGATGCTTGGAGAGTGAGAGGATTCAAGCCTCTCTGCCCTGCTTTCAGAGAGAGTGCAGTCACACACTAGGGGAGTCGTTGCTGGGAGGACCAGCCACCAAGCTCCCGTGGAACACTGGTGTAGTTCTGAGGTCAGTCTACAGAGGCTGCCAACCACAACCATCCTTAAGGGAGCATGAGGCCCAGGAGAAGTGATACAGTTAGAGGGATGGGTGCTCATTACTATCTGCCCCACCCAGGTCTTAACTGAGACTCATTTTTTTTTTAATTTTTATTTTTAATTGGAGGATACTTGCTTATAATGTTGTGTTGGTTTCTTCCATGCAACATGAAACAGTTATATATAAACATGGAATCTAGAAAATTGATACTAAGGCTGATCTTTAACTTGGCTCTCCAGGGAGCTGGATCAGTCAGTCACAAGGCAGAATGCACTGTTCTCACAGTAGAACCCACTGGTCTCCTTTCCTGGAGCAAGTCCCACCATGCAACCACTTCCCACAAATCTGTGAACTCAGGTGGAATCCAGGCACACTAGAGACAGCCTGGGGAAAGAGAGGCTGGCCTCCAAGGGCAAGATGCTGCGTGGTGGGGGTCTGCAAGAGGAGAATCTTTTGTCCAGGCCCCTCGCCAAGGCTGTGTATGTGGGAGCTTCAGGCCTTTTCAGGCCCCTCCTGTCCCCCTAACCTCCACAAGATGCTTTCTATCTGATCAGGACAAGTTCTCTCCCAGGTCCTTGGTGTGGCAGAGCTCTAGGAGACAGGATTCATCAAGAATGCATCTAACTGATCTATTCTGGGCATTTTCAAAATAAAACACTTGGAACACTTCTTAACACCTGAATAATTTTACAGATTTTCATTTATAGACCAGAAGAAGATGACATAATTTCGCATTCGTATAAATGAACAAAGTAGGTTTGCTTATAAACATGTATTTCTGTTCCTTTGGCCAGCTATCATATCTGTTATTTGTTCTCTGAATTTGAAAAGCTGAGTTTAATTTTTCAAAATAAACAATGATAGCAAAACCCTGCCCGTGCCCATTAGGGAGAGGGTGGAGGGCTGGAAGGTGGATGTGTTGCCACATTGGGAAGGCTTCCCACCTGGGGGGACACATGCCCATGGGTCTGTCACGCCCTAGGTGGCTTATGTAAGAAGAAAAACACCCTCCTCGTCCATAGCAGTCTTGAAGGTAGTTTGGACAAGTGTTACTTTTACTTTGCATGTGAGGAAATCAAGGCCTAGAGAGGGCCTGTCCTGAGATCTCCTAACCATCTCCGATTGGAAACAACACGGTCCCCTGTCGCTTTCTCCTGCCCTCACTGGGACCCAAAGCTCTGACAGTTCTGCTCTGCGTGCTTGAGCCCCAGCCCTCCTCACCGTCTTCGAGACACACTTCAGACACTGAACAGCAGTGTACCCGGCAAGCCGACCCCAGAGAAAACTGCTGCCTGAACTAAGAGGTTCTCCAGGGGAATGGAACAGGCCCACAGCCACAGCTAACGCAGGAAGGACACAGGGGCCTGGGGGAGGTGGTCTTAGAGGGAAAATGACTGCCAGTGGGCCTGAGACCTGGCCGTGGGCAACTGGAGGCTCCTCACCAGGTCCCCATCCTTAGAACGAGCATTCAGCTTGCGTCCCTGCTCCCAGAAGCTGCCCCAGGGACAAAACTTTGAGACAGTGATAGTGGTTGAGACATATGTGCTGAGCCCAGTGAAGGTCTCTCTATAAACTCCTAAGATCTGGTGGTGGGTGTGGAGACCTACTGTCTTGCAGGGCCCAAGACAAGCCTCCTCTGTCAGTTCCCTCGCCTGTTAAATCTACCACCCACCCCCCCGAATCGGGAGTGTTTGCCTCTTCCTTCAGTCTCTTCTTGTCCTTTGAGGAGAGTGTCCAGTTTGTGAACCAACAGAGAGAGGGTCTCACCCTCTGTGTTGCTAGCACACGCCTATGTACAGAGGGAGGAATCAGGTGAGGCAAATGTTAGAAGTCCATCCAGATGTCCCTAGGGTCCCATTTCAAAGTGACAGTTCCTTTACCTACCATCTCTTGCTGAGTAAGCAAATCAAGGAATCTACACCCCTGGGTTCTGGTAAATTGGGGAGAATAAGAAAACTCACTTTCAATGAGGGCAAATGGAGACAATTTGCTTTATAAACAGACAGCTTCTAAAACAACGTTACCATGATTACTGTTAGGTAGTTGGAGTGTGGACTATGCAAATAGCAGATGGTTTCTGCTTCCTCTTAAAGGGTTGTAATCTAGGAGGAGTATAATCTATATTCACAGGAAAATGCTTTAAAGACAACTGCATTCCTGAAGAACTACATCATTCAAAACTTGCCTAATTCAAGCATAATTTTCTTATAGTTATAATCACAAAATTGGTGTGGAGAGTACATTCTCAGATACATAAATAGTAACGTATTTTTGCTTTAATGATGCTTTTTAAAAAGTCTTGGCAATATCGCTTTTATTTTGCAGCCTTTCTCCCAAATTAACAGCTCTGTGGATCATGGCCAATGTCTTCCATAACTCTTGCATTTAATTTCATTTCATAGTCCATCCTAAAGGAGATCAGTCCTGGATGTTCATTGGAAGGACTGATGTTGAAGCTCCAATACTTTGGCCACCTGATGCAAAGAGTTGACTCATTTGAAAAGACCCTGATGCTGGGAAAGATTGAGGGCAGGAGGAGAAGGGGATGACAGAGGATGAGTTGGTTGGATGGCATCACCGACTCAATGGACATGGGTTTGGGTGGACTCCGGGAGTGGGTGATGGACAGAGAGGCCTGGCGTGCTGTGGTTCGTGGGGTTGCAAAGAGTCAGACACAACTAAGTGACTGAACTGAACTGAACATAGTAATTTACAGCACATGTTCACCAAGGGTACTTTATATGAATTTAGATGGCACTATCACAGGGTAGAAAAGATGTCAGACTATCAAAACAATGAATGTTAGAATAATGTCACTACAGTCACCAAAATCACACACAAAACCCCTCTGTGCTTGATTCACAAAGACAAGGGTCACGGGAGTTTCTATTTACTCGTATCATGAGGTGGCCATCAGACAAGGGACTAAACTTGCTGTGAACTTCCCTACGTTGGTGCTCTGGATCTGTTATGGCATTCTGGATCGATCATAAGAACTGGAAAGAATTCTCACTATTTCAAATGGTACCCTTTCCATGATATTTTAGTACAATTTTACACAGCATGGTTTTAAATTTGCATCATTCAAATTTATATGAAATTTAAGTGCATTGTTTCAAGGAGAGCAACTTGGAGCAAAGAGCATTCAAGTGACAGCTAAGCCCTCCGAATAGAATAAAGGTGGGAACAACTGGCTAGGGGAAGGGAGACGCAGGCTAATTGAGGGATACTGTTTGAAGAAGGAACATGCTGAATACGAAATACATTTTGAATATATCTGAATGGAAAATAATTTGGAATGTGCTGAAAAGAAGACATACTCTAATTACTATAATATCCCAATTATTTGGTTCCACTGGAACCAAATTGCTCAATTTCAGAATCAATAGTTCTTCTGATTGCTATACTTTTGAAAGGACCTTGGATCCTTTCTGTTTTGAAAAGCTCTGCCTTCATCATTTGGGCTTGGCCAGGGAATGAAGCTACCCCTAAAGGGTAAGGTGTTCTGCCTCAGATCTTGGAGGGAACTCAGAATTTAAACCTACTTTGTCAAGTACAGGGTATGTGAAAGTCACTCAGTCATGTCCGCCTCTTTACAACCCCATGGACTGTAGCCCACCAGGCTCCTCTGTCCATGGAATTCTCCAGGCCAGAATAATGAAGTGGGTAGCCATTTCCTTCTCCAGGGGATCTTCCCAACCCAGGGATTGAACCCAGGTCATCTGCATTGCAGGTGGCTTCCTTACCTTACTGTCTGAGCCACCAGGGAAGCAAGTACAGGGTATATAGATCATGCAATATTTCTTAAAAACTAAAAGTAACTACGAATATCTGCCTAAGAGAAGCTTGAGTGGGAGTTCTAGCTTCCTTTGCTAAAGGATACATTAAATCCTCTTTGGTGCTTGTTGGAATGAATGGCATAGATAGTTTAAATTGCTTGTCTGTATGCTCAGTCCTATTGGACTCTTTGCCACCCCATGGACTGCAGGCCCCCAGGCTCCTCTGTCCATGGGATTCTCCAGGCAAGAATACTGGAGTGGATTGCCATTTCCTCCTCCAGGGGATCTTTCCCACCCAGAGACTGAACCAGAGTCGCTTGAGTCTCCCACGCTGGCAGGCTGATTCTTGACTTCTGAGCTACCTGGGAAGCCCTTAGGTTGCTGAGGGCAACACAAAGTTTTGGTTTTTATCTTCCCTCTGAATGGGCAATTAGAAACTCTGGCTTTGTAACAGCAACAAAATTCCTTCTCTGCTTGAATTAGCACATCAACTGGTCAATCAACAAATATTTATTAAGTTCCTATAATGGAACCTTTGACTTTCTTGTTTAATAATTCTTGACGAATTCTCTAATACCCTGTCAAAGAAAATATTTCTTCTATCATATTATCTTAAAACATGTTTATTTTTCCATTTCATCTTTGGACTAGCTAAAGGTGCATTTCAGTTATTACCGTTTATTTCTTTTCCCCAAAGAGATGGATTAATTCAATCCTCTATCTCTTGGCAGTTCTAACTTCTACAACCTTAGGTCAGGAATGTGAATTTGTGTTGCCATGTTATAAAAGATAGACTCATAGGTTAAGATCACCTTGTCCAGTGGTTCACAAACCTGATTGTGCATCCATTTCCTGTGGAGAATATATAGACATATAGACACAAATGTGTAATTGAATGGCAGCCAGTGCTCCTTTAATCTATAGAATTTCACTTGGGGACCACTTTTCCTCTTACAGGCAAGGAAACTGAAGGTTACCGTTTGTAGTGGAGCTGAGCCAAGAGACTTCAAGACTCCTGACTCACAGGCCAGTTAAAGTCCTACTGAAGTTTCCATTACATTCAATAACTGCAGGGTTTTAAAAGATAAACATCTCTCAGAGAAATTCCAAATGGATTTGGGGGCATATCCATTTTATCTCTTTCCTTTAGATCTCTAGTCTTTATGAGACTATTGGGTCTCAAGTCTCTTAACAGTAAGACCATTACTTAAAAGTGATTAATAGCTTTCCAGGTGACTCAGTGGTAAAGAATCCACCTGCCAATGCAGGAGATGCAAGAGAAGTGGATTTGATCCCAAAGCTGGAAAGATCCTCTGGAGGAGGAAATGGCAACCTGCTCCACTATTTTTGCCTAGAAAATTCCATGGACAGAGGAGCCTGGCAGCTACAGTCCATGGGGTTGCAGAGTCAGACAAGACTGAGCAACTGAGCATGAACACAAACAGTACATAATCCTGTCCCAAGTACCACTGGAGACAAACGGCAAAGGCTCAGTTCCAGCCCATTAGGAGCTTGTCAAATCTATCATTTGGCATGTACTGAAGACTCATTGTGTGCATGGCTCTATGTTAGACTCTCAGGGAATATAAAAAATTTTTTAATTAAAAAATATACAGGTGGGTTCCAAAGGAACTTAAGGCTTAAGAGAAGGGACTCAAACATATGAAAAGGCAATGACATGAATCAATAACACTTTCTCCTCTTGGGTGTGTTAGGGCAGGTTAACTATTGTAACACACAAACTCCCAAATGTTGACTATAAATTCCTGGTAGGTGTTACGTCTTTTCTGCAGGAGGTGACTCAGGTCTTAAGTCTCTCTTCCACCTTTTAGCTTTGCCATCTTTACCACCATATTTCACACAGTAACAGCTCCCTGTTGATAGTGCTATAAAATAATCAGAACCATAAAGAAGACTGCTTCACAGTCCTCTCTTCACTCAATCAGTTATAAGGCAGCTCTTCTGGTTGAGATTCTCTTAAACCATTAGGGCCTCAGTGGCTGAGTATCCCACCCAAACATTTTTTTTTTTTTTTTAAATTTTTGGCCACACTCTGCAGCATGTGGGACCTCAGTTCCCTGACCAGGGATCAAACCCATGCCCCCTGCATTGGAAGGCTGAGTCTTAACCACTGGACTGCCAGACAAGCCTCCCACCCAACCTTGGTAATTCAGCATGACCACATCATAGGCGTCCTGTGCGCGAATTTCCCATACAATCGCCTCCTGCTCTACTTTTACTGTCCCTTTGCTCTGATTTCCTGGGCTTCCCTGATAGCTTAGTTGGTAAAGAATCCTCCTGCAATGCAGGAGACCCCAGTTCAACTCCTGGGTTGGGAAGATCCCCTGGAGAAGGGATAGGCTACCCACTCCAGTATTCTTGGGCTTCCCTTGTGGCTCAGCTGGTAAAGAATCTGCCTGCAACACGGGAGACCTGGGTTTGATTCCTGGGTTGGGCAGATCCCCTGGAGAAGGGAAAGGCTACCCACTCCAGTATTCTGGCCTGGAGAATCCCATGGACTATACAGTCCATGGATTTGCAAAGAGTCAGACATGACTTAGCTACTTTCACTTTATTTCACTGATTTCTTTCCTTCATTTAAAAATTTTTATTGAAGTATAAATTTGGTAAACTCCAAATTATAAATACAGACTCATAAGTGAAATCTAACCTAAGAATATGAATGCTGTTATGCCATCTCCAAGCCTTTCTAATGAAGTACAAACTGCACATGAAGATACAATATCCTGCTATTGAATCCAAAGAGGAACACACAGCAACTGTGCCGGCTTCTGTGATATATTTTAATCTGAAGAATCGGTAGCAAAATAGAGGAAGTAGGGTTCTGTTCCTAGACTGTGTGTTGACAGCCCTCTCACCCACCTCCTTGCCTGTGGAACACGAGGGTCAGGAGTCTTGATTAGCTCCCTTTCATGGCCAGGCAATGGGATCCAGCTTCACCAACAAACAACAAACATCCTTTCTTGGGGTGGGATGGGGCAGAGAGGAGATATTGATAAAACAGATTGTACAAGGAAAGCCCATTTTTAAAGACTGTGTAAGAAGAGGTTAACATTTTCACCACAAATATGTACACAGTCACTCCTGCTAATATTTCACAAGATTCTGCCCTTTCACCTTGCTGGCACCAGTTGGGCAGAAAATTCAGGGAGAAGATATTTTCTGAGGATCCTTTTCGGCTCTCCATGGGCCCTGCATGATCCTGACATAGGGTACCATCTAAGGGCGAGTGTAAGAAGATGATGTGGGATTCTCTGGCCAGATGGACTGGTGCTGGACAGACCACATGAGGAAACAGTGTCGGTAGACACCCGCCTACATATATATTCAGCTTTAACACACACATATAAAGTGCTTTTCCCCAATTTTGCAATATATGATGTGGAGATGTAAGTCTCTCAGTCATGTCTGACTCTTTGTGACCCCATGGATTGTAGCCCGCCAGGTTCCTCCATCCATGGGGATTCTCCAGGTAAGAATACCGGACTGAGTAGCCATTCTTTTCTTCAGGGGATTTTCCCAACCCAGGGATCAAACCTGGGTCTTCTGCACTGTAGGCAGATTCTTTACTATCTGAGCCACCAGGGAAGCTCTTTGCAATATATACCTACTGTTAAAAAAAAAAAAAAAAGGACTCATGGAAAATTTAGAAAACAAAAATCATTCCTCACCCATCTCCCAGGGGCAAATTGCACTTTTATATGTATCTTTCCTGCTTTGTTATATATATGAATATATATACATATATATGTGTGTGTGTGCATATATACATATCACATAATTGGGTTCATATTATATATGTGTCCTGTAGTCTTTTTTGGATTCAACATTATAATCATGAGATTTTTGTCCATCTTACTGAAAAAAATCTAAGGATGGTATCAGTAAAGGCGGAGATGAATGCACCATGATTTCTCCAATCAGTTCATATTATGGAACATTTCAGTTGTGTTCAGTGTGAAGGCTAACAGAAGGGAGAGTTGTGTGTATGTGTGTCACTGGTTGAGCTGCCGTGGCGTATCTAAAAGGAGGTGTGTGCCTGGACACCCTGCTCTGATCTCCTCAAGGGGACTGCTAAGGATGGATCTGCTCTCAAACGTCGTAAATCAGTGGCTGTGTGTTTGGTCTGAGCCTATTTTAAAGACTGCTGTACCTCCTTGCCTCCAGATAATGACCAGCTCTAGCTGGAGCAGGAGGTCCCTCATTCCATGTGCCTTCCATCCAGCGGGGAGCATAATATCCTGATTTGCCTGCATGGTCCAGTTGACGCCAGTCATTCCTACACAGTTACTAATTGGTCTCTTCTTCACCTTTCAGAGTGTTTGTATCTGGAAGATCAATGACATGGTCACCACCTATACCCCGCATCCTTTATCCACCCAAGTTCCTGCCACGGAAGCATTGGAGGTGACAACGTGTTCCTGTCCTCTCTGGTGCAGTGGTCCCCAGGGCTGCAGGGATTAGAAGGAGCAGCAGGGCCATCTGTATTCCCTAAAGCTGTATTCTAACCACACTGGCCCTGTGGGTGTGCATAAAGCTTTCTACCTTCCAAATACATACAGCATATGATAAAAGTAGTTCTACTGGGAATGTAAAGAACCCACCTGCCAAAGCAGGAGACATAACAGACATGAGTTCAATCCCCGGGTTGGGAAGATTCCCTGGAGGAGGGCATGGCAATCCACTCCAGTATTCTTGCCTGGAGAATCCCATGGACTGGGGAGCCTGGCAGACTACAGTCCATACGGTCACGTAGAGTTGGACATGACTGAAGTGGCTGAGTGTGCATGCATGCATTGAGGTTGGTAGAAATTTGATTTTAGATCTTATATTCTTATGCATGTCACATAGATTTATTACAATTCAAGAGTATAAATATTTATCTGACTTAATTTTAGTTTCCTAACACAGCATGCTATGCATACAATGGATGCTCAATTAATGCCACAAATTCAGTCTTTTAAGATCGACATTTAAAAGAAACAATAAGATTGGTGACAATTCTGATATGGAAAAACCTCCTGCTAGACAGGGCAAGAAGAAGTGACAGTTGAACTGGACTGTTGACAATGCATTTTGAAAGTGAGCACTAAAATGGAGTATTTTGATATTTTTGAAATCTGAGTAAGTCAACGTGGCATTCATTTTTTAAGAATAAAAATAGTTCTATTTTTGTCTAGTATGAAAGTAAATATCACCAATAACTCCATCCTCCAAAATAAGCACTGCAAACATTTTGGTTCATATCCTTCCAGATTATGTACTATAAATGCAGTCCCCAAATAGATGTGGGATGGATGGGCCCCCATCCCCTCCCTGGGTGGCATCCAGTGGGGACATTTGCAGGAGCGAAAGTCCCACACAGTGTTCTCTACATAAAGAAGTAATTGGAAATCGGCCACACTTTCTCTCCCGCAAGTGTCCCTGCTGGATGCTCCTCTGCCACCATCGGCTTCCACCATTGCCCATGTTGCCATGTGGGGACCCACGCTGGGGTCCCTCCTGCTGGAAACTGGGCGGAAGTTCTAGGTGAGGATAGAGGGCTATGACCTCCCCTTTGCCACCTGACCCTTTTCATCTCCCCTAGAGTAGCACGCCAGACTGCAAGGTGAGGGCAAGTGTAAAAAGGAATTGCAAGGACTCACTGATGTTCATAGCAGCACCATTTACAACAGCCAAAGGTGCAAACAACCCAGATGTCCATCAACAGATGAATGGGTAAACAAAATGTGGCCTATGCACACAGTGGGATATTATTCAGCCTTCAGAAGGATTGGAAGTTCTGATGCAGGCTGCAACATACATGAACCTCGAAGACACTGCGCTAATGGAAAGAAAGGAAAGGAAAGTTAGTCGCACAGTCCTGTCTGACTCTTTGCAATCCCATGGACTGTGGCCCACCAGGTCCTCTGTCCATGGAATTCTCCAGGCAAGAGTACTGGAGGGGGCTGCCATTCCCTTCTCCAGGGGAATCTTCCTGACCCAGGGATCGAACCCGGGTCTCTTGCATTGCAGGCAGATTCTTTACCAACCAAGCTACTAGGGAAGCCCCAAGAGAAAGAAGCTAGACACAAAAGGACAAATACTGTATGATTCCGTTTGTGTGAGATCCCCAAAATAGGCAAATTCATACAGACAGACAGAACAGTGGTTCCCAGGGGTTGGAGGAAGGGGAGTTGCTGTTTAATGCGTACAATATTTCTCTTTGGGATGATGAAATGCTTTGGAAACACAGTAGGTAGCAGTGATGGCTGCACAGCAATGTAAAGATACTTAATGCCACCGAAAAAGGGTTAAAATGGCAAATTTTGTGTTACATATATTTTATTACCGAAAAAAAGTTTTGGGGGTGGGGGAAGAGGAATTACAATGTAAGACAGTGAGTGCTCAGGTTCTACCTACAGACAGTCCTCCTTGTGGCCCCAGCGACCTAGTCTCCCCTGGGGGATGCCCAGGGCCCTTCCACCTCCTGCAAACCTGGCTGTCTCATCCTCAGTTTGCGCCCCCATGCTCCCTTCATTCCAACACAGCCTCCACTGCAGCTAGTGTCTCTGTTTAAAAATTCATCCCATCCTCTGAACAGCTCCACGCCTGCCCACAGGGTGTGCCCTCGCTTGTGGGTGCTTCTCCACACTCGGGGCATCAGGAGGGCTGCAGGCCTGGTGGGGTTCTTCTAGCTGATCTAGTAAGACAAATATACCTCTTAGAGGCAAGTGATTCTTCTTCCTGGACAGAGCAGAGTTGAACCCATTCTGAGGAGCTCCTCAGTTAGCAAAGCCCTTGCTCTGCTCTTGAAGCCAGTGGTCTCTATCCTTCAACAGAAAAGAGCTGGGTTTCTGAAGCTCTTCTGAGGAACTTCTTGTTGGAATTACAAAAGACCTTATTCCCCGTAACGTCTGCTCTCTCCTCCCCTAGGAGGGTCTCAGGACTCCAGAGCCATTTCGTGTAAAAGGTGGGGAAAGGGTGGCAGTTTCTTCTGTCACATGAACAGAGAAACTCTGGCAACAGAGTTGTGATTGCACCAAAGCCTCAGATACACTGATGTGGGGGAGATGCAGAGACAGACCAGTTGTCGGGGACAGGCCAAGCTCCTTAAAATCAAGGGATGTCAAAGGATACTTGAGAGACCGTCCAGCCACAGCCTTGATCTGTCGGAGGCTCCATGGGAAGGGACTTGTATCCTGTCCAAAGCTGGGATCCCCGTGCATGTGCAGAAAAGTTGGATGGGCTCTGTGGGGCCTGACAGACACGAGGTCCAAGCACCGAGTCCCCAGAAGACTAATTCCCCACAGCTGAGGAAGGAGGGGTGAGAGAGCCAGAGTCAGCAGCAGGATAGGCCCAGGGCTCTGAGTCTCTCAGAGTTGTGGGTGATGTGCCCTGACTCATCCCTAAAGTGGGGCCCAGGCACCCCAGGAAGGAGACTACTTGTAAAGAATTAACTAAACCAAAGGACAATATTCCTGGGAGTTCAAGTCACCGCGATAAGGAACCTGCTAAAAAGGCTAGACTGGAGAGGTGGAAGGCACTCTCCCACAGGCTGAAGCAGCTGCAAGTCAGCAGAGTCAGGGCAGGTTACAGGAGACCAGACATCCAGGGTCACCAGAAGTCATGGGTGGCTGGACCATGTGAGCAGTTTAAGAGTCAGGAGGATGCAGGCCTCACCAGGGCTGTGAGATAACCAGGGCCACAGAGGGACAGCATGGCTATTTGTGAAACGCCTGTGTCTTTCTTTATCACCACACTTTGCCTATCTTCAGTGTGTGCATGCTTAGTTGCTCAGTCGTGTCCTACTCTTTGCAATTCCATGGACTGTAGCTGGCCAGGCTCCTCTGTCCTGGGGATTCTCCAGGCTAGAATACTGGAGCGGGTTGCTACGCCCCCGTCTAGGAGATCTTCCCAACCTGGGGACTGCAGGTGGATTCTTTACCATCTGAGCCACCAGGGAAGCCCTTTCACTTACCCTCAGAGAAGCTAGAAAAAGGATATTGCGTCTTTCAGGGGCTAAATTTTGAACTGGGTGACCTTGATAAAAACTAAATAAACATCCTTCTGCTCTGTGGATGCTCCCTTATACATACAAATAAAAGCAAAACACAATAATAGCAATAAGGTATATGAAAGGTTTGATCTAGACTCTGCTGCAGGGAGAAAGGCCTCTTTTATCATACTCATTTCCATCACCCAGGTCACTGCCACCTGAATGCTACCTTCACAAGATATCATTTACCCTCTGTGTTTTCATCATCAGGTTATCATGCCATTTCTTTCGAAAGATGACATGATGTGGATTTGAACACAAAACCAAGGGGAGAAATAATGTATTTCTTAAAAGGGAGTAAGTGTACTTCTTTTCTCAAGCACCTTGAAAACAGACTGCCTTCTGTGTAAGAGTTGCCAGTAAGCAACAAGACACCCAAGGAAGGATCAAATGAACAGAAACCTTCGAATATGCCACACATGTTCTGCTCCCAACTGATCTACCCACAGTGCCACAAGCATGGCTTGGGCAGCCCTCTCCCCAGACAGATAAGGGACGTAGTAAAGGAGCCTTCAGGGAACCGGCAGTGCTCACGTTTTGCAAGAATGGAAAGAGCACAGAGGGCGTGATTTCGTCCCAGAATTTCATTGCTCCTTGGCCAATCTGTGTCCAGCCGGCCTGGCGGAGCCACGGGCAGTTTCTAAGAACTCCAGGGTACAGTTATTGTGTTAATTTGTCCTCATACCAATGCCAGCATGGAGCCTCTGCTCTCTGACTTCTCACACTGAACTGGCAGCCAGGGCCGGGAAGCTGGCCAAAGGGGTCACAGGAGCAAGTACCGAATGTAGCTGACTTCCGCTGGTGTGCGTGGAACACATTTACAAGCACATTCAAGTCCATTCTGTTCCACCATTACAAATCCCTGCCTTTGATGGGGGCTCGGGTGAGAGCAGGGCTTCCCTGGTGGCTCAGTGGTGAAGAATCCGCCTGTCAATACAGGAGATACGGGTTCAGTCCCTGGGTTGGGAAGATCCCCTGGAGGAGAAAATGGCCCTCTACTCCAGTATTCTTGCCTGGAGAATCCCATCGACAGAGGAGCCTGGTGAGCTAGCAAAAATTCCATGGGGTCGCAAATCGGACACTACTGAGTGCCTGAGTGCACACAGGAGAGAGTGTGGCTTTTATCCATATTGCAGCATGCCTCCCATCATGCCTGGATTGCCAGATGTTGGTGTCCTGGTGTCTTAAAATGCTTTATCCCTCATTCTAGAGAAGAAGGAGATAGTTCATAGGAACAGAAAATGTTGTGTTAAATGGGAGAAGGTGGCAGAGATGTCCCTAAGAACCGAATAGTGACATCTACTGTATCAATACTGGCTATAGCACTTTTATTCACTTATCCATTCATTGTTTTATTTTTTTTTAATTGTGTGTATGTGTGTGCATGTGTGTGTGTGCGCTCGTGAGGCACAGCACGCAAAGGTGACTTCTTTCTGCGCTGTTTACCAGTTTACTTGAGGCCACAAGACTTTAAGTAGATGGATGAGTGGCAAGCTGGATTAAAGGAATGCTTAAGGCACAGTGGTTTATCTCTGGGCCGAAGATAGATTTAGGCTTTCCCGAAGTCTGTTCCAGTGCCGCTTTAGGTAATAGAGATGGAGGAGTGGACCTAGAAAGGCTGGAGAAGTTTTAAAAGAGAGACTGACTGAGGTCACCCATTAGCAAAAGGATGAAATCCTGCCCTTTGCAGCAAGGTGGACGGAGGATGGACCTTGAGGGCATTTGTGAAGTGAAATTTGAGGGGCCAAATCCATATGATATCATTTATATGTGATATTTACGGGAAAAAAACAACAGCTCATAGATAGCGAACAGACTGATGGTTGCCAGAGGCAGGGGTGGGGGAAGCAGGTGAAGATGGCCAAAAGTATTCCAGATATAAAATAAATAAGAGACAGGAATACAAAGTGCGGCATGATAACGATCGTTAATAACAGCGCACATTTGAAAGTTGCTAAGAGTAGATCTTAACATTTCTCATCACAGGAAAAAAAGTATACCTATGTATGGTGATGGATGTTAATCAGACATTGCGGTGGTTATCTCATAATATATATAAATATTGCCATTATGTTGTATACCTAAAATTAACATAAGATGTCAAATTTACCATGATTCACAATTATTTTTAGTAAATTATTAAAAGAGGAAGAGAGACTGAAGGGGCACAGCTGCCATATGGAATGGAAACTTGGGAGAAGGGGGTTATGTTTCAGAAGGCTTTTAAGCGGCTTTAGTGATTTGTGGTGTTAAAGCCCTCTTCCACAGGCCAAAGAAGCTGCCATTAAAAATCCATGTATTTTACACTGTAAAAGGGTATAAACAAGAGGACGGGGCCTATCTCTGACCTGGGGAGTCAGGAACGACTTAAGAAGCAGCCTTCAAACTCGATCTTGGAGGGTGGGTGGGAATTTTCTAGAAAGAAAAAGATGAGTAGGGAAGTGGGTTTCAAAAGCAAGCCCTGGACAGATGCTGGTGATTTATTTTTTCACCAGTCTGAGGAAAATAAGAAAAATAAGGATAAGTGTTTCCAAAAGCTAGATATACTCAATTTAAAGAAATTTTGGTTTGAGATGAGGCTTCTTCCTACCTTTGAAATGTGACAGTTTTTCTTTTTACGAAACCAAGATGGTAATAAAGTATACCATTATGACTTCAAGCATCTCTTATTTGACCCAAATAAAAATAACACACATTATCCACACTTAAAAAAAAATGTACTGGTCTTTGAAATTTTAAGATTTGAGATGAATGGTAACGAAGTACCAGTTGAGGAGATGGACAGTGTAGAGGCCAGTCTGCAGGGACAGGCCAGGGTGCACGTGGAAACCAGGGACAAGTACGGTGGGCGGTGGGGCAGAGCAGTGGGTTAAGGTTCCACAGGGGAGGGGGAGGTTCTTTAAGAAGGAGCTCGGACTTTACCCTTCAGGAAGCAGGAACCAGTAAGGATTTACAAGAAGGAGAGAGCTGATTATATATGTTGCGTTGGAAGATTAACTGTGTTCCAGTAAAGCACATAGACTGTAGAAGAAAGAAATGCGACAAAAAGACCAGTGATATAATTAATATGAGAGGTGCTATGCTTAGTTGCTCAGTTGTGTCCAACTCTTTGTGACCCCATGGACTGTAGCCCACCAGGCTTCTCCATCCATGGGGATTCTCCAGGCTAGAATACTGGAGTGGGATGCCATGCCCTCCTCCAGGGGACCTTCCTGACCCAGGGATTGAACCCAGGTCTCCTGCACTGCAGGTGGATTCTTTACTGTCTGAACCACCAGGGAAGCCCAAGAATACTGGAGTGGGTAGTCTATCCCCTCTCCAGGGGATCTTTCCAACCCAGGAATTGAACCAGGGTCTCCTGCATTGCAGGTGGATTCTTTACAAGCTGAGATACCTTATAGCACTGTAAATATAATTATAGTGATATAGTTATAATATGAGATGAAGGTGTTAATTATAGCAATAGGAATGAGGAAACAGAACAAGACTTTAAAGATTATCCCAAGATGGAACTGGTCTCAAAGACATTCAGGGAAAGGCTATAAGGAATGTATTAGGGCACCATTAACCAACAGAACGGAGAAACAACCAGTGTATCCAGATGCATCTGAGGATGTCTCAGATCTGAGTTGTAAAGGTTGCAAACAGCCTATCAATCCTCTAGACTCACAAATTCCAGTTCCTCAACCAACCTGAACAGTTAAGAGCACCAAGGTCTCCAATCCACATCAGCTAACAAAGTGTGCATTTGGGGGCGTTGGTCAGGACTGGCAATAGGGAATGGCGGAGACTGTGGCAAACCAGAGCTCACATGACCTGTCTAAGGAGCAGCTGCTATTCTGTACCAGCCATCATTGCAACATGGGAAAGAAGGCAGATCTTCTGATATTTTTTTAACAAAGCTGGAAACCTGGATTTGTGTTGTCAGCTAATTCAAGTTTAAAAAACAACCACAACATTATGGGAGTCAAAATCCATTCTATTTGCAAGCTGAACATATTTGATTGACCTTTAATCTGAGATCTTTGGACTGGGGATTAGATAACTATTAAGCTAATACAGATCCACAACAAAACCTCACACACGGAAGAAAAACATGAAGCCATTTAGCAAAATGGGTAAGTTCTGAGTCATCTGTGATAAGAAATAAAAGGATTAACAAGCAACAATCTCAATTCTCCACCTCTGTTTCCAGAAGATGTTAAAATAGGTTTTGGATAGTACACTTGTAACCTCCAAGCAATGCTATTATAATGATGATCACATTTGTTTTTCACAACTGCTTTCTATGAAGGCAGGACAAATGTTATCATTCTCAATGGACTGATGAGAAAATGGAGGCAAAATGAGGTCTGCAGTTTCCGTAAGACGCTGTGTGGCGGGAGTGGGGCTGAAGCTACAACCTTGTCTACTGTCACTGTCCCTCAGACGTCAGGCCACACAGTCACTCTGATGGGCTCCCCTGGGATGTGGGGATCATCAGGTATATCCCCTTTCAGAACAGAAAATCTCTCTCTGCAGCTGATGGTCTCTGAGAGAGGCAGAGAACAACAGTACGGGTAGACAGGCTGGGAGAGAGTGTCCAGGCAGCACAGGGCTCAACAGGGATCGCTCCTGGTCCCAGGCTTGGCACTGCCCCAACACGTGTGTGTGTGTGTGTATGTGTGTGTGTGTGTGTGTGTGTGTGTTAGTCACTCAGTTGTGTCTGACTCTTTGCAAGTCCATGGACTGCAGCTCACCAGGTTATTTATTTATTTTTTTAACTTTTTATTTTTACTTTATAATATTGTATTGGTTTTGCCATACATTGACATGAATCCACCACGGGTGTACATGCGATCCCAAACATGAACCCCCCTCCCACCTCCCTCCCCACAACATCCCTCCGGGTCATCCCCGTGCACCAGCCCCAAGCATGCTGTATCCTGCATCGGACATAGACTGGTAATTCGATTCTTACATGATAGTATACATGTTTCAGTGCCATTTTCCCAAATCATCCCACCCTCTCCCTCTCCCTCTGAGTCCAAAAGTCTGCTATACACATCTGTGTCTTTTTTGCTGTCTTGCATACAGGGTCATCATTGCCATCTTTCTAAATTCCATATATATGTGTTAGTATACTGTATCGGTGTTTTTCTTTCTGGCTTACTTCACTCTGTATAATCGGCTCCAGTTTCATCCATCTCATCAGAACTGATTAAAATGTATTCTTTTTAATGGCTGAGTAATACTCCATTGTGTATATGTACCACAGCTTTCTTATCCATTATCTGCTGATGGACATCTAGGTTGTTTCCATGTCCTGGCTATTATAAACAGTGCTGTGATGAACATTGGGGTACACGTGTCTCTTTCAGTTCTGGTTTCCTCGGTGTGTATGCCCAGCAGTGGGATTGCTAGGTCATATGGCAGTTCTATTTGCAATTTTTTAAGGAATCTCCACACTGTTTTCCATAGTGGTTGTACTAGTTTGCATTCCCATCAACAGTGTAGGAGGGTTCCCTTTTCTCCACACCCTCTCCAGCATTTATTGCTTGCAGATTTTTGGATCGCAGACACTCTGACTACACCAGATTATTTTGTCCACAGAATTCTCCAGGCAAGAGTACTGGAATGGGTTGCCATGCTCTTCTCCAGAGGATCTTCCTGACCCAGGTAGGAACTGCAAATGACAATCCAGGTGTGTGGAGAGAGACCTCTCCTGCCTGCCTCCCTCCATAGGGGCTGCCCTGCTCTCTCCACCTGCAGAAGGCCAATGGGATTCCTGTCTTGTCCTCTTTCTGTCTTCAGAATTGGGCAGGGGCTAGAGGTAGCACTTCTAGCTCAGTTGGTAAAGAATCTGCCTGCAATGCAGGAGACCAGGGTTTGATTCCTGGGTCGGGCAGATCCCCTGGAGAAGGAAATGGCAACCCACTCCAGCATTCTTGCCTGGAGAATCCCATGGACAGAGGCGCCTGATGGGCTACAGTCCATGGGGATGCAACAGTCGGACAAGACTGAGCAACTAAACCACCACCACCAGAGGTAGGACTGCTCTGTTGTTCCCTAGGTTCCTAACTCTAGGGTAACTTATTTTGCTTTTACAATTAATTTATTTTTAATTGATATATAGTTGATTTATAATATAGGGTTAGTTTTGGGTGTACAGCAAAGTGATGTGGTTGTGATTCGACTCAGGTGAGGGAAGACAAGGAAGAAAGTCTGGTCAGAGGGAAACGCCAGGTTGTGATTTAGTTTCTTCAAAGGCCTCAGCCAACCCTGCAAGGAGTTCTGAATCTCATCAAAGCTTTCCTGGGTTGTCCTGGGTTGGGGTGGAGGCCTCTGTAACCCACATGAGTCAGGCACTGGGCACAGGCTGCACCCAGGAAGGCAGGATGCATCAGGCAATGTGGGGCTCAGTCAGGAGCAAGAGCCTGAGAGGGGCTGACGCTGGAGAGTGGTCTGCAGGCGCCAGCGCCGCTGCTCGTGGAACAAGCCCTTCTGTCTGGAGTGAAGACTGGGAAACGCAGCAAAGCATCCACTGCAATGAGACTATCCACCAACCCAGGCAAGTTTCCATCTTCACGTGGAAAACGTAGTAGAAGTGATCGACGCATAGCTTTCAAGTATTTAGGTCACTTCCTAATTTTCAAAGCACAAACAAAAATAAATGTATAACCAGGTAATTACAGAGTCACAGATGCTAACGGGCATTTTAGCATTTATCTCCTCCAATTGCTTTATTTATGGATGAAGCAAATTGAAGAACAGAGAGGTTTAATGACTGCCCTAGGTCACGGCAGAATCTAGCTTTAAATTCAGGTCATTGGACTTCAAGTTCAGTGCCCACCATGTCACCATAAAGCACACTGTAACAGGAACAGCAAATAGATTCCATCTTTCATGCTAACTCTAGTGAATTCATGGTGGCTGCTTGGATGACTATGTTGAGAAGGAAATTTCAAATTAGCGCTTCAAGAGAATAATCTCGCTAAAGTCCTGTTCTGGGTTCTACAACCTCCTTGGCCTAGAGATGAACAGAAAAACAACAAGCAAGTTAAAAATAGGACTTTTAGAGAAAAGCAGACTTATTATTCTGGATGGAAGAAGGCCAAATGTAATTTATTTACAACTCTAAGGTGTCTAGCTGGATTACTTTTATTCCCACAGAAGGTGGTTCCTTGAGGTTTATTTCCTTTTCCTCACTTGTCAAGTGAGGGTGATGGGCCACTGAATTGTGGAGGCTCTTTTTAGCATCCAGAAATCTCTGTTGATGAGATGAAGACCTGGGTTGCTTCCTGGAACCACGAAGAAGGCTGAGAACATTTCCAACCCACCAAGGTAACTATATGAAGGTGAGCAGAAGTACACATCTTCATTCTTCATAGAGATGAGAGATTTAGGGCTTCAGCACCAAAGTTTATGGGAATAAACTTTTTTAAAAAATGTTTTTACTGTCATGAAATACACACAACATAGAAATTTGCATTTGGACCATTTTTTGATATATAATTCAGTGGCATTAAGTCCATGTTCAGTATTGCTCAATCACCACTACTCTCCGTGTCCAGAACTGTTTCATCCCCCCATGCTGAAACTCTGTACCCAATAAATGCTAACTCCCGTGTCCCCTCTCCTCTCAGCCCCGAATAACCTCCACTCTATTGGGAGTGCCCAAAAAATTCATTCAGGTTTTTCCATAATATCTTACAAAAACCGTGAACACATTTTTTGACCAATGCAATACTTTCTGTGTCTATGAATTTGCCTATTCTAGGTATCTCATTTAAGTGGAGTCATATAATATTTTCCTTCTCTGTCTAGCTTATTTCACTGAAGGTAATGTTTTCAAGATTCATCCACGTGGTACCTTATGTCAGTACACACTCCTTTTTCAGGCTGAATACTATTCTGTTGTATGTCTACGCCACGTTTTCTTTTATTTTGTTTGGTTAGTGTGAATAATGCTCCTATCAACACTGGTGTGGGAATAATACTTTTTGCACCCAGTTCATGTCTGAAACCTTAGAATCATGAAATCACTGGAGATTACCTATTGCTCACCTTACAGATGAAGAAACAAAGGCCCAGAAAGACCCACCCCTCAATTGTGGCAGGCTTAACAGGGGACACCAATACCATGAGATCTAAAACTTGGATTCACTATCTGGTACAATAATGGTAAAAAGTAAACTATTCTTTATAATCTTTGTTCAGTTGATCTAGAACAGATAGGAGAGGTAGGCTTTTAAAATAATATGACTTATTTATAACTGTTCAATGTTTGTCAAGCCAAGTGCTCTAGCTACCTATCGTTTTACACAAGCCATCCTAAAGTTAGCAGCACACTATTTTGTTATGCTCACAAATTCTCTGGGTCTGGAATTTAGACAGAGTGTGGTGGGGACTGCCTGTCCCTGCTCCACAATGTCTCAGGCCTCAGCTGGGGAGACTCAAATAGCCGAGAGCAGCTTGAACAGCTGGGCACTAGAATCATCTGAAGATGTCTTCATTCATATGTCTGATGCCTGAGCTGGAATGCCTCGAAGCCTGGGCTGTTGATCAGTGCATCTACATTTGACCTCTCCATGTTTATTGAGCTTCCCCACAACAGGGTGGAATCAAGGTAGTCATGCAAGAAAGCATCTCAAGGCTCTAAAAATGAATATCCAGCTAACAAGGCAGAAGCAGCATGAGCTTCTATGACCTGGCCTTAGTAGTGATACAGTATCACTTCTGGGGCTTCCCTGGTGGCTCAGATGGTAAAGAATCCGCCCTCAAGGCAGGAGACCCAGGTTCAACCCCAGGGTTGGGAAGATTCCATGGAGAAGGGAATGGCCATCCACTCCAGTATTCTTGCCTGGAGAATTCCATGGACAGAGGAGCCTGGAAAGCTACAGTCCATAGGGTTGCAAAGAGTTGGACATGACCGGACAATTAAGACACACACACACAGTGTCACTTTCATTGAATCCTATTAGTCAAAGAAGTCATAAGACTGCTCACTTTCAAGAGAACACAAACCCCATCTTTCATGGGCAAAGTGTCAAAGAGTATGTGGCCATGATTTAAAACCACCGCACCAAAGCAAACTAGCATATACAGAATGGATAAACAACAAGGTCCTACTGTATGGCACAGGGAACTATGATAAATCATAATGCAAAACATATAAAAAAGGATGTGTATACACACACACACACATACACACATGTATAACTGAATCACTTTGCTGTTCATCAGAAATTAATACAGTGTAAATCACTGCACCTAGTGAACATTGCCCCCTTTCAAGCGAACACCAACTGATCATGGCCTCCTTCAAAGGAGTCTCAGGAGGATACCATGTATGTGCTCCAAGGCTATCATCCTTGCTCACAGCTTTCTGTTGTTGCTTAGTCACTTAGTCATGTCCAACTCTTTGTGACCGCATGGACTGGAGCCCACCAGGCTCCTCTGTCCTTGGGGATTTTTCAGGCAAGAATACTGGTCTGGGTTGCCATTTCCTTCTCCAGGGAGACTTCCCAGATCAGGGATCGAACTCTTATCCTCTGCACTGGCAGGTGGATTCTTTACCCACCTGGGAAATCCAAAGTTCCCAGCTTTCTGGGAGCGCCTTTTTGGAAACCCAGCTAGACTCTGCTGAATGTCCTTTTGACTTACAGGTGCTGGTGAGTCTTTAAAGGTGGATTTGATTTGGGGGCAATCCAGCGATGGAGGTGGATTATGAACAACACTCATCACAGATTTCATGAACCACCAGTATGTGTTGGGCAATAGGGAGTGACATGTCAATATACAGTTCATTTTCCAGTCAAGAACTAACAGACTTGAAGCGTGACCCCTCCCCAAAGCTAATCAGATTGATTTTGTTTAGTATGTTTAACAAATGTCCACAAAAGTACTTTCTAAAAATGAATACATTCAGCACCACTAATATTTTAGGCAACAGTCATGCCCTTGCTCTCCCCTATTGAAGGAAAGCCATTATATGGATAGGTAAATTCTGATGTGTTTGTTAAAAAGATCACCTCCTGGGACGTCCCTGGTGGCCCAGGGGCTAAGACTGTGTTCCCGATGCAGGGGGCCTGGGTTCCATCCCTGGTCAAGGAACTACATCCCAAATGCTGCAATTAAGAGTTCACATACCACAGCTGAAGATCCCGCATGCCCCAGCTAAACCCCAGCACAGTCAAATAAATAAATGAATTAAATACTTATTTAAATGTTAAAAAAGGATCACCTTCCATTTTTTAAATCATACTTTTCAGGATGGTAGTAAACTAACTGGACAAGAGCTATGGCTCCATTTGCTATTTTTATTCTGGGGTCATCCAAATGGTGGAGCCGTGTAAGGGAAAACAAGAAGACGTGTTCTTCTGCTCAGGCAGATCACATCAGATCAGTCTTGGTCTCCTGTTGACTGTCAGGCTGCCTTCCTGAGCATAGGCCTTGGGGCTTTCGTGTTTCAGAGATAAACGCTGTCAGAGAGTGTACGCACACAGAGCCATCTTCCTACAGACCTTGGCCTTGGTGTCTGAGCCTCCTGTCTATTTGGAGCCTTGTCCTAGGGGGCTGTCAGGTTGCCAAGGCAACCAGCAGTCTTCTGCGAAATGTTCCCAGCCTTTCCTGTGAATAGTGAATTTGTGTCTGTAGCTTATTATCTGACTTTTTACATAAGCGCACAGTAGGTGTAGGTTGAAGAGATAATTTCCACCTTGCAAACTAACTGATAGCCTAGAGGCTAGGTCAATAAACAGGGCACAAAGGGATGGCAGAGCCCACGCTTTCCCACCCTAAAAGTGATTCACAGCTCTGGTTTTCAAGAGAGCCCAAGCTGTATCACATTTTGCTTCTGACTTGCCCAAAGAGCCATATCTGTGAAAGGACTGTTAAATTTGGGTGTTTCTTCAACTATACCAACCATGGTGTGCTTAGTCACTCAGTCGTGTCAGACTCTGTGGCCCCATGGACTGTAGCCCGCTAGAGTCCTCTGTCCACGGAATTTTCCAGGCAAGAATACTGGAGTGGGTTGCCATTTCCCTCTGTAGGGGATCTTCTCGATCCAAGGATCAGACACAAGTCTCCTGCGTCTCTGCATTGGCAGGCAGTTTCTTTACCATACAGTGCTACCTGGGAAGCCCTGTATCAACCATGCTGCTGCTGCTAAGTCACTTCAGTCGTGTCCAACTCTGTGATACCCCATGGACGGCACCCCACCAGGCTCCCCCGTCCCTGGGATTCTCCAGGCAAGAACACTGGAGTGGGTTGCCATTTCCTTCTCCAATGCATGAAAGTGAAAAGTGAAAGTGAAGTCGCTCAGTTGTGTCCACCTCTTAGCGACCCCATGGACTGCAGCCCACCAGGCTCCTCCGTCCATGGGATTTTCCAGGCAAGAGTACTGGAGAGGGGTGCCACTGCCCTCTCCATAGAGTGGTCCAATTAATGTTCTGGGTATTAGTCCTACTTGAAATGGGGTCAAAGAAAACAAACAACTAGAAGAGTCAGGATATAGGCTTTGCTAAGACGGCAATCTGGCTAGCATGTTAGCCTGAGCCCTTAATCTGTCATGATGCTTCTAGAAAAAGGTGTATCATTGTGATACGAGCACTAAGCTAAGGACGAGACCAGGCTTCCTCTTACTGTACGACATTCTCATCTGAACCTCAGATCCATCAACAATAAGATGGGAATTGTTACAAGCTTCACAAGTCCTTTGTAATATTGGATGCATTCCGCAGATTAATAAAAAAAAAAAAAGAAAATCCTTTAAGATTGTTCACTTTAAAAATGATGTTAACCAAATTTTTCAAGTAAAATACAAAACAAGGAACTCCCAAAGTTATTTTTGCAACTTAAGCCAAGCACAAGATGGTGGAGAGTCTCTTAGATCTTGAACAACCTACCATTCTCTGAATATCAGAATTAGGAACTAAAAAGCAGGGATTGATTCATAGGAATTAAGTACCTGAGGTTTATTTACTTGGTAGAGGCAACCCAGGAGCTGGCTTAGACTATATTTTGCAAAGAGTAAACCAGTTACGCACCACTTGAGACACTGGACACAGAGCACAAAGAAAGGGGCATATGTGCGTGGCAGACTGCTGAAACAAGCTTGAATTAGGTGAATCTATAATGTGGTCTGAAAAAATCTCAAGCAAATTATTTTCTTTACTTAGGAAAAAACAAATAAACAAACAACCCTACATAATAAGACTACTAACACTAACCTGCTTGAATCCACTTGAGAAATACAAATAAGTCAACAGAGTCAGAGCAGTTCCTTGGATATAGAATGAAAAAGCAAGAATTTTTAAAGATTATGGTCACTTAGTATGCAATGTTCTCATGTATACTTTCCCTGACAAGTGTGGTGAGGTCATTGGGCACTCTGAATTCAAGTTTCCTCCTCCTTTCCCCCATTTCTCAATGCCTGACTGCCCAAGGGTCTTTGTTCTCCTTTCTTCTCTAAATTCTCATTTCCTCGGTGATTTCATCAATCCATAGCTTTAAATACGGTGCGTTTTTCTTATGCTGACAACACTCAAATGTATATCTCCAGCTCAGACTTCTTCTAAATGGTAAGCTGGGACTCAGATGTCAAAGAGAAATTTCAAAGTTCACAAGTTTAACACTACTTCCACCCTGAGAATTCCCCATCCCAGTTAATGGCAACTCTGTTTCAACTACCAAAAACATTCTTGACTCCTTTATCTCACACACACCTTGCAGACGTTAGGAAATCATGTCGGGTCTACCTTCAAAATATACCATGTATCTAAACAGCTCTTGCCACCTTTCCTGTGATGCTCTGGTTCAGGCTCCCAAACTCTCGTTCCAGGGGAACTGTTACAGCCTCCTGTTAGGTATCCCTGCACCCATCCTTTAGTCTCTCATCGACACAGTTTACATGTATTTTCAACACGTTTAAGTTAGATCATGTTGCTTCTCTGTTCAAAATTCTCCAGTGGTTCCTTATTTCATACAGAGGAAAAGCTAAATTGGAAGGACTGATGTTGAAGCTGAAACTCCAATACTTTGGCTACCTGATGTGAAGAACTGATTCATTTGAAAAGACCCTGATGCTGGGAAAGATTGAAGGCGGGAGGAGAAGGGGACAACAGAGGATGAGATGGTTGGATGGCATCACCGACTCAATGGACATGAGTTCAAGTAGACTCCGGGAGTTGGTGATGCTGGTGTGCTGCAGTCCATGGGGTCGCAAAGAGTCAGACATGACTGACTGACTGACTGAACTGAACTGATAGATAAGGCATTAAGACCAGTTTCCATTATCTCCCTGACCTCATCCCCACCACTATCATTCTCCTCAAACCCTTCTCTCCCGTGGCACCCTAGAGCATGCCCCTCTTTGCTACGATCTGAGTTCTGTGAGGCAGGGAGCTCCATACATGTTATTCTCCATTGTATCCAAAACTCACACAATGGAGTCTGGCATAGCGGTGGGCTGTCAATAAGCATTTGCTAAATTGAGGCATGAATTTTGGGGGTTTTTAGCTCTGTTGCATGGCATGGGGGATCCTATTTCCCTGACCAGGGATCAAACTCATGCCCCCCAACAGTGGAAGCACAGAACCCTAACAACTGGACGACCAGGGAAGTCCTTGGGTACACAAATTAACAAATACATAATTCTCAGGCATCACCTGAAAAGAGTGAAGGAAAACACACTCAGGAAAGTGCATTTCCTCACCTTTTTGACTCCAGAGCAGGGGTTGCCAACCTATAGCCTGCAGGCCCATCTGTTTTTGCAAACAAACGTTTCCTGGAACCACATACAAGCCCATTTGTTTGCATGCTACATGTGGCTGCTTCCCCATGCACTATACCAGCAGAGTTGGGTAGGTGCTACAGAAAATGTATGGCCCACAAAGCCTAAAATATATACTATCTGATTCTTTACAGAAGTTTGCTGTCCCTTGACCTAGAGGGTGCATGCTGAGAGGGAGAATTCTTACATGCACACTTGTTGTTCATACAAAAATCCAGCCACCAAACCCAAAGAAGAAAGCACACTCAGACTTGGGTAAGTGAGCTAGGCAGTGTGTCAGTTCAGTTCAGTCGCTCAGTCGTGTCCAACTCTTTGCGACCCCATGAATCACAGCACGCCAGGCCTCCTTGTCCATCACCAACTCCCGGAGTTCACTCAAATTCACGTCCATACCATACAAATATGCCTCAACCTTGCTTTGGGGGCATGGCTAACCTGGACGTGCTCCTGTCCCATGTACAGGCCATATTCTCTCTGTTTAAGTGGCAAAAAGTAGCCCTGTCTGCCCACACACTTCACCAATGGGAAGATGAGGGACATCAGGTCTATTATTTTTACATCTACATCCATTAATGTCTCAAGAGTTGAGAAAGTTCTCTTGCCTATTTTTAATCATGTTGCTACAGAAGGGTCATTTGTATCCTATTCTTTGACTCAATGACTCATTTCAGGTTCCTTAAAATAGAGTCAGCTCTCATCCATCTTGAAGACAGAGCTGCTCAGAACGCTGACTGGCACAATGGATGAGCTGGGGGCTCAGCAGGACTTGAACACCCAGACTTGGATGAGGTGAAGGTGGGCAGCGGGACTCTCTCTGAAATGAGCCTGTTTGGCATGCAGGGGCCCTGGCTGGAGGGCTTTCCCAGGAAGTTGTCCTGCCCTCAGGGTGACTCAGGGTTGGGACAGCTGTGGGCCTCTCCTGGCCTCCCTGGGGACTCCTGGGATGTGGAAGGACTCTGTATGAAGGAGGAGACTGAGAACCAGGAAAGTCTAGATTATACTCTTGGTAATGGCAGAATCACATCAACCTCCCAGCACCCTGTGACCCTGGACCCACGAAATGTGGAATTTGCTATTTTTGCTTTAGTCACTGAGGAGAAATATTCCTACTTCTCCACTTCTCAGGCAGAACTTTTCTTCTGGTTATATGTCCCATGGTCTTCGGTCTTCCCTTAAGAAGAAAGATAAAAATCTATAACATGAATAAGAGACGATCAATAGATCCAATGGTCCTCAAAGATGGTGCAACTATCACTTTATAAAACAAAACTCTATAGACTTTGAGGAATGAAATGTTTCCTGCCATATCAGTAAACAAGGATGTCACAGTAACGAGCAATTGCTGTGCTTCATAATGAGCTGGCGAGCCCTGAGGAGCTCAGGAAGGAAAGACTACCTGCCATGTAGCAGCCATCAGACTGCAGCTACTGCCTACGGTGAGCCCTGAGCAAACTCCGGATGTGAAAACACAGGGTACTGGCCCCAGATAGCTGCAGCGCATATTCCTGCGAAAGGAATGATAGCAGAGACCCCAGATTCTGGCATCTTCAGATACAAAGAATGGGGCTTCCCAGATGGTGCAGTGATAAAGAATCCTCCTGCTAAAGCAGGAGATATAAGAGATGTGGGTTTGATCCCTGGGTCAGGAAGATCCCCTGGAGTAGGAAATGGCAACCCACTCCAGTATTCTTGCCTGGAAAATTTCATGGACAGAGGAGCCTGGAAGACTACAGTCCATGGGGTCATAAAGAGTCGGATGTGACAGAGCACACACACATACAGAGAAAAGTGATAAATTCCTTAAATTGAGATATCTGGTTTCCCTTTCATTAAAAATGATCTTTTGACATTCAGACTACCTGTTCTTTGTTGCACAACTTCTATATAATCTGGCTCTCCACCCTTCCTTGGGACAGTTCTCTCAGGGTTATTTGAGATGCTGCTTCCTCGGCTTGAAGTCCTAAAATTTCTCACCAAATAAAGCATAACTCTCAACTTTTAGATTGTGAATATTTTTTTAAGTCTACAACTTCAATGCAAGGTGAAGACTTTCATTTAGAGGTAAATTCCACCTGATAGCCATAGAAAACACCGGATTTGAGGAACACTCGGAATTGTTTATCAGAAAGACAAGCCTTGAAAGAGAGTCAACCAAAACAACAGAGTCTGGAGTTCAGGTCTCTCTGGGTGGTGATGGAATCCTTTATTCTTTGGAGACTGATAAAACCAGGCTGGTTCAGCCAGAAGTTTGATTTAATCTTATCCAAATCCAGAGAGCTGAGAAACTTCTAAAACCTCTAAATCTAAAACCAGAGAGTTGGGGAAACCTCTAAACTTCTCTTGGACTCCATGCTTCCAAGAATGATGACAGTTAAAAGGAAATTCAAGGAGAAAGAAGAGGCGGAGGGCTGGTGGATCTAGTCTGCACTTCCAGCACCCTGCCCTGAAGCCTCTGTCTTTCACCCCAGCTACTGTTAATGATAATAGCTGATGCCATTGTCATTAACATCATGACTTAACAAAGGTGATGGCTTATCTTCCAACAGGAATGCTGGGGAACCAGAGGAGCTTCAGAACAACTTTTCAAAGTCACCTTGGACAAGACCTTTGCCTGGGGGATGTCTCTTTTCCTCAGCTTGGATGAAGGGAGATGAATGATGGGAAAAAACTCAGTGGGGACTTTCTTGCATGCATTACCTGAAAGTCAAGAGGGGAATAATCCTGAGGCTCTGTTCTGACTACTTTTCAGGCTCCACCAGGAAATAATAAGAATTCACAATCATCTACTTACTAATACACTAGAAGTTTATTTTGTTGGGAGCCTGAACTTGGCATGTGTTAAGTAATAAAGTTAACAACCTTTACAGAGTAAGTCACCAAACGCTATGAGAGGAGAAAGTAGAAAAGACCCATGAGGGAAGACTCACAGGGATACACAGATAATTCTATTTTTAAGCAAGGTGTTGAAGTTCTAGTTGCTTTTGACACTAGGAAAAATAGCCATACACAAAGTCACAAAGAATTTGGGCTGGAAACTAGGGCCCTCACATGATTATTTGAATGTACCCCATCACCTTCAACACAAGTGGCAGGACTGCTATAGACTCCGCTGACTGTGGGGGGGCACCGCCTTGCTCCTGGGAAGGTCTCTGGCCTACAGAGGAGTCCGTAGTAATGTTGAATATGAGCATTTCTAAGACACTGTGGCTTCTTCTTAAGACATTTCTCCCTGCGCTGCCACCGTACTTCTCTGCTCCTACACGTACGTCTCATTCAGTGCAGGGACCAGAACCTTCTCTGGGGAAACCCAGCCTCTCCCCTAATGCAAGGGAGCCCCAGTCTCTTTGGAGTCTGGCAAACTCAGCAGCCTGGAATTGTGGCCACCCACTAGTGGGCTTCTGTCTTGGCTTCTGCAGGCTTCCAGGAGGCTGGGAAGGAGCTCAGTTCTGTAAGAGGAGAGGGCAGAGGGTGGGGCCTGTGGAGGACTTTCTCCAAACCCATCTCTCCACCCACAGCCAGTGCTGCTGGTTGGCCAAGTTTACCTCATTACCAGAACTGCCTTCTTCTGACAGTTGCATTTAGTCTCTCAGGAGGGAGGTACATTCCTCAAATTAGCTATGACTTGTACCTACTGTGCCCATTTTAATTTCAAAACACACTTTCCTCCTTCCAATTATCGGAAAGTAGTTCCTCTGTCTGAGCCCTCTGGAAGGAAGGCTCCACCCCAAGTCATTTGTCCCCTGCAGTGCGGTGAGAGTGGGGGGCGGGGGGGGGGGGCGTGTGTGGTCTTGGTTCCCCACCACACAGGGCTTTCTGTTTGTGTCTGGTGTCTCCTGACTGGGCCCCCATTTGCCCTGAGTCCTGCACTGACCAACAGGACACACGGCTGCCTGACTTCAGATGTCCTCCTGGGTCTGGCCCCTCTTGGCTCCGGGCTGAGGTTTCTCCCCTGTGAAGCTGGCAGCTGCAGCAGTCTCCCCAAGAACAAGCCTGTGAACAGTGCTGTGAGCGTGCCGTTCCCAGACGTGGGTGAGGGCAGCTGCCGTGGACTAGGAGAGGGGAGGCCCCTCTCACCTCCTCATCAGGATGGAGTGTGGCTTTCCCCTCCCAAACTGGAACCTTGGTACTTGTGAGCTGGAAGAAAACTTTGACTCACAAGTGAGGAAACCAAAGTCCACAGCTCAGGTCAAAGAGCTGATCTTGGCCTCTTGACTCTTAATCTGTGTACTTTTCACGGTAGTAAATTGCCTCAAGCTTTCACTTCTGGTCAGTTAATCTCTTCATTCTAAACTCTTGGGGCTCACAGAGGGAGACAAATTTTCCAGTGAGTGTACCAGAGGGGACGGAGCTGGAGAGAGGTGAGGGGGGTTTCCTGCTGCTCTGTGCAACCCCCCAAGTGCTCTTCTAGAGTCACCATCTGTGAGCCTGGCCCCAGCTCCCCAGAACTTCACACCTACCTGCCAGGACCTGTAGGCCGGGGACCCTCTCCGAGGTCTTGGCCACCGTCCCAGCAGGAAATGGGGCTTCTTAGCTGGTAAGATAGCTTCAGTATTAAAAGCTCCTTCTTAGTGTCTTAGGGTCTTCCTGGAGAATGACCCATGTGCCCTCGGGCACCTACTAACTTATTAGTTCTTTACTCCTTGTCTGTCCTGTTACCCACGACTTTGCATTAACATGGCTAGGTGTTTCCTGAACTCCTGGTTGCCCAGCAGACAACACCTTTGACCCTCTGATCTTCTGTATGGCTCTGGCCTCACTCTGGACACTCAGGCTGTGACTGCTCACATCCGGGTCCTTCTCCAAGCCTGCTCTTCACCTGCACCTCCATCTCTCACAGCTCTCCCTACCCTGCCAAGTTCTGAGAACTGCTTGATCTCCATATGGGTTTAAACCAGGCTGACCTTAAATACAAAAGCCCAAGAAACAAGCTTGTTGTTATTTTGCTATGATTGTGTCACTGAATAGTACCATGGCGCTGGTCTGTACAAAACTTGACAGGTGAAATGCAAACTTTCCAAACAAATACACCAGGAAGTATTTGAATTGTTTACAAAAAGACTCAAAACATTGAAAAGTTAGATTTGGAAGGGACATTAATAATACTTCAGTCTAGAGCATTTCCCAAAGTGCATTCAAGGAAAAACAAAGAGGAACATACTTGCATATATTACTCAATGAAAGAGTCCTGTGCTCAAGGGAAGACACAGCGTATGACAGCCCTCTCACAGGGATTAAAAATATACGTTAGCAAATTAAAGACTTGGAAAGTCCTCCATCAGTGAACCCTCTTGAATTCTAAATCAGTGTTTCCCATGT
Organism: Ovis aries; assembly: GCF_016772045.2. Taxonomy (NCBI): domain Eukaryota; kingdom Metazoa; phylum Chordata; class Mammalia; order Artiodactyla; family Bovidae; genus Ovis; species Ovis aries. The sequence continues at coordinate 14,511,643 of NC_056079.1, forward strand.
TAATTTGAATACAGAACCGTCTCTTCTTCCATTCATCTTAATCCCATAGATTCTGTGTTCTGTGGATGACGTGCCAGGAGATGACTGAAGTGAGTCCAAACCCTCTTCTCCCAGAGGAGGAGACACAGCCTTAATGAGGTTTCAGAGGCTTGCTCAGGGTCACACAGTAAGGACCAGGTACAGCTGACTGTTTCCGGAAGAGGACTTCCAAATTCCCATTCCTGTACTCTTTCCTCTAAACCCTGTTGATTCCTTTTTAACAAATAGATTCCTCTGAGGATTCCTCAAGAGGTCAAGCATTCTCAGTTCTCTAAAAATTAAATAACCTGTGTCTCTTATGTCTCCTGCATTGGCAGTCAGGTTCTTTACTGCTAGCGCTACCTGGGAAGCCCAAGTGATAATACAAATGCATAAAGTAATCAAGGTAATCAAAGAAATCAAAGTAATATTTCTTCAAACTGGGCTTTCTTTTTTAAAAATTCAAAATCTATCCTGGAAAATGCAAAATAAAGCAATGAGATACCATTTCACATCTATTAAAATGGCTAATAACCACAGTAAAAAATACCAAGTGCTGGCAGGAATGAGGAGGAACTAATTGGAACCCTGATACGTTGCTGATGGGAATGAAAATGGTGCAGCCTCATTGGAAAACAACTTAGCAGTTTCTTATAAGGATCAACATTCATTTACTATGCATCATTCCTGGATATTACCCAAGAGAAAGAAAAACTTAGCTTACATAAAAATCTGTATGCAAATATTTATAGAAGCTTTATTCATAACTGCCCAACATTGGAAACAATCCAAATGTCTTATCAACAGGTGAATGGTTAAATAAACCCTCATAAATATCAAACAAGCTCTCATAAATACCGGACCAAACTCTCATGAATTCATGCAATAGAATATACTCTAGTAATCAAACTGAATTAACTTTTGATAAATACAACTTCTCCAGGGCTTTGTGCTGAGGGTGGAGGGGCGGGGAGACTAATCTCCAAAGGTCATATACTACATGATTTAATTTATTTTTTAATTGGAGTATGTTGTTGCTGTTTAGTCACTTCAGTCATGTCTGACTCTTTTGCGACCCCATGCACTGTAGCCCGCCAAGCTCCTCTGTCCATGGGATTCTCCAGGCAAGAATACTGGAGTGGGTTGCCATTTCCTCCAAACTGGAGTATATTTTGCTTTAAAATGTTGTGCTAGTTTCTGTTGTACAGCAATGGTGAATCAGCTATTTGCATACAACATATACATGTATCCTCTCTCTCTTGAGCCTCCCTCCCACTGTCCCCAACCCACCCCTCACGGCACTGAGCTGAGCTCTCCGTGGTACATGGCAGCTTCCAGCTAGCTAGCTATTTCACACATGGTAGTGTATATAAGCCACTGGTGTGTCCACAAGCCCATTTTCTACATCTGCATCTCTATTCCTGTCCTGCAAGTAGGTTCCTCTGTATCATTTTTCTATATTTGTTTTTCTCTTTCTGACTTACTGTATGACTCAATTTATGTACCTTCTTGAAATGACAAAATCGGAGAGATGGAGAATAGATTAGTGGTTGCCATGGGTAGGGAAAGGTGGGACAGAGGAGGGGAAGGGACTAACTATGAAGGAGCCACACTATAGAGATGTCTGTGGGGCTGGGATAGTTCTCTGAGGTAGTGCTCACAGGTCTCGGTGCATGTGATAAAATGGCAAACGTCGTATTAATGCCAATGTCCTGCTTCTTGTACTACAGTTGTGTAGGATGGAGCCACTGGGAGAAGCTGGTCAAGGGCACAGGGAACCCCTTGGCACTATCTCTGCAACTTCCTGTGATTCTATTTCAAAACAGAAACTTTATACACACAAGTATATACACATATGCATCCACACACATATGATACACAATAATTTAGATAGATCTCAAATACATTATGCTAAACAAAGGAAGCTAGGCACAAAAAGCTGCATGCATTCTGAAGGGTTTCATTTTATGACATTCTGGAAAAGGCAAAAATTTAGGAGCGGAGAACAGATTAGTGATTTTCCAGGGATTATGTGGAAGGCAGCAAGGGGCAGTCTGGGATGATGGGGCTGTTCTGTATCCTGATTGTTGTGGGGTCACATAAATCTATACATGTGTTAAAACTTATGGAAAGTGAAAGTGAACTTGCTCAGTCATGTCCGACTCTTTGAGACCCTGTGGACTGTAGCCAACCATGCTCCTCTGTCCATGGGATTTTCCAGGCAAGAGTACTGGAGTGGGTTGCCATTTCCTTCTCCAGAGGATCTTCTTGACCCAGGGATTGAACCCAGGTCTCCCACATTATAAGCAAGATGCTTTACCATCTTACATCAAAAAATTTTTCACTATTTGTAAATTTCAAAATAAATATTAAAAAACAGATTGTCAGTAAAACACAGAAAATTATAGTTTCTATTCCAAGAAACTATTATGATGGCTTTTGCATAAATTATACATTTGGCTTTCACAAATTAAACACCCATAATGATAATATCCAAAGGCGAAAATCATTCCTTGAGATTGTGTAATTAAGTAAAGGGTTATCTTTGCTTTTAATCTCTTCAGTGTTTTAGATTTTAGCAATACAGATGAGTAGTTTTGATGGCTTTTGTTTTATTGACCAGCCAGCTCCAATTACGGCTGGTGGTTACCAAAGCTTGATTACACCATGACATTGAAGCCCTGAAACCAAAATAGGATTTAGGGGAAAAAAGAAAAAAACAGAATGGAAAGGAGGAGGGAAGAAAAGAAGAAAGCCAGCTTGGGAGTTAATTGTATTATCTGACTTCATTCCCTGTTTCTTTGAAAACATTTTCAGTTGGCTCTCACAGAGGCTCAGGTGTACATTCTGTTATTTGGCAGTTAATTCTTTAGACTCACTGGGATCTGAAATGTAATATGTTTGCTCTCCATTGCACCTACCTCTGTGAGTTTCTCCCACCAGATTTATTTACTCATTCTTTAATTTCTTTTGAATGCTTTCTCACCTGAGTGTATCAACAACAGGATAAGGCTAGAGGACAGGCAACCAGAGTTCAATCAATAGGACAAGTGACTGATTGGTCAACAACTTTGAATTTCAAGTTGCCACTCCTGTGCTCATATTTCCCTCATGTTATTTTTGGCTTGGTTCCACATCAGACAGTGTAAACACTGAAGTCTAAACTGCTTTTAAGAAAAATCAGCTCATCTTTTGACATCCAATCATCTTTCTATAGTCCTTAAGATTTCCTTCTCAGCATCATGGCATAAAAACATTAAAAATTGAAGTTGCAGGTTACAGCTGTCCAATCATCAGAGAAAATGGAATTGCGACTCTGGCTGTGCCTTCTCCCACCTCTGGGCAGGCGCTGCTTTCCACTCTCTCTGCGTCTATCACATCAGGGCTGAGCATCTCTTCACATTTAAAAATGGAATTTTCTGGCTCTGAGTTCAAGGTGTCTCAAATGATGTTGGTTGGAATTGTGCTTTAGAATATTTACCCCTTAGTTTCCTTTATTAGTTCAGAGAAGCAGGCTATGTGGGCCTTTTGCCATTTATTTATATGTTTAAACGTTGTATTAAAGTTATACCAGCATGGATTTTAAAGAGTAAAATAGTTCTACAGTGTTTTGACAAATAGTAGTTCCCCCACTACCCCTTCTCCAGAAGAACAATCCTCAGGTGTCTGAGTTGATGCTTTTGGTATTGATCTCTTTGTTGCTAAAGAAAATGCTCACTTACTGTTCTTGAAGGGTAGCTTGTAAGACATCCTAAAATATGTTGCTTTGGTATATTGCTGCTTTGAGCTCTGGACACTGGAGAAACAGCAGTGCAGGGAGCAGCTTTCTCTGAACTCTCCTTATCCGCCTAAAGACAGAACCTCCAAAAGGAGCCAGTGGTCATGGATCCCCTCTCCAGGAGTTTCATCAGTCAGGAAAGAGGCACTCTTGTCACCTGAGAGGAGACTACAAGTTGACACCACACCCAGACACATAACTATCATCACAAACTATCACCCCTCCTGTCTACTCTTATAAAGGCCCATTAACCATTCTAAAAATCATTTCCTCTCCCCGAAGGGGCCAGCATACCCACCTTCTCCTTTTTCCTGTGAAGATGGCAGATAAGTTTGAATTTTAAGGCATCTTGGGGAGTTTCTCAGTTTCCCTGAATGTCTTCCAGGCATACACAAAGTGCTGCTGCTGCTGCTAAGTCGGTTCCAAATCTCTGTGATCCCATATGACCCCTCTGTCCATGGGACTTCCCAGGCAAGAATACTGGAGTGGGTTGCCATTTGCGACTGCAGGGGATTTTCCCAACCCAGGGATCAAATCTACACCTCTTGTGTCTCCTGCACTGGTAAGCAGATTCTTTACCAACTGAGCTGCCTGGGAAACCCTAGGCATACATGAGGTACACGTTAATAAATGTCTGTTTTTCTCTCATTCATCAGTCTTTTATTACAGAGGTCTTAGCTGCTGCTGCTGCTAAGTTGCTTCAGTTGTGTCCAACTCTGTGCAACCCCAGAGACGGCAGCCCACCAGGCTCCCCCGTCCCTGGGATTCTCCAGGCAAGAACACTGGAGTGGGTTGCCATTTCCTTCTCCAATGCATGAAAGTGAAAAGTGAAAGTGAAGTCGCCCAGTTGTGTCCGACTTCTAGTGGCCCCACGGACTGCAGCCTACCAGGCTCCTCCGTCCATGGGATTTGCCAGGCAAGAGTACTAGAGTGGGTTGTCACTGCCTTCTCCGAGGTCTTAGCTAAGAACTCAGAAAAGCAGAGGAAATATTATTTTCCCTCCTACACAGTTTCCTTGATTTTTCACTTTTAAACATCGGCTATTGACTTAGCACTTTTCGAGCTAGGTAGGGATTTGGCTCTCTCTTCTCCCCAGACCCCCATGAAACACGTGCACCCCCTTCCCATCCTCTTATCTTTGCAACAGTTATATCATAGTTTTTGTTAGATCTTTCAGTCCAGTTCAGTTGCTCAGTCTTGTCCGACTCTTTGTGACCCCATGAATTGCAGCACGCCAGGCCTCCCTGTCCATCACCAACTCCTGGAGTTCACTCAAAATCACGTCCATCGAGTCGGCTACTCTGAGCAAAGTCTTGTAGTAAACTACGCTGGCTTTTTCTATCCTAAATAACTTTCCCCTGGATAATAATTTTGTTATGATAATGATGGTGATTAGTGCTTGTCAAAAATTCAAACACAACGTCTTACTGAATTACACAAACATCTATCTTCTCAAGACATTGGGAGCAACACATATTTCACTGATTTGACCTTCTTGAAGAAATATCTCTTAGGCTCTCTGATAGGCTCCAGTCTGGACCGTCTATTTCCAACAACTAGGATGGAACCACTATTCAGGGATTTTCCTTCACCACCCTCCGGGGGGTTCCCTTCATTTCACTCTTGTGATGGATCTCCTGCTCCTTGATCTTGTGTCTTCTTTCTTGGTTTATTCCCTTGCTTTGGCAAAATGTATCCTTTAGAAGCTTTCCTTTAGAAACCAAAGACATGTGGGATACACAAGTTTTGAAACATTGCCTTTCCAAAAACATCCTTATTCAAATTCATACATAAATGATGCTGTGCCTACATATAGAATTCTAAGGCAGGAATCCTTTTTCTTCAGAGTTTTGAAGGCATTGCTTTATTTTCTTCTAGCCTCTGGTATTACTGCTGAGAAACCTAACGACATTTTAATCTGACATGTCTATCCTTTAATCATCCTAAAATCTTCCCTTTATCCCAGGAGTTCTAAAGTTTAACCATCACACACCTTGATTTGTGTCTGCTCTCCTTCCTGCATGTCACCCTGGAAACACACCACTCTAACCTGAAAATTGGTTTGGGATTATTTTGTTAATGATTTTTTCCACTCCACTTTCTCAGTTCTCTCTTTCTCAATCTCTTATTATATAAATAATGAGACTTCCTGGATGAATCCTCTATTTTTTACATTTTCTCTTTCACATCACTTTTGGGTTTTTGCTCTATATTTTGGAAGAGTTCTTCAGTTTTACCTTTCAATTTATAAAATTTCTATTATCATGCTTCTGAATGCTTAAAGCTCCTTTTTCTTCAAAAGTTCCTGTTTTATATCATTCAGCTACTGAATCAAGGTTGAAATATCTTTTTTTGTATTGCTGAAGATTCTAACCATCCCTGATGGTTTCTTTAAAGCGTCCTTTTTGGAATGTCTCTGCTGTTTTCATGTTGCTTCTTTATGCTGGTTTGTCTTGGTCTTAATCTCTCACATGAGGGCTCTCCTTACATGAGATAAATTTTGAACAGATGTTCATAAGAGTGATGTATAGTAGGGGTTTATCAGCAATGAACATCACCCTAGGGTGATCTGGCTCAATTGTTTCAGGGAAACTCATAATCAGTATCTCTTAAGACTTAGTTCTTGGGCTGGTCCGATTCCCAGTGGACTTTTCCAATCTCAAACCTGGAGGACAAAAGCCTGGCTGATGTCAAATGATATCATATGAATGATAGAGTAATAATTCTGCAAAAGTTATGGTTTCTATAAATTAGGGAGCCTGGTGTGGTTAGAGCTCTGGATTGAGTGTGTGAAGTCTGAGTTCTACTAACAGCTTGGTTATAATCTATATGGTGACCTTGAACAAATCCCTTGATATCTCAGAGGCTCAGTTTCTCTCATCGAAAAAATGAGTGCTGCTTCTCAACTTCAATGCACATGAAAACCAACATTGCTATGTCCAGGATCTCATCTCCATAAATTCTAATTTGTTTTTTTCTGAGATAAGGCCAAGAACCTGCATTTCTAACAAGCATCTTGAGTGATTCTGATGCAAGAGGGCTGGTGATCACCCCAAACGGTGCATCAATTTAGACTTTCATTTATTTATTCAACAAATATTTATTGAGTACCTACCGCAACATGTTTTAGGAGTTGGAGGAGCAAGAAGGGCTTTGCTCTCTTAGATTTTACACTCTCATTGGGGAGACAACCAAAAACACATAAATAAATAGATAAATAGTACCATACAGCAGTAGTGATAACTACTGTATAGAAAGAGAAATGAAGGGACAGGGAAGGGTTGGAACGAGCAGTGGAGCCATTCTGCTCAAAGATGATCGATCACCCAGCACGTGTACACCACAGTGTCCAAACATCACTCAGCAAGTTGTATTAGATAATTGTCCTGGCCTGTTTTTAGAGGCCACAGATGACACCAAAGAAGTATGGGATGCAGCTGGCTGCCTGTTCTTCAGCAAACTCCCCGATATTGGCAAGCAGCAAACAATCCAGAAAGTATGTACATGCTCCGCGTTGTGGTGCTGATTCTAAGTGCAGTGTAAGTTTTTCAAAGATGAGGATCAGCCTGGGCTGAAGTGGTTAGAGAAGCTTCTTGGAAGACGGTTCTGAGACAGCACTCAGGTGTGTTGATTCGGGACACAGATGGACACCAGAACACCAGTGGGCTTTATAAAGATTTTGAGGCTGTCGATGAGGTTGGCAAAGACATTCACATCTAGAAATGTTTGATATGTGTTGGTGTCAAAGGAGAAGGACAACCTTGGAGGAAGAGCAGGGACATAATCTACAAATGGTAAATGTAATTAACACTGAGTGAGTGTATGCTCAGTCATGTTGGACTCTTTGTGACCCCACAGACTGTAGCCACCAGTCTCCTCTGTCCACGGGATTTCCCAGACCAGAACACTAGAGTGGGTTGCCATCTCCTCCTCCAGGGGATCTTCCCGACCCAGGGATCAAGCCCACATCTACTGTCTCCTGCACTGGCAGGTGAATTGTTTACCATTGTGCTACCAAATCAACACTGCTATATGTTATATACAAAAATTGTTGAGAGTAAATCCTAAGAGTTCTCATAACAAGAAAATTTTTTTTTCTTTTTCTTTAATCTTATATGAGATGATGGATGTTCACTGAATTTATTGTGGTAATCACTTCAAGATGTATGCAAGTCAGGTTGTTATGCTATTCACCTTAAACTAACCCAATGCTATATGTGAATTACATCTGAATAAAACTGGAAAGAAAAAAATAATAAATACAGCTTTAGAAGGAAATGCACAACTCTGGAGGAAAAGCAGGGGACATAAGCTCTCACCTTGCCTTAGCCACAGACTAATTTTAGGTCTCTCTGAACTTTAATTTCTTCACTTGTAAAAGAGGAATAATAGTTTATGTCAACCTCTCCCACAGGCATAGGGTAAAGACAGAAAAGAAGCTGATAGCTGGGAACATGGTTTGGATAATAAAGAAAAGTAGGAAGAAGGCTATTATTATCTTTAGGACTTTACAACTCGGAATTGGAAATCTCTCTGTAATTGCACCATGGAGAATACTGAAGCTATGAACTCCTTGTGGGCATCTTACCTTCAAACCCATCAGATTCCGTGGATAGTGAAACCTAGTTTTTACAGTTTTATCTTCCATTATATAGATTTAATATTCACTACCTACTTAGGTCCCTATATCTCCCCTCAAGCAGCTCCTGACCTATTGCTTGTGGTGCCCTAGGCATGCAGGAGAACAGGGACTCAAGATACCTACTCTGACTTAAGCTACATAAAAATGGAAAATATGGCACACTTTAAACTCAAACTTTCTCCCATTGGAGCACAAGATCAAATCTGCAGTTTGTGATCAGCCCAGAGCTCTGGGTCTCCAACTGGAGCACTCTAGGTGGGTGGGTAGAGGGCCACAGACTGTTTGTCTTCCATGAGCTTCAGCTTTGGTTCATGGAAAGGAACTTTTAATCCCATTGTTAGATTAAGTCAAATGTACTTCACTTGGTACCTTTGGTCTCCTATGCCCAAGTCTAAAAAGGAAATTACAATCTCTTTTAAAACCAAATTGGGCTTCCCTGGTGGCTCAGCAGTAAAGAATCCACTTGGTAATGCTCGAGACACAAGAGACACGGTTTCCATCCCTGGGTCGGGAAGATTCCCTGGAGAAGGAAATGGCAACTCACTCCAGTATTCTTGCCTGGAGAAACCCCTGGACACAGGAGCCTGATGGGCTACAGTCCATGGGGTTGCAAAGAGACTGACATGACTTAGTCACTAAACAACAACAAAAAATACCAAATCACCATGCTGTGTACTCACAGCAGGCTGCTCGCTGGAACTTCTAAGAACTCCCAGGGGCGATGCCTCACATACTCTAGCATATATTACTTTGCTTTTGATGCCTGCTCCCTTCTCCAAGTTGTTGCCATGATGGTGCCTTTGACCTCTTCTGCAGCTCCGAGAGATATCTGCCCCTTTGGGCCCAGCTGTCCTTAGCTAGCAGCCACCACTGCTATCCACACTCAGCCTCATGGGAAGGACAGTCCCCTCTCACTCCCCACAGCTCAATTGAGATGGTGTGCTGACTGTGAACCAGGTATTGCTAGAGCCTTGGAGTAACTGAAGGGCCATAATGAGGTGACATGCCTGCCCTGGAAGGGCTTAGCATTCTCCCCTACAGGCTTGTTCACCTGCATGGTCACCATTCTGCCCTCAGTAGGCTTCCTTGGGCACAGGGCGCCACACTACCACCCACCGCCCACAGCCCACCAATAAGAATCTTCAGGAAGCTCCACACCTGGCCATCAAGACCCAGAGGGAAAAAAAAATCCACTTGCCCCAGTCTCAGTCACCCTCTTTTCCTCCTCTGGGATTAAACTTTTTTTCAGGATGACTAACAGTAGGAGCAGGGCTTCCCAGGTGGCTCAGTGGTAAAGAATCCATCTGACAAGCAAGAGACATAGGTTGCATCCCTGGGTGGGGAAGATCCCCGGGAGAAGGAAAGGGCAACCCACTGCAGTAGTCTTGTCTGGAAAATCCCACAGACAGAGGAGCCTGGGGGGCTACATGGGGTCCATGGGGGCACAAAAGAGGCAGACATGGTAGGAGCATCCATTTGTTCAGAAGAAAACATCCATTCCTGCCCACAAGATCTGATCACCGCTGGCCAATAGCAGTCAGTAATTAACAGTGCATTTCACAGAATCCAGCCCATTCAATTTCTGGTGCCATCAAGAATCAGTCCAAGGGGACAAATATTGTCCACATATCAGGTACCTAGAATGGTCAGGTTCCTAGAGACAGAGAGTAGGTGGAATCAGGTTACCAGGGGCTGGGGGAGGGGGCTGAGGAGTTAAGATGTACTGGGCACAAGAGTTTCACTTGGAGACGATGAAGTTGTTCTGGATGACAGGGATGGTTGCACAGTAATGTGAAGCTACTTAATGCCACACTTTAAAAAATGATTAAAATAGTCATTTTTATGTTGTGTATATTTTACCGCAATTAAAAAAGAGAAAAGAATTCGCTCACGTTGCACTGTGCCAGTCTAGACCAGTTCTTGTCATCATCTCTCTCTTGGTTGGGAGGTGACACGGAGACCAGGCCCCCAGGCAGACCCCAGCTCTCCCATGAGCATGCCTGGACTGAAAGGCATGCAACAGTTTCCAAGAACAACAAATTTTTCCTGCTCAGGCTAGCACCTGTTTACACATGGGGAGAGCTTTTTAGTTTATACTCTAGTGAGCTATCAAAACCTGCATGATTTAAGTCTAGCGGTGCAAACGTAAATTCAAAGAAATTTTAGCCTTTCCTCTGGCTACACTCTCCTTCCCTTTTGGATTATTTGTTCTCTGGCTTTCAGCCCTCAGGAGCATTTTAACGGAAAGGTTTGGGAAGGTGGATCCAGTGTCAGCTTTGGCTGGAACTGCCTGTTCTGGGGAAGTCCCAGCTGGAAATCCTTCTGGCTAGACGACCCACCTAGAAACCTGGAGAAATACACACTGTTGAACAGCTTCTATTCTCCCTTTATGCACTTTGATTACAGAGACTCTAAAGGGAGTTTTCACAAGAGGAAGGACAAAGAACCACTTTTCATGCTGCAAGGAAATCTCACAAGGAGAATTTGCCAGTGTGGTTTACAAGCCCTGCCCTGGGAAGGTGTACTCAACACACTCCTGTCTGTCTGGGAAATGCCAAACCCCTCGTCAGTCCTCAGTAGGCCACAGTGGGGCTCTGGAGTTCAACACACTCACCGAAGGAAAAGACAATTCCAAGACGCTGCTATGAATTCCTCGACGGCGGTCATGACAGTTTCTCTCAGGCTAGGATTCTCTTAAGCAAGAAAAACAATGCTGATCAAACCTGGACCTAAGTTGATAGATTTTGTTCACCACTACTACTAGTAGTACGATTGTCTGCTGTCCCAACTTTCTGAGAAATTTTGTAAGGAAATTAGTTTTTCTGCTTGGCTGCCCAGCATCTAAGCATTTGCTTTTCAGAACCTTTTATTGAGGCAAAAGTTTGCCTTACATGGCAAAGGAAGGAAATGCCAGAGACTCACTTCCCCAGACTCCCTAGAAGGCCAGGCAATGCCCTGGTCTCTGCCCATCAGAGGGTCCCAGTCTCAGCTTTCCACTAGAAGCTAGTGAGGTGAACAAACAGGCACGAGGCAGCATCCATACAGATGGTGCTCATGTTCCAGACGCACCCTCCAGCAGCCTTCCTCCCAGTAGCCATCACAGGTTCCATCACAGTGGCCACTTCAGCAGGTGCCCCTGGCTGTTCCATCTCCAAGCCTGACTCTCCAGCCCACCTGCTAAATCTATCAACCACCCAGTACCCTTTTTCAGAATGTCCCTTACTGCTAAAAATAAACCTGAGTCACTTTCTGTGGCTTAAAGCTAAAATTCCCAAATGAAGTATTCTTCTTGCCTTATACATAGTGTTGTATAAAAGAGAATCTTTGTTTTATTTTAAACCTTCATTTTGCCACAAAACACGGAACATAGTAGGGTGCTTTTAAAATGATACTCGGTTCTCTCAAAACATTAGTAGTAAGAAAAGATCCTGATGCCGGGAAAGATTGAGTGCAGGAGGAAAAGGGGACGACAGAGGATGAGATAGTTGAATGGCATCATCGACTCAGTGGACATGAGTTTGAGCAAACTCAGGGAGGTAGTGAAGGACAGGGAAGCCTGGTATGCTGCAGTCCATGGGGTGGCAAAGAGTCTGACAGGACTGAGCAACTGAACACAAATAAGCCTATATTTCCTAAAACACAGATTGTGAAGGAGGAGAGGAGAGGCAGATGAATGGGCATTATAAAGATACAAAGTATTTCCCAGTAGGTCTGAGGAATCAATGTACCTAACAAAGGATATCTAAAACTCAGAGAATGCCAGATAGCAGGAAGCTCCCAGGTCAGGGCATGCAGGACCCAGAGGGAGGATCAAGAGGAATAAGCTCCTAGTTCTCCCTATTTCTCGCTCATCTGTCCTTTCTCAGCATTCCTAGGATAGTACAATACCCATCAGTATAAACAGAGCAGTGGGGCCCTTGCCTGGGGATATGGGACCTGTGGGAACAGGCAGAGAGCGAGGCATAGCCCTTGCCTTCAAAACTTTCGGCCCTGTGCAGCCACAATGGAAAACAGTATGGCGATTCCTCAGAGAGCTAAATATAAAATTACCATCTGATCCAGCAATCCCATTCCTGGGCATATATCCGAACAAAACTGTAATTCAAAAAACACATGCGCCTCTTAAGTTCACAGCTGTCCAATTTATGACACCCGAGACACGGAAATGACCTAAATGTCCATTGACAGGTGGATGGATAAAGGAGGTGTGTACGTATATACAATGGAATACTCCTCAGCCATAAAGAAGAATGATGCCATTTGCAGCAACATGGATGCAACTGGAGATGATCACACTCAGGGAAGTAAGTCAGAAAGAGAGAGGCAAAACCCGCACGGTATCACTTATATGTGGAAACTAAAACATGGCATGAATGAACCTATCTACAAAACAGAAACAGGCTCATAGACACAGAGAGCCGACTTGTGGTTGCCAAGAGGGGAGGAGAAGGCGAGGGATGGGCTCAGGGTGAAGGGCTGGTACATGGAAGCTATCACATTTAGAATGGATGAACACAGAAGTCCCACTGGATAGCACAGGGAACTGTATCCAGCCTCCTGGGATAAACCATAATGGGAAAAAAATATAAAAAAGAATGTATATATGTGTGTAATTGAGTCATGCAGCTGTACAGCAGAAATTAACACAACATTAGAAATCAACTGCTTAACCCACTGGGTCCCCACGTCCCTTCTCTGCCTCTGCATCTCTATTCCTGCCCTGCGAATAGATTTGTCTGCAGTACTTTTCTAGATTCCACATATATGCCTTAATATATATGGTGTTTGTTTTTCTCTTTCTGAAACCGAAGCCCCACGGGACCACAAACATGAGCCAATCACAGGCACTATGAGCTCACAGCTGGGAACAGCCCTGTTTAGGCCCAAAGTTTTGTTTTGTTTAATTGAAATACAGTTCATTTATAATGTGTGTTAAGTATACAGTAGCTGTCTTTCTCTGTCTGGTTGGTTTCACAAGCAGATTGTGTAGGCTTGGGACTTCCCTGGTGGCACAGTGGCTAAAGACTCAGCCCTCCTCCCAGGGCAGGGGCCCAGGTCTGATCCCTATTCAGGGAAGTAGATGCCACACGCCACATCCGGATGCCACCACTAAGACTGGGAGCAGCAAAATAAGTGAATAAGTAATAAACAGAAGTTAAAAACTAATGAGTAGGCTCCTCTTAGAACAACCACAGTCTAGAGGAAGAGGGGCCTACCTTGTCCTGCAGGCAAGGAGCAGTCATGCCCCAGGGACAGGGCGGGTCTGGGGGCAGGGGGAAAGTCCTTCCAGGTCACTGAGAAGAAAGTGCCAAACTAAGCCCTGGCACTGGCTTGGTCCTGGCAGAAATAGCTAGGTACATGTGAACTGCAGGAGATGAATTTCTAGTGCAAAGAAACTTGGCCTCTAGGTCATGAGGGCCTCACAGCTGGTCATGCCTCAGCTGAGAATTAGCCTTCCCTTCAGGCGCTGGCGTGAGGGCCCCATTCCAGAGTCCAAAGTGGAGAAGCCACCCCGGGCACACCTTGTCAAGGACACCTTCTCCTTAGCTGCCTCAGGACAGGATGGAGCCAGACCCACCCTCCCAGGCTTAAGATGATGAAGGCACAAGTGATCACCCTGATTACCTGACATCATTATGGGATTTGGGGAAATTCCTCTTGTCCCTATGGACACTTTCCAAGTGGAGTGCTCCCACCCATGTCTTTCCCCACTAGCGACGGGGTTCAGCCCAGAAGGTAAACCACTAGAGATTTGTTGTTTGTTTGTTTTGAGGTTGTGGCTGGGGCGGGGGTCTCTTCCAGACTTAGCACCCTCTTTTGGAAGCAATGGTTAAGTGTATGAGCATAAGCTTAAGAAAAAATAAAACTATATTAGTCTTAGAAATCCAACTGTAATCATCACTGTTGCCTATGTGGCAATCTAGTGCGTAAGAGGCATACCAGTCTTCCAGAAGGGCACTGTGGCTGGTAAGAGAACAAGGCCAGCGGGTCACCCAGGATCTGGAAGGCTGTCTAGATGCTCCAGCATCTTTTCCAGCTTGCATGTGGAATATGAACTGAGTCTTCTGGACCCCTGGGATGACTAGGCAACTGAGGGGCAGGGAGGACCAACTGCTGTCAGCAAGGCCTCCTTTAACTAGAAAAATAAAAGGGGAGCCTGTGATTACATTCCTTGTAGGTCATAAACACCCCAAGTAGCTTATTTTTTTTTACGAAAACATCTACAATGAACATGTTTTGTAAATAGGAAGAAAAAACATAATATAAAATTGGTCTTGAAAAGAATAAAGATAGTTGTTACTACTGGGGAAAAAAAAGAAAAGTCAAATTTGTAATTATTTCAAGGTATATGTTTCATAATAGCAAAAACAAAAACAAAACAAAACAAAAAACCCTGTAAACAATCCAAATGCCTAACCTTTGGGGTACTGTTATACATTCATCTGAAAGAATATAGAGCCATTAAAACAATAAATATACGATAGTGTCAACACAGGGAAAATGCGCAGGAATAAAAAGAACAAAGACACACACATTCATTGATTGCTGCCATGGAAAGTCATGTTTAGACAGCGATAAGAATGAAAAATAACAGAGGTTGATCCTTTCAAGCAAAAGGATCCTTTGTGGTCAGGGGAGATATGAGGTGTAAGTCTCCATAGAAAGCTTTTTTATTGTTTTGTTTTTAATAGCAAATCGAGTTGATACAGCCTCTGTTAGGGACAATGAAACCACATTTTCCCCGGGATTCAAGCCTTCAGGGCTGCCTCAGGCAAAAGAGGAACACAGAAGTAAATTTATGCTCCAGCCCTCGTTTCACCCTACCTAGGGCTCCTCTCTTTCTATCTCTGTCTCTATCTCTCTATCTCTCTCTCTATATCTCTCTGTCTCTTTCCAAAGACCAAGTTCATTAAGTCCATTCACTCAGGTCTTGCCCTTTGCTCCTTGATTGGCAGCCAGTGTGGATGACTTAACCTCTGCTCACATATAATCAGCTGGGATACACCAGAATATTATCCTTCTTAGAAAATATTTTTCTTTCTGTATGAAATTATTTTTGACTCTCCCTCTCTTTCAATTTAAAAAGTAACAGGCACCTATTTTAACAAATATATAATGTACAGATTATATTGGGCAACACTGTGTTGTATTTGGGGGCCTGTCACATTCACAGCCATTCCTAGGAGTTCTTTACCCATGGCTGGCCATGCCGTGTGCCCTGTGGCTCTGACCCCTGACCCCCAAGACCAGCTACAGCTGGCTGGACCAGGGCAAATACCTGACTCAAGCGCAGCCAAACCCTGGGCTGGCCAGGGTCTATGGGGTGGACTCCTCCAAAAATCTTACCCTAGTTTCACTGTGACTCACTGAGCCCATCAAGTCCCCTCCTGGAGAGTAAATGTGAGGCATAGAGGAGTGGTTAAGTGGGTAGGTAGGTAGAGCGTTAGTCTAAGGACATGCAGAGAGAAGGAAGGAAGCAAGGGGTGGAAGAAGTAGGACTTGTCCACAAGCAATCTTGGGTCACTTGCCTCCACTAGGACCTCTCGTCTCCCTCAGAAGCACCTGTGTGGTCCCCTAAGCTGGGAGCTCAGAGTCAACCTTCCTCTTTCCTCCCCTTCATCCTCAGCCAACTGGCGTCCAAGCCCAAGGATGCTGAGTCAGAAACACCACTCAGCTGCACCTCCTCCATTTCAGGCTTCCTCCTCCCTGCTGGCTCACTGCAAAAATCCTGCAGCCAGCCTCCCTGCCTCCAGACTCCAACCCTCCCAACCTCTCTTTTGTCTAAGAGTCAGTCTTCTTGAGATCAATTTGCTTAAAAGCTTTCAAAAGATCAAACTCTCCAGAGGGGTAAACAAAGCCTTTCAGTGTCTGCCCTCCAGACTAACCTGAGGTCCCTTCTCCCAATATCCCCCAGACTCTCAACTCTCAGCCTCCTTTAGCTGTGCTTCAGGTGTGCACACTCGCACCTCCTGTTCCCTCTGTCTCACACACGCCCCTTATTCATCCGGTACTCTTGATCTTTCTTTGAGACCCTCCTATGAAACTCCCCAGCAGCTACACCTCTTAAATAAGTTTGTCTTCATGTGTGTGTGAGTGTGTGTGTGCATGTCCCACTAAACTCTGAGTTCCAGGGATGGGGAGTGCTGTCTAGCACAGAGTGGAAACCATATACCTGGCCTGACTTGATAGAATCAGTTCTTATCCATGCAGATTTCAGCAGTTCCATTATGGCTAAGAAAGGCGTTTAGAAAAGTTATTCTAACCACTGAAGAGGTGCAAGGGTAGGACAAGAAGCGACTTGTCCAAAGAGCCCCTTCACACTAGACATCACGGATTAAGCATTTATACTAGAGGTCAGATTCTGCACCAGACACTTCTCGCACTGCATCAGCGCACCCTCACTACAGCGCTGTGAAGACAGATGCAGTACCACACTTTACAGGAAACCAAACGCTACAGCACAGGAGCCTCGGGGAGGCTAAGCCACACGCCCAAAGCCTGGACTGAGCTGCTGCACTGCCAAGCAGCGGCTCCAGAAGGCGTCCTTTCCTCTCTGACAGTGGTGGTGTGGATCCTGCTCCAGCCAGGTGTCCTTGAGGAACTTGCTAGAGCTTAGGGGTGGCTGTGGGAATGCTGAAGGATGCTGGCTGGGTTGGAAAACGCCAGGAGATGGTTTCTCTTGCAGTGGCATTCTGACTGGTTGAATGCAGTTTCTTTCCATCTTGAGCTTGTTCTGTTATCACCAAGTACATCCTAAGTGCCCTCCAAGTCCACATGCAGAGAGATGTCCAGGACCTCAGTGATCCAGCCAGCTGACCTGGGATTAACTGTGGCTTGGTAGCAGGGGCTGCAGCTCTCCTGTGAGCACGCGTGTTCAGTCCTGTCCAACTCTTTGTGACCCCATGGACTGTAGCCCACCAGGCTCCTCTGTCCATGGGATTCTCCAGGCAAGAATACTGGAGTGGGTTGCCATTTCCTCCTCCAGGGGATCTTCCTGACCCAGGGATCAAACCTGCATCTCTCACATCCCCTGCATTGGCAGGTGGATTTTTTTTTTTTTTAACCACTAGTGCAACCTGAGAAGGCAATGGCAACCCACTCCAGTACTCTTGCCGGGAAGGTCCCATGGATGGAGGAGCCTGGTAGGCTGGAGTCAGACACAACTGAGCGACTTCACTTTCACTTTTCACTTTCATGCATTGGAGAAGGAAATGGCAACCCACTCCAGTATTCTTGCCTGGAGAATCCCAGGGACAGGGAAGCCTGGTGGGCTGCCGTCTCTGGGGTCGCGCAGAGTCGGACACGACTGAAGCGACTTAGCAGCAGCAGCAGCAGCAACCTGAGAAGCGTGTTTAGGTAGAAGACCATCCAAAAAGACACATATGGTCTGTTTCTCTCAATTACCTGCAAAGGCCTTCCACTGACCGGGCTCAAGTGTGGGTATAGAGCAGCTCCTTGCAAGATGTGTGTCAGCTTGCCCTCTCTCCAGGGGCTATTCTGCAGTTAATCCTGCTCCATATCTATTCTTGGCCACATTCATTTTCACGTGGTGGAAATTAGGTTTTGACAGGGTTCCTTTCACATTTAATCTGCTGATTCCAATGAGAGTCAGACCCCTCAATGATAACTCTTCTCTGTATTAATAGATGGTTCTGCCAGAACACAAGGTTACTTCAGTCTTTCCCTCCCCTTCTTTCTGCCTCTCCTCATGAGACAGGAAAGCATCAGATTTGTTCAGCCCTTTACCTTTATTCCAAAAAAGTGCAAGGAAGCAGCGCTCTAAGTACAATTTGCTAGGAGGGCGACACCTAGCGGTAGGAGAGTGAAATACAACAATGAGGGGTTAAAGATACAGTTAAAGGAAGACAGCACGAAGTCGTGTCCTACTCTTGGGAACCCTTGAACTGAAGCCCGCCAGGCTCCTCTGTTCATGGGACTCTCCAGGCGAAAAAACTGGAGTGGGTTGCCACTTCCTTCTCCAGGGGAACTTCCTAACCCAGAAACTGAATTCAAGTATCCCGTATTGCGGGCAGATGCTTTACTGACTGAACTATACAGAAAGACCCAAGAATACACTTAAGTCCCCTACATAAAAGAGAGAACTTCCCTGGTGGCTCAGACAGCAAAGCGTCTGCCTGCAATGCAGGAGACCTGGGTTCGATCCCTGAGTCGGAAAGATCTCCTGGAGAAGGAAATGGCAACCCGATCCAGTATTCTTGCCTGGAGAATCCCATGGACAGAGGAGCCTGGCGAGCCCCAGTCCATGGGGTCGCAGAGACCCGGATACCACTGAGCGACTTACACTTCACTTCTTCACTACATACAAAGGGTTCCATCGTGAGGGTACCTTCCTAAGTCCAACAAAGTTAGCCTAGGTACCCAACTAATACAATAGGCTATTCAGTACTGTACTGTAATAGGCTTATAATACTTTAGACACAAATAATACATAAAACAAACACAAAAAATAAAACATTTTTAATCTTACAGAACAATACCTTGAAAAGTATGGTAGAACAACAGCTGGCATACAGGGGCTGGCATCAAGTGAACAGGCAATAAGAATTACTCACTGGAGGACGGAGAGGAGGTGGGAGGTGACAGACCTGAAGGCTGTTCATCAGTAGGAGATGGAGGGCACTGCAATGTCACTCTTGCTTGATGCAGATGGCACAGTTTCTGGTTCCTTGCTGAATTCAACTTTATCTCCTCTCTTTAAAACAAACAAACAAAAACAATCCAGTGATGTCTGGATTTGGTTCAGTTCAGTTGCTCAGTTATGTCCCACTCTTTGGATCCCATGGACTGCAGCACGCCAGGCCTCCCTGTCCATCACCAACTCCCGGAGTTTTTTCAACTCATGTCCATTGAGTCAGTGATCCCCTCCAGCCATCTCATTCTGTCGTCCCCTTCTCCTCCTGCCTTCAGTCTTTTCAGCATCAGGGTCTTTTCCAATCAGTCAGTTCTCATCAGGCGGCCAAAGTATTGGAGTTTCAACTTCAGCATCAGTCCTTCCAATGAACACCCAGGACTGATCTCCTTTAGGATGGACTGGTTGGATGTCCTTGCAGTCCAAGGGACTCTCAAGAGTCCTCTCCAACACCATAATTCAATAGCATCAATTCTTCAGCGCTCAGCTTTCTTTATAGTCCAACTCTCACATCCATACTTGACTACTAGAAAAACCATAGCCTTGACTAGATGGACCTTTGTTGGCAAAGTAATGTCTCTGCTTTTTAATATGCTATCTAGGTTGGTCATAACTGTTCTTCCAAGGAGCAAGTGTCTTTTAATTTCATGGCTGCAGTCACCATCTGCAGTGATCGTGGAGCCCAAGAAAATATAGTCTGTCATTGTTTCCACTGTTTCCCCATCTATTTGCCATGAAGCGATGGGACTAGATGCCATGATCTTAGTTTCCGGAATGTTGAGCTTTAAGCCAACTTTTTCACTCTCCTCTTTCACTTTCGTCAAGAGACTCTTTAGTTGTTCTTCACTTTCTGCCACAAGGGTGGTGTCATCTGTATATCTGAGATTATTGATATTTCTCCCGGCAATCTTGATTCCAGCTTGTGCTTCATCCAGCCCATCATTTTTCATTATATACTCTGCATATAAGCTAAATAAGCAGGGTGACAATATACAGCCTTGACGTACTCCTTTCCAGATTTGGAACCAGTCTGTTGTTCCATGTCCAGTTCTAACTGCTGCTTCTTGACCTGCATGCAGATTTCTCAAGAGGCAGGTCAGGTGGTCTGGTTTTCCCATCTCTTGAGAAATTTTCCACAGTTTGTTGTGATCCACACAATCAAAGGCTTTGCTATAGTCAATAAAGCAGAAGTAGATGTTTTGGGGCTCCAAAATCACTGCAGATGGTGACTGCAGCCATGAAATTAAAAGACACTTACTCCTTGGATGGAAAGTTATAACCAATCTAGACAGCATATTAAAAAGCAGAGACATCACTTTGTCAACAAAGGTCCATCTAGTCAAGCCTATGGTTTTCCAGTAGTCATGTATGGATGTGAGAGTTGGACTGTAAAGAAAGCTGAGTGCAGAAAAATTGATGCTTTTGAACTGTGGTGTTGGAGAAGACTCTTGAGAGTCCCCTGGATAGCAAGTAAACCAGTCAATCATAAAGGAAATCAGTACTGAATATTGATTGGGAGGACTGACACTGAAGCTGAAGCTCCAGCTCCAACATTTGGCTACCTGATGCAAAGAGCTGACTCATTTGAAAAGACCCTGATGTTGGGAAAGATTGAAGGCAGGAGGAGAAGGGGAAGACAGAGGATGAGACAGTAGATGGCATCACCGACTCAATGGACATGAGTTTGGGTAAACTCCAGGAGTTGGTGATGGACAGGGAGGCCTGGCGTACTGCGGTTCATGGGGTTGCAAAGAGTGAGACATGACTGAGCGACTGAACTGAACTGAACTGAGATGTTTTTCTGGAACTCTCTTGCTTTTTCAATGATCCAACAGATGTTGGCAATTTGATCTCTGGTTCCTCTGCCTTTTCTAAATCCAGGTTGAACATCTGGAAATTCATGGTTCATGTACTGTTGAAGCCTGGCTTGAAGAATATTGAGCATTACTTTGCTAACGTGTGAGATGAGTGCAATTGTGCAATAGTTTGAACATTCTTTGGCATTGCCTTTCTTTGGGATTGGAATAAAAACTGACCTTTTCGAATCCTGTGGCCACTGCTGAGTTTTCCAAATTTGCTGGCATATTGAGTACGGCACTTTCACAGCATCATCTTTTAGGATTTTAGCATCATCTTTTAGCTCAAGTGGAATGTCTGGGTATTAGCTCTTTTTTCCTTATCTTAGATAACATGGTAAAACTGGACTGCCTTCTGAACAGCTGCTACAAACTTCCTGGGCCATTCTACATTTGGGTCCTATGCCTCAAAAACTAACAGTGCCTCCTCAAATAAAGAAAACCTCCTTGCCATTTCCTGCGTCATGAATCTCTTGGGTTCTTCAGTTACTTCTTCCTCTTATCTCTCTTCATCCTTTCTCTGCGCCTCTAATTCCATCAGGTCTTTGTTAGTAAGCTCCTGTTGTGCACAGCAAGGAGTTCAGTGAATTGTCCTCTTGAAGATCCAGCTCCAGCTTCTTGCTGAGGGTCACTCAGGTGCTGAAGAACTCCTGGGACTCCTCATCCACCTTCTAAAATCCACGAAAGTTACGAACAAACTGCAGGCAAAGGTTCTTTCAAATGCCATTCGTGGTGATGGCTGGGACATTACACCCAGCAAAGTCAATGTTTTTTATGGCCTTGTAGATCTTAGAGTCCTGAAATTGTCTCAAGGTTGCTCCTGGTTTGTCACTGGCCTTTATGCCTGACAAAAAGTGTGGCATAAATAATATTCCCTTTTAAATATTTATTTATTACTTTTATATATTTATTTGACTGTACCAGGTCTTAGTTGCAGCACTTGGGATCTTCAGTTTTCACTGTGGCATGTGGGCCCTTTGAGTTGTTGCATGCAAACTCTTCAGTTGAGGTGTGTGGGATCTCGTTCCCTGACCAGGATTAAACATGGGCTCCCTGCATTGGGAGTATGGAGCCTTAGCCACTGGACCAGCAGGGAAGTCCCATAAAGAAATCTTCTTGAAAGCCACTATAACTCCCTGGTCCATAGGTTGGATGAGCGATGTAGTAGTCAGTGGCAGAGGCATTACTTTGACATTGGGATGAAAGTCATCCATGAATGCGGGGTAGCCTGGAGTACTGTCAAGCAGCAAAAGAACATTGAATGGGATGTCCTTCTCCAAGCAATATTTCTCTACCTCTGGGATAAAGTGGTGGGAAACCCAGTCCTAGACAATGGCCTGTGTAACTCAGGTTTGGGGTTGTCCTTCTACACAGCAGGAAGAGAGCCCCTGGCTGTGTTTCTAAGGGTTCTTGGGTTCTGTGAACGATAAACTAAGGGAAGTTTCAGCTTCATATTACTGAAAGTATTGTCACCAAACAACAGGATTAGCCTAATCCCATGGACCATAGTCCATGGGGTCGCAAAGGATCAGACAGATTGAGTGACTTTCGCTTTCACTTGCTGCTTTATAGCCTGGCATCAATCAATTTTTCCTCCTTACTGATGTAACTTCAGTCTGGCATCCGCTTCCAGTACAGTCCTATCTCATCCATATTAAAAACCTGACTTCATCAATAATTTCAAGGGTTGCAGGAAATTCCCAGGCAGCTACCCCATCTGCACTTGCTGCTTCTCCACTTACTTTTACATCGTGAAACTTGGCTCTGATCTTGAACCAATGAAACCAGCCTTGACTGGCATTAAAAGACTCGCCCTCTGATTCTTAACTGCGTTTCTTTTTTAAGTCTTCATAAAGGCTTTTAGCTTTCTCTTGACTCAGCATTAAGCTGAATGGGACGCTGATGCTGTGATTCCACGTCCACACACTGAGAAGTTTCTCCAGTTCCCCATCACTTTTCCACACTTCTTCGGTATTATTGTCGATGTCATCAGCACAGCAGACTTCACATGTTCCTTGATCTTGTCCTTGTTCTTTATATTCTTAAAAAGTTAGTGTTGGTCGTGCTGGGTTTTCACTGGTGTGTGCAGGCTTTCCCTAGTTGCAGCGAGCAGGGGCTGCTCTTCACTGTGGTGCCCAGACTTCTTACTGCAGTAGAGTGGCTTCTCTTGTTGCAAAGCACAGCTCTAGGTGCACGGGTTTCAGTAGCTCTGGCTCACGGGCTCTAGAGCGTGGGCTCAGTAGTTGTGGTGCAAGGGCTTAGCTGCCCCTCAGCCTGTAGACTCCTCGCATATCAGGGATCAAACCCATGGCCTCTGCATTGGCAGGTGGATTCCCAACCACTGTACCACCAGGTGCAGATACTCAGAAAAGGAAAGACTCGAAAGAATATTCTTAACCTCAAAGGGCACAAAGTTTCACTTATGCATCGTGAATAATAAATTTTAATATTATATATAATAATAATAATAATAATTTTTTGTTCTTTAGAATCATGCCCATGGTTGAACAATTCATGGTATAAGAAAGAACAATGTCTACCATCTTTTCGCCTCACTCCTCTCTCTCAATTATTTTTACTTTGTTTCCATCGTTGCCACTTGGTGCTTCTTAGCAGCACCAGTTACATCACCACTGCTTCTTCCCTTGCTTCCAGACATCCTGGGCTTCAGATAAAGATACTGTACTACTGGACTTTATATAGTACTGTACAGTAAGGTACACAAAAGCACAACCACTTGTAGAGAATGCATGCCTGTGACAGTGTATGCCAGACACACGCTAACTTCTGTGATTAGGCATACAAAAGCACATTTGCATCTCTGAAAGTCTGCAACCTAAGGTTCGTATATAGGAGACTTACTGTAGTCTTTTTTTTAACAGCTTTGCTGAGGTATGACTGACATATAAACATTGAATATGCTTAAAGTGTACAACTTGATCTTTTGAAACATATACCTCATGAAATGATCACCCAATCAAGCTAATTAATTTATCCATTGTCTCCATATAGCTACTGTTGACAAAAAAAATTCAACTAACATTCAAGATGAGAGAAAAGAGAATTTCATTTGAGCCAAACTGAAGACTGCAACCTGGGAAACAGAGTCTCAGACGCTCTGAGAACTGCTGTGCTGATTAGGTATTATACAGCACATTTGTGCATTTTTGAGACAAAGAAATTATGTATCATATTGACAGGTTAGCATTGTGTACATAGTTAATCAAAGATTTTTTCTCCAATTATGCACGTATAGACAAGTCTTTGATGAATGCAATCCCTTGTATGAGATGAAAAAGAATATATTAATCATAGAATTACAGTGCCAGTGTCTGAAGAAAGAGGCCAACTTTTTCTCAAAGGTTAATTTCATCTCCCTGCTTTGAGGTCTGGTTAATGTATAATGTAGATGAACAATGAACATTGGGAAAGGCCTGCCGCAAAGAGGTGTTCTTCTTTTTTTTTTTTTTCCTGTTTTCTTTCTTAATTTGATTGTTCTCGCATAGGAAATTAATCATTTTCCTCATCGCTACCATTTTCTTTGGGGCTTTTTTTAGGGGGGTGGTGGTGAGGGGGTCAGGAGGGTGGTGGTGTGTATATAGTGAAAACAATTTATATATGCTCTCTTAGCAGATTTCAAGTATACAAAACAGAAATTATTAACTATAGCCACCATGATGCATAAGTGAAACTTTGCGCCCTTTGAGGTTAAGAATATTCTTTTGAGTCTTTCCTTTTTTGAGTATCTGTAAATTGTTATCACTTAAGATGGAATGCTACCGATCAGAGGCTCACCACTTTTTTAAAATCTGGCATTTCTAAGGAAATTGTCATTGGTCACCCTTTCCACTGCATTGGGTCCATGTGTTTTGAAACAAAAGAAAAGAAAACTCTTACTTTCAAAGTTCTTTGTCACAATCCCTCACCAAAGTATTTTCAGGCACCTCGTAATTTGGGGGCAGGGAGAGTGAGCAAAAACAGAGGGAACAAGAGCGAGAGCTCCTTGCCAGGGATTTGGGGGACAGATTCTGGTCTCTGCTCTGCCCCACTGAGTGCACCCATCGAGGGCAAGTTACTGACCTCTCTGAGCCTCAGTTTCCTTAGCTGTCAAATGAAGAGGTTGAACTACAGGATCTTTAGGTCTCCTTCCAGCTTTACATACTTAACTTTACATACTTAACATACATAATCATAGAGTGGACCATTATTTAGACCTCTTGTGGGTAGATGCTGAAGGTGGAAGAAAATTAGAATCTGTCCTTGGTAACTTTCTGGTTCCTGAGCACTAGTTATGTGGGGCGTGGGGGAAAGGGCTGAAGGGTCCTCCACTTCTATTTTACAAGCTCACTAATGAATTATTCGTGTCTCACACATAGGCCTAAGGGGGTGGGGGGTGGTTGTGGCTGGTTTGACCTCTGAGAATGTTGTTTGCTAAGAGAAGGTAGAGCACAGCCTTTTCAGATGGAAAGGGAATTTACACATTATCTAATCCATACCCACCTACTTTCAGACCAACAAATTCAGACTGACTTAAGTGGCTGGATCAAGATCACAAAGCTAGTTGGTTGCACAGTCAAAACTAGTCCACTGTGAAGAAAAGCTGACCTGAATAGCCAGAAATGTGTAGTATACATATTCAATGGTAGAGAGTCTGGTTTCCACATTAATGTAACCAAAAGTCATAGAACACTATGTCAAGCTGTGGTATATGTTAGAATTCTTTACTCTGCGCATGCATTAATCACAAGCAGCCCCCAGATGTCCTCGAGAGAGCAGGAGAGAGAGGTGGTCCCCAGAAGAGGGAAGAGACACCTCTTAGGAAGCTATTTGTTTCCTGGATACAGAATTTGATCAAGGACAAAGACCCATCCTCCAGAATCCTGAGTCAAGTAACGAAAGATTCCATCTGAAGCTTTTCTAATACAGTTTTTGAACTTGAAAATTAATTGTCACTGAATGTTTTCCCTGAGCTTTTGCATACTGAAAAGACATCAACATGACCAGCCTCAGCTCTCTTTCTCTCTCTTCCTCCTTGACTGTTTTCCATCCAAACTGATGGCCTCCATCCTGACTGAACCCAGCAGTCACCCTCTAGCCTCAGCTGCTCCTCTGCCTGGAATGACCGCCTCCCATAAACCACCTGACTCACACGTCCTCCTTCAAGTCTCCACTCAAATGTCATCTTGCCAGGAGACTTCCTTTATATCTGCCTAGTTAATCCACAATAGAGGAGAACCGATCAGGTCTCAAAAACAAGCTCAGAAGTATGTTAATGAGGAAATGTTTTACAGACCCTACATTTTATCATTTATATCCAGCTGTCACACATGCATTGGACATGTGCTTTTAGCAGCAGACCTAAAGCAAATGACAAAGTCTGCATTAAATACATTTAATACTCAAAATACATTTAATGCTCAAAATTCTCCAAGCCAGGCTTCAGCAATACAGGAAGTGTGAACTTCCAGATGTTCAAGCTGGTTTTAGAAAAGGCAGAGGAACCAGAGATCAAATTGCCAACATCCGCTGGACCATCAAAAAAGCAAGAGAGTTCCAGAAAAACATCTATTTCTGCTTTATGGACTATGCCAAAGCCTTTGACTGTGTGGATCACAATAGACTGTGGAAAATTCTGAAAGAGATGGGAATACCAGACTACCTGACCTGCCTCTTGAGAAACCTATATGCAGGTCAGGAAGCAACAGTTAGAACTGGACATGGAACAACGGACTGGTTCCAAATAGGAAAAGGAGTACGTCAAGGCTGTTTGTCACCCTGTTTATTTAACTTATACACAGAGTACATCATGAGAAATGCTGGGCTGGATGAAGCACAAGCTGGCATCAAGACTGCCGGGAGAAACGTCATTAACCTCAGATATGCAGATGACACCACCCTTAGGGCAGAAAGTGAAGAGAAACTAAAAAGCCTCTTGATGAAAGTGAGAGAGGAGAGTGAAAAAATTGGCTTAAAGCTCAACATTCAGAAAACGAAGATCATGGCATCTGGTCCCATCACTTCATGGGAAATAGATGGGGAAACAGTGGAAACAGTGTCAGACTTTATTTTTTTGGGCTCCAAAATCACTGCAGATGGTGATTGCAGCCATGAAGTTAAAATACACTTACTCCTTGGAAGGAAAGTTATGAACAACCTGGATAGCATATTCAAAAGCAGAGACATTACTTTGCCAACAAGGGTCTGTGTAGTCAAGGCTATGATTTTTCCAGTGGTCATGTATGGATGTGAGAGTTGGACTGTGAAGAAAGCTGAGCACCGAAGAATTGATGCTTTTGAACTGTGGTGTTGGAAAAGACTCTTGAGATCCAACCGGTTCTGCAAGCAGATCCAACCAGTTCATTCTAAAGTGGATCAGCCCTGGGTGTTCTTTGGAAGGAATGATGCGAAAGCTGAAACTCCAGTACTTTGGCCACCTCATGCGAAGGGTTGACTCATTGGAAAAGACCCTGATGCTGGGAGAGATTGGAGGCAGGAGGAGAAGGGGACGACAGAGGATGAGATGGCTGGATGACATCACTGACTTGATGCACATGAGTTTGGGTGAACTCCGGGAGCTGGTGATGGACAGGGAGGCCTGGCGTGCTGTGATTCATGCTGTCGCAAAGAGTCAGACACAACTGAGTGACTGAACTGAACAGAGGTGTAATTTACCCAACTGGTCTAAGTCATCAGTGGCTTGAGAATTGTTTCCCTATGTCTGGAAAGCCATAAACATTATTTACCAGTTCACTCAGTAACTAATCCTTTTGTTAACTTTTTATGAAGCCATTAGATGTTCCATTAAGATTCTTTAAAATTTCTTATCCAATTCTCTGATATATGAAAGTTATCAGAGACCAGTATTTGTTGAAAGGTTCTTTGCATAAATCTTCTTGAAAATGAAGACTTTGGCAAAAGCATCAGAGGGTATAACAGTAACTGTCTATAAATCCTGGAAAGACTTGAAAAGTCACAGTTGACATTTCATCACAATGTAACTGACAAAAGAAACTTGGTTATTACTGTACCATGCAACATTTTAAAATGTCCAGAATTATGACTAATATTTTATCAGGACATACAAAGGTCACTGTTGAGACAATAGTTACTCACTTAGCTTAAGTGACAATAAAAGATTTCTAAGGCAAATATAGAATAGATCACTTGAAAGGTAAAGAAACTTAACAAGCTGTTATCAAAAGCAGTATCCCAAGAAAACTATGGAAGAAGAAAGCAAATCCCTGTTATTCAGCAAAGATGTCTCAATGGCCAGTGCAAGTACTCATACACACACACATACAAACAGCAATCGTGGTCTCACAAAGATCACACAGGGTGTAGCCCAAAGATTTCATTCTCTCTCCCCGACAGCACACTCAAGGTGGCTCACAATGAGTGCACAGAGTTTTCCCATTCTGCACAAGCCAGGATGGCTCACCCCAAAACAATATACACAAAACCACAAATGACAAGGGATCTTCCTGGTGGTCCAGTGGTTAAGAACCTACCCTTCTACTGCAGGGGGCATGGGTTTGATCCCTGGTTGGGAAACTAAGATCCCATATGCCTTGTGGTGTGGCTAAACACACACACACACACACACACACACACACACACACCAGATAAGCTATGGTGATACAGAATCAGAGGAGGTATAGTCTAGAAATTCCACTTCCAGACAGAGGCTTCCAAACAGATTGGCTCAGTTCTTGAAAGACAAGAAACCCAGAGCTGGTTCTCAGGGAGCCCAGAGTGGCTGGCCCACATGGAGTGGAAGGAGTTCCCAGTCTTTCTATCCCTGTGACAAAACAGCTCTAGATGGAGAATACCATTCAAAGACCACCCTCTCTCATTTTCAATAATGTGCGTCAGCCAGTCAAGATTATAACAGACTCTCACTCCTTCTTTTTGGTCATAGGTTTATAGCTATAGGTCGACCAGTCTGCCTTAGTTTTTCCTTGGTGGGAAGTGGGGGAAGAGGGGCTATCAGATGAAATTAAAGGAGCACTTTCATATTTGATCAAAAAACACTCATGCATGAACTGAAAACAAACCAGAGCCCTTGCCAGAAGACAGAAGGCTTTCCCAGAAAAAAACAGCACACAGCTCAAAGAGGCCACTTCCAAGCCCCATTCAGCCATAACTTTATTCCGAGTGGCACCTTGCAGATGGGATTTCCTAAACGGAAAATCCCAAGATGAGAACTGAATGTTCCCCAGATGGAAACGAAAGTCCATCAGAGGGACAAGGTGAAGCAGCCTTGTAGTGTAGGCCAAGGGACTTAGCCAGAGTCTGGCGCAGGTGTTGCGATGTCAGATGCTATTTTTTCTCTTCCTCAAAATAATTTTTTTGGGTAGCAAGTCCAGGGAAGTCCAGGCAGGAGGAAAAGAAGAACATTCTCAAGGCAAAGAGTGCCTTGACAGATGCTAGGGCAGTCCCTCTCCTGCCTCTACTCCCATCTCAGAGTTCTATGAATAACTGCTGGGGTGGGGGACAGGGCATGACTGGGGCTCGGCCTTTCCAGGCAAGGGTCTCAGGCAATCTAGCCTCTAAAGGAATTCACCAACTCTCCACGCTCTTGAAAGACGCTTGTGTGGAGAAAAACCTCAGAGCATCTGATCATGTCAGGGGACACCCCTACACTCTGGGACTCTCCCCGACTGAGCTCCAGATTGGATGCCAAAATTGATGTCTAGGTTATCTGGGTGGACCCTACCTGTAGGGTCACAAGTATCCGTGTAAGAGGAAAGCAGAGGGAGATCTGACTGCACAAGAGGACAAGGCACTTCAATGGCAGTGAGTGAGGTCAGAGGAAGGGGACCCAAGTCCAGAAATACAGTGGCCCCTAGAAGCTGAAGTGGCCTTAGGAAGCAACACTATGAACAAAGCTAGTGGAGGTGATGGATATCCAGTTGAGCCATTTCAAATCCTAAAAGATGATGCTGCACTCAATATGCCAGCAATCTGGAAAACTCAGCAGTGGCCACAGGACTGGAAAAGTTCAGTTTTCATTCTAATCCCAAAGAAAGGCAATGTCAAAGAATGCTCAAACTACCGCACAATTGTACTCATCTCACATGCTAGCAAAGCATGCTCAAAATTCTCCAAGCTAGGTTTCAACAGTATGTGAGGTGAGAACTTCCAGATGTTCAAGCTGGATTTAGAAAAGGCAGAGGAATCAGAGATCACACTGCCAACCCACTGAATCATAGAAAAAACAAGAGCGTTCCAGAAAAACATCTCATTCTGTTTCATAGTCTTCCCTGGTGGCTCAGATGGTAAAGCATCTGCCCACAATGCAGGAGACCTGGGTTTGATCCCTGGGTTGGGAAGATCTCCTGGAGAAGGAAATGGCAACCCACTCCAGTACTCTTGCCCGGAGAATCCCATGGATGGAGGAGCCTGGTAGGCTACAGTCCATGGGGTCGCAAAGAGTTGGACACGACTGAGCGACTTCACTCACACTCACTTCACTCTGTTTCATTGACTACAATAAAGCCTTTGACTGTGTGGATCACAACAAACTGTGGAACATTCTTCAAGAGATGGGAATACCAGACCACCTGACCTGCCTCTTGAGAAATTTGTATGCAGGTTAGGAAGCAACAGTTAGAACTGGACATGGAACAACAGACTGGTTCCAAATTGGGAAAGCAGTACATCAAGACTGTATATTGTCACCCTGCTTATTTAATTTAAATGCGGAGCACATCATGCAAAATGCAGGGCTGGATGAAGCACAAGCTGGAATCAAGATTGCTGGGAGAAACATCAATAACCTCAGATATGCAGATGACACCACCCTTACAGCAGGAAGCAAAGAGGAACAAAAGAGCCTCTTGATGAAAGTGAAAGAGGAGAGTGAAAAGCCTGGTTTAAAACGCAATATTAAAAAAACAAAGATCATGGTATCCAGTGCCATTACTTCCTGCCAAACAGATCGAGAAACAGTGACAGACTTTATTTTCCTGGGCTCCAAAATCACTGCAGATGGTGACTGCAGCCATGAAATTAAAAGACACTTGCTCCTTAGAAGAAAAGCTATGACCAACTTAGACAGCATTTTAAAAAGCAGAGACATTATTTTGCCAACAAAGGTCCGTCTAGTCAAAGCTATGGTTTTTCCAGTAGTCATATGTGTATGTGAGAGACCATAAAGGAAGCTGAATGCCAAAGAATTGATGTTTTCTAATTTTTTGTCAACACCTTTTTTGAACTGTTGTGTTGGAGAAGACTGTTGAGAGTCCCTTGGACTGCAAGGAGATCAAACTAGTCAATCCTAAAGAAAATCAATTCTGAATATTCATTGGCAAGACTGATGCTGAAGCTGCAGGACTGATTCGAAGAGCTGACTCATTAGGAAAAAACCCTGATGCTGGGAAAGGTTGAAGGCAGAAAGAGAAGGAGATGACAGAGGACGAGATGGTTGGATGGCATCACCGACTCGATGGATATGAGTTTGAGCAAGCTTGGGGAGATGGTGAAGGACAGGGAAGCCTGGCTTGCTGCAGTCCATGGGGTCACAAAGAGTCAGACGGGACTGAACAACAACAACTAGAAGCTGAAAAAGGTGAGGAGACAGATTGTTCCCTGGAGTCTTCAGGAAGACCCAGACCTTGACATTAGCTTGGTGAAAATGATTTCAGCCTTCTGACCTCCAGAACTATAGAGAATGAGTCTGTGTTGTTTTAGTCCCCTAAGCTTGTGGTGATCTGTCACAGTAGTAATAGAAAATTAATGCATCCAGGTGATGAGAACCGCCCAGTTCCCTCTGAGAAGGCTGTGCCACCTGGATGAGGTGAGCCCAGGCCACAGTGTACCAGTGGTGTGACAAGCTCAGGTGTGAGACTCAGTCACCCCACGCCACCAGCAGCCACCCAGAGGTCTCCTCCGAGCATTGCCCTCTATACAGTGTCACAGGGAAGGGGTGGGGCTTCCCTGTTCAGAGATAAGAACACCTGTGTGTCCCAGGGGTTCACTGGTCTGTCCTTGTTTTGAGAAGCAGGCAGGACTGACAGGCGCCACCACACCTTCCCTGTGATGGTGCCAAGGAAAACCAACTGGCGGTTTTCTTTGGCAGATCTCAACTTAGCCATTGGATAAAATCTGAGTCGAGCTAGTTAGAGCCACCCAGGAACAGGACGTACTTGCTTATTAAACATTTCAACATTGCCAGGGTGCATTTTCCCTTGTATGTTCTGGAACACTTCTTGATCACATTACCACTCTCACATAACCTGCACTGATATTTCATAACATAACACTTCACCAGCAAACCTGAAGCCCTGGAAGGTATTTCACTTGAAACCATCAAAAATGTCGAGTCAGAATGCATCTTTTACAGGCCTCTGAAGGGTGTCTCTGGCTTAGTCGCTACTTTGTCTGTAGGACATAGGCTACTGGGCAACACTGAACTAGGGTGAATGAGCGAAAACCCAGCTCTGTGACCCCATGGCTGCAGGCTTCTGTGTTCTTGTGAGTTTCCGAAGCTGGGGCTGGAGTTGGGGGCCATGGTATCTGAGGTGACCCTCTGTGACCGCTCGGCAAGACCAGGAACAGAGGCCCGAGATGGATTACATAAGGGCCAAGCAGGTCAGCAATGCCACTTAGAGTGGTTTGAGGTGGAGTCTGAACAGTGTGGCTGACCCCCATCACCAGAAGTGATCGCATGACCAGATATAATCACATCACTGAAAGTGAAACCAAGAATGACCAAGAGCCGAGATGTCACAGCAGAGGTTCTCAGGACACGGCACTGCAGTCTCCTTCCTGCCTCTCCTCCAGGAGGACCAATCCATGCAGCCCTCCAGGCTGCACAGACACCAGGGACCCCAGGCCCCCAGGCCCCCAGGTCTGGGACCAGGGGTCCCCCTTCCGAATGTGAGTGTTGAGTTGCACAATTTAAATCTCAGCCTGGGACTTGGTTTCTGAAGCACTGGCAGGCCCTTCCCATCTCACACAGACCTGTAGGAGTCTCAGGTGAAATTCTTGCAGCCGCTAAACAGCAACTAACAGAGATTACAGAACCAGACTGCCTGCGTTTGAAAATCCAGGCTCTACTCTTTACTGCTACATGACGGCAGCAAGCTGCTTAAACATCTCTGCTCCAGTTTCCTCATCTGTGAACAGAGAATTAAAAATACTATATAAAACAGTAAAATGTGGCTATTCCTGGCTGCTGCTGATTAGCTGCCAAGTTGTATCCAACTCTTTGTGACCCTCCGTTGACTGTGGCCCTCCAGGCTCCTCTGTCCATGGGATTCTCCAGGCAAGAATACTGGAGTAGGTTGCCATTTCCTTCTCCAGGGATTTTCTCGATCCAGAGGTTGAACCTGCTTATCCTGTATCTCCTGCATTGGCAAGCGGATTCTTTACTATTGAGCCACCCTGGAAGCCCACAACAGAAATTAACTGTCTGAGTTCTGGAGGCTAGAAGTCCACCTTCGAGGTGTCAGCAAGGCTGTGCTCTAACCTCCTCTATGCCTTTCTCCCTGCCTTCCTTGTCTTACCCACTGTCCTGGGTGATCTTGGGGCTGTGGCGGTGTGACTCCAACCTCCGCCTCTGCTGTTATACATCATCCTCTCTATGTCTTCACACAATCTTCTTATAAGGACAGTAGTCATAATGAAGGACCCACCAGCCTGAAGTCATGTTAACTCATTACATCGCAGTGACCTTGCTTCCAAATAACGTCAGGACTCAGGGGTTAGACGACATCATTTGGGAGGACACAATTTTAACAGTGTCTTTGCCCTTACTGCCCAGGCATTTATGGTCAAAGACAGTTACGTTATGTATTCCTCTCTCATGTCCCTTGTCATTTCTCTTTCTTGTAATTTATTTGAAAATATTTTTAAGAGATAAATCATACAGACCAATGCACTTGACTAATACAAAAGTAGGTTTTGTTTTAATGTCTATTATTTATTCATTTGGCTGCCCCAGGTTGCAGTTGCTGCATGCCAGGTCTTTGGTCTTCATTGCGGCATGTGGGATCTTTTAGCTGCAGCATGCAGAATCTAGTTCCCTGACCAGGAATCAAACCTGTGCCCTCTGCATTGGGAGCACATAGTTTTAGCCACCGGACCACCAGGGATGTTTTAGTTAAATTAAAGCAGTTTGGGTTAAATTAAGCTCTGTAAAGTCTCTTACTGAAACACCTGGCTAAAATAGAGTATATAATTTCCTCCCTTTTCTTATTCTCTTTATTTTTCTGCAATAGCTTCATTTGTCTCAGCAACCTTTCAGTCTCTATTTTCTAGAACAATTCCAATTTAGTGAAACTTTTCAATAAAATTGGCACAGAGATCACTTAAAGGCAATGCAATTGTAACACTTCTTAAGGCTTATCAAGCACATAAATCCACAAATAAGAAAATCTCTGGGCTCCCTGGTGGTCCAGTGGTTAAGAATCTGCCTTGCAATGAAAGGTACACTGGTTCGATCCCTCGTCCAGGAAGATCCCATATGCTGTGGAGCAACTAAGCCTGTGAGCCACAACTCCTGAGCCCACATGAGTTAGAGCCTGAGTTCAGCAACAAGAGAGGCCTTTGCACTGAAAAGCCCATGCACCACGGCTAGAAAGCAGCCCTCGCTCGCCGCAACTAGAGAAAGCTTGTGTGCAATAAAGACCCAGCACAGCCAAAAAATAGATAAATCTTTTTTTTTAAAAAGAACATATCCTTTGTCAAATATCCCAGTTTGGGAATCAAAAAATCTGCCACTAACCAGTGGAGATCAAAAGTAAGAGGCTGGTGAAAACTTGGGCAGGGGGGTGAGGTATGCAAGAGGGCACCGAGGTCCAGAGAGAAGATCAGATATGAGGGTAAAGAGGAATGGGCCGAAGGGACATCCCACCATTTCCCTGTGGATGCCACGCCACTGACAGGAATGACACCATGATTTCATCATAATTTCATTTTTGGCAGAAATACGTTCCTTCCCCCTTGTCTTCCCAGTAATTAAATGTCCAAAGAAGGAACTTGAAATCAAGACTGGAAAAGGAAATAGCACAAGAGTTGGAACTGGAAAACAACAGCTGAGGTAAAAGCCAGTGAGGAGGACAGAGCCAGGGCAGACAGCTTCACCTTCCTGGTGTCAGATTCATTTTCTGACTCATCACGAGAGCTGGGGCCTGGCCAGAGGGTTTCAGAGCCATTTTCACAGGTAGGTGTCAAGAGGACAGAAAATGAAGGAAAACTCAAGACAGGACATGAGAGAGGAGAGTTTTCTCTCAACAAAGACACCAGAGGGAAGAAAGTAGATGACAGAGAAGAGAGAGGCACAGATCTGCGATATGAGACAGCCTCTCTGCAGCACTGACATGGAAGCTGTGTTTGCAACAGAAAAAAAGGGGACAGCTATTAAGGGGGTCAGGGGTCAAGATAATCCCAGCCAATACCTACTGAGCAGTAGCTAGGCGCCAAGCACTGCCTTAGAAACCCGGAGAGGAATGGGAACAGATGTGGTATCTGCTCTTAAGGTTTTTACTGTTGGACGTGCAGCTCAGTAGAGATAATTACCATGTTGGAGGTATGATCACAGGACAGTGAGAGAGGAATGCCAAGCGTTTCCTGGGTGCGTCTCAGAAGGCACACAGGAGCACAGACAGAGAGACCGGGCACCACCCAGCGGGGACCTCTGTGAAGGCCTTGGGTGCCTCGGAAAGGCCTTTGTCCTTTGTCCTAGAGTCAGTGTGGAGCGCTGGCAAATTCTGAAGAGGAAAGCAATGCTATTTGATTTGTGGGACAGAAAGATCTTTCTGGATCCTCTTAGGAGGTTGGCATAACAGAGAAAGAGGGCGGAGGCAGGAAGGCTTGAAAAAAAAAAAAGGAGAAATTCATCTCTGATAGAAGAAGGGACTCCTTGTGGGAGAGGTGGGGAGAGGAGGAAGAATGAATAGAATTGGGTGTGTAGAGAGGGAGAGGGTAGCGTGTGGAAGGGGAGGAGTTCTGTGAGCGGTCACCGTTTTCTTTGTGAAGTGAGACAGCAGACGTCTCCAGAGACCAGCGTGTCAGATGGCGCCAAGACCGTGTGGAGCGAATCCGGGCTGACGAAGGGCTGGGGAACGAGGGCAGCTTTGCTAAGCAGGCTTGAGGGCGCAGTTAGGGTTGGAGGCCATCAAAGGGGAGTGCTGATTCGGGATTTATTCAGCGTTACCCGGGTCCTGGGTTTAAGGAGGAGGATATAAAAGCTGAACGGACATCGCGCTTGCTGATCTGCCAAAGAAGAGGGACAAGGGTGTTGAGAGAGTGGATAGAGGGGGTTTGAGATGATGCATCACAGAGTCTGGGCTGGAAAGGAATAGCCACAAAGACGAGAAGGGGCTCACCAGCCTGGAGAATGTGGAGGAGACACGAGCTAGTGGTCAGGGATGGGTGGTGGTGCTTTTCTTCACAGCGCTGGCCTCAGAAGACTGAGGGAAGTCATCCTGTGAGGGCGGTTTTCTGGCGGCAGGTGCAGGCTGCGTGAGCAGGTACCCCGGCTACTCGGTTCTTCACTGTGCCCCGGGGCCTGGCTCAGTTCCTAGAGCATAGTGCCTGTGTTTATGCGTCACGTCTCTGGTGATGTGGAAACAGAACTGCAGAGATAGCCAGTGTGGCTCACGGCCCTGAGGTCGGCAAGCCGTGGGATATGAGCGAACAAGCAACTCGACCGGAAGAGGTCTCCTCAGACCGGGGCTGGGCAGGGAGGACCCGACTTAGCACCAGCAGGGCGGAATGGAAGACACGGAGGAGAAAGAATAGGGTCGCAGCGACTTTTCCCGAGGACCTGACTTCTGAGGAAGGACAGGGGAGAAAGAAGGGAGAACGAAGGGGTGGAGGTGGTTGGAGATGAAGGGAATGAGAGGCCCAAATTAACTGGCTCGCTTTCTGGCTAGAACTTTGTTCAGAAAAGCATTTGAGATGGCTGTCGACTCTGAATGTGGAGAAGACTCTAATCACTGCTTGCATCTGGTTGTGACACACTGGAGAAGTGCTGGCTGAAACCAGGCGCAAATGTTGAGAGAGGTCACCCAGGCCAAGGTAATCATCATGAAGAAAATGCTCTCCACACAGCACATTTCAATTTTAGGCAGAGATTATCTGTGAAAATCAGTTATGATGCCACTGCTTCATTTCATCTTTTCGAAATTCCTCCGCAAATACTCTTCCGCATGAGTGCTGAATCAGATCTGCCTTCGCAAATCGCACTTAGGTAATTAAGCTTATGGTCCAATTGCTCAACTGCAAATGTCTTCCGAGTAAAAAGATTATGATTATTTTCAACAAGCTTGTGACCAAATTGGTTTGAATGATTTTATTCTAATGATTATTCTGTGATTCCAATCAAAAATTAGATTATTTTGATTATTATTAGGTTATTTTGATTATTCTTAGATTGATTCTAATGACTTACATTTTACCAAAGAAGCAGTTTGGGGATGTGGCACAACCATTTTTTATTTTCTAATTCATTAATTTCTGCTTTTTATCTTTTTCATTTCTTCCTTCTGCTTTTCTTTGGCTTATTTTATTGTCCTCAAAATGTTTTTTTTTGAGTTGGATACATAATTCACTTCTTTCTCTCTTTTTGGAAGGATTTAGGTACTTTTATAAACTTTCCCATGAACTCAGCTTTATCTGTATGCTATAGATATCTGTTTCATTATTGCTGTTTTCTAGAAATTTCATGATTTTTATTTCCATATCTTCTTCATATCAAAATATTTAATAAAGGGATTTAAAAAAATTTTAACAGAAAATTCAAAACATACACAAAATACAGAGAATAGTATAATGAATTACTAGGTACTCATCACCTACCTCCAATAATTATCAATATATGATAAATCTGGGCTCACCTTATCCCAAATTCCAGACATCTTATTATTTCCTCTGCAAATATTTCAGCATGGAAACTGAGAGATTTTTAATTTCCTAGTGGAAGGGACATTTTGTTTCTGGCTTTATTATTCAGATCTGGTCTTATTGCATGATGATCACTGAATATTCTATGCACTATTTATACTCTTGGAATATATGGAATTCACAAGTATTATACAGGCACTTGTGAAGAAGGTACATTCTCTAGTTCTAGGACAGAGTTCTATCAATATCTAGCAGTTAGATTTAGTGTTATGGACTAGAAGTAGAAAAAGCAGCCTTCTTATATTGCTTGTAATTGGCTTTATGAATGGAGTTGCTATGTTACCCAGTGCAAAAATCCCCATTACTATTATAGTTTCTTATAATTATACCTATTAGCATTACAAAGTACTCTTACTTAATAGGTTTATTTTTTTTGAGGGGGTGCTGAATTCCATCTTGTCTGATAGTAAGAATGAGCTCTCTTCTTTCTTTTTGTTTGTTGCTGGTGCTACTGCTGCTAAGTCACTTCAGTCGTGTCCGACTCTATGCGACCCCATAGACGGCAGCCCACCAGGCTCCCCCGTCCCTGGGATTCTCCAGGCAAGAACACTGGAGTGGGTTGCCATTTCCTTCTCCAATGCATGAAAGTGAAAAGTGAAGTTGCTCAGCTGTGTCTGACTCTTAGCAACCCCATGGATTGCAGCCTACCAGGCTCCTCCGTCCATGGGATTTTCCAGGCAAGAGTACTGGAGTGGGGTGCCATTGCCTTCTCCATTTGCGTGTTACACTATTTCAATTTTGATCACACCTTCAATTTCAATTTTGATCACACCATTCTTCTAAACATCTTAGGACTTTTATCATATGTTAGCAGTCTTAGCAGTCACGTTTTTTAATTGCAAGCAACCAAATCCACTAAAGCGTTTAAACAGAAAAGGTTATTGGCTGGCTTACAGTAGTTCCAGGAGAGGCAGAGGATTAGTATAGGGGGCCATGGAGCCAAGAACAAAGTCTGACTGGTGCAGTCCAGGTCAACGCCTATGCCCTGATTTCAAGGGAAACTGAGACATTGAATTCTGGTTTCTACTCTTGATAGGAGAATTCATAATGTGGAGATTTCCCCCCAGTATAGGAGGCCTTGTTGGCCACAGTATAATAAATACCTTCTACAGCAGTGTCACTGAAGTTTCAGATACAGAACTTTAACTCCTCAGTAAAAATAGTCCAAGAATCTATAACCACATTCCCCTGATATCATGTTGTGTGTAGAAGCTTCCTGAATGCATGCAGGATGTTCTCTAAAAATGTCCCAGCCTTTACCAAAAAATAATACGTGGTCACAAGTTTTGCTTTCCCTTTCTTGCTTCTCTTAGAATCACACCTTCCTTCTTATTTTTATATCCAAAGCTCTTATTCTAGGCTTGCAGTTTCTCACCCAGGATTACTAAACTCTCTTCTGATAGTTCCCAGCCTTTTCCTGTTCCTAAACCATCCTACTTACTGCCCATACCCAACTTGCTGGCATTATGTTCTGGAAACCTGGCGTAAGGGTCCAGGCTTTGTATAATCTCACTTGGCAAAGACATGCTGAATGACTGTGCCATGCTGGGCCACATGCTTGGGGCTGGAGGTTCAAATATGAGTCAGATAAAGGCTAACCTTAAGGGCCCCTCAGTCTAGTGGGGCAGACAGACAACCAAATAGGAAAATATGACATAAAGTGCTATAATTGTGGCACACAGAAAGAGCACCTAAACCAGTCTGGGGCAGACATAATCTAGGGAGGCTCCTGGAAGAAGGTACCTCTGAACAGGGTGGGGAAGGATACATCCACTTCTCCCAGGGAAAGAGAGCATTTTAAGCGTAAGAAACTGCCCGTGCAGAGGCAGGTCAGCTCGAGGGTGCTTAGCGCTCTGAGGAAAAGCCACAAGTACTTTAAAACGGAACAGCTGGCTCCTTAACAAAGTAGGAGAAGGCTTGTGTCTTTGGGTGAGACGTGACATACTGAAGAGATGGGATGCAAAGCCAGTGGAAAGCAACTGAAGGCCTTTTAGCATCTGAGTAAGATCAACCAAGCAATATAATACATGTAGAATGGATTGGAGGAGCTCGCTGGTGGCAGGTGAAAGGTTAGCTGTGAAAGGTTAGCTCTCATGCTGAAGCCCATGAGAGAAAGTGGGTGACAACGGTGGTGGCTGCAAGGATAGGGCGGTGGTGGGGGGAAGACCTTCTGAAGAGGTGTCAAGAGGGACTCCACTAAACTCAGTGACTATGAGAAGGAGTGAGAGCAAAGCAGGAGTCAGTGGAGACTCAGGATTTCCGTGCTCCTTCGGGGAAGGGATTCTAAAACCGAGTCCTTGAGAGGAGGTAGGAATCTGGGGAGAGAGCAAAGTGCTGTACTGAAAGTCCCAAGTCTGGGACACACACGTGGAGGATGTGGCGGGAAATCTGGAGAAGGGAGATGGCGCAGCAGAGGCTGAGGAGCAGTTCTGCCCAACCGTGGCACGCCCCCTGCAAACACCTGGAAGCTTTGAAAAACCCTAAAACCTGGCCCCTGCCCCCAGAGGTGCTAATATAATCACCTGGGCAGCAAGATCAAGGCACTCCAAGGGACTCTGCTGGGCAGACAGCCAATGGCAGAGAGAGGAGGATGCCAGGCCTGTAGGGTGCCCTTCCCCTCTCCACCACTCTACTGGGTGACTGTGACAAAATCATCAGCCAAGTTTCCTCCTCTAGAAAGTGAAGATCATAACACTCGGAAGGATTTCAAGTATGAAATAAAATAAGGTGTGTACAGCACCTAACACCATTCCTGGCCCATACTGCAGACCGATGAGCTGCAGGAGTCAACTGCGGGACCACATCTAAGGAAACGCATAGTCTCAGCCACATTCCCAAAGAAAGTGTGGCTTTCTGTTTAATAGGAAGGAAAACAAGGAACTTCCCAAACCTCTAATGAACAAAATGACATCACTTGTGTCCATGCAATATGCTGGCTCCTGCAGCAGCCTTAGAACTGACTGCAAGATATGGAAGGCAGCATGCTGGCTTAACACTCAAAGCAATGTTCCAGCAGCTATGACTCTTGGTTGAGATACAACACCAGAGATGCAACACACTTGTCCACCCCTGTAGACAAATACTCATGAAGCATCCACTGTATGCCAGGCAAAGGACCCTTAGGCATTCTTTCATTCTTTAACCAACATGATTAAGTACATACTGTGTGCCAGAAACCCCACTAAATTCTTGGGAAATCGTGATAAATAAGAAAAAGATGGGCTATAAAAACCCTGAAGGGGCAGACCCTGTTCCTTGACATCTCTTTAGTCCATCCATTCCCAACATCCCCGCAGCCACCACCCCTGCCCCCCGTGACTTCTTTCATGGGTTTCAGCAATAGCCTGACACCTGTTGCAAGCTCCTCCAATCTGTCAAACACTCAAATTACAGATTTTATTGAATAATCTCTCAGATAGGTGTTACATAACTACCCGATGGTGTGTCACAAGCACATGATCCTATGGGACCACTTAGTAGGGGGTTTCAACCAAACAGGAAAGCTGGAAGGGCTGCCCTGAGGAAGTGACAACCAAACAGAGAAAAGTAGCTGTTGGCCAAAGGGGAGTATAGGAGAAGGGATTTCTTGGGTCCTGCACACCTTCCCCGTCAGCCCTCTCACACCACCATGCCCTCCTCACACAACTCCTGAATCACTTCTGCACTTGGGCCTCCAGCCAGCGTGAGTCATCCTCCAAGGTGCAGCAAAAAGCCAGCTTCTTCCTCATGGTCCTTTCTGACCATACCCTGCTCTCCAACACCCCACCCCTGTGTCTCCACCATCAAACCTCTCACTTCTTAGTGTAAGAGACACAGGTGGCCAAGTCTCTCAGGTCTGTTGACCACTCTATCCAGCAACAAATACAATGCCAGGGATACTACCCAGGGTACTCCAGAGAGACAGAATCAATAGGGGGGGTGTGCATTTGTGTGTGTGTGTGTGTGTGTGTGTGTGAATAATGTATATAAGAAAGTGAGAAAGTCAGAGGAAGACAGAATTTTTTAAAAATTATATAGAATTAGTTAATGCAATCATGGTGGCTGACAAGCCCACAATCTGCAGGGTGGGTCCAGGGAAGAGGTAATGTTGCAGCTCTCCCCTAAAGGCAGTCTGGGGCTGGCTTTCCTCTTCCTCAGGGACCTCAGTCTTTTTTCTCTCAAAGCTGTCAACTGATTCGATGAGGCCCACTCACATCATAGAGGATAATCTGCTTTACTCAAAGTCTATTAAGTTAATGTTAACCTTATAAAAAATAACTTCACAGCAACATCTGGCCTGGTTTACGACCTGGTATCTGGGTGCTGTGGCCTAGTCATGTTGACACATAAAATTAATCATCACACAGTTGAAAACAGGTGCTTGGCAAGTATTTTTGGAATGAAATCTGCTAATCTTAGGTTTGTTTTCTTCTTTCTTTTTCTTTGTCTCTCTCCTTTGCTTTTCTTTGAATGCTAGTCCCATAGCCCTACCCTTTTTAAACTTTCTTTTGTGTGTATCATTCCCCCAGTGTTTTTTTCCCCAGGCATGTTGGGGGTCCCATCAGCTACAGAAATATACAAGAGGTTCACTGTCACAGAAAAGGCCCTGGTTGTGACCACACTGATCCCTGGAGAGCCTCCCAGTTGGCAGGAAAGGAAGCCACAGTGAAAGAACTTGTTAAGGTCAAACCTCAGTGAACCAGGACCAGCTCTCCTGGTGACCAGAGTTCTTTCCATTAACTATGCCAAAACCTTCACGTGGGTATGGGCAGGGAAGGAATAAAAGGCCCTGTGCAGGAGAACTCACCTTCTACAACCTACACCTCACAGAAACGCTGTTACACTGATCCCTGCCCCACTCTCATAAATGGAAGGAACACCCGCTTATCTTGGGAGTCAAAGAATTCAGGAGGGTTCTAAGCCTTGGGTGTCAGAATCCATGCGTTCATTCGTCCTTAGAGGGCAGCGTGAGACCTCCACAGTCTTGGTCAGGTTCCTGAGAGAAAGGCTACATTACCAAGCCCCACTTTCCAATTCCTAACCTGGACCTGCCATCTCTGAGCAAACATAGTGAAGTCTCTCAGTCATGTCTGACCCTTTGCAACCCCATGGACTATAGCCTACCAGGCTCCTCTGTCCATGGGATTTTCCAGGCAAGAGTACCGGAGTGGATTGCCATTCCCTTCTCCAGGGGATCTTTCTGACCCAGGGATCAAACCCAGGTCTCCCACATTGCAGGCAGATGCTTTACTCTCTGAGCCACCATAGGCTAGTCCATGTCCTGCCTTCCTTCCTTTGCCCTCCCTCCTTCCAACAAATATTTACTGGGTACTTTCCCCATGCCAGGCACTGTGCCAAATGTTAGGGACACAGAGATGAATAAGCCAAGGTTCCAGGGTCAGAGAGCTCACAGAGATCTCTCAGAGGAGACACACCTGTGTGCCCCCTTGCCTGGACTTCACATAGGACTCGTCTCCTGGGCAGCCCTCTGGACGTGCTGATTCCTGTTCCCTGATAATTTTTGTCCAGTCTTCCAATTGGCTTATTAAAATACTGCAGCTAGAGAGGTGAGGTTCGCTGGCAAGACACAGCTGATCTTCAAACAGCAAGTGGAAGGGTGAATTTAGTTTCTTTTTAAAGAAGCCTCTCAAGTGGATCAGCCCTCGTCTTAGAAGTTGTTGAAAAGTTCCAACCACTAGAGGGCACCAACCTACCCTTGATCCGCCGCTGCTGCATGAGTGCTACAGTCGCTTCAGTGTTCCACTCTTTGAGACCCCAAGGAGGGTAGCCTGCCAGGCTCCTCTGTCCATGGGATTCTCCAGGCAAGAATACTGGAGTGGGTTGCCATGCCCTCCTCCAGGGGATCTTCCTGATGCAGGGAATGAACCTACGTCTCTTATGTCTCCAGCACTGGCAGATGGGTTCTTTACCACTAGCACCATCCACTAAACCTGCCCAAATCCTGGAGAGTTTCTGCACAGGTTACTCTGCTTCCAGATCTATAATGCTAATATCTTTCATTTTTCTCAACATGAGCCTTGAGAACCAGGCACATTTTAAAGTGAATCCACAGACTGTACTTAAGCCGATAGGATGATGAGGGAGTTAAGACATCCTAATACAGAGAAAATAGGCCACAGATTGTCTTATGAATAAATAGATCAGAACTAATGACATGAACGACTTTTTAAAACTATGCTCACTAACCTAGTCATCTGCTAAAATCCAATATCCACAGATAGCCACAACATAACTTTGCATTATTGACAAGCCATTGTTCAGCAATGCATCTAATAACTGCCAGACCATGGACCAGTGAACAGTGCATCAAACTAACTGAGTTTGTTGGGGAGGTTGGTTGTTGTTTTTAAAGATACGGATCTGAGGACCACATCCACAAGGATTTTTTAAAATAAGTCTGGAATGGGACTTTATCCCATTGCACGTTGTCCAAAGACTCCTGCTGTGTAAGAGTCTGGAAGCCACTGCTTTACCATTGGAGTGTCGGAAATGTGGGGAGCAAAAGCGAGAGCTGAGTTCAGAAACCTGATGACTTATGGGGAGCGTGTACCTCTGGGGACCCTGAGAGGGGAATACCTGGAATACTGGAAACTGCTCCCCTGCTTTGTGAAGCAGCAGCTACATCTGGCCCCTGGAAGGTGGCTAGAGCTCCTTGGGCCTTATAAGTCTCTCCCATGACTTCTGATCTCAACAGGATCAAGGCTAGAGCAAGGCCAGGCATCCGGCAGGAGAGGGCCCTGGTGAAGCGGGATCTGCCTGTTTGTGTCCAGCTCTGCCACCTCGTGATGATGGGACCTTCAGTCAAGCGTCCTTGAATTCCCCAAGCCTTGATTTTCTTATATATAAAATGAACATAATACCCATCTTATTGTTGAGAGAATTCAGGGAACAAAAATCTGCAAAACACTGATAGCTGGGAGTTCAGTGCCTGAGAGGTAAGGGATGCCGCCTACATGTTGACCTGCATTGTCACTAGCCTGGGAGAACCAAGAGCAGGACAGCA
Source organism: Ovis aries (assembly GCF_016772045.2). Taxonomy (NCBI): domain Eukaryota; kingdom Metazoa; phylum Chordata; class Mammalia; order Artiodactyla; family Bovidae; genus Ovis; species Ovis aries. The sequence goes on from NC_056079.1 coordinate 14,556,502, forward strand.
CTGCCACTGGCCCCCACAAGGCCCCAGACCTGAGCCGTCTGCAGACCTCTGGTAAAAGATACACCTCATTTAACTCCAGCTGGTGGTGTCCTGGGAGGACTGCCTTTTCTAGTCTGCAGTCTGAACCAGTCATTGAGGTAGCATCCTGCATCTCCTATATCTCCTGCATTGGCAGGAACGTTCTTCACCGTGAGTGCCAACCGGGAAGCCCGATGACCTCCATATTCAATCCCAATGGGCCTTTCGAGTCCTACAGACATTTTCTGCATCTCTCCTACGTCAGACCCTGGTGAGCATCCTCTCTGTCTAGAATCATCCACACCTTCGCTTCGAGGAATCCCAGGAGCCTCTGAGCTCTCCTTCTCTTCTGATGACCCCTTCCAAGTTCTTGTCCATCACCCACTCCTCACCTATCAGCTTCTCCCAAGATTCTGTACTTGCCACCCTATTGGCCCTTCTCTTCTAAGCCCTTTTTGTAAAATAAATTATTTATTTTGGCTGCGCTGGGTCTTTATTGCTAAGCATGAGCTCTAGGTGCGCAGGCTCAAAAGTTGTGGCGCGCGGGCTTAGCTGCTCAGAGGCAGGTGGAATCTTCCCAGACCAGGCAATCCAACCCGTGTCTCCTGCACTGCAAGGCAGATCCTTTACCACTGGACCACCGGGAAAGTCCCTCCTTTAAGCTCTTCTGAAGTCATTTCATCCATGGCCATGGTCTATCTGTCCCTGCAGGCCAATGTACCAGTTTTATCTCTGTCACTTTCCTATCTCAACTGTCTCTGGACATCCACTTATAGGATATCTACATGAACTTTAAAATTGATATGTCCCAAATTAAACTAATCATCTTCTCCCATATGCCCTGCCCTATACACATATCTGCACCCCCCACAAATTACCTTCTATTCCTCCTTAATGTTAACTGACCTCAATTAATGGGGTCACCACATAGTCCATTCTCAAAGCAGAAACCCAGCAATTCTCTTCTCTGTTTTTCTCCCACTGTGCTTAATCCTTCCCCAGGCCTGTGGGTTTTCTCTCTCACACAAGTCCAGCTCATCTCTAACCCCTGTGCAGGACTTCAGCATCTTTATCTGAACCATTGTGATACAAAACAATGTGTAACTCCTGGGTGTCAGATTTGTCCCCTCAACCCATGACTGCCTTGCCACTCATCCTCCACCACACTTCTCACACTTCATGATCTAGACTATGTTGTGGTTCCTCAAAACCAGATGCCATTTCATGCCCTCATGTCCTTCCTTGTCCCAATCCCTTCATTGAGGGCATCCCTCCCACCTGTCTTCACTTGGCTACCTCTCACTCATTGTGGTGGGCTGGATGATAATCTCCTGAAAGCTTATGTCCTGAAAGCTTATGTGGAACCTGTGGATGTGACCTTATGTGGGAAAAGGGTCTTTGCACATGTAATTAAGGATCTCAAGATAAGACCCTTCTGGATTACTCAGGTGGGCCCTAAGTCCAATGACAAACGTCCTCATAAAAGGGGGAGGAGGCACACAGAGACGTCCTCATGAAGGCACGTGGAGGCAGAGGTTGGAGTCTTGCTGCCACAGACCAAGACGTGCCAAGGCCACCAAAAGCTGGAGGAGACAAGGAAGGAAACCTCGCCTAGGGCCTTTAGAGGGCACATGGCTCTGTCAACACCTGTATTTTGGACTTCTAGTCTCCAAAACTGGGAGAAAGTAAATTTCCATTGTTTTAAGCTACTAGGTCTGTGGCAATTTGCTAAGGCAGTCAGAGGAAACTAATGCACTCACCTTTCAGGATGCAGTTCACACATCATCTCCTCCAGGAAGGCCTCTCTGATTTCCTCCTGCCATCACCCCACTGCTGCCTGCATATATCTGATTTCCTTCCTCTGTCTGTCTCACTTGAGAAACTCCTGAAAAGCAGCATCTGGGTTCTGTTTCCCATTGCAACATGAGGATCCAACACTGTTTCAGGAATAGACCAGGTGCTCGACCAGATCAATGCATGTGAATCTCAGTCCCTGTGTCCCTCCTACAGTCTGAACATCATGCCAGGCACTTCACAAACATTCCCTCACTGAGTCATCTCAATAGGCTTAGGAGGTAGATACCATCATCTCTGCTTTATAGACATGGAAGCTAAGGCACAGCAACTTCCCCAAGGCCATTTGTAAACAGAATTTGTATCCAGATCAATTTGATGAGCATGAGCATGGCATTTTCAAAAGACCAGTGGCAAACTAGAAGGGTATATTGGAGAACAGCAGGGAAGAGACTGGGTCTGAATTACACACTTGTGAGACAAAGCCGCCGTGTGTGTACACATGTGTGTGTAAACAGTAATGAGGGTCGGAGTTTAGTTAACTCTGGCTGATCTAGCTCATAACGCAGCATAAATGTATCACAGCAGCTTCCATTCTGAGGCCTGGGAGCAAGGGGTGCTGCGGTGCATGAGGGCTAAGAAAGGACAAACAAGAAGAAGAGGAAATGGGAAGGGAAAAGAGAGGGAGGAGAAGGATAGTTCTGCCATGTCTGGAAACAGAGCATGCTTTTCTTCAGCTTGTTCCCCCCCACCCTCCCCCCACCTCCTATGCACATGTCTCTGCCCTACAGTGGCCTCGTTCTCAGAGCGTCAGCACACAGATACTGTCTCAGATCCCACCATGGCACTTCACCAGGTATGGGAGGCTTCAGCCCCCAAAATGCACCCATGTCCTAATTCCTGGAACCTATAAGTGTATAAAGGCCAAAAAAGGGACTTTGCAGATTTGATTAAATTAAGCATTTTGAGATGGGGCGATTATCCAGATAGGCCTTAAATGCAACCATAAGCATCTTTTTTTGTTTTGAAGGTTCTGTTTTTATTGATTAGATTTAGGTATATTTACAATCTTTCCATCATACATAAGATATAAATCAAACAAATAACATACATATAATATAAATGGGAATGAATGACCCACTATTGATCAGGCATATTCTGGTAGCTACATAGTATTGTCCTATTCTTTCTTTGGTAATTTTGAGTTTGGAAGAACATCAGTCCTCTATTTAAGCTGTTGTATATCTAACTGTCCAAATTAAATTAATCTAGTAAATGGAAAATAAATATTTACACAAACTTGAAGGATCATGCTAGGTTTAGTACACGAGTGACAAGAACAGAATTCATAATTACATTTTTAAATGTTTATCTGGCTGTTTTTTTTTTTGTGGGTTAGATGGATAAGGGGGCAATGCTTAAGTCAGGAATGCACTAAGGACATATAAGCATCCTTTTATAAGAGAGGTGCAAAAGGAGATTTGACACAGAGAAGAGGAAACATCAAAGTGACCACAGCAGTGGGGACTGTAGTCATGTGACCACAAGCCAAGGGCTGTAGGCAGCCACGAAGCTGCAAAGGTAAGAAACAGATTCTCCTCTAGCCCCTCCAGAGGGAGTGTGGCCCTGCCCAGTACTACTAATTTCAGACTTCCATCCTCCAGATTGTGAGAGAATAAATCTTTGTTGGTTTAGATCCCCAAGTTTGTGGTAGCAGACATCCGCTCTTCCTAAACCACCTCCATCTCATTCAAAATTTGTTTTCTTGACAGCCTTCTTTAGTTTGGTGTTAGAGAGAAATAAAAATCCAGTTATATCAATTCACGCTAATGAGAGACCCTTAATGGTCTCGGCGGCAATGACGTTTTAAAAAGGAGGGCATTTATAACTCCTCAAATTAATGTTGAATCAGTACGATTAGCATAAAGAAACAAACAGAACTGTAACCACAAGCAGTAAGGTGGAAATTTAGAGAAGTGGACCAACAAACAGGAAAATGAAGGATGGGATCTGCCATCAGGAACTCTCCCCTTAGTCAGGGTCTTCTTTTCACTTGTGAGAACTTCTCCAAAAGTTCTGTGTTTATTCTCAGTGACTCCTGGGTTGGCCTGCACTGTGCCGAGCACACAGTAAATGCTGATTCCAGCGGTGGATGAATGAGAAGGCGGTGGGGTGGAGGCAGATTATTGCCCCCACAACAGAATCTGTTAACACTCCTTCAATTTTCTCCTCTTTCTGAATCTATCTTCACCCAAACTTCTATGTTACTTGCTGCAGTCGACAATAATTTCTGATTGTCAGCAACATATACCTCTTAATTTGGTGTGCAAAGTTGCCCTATAAGCAGGTGAAATCTTTAAGCTACAGAAAGAACTCCCCTTCATACACTAAGCTGAAGCTCCCTGTGATGACTTCTGAATGTTGCTCAAGTCAACACAGAACAAAAAGCTGGAATTATCAGCCCCAAGAGAAAAGCCAGTTGCCTGGAAAAATTAAAGCCCACAATTGACACCATTCACAGTATCTTTATTTTTATTTATCTTTTTAAAATTTTTATCTTTTATTTAACAGAGAGCTGTCATAGCTCAGTCAGTAAAGAATCTGCCTGCAATGCAGGAGACCTGGGTTTAACCCCTGGGTTGGGAAGATGCCCTGGAGAAGGAGATGGCAACTCACTCCAGTAATCTTGCCTAGGAAATCCCATGGACAGAATAGCCTAGCAGGCTGTGGTCCAAGGGGTCACAAGAGTCGGACACAACTTGGTGACTAAACCACCACAATATCTTTAATAAACTTTCTAAGCGATGTTAATGTCAAAATATGGAAAGCAATTCCTTCATATAGCAATCTCCCTAACAGTGTTCTCACTCAACAGTTGTATTACACTTCCCCTAGCTGGTTCTTGTAAAAGTCCAAAAATAAATGGTAAACTATGAGGTTATGGGGCCCTGTGACAAACTGCCAAAATATTCCCCAAAGCTCCTCTCCCAGTTTTCCTTCCTTCATCCAAACTACATTGAGCATCTACAACTGGCAAATTCTAGAGAGACATGCAGGAAATAAATCATTGCACATAGCAGACTAAGAAAAATATTGTAAACACCCATAGAATACTTTGAACAAGCAGTGCTGCAAAGGTTCCTGGTTCATAGGAAGCCTTTCCATCTGTGCAGTTAGGACAACCTAAAAGTCCCCTCTCCCTCAGCTGTTTTCATTCCAGCGGATCTGTTCCTACCTGGAATTTGCTGGTAGCCTTCAGCTGTTAAATACCAAATGTGTGTGGTATTAGTGGCTCAGTTGTGTCTGACTCCTCATGACCCCATGGACTTTAGCCCTCCAAGCTCTTCTGTTTATGGAATTCTCCAGGCAAGAATACTGGAGTGGGTTGCCAGTTCCTTCTCCAGGGGATCTTCCCAACCCAGGGATTGAACCTGGGGTCTCCTGAATTGCAGGCGGATTCTTTATCATCTGAGCCACCAGGGGAGCCAAATGGTAGCCTCCAACTTCAGCTGAGTGGTGCTTCTGAAGTCCACAGAAACCAACTGGGGATCTTGTTCAAATGCAGATTTGGATTCTGCTGGTCAGGGGAGGGGCCTGAGGTTCTGCATTTCTGATGGACTCCCAGGTGACTACTACTACGCTGGTCTGAGGGCCGCATTTGAGCACCAAGTGATTAGAGAACTTCCTTTTTACTTAAAACACAGTAAAACCAACTTCTGAAGGCATCTAGAGGCATGTGTGTAATGCTTCAAGACCTCCCTTAAGGATAGAGAAGTTGATAGCATTTGAGCCACTGGATAGACTAGGGGGCTGATGTCTCACCGTGCTTTCAGAGCTTCTACCTTATTCAGCAAAAACTGCCAGGTACTATATCTAAAAATAGAGCTAGAAAGCAAAGAACTAAATTGTATCAAGGTGAAAAACAAAGGAGTAAAGACCGAAGTCCAGGCAATGACTCTATTAGGAACAACAGCTTTCCCATGTCTCTGGTCTCCTTTAAACTGGGGTTCAGATAAAAGCCAACAGTTCAATGCATATCCTCATGGTTGAAGAGACCACTTGTTTCTCCCATTCCCATCACCCCCGCCCCCTCCAACTGGTCACCTGGCTGCTCTAACAAGCCCCTGCCACATACTTCCTGTTGGTGTCTTTTTGAGATGAGATTACTACTCATGATTGCAGAGAAGAGAAGAATTAGGAATGCTGAGTAAGGAAAAGTCCAGAGAAGTCACCCACCCAACAGGACGTGTGCTGCTGGGCACGGAGAGTGACTGTTGTGTTGAGGCTACTGTACCGGGTCTTACACAAGCACAGGCCTTTCCTTCTTTACTAGAGAACACACCCCCGAACCATGTCCTTCTCTGTGTGGTGCTCGCAGCTTCTGACTCTCATCGGGGCCCACAACATGCTGTTATCGCTGGACCTGGGAGAAACAGGAGCACGTGGACAGAGGCCCAAGGACAGAGCTGATGCCTCTGACAGCGGTCACACCAGCTGGAGGCAGCAGGTGCCTGACAAGGGGTCTGCCAGTCCTGAATCACAGCATCCCTGCCGGGACTCTCCTCACGGGAACAGAGGAGAAAACTGAGGCCATGGACCCTGGAGTCACACAGCAAATCTACACAAGCTTGGACATCAGCTTGCTGTGTGCGATGGTCGTTTCCAGGGCCCCTTGTGGCATCTCAGGTTCTTCGGTAGGAAAATAGGTGTGGGACTTGATGCTCTTCTGGGTTTCTTTTGGAGAACAGCCTGTGGTCCCACATTCTGAGAGCCTACTCACTTCAGAAATAGAGCCCAAGGTGGGTTTGTCCTTCAGCCCTTGTACTCCTGAGACTTCGGAAATACAGGAGACACTATGGAGAACAGTATGGAGATTGCTTTAAAAACTAGGAATAAAACCACCATAGGACCCAGCAATCCCACTACTGGACATATACCCCCAAGGAAACCAGAATTGAAAAAGACACATGTACCCCAATGTTCAATGCAGCACTATTTACAAGAGCTAGGACATGGAAGCAACCTCGATGTCCACTGGCAGATGAATGGATAAGGAAGTTGTGGTACATATACACAGTGGAATATTACTCAGCTATAAAAAGGAATGTATTTGAGTCAGTTCTAAAGAGGCAGATGAACCTAGAGTCTATCACACAGAGTGAAGTAAGTTAGAAAGAGAAAAACAAATACCGTATATTAATGCATACATACAGAATAGAGAAAGATGGTACTGACAATCCTACAAGGGTAGCCAAGGCAACACAGACATAAAGAACAGACTTTGGATTCAGTGGGGGAAGGAGAGGGTGGGATGCTTTGAGAGAATAGCATTGAAACATACATATTACCATATGTAAAATAGATAACCAGCGTGAGCTTGATGTATGAGGCAGGGCACCCAAAGCTGGTGCTCTGATAGCTTGGGGAGGGAGGTGGGAGGGAGATTCAGGATGGCGGGTACACATGTATCCCTATGGCTGATTCATACTGGTGTATGGCGAAAATCAACACAGTATTGTAATTATCCTCCAATTAAAATAAATAAATAACATTTTAAAAAAGAAGTACAGGAGAGTCAGCTGCCGTTGTGTTTTCTTCACTCTCTGACAACTCTTCATCTTTCCCCACTTGATAAAATCCCCAGTCCCACTACTGAATCTACAAATCTATGGATTAAGACAGGAGGGAGAGATTTGAAATCCCCCAGAACAGTCTTAGAGCAATTCAGCTGACATTTCCAAACACCCACTAGATTTTTTTTTCTTTCCATTCAGTAGCCCTTCCCCTTCCCAAGCTTGCAAATCTGCAGTTTCTAGAGCTGGAAAGAAACAAAAAAGGATCCATTTTTCAGTGTTTGGAAGCCGTATGTCAAATCTATATAGCTAATAATATTAATAATAATAAACATTTTCTATTTATGATTTCTCTATTCTCCAACAAAGGTCTTCGGGCCAGGAGTCTAAGCACAGACTAATATAGAATTAGCATCGTCTAATTTCTAGTCTTACTTCCTAGCTTTGCTTTGATTTTGGTGCTAATGTTTAACTCACTTGAAATGACCATGCTGTTGAGTTGAGGGGCTTCTGCGCTGGGAGCCTCTTTCAGCCTCACATTCCTGGGACACAAAGCTGGCCACCAAGCACTAGCAGATGTTACCTGAGAAGGGGGGCATCTAAAGCCCCCCATCATTTGCCTAATTTTGGTCGACTTAACAAATCTCAGGTAAAATTACTGGGGCTTTTACAGGGAAAGTGAAGCTTTCTTAGTGATGAGATACACTATGAAATGAATGAGAATATCACACAACAGCACAAATCCCACAAAACACCACTACGTGAGAACCACTGCAGAAATGATTCCAGGCAAAGTAAAAGCATGAATCAAGTAAGGAAGCCTTCTTTTAGGTGTCTTGCCTATATTTACATCCTTCATTCCAGTGACCACTTGTGACCTAGTAGATACAGTAATTATCTCCAATTCACCGAAGAGGAAACTGAGGCATGGCAAGATTCAGTGACCAGCCCAAAGTCTCACCCAGGTGGTAGGCGGTGGAGCTGGAATCTGAGTAACTCTTTGGCTCCAGGGACCATAGCCCTCATTATTCCACTTTCATTTTGAGGGGAAACTATGTCATCATCAGGGGACACTTTATCACCATCCTGGGGAGGAGGGGTAAAGGGAAGGTGACTATGAGGGTCCCAGCACCCTGTTTCTGGCAGGGTGAGTAAAGCCAAAAAATAAAACATATCCTTTCCCTCACGTGAATGAAAGGAGGGCTTCCCAGTCTCCTAGAAAGGACTGTAGCCACGAGGACCTGCTAAGGAGGGCTCCCTTTCCACCCCACTTCCACTCACCTACCCACCTTCGCTTGGGCCCCGAACCCAGACAAGGGGACCTGCAGCCCTCAGCAAGCTCTGGACCTTGGCTTCCAAGCAAAGACGAGAAATTAAACAGTTTGCACAGAATGAAATTTGGCCCGTGGAAGGTGCCTGCAGCTGGCGGTTAACACCAGCAGTAAGAGGATCAACTCCTAGTCCGTTGGCTTAAAAAGGGAGTGGGGGTGAGAAGTGTGCGCGCTCCCTTTTACCCATTCACGTTAGTTAATTTGGATGATAAGGGTTCGTGTTTAATCCCTTTGTGTGCCACTGAATATAGTGAAATCGACAACCCCTGCGAGGACACTGGTGCCGGCTGAGCAACCTGCGGGAGGGTACGGGTCGTGTCCAATCTGTCCTGAAGTAGAAAAGAAACGTCGTGAGGAGACTAAAAGCAAGACGGAGAGGGACACCCTTGGGGTGCTCCGTGCAAACCCAGCTCCACACCTTCCAGGCTGCAGCAGGTGGGCTGCTGGCTTCCTGGAGGCACAGCTCCCCAGACCAGCCTCTGCGCCCTAGGGGCTCCCCAGGTGCCACTGGAGAGCAGGTCTTCCCCCCAGCCACTTCTGCTGAGGACTAACGACACCCAAAGGGAGAGCCCAGCCCTGCCACAGTCTAGAGAGAACTTAGGCAGAAAGGTGGGGAGCAGAAAGGGAGGGAAAGATGTGTAAGGAGAGGTCTCAGTTGTTCTCAACTGGAACAGATTAGGGGAAAAAAGGGAGAGCTCTCTGGCTCTAGAGCAGGTCATAAAACAAAAACCATTTTTATAGTTTCCATCTGCAAGAAAGCTCACCCCCCACCCCACCCACGGCCCTCAAGCCGGGAGCCCCCAGAGTGCGGGTGGGTTCCTAGGCAGCTCGTGTGAGCCGGGGCCTGGCGGCGGGGGAGGAGGCCCCCGGCTGCTGGGCCCGGCTGCCCGCAGAGGCGCAGGCAGGGCGAGTTCCCAGCCACAGCCACCCCCCTCCTTCCCCACGGGCCCATCCAGCAAATTTCCTCCCTCGTTTCGGTCTGTGCCTTCCCTCCCTCCTCCTCCCCCGATATATTCGCTCTCTAAAACCATAAAAAAGAGATCAACTTCCCTAACTTCACGGAGCCCTTTTCAGTGACAAATATTGATGCCCAAAGTGTCTGCGCTCTCCCGCCCCCAAACGTTAAGAAAAGGCGCCCGCGAAAGGGGGACATAAAAAGTTAACAATGCTGTGAAAATATGTTTGCAGAAAATAGACAATCGTTGGATTAAACGTATTCAAGTATGAAATAATGCCTTTTTGTGTCAAAACTTGGGCTATGGGCGGGTACAAAAGTTCCCTGTGGCAGCGACTTGCTCCCTTTGTGAGCCGTGCGCTTTGGCGTCTCCACTTGGGCGCATTACTTAGAGCCCTCTAAGCGTGATTGTTTCTCCCTTTCTAATGACATTTACCGGATCAAAACATGCTGTTAATTCGATCAGAAGGCTTCACCCTCCCTGACAAAGCCACAATAATTTCTCCTGAAGTTTGTTAAATTGACCAAAATTAGGCAAATGAATAGGGGTCTGTAGGCGCCCCCTCTCGCAGGTGACGTCGCATAATGCTCGCCGGGGCCAGCTGCATTCCCCCTTTTCTTCTCAGCCCACTCTTCCCCGTGTTGCCCCCAATCCTCCCACCACCCCCCTCACACACACACACACACACACACATGCACATACACACGCACACACACACACACGCCTGCCTGTCTTTCCTCCCCCACCCTCTGGCATTATTAAAATTTAGCCCAATGAAACTATTCATACTTTTCAATGGACATTTTCCGTATAGGATAATAGGCTACAAATTGAGCCTCTTCCCCCCGCGAGGAGAGAGCCAGAGGGAGGAGAAAAGAAAGGCAGCGATGTGGTCAGGCAGTGGGGGGAGCGTCGCGTGCCAAAGACCGGCGGGAGGGGTGAGGCGAGGCGAGGGCCTCGTGTGCCAGCGGCAGCTCCACACCTGCCGGGATGTCCGGACAAATAAAGCGGGGTAAACAAAAAGGGGGGAGATGGACGTGTCACCAAGTCGTGTGAGAAAAGCCTGGGAACAAACAGGGCGCCTCCGTCTCCAAGAGCTCTCCCTTGAACCCGGCGGAACAGCCTATTAAAGGCTTACTTAATTACTTTAATGACTCTGGACAGGCTTTAAAACGCACTCGGCGCTGGGACTGTGGGCTTGCTGGGATTTGTAAACAGGCAATCGTGTGAGACTCAGCGGTGGGACTAAAGGAGGCGACACTGTTTTGTGAGGGTCCTCGCCCCCCGGTGCCCACAGCCGCTGCGCCTCTGCGCTCGCTCACCCGCCGGCGCCAGTTTACCGCCTCTTTCCCACCCGGGCTGTTGCCATGCAAATATTATTCCCCCCGCTGGTCACGTGTCCTTTGAAGGGCCACGTGGATTAACAAAGCTGATCTGCCCCCAACTCGCCCCCCTCGGCTGCTAATTTTTTTTTCCTTAACTTAAAAAAAAAAAACTGATCTTGAATGCATGCATCCCCCAAACGCAGCTCCCCTAATCCTATGGAATAATTCAAGTCGTGAATGCACTTGGAGCCCTAGATGACCGCTTTATAAGGCAGACCCTCGTAGTCGGGAGGCTACAGTCTACCTGGGACACTCGAGGAGGCACACGAGGGGAAAAGCGGACGGGTGCCTTGCGCCACCGCCTCTCCCGAGAGCGCGTATTGATCAGAATGTCAGACAAGCTCAAGGAACGCAAAGTGAGTCGGCTGAGTCCAGATGGCTCTTGCGCCTTCTGGGTGGGGGTGTCTAACTCCCAGAGCCACCACCTGGCTGGACCGAGGAGCCGGGACATGGTCACACAGGACTTCTCCTGGAGAGGAATCCTGAGTGGTTTGGGAAGGGAATGAGGATAGCTAGAGGGGACTCCGCGGTCGGGGTGGAGGCCACATGTAGAAGCTGGTGGCCACCTCCCCATGGCCCTGGTGCTCAGCAAGGTGGTGTGACCCCGCAGAGGTTAGAAGCGGAGTGCATCAGCACAGGTGCGAGAGGACAGAGCTCACATGACCCAGTGTGGGGGGACAGGGGCCTGGGGCGACTCCCTGGGCAGCACTGAGGGGTGGCAGACGGCTGTGCCAGCCGTGCCTTTGATGATTCTCTGGGCAAAGACATCCTAAACGGACAAACAAACCTCTGTTCTCAGAGAACCCCCGTTTCCCACAAAGTGATAGAAAAGAGGAGAAGAGACCGGATTAACCGCTGTTTGAACGAGCTGGGCAAGACGGTGCCCATGGCCCTGGCGAAGCAGGTAATGTTGTCAGCTGAGAAAACAGGTGCTGGCGCTGGGTATGCTCTGATGCCGAGAGTCTGGAGCTGGAAAGGGCCGTAGGTGCGGGCTTCCTGCCCGGGGCCCTGAGCGCGGAGTTGAGCCCCAGGCGGCCCTGGCGCAGATCCACAGCGGCGCCCCCCGTTCGGCTGGATGGTCCCCTCGGGTTAAAACGGTGCACCCAGCCTACCCGGTTAGCCCGCACCGTCTGGGCCGCTTCCAGGAGACTTTTCCTTCTTTTCCAGAGTTCCGGGAAGCTGGAGAAGGCGGAGATCCTCGAGATGACCGTGCAGTACCTGAGAGCCCTGCACTCCGCCGATTTTCCCCGGGGAAGGGAAAAAGGTGGGCAGGGAGTGTGCGCCACACAGAGCCCTGCGGGTGGCCGCGGGAGTAAAGCGGTCTCTCAAGGTCTCCTCTCTGGATGCTGCAGGGGCGGGGCCCCGAGTCCCGAGAAAGCTAAGGGGGACTGGAGAACAGGCGTCTGGGGATACAGGTTCTGAGGCCTCTTCTCAGGTGGGGAGGGGTGAGGTCAGACTCCTAAGGAAATGGAGGTCGTTGGCTTGCGTTTTTTCCAGTCTCCAGGCTGGAAAGAGAGGGGCGGGCCTTGAATGGAAACCGGCCAGAAAACGTGATGGGAGGGGCTTGGCATCTGCCGTAGGCTCCCGGTCAGGAAGGGGCCACTCACAGTTTTCCCTTTCTGCGTTTTCCTTGCCCCTCCAGCAGAGTTGCTAGCAGAGTTTGCCAACTACTTCCACTACGGCTACCACGAGTGCATGAAGAACCTAGTGCATTACCTCACCACCGTGGAGCGGATGGAGACCAAGGACACCAAGTACGCGCGCATCCTCGCCTTCTTGCAGTCCAAGGCCCGCTTGGGCACCGAGCCCGCCTTCCAGCCACTGGGTTCGCTCCCAGAGCCGGATTTCTCTTACCAGCTGCACCCAGCCGGGCCCGAGTTCGCGGGCCACAGCCCGGGTGAGGCGTCCGTGTTCCCGCAGGGCGCGGCGCCGGGGCCCTTCGCCTGGCCTCACGGCGCGTCCCGCAGCCCCGCGCTGCCCTACCTGTCCAGCGCGCCCGTGCCTCTCCCGAGCCCCGCGCAGCAGCACAGCGCCTTCCTGGCGCCCGGGCAGGGCCTGGACCGCCACTACCTGAACCTCATCGGCCACGCGCACCCCAGCGCCCTAAACCTGCACGCGCCCCAGCACCCTCCGGTGCTCTGACGCCGACAAATCCCGCAGACTGCTCTGCGCTCTGGGCACTGCTTGGGAGAAACACTGTATATTGTACAAGTGTAAATATTGTGCTGGAAAAAAAATAAAATAAAAAGCTGAGTTGGGTAAGGTCAAAAGCGAATTCGTCTTCTGAAGGACCTTCCCCCTGGCAATAAACGCTTTCTGAAAGTTCCAGAGAGACGGATTCCTTGTTACCTTTGCTCTTCTAAAACCCATCCCCTCCGAGGGGTCTCAGGCACAAGGCCGATGCTGGCTGAGGTGACGACCCTCAGTTATTTGGGTGGGGAAAGGGATGGGTCGCCGCGCAGGGCCGGAGGAGGCGGGCAGGCCAAGTGGAGGAGTCGCTTCCAGGCTGGCTTCGCAGTTCCACCCGGGCTCCAGACCCGCCTCCTCCTCACGCGCACCTTGGGTATTTGCCTGGGAGAAGGGCGGACGGGAGGCCCAGGGCCTGCGGCTCTCAACAAATACAAATTGAAGGACCCTCTCCAAGCCGGCTGTGGCAAACTTTCGCCAGCTCCCACCTGGGAGCCCTTCCCTAATCCGGAGAAGGCCCCGGACGCGCGCGCACGGGTGCGCGCACCAGCTGTCTGAGGACCCAGAGCGCGGGGAAACCCGGGCCCCTGGGATGCAACGATTGGTTTACAGCCTCCACCTGTCTGGTTAAAAATATACAGAGGAGGAGGCTTCCAAATGCGGCTTAAAAACAACATCCGATGAAGTTCATCTTCGGACGGACAACTGTCTTTCTGAGCGCCCGAGGGCTCAGAAAGCTGAAGTTGCCTTTAGCGCACAGATCAGCTCAGCTTCGGGGCGCTAGGCGACCTGGAGAGAGGCTGGCAGCAGCGACTGGGTGGGGAGACGCACTCCCCTAAAGGATTGTTCTCTCTGCCCATACTTACATCCAGCCACTGGGGCGGGACTGAGACGCTGGGTTCCTGGTGAGAAAGGCTTCTCCGCCTTTTCCCGGGGGAGGGGGATTTAAATTTTCTTGCTTCACCCAGAAGATAGGAACGTTTGGGGTTTAGAGAAGAGTTGGCTAGCGATCTTTAAGGGGCTTGTAGTTTTCACTGACAGTTGGATCTGCCTTCCCCACAAAACAGCGGTACATTTACAATAGAGCAAACTGAAATTAGGTTTTTCTAGGACCCAAAGAACAAAATGAGCCTCATTGTTGTTTTAGGTTAACAGGTAAGATGTACAAGGTATTTAACCCATTAAAGTTGTGTTTGTGAGAATTTAAAAATTTTCCTCCATTGATTTTTTTTTGTTCCCATTCCTTGTGATGCCCTGTAGATAAATAACTCGAAATTATGTAGCAGATGTTCCTGTTTCCTGAGGCCATTTAGCTGAACTAGGATGATTTGTCATAGCTCAGATTAGCTGGACTACAATAATTAACTTATTCCATTTCTGTGGAGAGGGTTTAAGGCAGCTCTGACCTAGACTGTTTACTAAGGTCATGGAATAGGATGACCACAATTTATAAACCATCAAACTTGATTACACAGAGACAGGAGGACTAGCACACACACGCACACACATACACACTTCATTATGTTGTCTATAAAGTGAAACTTAAATACCTACGTTTTGGGGGCAGGAAGAATCTATGAACATTAGAATAGGTCCTTCAAGTCAGGCATTCTTAGACTACATGTCAGTATAATGCTTATCTAGAAAATGTAAGATGCAAACTAGTATCTCTTCCCTTATGAAACAAAAGTCAGTGTAAGACAAGGAGGCCATTTGGGTAACAAATATACATTGAGCAATATGGGGTGAAAACGAATTATGCAGCAATGGGAGAATGCATGGTGCCTATTATTGGAACACATGTCTTACACCCGTTTTTATCAGCGCTGGATACAGAATATGAAGAAGGCCTTTCAGGCTTTTTTCTCTGAGCATTAAGCCAATCTGAATTCCCTTTGGTAGTGAAGCACTGAAGATATAGTGTTACCCTGGAAATATAAATTATTAATAGATTCAGCATTTTTGTCACTTCTCAACTGTTAACCAAATTAGACAAAACTTTCTTTTGCTAAGTAGATTTTCTCTTTGGGATTAGCTTTGGGAAAGCACAGGCCACCACAGTAAAAAAACTTTGGTCATTTACATATAATTTTGCAAACTTCCACTGGCCCATGACAGTCTTTGTACCTCAAATGTTGGTATTCTTGATTTTTTTTTTTCCTTTCTCATTTAACTGTGGAGGATAAAACCCTGCTTTGGATTTACAATGACTTTAGGATAAAAGTCTCCCTCCCCTTTCTCTCCCTCTCCCTTTCTCTCTCTGTGTGTGTATGTGGTGTCTTTTTCTGAAACCTTCATCCAAAGTTCCAATTCTCTAGGCTTGGCCAAGAGTCAAACTTTGCAAAAGATTAAAAATGTCACTACAAAATGGAATCAATTTAAATCAGATTGGGACTTTAATGTGTTCTCCTGTACTTTCCGTGATGACACATTACTTCCAGCCTCTGTCCCAAACCCCCCGCCTACTCCCCCCTCTGTCTGAGTCTCTTATACCCAATCCCTCCACTCTTTCTTTTAAGTAAGTTGTATAGTAATGGTTTCCAAGAGAGGCTCAACCAAACCCAGAAATAACAAAAAAACAAAAAAACAGTTGAGTTTGGCTGGAGGTGACCCATTGTGGTGCTTCTGAAAGGGGCAACCTCTTGTTTCTTGGGCTTCATCCTTGAGTGGGCAAGAATAAAAATAATCATCCCCATGAAATCAAAGGTTTTCTCCAGAGGCTTGAGGAACAAAGCTTATGGCTGGTTCTTTGGGTCAGTCCCTGGGGCTCTGTAGGGCTACAACTAGGCCCTTCGAGGCCCTCCAGCCACCCCAGTAGAAAGGGCAGTAATACAGAGCTCACTTGTGCTTCCAAGCGTTATTGAACAAACACGGCAGAGTACCACTGGGGGCCCAGCAGCCTGGCCTGCTAGAGACCAGGCAAGAAAGGTGGAAGAGCGGCCATGCTAGTGCCCACCTGACTCCACAAAGGCATGGGATGCCTAGGAACATGGTAATGGGTATCACACAGAGTAACACACCAAGAAAAGGAAGGCGAGATGGGGCAGGTAGTAGGAGCTCAACAAACACCTGTGGAATGATGCTGTTTCAGGGAAGAACTGACTCCATCTTGGATCTGTCTCTTATTCTTTAACCTCTGCTTCCCGTTGCTTTTGTTCACTAAAAGGATACTGTCCACACATAACGCCCTGCCTAGGGGAACCCTGCCCCTCTGCCTGAGTGTTAAACCAAAATGCCTTTGTTCAGGACCCCGTCTACCTGTGGATGGCTACAGGAAGGAAGAAATTAACACGGTCCATCCCTGGAACAGGCCATTCCAGGAGATATTTGCAGGATTAATGGCCTTTTTTACTTTACTTCTTCACCCTCCCCTCTGATCTATAAAAGAACCTGGCATTCAGATCCCAATAAGATGGTTATTTTGAGACATTAGTCTGCCATTTTCTCCCTCTGCTGGCCAAATATAGTCATATTCCTTGCCTCAACACCCCATTTCTTTTTTCTTTTTTTTTTTTAGTTTTTATTTTTTAAATTTTAAAATCTTTAATTCTTACATGCATTCCCAAACATGAACCCCCCTCCCACCTCCCTCCCCACAACATCCCTCTGGGTCATCCCCATGCACCAGCCCCAAGCATGCTGCATCCTGCGTCAGACATAGACTGGCGATTCAATTCACATGATAGTATACATGTTAGAATGTCATTCTCCCAAATCATCCCACCCTCTCCCTCTCCCTCTGAGTCCAAAAGTCCGTTATACACATCTGTGTCTCTTTCCCTGTCTTGCATACAGGGTCGTCATTGCCATCTTCCTAAATTCCATATATATGTGTTAGTATACTGTATTGGTGTTTTTCTTTCTGGCTTACTTCACTCTGTATAATCGGCTCCAGTTTCATCCATCTCATCAGAACTGATTCAAATGAATTCTTTTTAACGGCTGAGTAATACTCCATTGTGTATATGTACCACAGCTTTCTTATCCATTCATCTGCTGATGGACATCTAGGTTGTTTCCATGTCCTGGCTATTATAAACAGTGCTGCGATGAACATTGGGGTACATGTGTCTCTTTCAATTCTGGTTTCCTCGGTGTGTATGCCCAGAAGTGGGATTGCTGGGTCATAAGGTAGTTCTATTTGCAACTTTTTAAGGAATCTCCACACTGTTCTCCATAGTGGCTGTACTAGTTTGCATTCCCACCAACAGTGTAGGAGGGTTCCCTTTTCTCCACACCCTCTCCAGCATTTATTGCTTGCAGATTTTTGGATTGCAGCCATTCTGACTGGTCAACACCCCATTTCTTGGTTAACTGGCCTATCGCGCAGTGAGCTTGGACTCAGTAACAAGATCATAGTGCTGAAGTTCTTGGATTCTACACCTCCCCTAGGCCTCATGTTTCTGGCCCAAAGGCCCCTCTGTGCTTTAGCAGAGACCAGAAAGTACTCGTACATCCACCTAGAAATCTCTGGAACAATCTACACACACTCTGTCAGACAGGGCAATGTCCCTGCCTTTGCCTAGAAATTCTACCTTGTGCTCTGGCAGCAAAAGACATGCTTGGCCTGCTTTATTAAGGCAGTCAACTCCTCCCAAAGGCTCAGCTAAATGTAGCCACCCAAGCCAGGATTTGAATTCAAAATTAGCCTGATAAGAGTTCTGCCCCTTTCACACAGGCAAGATGCAAGACAGGGCTGAGTCTATTCCACTCTCCTTTTTGCACCATTAGTTGTTCAGACTACCTGGATTTGCATTCCAGCTCTGCTGCTTATACTTTTGGGCAAACTGCTAAGTCTCTCTGCATCTGTTTCCTCATCTATAAAAGTAGAGATATTAAACGTGCGTATAGCCTCATGGGATTGCTAAGATGACTAAATGAATTGGTATACTCCAAGCCCTCAACATAGTGTGTGGCCCACAGTCAATGTGTCCCATCACTTCATGGGAAATAGATGGGGAAACATGGAAACAGTGTCAGACTTTATTTTTTGGGGCTCCAAAATCACTGCAGATGGCGATTGCAGCCATGAAATTAAAAGACGCTTACTCCTTGGAAGAAAAGTTATGAGCAACCTAGATAGCATATTCAAAAGCAGAGACATTACTTTGCCGACTAAGGTCCATCTAGTCAAGGCTATGGTTTTTCCTGTGGTCATGTATGGATGTGAGAGTTGGACTGTGAAGAAAGCTGAGCGCCGAAGAATTGATGCTTTTGAACTGTGGTGTTGGAGAAGACTCTTGAGAGTCCCTTGGACTGCAAGGAGATCCAACCAGTCCGTTCTGAAGGAGATCAACCCAGGGATTTCTTTGGAAGGAATGATGCTAAAGCTGAAACTCCAGTACTTTGGCCACCTCATGCAAAGAGTTGACTCATTGGAGAAGACTTTGATGCTGGGAGGGGTTGGGGGCAGGAGGAGAAGGGGATGACCGAGGATGAGATGGCTGGATGGCATCACTGACTCGATGGACGTGAGTCTGAGTGAACTCCGGGAGTTGGTGATGGACAGGGAGGCCTGGCGTGCTGCGATTCATGGGGTCGCAAAGAGTCGGACATGACTGAGCGACTGAACTGAACTGAAGCCCTTGACATAGTGTGTGGCCCACAGTGAATGTTCACTAAATGCTAGCTATTATGACAATTAGCTGTTTCTCTCTCCCTTCTGCAAAGAGTCAGATCTTGGGACCACCTCAAACTAAAAAATAAAACATCAAGGCAAACCATGAAAAAAATCTTGAATCCCAGGGCTCTTAAACCCCAAGGCTTATTCTGATACAAGAGTAACATTCTTCATTTAGGGCAAGTGGGGGTGGAGCTCAACTTCCATTCCATAGTTCATCTGAAGGCTCTGAGCCCTATTCTGAGTTTTGACTGAAACCTGGTCTCCTGCATGGCAGGCAGATTCTCAACCATCTGAGCCACCAGGGAAGCCCGTGACTGGTTGTCAGAGCCCCCTAATAACATTGGAACACTATCTCTTACACTCTTTCCAACACAGAAATCTGGCTTTATGTTACTTTGTGACAGCTTTTTACACACATTTCTATATTCTCTCTCAAAGTACACATTCTAATGACTATTAATATACAAACTCTGGCTGTTACAGATTCTTTTCTGGATTGTGGAGTAAATAAATAAACTGATTCAATATTCCTTAAATACACTTACTTTGGCAACTTTATGTTCTTCTCAGCATTTCCCCCATTGTTTCCTATTCTAGGCGTTTATCTGCCATATCTGTCACCTGTTTGCTCCACTCCTGGCTCCAGACTCACCCCCAGATGCAGGTGAAAGTACTGCTGCAGACCCTTAGCTCCCTGGGTCCGGACCCCTCACTCTCACTCGCTTTCTCACTTGACCTTTATTTCTCATCCTCTGTGGTTTTCTGATTGCTCAGCTCTCCATATCTGATTGTCCATGTACCTACAGTCTGGAGTAAGAAGGATCTCCCTTTGTGTGTGCGTCCCACGTGGAAAGATATTACTGGGGTAACACTCTCAACACCTCTCAGCGGTCCTTTCACATTCTTCAGCTAGCCCATTGGAGAGTTTAGAATGTGGATCCAGGCACCTCACCTCAGCCCCTTTCTCTTTGGGTGCCAACCTGCCCAGAGGAAGCAAGCAAACATTCCCATCTGAGCTGGCTGGAAGGTTTTGAGCTCTTCCTATGCCTTTGATGGGTGAGTTTCATTCTAAGGTGAAGCGCTGCAAGCCCACGCTTCACACATGGATGTCACGTCCTCTAATCAGTCACAAAATAGACATGTTTTTCCTCTACCTGACACCTGTATCTACATCCTAAATGAACACAGGTAGGAGGGGGAAAAAGACTTTTATTTATTGTATGCTCTAAAACAGCAGAACCTGGGTGCCTATATGTGTGCAGTCAGGAAGGCGGATACACATATATGCCTGCGTGCAGCAAGCAGTGAAGGCTTAGGAGTGGGTGCACAGGTGGCTGCTGTGTCCACAAGTGAGTGTGGAAGGGACGAACTGGGACCAGAGCAAAGAGCAGACCATGGAAGAGAATGGCTAAGTTAGAGCCTAAGGGACTCGACTGTTTCTGGATCACTAGGAAGATAAGAAGCAATCTTTGTGAAGGTCTGCAAATCTGTCCCATTATTATCACTAGCAAATCCTCTATACAGTGGGAAGAGCTGCAGCAAAGCAGAAGAGAGGCAGCAGACAGCATTATGTTGATTGGAGGTGTGGGAGATAACAGGAAAGTTGCCCAAACCACACCATGGGGTGGGAGACTTGGGCAGGAACTCTGGGCTGAGCTATAAAGAGAAGGTGCGAGGGAAAAGAACCTCAAGGGAACTGGGAACTTCAGTATTTTTGCTGTGCCCCCCTGACCTCATTTACTACATTTAGCTTAAAAGCAGGAGTCAATAACAATACTAGTTAAAGCTTTATAAATATGATGAAACTTTCTTGCTACAATATTGCTAGAAGCCTTTATGCAATGTTTGATGGAACAAAAGTAGGCCTCCTCGATGGCTGCTGTTGTAGGCTTATCAGTGGACATTTCCACAGTAAAACACTTTCACTTCTACCCAGTAAGAACAGAACTTAATGTTTTTACATTAACATGATTTCTATTTTATATTTATGTCAGACTATATAAATCTGTGATCTAGCCTTGTGATTCTTTCTAAATATAACGGAAAGTGTAGTTAGTGAAGAAAAACTTCTGTAAGGGGTAGCCATGGAGAGGAACCTGGTGGGCTACAGTCCATGGGGTTGCAAAGAGACACGACCGAGCATGCGTGCACACATGTGGAGAGGATGCACACAAGCCTTACGACTGCGAGTTACAATCGTCTCTCTACTTTCCCATGTATCGTGTGCCACCTACATGGCAGCAACAGTAACAGTTGTAACCTGTCCAGCAGTACTGGCAGGAAGTCTGGGGGAGTCACTTCTGGGTACTTGGAAAAACTGGAAAAAGTCAGATTGGAGGGAGTCAAATTTATATTCTGGCCACAAGCAATAAAAGCTTGAAAAAGTCCTGATTTCACAAACCCTTTCTACTGTGATGTACACTAAAGACGTAGACAAGGATGCAATTGAACCATCTCTGAATTACATAATAGCTCAGTCGAAAAGACAAGAGCAATGAAGATACTGTCAAATTATAACTGAATAATATCTATCATGACTCTGAGCCCTAGGCTGATGGTGGTCCAAACATATGTGGTGAAGGGAGGCTGCAAGGGAAGGAATTTCACTGCTACATCATTCATTTCAGAGGGAGAAAGTAAGCTAAGAATTTCTTAGAATACTACAGAAAAAAGGGAAAAGTGCTGAAACTACTGAAAGTAACATTGTGCCACCTGTTTCCCTGGCATCATGAAGAGAACATTTATCAGTGAGACAACACTTTCAAATCTTTTCAAATGTGTATTATCAAAAGAGGCACCAAAAAGCTGAATATGCTTTGTACATGAGAGAATTTAGGAAACAGTAATTTCCAAGAAGCATCAAATGACTTTCTGTGACAAGAAGAACCAAGTCATGTGGGTAAAGAGAATATAGGCGGCGTTTATGTTGCACCTGATGGTGGTTTCTTGGGCATCAGGTGTTTGCCATGGTTTGCAAGCTTCTTCCAAAACAAATCTGTAGTCTATTTTTCCATATAACCCCCAGTCATACTTTGACAGGACGTGATAAACCTCATCTCCACTAAGGAGGAAGCTGTAGAACTTAAGAACTGATCTGAATTCTGGGAAGGAAAGCCAGCCCTACTATTAACACTCAAGTTTCCAAAAAGCCCTCTGTAGGCTCTTCCAGTCACCCTGGAGTAGAGAAAAGTACTGGACAAATAAATTCTTCCTCCCCAATGTTTAAATACATCAAAACATAAATGCTTCCTCCCTTTGCTTCTCCCCTTTCTTCTCAAACCACCCTCCTTCTGCTCGGATTACCAACTGTTTTTTCTCTTATGGGGTAGGATACAGTTATCCTCCAGGTTTCTTTTGAGGCTCTTAATCTAGACAAAACCATGCCATGCAATGCAAGGGACACCACTAAGGCCTTGTGTCTGGATCTATCCTCTCCTCCAGATAGACTCACAAGCTGTCTCCCCTTGACTCACCACTATGTCTTTACCAGTTTCTCACCCTTCTCCTAATTACACATCCAAACAGACATCAAGTCTTGTGAATTTTACCTCCTATCTCTTGATCCATTCATTTCTATCCCTTCAGCCACAGCCAAAAACCAGGCTGTCAATGACCCTTTTCAACTTCCCACCAATCTCCCAGCCTCATTTCTGCTTTCTTCTAATTGATTTTCAGCATTCTAGCCAGAGTGTTTTCCAAAAACACCAATCTAAAATCCCCAGTTTAGAATTATTCAATGCCTGCCCTCACTCTTAGGAAAAAGTCCAAGTACCTTGTCAGGCCTTCCCATTGTGGCCTCTGTGTACTTCTCAGACCTCACTGCTTGACACTAACTACCCCACACTCAACATCAGGCACACTGACTTCTTTCATTCCTCGGCTGTCCAGAGCTCTCTTTTACATTGGGCTATCATGAGTGCTGTATTTCAAAGGCAAAGGAAAGTTCAGAATACCTTTTCTCTTAGGTGACTGGTCAGGACCCTGAACCTGACTCTGCTCTGAAAAGCTGATCTTCATTTTCAGGTGAAGGGAAGTACATCATTGCAGCAGTATCATGCCCATTCATACAAACCTGTCTCTGAAATGGCTCCAGAAATTCTAAGTGTAAAATACTGAAAATATTGAACACAGGTTTGAACTGTGCAGGTCCACTTGCACGTGGATTCCCACCCCCCCACCCCCCAATAAATGCATAGTCGAGTACGACCCGATCTGCAGCTAGCTGAATTCAAGGATTGTGGGACTGAAGAAATGAAGAGCCAACTATAAAGTTGGATGTGGATTTTCAACTGCATTGAGGGTCAGTGCCCCTAACCTCCAAGTTGTTCAGGATCAACTGTACATGAAATATATATTCTGGCCTTTTTTTTTCCCTGGACTTTTACAATCAAGTGATATCATTATTTGACATTAAATATTATCAAGAGGCAAGGTGATTGAGAACATGGGCTCTGGAGCTAAACTGCTGAGGCCTGGTTCTGCCACCTTGTTTGTATGGCCTTGAAAATTATTGAACAGCTCTGGGCTTCAGTTCCCATCAGTAAATGGAATGATGGTACCCACCCATAGGGTGGATGGGATAATTAAATGCATTAACAGTAGAGTCTGGCCAATAGTCTGTAACCAGTAACTTAGCTAGCATGACTCAGATCTGCATGAGGCTGCTGTATAAACTAAATCAATTTCTTTTGAAACTGCTGAGCTATTTAATTCTTGAAATAAGAGTTTATCTTGTCAATTCATTACCCCCCTCCTTTTTTTTTAAACCAGTCTTAATCTTTTCTGCATCAGAAAAGACATCAAGAATGGAAGAAAGGTAGAAAGAGATCTTTTTTTAGGAAGGAATTTGCTAGGGAATCAGGTACAGTGACAGCTCCAAAAGGTCTAAACTGACTTCAGAGCAGACACCTGGTTGGAACAGTGCTAGGGGATTTGGCTTAAAGCTGCAAACACACTGCTGAGGTGGGCTTAGTCAGGCTAATGGAAATAAAGAAGGAGCTAAGTACCCCAAAGGTGCTCCTTGATGTCTCCCCTGCATGGCCCCGTGTTAGGGACTTTTACAGAGTTACTCCATTTATTCTCCACAAACACCTCTGCAGTAGGAAATATCATCCTCAATGTTCAGTTCAGTCGCTCAGTCGTGTCCGACTCTTTGCGACCCCATGAATCGCAGCACGCCAGGCCTCCCTGTCCATCACCAACTCCTGGAGTTCACTTAGATTCATGTCCATCGAGTCAGTGATGCCATCCAGCCATCTCATCCTTTGTCGTCCCCTTCTCCTCCTGCCCCCATGAGGTCTAATTTGGAATTTGTCAAAAGTCACATAATAATTTTGCAGCAGAGCAAGGATTTGAGCTGTAATAGGTTTGCTTCCCAGTTTGCTTTCTTCTATGCAATAACCCTCACAGTCACGAACATTTTCACACTTTCTTGGAACTGTATGATTTAGAGCTAAGTTTAGGAATACTCCTCATTTCTTGTATAAAATTCTCTTCTTGTATAGTCCTCCATGACCTCAAAGCTGGACAGTTGGATGTCCCAATTTATGGTCTCTAAAATGCAGATTTTAAAAAATAACGTAACTTTAAAGCTAAGTGCCAAAATAATACATGCTTATTAGAGAAAACAGAAGCACATCGGAAAGGATAAAGAGGATAGAAAATACCTATAGGGCTTCCCTGGTGGCTCAGTGGTGAAAAATCCATTTGTCAGTACGGGAGACACAGGTTCAATCCCTGGTCTGGGAAGATTTCACATGTCGCAGAGCAACTAAGCTCATGCACCACAGCTATTGAGCCTGTACTCTCAGTTCAGTTGCTCAGTTGTGTCTGACTCTTTGTGATCCTGTGGACTGCAGCACGCCAGGCCTCCCTGTCCATCACCAACTCCCGGAGTTTACTCAAACTCATGTCCATTGAGTTGGTGATGCCATCCAACCATCTCATCCTCTGTCACCCCCTTCTCCTCCTGCCTTCAATCTTTCCCACCATCAGGGTCTTTTCCAATGAGTCAGTTCTTTGCGTCAGGTGGCCAAAGTATTGGAGTATCAGCATCAACATCAGTCCTTCCAATGAATATTCAGGACTGATTTCCTTTAGGATGGACTGGTTGGATCTCCTTGCAGTCCAAGGGACTCTCAAGAGTCTTCACCAACACCACAGTTCAAAAGCATCAATTCTTCTGCACTCAGCTTTCTTTATAGTCCAACTCTCACATCCATACATGACTACCGGAAAAATCAAAGCTTTGACTAGACAGACCTTTGTTGGCTGTATTTAAAAGTGTATATTAAAAGTGACTCACCATTTTAATATACTGTCTAGGTTGGTCATAACTTTTCTTCCAAGGAGTAAGCATCTTTTAATTTCATGGCTGCAGTCACCATATGCAGTGATTTTGGAGCCCAGAAAAATAAAGTCTCTCACCGTTTTCATTGTTTCCCCATCCATTTGCCATGAAGTGATGGGACCAGATGTCATGATCTTCATTTTCTGAATGCTGAGTTTTAAGCCAACTTTTTCACTCTCCTCTTTCACTTTCATCAAGAGGCTTTTTAGTTCCTCTTCACTTTCTGCCCTAAGGGTGGTGTCATCTGCATATCTGAGGTTATTGATATTTCTCCCGGCAATCTTGATTCCAGCTTATGCTTCCTCCAGCCCAGCATTTCGCATGATGTATTCTGCATATAAGTTAAATAAGCAGGGTGATAATATACAGCCTTGATGTACTCCTTTCCCAATTTGGAACCAGTCTGTTGTTCCATGTCCAGTTCTAACTGCTGCTTCTTGACCTGCATGCAGATTTCTCAAGAGGCAGGTCAGGTGGTCTGGTATTCCCACCTCTTAAAGAATTTTCCACAGTTTGTTGTGATCCACACAGTCAAAGGCTTTGGCATAGTCAATAAGGCAGAAATACACATTTTTCTGGAATTCTCTTGCTTTTTCAATGATCCAGTGGATGTTGGCAATTTGATCTCTGGTTCCTCTGCCTTTTCTAAATCCAGCTTGAACATCTGGAATTTCTTGGTTCACGTACTGCTGAAGCCTGGCTTGGAGAACTTTGAGCATTACTTTGCTAGCATGTGAATGCTCTAGAGTCCAGGAATCCCAGTTACTGAGCCCACGTGTCGCAACTACTGTATTCTACACGCCACAGGGCCCATGCTCCACAGCAAGAGAAGCCACCGCAATGAGAAGCCCCCTCACCACAACTAGAGTAGCCCCCGCTCCACCACAACTAGAGAAAAGCTCGAGCAACAGTGAAGACCCAACCGTCAGAAACAAATAAATAAAATTATTTTTAAAGTATATTTTTAAAAATCGATCTACAATCCCACCATGAAATATAAGCACATTTTTTGATGTTTCGTTAAAATGTTTCTATGTACACACTAACTTTTAAATAAATTTTGAACAGATAATACATTTATATAGCACAAAATGTTAGAAGTACAAAAGGATATGCAGTCAAAAGTCTCCCTTCCACCTCTGTCCCATCCTCAGTGCCCTTCCTAGGCAATACTCACTATTTTCAGTTTTATACATCCTTTAAAAGATAGTCCATGTCCACACACAAACTGAATACTTTTAAGTTCGTTTTTTAAAAAAATGGTACATTGTCTTTGTGTAAATGGAAGTATCTACCAGGAGTCTCTTACTCTCTAGATCTGACTCACCCTCTGTCTCCTTTAGTAGCCACATGTCCGCCCAGCACTCTTCACTCATGTTTGTTCAGCTTGCTGCCTGAGCCAGTCAAAATCACTTTCGAGTCTGCCTTGCTGCCAAATGCAGTGTGAGCGGGATCAAATTCTTGAAACTTTTTTTTCTGAAAGCATTCCTCAAATAACCTCACCTAAGAGAGAAAAAGAATGAGAAACTGTAAGAAGCTGATTCTCTGTTCAGCAGGGCTGCACATATTTCACTTTGTGTGATGTTATGTCACCACTCTCTGTACAACCTCCTTCCAGGAAATGAAGTCTTTCCAAGGGTTAGTAAGGGTTACTGGGTCTAAATAACCTCCATCTGACCTCTTTTAACTGTCTTCCAAAATGCTTGTAATTTCCTAAACTTGCCAGGCTCTCTTCTGCCTTTGCATTTGCTCTTTCCTCTTTCTTCTAGAAACTCATTCCACCGCCATCCCAGCCTCCTCATGTCCCTTCTTTACCTAGAAAATTCCACCTTCCCTTCTAAGATGAAAACTTTTTCTGATACCCCATCTCCCTATCCCAATCTCATTAGGCACTTCTCTGTGTTACTCATTACACTTGTACAAAACCCCATCATTTATTTGACAAATACCTATTAAGTGCCTATACATGCTAGGGACTGAGGAAACAAGGAGTAAGGCAAGTGATGTCCTGGCAGCAGTTACACAGTCTAATGGAAAAGAAATTAGGCAAGCAGTTATCAAAGTATGATAAATGCTAAGGAGAAACACTCAGGGTGCTGGGGAAGCGGGTGATCTAGAGCAGAGCCTCCCACGTGGTAATATTTCAGCTGATGCCCGAAGGAAGTGTAGGAATTAACCAGGTGAACTGGGGGCAAAAAGGAAGGAAGGGGGCTCCAGGTAGAGAGAACATCTGTGTGAAGCTCGGAAGCACAAATGAGAAACTTTCGAGAATTCACAGTGGCCCATATGGCCAGTGAATTGTTTTAAGACCCGGTCAGATGTGCCTTTTGGGAAAGACGGCTCTGGTTTCAGGGTGGAGAAGGAACTGCAGGGGAGTAAGACCAGAGAGACCAGAGTGTGTGGCACTTACATAGGGCTCCTCTATAAAGAGCTGGAGCCCAGGATAAGCTTATTTGCATTTCATAATGCCGCATTATTTCCAGTGGCCTACTTGTTTCTGAAGCTTCTAAAAGAGCACTAGGTTATACTCACCTTTTTTAGCACCAGAACCTAGTGGAGGATAGCCCAGAATAGGGACTCAAGAAATGTCTATAAAAGACAAGTGGTAATACTTCCTCAGAGTAACTTAAGCTCTAAGATTAGGCTCTTTTCTTGTTAAATTGAATAGAGCCACACAGAATGGAATCTCTTACTAGTCCTATTAAAATATACTATTAAATTAAAACAATAGCATTTTCATGAACTAAACACCAATCTCCAAACTTGAAACAAGTATTATCTGCAGTAGTGAAAGCAACACAAAGATCTCACCACAGGTAATAAATAGTTTGTAGGTAGCCACTGGAACTGATCTTTCTGCAGACAGTGTTTGACATGGAAATCAATAACAAGGATTTCAGGAATGTAAATTATTTATGCACAAGAATGAAGGTCTGATGCAAACATGGATGAGTTGCCTTGCTAAATTATGGTGAAAGGATTATGAATGTTAGAGAACAGATTAGAGAAAATAATAAGAATTGAACATGTTTTTAAAATCTTTTTATTGTAAAATTAAATATACAGAAAACTACATAGAGAAAATATTACTTTAGTGATTTAAGGTGAATACCCTTGTATTAATAATACGACACAGGTCCGGAAACAGAATTTTGCCATCTCCATGTAGCTCCATCACAATCACAATCCCTTTTTCCCCAAATAAGTAACCATTATCCTGACTTTTACAGAAATCACTTCTTTGGGTTAAAAAAAAAAGTTTTACCACCCAAATGTGCATCCCCGGACATTATAGTTTTTGTCTTGCTTCTTCAAAAATATTTGATGCCTTTTAAATCTCTTTTAAGCTCTAGCTTCTCCCTCCATCCTTCCCATTTTCTTCCCTGTCAGGAAGCCCAGGCTGTCTGAGCTGTAGTTCTGCCCGGACTGGATATTGCTGGTAGTGGACTCCTGTGCAGCCCATGGGCTTCCTGGCTTCTCTCTCCTGCAGCTGGATCCAGAGACTAACTACATCAGACTCAGGTTTGACCTCTAATAAAAATAAGCACTTTAAAAAAATGGCTCACATTTCACTGTTAGTCCCTTCAGAACTATTCCCAGCTCTGGCTGTCTGCAGGGCTCTCCACTGCATTCTGCTCTCAGCTGCCAGCCATGGAGATGCTCCTGTGTTTACACGCACCCTCCTTTGGGCTCTAATTGCTCCTTGAGCTAATCAGTTCTTCTGAGAAAAGTGACTAAAGCTCTCACTGCTTCAGGCAGAAGCATCCCTGGCCCACTGAGTTGGAAGTTTCCAGTCCAGCCTACTGGCTGACACCCCACCTACAAAGCTTCATGGAATGGAGGGACAGCCTCTCTTCCTCCACTTAAATACACCACCCTCTTCCATTTCCCAAATACTACTTTCAATCATATTGAAGGGGGAAAATGCCTTTAAAATTAAAACTCTTCCAGTGACCTAATTTAAAATTCTGCAATGTAGTTTTTATGTCACCTTTTATCTTCTGAAGGCACTTTTGTCCCTAAAGGGATTTGAAACAACACAATAAATTATCCATCACTGTCCTCATCATATCCTATGATCCAGCTGATCAGAAACTAAGTTTGATCATGGTAAAGGAAAGCTTAGAATAGGCATCCTAATAGTCAAAATTTTGTAGCGTTATTCTTTGAAGAATTAAAAGCACCTTAGCAATTCATTTTTCCCAGGGTGAAATAATAAATTCTGTTTTTCAGATCAGACTGAGCCACACAGTCATTTATGCCTAACATGGCAACAACATATCATTTAACTAGGCACTTTCCTCTCTCTGTCGCCTAAACATGCAACCTGGCATCAAAATCTTAAATTCTTCCATCTTTCTCCATGTCCTCTCTGACACTCTCATAGTCCAAGCTACTATTTTTCAGCTGCAATATCGTCACAGGTTCCTAACTGGTCTCCCAGGCTATACTTCGGGCTCCTCAAAATCTCTTTCCACACAGCAATCTGCATGAGCTTTTAAAATGAACTGAGATTGTATTTTCCTTCTCCATTCATTACTTCTATAACCTCTCATTCCTGCAGCAAAACCCAAACTCCTCAGCACAGCTGGCAAGTCTCTGTGTTGCCAACTCTTGCCCACCCCTCCAACCTTACTGCCTCTGTTCTCACTTGGGTCTCTACATGCCAACCACCCTGGTCTTCCCTCAGTTCCTCAAAAGTGCTCAAGCTCTCCTCAGTGTAAGGCCTTCAAACAGTCTTCCCCATGCTTCACGCTTTCATTGTCAGCCTTCAGCAATGCCATCCTGGACCATCCTCACTTACCCACTAAATATCTGGAAGTAGAAACCTGTTGCTTTTCTCCCTTCAAATTACTTATGGTAATTATTTTAAATTGTGGTAAAATACAAAGTTTATCAAATTAACCATTCTTAAGTGTACAGTTCTATGGCATTCAATACACTAGCAATGCTGTGCAACTCCACTGACCATCCATTTCCAGAAATTTTTCATTTTCCCTTACTGAAACTTTGTACCCATGAAATAATTCCTCATTCCCTCTCACCCCACTGCTTAGAAACTACCATTTTACTTCCTGTCTCTACGAATTTGACTCTTTCAGCATCTCATGTAAGTGGAATCAGTCAAAATTTGTCCTTTTGGGTCTGACACTTCATTTAGCATTATATCTTCAAGGTTCATTTATGTTGCAGCATGTGTCAGAAATATCCTTCCTTTTCAAGGCTGAATATTATTCCATTACACATACATACCATTTGGTTTATCCATTCATCTGATACTTGGGTCGCTTCCATATTTTGGCTATTGTGAATAATGCTGCTATGAATCTGGGTATACAAGTATCTGTTCAAATCTCCGTTTCCAATTCTTTTGAGTATGTACTTAAAAGTGGAATTGCTATAATTTGATAACACTACTTTTGCTTTCCTTGGGAGCTGCATCATTTCACATTTTCATCAGCAATGCACAAGGCTTCCATTCTTCCCAAAACTTGGGAAGTTTTTTTTTTTTTAAATAATAATCAACCTAATGAAAGTGAAGTGTTAGGCACTCAGTCGCACTCGACTCTTTGCGACCCCATGGACTATAGCCTGCCAGTCTCCTGTGTCCATGGGATTTTCCAGGCGAGGATACTGAGTGGTTTGCCATTTCCTTCTCCAGGGGGTCTTCCTGACCCAGGGATCGAACCTGGGTCTCCTGAACTGAAGGCAGTTTCTTTACTAACTGAGCCACTAGGGAAGCTCCAAAACCACACTAATAAGTGTGGAGCAATGTCTCATTGTGGTTTTAATTTGCATTACTCTAATGATTAGTGATATTGAATGGTTTGCCTTGGAAACGAACGGAGATCATTCTGTCGTTTCTGAGACTGCATCCAAGTACTGCATTTCGAACTCTTTTGTTGACCATGATGGCTACTCCATTTCTTCTAAGGGATTCCTGCCCGCAGTAGTAAACACAATGGTCATCTGAGTTAAATTCACCCATTCCAGTCCATTTTAGTTCGCTGATTCCTAGAATGTCGACGTTCAGTCTTGACATCTCGTTTGACCACTTGCAATTTGCCTTGACTCATGGACCTAACATTCCAGGTTCCTATGCAATATTGCTCTTTACACCATCGGACCTTGCTTCTATCTCCAGTCACATCCGCAGCTGGGTATTGTTTTTGCTTTGGCTCCATCCCTTCATTCTTTCTGGAGTTATTTCTCCACTGATCTCCAGTAGCATATTGGGCACCTACCGACCTGGGGATTTCCTCTTGCAGTATCCTATCATTTCGCCTTTTCATACTGTTCATGGGGTTCTCAAGGCAAGAATACTGAAGTGATTTGCCATTCCCTTCTCCGGTAACACTGAAGAAGTTGAAGTTGAACAGTTCTATGAAGACCTACAAGACTTTCTGGAACTAACATGCAAAAAAGATGTCCTTTTCATTATAGGGGACTGGAATGCAAAAGTAGGAAGTCAAGAAACACCTGGAGTAACAGGCAGATTTGGCCTTGGAATACAGAATGAAGCAGGGCAAAGGCTAATAGAGTTTTGCCAAGAGAACGCACTGGTCATACCAAACACCCTCTTCCAACAACACAAGAGAAGACTCTACACATGGACATCACCAGATGGTCACACCAAAATCAGATTGATTACATTCTTTGCAGCCAAAGATGAAGAAGCTCTATAGAGTCATCAAAAACAAGACTGGGAGCTGACTGTGGCTCAGATCATGAACTCCTTATTGCCAAATTCAGACTTAGATTGAAGAAAGTAGGGAAAACCACTAGACCATTCAGGTATGACCTAAATCAAATCCCTTATGATTATACAGTGGAAGTGAGAAATAGATTTAAGGGACTAGATCCGATAGATAGAGTGCCTGATCAACTATGGACTGAGGTTCGTGACATTGTACAGGAGACAGGGATCAAGACCATCCCCATGGAAATGAAATGCAAAAAAGCAAAATGGCTGTCTGGGGAGGCCTTAAAAATAGCTGTGAAAAGAAGAGAAGCGAAAAGCAAAGGAGAAAAGGAAAGATATAAGCATCTGAATGCAGAGTTTCAGAGAATACTAAGGAGAGATAAGAAAGCCTTCGTCAGTGATCAATGCAAAGAAATAGAGGAAAACAATAGAATGGGAAAGACTAGAGATCTCTTCAAGAAAATTAGAGACACCAAGGGAATATTTCATGCAAAGATGGGCTCGATAAAGGACAGAAATGGTATGGACCTAACAGAAACAGAAGATATTAAGAAGAGGTGGCAAGAATACACAGAAGAACTGTACAAAAAAGTTCTCCATGACCAAGATAATCACGATGGTGTGATCACTTACCTAGAGCCAGACATCTTGGAATGTGAAGTCAAGTGGGCCTTAGAAAGCATCATTACAAACAAAGCTAGTGGAGGTGATGGAATTCCAGTTGAGCTATTTCAAATCCTGAAAGATGATGCTGTGAAAGTGCTGCACTCAACATGCCAGCAAATTCAGAAAACTCAGCAGTGACCACAGGACTGGAAAAGGTCAGTTTTCATTCCAATCCCAAAGAAAGGCAATGCCAAAGAATGCTCAAACTACCGCACAATTGCACTCATCTCACATGCTAGTACAGTAATGCTCAAAATTCTCCAAGCCAGGCTTCAGCAATACGTGAACCGTAAATTTCCAGATGTTCAAGTTGGTTTCAGAAAAGGCAGAGGAACCAGAGATCAAATTGCCAACATCCGCTGGATCATGGAAAAGCAAGAGTTCCAGAAAAACATCTATTTCTGCTCTTTGACTATGCCAAAGCCTTTGATTATGTGGATCACAATAAACTGTGGAAAATTCTTCAAGAGATGGGAATACCAGACCACCTGACCTGCCTCTTGAGAAATCTGTATGCAGGTCAGGAAACAACAGTTAGAACTGGACATGGAACAACAGACTGGTTCCAAATAGGAAAAGGAGTACGTCAAGGCTGTATATCGTCACCCTGCCTATTTAACTTATATGCAGAGTACATCATGAGAAATGCTGGGCTGGAAGAAGCACAAGCTGAAATCAAGATTGCCGGGAGAAATATCAATAACCTCAGATATGCAGATGACACCACCCTTAGGGCAGAAAGTGAAGAGGAACAAAAAAGCCTCTTGATGAAAGTGAAAGAGGAGAGTGAAAAAGTTGGCTTAAAGCTCAACATTCAGAAAACGAAGATCACGGCATCTGGTCCCATCACTTCATGGCAAATAGATGAGGAAACAGTGGAAACACTGTCAGACTATTTTTCTGGACTCCAAAATCACTGCGGATGGTGACTGCAGCCATGAAATTAAAAGACGCTTACTTCTTGGAAGGAAAGTTATGACCAACCTAGAGAGCATATTCAAAAGCAGAGACATTACTTTGTCAACAAAGGTCCATCTAGTCAAGGCTATGTTTTTCCAATAGTCATGTATGGATGTGAGAGTTGGACTGTGAAGAAAGCTGAGCGCTGAAGAATTGATGCTTTTGAACCGTGGTGTTGGAGAAGACTCTTGAGAGTCCCTTGGACTGCAAGGAGATCCAACCAGTCCATTCTGAAGGAGATCAGCCCTGGGATTTCTTTGGAAGGACTGATGCTAAAGCTGAAACTCCAGTACTTTGGCCACCTCATGCGAAGAGTTGACTCGTTGGAAAAGACTCTGATGCTTGGAGGGATTGGGGGCAGGAGGAAAAGGGGACAACAGAGATGAGATGGCTGGATGGCATCACAGACTCGATGGACGTGAGTCTGAGTGAGCTCCGGGAGTTGGTGATGGACAGGGAGGCCTGGCGTGCTGCGATTCATGGGGTCGCAAAGAGTCGGACACGACTGAGCGACTGAGCGACTGAACTGAACTGAACTGAACTGAACTAATGATTAGTGATTCCGAGCATCTTTCTCTGTGTCCATTGGCAGTTTGTATATCTTTGGGAAAAGATCTATCAGGTTCTTCACCCATTTTTAAATTGGGTTGTTTGGCTTTTATGTTGTTGAGCTGTAGGACTTCTTCGTATACTTAGCTGTTGATCTTTTATCAGACACACTGTTTACAAATGGTTCCCTCCATTCCTTGGGCTGTTTTTTCACTCTTGATGTATCCTTTCAGGCACAAAAGTTTTAAATTTTTATTAAGTCCAATTTATCTCTCTTTTTCTTTTGTTGTCTGTGCTTTTGATGTCATATCCAACAAATAGTAGCATTTAACTATATATTTATCTGAATAGTTTTTTTTCTCACAAATACCTACTTAATAGACTATGTTACACAAAGGCAGAAACCTCTGCAACCTACACTGGGGATAGTGACTAGTAGCTGTTTCAATATATATTTATAATCTAATGAATGCATATCTTCTGATATTTCAATATATGATGCTATATGATACCCTACTTGTACAATTATGAAAATATTTATAAATGTGATTTCTGTGTGATATTATCTTTAACATGAAAATTTATACTAATTAAAGAGACATAAATTTATATCAAACTACATGTAAAGTTTTGGGAAGTATTTGGGGGGAAAAAAAACAGAAACTATGTTAATTCATTATTATCAAAGCATATTTTTTTTCAAAACCATTACAGATCAAAACTTAACTAAAAGTCCACCTTCCAGATTTTGGTCAGTCCATTTCAGACCTTAAATAATTTCATGATGCATTTCTTCATTCTTCATTGGCAGTTTTTCAAAAGTGGTATAGACTGGCTTCTTAGAGCAAAGGAGGGGTACATCCCCCTTGCATTAGCTTAAGTATTAGCACAAATAAAACACTTGAAGAGTCTTCCTTTCCTTTCTGATTTTTTAAACTTTCAGGAAGAGAGTTAGCAAGTATTAGCCTGCCTTTTTGGAGAAGGCAATGGCACCCCACTCCAGTACTCTTGCCTGGAAAATCCCATGGAGGGAGGAACCTGGTAGGCTGCAGTCCATGGGGTCGCTAAGAGTCGGACATGACTGAGAGACTTCACGTTCACTTTTCACTTTCATGCATTGGAGAAGGAAATGGCAACCCGCTCCAGTATTCTTGCCTAGAGAATCCCAAGGATGCGGGAGCCTAGTGGGCTGCCATCTATGGGGTCGCACAGAGTTGGACAGACTGAAGTGACTTAGCAGCAGCAGCAGCAGCAGCAGCAGCAGCAGCAGCAGCAGCAGCAGCAGCAGCAGCAGCAGCAGCAGAAGCCTGCCTTTTAGATCAAGCAAACCCACAGGGTTTTACTTGCTTGTTTCTCAGAATTCAAGCTAAAAAGGGCTTGTATTGTCAGTTGCAAAACAGCAGGGGGAGCTCATGAGATTTCTAAGGCCGCTATTACCAGCTACCCTCCCCCTCCAAAAAACACTACTTTAAGCATAAACTGAACAATACCAAGGGGAAACCCAAACAAAGAGAAAAGGAAGCAAAAAATAATAATAAAATTCTTTTAACGAGAGGTGGAAACAGCCAAAGTCAGCTGTATAATAAAGTACCGATACAAACTAACACTTAATCCAAATCCAGCTCTACAAGCCCAACTCTCAGGGTCTCCTTACTTTCCCTAACAACCCAATGTACCCCTGGGTCCCCAAGACCCCAAACTGCTCTGGGCCCTTTACCAACTTTTTCATATGTCAGAACAAAGTTTTAGACAGTTGGCTTTAAAACTACTGTGCTTAAATTTTTAAATGTATATAAATTTTAACAATCAGTGAAAAACTTCTCTTTGAGGAACAGCTTAAAGAGTACTAATTTAAGAATCCCCTGGTGGCTCAGACAGTAAAGCACCTGCCTGCAACGCAGGAGGCCCGAGTTCGACCCTGGGTCAGAAAGATCCCCTGGAGAAGGAAATGGCAACCCACTCCAGTATTCTTGCCTGGAAAACCCTATGGATGGAGGAGCCTGGGGGTCTACAGTTCATGGGGTTGCAAAAGAGTGAGACATGACTGAGTGACTTCACTTTTTAAAGAATATAAAAAACACTGGGCTGTAAACCACAGAATAGTGAAAGAATCTATGAAATATAGCTCTTATTAATTGGGAAAAGTAAGGGGAACCAAGAGTTCCATCCTGAGCTTTAGGGTTGGAATAAGAAGTCACTCCCTATGAGGACAGGAGTGGTGTGACAAACAAGAGTATTTCCTATTTGGGAGAAATCACAAGTGACATTGGTACTACTTTCCATTTTGTTCTCTGAACCTTAGCCTGGAAGATAGGACTTGATTAGCAGCATTAATTGTTCAGCATTAACAAGCCATCAACATAACCTTCAATGATAGTTAGCTTGAGGAAACACAGAACAACAAAACAAAAAGTCCCATGATGACAGAAATTCACTTAGCAATATATACTATAAGGACTTAATATAAAGACAAGTAATAAATTCACAAGAAGAAACAATAGCCCTTAAACTTATAAGTTTAATAAGTCCCACACTTACCAGGTAAATAGCTCTCTCCTAATACAAGGCTCAGTAACTGATAAAATCTCTGATAAAGATGTCTCTTCCAGGCTCCTCTCATGCGCTAAAATAGTGACTATACCAGCCACCAGTTAAATATTACACCCAGTGGTTATCCCAGTCATTTATTCCCTCACTGCTGAGTACCCTATACCTAGGAAAGATGCCTATACTGAGTGATCCTCTACTGGTCAGGCAGGATTTTGGTCCACGGACATGCTTACTGCTTCCTATCACTATGGAAATAAGATCCAGAAAAGGACCTGGAAGTTCAGAGGAAAGTGTTGGCTTCTAGAGGGAGCTCAGAGTCTATCCTCACTTGCCCTCCTTTCTTCCCACATAGGGATGGGCCAGGACATTGCCTTACTCAGCCCCACAAGGCCATTTTATTGTTCACTATAAGAGTAAATGAGATAAATATTCCTTCTGTTGAGTAAAAGGTCCTGATGTAAGTTTTGTCTAAATAGGTCTTCACTGACTGTGACAAATGTTGAGATACTGAGGTGTGACTAACATATGATATGAGAAATAAGAGAACCCTAATCCTGCCTTAGACACTCGTTTCCAAGGGATTCTGAGGAAGATGTAAACAAAAATGATGGAACAGAGCAAATAAACACATCCAAACTGCATAAGATTCTACCCTAACCGCTAAAGCAGAGCTTGAGTGAGCTAGACTGAACTGGAAAATTTTCCTTTAACCAAGTCTGATCAGTGTAAACAGCAGAACCAAAGCAGGTTGTAAGAACAGATCAACCTGCTTTTCCCAGAGGACACACCCAAGTCTCAGATCTACATTTCACTGTATGGAGCCAGAGCACCATATGGGCCATTTCCAAAGAACCAAAGAAAAGAGGAAATGACACAGAAGGACCCTAAAAGATGCTAGACCTCAGGATTGCTGTATATGACTGGACACACTGGCACTGCACAAAGGCACCAGAAAACAGTGATCTGTGAGGGCTCAAAGCCAGCCTTCAGTCTAAATGCTGTATTCTAACATGGAGCTCTGTCCCCCTAGGAGGTGGGAGACACCCTTCTTAACTTCATACAAAGGTGACATTAGGCTAGAAGCTCTTTATGACAGGCTTCCTCCTCTGCTTCAGTGAAACAGCCATCTATTTTATCAAGTACATGTATCAAAGACTGACTTCTCAGAGCACTTGTAACAGTCCTCACTAATAAACCTTCCTTGCAGACACAGATCTTGGCATTTTTCTTTTCAGTATCTTCCAGTTCTAGTTTCGTAACATTTTTCTGAGAACTTCCCATTTGCTCTTGGCCCCATTCTTAAAAATGTCTGGTTATTGTCCTCTATCATCAGACTCAGGTTTAGCTGCTTATCATATTTGTTGATAAAAGAGGTTTATAGAATCTCAAGCTAATAATGATCATCTCCTAGAAACAAGTTTGATATCTATTTGTTGGTTTAAATCTGTGCCTGATAATTTTGATACTGATTTATGGCTGAGGAAGCAATCAAGAAGTTAGGAGTAGGTACAGGAAAGCTTATCACAGTCTTAGGAGTTAGAAAGAGCCTTGACATACTTTTCCATATGATATAATACTTTTATTTTTAGAAATAGTAAAGGATATTATTTCATAACATTTTACATTACTACCTAATTAGTGTTAGTCGCTCAGTTGTGTCCAACTCTTTGTGACCCCATGGACTGTGGCCTGCCAGGTCCTCTGTCCATGGGATTCTCCAGGCAAGAATACTGGAGTAGATTGCCATTCCCTTCTCCAGAGGATCTTCCCAACCCAGTGATCGAACCTGGGTCTCCTGCATTGCAGGCAGATTCTTTACTGTCTGAGCTATAGGGATGATACCTAATTATTACTCTATAATTACTTGTCATTACTTAAACATATGACGTATGATAACATGTAAAAATTAAATAAAAGTACTATGCGTGCTAAGTTGCTTCAGTTGTGCCTGACTCTTTGAGACGCTATGGACTGTAGCCTGCCAGGTCCTTTATCCATGGGATTCTCCAGGGAAGAATACTGGAGTGGACTGTCATGCCCTCCTTCAGGAGATCTTCCCGACCCAGGAATCGAATTCGCATCTCTTAGGTATCCTGCATTGGCAGGCAGGTTCTTTACCACTACTGCCACCTAGCACTGTAAAAATTAATAAACAGAAACCTCAATTAGAGTCATGAGGCCAGAAGTGGGAGCTCTCATGCCCTAGGAAGTCAGCAGAGCCCAGTAGGAAAAAGACTCCATTTCTTGCCTGACAAGAGCTTAGCCAATAGGAGACTGTCACAACTCACCCAGTGAAGAGCCACTATACTTGGACCTCTCAATTTCTCCAATAGACTCTGCTTGTGATAGTCTCCTTCCTCACTCCAACTTACTTTTCTCCTCTTCTCCTCTCCTTGCTGTGCAGGTGCTTGCTCCTGGCTCACCACGGTTACAGACCTAGAAATGCAG
The DNA here is from genome assembly GCF_016772045.2 of Ovis aries. NCBI lineage: Eukaryota > Metazoa > Chordata > Mammalia > Artiodactyla > Bovidae > Ovis > Ovis aries. The sequence goes on from NC_056079.1 coordinate 14,595,594, forward strand.
TTTTTTATTGATCCCAAATAAGTCATTTTTGCTGGAGAGTAACTAACTGAAAGTCCATTTGTTTAAGGTCAACAGGACACGGAAGAAAAATCTCACATTTGGTAAAAATCAACCATTGACCTTTTCATTTACATTCTTCACTCTCTGCTCTGTGTACATGTGTATACACAGTATATTTACAAAACTGAAATTATACTTTGAGTCTAGTGGGTAAATTATGAAAATAAAGAGAATGGGGACTTCCCTCAGTGGATGCAGGGGACACAGGTTCAATCCCTGGTCCAGGAGGATCCCATGTGCTGCAGAGCAACTAGGCCCACGTGCCACAACTACTGAGCCTGTGTGCTGCAGCTACTGAAGTCTGCAGGGCTAGAGCCCACGCTCCACAAGAGAGGACCACTGCAGGGAGAAGCCTGCACACGGCAAAGAGTGGCCTCTACTAGCTGCAGCTAGAGAAAGCTTGCACTCAGCAACGAAAATCCAGTGCAGCCAAAAAAAGCACACTCTCATAAAAAAAAGAAGAGAATGGAAGTGAGGTTTCTTTAAAAACTAGAATTATCTTGAGGAGGCTCAGAAGGGAATATGATCTAGGAAGGGAGACCAAGAGAGTTTTGGTTGCATCTGTAAATTTTTTTTGAAGAGATGAAGCAAATATGGCAAAATTTTAACGTCTGCTGAATCTGAGTAGTAGGTAGATAAGTGCTTGCTATATCATTCTATTTTTCTGTAAATTAGAAATGTTTTATAACTTCCAAAATAAGGAAAAGCTAGAAGTGCTATTAGGACTTAACATGTGATGTGTTTGTAGCAGTTTTACCATTTCTGGGGGTCTCTGCTATAGTCTTCTTTCTGGGAGTGTAGATTCATCTGACTTTTCATAAATTGCTTTTCACAAAGCTCAGAAACAGCCAACAGAGATTTTTCATCAAAAAGACTGGGTAACTCTCCCCTTAAAAGAAAGGTATAATCATTTCATAAAACCCTGTCTCTTTCTTTAGTGATGTGAAATTGTCATGGCCCCAGTGTCTCAGAGTGTTCAGCATAATTGTGGGAGAAACATGCACACTGAACACAAACTGGTAATGTAAGCATTTGAGGTTATATTTCCTATTTGTCATTACCATTCAATGATCGATCTTTCAGGGGATGAAAGGTTGTTTTTTTTTTTTTTTAATGGCTCAGAAACTACACAGACTGATGTAATTCATGACTTTTGGTTCCTGCTGCCTGAAGGTTTGTTTGAACTGGAAGGCCATCAGCAGAGAAAGTATGACTCCGGTCAGAAAGTTCCCCTTCCAGAAATTCCTGAGCCAAGGGGTTTTTCATTGACAAGGTATCCTGACATCATCTCAGACCAAGACTACCTTTTTATTAATAGTATTCAGACAGTGGAACCAAATTCTTGGAGGGCTTTGATAGTTCAGCCTAGGTAAATCGTCCTTCTGGAAAATTGCCGAAATGCACTAAAATATACGAAAATCCATGCCCCAAATTTTATCATACGCAGATGATAAAACTTAATTGTCCAATAGATTTCCATGTTGTATTGGAGCCTACTTTTTTAAACTTTCACATGGTACTACAATTTTCATTAGCATCTTCTTTAAATACTCCAGAGACTCACCTTTACTAAACAGTACAAAGTGTAAGACTCCATAAAATATAGCAAGTTTTTATTCCATGGTTCAGAAGAAGGAGAAAAAAATTACAAAGATATATTTTTGAAAATCCATACGACTTGTCAAAAATCATGGAAAACTTTATCAGAACTCTTGAAGGATATTGAACAACCAATTTTAACAGTCTGTGCATTTTTCAATTGGAGAAGGCAATGGCACCCCACTCCAGTACTTTTGCCTAGAAAATCCCATGGACAGAGGAGCCTGGTAGGCTGTAGTCCGTGGGGTCGCTGAGGGTCGGACACGACTGAGTGACTTCACTTTCACTTTTCACTTTCATGCACTGGAGAAGGAAATGGCAACCCACTCCAGTGTTCTTGCCTGGAGAATCCCAGGGATGGGGGAGCCTGGTGGGCTGCCATCCCTGGGGTTGCACAGAGCTGGACACGACTGAAGCGACTTAGCAGCAGCAGCAGCAGCAGCATTTTTCAATGAAAACAAGTGAGGAAGGTGTTCCCATTCACTGCAGGCTACTGTATTCAGCCAACACAGGGTCTCAATCTCCTTTTCCTCCCCCACTAAAGAAGCTGACCTCTTGGTAGTGGGGAGAATGCCGAGCGAGTGGGCAGTGGTGATGCTGTGTAAGGAGACTTAGCTAACACAGGGTTCAGACCCAGCCCAGATGTGGGCATCACGGAAACTTGAGAGTTAGGACACTCCTGCTGGTGGGCTTACAGCCTAAACTGAATGTGCGCACTGGCGACATTCGGCTTAAAAGAGAAAACAAGTAATTAGCTTAAAACTTAAGTAATTAGCTTAAATTAGAAAATAAGTAAACTAGCTTAAAAAAAAAAGAAACAAGTAATTCCCCGTCCCTTCTCCACTTCCCATGAAGGCCTAGCTTTTACCAGAAAGACCTCAGATCAAAGAGCCTGCGGCAAAAGTTTGGATGGGAAGGCACCATGACCTGGTGCCATCACCAACAGGATGCCTACCAGGGTTAGAAGGGAGGTGGTCCAACTCCTCCAGGACCTGGGAGACCTGCCACAGGCACACCCAAGTGCGTGGATAAACAGGCCTCAAAAACATGGTATCCCTTAATGAGCTATTTTTGCGCTTGGGCTGCTTTAGGAGGCTAGTGACGAAAAACCTCCCATGCTTTTGTGTGGAGAAACGACATGCACTTTCCATCCTTGTTTAGGAGGGTGTTAGAAAGAAGGCCTTTTGGAGTCTTCATGGGAGATGTGGATTTTAAGGGCGACCTCAGGTCATACAGAAGTAATCAAGCGAAAACAATACAAAAATGAACCTGACAGTCAGCAAGTATCTGAGGACTTCATCAAAAAGAATTAGAAATGGACAAATTCACTGGGAGCTGCAAAGGATCGAATCTGCAAGGTGGCATTGTGTGGCCAGGATTAAATTATTTATTCATTGTTAATTTATTTATTTATGTATGTGCAAATGACCTTGCTGCTGCAGGTGCTAAGGGCCTTCTGAAAAGGCTGGTGTTTTTTTTTTTTTTTTTTTTCCGCATCTAGGCCTAGAATATTGGTCCATTTAACTCATTCTTTTCCTTAAGGCGATCAGCACTGACTTTTATCTAAGGAGATAGAGGGAAAAACCATATGTGTGCAGGGAATGATGCAGGACTTATGCAGCCCCGAGGACCCAAGTGTTACAGCTTCATTCAAGATTCTGGGGAAGGCTCCACACAGTTTAGTGTCCAAGAAATTAGCAAATGAATGCTTATGTCAATATGTGAAAAATCCCTGGTTAGTTTAAACAGATAAAAGAAACCTCGGGGGAAACCCAAGAAAATGCAGGGCTTTTTCTTTCCCTATTTAGTTAATTTAATTTAATTTTTGAAAGAGGACACAGCACTTCTAAAGTTCTAGGGAAACCCACACAAAACTTACGAGAAACAGAAAGGGTCTAATGGATGCTTGATCTTGCACACGCTGGAAATAGTCTCAATGCGACTCTTGGAAGAAATAAGGAGAATTTATCAGCCATTCTGTATTGTGCTCATTTATTCAACAACATCCTGCTCAGAGAAGCAGAGAATTCATCTTTATCTTTCAGACATGTCTATGGTGTGAAAACAAACAATTACTGTGTATAGTAACACAGTTTTTAGAGGAAACCCGAGGGTGAAATCAATAGTGATATTATTTTCTCTAAGTTTAGGCAAATAGTGAAGAAAGAAAATGGTCACCTTGTGTTCCTGCTGACCCAGCACAGCGGGGATTCTGTGTCGGCCATGACCTCTGGAGGGGGAGAATAGGAGAAGTCAGCGTGGGGGATTCAGACAAGAAGCCACACATATTGAGGCCAGAAACTCCATGCCAGTGAGTTCTCCTAAAGGAGAGACGCCTGCTTACTTTGCAAAAGATATATGGCAGGCAAAGGTCCCCGGAGAGGAATCTGTCTACTCAAATGGTAAGGGATGCTAAGTAAGTGATGTGACTTGGGAAACACTGCATTTTATAGAATGTAGCTGTCTCTTGAGATGAATTAGAAATTTTTCTTGAACTACAAAGAAGTAAGTTTTCCTCAAGTTGGGGAGAAAGGAAAAAAATAAAATAAAGAAGAATCAAAGATAAATGTCTTCAAATATAATAGCAAGATTTTATTTTACCTATTCAGTTATTCTTGGCCCCTAAAATACGATAGATTAACACCCAAGTACTAAACAAACTACTAAATTCAAAAGGTGAAAAGGAAAAAATATAGAGGACTTTTTTACATTGCTGAACATAATGTATTCTCTATTATTTTCAAAGTTGTAGGTATTTTGACACTAAACACCAAACTGCCTAAAGAATAAAAACCTCAAAATACCTGAGAGTAAGAGGATAAGTGGTCTAAAGCCAATAACAGTTATAAACCAAAGCCTCAAATAATCACTAAGTCTTCGGATGTAGTCTCAATCCTCTGAATCCCATCATTAATTTTTATACGTTAAAAGTTCTATTTTGTTTATGGTACCACACATCTCAATGTAATATATGACTGCTTTGAACCAGAATTTTTAAAGTATTAATAGTTTATTCCTAGTTAGATTTTCATTCACATACAGATAGTGATGTATTTGAAGTATTGAAGAGGCACATTTAAGTTTTTCTCCATGTTGAATAGATGAGTCTTCTTTCCTATTATTCCAGACTAATGAGAATTTTAATAACATATAGAGAAGGAAATGGCAACCCACTCCAGGGACAGAGGAGCCTGGTGGGCTGCTATCTATGGGGTTGCACAAAGTCAGACGCAACTGAAGAGACTTAGCAGCAGCAGCAGAGAACATAATGAGTAAAAATAGAGATTTACTCCAGTGAATTTTACAAAAATACCTACTTAAGAAAAGAATGGGGCTTCCCTGGTGGCTCAGTGGTAAAGAATCCACCAGCCAGTGCAAGGGACGTGGGTTTGATCCCTGATCCAGGAAGCAACTAAGCTGCTGTGCCACAACCATTGAGCGTGTGCTCTAGAGCCCAGGAACTGCAACTACTGAGTCTACATACTGCAGCTGTTGAAGCCTGTGCGCCTCAGAGACCGTGCTCTGCAACAAAGGACGCCACTGCAATGAGAAGCCCAAGCGCAGCAACTACAGAGTAGGCCCCACTTGCCACAACCAGAGAAGAGCCTGCACAGCAACAAAGATGCAGCGCAACCAAAAACAAAACAAACAAGGAAAAAAAATTTTTTTAAAGAAAAGAGCAATTTATTATTTCTGGTATAAGAAGATAGAACATGTCATTTTTTAAAAAATGACATTCATCTATTAATTTATATGCTGCAAGTAATTTACAAATGAGTAGTAACTATAAAAAGTTCCAGGTGAAAAATTTAAACCTCCACATGTTTTACAGGGTAAGGGGAGAAGAGGAAAATTTCCATCATTTTCTTTTTTTTTTTTTAAGGATTTTCAAAATGTGGACCCCTTTTAAAGTCTTTATTGAATCTGTTACAACATTGCTTCTGTTTCATGTTTTAGCTTTTTGGCTGGGAGGCATGTGGGGTCTCAGCTCCCTAACCAGGGATCAGATCCTCCTCACTCCCTGCACTGGAAGGCAAAGTCTTAACCATTGGACCACCAAGGAAGTCCCTCCATCATTTTCTTATTCTCTTTTAATCTATGAAGTGTGATTTACTGGAAATAAATTGCAGGGCAGAAATTAGCAGGTATCACCAAAAGAGACTTGTTTTAAAAATCAGTGCCATAAGACTGTTCAGGGAATAGATTATGCTCAGGAAGGAGTTAGCTGAAGACAAATCACAAAATTTTGGAAGTATCAATTTTCTGATTAATATTCACCATCAGTACCCATTAACGCTGTCTGCTAGCTTGAAATGTCAAAATAATCATTCAAAACTAAATATAACTCACATACTAAATTTCATCATTAAATATTTTGTGTTTTTTTTCACTGAGTGCTACAAGAGCTTTTTGTTGATCACGAGCAGATGCTCTGGTTCAGTGAGTGCACCACCAGATGCTGCTCATTAGGGTGATTCTGCGCTGGCAAAGATACTCGAAACCTGTCTTTTATAAGCCCTGGACAGGGAAGCTTGACATGCTGCAGTCCGTGGTGTTGCACACAGTTGGACACGACTTAATGACTGAACAACAGCTCAAGCCCTGATCTCCTACAGAGCAACTAAAAGCAAGAAGGTGTCAATATTCTACTGCACTCCCCCTTCTCAAGTTCTGCACAGGTTTTCATTCTCTTTTTCTGTAATAACAGCAGTAAGCAAAAGCAACAATGTGCACTGGTGCCTTAGAAAGTCCTGGGAATTGTGTTAAGCAATTACCATAGGCAATTTCATTTCAGACTCAAAATGTAACTACGAGGTAGTTATCATTATTTCCATTTCCCAAAGGAGGAAGCTGGTCATCAACAAGAGGAAGTAACTGGTCCCAGGTTGGACAACAGTAAATGCAGAGCCAGACGTGAACTTGTTCTGGTCTGATTCCAGAGCCTGAGTTCTTGGATACTCTGTTTCTGACTCTTTTATGCATCATTTCTTTCTGCTTTTTGCCTTTAAATGATTACCAACTATTAGAATCCATACTAATAATTTTACTACTGCAAAATGGACTCTAACTTGCTCAGCCTTATATTTCTCATTACACAGGCCATAACAGTGCACTTTCTGAAAGGTCATTTGATTTGCCCTGAAGACTGACATGCTAGGAGGTGCAGGTGGCTACTATCTTCCCTTTCCCCAGAACCTGTGGTTCTTCTCCAATATTAGCCATTCTGCTCACCAGACTTCCTGATTCAATCCTACCACTGCTATCATGCTCGTAATCACCATTCTCTTTGCATCTTCTGCTTTATTCTCTTCTGTATTATCTAGTATTTAATAGTTCCTAGTAATAATAACAAAAATCTATACATAGCACTTTTATGTGCTAGGCACTAATCTTAAACACTTTACATAGTAAGTAGAGAGACACACTTCTTTCCTTTGAACAGCACTGCCTCCCTTTGCTACTTCAGGCCTAATGGTGAAGACTTCCTGTGATTGTTAGTTGTTGGGTACCTCAACATCCCTAACAGGCTCCCTCAACCTTGTTCATATCTGTGAAAATAGTTCCCTCATTAACCAGTCTTCAAAATCCCAGCCAAAAGTTCCTTTTTCCTGTTGTGATGCTAATACAGAGACCACCTGGTCCAACATCCTATCAAATGCAGCCATCCCCGCTGCATCCTCCCCAGCCTCCCTCTGCCCATTTCCAGCATTCTAAGGAGTATTCTCCACTGACAGACTGTTTCATTTATTAAAATGTTATTCCTTTTTCAGAGGCAGGAAATATTTGCTTCCCATGAAATCCTATTTCTGACTCTGGAACACACAGAATAAACCCCCTCTTGCCTCTACCTGACAGCCCTGTAGATATAGACACAGCTGCCATGACCTCCTCCAAATCTTCTTTTCCCCAAGCTGAATGCATTCAATTCATTTTACACTTTATAATTTTCTGTGCCTAAAAACAAGGGAGGTGAAGAAGTGGGAGAATAAATTTATAATAATTGATAGGTGTGAGTGGTAGGATACAGGAGCCAGGAAGGAAGCAGACTCTGCCTACTTCTAACTTAATCCCTGGAGTTGATTTATCAACTTCTCATTATGCATTGTTTATTGTTATTACCACTTAAATTTATGTATTACTTCATGCATTCTCTCTTTTTTGCATTTTTTATTGTGGTAAAATCTTTATAATACAAAGCTTACCATTTTAACCATATTTAAGTGTCATTACACAGTGGAAGTGAGAAATAGATTTAAGGGACTAGATCCGATAGATAGAGTGCCTGATGAAATATGGACGGAGGTTCGTGACATTGTACAGGAGACAGGGATCAAGACCATCCCCATGGAAATGAAACTGCAAAAAAGCAAAATGGCTGCCTGAGGAGGCCTTAGAAATATCTGTGAAAAGAAGAGAAGCGAAAAGCAAAGGAGAAAAGGAAAGATATAAGCATCTGAATGCAGTTTCAGAGAATACCAAGGAGAGATAAGAAAGCCTTCTTCAGCGATCAATGCAAAGAAATAGAGGAAAACAATAGAATGGGAAAGACCAGAGATCTCTTCAAGAAAATTAGAGATACCAAGGGAACATTTCATGCAAAGATGGGCTCAATAAAGGACAGAAATGGTATGAACCTAACAGAAGCAGAAGATATAAAGAAGAGGTGGCAAGAATACACAAAAGAACTGTACAAAAAGAGCTTCATGACCAAGACAATCACGATGGTGTGATCACTCACCTAGAGCCAGTCATCCTGAAATGCGAAGTCAAGTGGGCCTTAGAAAGCATCACTATGAACAAAGCTAGTGGAGGTGATGGAATTCCAGTGGAGCTATTTCAAATCCTGAAAAATGATGCTGTGAAAGTGCTGCACTCAATATCCCAGCAAATTTGGAAAACTCAGCAGGACTGGAAAAGGCCACAGGACTGGAAAAGGTCAGTTTTCATTCCAATCCCAAAGAAAAGCAATGCCAGAGAATACTCAAATTACTGCACAATTGCACTCATCTCACATGCTAGTTAAATAATGCTCAAAATTCTCCAAGCCAGGCTTCAGTAATACATGGACCGCGAAATTCCTGATGTTCAAGCTGGTTTTCAAAAAGGCAGAGGAACCAGAGATCAAATTGCCAACATCCGCTGGATCATCGAAAAAGCAAGAGAGTTCCAGAAAAACATCTATTTCTGCTCTATGGACTATGCCAAAGCCTTTGACTGTGTGGACCACAATAAACTGTGGAAAATTCTGAAGGAGATGGGAATACCAGACCACCTGACCTGCCTCTTGAGAAACCTGTATGCAGGTCAGGAAGCAATAGTTAGAACTAGACATGGGACAGCAGACTGGTTCCAAATAGGAAAAGAAGTATGTCAAGGTTGTATACTGTCACCCTGCTTATTTAACTTATATGCAGAGTCATCACAAGACTGGGCTGGAGGAAGCACAAGCTGGAATCAAGATTGCCTGGAGAAATGTCAATAACCTCAAGTGTGCAGATGACACCACCTTTATGGCAGAAAGTGAAGAAGAAATAAAGCGCCTCTTGATGACAGTGAAAGAGGAGAGTTAAAATGCTGGCTTAAAGGTCAACATTCAGAAAACTAAGATCATGGCATCCAGTCCCATCACTTCATGGGAAATAGATGGGAAACAGTGGAAACAGTGGCTGACTTTATTTTTTGGGGCTCCAAAATCACTGCAGATGGTGACGGCAGCCATGAAATTAAAAGACGCTTATTCCTTGGAAGGAAAGTTATGACCAACCTAGACAGCATATTAAAAAACAGAGACATTACTTTGTCAACAAAGGTCCATCTAGTCAAGGCTATGGTTTTTCCAGTAGTCATGTATGGATGTGAGAGTTGGACTATAAAGAAAGCTGAGCGCTGAAGAATTGATGCTTTTGAACTGAGGTGTTGGAGAAGAGTCTTGAGGGTCCCTTGGACTGCAAGGAGATCCAACCAGTCCATCCTAAAGGAGATCACTCCTGGGTATTCATTGGGAGGACTGATGCTGAAGCTGAAACTCCAATATTTTGGCCACCTGATGTGAAGAGCTGACTCATTTGAAAAGACCCTGATGCTGGGAAAGATTGAGGGCAGGAGGAGAAGGGGATGACAGAGGATGAGATGCTTGGATGGCATCACCGACTTGATGGACATGAGTTTGGGTAAACTCTGGAAGTTGGTGGTGATGGACAGGGAAGCCTGGCATGCTGCAGTTCATGTGGTCACAAAGAGTTGGACACGACTGAGTGAATGAACTGACTGAACTGAAGTACATTCATATTGCTGGGCAACCGTCACCATGATCCATTTCCAGAAATGGAAATATCTATTTATGTTACATCTCCCCAAACAGAAACGCTGCACTGACTCATCATAACTCTGCATTCCTTCCTACTCCCAGGCCTTGGTAATTTCTATTTTCTATCTCTGTGACTTGCCTGTTCTAGGTTCCACATATAAGTGGAATCATACAATAATTGTCCTTTTTTTTACATACATTAACATGAATCTGCCACGGGCATACACATGTAATAATTGTCCTTTTGCGTCTAGCTTATTTCCCCTGGTACAATGTCTTTACAGTTCATCCATGATGCAGCATATATCAGAATTTTATTTCTTTTTAAGGCTGAATAATAAATATCCCATTGTATGTGTACCACATTCTGTTTATCCATTCATCTGCTGACAGATACTTGGGTTGTTTCCACTTGGACTATTGTGAATAATGCTGCTATGAACATTGATGTATAAATATCTATTTGATTCCCTACCTTCACTTCTTTTGTGTATATACCCAAGAGGAGAATTGCTGGAACGTATGTTGATTCTCTATATGTTTAATGTTTTGAGGAACCAACCTTTTTCACAGTGGCTACACCATATTATATTCCCAACAGCAATGCACAACTGTTCTGATTTGTATACTTTCTCCTCAACACTTGTCGTTTTCAGGGTTTTTTCCCTATAATAGCCATCCTCATGGCTATGAAAACCAGCTTTTTAAAAAAGCTTTGTTAAGGTAATTGATATACAATAAACAGAGCAGGTTTGAAGTATATAATTTGGTAAGTTCTGACGTACGTTTACACTTGTGAAACCATCATCACAATCAAGATTATTACCATATCTATTACCCCGAAGTTTCTCAGGCCCCTTCATAATCCTTTCATCGTCCTGCTCTGCCCTTCCCAGGCAACTTCATCAATCATTTAACCCCTGTGTATTTTGGTTCCCTTTATTTATCTTGCTCATTCTCCTCCATATGTAAACCTAATCTCTTGAATCAGAAAATCAGAGCAAAACTGATCAGCAGATATGTTCAACAGCCTTTACATACACCAAGCTCCTCCTTTCCAATAAGTCAGAAAAAGAACAGAATAAATGCCAAGAACAGAATTTCTCTGAATTTGCAGTCTCTGCTTATGGGTTCCATTTTTCTCAACAGATACAGGGAAATCAGATTTAAATTGGAGTTACCCTTGAGGTAAGAATCATTCTTCCAAATTTATCAACAAAGGAACTGTGGCCTGAAGAAATTAGGCAACTTGCTCAAATTTCCACAACTCAACATCAAAAGTATAAGCTATAAAAGAAACATGGGTAAGTTGGACAACATCAAAATTTTAAAATTTTACACTTTAAAAGACATCTTTTAGAAAGTAAAAAACACAGACTGGGATAAAATATGTAGAAATCATATATCTCATAAGAGATATATCAGAATATATAGAAAGCATTTATAATGATCAATATACAGACAGTGCTTGACGAGTGACCAAATTTTTAAATAAGCAAAACATCTCAATAGATATTTCTCCAAAAAAAGATATAACTATGCACAATAAGCACATCAAAAGATGGCCAAAACCATTAGTCATTAAGGAAATAAAAATATAATAAGATACCACTGGTGATTGCAGCCATGAAATTAAAAGGCGCTTACTCCTTAGAAGGAAAGTTATGCTAACCTAGATAGCATATTAAAAAGCAGAGACATTACTTTGTCAACAAAGGTCCATCTAGTCAAGGCTATGGTTTTTCCAGTGGTCATGTATGGATGTGAGAGTTGGACTATAAAGAAAGCTGAGCGCTGAAGAATTGATGCTTTTGAACTGTGGTGTTGGAGAAGACTCTTGAGAGTCCCTTGGACTGCAAGGAGATCCAACCAGTCCATCCTAGAGGAGATCAGTCCTGGGTGTTCATTGGGAGGATTGATGTTGAAGCTGAAACTCCAATACTTTGGCCACCTGATGTGAAGAGCTAACTCATTTGAAAAGACCCTGATGCTGGGAAAGATTGAAGGCGGAAGGAGAAGGGGATGACAGAGGATGAGATGGCTGGATGGCATCACTGACTCAACAGACGTGGGTTTGGGTGGACTCTGGGAGTTGGTGATGGACAGGGAGGCCTGGCGTGCTGCAGTTCATGGGGTCACAAAGAGCTGGACACGACTGAGTGACTGAACTGAGGTACCTACTAGGATGGCTATAATAAAAAAGATAATAAGTATTGGTGAGGAAATGTTGAAACTGAAACTCTCAGTTTCAGTTAGTCAGAATATAAAGTGGTACAGCTATTTTGGAATACAGTTTGTCCATTTCTTAAAAAGTTAAACATAAATCTAGGATACATTCCAGTTACCTCACTCCTAAGAATCTGCCAGAGAAATGAAGCTGCCTATCTACCTAAAGATATGTGCACAAATATTCACCACACCATTACTCATGACAGTCAAAAGCTGGAAACATCCTAAATGTCCATCAACTGAAGAACAAATAAATGGAATGTGTTATATCCATACAATGGAATACTATTTGGCAATTAAGTAGAATGAATTTCTGATACATGCTACAACATGGACAAACCTTGAAAACATGATAAAGGAAAGAAGCTAGATACAAGGTACATACTACATGATTTCATCTATAGCAAATGTCTAGAAAGAATAAATTTACAGAAAGCAAATGGAAATGTTATAAAATTGGATAGTGGTGAAGGTTCCATAACTACAAAAATTAACTAAAATCACTGAATTGTACACTGACAATGAGCAAATTTTATGTATGTAAATTATACCTCAATAGATCTGCTTTCAAAAATCAGACAGCTGGTAAATGGCAGCACAAAACATCAAGGAAAATTATCTTGAAAGATCTATGATTATTGCTGCTGCTAAGTCGCTTCAGTCGTGTCCGACTCTGTGCGACCCCACAGACGGCAGCCCACCAGGCTCCCCCATCCCTGGGATTCTCCAGGCAAGAACACTGGAGTGGGTTGCCATTTCCTTCTCCAATGCATGAAAGTGAAAAGTGAAAGTGAAATTGCTCAGCCGTGTCCAACTCTTAGCAACTCCATGGACTGCAGTCCACCAGGCTCCTCCATCCATGGGATTTTCCAGGCAAGAGTACTGGACTGGGTTGTCATTGCCTTCTCCAAACCTATTTAAAGAGGTAGGAAGTAGAATATAACTTGGTACTAGATTTTTTTCAACCTCACTAAGAATTAACAAAAGCTTATTTGGTAGGTGGTTATATAAAGCCATCATACTTGAAGTGATTCTTTCATAAGAAGCCAATAATTATTTTTATAGCCTTCTACTGTATTTTGGATTTCTCAATTTTCTCTTCAGTCTATTACATTCCTTAAGATTCTGTTAAATATATAGAGTGGATATCTTTTTGAGATTTTATGTTAAACATTGTTTTAATTGCTATAACGGAAAGCATTCTAATAAAGAGCAAATATTTATTGTGACTGTGACATAAGAACAATCTCTGAGTTTCTCTGAGGACATTCAGATGACTGTCTACTGAGCTAGTTGCCTCAATCATGTGTCCACAGTTACTATTTCTGTAAAATGTTAGTTACTATAAACAGTAAAACCTTCATGAATACAGATAGGCTATTTTACTAAATAATATGTTGCAGACACTTAGTTACTACAACATCCATCTGCCCTTCCACCTGTCTCCCTTGCTTAGCTAGGCATATTGCTACTCAGAATAAAAGACTACATTTCCCAGTCACCCTTGGAGCTGGGTTTACCCATATGCCTAAATTTTTAGGAGAAGGGAATAGCAAACCACTTCACTATTCTTGCCTTGAGAACCCCACGAACAGTATGAAAAGGCAAAAAGATAGGACACTGAAAGATGAACTCCCCAGGTCTATAGGTGCCCAACATGCTACTGGAGATCAGTGGAGAAATAACTCCAGAAAGAATGAAGAGATGGAGCCAAAGACAAAACAACACCCAGTTGTGGATGTGACTGTGGATGGAAGTAAAGTCCCAAGTTGTAAAGAGCAATATTGCATAGGAGCCTAGACTGTTAGGTCCATGAACCAAGGCAAATTGGAAGTGGTCAAACAAGAAATGCCAAGAGTGAACATCGACATTTTAGGAATCAGAGAACTAAAATGGACTGGAATGGGTGAATTTAACTCAGATGAACATTACATCTACTACTGTGGGCCAGAATCCCTTAGAAGAAATGGAGTAGCCATCATAGTCAACAAAAGAGTCTGAAATGCAGTACTTGGATGCAATCTCAAAAGCAACAGAATAATCTCTGTTCACTTCCAAGGCAAACCATACAATATCACAGTAATCCAAGTCTATGCCCTGACCAGTAATGTTGAAGAAGCTGAAGTTGAACGGTTCTATGAAGACCTACAAGAACTTCTAGAACACCCCCAAAAGATGTCCTTTTCATTATAGGGGACTGGAATGCAAAAGTAGGAAGAAAAGAAATACCTGGAGTAACAGGCAAATTGGGCCTTGGAATACAGAATGAAGCAGGGCAAAGGCTAATAGAGTTCTGCCAAGAGAACGCACTGGTCATACAAAACACCCTCTTCCAACAACACAAGAGAAGACTCTACATAAGGACATCACCAGATGGTCAATACCAAAATCAGATTGATTATATTCTTTGCAGCCAAAGATGGAGAAACTCTATACAGTCAGCAAAAAATAAGACCGGGAGCTGACTGTGGCTCAGATCACGAACTCCTTATTGTCAAATTCAGACTTAAATTGAGGAAAGTAGGGAAAACCACTAGACCATTCAGATATGACCTAAATCAAATACCTCACGATTATACAGTGGAAGTGACAAACAGATTCGTGGGATTAGATCTGATAGACAGAATGTCTGAAGAACTATGGACATTCGTGATTCGTGACATTGTACAGGAGGCAGTGATCAAGACCATTCTCAAGAAAAAGAAATGCAAAAAGGCAAAAGGTTGTCTGAGGAGGCCTTACAAATAGCTGTGAAAAGAAGAGAAGCTAAAGGCAAAGGAGAAAAGGAAAGATATACCCATTCGAATGCAGAGTTCCAAAGAATAGCAAGGAGAGATAAGAAAGCATTCCTGGGTGATCAATGCAAAGAAATAGAGGAAAACAATAAAATGGGAAAGACTAGAGATCTCTTCAAGAAAATTACTGATACCAAGGGAATATTGCATACAAAGATGGGCACAATAAAGAACAGAAATGGCATGGACCTAACAGAAGCAGAAGATATTAAGAAGAGGTGGCAAGAATACACAGAAGAACTGTACAAAAAATATCTTCATGTCCCAGATAATCATGATGGGGTAATCACTGACCTAGAGCCAGACATCCTGGAATGCAAAGTCAAGTGGGCCTTAGGAAGCATCACTATGAACAAAGCTAGTGGAGGAGATGGAATTCCAGTTGAGCTATTTCAAATCCTAAAAATGTTGTTGTGAAAGTGCTGCACTCAATATGCCAGCAAATTTGAAAAACTCAGCAGTGGCCACAGGACTGGAAAAGGTCAGTTTTCATTCCAATCCCAAAGAAAGGCAATGCCAAAGAATGCTCAAACTACCACACAATTGCACTCATCTCACATGCTAGTAAAGTAGTGCTACAAATTCTCCAAGCCAGGCTTCAACAGTTACGTGAACTGTGAACTTCCAGGTGTTCAAGCTGGATTTAGAAAAGGTAGAGGAACCAGAGATCAAATTGCCAACAACCACTGCATCATCAAAAAAGCAGGAGAATTTCAGGAAAACATCAACTTCTGCTTTATTGACTATGCCAAAGCCTCTGACTGTGTGGATCACAAAAAACTGTGGAAAATTCTGAAAGAGATGGGAATACCAGACCACCTGCCCTACCTCCTGAGAAATCTGTATGCAGGTCAAGGAGCAACAGTTAGTACTGGACATGGAACAACAGACTGGTTCCAAATTGGGAAAGGAGTACATCAAGGCTATATATTGTCACCCTGCTTATTTAACTTATATGCAGAGTACATCATGAGAAATGCTGGGCTGGATGAAACATAAGCTGGATCAAGATTGCCGGGAGAAAAATCAATAACCTCAGATATGCAGATGATACCACCCTTATGGCAGAAAGCAAAGGAGAACTAAAGAGCCTCTTGATGAAAGTGAAAGAGGAGAGTGGAAAAGCTGGCTTCAAACTCAACATTCAGAAAACCAAGATTATAGCATCTGGTCCCATCACTTCATGGCAAAGAGATGGGGAAACAATGGAAACAGTGACAGACTTTATTTTGGGGGGGTTCCCAAATCACTGCAGAAGGTGACTTCAGCCATGAAATTAAGATACACTTGCTCCTTGGAAGAAAAGCTATGACCAACCTAGACAGCATATTAAAAAGCAGAGACATTACTTTGCCAACAAAGGTCCTTCTAGTCAAAGCTATAGTTTTTCCAGTAGTCATGTATGTATGTGAGAGTTGGACTATAATGAAAGCTGAGCGCCAAAGAACTGATGCTTTTGAACTGTGGTGTTGGAGAAGAGTCTTGAGAGTCCCTTGGACTGCAAGGAGATCCAACCAGTCCATCCTAAAGGAGATAAATCCAGAGTATTCATTTGAAGGACTGATGCTGAAGCAGAAACTCCAATCCTCTGGCCACCTGATGTGAAGAACTGACTCATTAGAAAAGACCCTTAAGCTGGGAAAGATTGAAGGCGGAAGGAAAAGGGGATGACAGAAGATGAGATGGCTGGATGGCATCACCGACTCAATAGACATGGGTTTGGGTGGACTCTGGGAGTTGGTGATGGACAGGGAGGCCTGGCGTGCTGCAGTTCATGGGGTCACAAAGAGCTGGACATGACTGAACAACTGAACCAACTAACTAAATTTTTATAAGCAGAAATATTATGTGAAATTTCTGGGAATGATGCTTAAGGTAAACAGACTTATCTGAAAGGAATCCTCTTTTTGCCTTTCTGCTTTTTCCCCTTCTTCAGGCCTCACCTGAGAACATAAAGACCAAAGCTTCAACAGCCATTACACCTATGAGGTGACTTTAAAAGATGAAAAACAAGGTTAAAATGGTAGAGCAGCCCGGGTCCTTAATAGTACCTGGGAGCTGCCATATCAGCTTTGAGCTGCCTGTCTACATTCTTCTTTTTCAGGATGGAAAAAAGCTTCTTTTGTGCTTAACACACAGGAGTCAAGTTTCTTCTCCTTGCATAGAATCTCAACTCAACATACTGTCTACCACAAAAAGAGGAGCCAAGGGAATCGTTTCTGCAGGAAATGAGAGGAAAGAGGAGAGCAAGGAAATAAAATTCCTAATGCTGTCAGCAGCATGTCTGTGAGGCCTCAGCAGAGAGGATACAGTGATGCTCAGTAGCCATGGCAACGATGGTAACGATGACTACAGCTGCTATCTTGGAAGTGATCTCAATAATAGGATTTATAGAACTATACTTAATGGCTGCTGCCTAGTGAGGCAGCCAATGGTAAGCATACATAGTAAATGTTCATTTCCTAAATCTGATTTATCTTTCCCAAAGATTGGAGAATTATCACAAGGTTAAAGTTAAGTTCATCTAGGAGTTCCTGAAATGCTGATCTAATCAGAAGAACATTCTGTCAAGACACAAAATTTTCAAACGAATTGAAGTTTAAAATTCTTAAAATAGAGTACTTGCTGGATATGTATAAGTTGAGTATATTATCTAGTGTCTTATGTGACTTTTTAATTAAATTATGTACATTCAGACTTAGATTCATCAATACTGAGGCCTACCTGTGCTAGGTACTCTAGCGTTCTTTAATGGACATAATATAGTGGCTATCTTAGTACTATGTGCAGTTAAGCATTGAATGAATATTTTAGATGAGACAGGCTTGATTTTATAACCATGATAAAGGTGATGTGGTTGTACTATAGGACAGATAATGTGTGTATAGCAATGTCCTCAGTGAAGAAATACCACAAAGTACATGCTTTATAGCCTGGTGGAATAAACACAGGTTGGTGGTTTGGGCTTTAGAGCAGATGTATTGGTAATTTAGGCTTAGAAATGTTACATGACTAAGAAAAGTAGTTACACTCACATAAAAATTAACTCTTGAAATTAATTTTTCCCCCAGAGGTCTTAGGAAGTCACCTTTTTTTGAGTCTCAGATACTTTCCCTGTACCAGAAAGAAGATGGACAATATGACCTCTAAGGCTCCTCTTAGTGCTAACATCCTAAGAATATGAGTTTCCTCCTGAGATTAACACAAAAGAAAAATATAAAGAAAAGCAGTATGCATACTGAGTAAGTACATTGTCTTCAGACAGATAAGATAAATTTTCTGGGAATAAACTAACGTACTTCCTAATGCTGCAAAATGATTTGGATAATGAGACAAATGAAGTTTCCTTTAAGATTTCAAGTTATTAGTTACTTTAGATCATTAAAGTCTACAAAGTACTATGATAAAACTAAAAATACATGGTGCTGTTGAAATCAAAAGGGACTTGGCACAGAACTGGTTATCCATTTGTAACACTTTTGATAGACCTCCTTGGTACAGATAGCCTGGGATATCTGCTATGCCTATCAAGCTAATCCTAATGGGTTACTAAATGCTACCCTGTGGGAATGAAGTGCTCATAAAGTCCTTCTGCTTCTGGCTTGTTTAGACTTCTTCCTTATAGTTGAAAATTCAGTGTGTGATCATTCTGGTCACTACGCCTAACCTGTCCACACTGAAACAACTTAAAGGGGCTAGGAAATTACAGAGTGTGGCTGGGAAGCTCCTAAACTGGCAGGTCAAAAGACAGCTATTTATTTACTTTGACATTCTGAGAATATAAAGTCCTCCCACAAGATACACCTTGAAGTTCCTAAATTCCTAGATCTCTCTGAAATCCATACAGCTTATCAACAAGAACTAACTGGACAGACATACCAAAAGTTGCACAATGACTCACACCCAGTACGCTGTGATGTCCTTAATAGGACATTAAGTAACACTGCTCCTCATGTATTTAATCATCCCATCTTATTTTTTATTCCAATATATTCTTGCTGCTAAAATCATACAGACAAATTCTAGAACAAGTAAAATATGGGAACGGAGAACAGATTGGTGGTTGCCTGGGGCTAAGGAAGGGACTGACCAGAAAGACTGAGAATAAATGTTCTGGGTCTTAATTATGATGGTGGTATCCATTTATCAGAATTCATTGAACAATACACCGAAAGGAGGTAAATCTTACTGCATGTAAATTATACCTCAATTTACCTGATTTTAAAAATAAAATCATACATCAAAAGACATAAACCAAGTAGCCATATTTAATCTAATTATCTGAGCATTGTAAACAAGAGAAGAAAAAGATTGATCTTTAGAGAAATTGAACCAGCAAAGGTTCTAGACTCAAAGATAAGAGGTGAATAGGGCCCAAGGTCAGGTTCCACACAAGAATTAAGTGGAAGTTTACCCACTTAATAGTTTAACTCCCAAGTGCTTTATTCCATTTGGCCCCTGGGATACTGGTAGCTAGGGTTATATATTTCCAAGGCAGAAGATGAGAAGATTCTCCATTAAGAAAGTGACATTCACAAAGGGATTCCCAGGTGGCACAGTGGTAAAGAACGTGCCTGCCAATACAGGAGAAAGTGACACTCACAAGAGAATTGGGGGTGGGGGTAGGGTGGTCACCCAGTGAAATGACTGGATCTTCAACAATCACTATCCTTCCACCGCCTATAGGGAGCATTAGACTGATTGACTTGAATGCCTTACTTTTTTAAAAATTGGAGTTTAATTTGTTTACAATGTTGTGTTAGTTTCTGCTGTACAACACCATGAATCAGCCGTCAGTATATATATGTCCCCTTCCTTTTGAGTCTCCCTGCCACCTCCCAATCCTACCCCACTAGGTCATCTTTACTTTCAAATATAAATGAACATAGACCATTAAACATTTAGGAAAGTCTCTAACATGAAAGAAAGATCAAGATAATAAAAAATAAAATGGCAAGGAAAAGAAAAAAAGGGAGACAATGGAGAAAGTGTAAGAAGCAGAAGAACTTTTAAAATAATCTCCTATAATTAATATCTTCTTGGGATATAAGAAGATACATTTATCATTCATTCAGTAAAGATTGATTGAGCATCTGATACACAGGACTATTGTTCTCAGTTTTGAGGATGCTAACATTTAAAAAAGATTCTGCCTTCATGTCACTTATAGTCTAATGTATAATGTTTCTATAAACTAGAATAGAATGTTATATGAGGAATAGTCACCTAATTTTTTAAACAGCATTAATAAAAGAGATCTCCTTGCATCAGATTTTATTACTGTCACTTCAATCCATCTTTCTCATAGCTTCTAGAATGATTTTTGTTCAACCAATACATCTTGATCTCGTCACCCTTCTTCCTGAAATTCTTTCAGTAATTGCCTTCAGGATAATATTCAAACTACAATAGCAAGTCATTAAAGCTCTCTATGATCTGATTCCTGTTTATCTTTTCAGTAGCA
The DNA here is from genome assembly GCF_016772045.2 of Ovis aries. Lineage (NCBI taxonomy): Eukaryota > Metazoa > Chordata > Mammalia > Artiodactyla > Bovidae > Ovis > Ovis aries. The sequence goes on from NC_056079.1 coordinate 14,616,049, forward strand.
CTAACTTTGTGCACCTCATATTATACCCATATTGAATTACTGCTTGTAGTTTTTTGAACACACAATGCTCCATCTTATACCTCTATACTGGTGGTTTTCTAAAAGCTTTTATTTCAACCAACAATATCCTCCAATTTAGAATTTTTTAAAAAGAAAGATGTAAAAATTGATATGGAGAAGCACACAAAAAGCAATTAATGAAAGTCCTGAGGGAAAGTTTAAGGAGCTGACATCATTTAGCCTAGAAAAGAGAAGATTAGGGAATATTAAAAAAAAAAATACATATTCACATTTAGTCCAGTACAGCATCTTCTCCTCCCCCATACACATACATACATACATACAATAGGGAAAATGTTTCATGAAAGAATATTTACCACCTTATATGAGGTGTAGTCTGACATCTCTTCTATTTTGTTAATTTTTAAATGCTGCTCAAGACACATTAAAATGATTTCATGACCTACTAATGTGGTCCAAGCCATTTGAAAAAAACACTGCTTCACGTCTTTGCATATGTTAATGTCTGTGCTTGTTCACCTTTTCTTCTGGCTCATTCTTACCTGTCCGTCAAAGCCCAGTTTAAAGCGCTCACCCCTGTCCTTGTTCCTGGATTAGGTACCCCTCTGCATTTCTGTAGTACTTCATATACAACTACCATTCTCTATCACCATTGTCTCTTCATTGGTTTGTTCCCTCCACTTGACTGTGAGCATCTAGATGGCAGTGACAGAGCTGCTTACACACGTGCCCCCACTGTCTGGGAGCCAGTGCCCAGCACCTAGAAGACTCTCAATGAACACTGGCTCATGAATTCATCCATTCCATTTTTCAGTTGACTTAATTGACATGTCCAAGATCACAAGAGCATCCAGTCCTGACACTTTTCCCATCTGAACAAAGCAAGCTATCTCCTGAGGGAACTCTTACACATTTCTATTAACAGAGCTGTTCAGAAGCTTCTAGATTTAGGCAAGAGCACTTCCTTCCGCTTACGGTTTAGAGCAGCAGTTTTCAAACATTTTGGTCCAAGAACTCTTCACACTTTTAAAGTTAGTGAGGTTGAGTTATGTAAGAGTTTACATACATATATAAATATATATGGTATATATTATATTTATTATTAATATAACAATATTAATTATTATATTTAAATAACTACTATTTATATATAATTATGTATTGAGAATGCAGTCCAGAATGCCTGCATTCATCATAGTTATCAGTATTTATCAATATTAAAACTGAGAAATTTTAAAAACAATATACAAGCACACTTTTCAGAAGCCATCAGAGCAATGATGTTATCACACATTATGTAAGCCTCCAGAAACTTCACTCTACGCCTGTCAAAATGAGAGAGAAAAAGACAAAGAATGTCTTAGTGCTAATTGAATAAATATAACCCCACAACACTGAGCAGCAACTTTGTTGTACTGCAAAAGGTATTATATTTTAGCAGAGTATGAATCATCTTCTCCAAAGAAGATAAGTATCAGTCTTATCTTCTTCAGAGAAGGAAACGACAACCCACTCCAGTATTCTTGCCTGGAGAATCGCATGGACGGAGGAGCCTGGTGGGCTACAGTCCACGGGGTTGCAAAGAGTTGGACATGACTTCACCTTCACTTTTACTAATCTTATGAATTTTTCCTACTACTAAAAAATTCTGCCTAATCTGTAAACTTCTTTGCAACATTTAGTGAATGAAACACCAATGCACAATTTACATTCACAGAAACAGGTACCACATTTTAGTACAATAATGTTTCCATATATTAAAGTCTTTTCCTTGGAAGACTGCTCTCCTTTTCTTCTTCCAGCTAGTTCTTACCTTTACCTACAAGTGTTTTCCAAATATTTAAAACTATTTTTTAAAAAGTTCAGATATTTATAATCTACATGAGGAATCCTGCTCTTTTTAAAAATAACTCTTTAGTTGAGAAATGTCTAGTTTTGCTCCTGGTGTTCAACAAAGACAGGTGCTGGGGATGGAAATGGTGGTCCATGCCTCAAAAACTATCAGTTTATTTACTAGAATTGGGTAGTACCTTGACCAAAGATCAGAGGTAGATTGTTTTTCATAGTAAGGAGTACAATCTCCCTGGTTTTTGTTCAAATACCGAGTGAGTGAAGTCGCTCAGTCATGTCCGACTCTTTGCGACCCGATGGACTGTAGCCTACAAGGCTGCTCTGTCCATGAAATTTTCCAGGCAAGAATACTGGAGTGGGTTGCCATTTCCTTCTCCAGGGGATCTTCCCGACCCAGGGATCGAACCTGGGTCTCCCTCATTGCAGGCAGACGCTTTAAGCTCTTAGCCACCAGGGAAGTAGTCCAAATACTATATACAGCATTAAGCAGCATTATATATAAACAATACTTCCCAGGTTGCCCAGTGGGTGAAGAATCTGCCTGAAATGCAGGAGAAATATACAAGATATGTGTTCAATCCCTGGGTCTGGAAGATTTCCCTAGAGGAGGGCATGGCAACCCAGGCCAGTATTCTTGCCTGGAGAATCCCATGAACAGAGGAGCCTGGCGGACTACAGTCCATTGGCTCACAAAGTCCAACACAACTGAAGCACGTGCATACATAAACAACATCCCTTCAGAATATAAATTCATGGCACAAAGATCTAAATTAAAATCTCTGATGAGCACTGTCAAGTCTTTCCTGACAAATGGGAATAAGTTTGTTGAATGGATGCTCTTAGCTTAGAAAAGTGCCTAAACTAGTCCTTCATTTTTCCATCTGTTGAAGAGGTAAAATTTCCTGTACTTAATTGTGTTTCAGGTAGCATGGCTTAGGTAATTTCCATTCCAATAAACGTCTCTTAGAAAAGACATGTTGATAACATCATACAGCATAGTTTGGATATCAATGCCAGAGAAAAAGGAACAGATGGGAAGAGGATGTTACCATTAAGCAAGATATTAAAAAGTACATTTTTCCATGTACTTTATAGAAACATAACTTTTTGGCAACCAGATATAATTTAAGACCTTTTGATCCAAAGGCAATAATCGAAATATTTCTATGGGGCTTCCCCAGTGGCTCAGTGGTAAAGAATCTGCCTGCAATGTAGGAGACTCAGGAGATCCAGGTTTGATCCCTGGGTTGGAGGATCTCTTGGAGGAGGAAAGCAACTAAGGATAGATAAAAGAGTTGTTTTATTTTTTTTTTTATAAAAAATAATATTATGTGATTTTTAAATGAAGCAATGAGACAAAAATATTAAGACAAAAATTCTTTTCTAAATAATGGTATATAAGTTAAATCAAGGTATAACTTCCTTTTAGTTTGGAATAAAGGTGTAATTACTAAGGTATAAGATATTTAAATCTAGGCTTCATTTTACTTTTTATATTTTCCTATGCCAAATAAAGGTTTTTTATCCTCCTTTTCCTTTTCTAAGGGAGTGAATGGAAATGTGCTCTAAAGCTTACATTCATTCTTTCTTGTCTTCTACCACCTGGAGTTGTACCAAATGTGATTCACTCAGTTATTTTCTCCTGCCCAGTCCCCAATATCTTGATGTGTTTGCTTAGGTTTTAAACCACCACTAAGTTTTCAGATTTTTCTCAGTGCTCAGATCCAGCGGGAATAGAAGTTTTCTTAGCAGCAATAATATTAATGAAGTAAAGCTTCATTGTTTATGAACTATGTATATAATTTTCTACTCAAACACAAATTTCAAAGTTAAGTGTCTTCACTAAATAAACTGAGAAGCCCTAGACAGTTGAGAGACACAAGCATGCCTCATGTTGCCAAAGAAAATAAGACCTGACAAACTATAGGCTAAGCATTAGACAGACACATAGAATCAATGTGCTTTTTCTCATGCAAAGAAAAAAAAAATTAGATGCAAACTTTACATTTAAAACTGCATTGTTCCCCTTTAATCTGGCCACCATCCGAGTGGTGATCTGGATGTTAGAGAAGAGATGAATGGGAGACATTGGCAGGGATTGAAGCTTGGGGATGAATGTGGAAATGTAGAATGGATGTTTCTTTTTTCTGGCTTTGAGTTGACTGTTGTTTCTGTCTGTTTTTGAGAACTGATCCGAGAGGACAGGGAAGTCAGTGTGGGCGGCTCTAAGGAGCCTCCCTCTCTACAGCTGCGGCTCAGAGGATTACGGCGCTTCATCCACAAGGCAACATTGCACAAGTAGCCTTTGAACAAAAGTCATGGATACTATTAATGATATGGTAATCCTTAATCGAGCTACCTCCCAGTAGTGATTATACTGACATGGGAAGAATATCTAAGTCGTGGAGGCAGCCCACAACAACACTGTGTCATTGTTCACCCCAGGCTTGACCAGGACTAACTTTTACCAGCATCTCTAACGTCACCTTTCCCTCTAGAGCCTCCCCAACCCCTGGCCCCAGCTCCCACTCCCACCCCATCATGGTAAAAAAGTAGCACAGAAAACCCTGATCCTAAATCTTTTTTTTTTTAGATTTGTTTTTGCAAGTTCCCACACACATTTAGTGTTCTCTCAAAATTCATGCTGTCAACTGTCTCTAGGAACCATTTCCATCTGAGAACAAGACCACACAAAGGTTAGTTCGGTAGGTCTCAGTGAAGATGTTTTAATTGTCTGACAATAGATTCTTCTATCATTTGACTTGCAAATACTGTCCTCTTGCTCTCAGATAACACGTTGAGAATTAGAGAATTTGTCAATAAATTTCTAAAATCTCCTTAATGATATTGAGATACCAGTGGCTTCCCCATTTGATGTGACTCAAATACTCTCCCAACTCAAATACTTTCCATCAGAGAAAATCTTATGACTCGTTATATATACTGTGGGACTCCCCTAAGGGTCAAATGTATTTACCCACAGACAATTCCCCTTATACAAGGAAAATGACTTTTATGAAGAAATACATTTATGATTTTTACATAATTATATGTATAGAATAAACATGTTTACTTTAAACATATAAATGATTTGTGGTGAATAAACTAATGATGGTAAAGAAATTACACTCTAACCATCATTCTGACCTAATTATTTCTTTTCCATGGATTACTAACACTTTAAAGCAATACCATTTCTCTGCCATCTAAAACAAATCTTAACAGTACCAATAACATCTATAATTTTATGTATTACATAATCTTTCTAAGCTACATAATAAACTGCTCAGCACACAACGAAGTTGTGACATAAAAAATCTGATTTTTATAACATGTATCTCTGGAGAACATAATTGCTCCAAATCAATTTTTTTTTAATGCTTGAAAAAAATCTTGGAAATTATATATAATTTTAGCAGAACTGCCATCTTTGATGAATATGAGATATATGTATTTAACCAATACATGGTTATAAAGGACAAACAACAAACTGTATACATGGAAAATTTTTTAATAATATTATCTCATCCGTGTAAAGGTTTACATTGAACACTATGACAATTTTATGAAAAATTTTAGAACCATCAGCCTATTTAACAAGTTGCTTTCTTTAATGTTAAAATTTATAATCAGCCTGTCATTTTTGAAGCTGGATTTGGGGGAATATGGTGAGGGCATTTCCAAATTTTCTTTTGACTTTATATAATACACTTCTGTAATATTTGGATATTTATAATAAGAATGTATTGCTTTTTTAATTTAAATAATAACAATAAGAGGCCAAAAATCATAGGTTACTTGGAATGTCTGAACTTATTCTCCTTAAGTGGTTGCATTTTTTAACTTATTCATGTGAAGATGCCATTGTGGCAAATTTAGTCACAGCAAACTTCAGACTGAAAGTTCTGGGATTTTGATGTATGTCAAAATTGGTCACACTAATTAATTCATCATGTCATATAAAAGCATAAAAGCTTTAACCTCAACTGATTTACCTATTTCCCTCTTGCATTCCTGAGAGGAATCATTGCTGAACACTACCACTCCTAAAATTTAAGTATGATTTTTATTATCTGGAGAGTATAATCAGAAAAGTATCAGCCTCAGAGCTAAGAGTGACAGCCCTGCATCTTAACCTCTCTGAATCTCTTATTAAATCTGTAAAACGGAAATAACAATACCTGCCCTTGCCACCTCAAAGACCTATGTGTTAAATGATCATTAAAATAAAATTGTAAAACCAGAAATGACAGTGATGCTCCACCACAGAGATAGTTTGTGTATCTGGAGTTAAAGCTGCATATCAATTTGTTAAAAGAAAATAATAAATAAATACTTCAAATCCATATTTAACCAAGATTAGCTGTTTATTCAGATCGTTCCTGCCTTCCCAGATGTTTACTTTCTGTAAACGTCAAGCAAAATGATTCACAATAACTTTTGCTCAATTTGTTAATTAAATTGGTGAGAAAAATTTAAGTTTCCTATCACATTTTACAGATGGAGAAACTAAGGCACAGAGATGTTAAGAACTGGTTTACTTGAAGACAACCAATGACCGAAAAAACTCCTTCTTCTCATTATGCTGCCTACTCTAATTGGAAAGGTATGCTGTCTAATTCAGCACTGTCCAATAGGAATACATTGCAAGCCACATAAGTAATTTAAACATTTCTCTCTTTTAGGGGAGGGAGTTGCCAAGTTATTTTATTTAGAGATTTAAATTTTACAAACAGCAACTTAAACATTTCTAACTGTACATTTTAAAGTTTTTTAAAAAGTATAATTAATTTTAATAATTTGTTTTACCTGGGCTTCCCAGGTAAATTTAGTTTATGTAACTCAACGTATCCAAATAATTATCATTTCAACACACAATTAATATAAAAATCACTAATGAGATATTTTAACATTCTTTTTTAATGCTAAGTCTTAGAAATCTGATATTTTACAGTTAAAGAAAATTTCAGTTTGATCTAAGTTGTCAGTTGGATCTAAGTCATGATAACGAGTGGCCAGAAAACATTATTTCTTTGCAATCTCAAATCTTTTATTTTATGTACTCGACAGCTACATATAACCTTACTGATTAGTGCAAATATAATTACTCCTACTTATTGTCCACAGAGGCAGGGTAGTATTAGAAATCAGTCAGGCTGGTTTGTACACTGGCTCCACCACTGCTAACTGGGTAACAGTGAGCAACGGACTTCCTATGCCCCAGGCTTTTTAAGTGTAAAATACCTAATACAGTTATTATAAGAATGAAATGAGTTAATTTTCTTTTTTTGGCCGCAAGGCATATGGGATCTTAGTTCTCTGGTGAGGGATCGAACCAGAGCCCCCTGCACTGGACCACCAGGGAAGTCTAAAATGAATTAATATTTAGTGCCTGACAAGTAGTAGGCATTAAATGATAGCTATAGTTGTTGCCATCTAACAGAACACATGGGAACTGAGCCTTATTTGAGCCTTCCCCAGCAATATTTGTAAGACACCAAGCACATTAGGTCTATAACAGGATTTGTCATGTGCTGAATCGTCACCAAAACGATATGCTGAAGTCCTTACCACTAGTACCTCAGAATGGAGCTTTATTTGGAAATATAGTAGTTGGAGATATAATTAGTTACAGTGAGGTCATACAGGAATAGGGATGGCCCTTAATAGAATATGACTGGCTTATAAGAGGAAAAGTTAAGAGACAGAGGCACGCAGGGAAAGCATCCCGTGACAGAGGCAGAGACTAGAATAATGCAGCTGCAAGATGAGGAATGTCAAGGAGCGCCAGTCACCACCAGAAACTAGAAAGCGGCAAACCTGGATTCTATCTAGAGTCTCAGAGAGAGCAGGGCCCTGCTGAAACCTTGATTTCAGAAATCTAGCCTTCAGAATGATGAGAGAATAAATTTCTATTATTTAAAGCCACCCAGTTTGTGGTACTTTGTTAGGGAAGCTCCAGGAAGCTAATACAGGGTTCTTCTTAATCCAAAAGGAGCAATTTGTCTTACAAACAGCCAAGGTTTGGATGACTGACAACATGGCAATTGCAAAGGCTCCCAGAATCAGTGGAGGCTTTGGTAAAGTCTGAACAGCCCTATCTTCCACAGGGCTCTTAGGTTGGTCCCTAATTCCATATATATACACTTTGAAAGGAGAATCCTGCCCTTGGAGATGGTATCTTAGTGGGACGGCTGCCTGTAAAACGAATGAGTTAAGTCACAAACCCAGAGAAACAACTCCACTGGTTCCTTGGAAACTACACTGGTATGAGCACATCACAAAGTCTACTGTTGGTTTTTAATGGACTTGGTCATTTTTTGGCCACATTTTTTTTCCAGTCTATTTTGACTGAAACATATTAATTTTAATTGGGTTCTTTAAGAAGTTTGAGTATTTCTGTATGCCCTTAAAAACTGGGGCACTAAAGGTAGGGCATACAAAAAAGTTAAAAAGAATAATCTAAAGTGACATGGATTTTTATATTTCTAATACTCTTGGTTGTTCTATATACTGTTTTCTATAGTTCTTCATTCTCCTAAATCATTGACAGTTCTGTTCCTTTCCTCCACATATGAAAACATTTTTAAAAATTAAGTTCTCAATTGCATGCCAACTTTATGACAAAATTAGTAAGGAAATAATTTTTTTGAAAGAAATATTTGTTTTCCCCATTCAGGAGTACTTGACTGACTGAAAACACAGAAAATATTCAACACATGTTTATGGTATTGATTTTGATTTGGTGATTTTAAAATATTTCTATCTCAATGTTATATTTTGTTAGTTCTTTCTATTTGCCAGGAAAACACATTTCTACTAGAATGTCATTTCAGTATATTAAATAACCCCTTCAAATCTCCATTAATATTTATAAGAATATAAACTGCTTCATCCTTGTCTTCTTTCTAATTTAAATGCAGTTTTGGGGGTGTTTATCTTAAGAGGAAAAAAATTTTAGAACAAGTACCCCAGACCAATAAATGGGAACACATGAAGATTTATCTATAAAGTCTTTTAAAAAAATTGAAATCTATGTGTGTATATTTTATATACAATATAAAGAATTTTTGAATAAATATGATTAAGAAGAAAAAATAATTAAACTGCTTCAGGCAGAACTTTAGATCTAGAAAGGACTTTGGAGACGTTCTGAGCTAAACTTTTCATTTTACAGATGAGAAAACCACAGCAAGGGGACATTAAAGACTTGACCAATGTCACAGAGTTATTAAATGAAAGTTCCTGTCACCTAAGTCTCCTGAAAGCTAGTCCAGGGACCCTTATCCAACAACATTAAGAAATAAGTCTGATCATCCTGTCTGGCAGATGAGGTGGACATTTGGCAAGCAATCAGTGAATTTAAGCAGAATTTAGGAAAATGGTTTGTACCATTAAATGAAATAATGCATGCATAGCTCTTTGCACGATGTGGGGCATGTTATAAACACTAGTTAATAATCTGAAACAATTACTTAATCTTTCTACACATCTGTTTTCTCACATGTGAGATGGGAATAATAATGAGATAAGAAATGCCAAATACCAGATTAGTAGAAACATTCGTTGATATCAATAATGAAGCTACAGTCTGCTACTTGATATATGTAAGAACGTAAAGAACTGGGGTTGGGGGACAGGCTCAAGAGGGAGGGAATATATATATACAGTTATGACCGAATTGCAATGTTGTAAAGTGTTGAACCAACACACAACACTGTAAAGCAATTGTCCTCCAATAAAAAAAAAAAAAACTAGATGGCTGTCTCCTGTCATTAACACTTATATATCCACTCTGTTCGTTTCCAAGGCAAACCATTCAATATCACAGTAATCCAAGTCTATGCCCCAACTAGTAGTGCTGAAGAACCCAAAGTTGAATGGTTCTATGAAGACCTACAAGACCTTCTAGAACTAACACTCAAAAAAGTTGTCCTTTTCATCACAGGGGACTGGAATGAAAAAGTAGGAAGTCAAGAGATACCTGGAGAAACAGGCAAATTTGGCCTTGAAGTACAAAATGAAACAAGGCAAAGGCTAACAGAGTTCTGCCAAGAGAACGCACTGGTCATAGCAAACACCCTCTTCCAACAACACAAGAGAAGACTCTACATAAGGACATCACCAGATGGTCAATACCAAAATCAGATTGATTATACTCTTTGCAGCTGAAGATCCAGAAGCTCTATACAAGTCAGCAAAAACAAGACTAGGAGCTGACTGTGGCTCAGATCATGAACTCCTTATTGTCAAATTCAGACTTAAATTGAAGAGGTAGGAAAAACTACTAAACCATTCAGGTATGATCTAAATCAAACCCCTTAAAATTATACAGTAGAAGTGACAAATAGATTCAAAGGATTAGATCTGATAGACAGAATGCCTGAAGAACTATGAATGGAGGTTTGTGACTCTGTACCGGAGGCAGTGATCAAGACCATCCCCAGGAAAAAGAAATGCAAAAAGGCAAAATGGTTGTCTGAGGAGGACTTACAAATGGCTGAGAAAAGAAGAGAAGGCAAAGGAGAAAAGGAAAGATATACCCATTTGAACGCAGAGTTCCCAAGAACAGCAAGGAGAAATAAGAAACCCTTCCTCAGTGATTACTGCAAAGAAATAGAGGAAAACAATAGAATGAGAAAGACTAACGATCTCTTCAAGAAAATCAGAGGTACCAAGGGAACTTTTCATGCAAAGATGGGCACAATAAAGGACAGAAATGGCATGGACCTAACAGAAATAGAATATTAAGAAGAGGTGGCAAGAAGATACAGAGAAACTATACAAAAAAGATCTTCATGTCCCAGATAATCATGATGGTGTGATCACTGGCCTAGAGCCAGACATCTTGGAATGCAAAGCCAAGTGGGCCTTAGAAAGCATCACTACAAACAAAGCTAGTGGAAGTGACAGAAATACAGTTACAGCTGGAATTCCAGCTATTTCAAATCCTAAAATATGATGCTATTAAAGTGCTGTATTCAACATGCCAGCAAATTCAGAAAACTCAGCAGTGGCCACAGGACTGGAAAAGGTCAGTTTTCATTCCAGTCCCAAAGAAAGGCAATGCCAAAGAATGTTCAAACTACCGCAAAACTGCACTCATCTCACACACTAACAAAGTATGCTCCAAATTTTCCAAGCCAGGCTTCAACCCTACATGAACTGTGAACTTCCAGGTGTTCAAGCTGGATTTAGAAAAGGCAGAGGAACCAGAGATCAAATTGCCAACATCCATTGGATCATAGAGGCTTCCCCTGTAGCTCAGTCGGTAAAGAGTCTGCCTGCAATGCAGGAGACCTGGGTTCGATTCCTGGGTTGGTTAGATCCCCTGGAGAAGGAAATGGCAACCTACTCCAGTATTCTTGCCTGGAGAATCCCGTGGACACAGCCTGGAGGACTATAGTCCATGGGGTCGCAAGAGTCAGACACAACTTAGCAACTAAACCACCACCACCACTGCCACTGGATCATAGAAAAAGCATGAGAATTTCAGAAAAACATATACTTCTGCTTTATTGATTACGCCAAAGCCTTTGACTGTGTAGATCACAACAAACGGTAGAAAATTCTTCAAGAGATGGGAATACCAGACCACCTGACATGCCTCCTGAAAAATCTGTACACAGGTCAAGAAGCAACAGTTAGAACCAGACATGGAACAATGAACCGGTTCAAAATTGGGAAAGGAGTCTATCAAGGCTGTATATTGTCATCCTGCTTATTTAACTTATATGCAGAGCACATCATGCAAAATGCAGGGCTGGATAAAGCATAAGCTGGAATCAAGATTACCAGGAGAAACATCAATAACCTCAGATATGCAGATGATACCACACTTATGGCAGAAAGTGAAGAGAACTAAAGAGCATCTTGGTGAAAGTGAAAGAGGAGAGTGAAAAAGCTGGCTTCAAATAACATTCAAAAAACAAAGATCACGGCATCTGGTCCCATCACTTCATGGGAAATAGATGGGGAAACAATGGAAACAGTGAGAGACTTTATTTTCCTGGGCTCCAAAATCACTGCAGATGGTGGCTGCTGCCATGAAATTAAAAGACACTTGCTCCTTGGAAGAAAAGCTATGACCAACCTAGACAGCATATTAAAAAGTAGAGACATACTTTGCCGATAAAGGTCCATCTAGTTAAAGCTATGGTTTTTACAGTAGTCGTATATGGATGTGAGAGCTGGACTATTATAAAAGAAAGCTGAGTGCCAAAGAACTGATGCTTCTTAACTGTGGTGTTGGAGAAGACTCTTGAGAGTTCCTTGGACAGCAAGGAGATCCAACCAGTCCATCCTAAAGGAAATCAGTCCTGAATATTCATTGGAAGCACTGATGCTGAAGCTGAAACTCCAGTACTTTGGCCACCCAATGCAAAGAACTGACTCATTTGAAAAGACCCAGATGCTGTGAAAGATTGAAGGCAGGAGGAGAAGCGGACAACAGAGAATGAGATGGTTGTATGGTATCACCAATTTGATAGACATGAGTTTGAGCAAGCTCCAGGAGGTGGTGATGGACAGGGAAGCCTGGTGTGCTGCAGTTCATGGGGTCACAAAGAGTCGAACACAACTGAGTGACGAAACTGACTGATTCACTTAAAAGTGAAGGGAATAGGCCAGACTGACATCAGCTATATCTTTATTACCTTTCTAGTTCCCTCCTTCACCACCTCCCACCATTCCTCTGGCCTCTGCGTGTTCAGGAGCCCCATCCCCCAGCCCCCTACCCGGACTACCCTGCTTGAGTCTTTCTCTATAGGTTCCGAACTTTTTAAAATGCTCTGCCTTCTTCACTTCATTTTCTCAGGCACCTGATCTTAACTTTCTAAGGTAAAGACTACTTAGCAGGTTAATTTACCTAACTAAGGTAGCTCTTCCAAATTATGCTATGTGAAAAACTAGCCTCTAAGATGCTCCATGAAAGAAAGTCAAGTTTGTTTGGAAAATGCTGTATACTAAAATCACATTGTAGCAGATGCTGCCTTTAGATAAGGCCTATCCATATCTCCTCCCAGCCCAGAACCCTTTGACACTGAGGGCTTTTTACTAAGAAGCACCTAGGACTCAGCCTAGGATATTCTCTGACAGGCAACAAGGTCTACCAGAATCTGGAGGGAGGCAGGGTATTTATAGCGCGGGCGGCTGTGACCAGCGCACATAGCACGGCTGAGAGGAGCTACCCTACGTCCGAGGTCAGGGGCAGAAGCCGGGAGGACCCCATGCCCAAGGTGCGGCGGCCAAGAGGAGCTACCCCACGTCCGAGGTCAGGGGCAGTGGTGGAGAGTGCCAGGCTGCGATAGCACAGGAGCAGCCGAGAGGAGCTACCCCACATCCAGGGAGCAGTGGCTGCGCAGGTGCAGGAAGGCCTAGAGGAGCTATTCCATGTTTAAGGTCAGGAGGGGCAGCAGTGAGGAGATACCCCTCGTCCAAGGTAAGGAGTAGTGGCTGCGCTTTGCTGGAGCAGCTGTGAAGAGGTACCCCACGTCCAAGGTAAGAGAAACCCAAGTAAGATGGTAGGTGTTGCAAGAGGGCATCAGAAGGCAGACACACTGAAACCATACTCACAGAAAACTAGTCAATCTAATCACACTAGGACCACAGCCTTGTCTAACTCAATGAAACTAAGCCATGCCCGTGAGGCCACCCAAGACGGGCGGGTCATGGTGGAGAGGTCTGACAGAATGTGGTCCACTGGAGAAGGGAATGGCAACCCACATCAGTATTCTTGCCTTGAGAACCCCATGAACAGTAGGAAAAGGCAAAATGATAGGATACCAAAAGAGGAACTCTCCAGGTCAGTAGGTGCCCAATATGCCACTGGAGATCAGTGGAGAAATAACTCCAGAAAGAATGAAGGGATGGAGCCAAAGCAAAAATAATACCCAATTGTGGATATGACTGGTGATAGAAGCAATGTCCAATGCTATAAACAGCAATATTGCATAGGAACCTGGAATGTCAGGTCCATGAATCAAGGCAATTTGGAAGTGGTCAAACAAGAGATGGCGAGACTGAACGTCGACATGCTAGGAATCAGTGAACTAAAATGGACTGGAATGGGTGAATTTAACTCAGATGACCATTACATCTACTACTGCGGGCAGGCTCCCTCAGAAGAAATGGAGTAGCCATCACGGTCAACAAAAGAGTCCGAAATGCAGTACTTGGATGCAATCTCAAAAACGACAGAATGATCTCTGTTTGTTTCCAAGGCAAACCATTCAATATCACAGTAATCCAAGGCTATGCCCGAACCAGTAACGCTGAAGAAGCTGAAGTTGAACGGTTCTATGAAGACCTACAAGACCTTTTAGAACTAACACCCCCAAAAGATGTCCTTTTCATTATAGGGGACTAGAATGCAAAAGTAAGAAGTCAAGAAACACCTAGAGTAACAGGCAAATTTGGCCTTGAAATACAGAATGAAGCAGGGCAAAGACTAATACAGTTTTGCCAAGAAAATGCACTGGTCCTAGCAAACACCTCTTCCAACAACACAAGAGAAGACTGTAGACTCTACACATGGACATCACCAGATGGTCAACACTGAAATCAGATTGATTATATTCTTTGCAGCCAAAGATGGAGAAGCTCTATACAGTCAGCAAAAACAAGACCAGGAGCTGACTGTGGCTCAGATCATGAACTCCTTATTGCCAAATTCAGACTTAAATTGAAGAAAGTGGGGAAAACCACTAGACAATTCAGGTATGACCTAAATCAAATCCCTTATGATTATACAGTGGAAGTGAGAAATAGATTTAAGGGTCTAGATCTGATAGATAGAGTGCCTGATGAACTATGGACAGAGGTTCATGACATTGTACAGGAGACAGGGATCAAGACCATCCCCATGGAAAAGAAATGCAAAAAAGCAAAATGGCTGTCTGGGAAGGCCTTACAAATAGCTGTGAAAAGAAGAGAGGCGAAAAGCAAAGGAGAAAAGGAAAGATATAAGCATCTGAATGCAGAGTTCCAAAGAACAGCAACAAGAGATAAGAAAGCCTTCGTCAGTGATCAATGCAAAGATATAGAGGAAAAGAACAGAATGGGAAAGACTAGCGATCTCTTCAGGAAAATTAGAGATACTAAGGGAACATTTCATGCAAAGATGGGCTCGATAAAGGACAGAAATGGTATGGACCTAACAGAAACAGAAGATATTAAGAAGAGGTGGCAAGAATACACAGAAGAACTGTACAAAAAGATCTTCATGACCCAGATAATCATGATGGTGTGATCACTCACCTAGAGCCAGACATCCTGGAATGTGAAGTCAAGTGGGCCTTAGAAACCACCACTACGAACAAAGCTAGTGGAGGTGATGGAATTCCTATTGAGCTATTTCAAATCCTGAAAGATGATGCTGTGAAAGTGCTGCACTCAATATGCCAGCAAACTTGGAACACTCAGCAGTGACCACAGGACTGGAAAAGGTCAGTTTTCATTCCAATCCCAAAGAAAGGCAATGCCAAAGAATGCTCAAACTACTACACAATTGCACTCATCTCACATGCTAGTACAGTAATGCTCAAAATTCTCCAAGCCAGGCTTCAGCAATACGTGAACTGTGAACTTCTGGATGTTCAAGCTGGTTTTAGAAAAGGCAGAGGAATCAAAGATCAAATTGCCAACATCCTCTGGATCATGGAAAAAGCACAAGAGTTCCAAGAAAACATCTATTTCTGCATTATGGACTATGCCAAAGCCTTTGACTGTGTGGATCACATAAATTGTGGAAAATTCTTCAAGAGATGGGAATACCAGACCACCTGACCTGCCTCTTGAGAAACCTATATGCAGGTCAGGAAGTAACAGTTAGAACTGGACATGGAACAACAGACTGGTTCCAAATTGGGAAAGGAGTACGTCAAGGCTGTATATTGTCATCCTGCTTATTTGACTTCTATGCAGAGTACATCATGAGAAACGCTGAGCTGGAAGAAGCACAAGCTGGAATCAAGATTGCCGGGAGAAATATCAATAACCTCAGATATGTAGATGACACCACTCTTATGGCAGAAAGTGAAGAGGAACTAAAAAGCCTCTTGATGACAGTGAAAGAGGAGAGTGAAAAAGTTGGCTTAAAGCTCAACATTCAGAGAATGAAGATCATGGCATCCGGTCCCATCACTTCATGGGAAATAGATGGGGAAACGGTGGAAACAGTGTCAGACTTTATTTTTGCGGGATCCAAAATCACTGCAGATGGTGATTGCAGCCTTGAAATTAAAAGATGCTTACTCCTTGGAAGGAAAGTTATGACCAACCTAGATAGCATATTGAAAAGCAGAGACATTACTTTGCCAACAAAGGTCCATCTAGTCAAGGCTATGGTTTTTCCAGTGGTCATGTATGGATGTGAGAGTTGGACTGTGAAGAAAGCTGAGTGCCGAAGAATTGATACTTTTAAACTGTGGTGTTGGAGAAGACTCTTGAGAGTCCCTTGGGCTGCAAGGAGATCCATTCTGAAGGAAATCAGCCCTGGGATTTCTTTGGAAGGAATGATGCTAAAGCTGAAACTCCAGTACTTTGGCCACCTCTTACGAAGAGCTGACTCATTAGAAAAGATTCTGTTGCTGGGAGGGATTGGGGACAGGAGGAGAAGGGAACAACCGAGGATGAGATGGCTAGATAGCATCACTGACTCGATGGACGTGAGTCTGAGTGAACTCCAGGAGTTGGTGATGGACAGGGAGGCCTGGCATGCTGCGATTCACGGGGTCGCAGAGAGTTGGACATGACTGAGTGACTGCACTGAACTGACTGAGGGTATTTATGCTGCCAAAAGTAGGCCTCAAGCAATGGCACATGGTAGTTGATGGAGATCTACTCCAGTTTGCTAGTCCTAAGCTGGCACAGCTCTGAGGAAGCTCTATATAGTTTCCCAGAGGTCCTTGGTGGGACAAAGCCCCAGACACCCACACCAATAACTTGCTCATTAATGAATCCTATATGGGTTTCTTCCCTTCCCTGTCTCACTTCCCTGATACCTTACTAGTACTTCTTGGGCTCATCACTGACATAAACAACTTGTCTTAGGATCTGTTTTTTCCCCTCTTGGAGATTCATGACACTTACATGAAGCATTCATTTTATTTCAGTAAACAAATTCATTCAACTTTAATTAGAAACTTCATTTAATAAGTTTCTCAAACTTATTTGGCCATGAGAACCTTTCTAAGGGTGAGAGCTTTGACCATCCTATGAAACTAGTGTTCCCCTGATACACTTTGGGAAATGTTAAACATTAAAAACTGACAAAGTGTCACCTCTCTCAGAGATATTAGTATCTTAACAGCTTCTTCTGCAGACCAGCACCTTCTGACTCGATCCCTTAAAGGTGAAAATTTAAGGCCCTATGATAGGTATGATGGAAAATAATTTTGGAGGGATGTGTCTCGTTATGCCCTTCAAGTCAAATCAAGTCTACTCTGCTATCAAGAGCCAACAGGAAATGACGAATGAGTTTCATGGTTAAAGAGTACGGTTTTGTGATTTGGAGGACCGTGTAGGAGATGTATGGGGTGAAGATAGTTATTTCCTGAAACTGCCTTAGAGAAAAGAATTATGTTTAGGAAGAAGGAGACCACCTTTCAATGACCTCAGCCAAAAACAGCAGATGCCTGGGACTGCAATATCCCTACAGTATTTGAGAAATAATGGTCAATACTAATCAGGACTTTTAATACTTCAGCCTTCAACTACTCTGTGAAATAAAAGATTTTAGAAAACAGTAAAACCTTGGGTTCCATGAGAGGGAATTTAGACTGGTATATTTTACTTTTCTAAAGAATTTTTTTTTTTATGTAGGCCATTTAAAAAGTCCTCATTGAATTTATTACAATAGTACTTCTGTTTTATGTTTTGATTTTTTGGCTATAATGTGTCTGGGATCTTAGCTCCCCAACCAGGGATCAAACCCCATCCCCTGCACTGGAAGATGAAGTCTTAACCACTGGACCACCAGGAAAGTTCCACGGCTGGGAATATTTTAGAAAGCATCCTTGTTCTGCTTTTAACACAATCACTGATAATAACCTTATACTTTACTGTCCAAGCTGGACCCCACTGGAAGGAAGTGGTAAGAATTCCTGTAAATGGACAATATTTGGGAGGCATGAGAGGGGGCAAAAGGTCAGTCAGTGCAGGGGGTGGGAGGCTCTTTAGTGCAATTTGAGAAAGTCCCTCTCCAGGACTTGACTTTTGCCACTTACAAGTCTCTTCCCAACTCCACAGTTTACATTCCTCTTTCTTAGTCATCTGAGTCACACTATCCCTTCTCAATGTCCATTTTTCAGATGTTGAGGCATTAAATATTTTTAAATGAACTGCCATGAACCAATGTTAAAAGATTTTTTTGTTAACATCACTATTTTGAAAAACTTTTTCACTTGTAAAATATTAATAAATGAGATACAAATCCATCAAGAGAATTTTTAAATAATCCTAATCCTTTTGGGGGTCCATTCTCTGAGTTAAATATGTCAAGAATGGAAAACTACTAAGGAATTATAAAATGTGAAAGAGGAGTATCACAAATCAAACATGGCCATGAATTGGAGGTATCTGACATTTCCATCTTCATCAAGGGGGATTCTGTCAAGTAGCAACTCAAACTCTTCATCAGTAATCTCCACACCAAACCTGAAACAAATAGCTGCTAGCATCAGTCACCCCCAAGTTCACATCTGGGTCACCCATACCCACAATACCCTAAGCATATGGCTGCCATTAACGCTTTGTTACTGCGGCAGTCCTCAAGATCAAGAGCACCACGTGAATATCAGAGGTTAATCAGGGTTTTGATCGCTTCAGCTTTCTCAAAGAAAGAGTCTACCACAGAATCCCTGCATTGGTGGTGCACAAAAATAGAAATACCGGCACGCTGAATTGTGTGTGATTGTCTTCTATAAGAAGTTATTCATTACGCTAAAACACTGGTATTGCTTAAACAAGTTAACTCTGAAAGGCCTTTCAACTGGACTGCTTAGCATGAAAGAGAAGGTAGGGGGAAAAAAGTGCCTTTCAAAAAACAGTTTCCTAATGCTTTTGCAAAACATTTCATAATGGCTTTAAAGACATTTTGCATACAAATATTTTAAAAGTGGCAGTGTTTATTCATCAGCAAGAAAGTGTTTTCATCTCTCAAGAACAATCAAAACATAATCCTTGAATTACTGGCATAAATAAGAATGACTTAAGCAATAATAATGAACAAGGCGTTCATTCATCATTTTGCAAAGCTGATAAGGCCCAGCTGACTTTTGGAAAATAGGGGAATACAGTCTCTTTTGGCAAACACATAAAAAAGTTTTTTCCCATTTTTATTATTAATCCCTTGATAATTATAAAACAAAACATATATGTCATCAAGAATAATGCAACAAGCAAAAATGACTTTCTCATAGGCTGCAGATAATAAGTTATCACATACTTGTATTTCAGAAGTACTTGAATTTGAATAGCATCTCAGAGACTTTGCAGTTGGGTGTCCTTTTTTCACTTGCATAAAATTAGAAAAAAAAGGACAGACTCAAGTATTTAATGAGATACATAACATTTTTTTTCTTATTCCCTGTTATTCTCTTTTCTTTTTTGTTTCTTAACAGTGAAGCTGCCAGTACTAATGAACAAACCTTTGGCACTTTGCCTGAAAAATTAAAATTAATTCTCAGGTTTGATTTGGACTTAATACTTAACCTCTTAAATTCAGTACTTAAAAAGAAAATAAGTTTTTCATAGACATACTGGAAAAAAAATACCAGACAATACCTGACTAAAAATCAAGAGAACTGAATCTAGTCTATATCCATTAAAGAGCTGTGTAATCACGGCAAAATCACTTAAATTTCCTATTTCAGTTTTCTCAACTCTCAAATGATCTACATGGACTCTTTATCTTAATTAGTAGTGGTCACAGGATAATAATGAAAATAAAAGAGGCCTGAAAAACAGAAAGCATCATATATAATGTATGTATTATATTATGTATCATGTATTTTTATTATTGATATAGTATATAGGTTTTAAAAATCCTCAAAAAATATTAGAATAGATTACTTGAACCTAACATTGACACAAGCAGTCCTTTTCCTCGTGAGGCCTTCTTTCTGGGTGGTGGTCTGACACAGTGGAGACAGCATGGGTTTCAGATTGACTGGGCCAATAGCTGAATTCCAGCTCTGCCCTTAGTAGCTGTATGTGACCTCAGCTGATTTACTTAATTCCCTGAGCCTCAGTTTATGTATCCATAGAAAGAAAGGTTACTTTTAAAACTGAACAAGTGAATATACAGATACATAATATGCACATACTCACTTTAATGGGAAATGTATTTTCTTACCAGTTATACTACCTTCATTTTATTGATGGATAAAATGAGGCTTTCCCTAACCCTCAACTTCAATCCCACCTCTGTGTCCTAGTCACTGCCATATTACACTGTTTATACTACTTTCTTTATCACTGCCTAAAATTAGCTTATTGGTTTACTACTTGGTTACTTGGTTTACTACTTGTCTCCACTTCCTATGTAAGCTACATATTTGTCTTGCTCACCACGGTATGCTTAGAACCTGTAACAGTGAGTGGAAACTACTCAATATATATTGAATAAATGAACAAATGAATAGCTCATGTCTCTTATAAGGGTATAAGTACTTATAAAAAGAGGAACTTTTAGCAACTACCCTTCTTTTACCCAGTCTAACAGAAGGTATCTGGATGACTGATAATAGTGAAAAATTAAAGTCAGATATGTTTGATTTGGAATACATTTTACACTCCTAATTAATGTATGGACAGCTTATAGTCGTAAATTTAACCAGACTTCTAATAAAGAAATAAAGCCATATTTATTCATTCTTCTAGTTATTCAACAAGTATTTGAGAACCACCTATTATATGTTAGGCACTTCTGTTAAATGCTTGGAATACAGAGATGAGACATTTTACTCTGTAGCAAAGGTGACAGACAATAAACAAGAAACTGCAATAAAATGTGATGAATGTCATGATAAAAGAAATACAGGATATTAAGGGAGCTTTGAACAACATGTCCTAATTCAGACTAAAGGTGAGGAGAGGTTCCTAAAGAATGAATGAGCTGAGAGTTAGCTAGGTAAAGTAGAGAACCAGAGAGAAGGAGCATTTTAGATAGAGAATAGGCATATTCTTCCAGCCCAGCGTTTCTCATGATGTACTCTGCATAGAAGTTAAATAAGCAGGGTGACAATATATAGCCTTGATGTACTTCTTTTCCTATTTGGAACCAGTCTGTTGTTCCATGTCCATTCTAACTGTTGCTTCCTGAACTTCATACAGGTTTCTCAAGAGGCAAGTCAGGTGGTCTGATATTCCCATCTCTTGAAGAATTTTCTACAGTCTACTGTGATCCACACAGTCAAAGGCTTTGGCATAGTCAATAAAGCAGAAAGAGATGTTTTTCTGGAACTCTCTTGCTTTTTTATGATCCAGTGGATGTTGGTAATTTGATCTCTGGTTCCTCTGCCTTTTCTAAAACCATCCTGAACATCTGGAGGTTGGGTTGGAATAAGCTGGAAGAAGCACAAGCTGGACTCAAGACTGCTGGGAGAAATATCAATAACCTCAGACATGCAGATGACACCACCCTTATGGCAGAAAGTGAAGAGGAACTAAAAAACCTCTTGATGAAAGTGAAAGAGGAGAGAGAAAAAGTTGGCTTAAAGCTCAACATTCAGAGAACTAAGATCATGGCATCTGGTCCCATCACTTCATGGGAAATAGATGGAGAAACAGCGCAAACAGTGGCTGATTTTATTTTGGGGGGCTCCAAAATCACTGCAGATGGTGATTGCAGCCATGAAATTAACAGATGCTTACTCCTTGGAAGAAAAGTTATGACCAACCTAGATAGTATATTCAAAAGCAGAGACATTACTTTGCCAACAAAGATCCATCTAGTCAAAGCTATGGTTTTCCAGTGGTCATGTATGGATGTGAGAGTTGGACTATGAAGAAGGCAGAGTGCCGAAGAATGGATGCTTTTGAACTGTGGTGTTGGAGAAGACTCTTGAGAGTCCCTTGGACTGCAAGGAGATCCAACCAGTCCATCCTAAAGGAGATCAGTCCTGGGTGTTCATTGGGAGGACTGATACTGAAGCTGAAACTCCAGTACTTTGGCCACCTCATGCGAAGAGTTGACTCATTGGAAAAGACTGTGATGCTGGGAGGGATTGGGGGCAGGAGGAGAAGGGGATGACCGAGGATGAGATGGGTGGATGGCATCACCGACTTGATGTACATGAGTTTGGGTAAACTCCAGGAGTTGGTGATGGACAGGGAGGCCTGGTGTGCTGCGATTCATGGGGTCACAAACAGTCGGACACGACTGAGCGGCTGAACTGAGCTGAGGCACATTCTGGAAATGAAAGGATCTCAACTTTACTAAACCCTAGAGTTCCAGTGAGGGAAGGCAGCGAGGCCAGACTTGGACAGAAAGATGAATGCCAGGATGGACAGGCATTACAAACAGGTATTTTTAAAGAAATATGAGGTTTATCTGAATGGCACAGGAAATCTTTTGTGATGGTCTTTTTGATGAGTCAACTTGGCAAGGCTAATAGTCCCCAGTTATTCACTCAAACATAGCCTAGGTGTTGTTAGATTAGACTGTGAAGATATTTTGTAAATGAGATTAAAGTTCATAATCAGTTGATTTAAGTAAGGGAGATTACCCTAGACAATCTGAGTGGGCTTGGTTCAGTTGAAGGCCACAGAAGCAGAACCAAGTCTTTGAAGAAGAAATTCTGCTTATTGACAGTAAGTAGCTTCAGGCTATACCTGAGAATTCCACCCTGCACTTTATAACAGCCTGCCCTATGGAGTTTGGACTTGTCCAGCTGGCCTCAACCCATGTAAACCAATTCCTTACAATAAATCTTATCTCCTACTGGTTCTGTTGCTCTGGGTTAACCCTAATATATCATTAAAGGATTAAAACATGTAGTGACCATCAAACTTGTGATATGAAAAGTACTGTATCTGAATGTAGAGAGATTTGAAAGGTAGTAATACTTATGCCAAATAGAAGCTTCAGAAGGAGGCTTTTGAAACAGTCCAGGTTAAAGAAAATGGTGCCTTG
This sequence comes from Ovis aries, assembly GCF_016772045.2. Classification (NCBI taxonomy): domain Eukaryota; kingdom Metazoa; phylum Chordata; class Mammalia; order Artiodactyla; family Bovidae; genus Ovis; species Ovis aries. Next base: position 14,639,057 of record NC_056079.1, read on the forward strand.
ATCAAGATAATAGAAGTACAGATGAGAGAAGCAACAGATTTAGGATATTTTGGAAGTGAAATGCAAAAGACTCAGTTTTTTGGTTTGATGTAGAAAGTGAGGGAGAAGTCATCAAGGATAATTCCTAGGTTTCCGGCTAGGGTGACTAGGTAGCTGGGGGTGTCATTAACTGAGATAAAGGAGCACTGGAAGAGGAATAGGTTGTGATGATACAAGTGAGGGGATACATCCAAGAGGTGGTGTCCAAGAAGCACTTAGAGATATGAGTCTGAAGCTCAAGAGAGACTTTGGCTGCAGTTATAAATTTGGGGGTCACCTTTACAAAAAGGTGATCTGAGGCTACAGGATTAGATGAGATTGTAAAGGAGAACAGGCGGGGTTGAGGACTTGGCACAGAGACCTTATTTAAGGGACAAACAGAGAAAGAGAATCTAAGAAGTATTGCAGCAAATGACAGAAAGGCAGCTGAGAGAAATGGTAATGGAAGCCAAGAACACAGAAGTTTCTGGGAGGAGGCAGCAGTCAGTCATTTCAAAACTAGTCAAAAGGTTATGCAAACTACAAACTTTTATTGAATTTGGCATAAGGAGCATAGGCAATTGAATAGGCATAAGGAGCCTATGCCTGGTGAGAGCAGTTCTAGTAGAGTGACGGAGTCCAAAGCCAAGCTGCAGTGGGCTAAGGGGTGAGTGGAACTTGAGGGATAGAGGCAGAGGGACGGCAGAACTTTTTCAAGAAGTTTAAATATGAAGGGGAAAAGAGCAGACAGGAAGAAGAGGTGGAGTCAAGGGAGTCTTTTTTTATTTTTTTATTTTTTATTTTTTGGGGGGAGTCTTTTTTTAAAAGATGAGTAGTAGGAGCAACATTGGAGAAGGCAATGGCAACCCACTCCAGTACTCTTGCCTGGAAAATCCCATGGACGAAGGAGCCTGGTAGGCTGTAGTCCATGCGGTTGCTAAGAGTTGCATACGACTGAGCAACTTCACTTTCACGCATTGGAGAAGGAAATGGCAACCCACTCCAGTATTCTTGCCTGGAGAATCCCAGGGATGGCAGAGCCTGGTGGGCTGCCATCTATGGGGTCGCACAGAGTCGGACACGACTGAAGCGACTTAGCAGCAGCAGCAGCAGCAGCAGGAGCAACATTACACTGTTGACAGAGGCAGTACCAATGCAGAGGTTAAAAACAGCGAAGACAGGGAATTACTGATAGATCAGTGAAAGAAAGTTCAACAATACAGGTAGACAGAGGAGATAAGGAAATAATGGGTTTATAAGCTTTTAAATATCAGCTTACCTTTTTCTTCCCTTTTTACTGTGAAGTAAGGTGCAGATTATTTACTGAAAATGAGGCAGGGAAAGAAAGAGAGAGGGTATGTGTTTTGAAGAAAATTTGAAAAGGTCTGAGATAAGCACAGTGGAGAATGGGATACAGAGTTGAGTAAGAGAGCACAGGAGGGAGTGCCAAAATGCTCAGTGCAGGTGAGGTTGGAGACACTGAATTTACAGTGATATAAGTCTACTCAGTAGTGTGATTTTCCCCAGCAATCTTGATACACCTGAAGGTAAGATGGACAGGTAAAATCACCTGGGCCTGGGAATCTGCCAGATAGATGTGAATGAAAGGCAGCAAAGCAAGAGAGTTTGTAACATTGACAAGAAAATAAATGTCACATGAAAGAATAAAATCTAAGTGGTGTTCCAGCTTAGAGATGGAAATGGGAACCAGCGGATAGCAACAGGCTTGGGGAAAAGCAGAAGGGTCAAGGGAATGGAACAAATAAAGGATATTAGCCAGGAATAAGCTAATAACAGTATGATTTCATAGTTGTAGCTATTTTGGATGATGACACACAGTGAGGAGAGACAAACAGACACAAGGATAAAAAGGAATATTTACTTAGAATTTAATAAACTCTTAGCATTGTGCTGAGCATTTGGCATGCATTGTCCCCGTACAGTTCCTACAACTATCAGTTAAGAATAATTATTGTCCCCAGCATTGTCCTGGTAGAGTCAGTGAGATGTCTAGAGAGGACAGAAGAGTAGTGAGGAAGCAGTCTCCTTGGTGGGGGAACAGATTTTGGTAAACTAGACTGTAACATTTTTAAGAGGTTGAGGATGTAGTTTATTCCTTGTGGACTGGTTGTTCTGACAGGCACAGTGGGAGGATTTCAGAAGAAAGGGAGGGATGAGAGTTTGCAATGAGAAGGGAATGAGAAGCCCAGAGGAACATTAGGATAAGAGAACACTGAGAGGGCATTCAAGCTAGACAAGTGAGGGTTACATCATGGGCAGTGTGACAAGGAAAATGGACATAGGCCACATGGCTTTAGAATTTAGAAGAAACCTTCAAACAAAACCATCCAGCCCCTGTCTTTAGCTCCTCTCTCGTTCTTTCTCTACAGAAAACAATTTAAGTAACTTAAATTCTCAGACTGTAATAACAGTCAAGATTGATTGACTGTTTACTACATGTTAGACACATTGCATGTATTAATTCTGAAAGAGTTGGGAATACCAGACCACCTGACCTGTCTCCTGAGAAATCTGCATGCAGGTCAGGAAGCAACAGTTAGAACTAGACGTGGAACAACAGACTGGTTCCAAATAGGAAAAGTAGTACATCAAGGCTGCATCTTGTCACCCTGCTTATTTAACTTCTATGCAGAGTACATCATGAGAAACACTGGGCTGGATGAAGCACAAGCTGGAATCAAGATTGCCCAGAGAAATGTCAATAACCTCACATATGTAGATGACACCACCCTTATGGCAGAAAGTGAAGAGGAACTAAAGAGCCTCTTGATGAAAGTGAAAGAGGAGAGCGAAAACGTTGGCTTAAAGCTCAACATTCAGAAAATGAAGATCATGGCATCCAGTCCCATCACTTCATGGCAAATAGATGGAGAAATAGCAAAAACAGTGGCAGACTTTATTTTGGGGGGCTCCAAAATCATTGCAGATGGTGACTGCAGCCATGAAATAAAAAGATGCTTACTCCTTGGAAGGAAAGTTATGACCAACCCAGACAGCATATTAAAAAGCAGAGACGTTACTTTGCCAACAAAGGTCCATCTAGTCAAGGCTATGGTTTTTCCAGTGGTCATGTATGGATGTGAGAGTTGGACTATAAAGAAAGCTGAATGCAGAAGAATTGATGCTTTTGAACTGTGGTGTTGGAGAAGACTCTTGAGAGTTCCTTGGACTGCAAGGAGATCCAACCAGTCCATCCTAAAGGAAATCAGTCCTGAATGCTCATTGGAAGGACTGATGTTGAAGCTGAAACTCCAATTCTTTGGCCACCTGATGCGAAGACCTGGCTCATTGGAAAAGACCCTGATGCTGGGAAAGATTGAGGGCAGGAGGAGAAGGGGACAACAGAGGATGAGATGGTTGGATGGCATCAGCAACTCGATGGCATGAGTTTGAGTAAACTCCGGGAGTTGGTGACGGACAAGGAGGCCTAGAGTGCTGCAGTCCATGAGGTTGCAAAGAATCGGACACGACTGAGTGACTGAACTGAATTGATGTAGTAATTTATTTAATCCTTACAACAACACTATGAGGTATGGATCATCTCCATCATACAGAGAAACCTTATATCGCCAGTGTCTGGTAGAGCTCTTTTTTTTAAAACCATGTTTTCCTTTTAACTGACACCATTTCCTCTCTCGGCTCCTACTCTGGTAATGATTAGGTCCCCACCTCTCCGGAGAATTGCATTTGCACAGGCTGAGACAGAGCCAGTGTGAACATGGACCCAGCCAGAGCTTTTGGAGTAATAAGCACAGCAAAAACCAGCCTTTCTTTTCATTTACGAAGGGATTCACTCAGAGGGTCCAAAGCTCTGCTTTCCAACCGCAGAAAACCTGGAGCTCAACACAAAACTGGGAACCAGAGGAACTGGCGATGAAACACAGTCCTTCCTCAAATACTCAGGGTCTGATCAGCCCGCCTCTGCCGCAAGGAATAGCCTCACTCCAGCATTTTTAAGAGAAAACATTTTGCTTCTATTTCACTTTCCAAGCGGGTATAAAATCCACTAAAAGGAATACGAAGAATCAAAATAAGTAAGCTCACTCACAAGAGACACTCCCCGATAATGATTTCAGGTTGCTGAGATTATTCAGCCCATTATTTCAAAGCGGCGAAATTCAGAACAATCTGAGAAGAGAATTCAAAAGCAGCAGCTACATTCGCTGATAGGCTCATGTGAGATGCACACACCTACAACATCCCCCCCCCTCTGCCATTTTTCAGTGTATACAGGAAGGGGCCAAGACCCCCGATCAGCACAATAACTTATTTTGTACATTACAGCGCATAGAACAACAGGGGGAAAGACACTTTCTTTGAAAGGTTCGTCTGGGCTCTGAAGGAGGCTGGAGCCAGCGCCCCAGGGCCATCATTAGCTCCACCCGCTCCTTTTTGGCTGCACTGGCCTCAGAGGCAGCTGCTTCCTGTAAGTGATCTGCTGGCTTCTCCTCTTCCTCCACCTCCTACTGGGGAGAGAGGGCTGGATACTTTGGCACGCACTCCTGCATGGCCCAGAACTGGTCTGTACAGTCCAACCCCCTGATCCTCCTTGCTGTAGTGGAAGCAGGAAAAGTCTGCCTTCAACGGCTCCCCACACGGGCCTCTGGCCATCCCCCCAGGCAGTTCCGGTTGATGTCTCCATTCAGCAGAATCAGTCCACGCTCCTCCTACGGATGTTCGGGGTCGTCAGCCACCAGCTGCGCACTGCTTCGAGTTTCACGGTCTTCTTTCCTCCCAAATATGATTCGATCCTTCTCTTCCTGCTGACAGTAGGTCGTGATGCAGCGGTGGAGGCGTCACGCATCCCCGATAGAGCTTTACCTTGAGCCCTGCCCACTGACTCTGGAGCCCCAAAGCTTACCAAGTCGTTATTCTTTCTGCTTGAGCAGGGCAGTCATTTCTCTCTCTACAATTCTTTCCTAAATTGTACACTTTCTCTAGCAGAAGAAGGTCTCTCCATACTTTTAACATATAAGTTTCTCTTAAAGGTTACTGTACGACAGATTATGACAGTATCAATACATCCAAACCAAAACTTCTAACAATATACTGTATAAGTAGATTTTGAAATAATGACAGTTCATCTTGGACTTTATTCAAGAGAGCTTACAAAGATACCCCTTACTCACGAAAGTACGAAAGTGAAAGTCGCTCAGTCATGTCCGACTCTTAGCAAGCCCGTGGACTATACAGTCCATGGAGTTCTCCAGGCCAGAATACTGGAGTAGGTAGCCATTCCCTTCTCCAGGGGATAGCCCAAAGATCGCATTTTAGCACAGATTTGATGTGTTTAAGAAAATTATCTGTCACCCAATAACTTTATTCTGTCCTTAGGGTATAAACTAGACTCTGATATTTTTTCCTGAGGACAAAAATATAAGTTACTGTCAGTCCTGACATTTTAAATTCTGTAACAGATAATGTCTTGGGTTTTGTTTTGGCTCCATATATTTTAATGTATATAACAACAACAACAAAGTGGCTTTTCTTTTAATAGTTGTTTATATTTATTTACTTTGCTGCACCAGGTCTCAGTTGCAGCACACAGGATCTTCAGTCTTCATTATGGCACGCGGGATTTTGTTTTGTTTTGGTTTTTTTAGTTGCAGTATGTAGGATCTTCAGTTGCAGCATGTAAACTCTTAATCGAGGCATGTAGGATCCAGTTCCCTGACCACGAATTGAACCTGGGCCACCTGCATTGAGAGTGTGGAGTCTCAGTCACTGGACCACCAGGAAAGTTCCCCAAAGTAGCTTTCATACTTATAAGGGCTTCCCTGGTGGCTCAGCTGATAGATCTTGGGGTCAGGAAGATCTCCTAGAGAAGGAAGTGGCAACCCGGTTCAGTATTCTGGCCTGGAGAATTCCATGAACAGAGGAGCCTGGTGGGCTACAGTCCACGGGATTGCAGAGTCAGACATGATTGAGTGTGCATGCATACATACTTGTAAGATAAGCAGAAATCCCATTATCAAAATCCTCCTTTTCTGTTATTTAGCAGATTTAAAATATCAAAGCACAGTATATTGTTTTCCTTTCTCCAAGGGGGATATGTTCCAAGAACCCCCGTGGATGCCTGAAACCACAGAACCCTATATATGCTATATTTTTTCCCCTATCATACTTACCCACCTTAAAGTATAATTTATAAATTAAGCACAGTAAGATATTAAGAATAAGTAATAATATAGAGCAATTACAATATTCTGTAATAAAACCTACGTGAATGTGATCTCTCTCTCTGAAAATACCTTATTGTTCAAATTTAATGCCTTTTCCATCTTAACTAAGTATTTATTGTGCACTGATTACTGGCCATAATTTTAGCAACCTGAGGTGTGACTGCAAAACTAGCACAAATTTATTCTTCCTTCTTCACAATTTCATGGATACAAGATACACTCTTACCATAGATCTTAGAAACCTCAGCATACAACATCTTTTCTTTCCTTATTATGTCAAGGATTTTCATCTTTTCATTTAAAGGAAGCACTGTATGACATCTCTTAGTAGTAGCAGTTAAGTAGTAGTTAAGTCGCTAAGTCGTGTCCAACTCTTGCAACCCCACGGACTGTAGCCTGCCAGGCTCCTCTGTCCATGGGATTCTCCAGGCAAGAATACTGGAGTGGGTTGCCATTTCCTTCTCCAGGGGATCTTGCCGACCTAGGAATCGAACCCAGGTCATCTCTTAGGCATATCAGAATTGCCAGCATCACTACTCTTTGTGTTTTGGGCCATTATCACGTAAAGTAAGGGTTACTTGAATACAAGCACAGTGATACCTTGACAGTCAATCTGATAACCAAGACAGCTACTGAGGGACTAAGAAATGGATTACACTGGACAAAGGGATGATTCTCGTCTGCGAAGAGCAGAAAGGGATGGCGAGAGATGCCATCACACCCCTCAGACCAACGAGCAACTTAAAATTAATAATTTACTTCTGAAATGTTCCATTTAATATTTTCAGACTGGGGTTGACTTTTGGTAACTGAAACCATGGAAATTGAAACTGTGAATAAAGGGGGACTACTGTTATCTGTGTATAGAATGCAAGAAGTAATAAAAAGTAAAGAGTCAGCAAAAAATAAACCACATTTGGATTCTAACTATCTTAATGGTGATTTAGCAATCAGACTTTAAGTGGGTGGAATTTTCAGGGAAGCTAAAGGACTTAAAGTGTGGTGTGAGGCCTCACACTTCATGAAGGTAACTACAATAGGAAAACTTAAAATTGAAGTGTTTATATACCAATTATTTTTGAGCTCTTCAGTAAGGACTTTGAAATGTTCACTAAAAGACATTCTTCAGAAACTAAAAAAAATAAAAATAGATTCCATATTAGCTAAATATATTTGGAGTAGAGATAATATTATGTCTGCTATTGTTCTGGAATAGTTACCTACTCTAGTATTCTTGCCTGGAGAATTCCCATGGACAGAAGAGCCTGGCTGGCTACAGTCCATGGGGTCACAAAGAGTCAGACCTGACTGAGAAACTAACACTTTCATCATAAATTTAGGTTTGTTTCATTGTATTCTAGCATTTATTCTTCAACCAAATACCTGGGGATGTGACCATATATTTTCCTAATTAAGCTATGTTTAACTGGATACTTAAATTATTTCAGTTGATTACATCACACTTAATATTCAAAAAGTACCTAAGAACAATACTCTTTTCTTTGAAGAAGTATTTGGTGATATGATAGTTTTTATGATTTTAATTTCTTACATCAAGCTTTTTATCAAACTAGAACATTTTTTCTTTAAAACATAAGCAAGGATATACAATGCAGGAAAAAGTGTTCTTCATCATCCCAGTTCCCCTCATTACTGTTAAAATCTTTAATACCATGTTCTCTAAGAAAACATCTGTGTACTATTATAAGGTAAGTTCTTGGGCTCCGGAAAAAGTATCTCCAGCCTTTATCTCAAAATGGAGAAATAGTAAAAGCTAATGTTCCAGAAATATACTTTTCTAACATTATTAGATGCTAAAACAAAAGCATTAATATTTTTTAAGTGTTTTTTTAAACACTGGAAAACCTAATAACCCAGATCTCCTGGAACATGACATACCTGCTACCTGTCCTGAATAATATATATTGTCTTTTCTCCATCTTGTGCTTCAAAGTCAAGCTGAACTACCCGAGGAGATCCATGAGATTGAGCTTGAAGGGTTCTTGGGACCTGGCAGAACTAAGCCTAAAATACGAGACTTTGTAATTCTCGTATTGTCAGCCACAACTGGTCAGGGTCACTCCAAGTCTTCAGAGGACCTCCCAGGTGCTTTGTGTGCCACATCACCTAGATAGATAAAGAGATCTATATGTATCTGATGGGATTGTTGTTTTTGTTTTTTAAATCAAGCTACCCTCAAAGGACTGACGATGAAGCTTCAATACTTTGCCCACCTGACACAAAGAGCTGACTCATTCGAAAAGACCCTGATGCTGGGAAAGACTGAGGGGAGGATGAGAAGTGGGGAGGCAACAGAGGGTGAGATGGCTGGATGATGAGATGGTTGGATGGCATCACCAACTCAATGGAAAAAAATACGAGCAAACTCTAGGAGACAGTGAAGGACAGAGAAGCCTGGTGTGCCAGAGCCCACGAAGTCACAAAGAGTCAGATAGGACTTAGCAACTGAACAACAACCCTTAAAAAGAAAGACATTTGATATTGTAAGGCAGTTCTTTACTTTTACTAATCAAAAGGAACACCAGTGAAGCACTCTGAATAATGGGTTTTTTTTTTCCGAAAAGGAATCTCAGCATGGGTAATAAAGTGGAAAGTCCTGGGTTTCAGTTACCAGTTCTGACACTCACTAGATGTGAGGTTTTAGCAAGTCTCTTTGTCTCTGACAGATTGCTTTTTCATCTGTGAAATAAGCAAGATTTAACCTACCAACCTACAGGATTTTTGTAGGGCCAATCTAGTTAATAAATATATAATAAAATTAGTTTATAAATTCTAAAGCAGTTTTTTGATGTCAGACATTCATAATATTAACAATACCATTGGGTGAAGTCTGCATTCACTTCAACAAAATGAGTGACAGTGGGTGGCTAGTTTCCTCACACTCCCTTTGCATTCCCCGTTCCTCCAGACATAGTAAAACCTGGTTTCTGCAGAATATGACTTAATTTGAGTTACTGGGAAACAAAGCAATTAGCCCAGACAGGATACAGCTGAAGATTTGTGCAAAAGAATGATGAGATGCTTGATCGTAAGCAGGTGTTCTCCCTAGATTATCTAACCTGCAGTTGGTTAAATCTGGAAAATACGGCTTGTTCCCAAGTGAGTAAACCTTGGGGTCTTAGCTTTTTGAGATTGGGAAGGCCTCAGGAAGGCCCTGTGGGACGTGGTAGGGGAGATTTTCAAAGTATTAAGGGCCTCGGTGGAAATCTTACCTTGAAGAAGTCTTGTTACCACACACAAGCCCTTTGCCTGAAGTAACAACAGGATAACTCTAGTCAGTGCCTGACTTGTCAAAGGAATAAATGTGCAGAGATGCCCTCAGGGCTCTGGAAGAGCCCTTGCCACAGGGAATTCTGGGAAAATAGGAATGCTGGGAAGGTGCGAGGCATGCCGGGAAGGTGCGAGGCATGCCGGGAAGGGAAGGTGCAGTGCATTCTGGGAAAGGTGGGGGGCGTGTTGGGAAGTTGCCATGGTGACCTTGAGAGGAAGGACGGAATGGTGGGCCATGGGACCATTCTGGAATAGAGATGGCCAAGGAGCAACAATGTTTATTTATCTCAGAAGTGAAGTTACGCTAGTAGTGTCCATTTTAGAGCTGCTTTCATCAGGCAAGACAGCTTGGATCGTTTCCAACTAGCCTCTCTTCTCCAAAGATGTGTTTCTTCCTTTGGGTTTCCCTACCCTCATACCTCAGCTTGGTCGAGATGGGCGAAAAGGGGCTTCGCTGTGGCTTCTTCCCGTTGTTCCAGGTGTTAATGATCCCCACCTGTACTGACATCCTCATTCTGGCTGTTTAAAGCCTTCTCTGCCTTGGACTCTAATTTTTTTCAATACTGTGGGGAGAAATGTCTCTGAAGTTTTACTTTTCCACCCGAAATGGATAGTACGGGCCCTCAAAAGTTTCCAAAATCATACTTTAAGTCCCAGTGTAAGTTTTTTCATTTTAGTCAAATTCATTTTATGCTTGTATCAATTTGAAACACAGCCCGGACCCTATTTGAGTGGATTATAGATGAAATCCTATTAAATAGAACTCTGTTGGACCTGACTGCAGTATGCAAACAAATTGGAATACAACTTCTGGGTCATTTTGAACACGACAAAAGCTAAAGAATTTAACTTTTTCTTTCTAGTGCTTGTTCCCTCCTAACTCTCAGGTGAGATTATCATTACTCTCTTTTTCATATGTAACCCAATCTAGTTAGTTCAAAATTTAGGACAATTAGATCCATCTGAGCAGGGTGACCATTGCAATCCAGTTAGCGTTTTCTTTCTCTTCTAATGTTTTCTTAAAATCTGATTTAAAATATTCTGTTAAGTGTAGTTTGGTATACTTATAAAATGTTTCTTGCTTTCCCTTTCCTCTTTGTAATTTGTGGGAAGGATTCTCTTTAAGTTAAAAGCAATTAGAGTTGCTTTTTGAAAATTACAAAATATAGCAGAAGAGTTGAAGGGAATAATTCAAGTTAATCAGAAGAAAATGATCATTGAAAAAGTATTAAGTACATCAATAGGTAAATCATATTATGGATTGTGTCTGTAAATATAGTAATAATAAAGAACATCTTTATAATCATAACCATCATCTATTAAAAGTCTATCGCTTGTCATTTTAAACCAACAAACATTTTTAAATGGAATTAAAACCTTTGCTTTGGAGTAACCACTTCATGGATAAAAATATAGATATAAATATAGAGTATAAATTAATTCAGTATTAAGTTTTACTGCAATATATCTCTTCAACTTTACATATCTTATTTCTTCTTTGTGATGCAACTTATTTCTATATTTATTATTGATTTTTTCTTAATGCGCAATGAAAATTATATGAATTTTATTAAAAATTTTTTTGAAAAGCCCCAAAATATGTAATATAAAACATAACACCCTTCCACAAGAAAGGTCCCCTCCCTCACTCAGAAATAACTACCCTTGACTGCTTGATGCTTCATCCTCCAGATTTTTTATCGTACGTATACTAACATATGTTATTATTTTAAAATAAAATTATACTTCAAAAATTATTGTCATTTTATTTTTCCACTAAATCAGTCTCAGATACCTGTGTTAACATTTATATACTTGATTCATTTTGAAAGCCTGTATAGTTTTCCTTGTGTGGATGTACCATAATTTATAAAGCCAACCTCTTGGTCTTGGATATATTGGCTGTGTCTGATTTCTCTTTACAATTCAGTCTCTTGAACTGTGTCCTTTTTCCTTTCCATTGCGAATCACCATTACCCCAAATCTGGTGTTTTCTACTGACCCAGGACTACTTTATTCCTTTTTCACTTAGCCTATTTTCCAAAATGTTTTTCTGACTTTACGTCTTGTCCTTTCCTTTTGAATTTTGTCTTTTTATTCTTTTTTTTTTTCCCATTAGGAATAAAGATCTTCTTTTACAAAAAAAAATCTCTCCTCTCTGGTATCAGTGTGCTCTCCTCACACTCTTTCAGCCCCAGTGGTGAAGAGAAAAAAGTGCTGAATATTGGGTTTCTGATAAGAAACCAGGGGCTGTTACCGGCAGGGAGCCTTGTCAAGATTTCCCTCATTCTGAGCACTCCATTCCCACGTGAACAACAATGAATGGAGGTTTCACCCGCCCACCCCACATTGTTCAAGTTGTCCTTTGCCCTTTCTGTCAAATCTTGGCACCCAGGAGACAGCAGAACATGTACTGAATTCAACCCTGGCGAGCCACGGATCAATATCACTTGACTCTTCTTACCCATTAGTTGTTCCCTTTCTATTCCTGACGTGGAGTGAGGCCTGTGCTATTCTTTGTCATGGCCCCTGCTCCGTTGGCCCAGCTAACCCCTGTAGGGTGGGATGGCTCTCTCCATCCCCTAGGCAGACTGCCACAGGCAGAGAGCAGAACAAGGACAAAGTACAAGTTTCAGTCTTAGGACATAGGTCCTCTTGCTGCTTCAGCTGCAGGCTCGGAGACTGTGCATAAAGTTCATATATTTTATCTTTTTGTGATCTTTGTTATCAAATACCAGTTAAGAATATTAACTATCCACTCAACTCAGAGAATACTATAAAAATGGAAATCTGTAAAGCACTTTGAAAACAAGATTCCAAAGAAACAGTTTATTATTTTAAGGCTCTTCTGTTTTTGTACCTATATTTTAATTGACTTCCTTTGTTTATATCTGCAACTCATGTTTGGTTTTCCTATAATTCATACCTATTCCTCCCCATGAATTAGTTCTTATTTATGAAACACAGTGTGTTTATATTTCCAGTGTGATCTGTCAGCAGAGGTTTTTGTGTTTTTTGCTTTTGAGGAAGTATGGGGTGGGTTCAGACAGGGAGAAAGTCATGGCTGTTGTAATTTTTTTAAGCTAAAATTTTTTCGTTCCTCCTATTACTTTTATATTTGAAACATTCTCTGGAATTTTTATATGATTATTAAGGCCTTAATTTTAAGTGGCAACATTCAAGCAAGCATAAAATATAGGGAGACTAAACTCCTGTCTGATAGTAAGCTAAGTGCTTAGAAAATTAGACTAATTCTTTTAAGCCATAGATAAGTTGGTCAGAAAAAAACAAAACCCTAAGCCAACTCGGTGCTTGAGTGACTCTGAGCCAATGTCTTAATCTCTCTGTATCTGAACCTTCCAACTGTAACACTGGTGGAACTTTGATGCCAAAGCCAATTGCCTTCTAATTATCAGGTGACAGATTGTGGGATGGTCTAAATCTAAATGACACTGAAGACACCTTAGGAGAAGGTTGTCTTAATGCTTTCCAGGTTTAAAATAAACATTTTAGGAGTTTAAATGGGACAAAATTTCAGAAAATTGCAGCTCGAATCTCCTGTCATAGTTTATTGTGAAAGAGAAGGATGAGAAATTCTATTTTAACTGTCATGAAAAAATTTTTTTTCAGTTATAGAAAAACAGCCTTGGCTATGTATGTTCTTGTTTCCCCTTTGTTAAAAATAGCCCATTTCTAAGCATATATTACCATCACTTCCTCTCTATTTGTTCTTCCCGAATACATTTTAATACCATGTCAACATATGCCAACAATAAATTATTATTTTGGCCTTTGATTCTTAAGGAAGGGGGGAAAGGCAAATATGTCCTTTATTTATAAGCATATAACTTCTAATAAATTATACACAATCTCATAATTCATCTCGGTCTGAATAATCAAGATCATCTGAGTTTTCAAATGTAACACTTCACTGTAATAAAAGAGAGCCCAGTGACTCAACATGCAGAACTATACAGTAGTGAATATTGTATTGCTGATTAAAGTGATTATAATTTAACATTCCCACCGAGCATTTCGTGTTTGCTATACAAACTACAGAGACTCAGACCATCAAGAGGAAGAAAGGACCTTAGGATCTGTGACCAGTATCATGAGCCTGCCAGTGTCCCAAGCTTACAGCTCCAGTAAACTATGGAAACCTCCCATCTGCTGAACTGGAAGACAATAGAGCATTTCCAGAAGGGAGCTGAGCGTAAATAGTGCATGGATGGAGGAGCCTGGTGGGCTGCAGTCCATGGGATTGCTAAGAGTCTGACACGACTGAGCGACTGACTTCACTTTCACTTTTTACTTTCATGCATTGGAGAAGGAAATGGCAACAACCCACTCCAGTATTCTTGCCTTGAGAATCCCAGGGACGGGGGGAGCCGTCTATGGGGTCGCACAGAGTCAGACACGACTGAAGCAATTTAGCAGCAGCAGCAACAATGCTAATCACTAGGATAATATTCCAAATAACTACAATGGCTTTAAGGAGGAGATCTGAAATGAGTGGTACCAACAAAACAATTGACTACATTATACATCAAGCCTTTACATAGACCTGCCAAAATCTGTATTCAGTGTATCTAAAAATCAAATGACTCCAGAACATGGACAAAGCCTTCATGAAGAGCGTGAGATTGGGAGTTAGACAAACCTCGCTTAGAATCCCAGCTCAGCTACTTACCAGTTGTGTGATCTCAGTCAAGACATTTAATTTTTCTCAACATCATTTTCCTTATCTGAGTATCTGAATAAGGAGGACAAAAATATCTACTTCACAGAGTCACCACAAAGAGTATTTATTTTAGCTCAGTGCCTGGAATATAGCCTGCAGAAGAATGTTCCAGAATTATTACTGTTAAGTTTCCTGATTGGCCTTTATACATCTACTATCCTACACATACACACACAGTTGCCACACAGGCAACCAGTCAAGCCTATGTAATGGAACTTCAGTGAGCACTCTGAACTGATGAGGCTCGGGTGGGCTTCCCTGGAGACAATATTTCATGCGTTATGCGCAGGCACCAGGGAAATAGAGGACCTTGGGAGCTCCATATTTAGTGATTTCCTGCATTCTGCCCTATGCTCTTCTTTCCTTGGCTTATTTTAACCTGTATATTTTCCCCCAAATGAGTTATAACCATGAGTATAACCACTTTTCAGTTTGTTTTTTGAGTCCTGCTAGCAAATTATCCAACCTGAAGATAAATTGTTCCTGCTAACTCTGCAGTTTCCCAAACTCCCAAGGAGTTAGCTCTAAACTTCAGCAATATCATAAATGTGACTTTTTTTTAAATTGGTACTTTTTCCTCATTTACTATGTATGCATGTGTGTGTATACATTTGTGTGTCTGTGTATGTAATCTAGTTAACACACATATACCCCCTCCTCAATGGAACACAGTGTTTTCAATGCTGGGAAAGAGAGACTCTCTTAAAAAAGGAAATTTTGGAAGCATCTTAATATTTTGTACCCCAAATTTTTAAAGTAGATCTTTATAAACTTAGAAAAATATGGGAAAATGAGCATCACCTACTTAACAGAAGTAATCTAGGTGAAGTGGGAAGAGAGAAGATGACAACTCCCCCCGTCCCTGGGATTCTCAAGAAGACTGCCATTTATTCTCTATAAATATCTGTTAAATGATACAATTAAGATTCATTTTTATGTTTTTCTGAATTTTTCAAATTAATGAAAAATAAGCGTATTCTGGGCAAATTTAGAAATATATACATGTATGAAAATTTTATGTATATTAGGAATTCAGAAATATAAGAATTTCACACTTATTATTTTATGGTCACAAGAAACAGAAAATTTATTTCATTTATACACATAGTCTGTTACAGAGAAGAAAAAGAGTGATTAAATCTTTTAAGCATAAAACTTTTCTATGGGTATAAAATTCTGTGAAGGAAATATAATGAAAAATTAGATGCCAAGGAGGAAAAGGAGTGATATTAGTATTCCACTGTAAAAAGACAAGCTCATTTAGGAATTTTTAAATGATGATGGCTACCAAACCCCTATGATACTTTGTATTCAATTATATTTATTTAAAAGAATGATATAAATTTTATTTAAAAATTTCAGTATTTACAGTATGGCAGAAGTACATCTCTTTAGTTATTTAAACCTTTGTTGAATAACTTTATACATAAACTTAAAAGTTTGTGGAGGGTGTATATGATTTAAAAAATATTTTAGGCGTACACGAGTGAAAGGTTTGAAGGCTATTCAGATTCGGGGATCAGTGGGAAAATGCAGTACTATTTAATCTAAGCCAAGGATACTCTGCCACCTAGTGGCTTAGAAATTTTATGCTCAGTTGAGTCCTGTTCTTTGCCACTCCATGGACTGTAGCCAGCTCAGGCTCTTAGGTCCATGGGATTCTCCAGGCAAGAATATTGGAGTAGTCTTCCATGTCCTCCTCCAGGGAATCTTCCAGACCCAGGGATCAAACCCGAGTCTCCCCCGAGTCTCCTGCATCTCCTGCATCGCAGGCAGATTCTTTACTCGCTGAGCCCCCTGGGCTTTGAAATTTTACTAGACAGGAATAAAAACCTCTCCTCAGGTCAGGCAAGACGAAGAACTGATTCATAATACACAGAATCAGGGAGATGAATTACTTGATGGCAAAATATGATACAGAGAAGAAAGCCAGAAAATTATCTTTGGTAGTTTTTTATGAGGTAGGACAATTTGTAAAATCTCTCATCTAAGATCAACTGATATCAGAAATACTTAAAATGATAGTTCGTATAGTTTTCTTTTGTGAACTTGATTAAAGCAACTTTTCTCTGTTGTTTTATTGTGGAGAAACAGAAAAACACTTGGTCCATTTCTGTGCACTGTGGAAAATTAAAATTACCAAAGATTCCCTACTTTATTGAAAAAGTATATATGTAATTCTTATCACTTACTTTCAATGCCTGTTGGCTAATGCTGTTTTAATTTATAAATATTTCTGTAAAAAATAAGTGAAAACAAAGAAATATGAACTTTGTCACAGTAAATCAAGTAACTATATTTCTTACTTCTGGAAAATCATTCTCAAAATTATAACATAATAGAGCTTTAAATTTATAGGATATGTCATTTGAATTTATATGTTTTCTCCTACCATAGTCTCTAGATAACTTGGAATAAGCAGAAGGAAAATTGTATGTCTTTAAGAAGTAGCTTTACAATCTTCAACATTCAGACTGAACTGCAGATGACTTCGGAACTCACCATCACAGTAACAGAAGTGCCTGTTGACATGCATTTCTATGATGTCTCTGTCCAAAAATATTTCTACTTTAATTCTGTAAATAATGACTGGTTTTTGTAATTCCCTTAGAGGAGAAAGGAACTGTAAAAACAAGTAGGATATCCACCTTCATTAAATACTTGAAAGTGGTCAAGAGTGAGAGAACATCAGATTGAAACACATTTGCCACCCGACTTCTATTCCAGTTAAAGTGGAAGTGGGGCTGATCTCTTGTTACAAATCTAAAATGATCACTTCATGTCTCAGGATGAAAGGAGGATATGAAATCAGAAAGTCAGGAATCCAGCATAAGCTTTTTTCCCTGTTTCATTAATTTTAAATGATTTGTTTTTTCTTTCGGTTCCTTACTGTACCTTGGTTAATTTTTCCATTGTTGTGGATTTCTTAATGAAAACAAGAACTCTCTTCTAGAAGTTGGTGGTAGTGTTTTGGTTTATTTGCTTTGTGTTTGGGGCTTGCATTATAGACGCTTCTTAAAAGAAAACGCCCAATTTGTTTAGATATATTTTGTTAATAAAATGGTATCTTAATATATGTGTATATATACAGTGATACATAGGGTGTGTGAATGTAAACAAGTTTTGAAGATATAGCTCAGCACTAAATGGAGCTAAAATTACAAAAATACACCTGCAAAAGTAACTGAGAAAATTCTGAGGAAGAGTAATGACCAGTCCTACCAGATACTAAAATATAAGGGTACTATAAGCAAAAGTCACACTATACACGACTAGACACCTTAGCAGCAGTAACAGAGTACATGTTCAGTACGTGTGGAAATTAGTGCATGATAGCATTAGCATTGTTGAGTGAAAAAAGCAAAGCGTAAAAAATATATTGGCACATAGCCATTGTGTATGTGTTGCTATATAAAGGGAATGATATTTTTAAAATTTTAGTAGATTCTTCTCTTTTGTCCTTCTGAGTACAGGCCTGGGACACCTAAGGTATCTACTTGCCCAGGATCTCCTTTCAGGGGTAGATGCTTTTGTGATTTAACTGATTACACTTTATCTTCCTCTTCTTCCAAAGGAGTAGATATTCCCAATATAGTTGCTGTGGAAATGTCTGACACTTTCTTTCCTAGTCTTCTTTTCAGTTGTGGGTATCCATGTGACATGGTTATAGATAATATGAAATACATAGAAATCTATTGAAACTGCTTCTGGAAAGGTTTTTTTTTTTTTTACATGACAAAAGGGAGACAGACATGGAGAGATGTTTCTCCACTGTGCAAGCTCTCCCTTCTCTTGCCTTTCAACAGGGCTATCTGAAGTGATGTCCAGAGCAGCTGCAGCTACCCTGCGACCTTGAGGTAAGAAACCTAAGGATGAGACATCAGCATGCTGAGAATGGCAGAGCACAAGGTCTGGGCCCTGAATGACATTAAAGACTTGCCAAACCAACTCTATACCCCTTAACCCTCAAAGTTTTTATCTTGTAAGTTTATTAAATGCCTTCATTGTTTAAGCCGCATTTAGTTGGATATTGTCACTTGTGGCCAAAATCATTCTAACGTCTACGTTATGGAAGAGAATGTCTACAGAATGACTGAGGTAATGTGCCATGACTGGTAATAAGAAACAGAATTGTGTTGAGAAAAGGGTGATTCAAACTCCCTCACCTGCTCCTCGAATATATCAGCACCCAAGGCCAGAGGAGCCATGTGTATTGGGTCCCCACACAGTGAAGAAGTTAGCATGTCTGTCAGGGGCAGTCGGACCATGTGTTTGTCTTTTAATAAATGGCCTCTATGCGGTGGGGAGGAGGTTAGATAAGCTCAGGGACAGTGAGGGAGGAAGAGAAGCTGCCCCCTTTCGCAATTCTCTGCCTGGGACGTGCCACCTCACCGGGTGCCCCATTCCAACCTGGCACAGCCACACCAGGACAAACGTCACTGTGCTCGTGGTCAGGTGGAAGGTCTGACGCCAGGTTTAGCTGTGCCAACCTGTCCTTGAGTCTCACGTGCTGACAGGCTGCAGAGGTAACCTGGCTGGCCAGCCACGCTGAAGCAGCTGCCAGGCAAGGGCAGCCTGCTGCAGGGAAGGCTGCGGAAAGAAGGCTGAGCGGGGTCCACGGGCCTGTCAGCCAAACCCAGAGAGGCCACACGGCCATCAGAGGCTGGACGGCGCTCACCTCAGCCCAGGGGAGCCACCAGGAGCTGTGCCCCAACGGCAGACCCCTGACCCTCTACTGAGGTCTGAAGGTTAGCCCTGACTGGAGAAGTGAAGCGCGCGGCCCAGAGGCAGGGACCCAGAGGCCAGTAGGCGTGCACAAAGTGGACCCGAGCATATCGGCTGAAGGTCGCATAAGCCGCTTGACCCTCATCCTGAAAGGAGCAGGACAAAGGACAGGCTCTAGGGAGACTGATCCTTCTCATCCAAGTCAGCCTGAAACCTCTTCTAAACGAGCAGCTTAAATTACCAGGTAGCTGCTGCTGCTGCTGCTGCTGCTGCTGCTGCTGCTGCTGCTGCTGCTAAGTCACTTCAGTCATAGACTAGGGCTTAAATGAAATTGGATCTTGGATTTTTTTTTTTTTTTTTTGCCGTTATCCCATGGGTAGGGGTGATGGAAAGGTGGGGCCAGGGCGGGTACAGAGGAAGGCATGATTCATTACAGGCAAAAACAAAAAGCGTACGTGTCATTAATGTGAGCTAAATGTATGACCTTGCTTCGTACAGTATTTCATTAAAAGACCTAGAAGGGTGGCCCTGGGGGAGAGGAGCTGGGAGTCTGGGAGTGTAAAGGAGGAGGCTTACTTTCCTCTGAATACTTTTTGCAGTCTGAATATCTTTCTGTGCCTATATTACTTTTTCAATTAAAAAATAAAAGAGTCCTCAGTAAAAAAACCAGTGAAAGTAAATGGTATGGGACTTCCCTGGTGGTCCAGGGCTTAAGACTCCATGTTCCCATTGCAGGGGGCATGGGTTTGATCCCTGATTGAGGAACTAAGATCCCACGTGCTGTGTAGTGTGGCCCCCACCAAAAAAGTAAATGCCACGAAAACTGTAAATGATAGTAGATAACGCATCATTCTTTCTCATAGAAATATTTTTAAAAGCCATAGTGGACCTGCCAAGAGATTATATAACATGAAAATTACACCTAGCAGGTAAAAGTAAACTAGAGGTGAAGGAGGGCACCATAAATCCTCATCGAGTCTCCAGGGCACAGGGAGGGACTCCTGTTGGCCATGCACCAGCTAAGCTGGACAGTCACCAGCGGGGGTAGGTACCTCTAACCTCACAGGCTAGGGTGGAGGAGGGGTAGCAGGGTCAGCAGCATCAATGAACTTGGGCATCCTCTCTTCTGGCTTAATCAGGGCAACCACTTACTAGCTGGTAACTCCGGGTAAGTTACTTAACGTTTCATTGCCTCAATATCCTCATATGTCAATTGAGAATAATAAGAATAATACAGTCACCATAGGGTCGCTGGAGGATTCAGTGTAAAGCACTCCAAGTTGTTCTTGGCATGAAGTTAGCATCTGCTGTCATGGCTACGTCTGGAACTGATTGGGGATCGGGGTGGAAGGTGCTCAGTCTTCCACTTTCTAAGCTCGCAGCAGTGCCAGATCTCGGGGTCTGCCATCACCCCGAGCAGGAGCCTCCTAGCTGGCCTTCCTGCCTCCAGTCTGCCCACCTCCACCCTGGACGCCTGCATGCTGCTGGGTGTATGATGCTTCTAAACTGCCAATGTGATCGTCTCACTTCCCTGTGCAAAATCCATCACTTCCCACTGATTTATTTGCTTATTGATTTATGGCTGCTCTGGGTTCTTCATTGCTGTGAGCAGGCTTTCTCTAGTTGCAGCAAGTGGGGGCTCGTCTCTAATTGCAGTACATGAGCTTAGTTGCCCCGAGGCAGGTAGAATCTTCCTGGACCAGGGATCAAACCTGTGTGCCCTGCACTAGCAGGGGGTTTCTTAATCGCTGGACCACCAGGGAAGTCCACTCCCCACTGATTTCAGAGTTACTTTAAAACCTTTTGGTTTAGCATACCAGGTCTTGCATTATCTGGGTGTGGGTTCCTCACTAGGCTCCTCGATCACTCCCACATCTACCCTCTATCTCAGCCACTCAAAACCAGAGGTCAGTTTGAAAATGCAGTGTGTGTTTTCTTTCCTCCACTTCTCTTCACGTGCTGTTGCTGAAATACTCTCCCTAGCCCCTTCTTTTTCTAGTTAGTGCATTCTCATCCTCTAAATTCAGTTTGTGTCACCTTATCCAGGAAGCCCTCTTGGATCATCCCATCTGATTTAGATGCCCTCCTCTGTGTTCCCATAACTCTTTCATAAAGCCCATTACATGCTCTATTGTAACTGTGTCTAAATTGTAAATTGCGTAAACACTGAAAGCATTTTTGGCTTGGTCTATTTATGCTGGATTGACAAATTTTACTTTATTTTTCCAATTAATTGAGCATATTCATCTAGAGCTCAGGGTGATTGTGCCCCCAGCTGCACCTGCCTTCTATTGTTCCAGGTAAGGGGCCTGGAGGCAGGAACAGGATCCTGTCTCCACTTCTCAGAGCCAGGAGCTGCCTGGCTTCACTGTCCCCTCTCTGTCACACCAGGCCATCTCCTCCCTTCTCTTGGCCAAGCTACTGCCTCCCCAGGAAATGAAATATTGGGGTCCCCTGCTCCTGGGCCCCCAAAACTCTACATGTTATTTCCTTGGCCATTCATGGACACAGCAGGTGAAATGGGGTGATGGGGATGACCCTCATCATGGACACTGCACTTATTCCTTAACCCAAGTCCTCTGCTATATCGACTGGGGCTGGATTGAGGGGCGGAGGAAAGTGCTGATCCCAGCAGAAAAGAACCTTCTGGGTGATTCTGGCGACAGGGACAGGGACCTTCTTGTCAAAGGTGGCAGGGACTCAGCAGTGCTAACCCCTCTCAATGGCTTGTATTACTTTGCTGAGCATCTAAATCTACAGTACTAATTACAGAACAATATTTTACAAATGTTACCGTGCATGACTCCTTGAATGAACTTACACAAATGTATACATATTCCTCCTTAGTACAGATATTCTGCAGTCCAGTTTGGGATACTTTTCTGTCCAAAGAACGTTATTTGGTCTTTTGGAACCTCACAGAACAAGGTGTTATAAAGACATAATATTTTCCTACATTTTAGTCAACTGTGATCATTTATTTGTACATATAGGAACCAAGTTCCATATCAGTAATGTAAACTGACAAGGTCATAAAGTAGTACACAGTGTGAACCAGTCTCCCATTTAACAAGAATTTCTGAAGTCATTTTCACCGGGCCTTAGAGGCCTCTGTGAGGAAATCTCAGTAAAACATTGGGGATAATGTTTTAGCCTCAAATCCTAACATGTGAAATGCTGTGTTTATGTTAGAAAGAAATTGCCAGAATGTACTGTAACTTCACACTTAGAGAAGAACTCCTACCTCCCAGTCATAAACAAAACCGAAAGCATCAAGCAAGAGGTCCCTCCCAGAGCAGGTTTCAATCATCTTTTCACATCAACCAAGGGACATGCATGATCTATCATAGGGCCCAGTCTCAAGCAAGGTTTGGAATTTCCTTTCCTGGTTCTAGCTCTTGGAGACCTAAAAAATAACCCCTCAGGGTCGAATACACTGTCAAGCTTGACATCACTTTGGGCTGGAAATCTCTGGACTTTTCTCCCCCTGATTCAAAACCAGTGCAGGTATGAAGACTGAAAATCATGCTGACAAGTAAATTAGGGAAAATGAAATATGAATAAAAAGCAAGTTGAGGGAGATTCTCTGTGTCCCTCTTCAAACGAAACCCACATATAATCCAAGATTGTGTGGTACACTCCTTGACAAATGTTCTGTTGTTTGGACTACTGCCCCAGCGCCCTGGGTCAGGAGGTCAGAAGCTGGCATCTCAATTCTATATATGTTTCTTTTTGGTTTTTTTTGGCTGTGTCTTGTGGCATGCAGGATCTCTGTTCCCTGCCCAGGGGGCAAACCTATGTCCCCTGCATTGAAAGTGCAGAGTCTTAACCACTGGATCACCAGGGAAGTTCCAGGAATATCAGTTCTAGCAATTACTAACTAGCTGTTTGACTCTGAGTCCCCTTCTGGGCTTCAGTTTCTCATAAATAAGAAGTAAAAAAAACACTACATGATTGCTCAAGGCCCTTACCCTTAGCTCTAAAAAGCACTGATTCTTTTATTTTTTTCACCAGCTCAGGAGCTATGTGTATTAAGTTCAGTTCAGTTCAGTAGCTCAGTCATGTTTGACTCTTTGCGACCCCATGTGTATTAAAAGTGTCTCTAAATGACAATAGAGCACATGGTAGATTCATAATACATGTTCCTTGAACTAATTAATTAATTTGGGCACTAAGATCAAGAGGTTCTTCATTAGTGGTTATTCGATGAATTATAAATTAATGACATCTTCCTCTTTCAGACTAGGAAATGAGAATGCTACATAACAGCCAGGAGCTTAACTAAAATCTCGCTGGTGCTTTGCTGGTAACTCCACCTTATTGGATCCGTGTGGCCCATGAATCAAATTTCCCCATTAACCTAAAGAATCCTTTCATCCCACCAATAGAAGCCCCATGCCCAGAAGGGAAAGTCTTGACCATGTGTGGAATGCATCTTCCAAACAAAACTGAAGAAGCATAATCCCTAACAAAGTACTGGGTACCTTCTGAACAAAGAAATAACCTGGAAGGGTGATCATGTTTCAAAGATGAAATGGAATATTAGAAGACACAATTATTTTTAAACATCTAACTACTGAGTAGAAAATAAAAGTGTAACAGATTTCTCTCTTCATTTCATTTAAAAAGATGAGTAAAATTTAAAAAATAAAATAAAAAAGTTAAAAGATGAATAATTTGGTGCACGGGGATGATCCAGAGAGATGACATGGGGTGGGAGGTGGGAGGGGAGTTCATGATTGGGAACTCATGTACACCCGTGGCGGATTCATGTCAATGTATGGCAAAACCAATACAGTATTGTAAAGTAAAATAAAGTAAAAATAAAAATTAAAAAAAGACTTAAAATTTTTAAAAAATGAATAATTATTTTAAAATTCTTTAACAGACCGTGTGTCTTGATGTGAGGCTTGACAAAAAATATTATTTCTGTTGCAGGACCATATATACCCATTATATACTGGCAAACCACTCCAGTATTCTTGCCTGGAGAATTTCATGGACAAAGGAATTTGGCTGGCTACAGTCCATGGGGTCTCAAAGAGTCAGACATAACTGAGCGACTAACACACAATTATCGAGAAATACATCAAGTAACTGCTCCCTCCTTGCCCTTAGAGCAATCATAATTTTACATATATATATATATGTATATATATATGATTCATTCTTGGCTCAAGGTCGAGATCAGAAATGTAATATCAAAAAAAAAAAAAAAAAAAAACCAGTGCCAACAAGGTGATTCAATAGTACAGGCCCTGGGGTTTGACACTGAATAGACTCTGTGACTTACAATTTGTAACTTCTAATTCTCTCTCTGAGTCTGTCTCTTCTTCTGCAAAATGGAAGAAATAACTCTCACCTCACAGGGTTGTTAAGAAGTAAATGCTATGTGCTATGGGCTGTAGCCCTCCAGGCTCCTCTGTCCACGGAGATTCTCCAGGAAATAATACTGGAGTGGGTTGCTATGCCCTCTTCCAGGGGATCTTCCCAACCTAGGGATCAAACCCAGGTCTCCTGCTTTGCAAGTGGATTCTTCACCATCTGACCCACCAGGGAAGCCACCAGGGAAGCCAAGGAATAAATGGTACATTGTATAAAGAGCCTAGGAAAGAGTGTAGCAATCTGACAAATGGCTTTTATGACATCTGTGTTGAAGCTTACGAGAACTGGAAGAGGAATCTAACACAGGGGCCCGGCTAACAGAAGGGAAAGCTGAGAGATGATTACAAAGTAAGGCTAGGATTCATCCATTCAACAAGCATTCACTGAGAGTCCACCGTATGCCAGGTGCCATGCTGGGTGCTGCGGTCAGAAAGGAGAAGGGAGGAATGAGAGCCGAGGGCAGACGGTCCCTACCCCTGGACCCTCCCTACTGTATGATCGGTGGGACAACATTTGTGTACATTGTGATGGCTGGAATGTGGACTACTTTAGAGGAATATCTATATTACTGCAGGTATGGGGGGCATGAAATAAGGAACCAACTGCCTAATAGGTGTGTGACCTTGGGCAAAACTGCTGACCCTCTCTGGGCTTCAGTTTAAATCCACGTAAAATAAAGACAATCACTCGCTTCATGGTGTGAATTGTGATTATCACATGAAATATAATAAAGTAAGGAGAGACCCTTCCAATGATAAAGTGTTATTAAGGTGAAAGTGAAGTTGCTCAGTCCTGTCCAACTCTCTGCGACCCCATGGACTGTAGCCTACCACGCTCCTCCATCCATGAGATTCTCCAGGCAGGCATACTGGAGTGGGTTGCCATTTCCTTCTCCAGAGGATCTTCCCGACCCAGGGATTGAACCCAGGTCTCCCTCATTGTAGGCAGATGCTTTACCATCTGCCCACCAGGGAAGATATTAAAAGTTGGTTATTATATGTCAATGAAGTATAATGCCATAAATCTGTGACACATTATATCTCTGGTTTGAACAGAGCTTAGATAGTCTCCAGTCCCCTGTTGGAGGGTAAGGAGAGAGCCACCTACGAACATAGGCTTCTGCTTGGTCTCAACTGCTGAACTGAATGAAATTCTCCCTGAGGAAGAGTGGCTGGGCTTTTTTACGAGCTGCACTCATGTGGCCATGGAGACCAGGCCACAGCTGGAGGGGCTTGGTACTTCCGCCCAGGCCTAGAGGTTGTACAGGGCAGGGGTCTCTTCCCAGCCTGCAGCTTCTTCCCCTCAAAATAGAGGTAATACCACCTACCTTTTGGAATGAAAATACTTCTCATTCCAGTCCCAAAAAAAGGCAATGCCAAAAAATGCTCAAACTACCACACAATTGCACTCATCTCACACACTAATAAAGTAATGCTCAAAATTTTCCAAGCCAGGCTTCAGCAATACGTGAACCATGAACTTCCAGATGTTCAAGCTGGATTTAGAAAAGGCAGAGGAACCAGAGATCAAATTGCCAACATACACTGGATCATGGAAAAAGCAAGAGAGTTCCAGAAAAACATCTATTTCTGCTTTGACTATGCCAAAGCCTTTGACTGTGTGGATCACAATAAACTGTGGAAAATTCTTCAAGAGATGGGAATACCAGACCACCTGACCTGCCTCTTGAGAAACCTGTATGCAGGCCAGGAAGCAACAGTTAGAACTGGACATGGAACAACAGACTGGTTCCAAATAGGAAAAGGAGTACGTCAAGGCCGTATATTGTCACCCTGCTTATTTAACTTCTATGCAGAGTACATCACGAGAAACAGTAGGCTGGAGGAAGCACAAGCTGAAATCAAGATTGCCGGGAGAAATATCAATAACCTCAGATATGCAGATGACACCACCCTTGAGGCAGAAAGTGAAGAAGAGTTAAAGAGCCTTTTGATGAAAGTGAAAGAGGAGAGTGAAAAAGTTGGCTTAAAGCTCAACATTCAGAAAACAAAGATCATGGCATCTGGTCCCATGACTTCATGGCAAATAGATGGGGAAACAGTGGGAACAGTGGCTGACTTTATTTTTGGGGGGGGGCTAGAAGATCACTGCAGATGGTGACTGTAAACATGAAATTAAAAGATGTTTACTCCTTGGAAGGAAAGTTATGACCAACTCAGACAGCATATTGAAAAGCAGAGACATTACTTTGCCAACAAAGGTCCATTTAGTCAAGGCTATGGTTTTTCCAGTGGTCATGTATGGATGTGAGAGTTGGACTATAAGGAAAGCTGAGCGCAGAAGGATTAATGCTTTTGAACTGTGATGTTGAAGACTCTTGAGAGTCCCTTAAACTGCAAGGAGATCCAACCAGTCCATTCTAAAGGAAATAAGTCCTGAATATTCATGGGAAGGACTGATGCTGAAGCTGAAATTCCAATCCTTTGGCCACCTGAACTGACACATTTGAAAAGACCCTGATGTTGGGAAAGATCGAAGGCAGGAGAAGGGGATGAAAGAGGGTAGGATGGTTGGATGGCATCACCGACTCAATAGACATAAGTTTGGGTAAACTCCCGGAGTTGGTGATGGACAGGAAGGCCTTGCGTGCTGCGGTTTATGCGGTCGCAAAGAGCCTGACACAACTGTGCGACTGTAGTGAACTGAACCACCTACCTGGATTTTGCTGAAAGAATTAAATGCCATGATGGCTGTAAAGGCTTAAGTACAGTGTGCAGCACAAAGTCAGGGCTAAGTCAAGTTTAGGGGGAGATCAGTGGCCTGCAGGGTGGCAGATTCTACAACCGAATCAAGGAACCCTCTGGGAACGGATGAGGGTCCAGTGCGTGTGTGTGTATCCGACTCAGTCGTGTCCGACTCTGTGCGACCCCATGGACTGTAGCCTGCCAGGCTCCTCTGTCCATGGGACACTCCAGGCAAGAGTACTGGAGTGGGTAGGAGGCTGGATTTAGCAAGTTCATAATGCAGGTGTTTCCGCGTCTCACGGATGCAGGACGAGCATCCTGTGCGCGGCCGCGGAAGCTCGGCGGCGCTCACCCCGGGATGCCTGTTGCCCGCCAGTACCTGCGGGCGGGGGCCACCGGGGGCCGCCCCCGCCCCGGACCCCCCCCCCCACCCCACCCCAGGGAGCCACTGCGAGGCTCTCCGGGCACAGTCTTCTCCTGCTCAGGTCCGCGCGCAGACCGCCCTAGGGGAGAGGAAGGGGGCGCGCGCATCCCGGACCAGTGTTCCAGGCTGACCCGCGCTCCCCAGCGGCCTGTCGGCGCCGCCGGGAGTCCGCGCGCGCCGGGCTCCTGGGGCTGAAAGTCAGGCGCTGAGAAGGCAGGAGGCGCTGACCTCTCTCACCCGGCTTCCTCCCGGCCTCCCTGCGGCCCGCGCCGCGCCCCTAGAGCACACACCCTCAGCCGCGCGGCCCGGCCGCAGGTCCCCCGGAGTCCCCTCTCCTGTTCCGAGGAGCCGGGAGGCGCTGGGCGCCGCTCCCTGCAGGGATCGGGTTGCCACGGCAACACGCCAGCCCCAGCATCCCTCGCGGATCGCCTCTCCAGAAGCCGGAGGCAGAGGCCTGGCAAGACGGAGAGGAGCGAAGAGTGCAGGAGGTCGGCTTGGGGCACCCCTGGCTGTGTTTGCCGCCCCGCGCCCGAGTGCACCCCACTCCCTCCCCCAGGGGAGATGTGATCAGGACACAGCAAGAAGGCAGCCATCAGAAACCAAAGTTTTTGATATACTGGATTTGGGACTCCTACCCTCTAGAATTGTGAGAAAATCCATTTTTTATTTAAGCCAAGCAATCTGTTGCGTTAAGAATTTTCTTATGCCATCCCTCACAAACATAATGGCTGTATGAGATCTCCCTCTAGTGGCCACATTGAGTAATGCTATGACATTCAAACTTTTTCCTGAGCGTTTACTATTCAGGACAAGCTACACATATTTGATCGCTGTGTCAATTCCTTATTCATTTTACTTTAGTGTTTCCTGCAGCAGGCAGTAAGTTGGCATCACAGTCCAGAGAGATACTCAGTGCCTAAATAGACCAAGAGGGGAAACTTGGCACTCTCAGAAACTGGCAAAACCGTAGCCACCTAAAATAATTAACCACCAGCAAGGCAATGGCACCCCACTCCAGTACACTTGCCTGGAAAATCCCATGGACGGAGGAGCCTGGTGGGCTGCAGTCTATGGGGTCGCGGAGAGTCGGACACGACTGAGAGAATTCATTTTGACTTTTCACTTTCATGCATTGGAGAAGGAAATGGCAACCTACTTCAGTATTCTTGCCTAGAGAATCCCAGGGATGGGGGAGCCTGGTGGGCTGCCATCTATGGGGTCGCACAGAGTCAGACACGACTGAAGCGACTTAGCAGAAGCAGCATAATGTTATTAGCACCTTGATATGTAACTCAGATACATATATAATGGTTGACATAGAATATTCATGGTAAAAAGTAATGTAAATTGTAACTTTCAAGGACATGAACAAGGAGGACAAAAAGAAATTATAAAATAAAGTAGCAGAAATAAAAATTTTAAAGATGCGTAGTGATTCCTTTGCAACTTCCTTTGAGCCTATAACTATTTCAAAATAAAATTTTAAAGATACCAGTGGTCACAGCAAATGGAAATGGATCCAGGCTCTCCAACTAAAAGATAAAAGTATCAATTTAGACTTTTTTAAAAAAGGAAAAAGAAAACATACCTCAAACATACAGCATGGTTGAAAGAAAAGGAATAGAAAAGGAGAAACTAGACAAACGCGAACCAAAGAAAATCAGTTATTGCTCTGTTCCTTTAGGAGATGGAGAATTTAGGGGACAAATATCACTACAGATAAAGAGGACTGAAACTTAAGGATAAAAGCTAGATTCACCGAGAAGGTATAGCAATTCAAATTTTATATGTCTTTAAGAACAAAGCTTTAAAATATATAAAGAAAAATTTGACGGAACTACAAGGAGAAACTGACAAATCAACCCCTGAAGTGGCGATGATTTTGCACGGCAGACACACATTGTAGACACTGTGTTTCTGCTAGTTTACTCCTGCTTTATCTGATGAAATTTCAACCACCTGCATTTCATAGTGCTCCACAGAAGATAGGGTGGGCTTCAGGCGCTCCATTATTGACAAATTTAAGAGCTAGTGCACTAGACAGAAAGAGAAAGATGAATACCATATGGCATCATTTATACATGGGATCTAAAATAAGACCCAGATGACCTTATCTACAAAATGGAAATAGACTCATAGACAGAAACAGACTTGCGGTTGCCAAGGAGGGGAAAACGGGGAAGGGATGGGTTGGGAGTCTGAGGTTGGAATATGCAACCCACTCCATTTTGCCTGGAGAATCTCCATGGACAGAGGAACCTGGCAGGCTGCAGTCCATGGGGTCACAAAGAATCGGACACAACTGAGCGACTAAGTGCGCACGCACACATATTACATATGGAATGGATAAACAACAGTGTGTTACTGTATAGCACAGGGACCTATGTTCAATACCCTGTGATAAACCATAATGGAAAATAATATATAAAGAATGTTAAAAAGATGTATTCTTATATATATGTGTGTGATTCATATATAGATAAATCACTTTGTTGTATAGCAGAAATTAACACAACATTGTAAATCAATTATACTTCAATAAAAATAAATAAAATGTCACACAGTTTCATTGTAAAAAAATAAAAGAACCAGTGGATTAGAAACTTAAGTGTGCTATTTCCCTATTCATTTAACAACCATTTGTTGAACAATTATTATGTTTAACACATCATGGAGCTTATATGTTAAAAAGAGTCAGTTACTGCACTTATTTAGTTTAGCCATATAATGAAAATGCATAAAGGCTACCCTGGTGGCTCAGTGGAGAAGAATCTGCTTGCCAGTGCAGGAGATTTGGGTTCAATCCCTGGGTCAGGAAGATCCCCTGGAGATGGAAATGGTACCCTACTCCAGTATTCTTGCTGGAAAATCCCATGGACAGAGAGGAGCCTGGTGGGTGTCAGAAAAGTCAGACACAAGTTAGAGACTAAACAACAACAAGAACAAGGAAGGCATAAGCTGGAGTTTTGCAGAGATTTATAGCGTAAACCACCCTGAAGGTCCTCCCTTCCCCAACTAAGTCTTCTGCATCTCCTTCTTAAAGAAATCTGTTTGATGGGATGAACCTCAGTGGTTTCCAAAATCATGATATGCCTTTAGTATATTGTTTTTTAAAACTAATAAAATACTATTGTAAGTATAAAAGTTGCCCCACAAACTCAGCGGACTCCATTCTGCCGAGCGGTGGAAGAAGTTTGGGTTCCCGTTTACTTCTCCACCGCCTTTGGATGGATTCCATCTACATTCCAGGGATGTCTGACGGCAGCGCCAACGCTGGGGAGGAAGGGCGTGTGGCCTGGATTTCCCGGCGCTGGCCCCAGCTGCCAGGCCCTTCCTTATTCCCTTCTGATCTCGTGTCATTGCCCCTCAAGGTCACGCCCGACACTCGCCTCATTTTCAGCCCCGGGGCTCTTCGGATCTGGCTCGGCCTCAGCTGACTTTGGTGTCCTTGGCTACAGAATGTTCTGGGGTTGCTCCCCCACCACGCGGGGGCAGGAGGAACACGCTGGGGTTTTCTAGAGTCCTTCACGCACACAGGCTAACCTGCAGGGGCCTGGAATGTGTTCTCCTGTTCCGTTTCATGCTGAATGAACTCTGCAAGGCTGTCTCTGGTCTGTGTCCTAAAACTCCACCCAGCCGCGTCTCCCTGGCTGCTCGCTGCCTCCCTGGACTGAGAAGTGAACAGGGCCTGGTCTTCTCAAGACCCAAATGAACATCTCACTCCTTGCGTTCTCTCTAGCGCCTCCTTTCTCCCCAGGTCCTGGAACTTGATATAATTTTTGGAAAGGTGTGGGATCGGCAAGGAGTTCTGCTTTCCCTCTGGTACTCTACCAAATCTCCTGTGTAGATGTGATTTCTTTCTCTTCCTTGGGAAATCTGAATGTTAACAATAGACTCCTTGTTTTCTTTGTTTTCTGAATGTTTTCTTTTTTGGAGGTAAAGACAGAGTGTCTTGCTGACTGAAAAAGGAAAGAGAGGGTAAAAGCAAGTATATGGAGAAAATGACATCCTATATTAAAATAGCAACATATTGCTATTCAATAGTACAGATGAACAAAACAGGTCTCTTAGATAACATCTATTAAACACTGATTTAAGTAATAACAGGAATAAAGCAAGTGTTATGAAAAAAAAAAATCCTAGGATAAGGAAACACTAAATACTGGGGAAACCAGCTCAAAATGTACTTAGAAAACCATCAAGTCAACTCCAGGTGAGTAGTGGCTTTATTCATAGAAGCCATAATTCGGTGAAACCAGCAAGTCAGTGAAAAATGAAGTGTGGATGATTATGGTTGGAAGACATTATTACACAATCATAGAAATAAGTGTAACTGTACTACAGAAGACTGAAAATGCTTACCGGGGTCATGGATAAAGTAAAGGAGGGGTACTATGATTGGGTGGGTGAGAAGAAATTATGGATCTCTTTAGCAAGGGGATACCCACCCCTGCTTGTGGGAGACAGGCTGCTGGGGCTAAAAGCATGCAGGTTCCCTGCCTTCAGCAACTGCTGAGCCAGCTTCTCCAGGGTGGAGGGCCTTCTGGAGAAGAAATCCCTCTAAACATCTTTTTTTTTTCATGATTCAGGGGTTCCTCTGCCTCCAAAATCACCTCCTTTAAGTAACAGTGCCTGGTACTTCCCTGGTGATTCAGTGGTTAAGAATGTGCCTTCCAATGCAGGGGACACTGGGTCACTCCTTGGTCTGGGAGGATTCCACGTGCCTCAGAGCAACTAAGAATGTAAGCCACAGTTACTGAGCCTGGGTGCTGGAACTACTGAAGCTTGCACGCCTAGAGCCCGTGCTTTGTGCAACAAGAGAAGCAATCACAATGAGAAGCCAGTGCGCTGCCAGCGTAGCTGTCACCCGCTGCAACTAGAGAAAGCCCATGCACAGCAATGAAGACCTAGTACAGCCAAAACAAGTAAATGAATAATTGTTTTCGAGTTAGAATGGATTAGGAAAAAAATTAACAATGCCTAATATCTTTTTAAATAAAACTTTTGTGTCATAAGCATTCCTAAAATGTTAAGAACACAAGTCTGATTGGGGTAGCACATGAAAGTCCTACTTGGATCTTGTCCCATGATGTCGGAACAGCCTTGCAGGCAGCACGTGTATATTTGTGTCTGCCGAGTGAGCTTCTTCAGGGCAACAATCTTACCTTTTTGGTTTTTGTATCACCAGGGCTCAACAGTATTTGGTGTCTAGACTAGGCATGCAAAAATGCTTGTTGAAAGATGAAAGGAAGTGAATTTGAATGAATGATGTGTGAATGGTTCAGGTAATTTCTATTTTGATGGATGAAGGTAGGAGGAGAGTAGATACCCAAGGGAGTTTATCATTAAAGTGTTAAACGTTTCTACAATGAAACAATGGGTTAAAAAAAGGACACATTTTGTAGTTGCATAATTTTCTTGGCAGGAGCTAACTAGGAACTGGTAGTTGGAGTGTTTTGCATGAATACACATGATTTCTGAAGGCATGTGATGTGTGTGTGCACTTCATTAAGGGCTTGACTATTAAGATTCTTATAAAGAGTTTGTTAATTAAGGTATTGTTCTGATTAATGGAGCTACCCTAAGTGAGAATGGTAGAGAAATAATGCATTTGTTTTTATTGGTCTTTTTGAAACAATGCATCAATGTATGGCTTAGAACCCACTATTACTATTTGTTCTGGTCGTAAACTTCAGCCCTAAGCAAAGAGGAGTGAATTCTGAAAATTTATTTTTTGACCATAAAAGACCATACATGAATTGCTGAATTTCAATCAAAAGTATTTAGCTGACTACACGCAGGCAATTCGTTAGCCCCATTGTCAGCAAGTTCTTAAGTGTTTTTGTTTCTAGTGTCATTTTCCTCTTTAGTAGCTCCCAGACTCTAGCTCCAATTTGGTAAAAAGAAAACACTAATTCTTTCAAAGCTGCCACTGGGACTTCCCTGGTAGTCAGTAGTTAAGACTCCAGTGCTTCCAAAGCGGGGGCACTTAGGTTCGATCCCTGGTGAGGGAACTAAGATCCCATGTGCCGTGTGGTGTAGCCAGAAAATTAAAAAATATATATATTATATATTTCTATTATCTATTGTATTTTATATTATATATAATATATAAATATTATATACAAAATACATATGTGTGTGTATAAGCTGCCATTAAAATCCAAAAGACTTTCTCAATACCCTACTCTCTTTTCTATGTAACCCTCCCCCCACCCCACCCAAATCTCCAGGATACCACGCCACATTTGAAGGCAGACTTTTCTCTCTTATCTCAGATGCCGTGTCCATTCTCAGGCTGGCAGAAAGCCACCATGTACTGGGATTGGCGGGCAGACACATGGTTCTGCTGAGCACCATTCTCTCCCCTGCCTGTGTAAAGTGATACCCAGACCCTGTGACCGCAGACAGCTCATGCTCCTGGGGGCATCTGAGGCCTCTCTTTTCTGAGAAAGTCCACGGAAGGAAAGGACAGTGTACGGATTTCCATGGAAAAACCCCTGTCAAGGATTCCAGCTACAGCTCCCCTGAGGTGACAGGAGAATCGGACAGAAGCCAAGGAGAAATACGGTATCTCCCACTTAGAAAATACAAAAAATTCTGATCAGTAAAATGAAGTGTAACAAAGACAATAAAACTTCTTGAATCAATATGCTAATTTAACGTAAACGTCTGTTATGTTTAAATAATTGAACACCTTGACGGTAAAAAATAAATCCAGGCATACAGGCAGATAAAACTTTTTGTTTTAAATGGCTGTGGAATCACCTAAAAAGTTGTTCTTCCTAGGCTGATGTTGTTCTTAATAGACTAAAAAAACAGTTGTTTTTAAAGACTGATGATCAAATAAATGTGACTGGTGATTTCCTAAATTAAAGCTATCATAAGCACTTATACAACAAACTAGAATTAGTAATATAAGAGAAATAATGGGGAGGAGAAAATGCCTACTTGAAAATCAGTGTTGGGTTACCCAAGAATGGTATGGAGAAAAATGAAGTTGGATTATACCACTTTATAATATGTAATGTAGTGTTATATTTTTAAAAAATGACTATCAAAAGAAGTAGAAGATAGACTAATTATGATTTAGGGCAAACAGACTAGTATATCTACAAAAGAGATACATTTACACCAGAACAGAAAGTATATCATCATATTCTGGATCTGCTCCTATTTAAATAACATGATTAAAACAATGCAAGAAAATAAATATTTTAAAAAATGAAAATGCTCAAAACATATTTATTGTCCCAAATCTATAAAGAACAGTTGTAAGTATAAATACTCTGCTTTCATGCCATAAGTAGTCAAGGAAGATTAAGATTTTAAACAAAAGATAAATGCTAGCAAACTAAGTTGAAACATGTGGAATATGTATAGGTTCATAGTAATTAACGAGGTGCAAATTAGAATTCATAAAATGTTACAAATAGCAAAAAGATCTTTCTTTTTTTAAGTCATTGTTGGTGGAGGATCTGTGGGAAATGAGCCTGTTTACATAGCTGGTGGACTCCACATTTCGTCTTCCTCTTTTTTTAAATTGAATTATAGGGAGGCCTGGCATGCTGCAGCCCATGGAGTCATAGTCAGACACGACTGGGTGACTGAACAGCAATGTCCTTGATGTACAACACTGTATAAGTTTCAGATGCACAACATAGTGATTCATAGTTTTTAAAGGTTATAGTCCATTTACAGTCATTATAAAATATCGGCTATGTTCCCCATGTTGTACCATATTTTGTAGCTTACCCCTTACCCCTCTCTTGCCCCGCCTCCCTTCCCTCTCCCCACTGGCAACCACTAATTTGTTCTCTGTATCTGTGAGCTTGTTTCTTTTGTGCTATATTCACTAGTTTGCTGTAACTTCTAGATTCTACATAAAAGTCATATTGTACAGTTTTTCTGAAGAGCAATTTGTCAATCTGTAGCAGGAGCTAAGAAAAAAATGTTTAAATTGTTCAGTCTATTAAGTTCATCTTGGGGATACATGATAAGCAAAAAATTGAAGGGGAAAATAAAATCTGTGCAGAAGTATCTGTATAGCAGCATTACTTTTCATAATAAAAACAAGAAACATCTCTAATGCATAGTTAAAAGAAAAATGGTTTAGACAACTTCTCTGTATCATCAGAATGTA
This sequence comes from Ovis aries, assembly GCF_016772045.2. Classification (NCBI taxonomy): domain Eukaryota; kingdom Metazoa; phylum Chordata; class Mammalia; order Artiodactyla; family Bovidae; genus Ovis; species Ovis aries. The sequence goes on from NC_056079.1 coordinate 14,674,692, forward strand.
ATTAATTACACTATTTAATTAAAATGACTAATATGTGAATTATGTTGATCCACGGAAATCTCTATGTGAAGCTGTGATAAATCTGAACAAGTAACAAATATGTCCTTGGCTGAACTTATTTCAGCCATGGACGTATTTGGGGGTTCTTGGGGACTGAGCCATATTGAATCCACAGGGACAAACTTGGTTCCTGGTACTCAGTAAGTGCTCAAGTATTTTTTGAATAGATGCATAAATGACTTTTCTGTTTATGCTGAATTCTTGACCTTCTTCCTGACCTTGGTGAATGTGCACTCTCATACAGCTCACCTGGGTTTCTGAACTCTAGCCTGCTCCATCCTCAAATAAATGTGTACCCTTTATGGTGCTGGCATCCAGCTAAGTGACCTCTGCTCTACTGAAGCCTCCAAACCCAGGATGACACATGGCTGCTGCTCACTCAGTGCCTAGCATGATGTCTGTCTGCACCAAGCTCATGAAAAAAAAATGAATTAAACTTTGTCCAGTGTACAAAGGAACATTAACAAACATGGCAAGAGACTGAATACTGAAGAGAGTTTAGATCAATCATTCTAGGGGAAAGAACAGCTGTATTTGAAAAGTTGTATGATTCTATGAACTGTCAAAAAATAAGGAAAATCAAAGTTCACACTAATTTATTTTCTTAAATACAAAAACTAATTGCAATCAGTTCCCAGAACTAGATAGACTATATCTCCCCAAAGCCAGGTTTCTATTAAAAAAGAGGCAAAAGCAGTCAAGCATTCGACCTTCTCTTACTTAACATTCCCCAGTCATCCGGCTACTCTGATGGGAAGGGTAACAGCATCGACTCTCAAGAAGCTGCCAGCTGCCTGCGAACATTCTGCCCAGAATATTTGCTGAGATTCTATTGAGAGCAGAGTGGAACATTAAACCCTTAAGGGATTTAAAAAAAAGAGAGAGACCTATAAGGTCCTCGTTATTTGAGTTATCAGGGGCTGTGCATCATGGGGTGACAGGCAGATCCAATAGACAAACGACACACACACATACTAAATACTTGCTAAGTAAGTGTTGACCTAGTGGCCCCCCTACCACTCGGCCTGTCCTGGTGGCGCTGAGTGCCGGGCACAGGAACACTTGCTAGTGGAATGAATGATTGACCGATCTGAATGGACAGAAGAGGGGATTCAGCAGGTTGCCACATTAGATGAAGCAATCACAGCATCAAGTGACGTTAGTGTATTTATTCTGGCGGATCTTAATTTATTTGTGAGCGCACACGACTCTTTAAGGGCCCGCATACAGGCAGGGAGCTCTGGGGAGGGACACAGTAACAAAGAAGAAAAGAGAGCCTTCCACGCCTCGGCCGGGGGCGGGTCGCGTGCAAACCCGGGGTTAAGGCGAGCGGGGCTGGAGGCCGCGGGTCCCGTGTCCGTGTCCAGGTCGGCCTAGGCCTCCTGTGCTATAAATACAGCGGCCCACATGCTGCAGAGACACGGTGTTCCTTGCACTCGCGGGACAGATAACATGAATTTGCCCTTTAAACGTCCCAAGTACAGGCACAGCCCCTAGCCCACCCCTGCCTCCCGGAAGCGCCTTCGCCCCCGTTGCCCTCTGCAGAAGAGGGGGCGGGTCAGGAGGCGGGGCTCCGAGCACCCGCCCAGCCAATGAGAGGGGCGAGCGGGGCCCTGGGGCCCCGCCTCCTCTCGCGATAGCCTGGGCGGGGTATATAAAGCGGGCAGCGGGGTGAGGTGAGCGGCCCCTTTGCGTCGCGCAGGGTCTGGAGCAGGGGAAGCCGGGGCTGCCCGGGCGGAGACAGCGAGAGCGCGTCTCGCGGAGGCGGTGTGCGCCCGGCTGTCACCATGAGCGATCAGGCTCTGAGCTTCCTGAAGGATTTCTTGGCCGGCGGCGTGGCCGCTGCCATCTCCAAGACTGCTGTCGCGCCCATCGAGAGGGTCAAACTGCTGCTGCAGGTGAGGACCTTGCGGGCGCGGCGAGCGGGGCGCGGGCGCGCGGGACCGGGCGCGCGGGGCCCCGGCGAGTCGCGGGGCGCGGGGCTGTCCCCCAGATCCGCGCTAGGCCCCGGGCCCGGCGCACGGCCTGCACGAAGGGGAAGGTGCCCTCTGCGCAGAGACAGGTCCAGCGTCAGTAGCGGATTCCTGGTGTCGGGTGGCGCCCCGCGTGCGGGTGTCTATATATGGAAACCCACCCCGAGTAGGTTGCAGCCAGCCAGATCCTGCTCCGGGGACAGCGCGGGCACTCAGGCCTGGGTCAGCCTCACCTCTTGATTTTCAGACCCCCTTGCACCCTCTTCTCAGCATCCACCTTTTACGATTAACATCATCGAAATAATTACTACTCAAGATTATTACAGTGTCCAGTGTGCCATGCTATAGCCGACATTATTCTATTATTCATTCATCTTGGTATGACCTCTGTAAAACAGATACTGTTTCCCCCATTTTGCACATAAAGGAACAGGTCTTGAGAGACCAACACTTTTCAAAATAAACTCAGATGGCCTTATTCATCCTTTCCCCAAATCTTTTCCTCCCCAGCCCTGATCTCTGAATGGCTTGTTCTCATCATCTCACCGCCCCGCTCCCCCCCCTGCAAAAAGCAAGGACCCCTCCATGAGGAACTGGGCATTCTCAATTTGGGAGTCAAAATGATCAATAACAAGAAAAAACCCCAACAAATGGCCCACAGCAACAACTCCTCAATAATTGATTATTTGGATATGCTTGGAAAATGTCAGGCTCCAATGCTGAGTGGATTCCTTCTTCTTTACTACTCAGAGATTGTGTCTTCAGGGACACTAAAGAGAGACTGAGGAATCCTCACCTCCTGCCGATCATATCTGTCAGATCAGAGCAGGTGTCCTTTGGGCCAGGGATCTTTAATTATTTCTGTCTCCCAGTAATAAACCCCTAGTACAGTTCTGGCACCTAGGGAAAATGCAGCAAATCAATGTCTCCCTTTACGTAATCAGATCATCCTTTTCAGTGTATTTTGGAGAACTGTTTCTCTCAAATGCCCTGCCCTGGTAATTGAGGTAAACTGGGTTTAGGGGACTCAGTGTCCAAGTAGCTAAGACCTCAGTTTACTCAGTGTTCATTTGATTTCCCCGTACTTTTTAAACAAGGAAATCAGGAAGCACAAACCTTGTTCTCCTGCCCTCTTCTCTCGGCCCTCCCTGTCCCCCCCATCTCCCTCCTCCCCCGCCCCTCTCCCTGCTGCAGGTCCAGCATGCCAGCAAACAGATCAGTGCCGAGAAGCAGTACAAAGGGATCATTGATTGCGTGGTGAGAATCCCTAAAGAGCAGGGCTTTCTCTCCTTCTGGAGGGGTAACCTGGCCAACGTGATCCGTTACTTCCCCACCCAAGCTCTCAACTTCGCCTTCAAGGACAAGTACAAGCAGATCTTCCTGGGGGGTGTGGACCGGCATAAGCAGTTCTGGCGCTACTTTGCTGGTAACCTGGCCTCCGGTGGGGCAGCTGGGGCCACCTCCCTCTGCTTTGTCTACCCGCTGGACTTCGCTAGGACCAGGCTGGCTGCCGACGTGGGCAAGGGTGCCGCCCAGCGGGAGTTCACTGGTCTGGGCAACTGTATCACCAAGATCTTCAAGTCTGATGGCCTGAGAGGCCTCTACCAGGGTTTCAACGTCTCGGTCCAGGGCATCATTATCTACAGAGCCGCCTACTTTGGAGTCTATGATACGGCCAAGGGTGAGAGAAGGGCATCAGGGGGCGCAGAGCTGAGGAGGATGTGTGCAGAGAGGATCCTGAGGGGTGTCTAACTCATAAAGGACTTTGTCTTGTTAATCTCACTTTCCCCTAGTCCCTGGGCTAAACTGCGGAGGTGGTGAGGTGGGGATCAATAGCTGGGGGACTCTCCTTGTCCTCTCCTGAACTACCCTGGCCTTAAGTTACTCGGAGAGGGCAAACGGGGTGCCTGGCTCCTTTTATCAGTTACCAAGTTTAACTTGGAGCCACTTCAACACGGCCTGTGCGCGGGGCACCGCTCGGGCTTTGCGGGTCCAGGGAGGGTTGGCGGCACCAACTTGCGTTGGCTGCTTGGTTACTCCTGAGACACCCCTCACGGGGCAGGCTTTTCTGGGAGGGTGGGGCATGGAGTTGCAGTGCCCTATTCTCCGTCCCCACCTGCTTTTTGCTCAGCTGCTTGGAGGAGGAATCGCGTCATGGCCATTTGGCTTCTTGGCTCTGCCCACAGGGATGCTGCCTGACCCCAAGAATGTGCACATTATCGTGAGCTGGATGATCGCCCAGACTGTGACGGCGGTCGCGGGCCTGGTGTCCTACCCCTTTGACACCGTCCGCCGTAGGATGATGATGCAGTCTGGCCGGAAAGGGGGTAAGCCCGAGACCCATGAGAATCTTACTTTTCTGCTCAAGAACGCTAGTCAGTGCTCTTTACAGCCTGCATTCTTCTAAGTTGTTAGAATTGAGATAAAAATTTAAGAAAGATTGTGATGAATCCTCCCTAATGTTCTAAACTATTCCTTTAAAGATTTGGTTTGTTTTTATCAAAGAAGTAAGAACACCAAAAATGGGATATTGTTTGGTTCACCTGGTTTGTGAACTTAACTAGGTAGCTAGCATCATAGAGGCCTTAGGCCTTTTTCCCTTAGAGCCTGGGTGCAGAAATTGAAGTAATCAGCTAGTTTATTTTTAAATGTTTCCTACCTAGTTTTACACGTATTATTGGGGAGAGTGATTTAGCTGGGGGAGAGATGGCCTCCAGCAGTTTGTGGCAATAGGAAGTTTTGGCTTCAACAGGTTGAAACATAAGAAATTGCCATTGTAACAGTAAGAAACACCGAGTATAATTAGTTTCATCTGCTTCAGCCTACCTCACTTTGACTTTTCACTTTCATGCCTTGGAGAAGGAAATGGCAACCCACTCCAGTGTTCTTGCCTGGAGAATCCCAGGGATGGGGGAGCCTGGTGGGCTGCAGTCTGTGGGGTCGCACAGAGTCGGACACGACTGACGTGACTTAGCAGCAGCAGCAGCTTCAACCTAATAATTGTATCTCTTGCTTTGTAAGAGTATAATCTGAGATTGGATCTCAGTTTTCTCATCAATAATAAACAGGACCCCCCCCCCCCCCCGCCTCCAGCTTAATACTTCTGCTCCCCACTGCTCCCTTCGTGTTTCTCTGTTTGGCTTATGTGAATTAGCTGGTTCATTGCCCATTTTTCACTTGATCTTGAGTTGAACTAGGAATCTAGAGACCCTACCCAGCAGTTATGCGAGGGGAGGGGCTGTCCCATTGAATGTGCTTAGAGCTGGGCAGAAGACTCGAAGTGACCTTTTATAACACTGAAAACAAACTGTGCAGGTGTCTTTCAGAGGAAAAGTCTCTTTCCTCCAGAATTATGCAGCCCTTACCAATGATGTTTGTTTCAACAGCGGATATCATGTACACGGGGACAGTGGACTGCTGGCGGAAGATTGCAAAAGATGAAGGACCCAAGGCTTTCTTCAAAGGCGCCTGGTCCAATGTATTGAGAGGCATGGGTGGTGCTTTTGTATTGGTATTGTATGATGAGATCAAAAAGTTTGTCTAATGTGATTAAAACTCGATTTCATTGGTTCCAGATCCATTGTGTGGTTTAATAGACTCTTCCTAAGGGGAAGTAAAAAGACAGATCTGGGATGAAACCAGATTGAAAGGAATACCTCAGAGGGGGGAAAAAAAGCTTGAGTATTCATTAAACCACAAATGTATTTTATATTTATTTTACATTTAAATTTCCACAGCCAATAGAAAATAACTTATCATACTTATATAATTAACTGAAGAACTGATCATGAATAACTTAATGTGAAATGTCAATAAAGACCACTTAATGCATGTTCTCTATTTTACTGAATTCTTATTAACTGCCAAATGGATTAAAATCATGAGACCATAAATCTTATTTCCTAGCATGACTCATTTATATAACTCAGTGGACAAGCTTCTAAATATCAGATATTACACTGTGTTATCATGTGAACACCTAGAGTACTTCAGAGTTATGGTTTTCAAACTGAAATAGGTTACGTTCTTTCTCTTCACCTTATACCATACTGCTGTAGCCTCGTAGTGGTAACATGGATTGTGGCTTCCATAATCTCAGCGTATTTTTATGCACTTTTCACATAGTCTTCAGGAATTCTGAGATTCCACTAAAAGCTTTAAATCACAGTTTCAGGAGCTTTGCATGGTTAGGAAGGGCCATCAGTGCCTTTAGAGAACTGTGATACTTGGAATTTTATGACAGGTGGACAGTAGTCATTGAAATCAGTTAGCAAGCTAGCACTGAAATCCTGTTGGATCCTGTGGAAGATACAAAAAGGCAGAAGCCCATTGGGGGAAAAAAAAGCTTAAGTGGGGTTAGGAGAGAGGCGGGACTTGGCATTGTTAAATAGTATAACATTTAATATCAATACAATAAATCTTGGCTGAGGAGAATTAGAAGCCAGAGGGAACTGGGGGGAAGGATAGAAGATAGGTCTTGAAAGAAAATAACTAGACTTAGATACATGGGTATAGAAAATCTCTGCCAGCACTTCTTTTCTGCAACAATTTATCAAGACCTGGAGGAAAGTCAGTTTGGGACTTGACCCTGGTTAAGTCTGTGAGCAAGAGGAAAACAGGGACAATTCCACATTGGAAAGTAAGCGTTTTGGGTCCAGAAGACCACACGGTTCATAGGCTCCTCGCTTGCTGGGTGTGGCCTGCAGACACAAGCCCCTATGTGCAGGGTGAAGCCTGGAGGGCAGGCACGTGTCTTCGCAGTCCTGACAGGTGGCTGAGGGGTGCCTCTGCACGCTCTGTTCTTGATCTGCCTCCTCCCCAGGCTCTCCCACCTTCTCACTCCTACCTTCCCGGTTAAAAAAAACAAAAACAAAAACATTGGCTGCCTTGTTCTACTCCAGTAGCTAAGGTCTGAGTTTTGCCATGTCCAAGGTTACATCCATCTTAATCTAGCAGTTGTCTCTGCCAACAGAAAGCCTCTCAAGCCCATCTCAAAGCCAGGTCACAAGTACGGGTCGTTAGGGGCCTTTGGATACGTGTCTCATTGGCTTTCTGTCCTAAAGGTGATCTGAAAAGTCCGAGCGCTGCTGCTGATGGAGAGAAGAGAGGGCAGGCTAGGACAAATGCTTCTGTGGAGTGGCTCTCCAGAGAAGGCCCGCCCTAAGCTAGCGCAGGGGGAGGGTGGGTGGGGGGGAGGATATGGAAGCAGGTGGGCAGAGCGAGCGGTGGGAGACCCCTGAGCCCTCTCTGGCAGGAACAAGAAGTGGAGAAGAGGATTCAACATTTACTCGACCGTGTGATTGTCTCCCTTCTGCGTGTGACCCACAAGTCAGCCTCCCCGCTTCCTGCGAGTGTTAACCTCCGTGGCCTCAGGAATGGATGTATAAGGAGCCTGTGCAGTCAGCCTTCACCCCAGCTCCTTAACGACCCGGAGCCCCCAGGCCCCTCAACCCTGGATGGGCAGCACCTCCCTGAACTGCCCTGTCTTTTCAATCCCCTCACTGAGGGCCCGTTCTCCCAGGAGGTGTGTGAAAGTTGTGGAGATGCGGCTGGAAGGCTGAGAATTGGAGCGTGATTCTGAGAGTGTCTTGCGGGTGGGGAGGGAAGGGTCACACCTCTGGGTGGCCTCCCGAAGCAGGAAGAGGGAACCAGGGACAGGGCAGCCCCTGCAGTCCCGGAGGCTGGCTTTCAGCTATCTCATCCCTTTAGCTGGATATGGGAGACTGGAGATTGTGAGCACCCCTGCTGCCTGCTGTCAAAAGCAAAAGTAAATCTCTGGAAGAAAATACCACCTAGAGCAGGGGTCAACAAACTTTTTCTCTGAAGGGCAAGGTAGTAATAGTTCAGGCTGTGTCGACCAGATGGTTTTTGATAGGGCAGCTCTGCCCTATTGCAACAGCACCTTGGACTAGACACGAACCCAGGGTGGCTGGTCTGCAAAAGTTCACGTACAGACACTGAATTGTGCACTTCTTAGAGTACTGACATGTCACAAAATATTCTTTTCATTTTAAAAAATACTTAAAAAGGTAAAGGCCACAAAAATGGGCTCTGGGCTGCTGAAATGGCCAACAGGCTGTAACTCTGTACCCCGATCTAGGGCTTCAGATTTTTCCTACAATTTTTCATATAAACATAAACCACAAATATAACTTTAAAACAGCCTATAAAAATACATTCTAAACAGCCACAAAGTAAAACGTGAAAATCAGAAGAGATATTAAAAAATGTTTTGAACTTGATAAAAATGGGGTCTTCCCTGGTGGTTCAGTGGTAAAGAATCTGCCTGCCATTGCAAGAGACTCAGGTTTGATTGCTGGGTTGGGAAGATTCCTTGGAGGAGGAAATGGCAACCCAATCCTGTAGTATTCTTGCCTGGGAAATCCCATGGGCAGAGAGGAGCCTGGCAGGCTACGCTCCATGGGATTGCAGAAGTCAGACATGACTTAATCACTAAACAACAAAAATACCATGTTATCAAAACTTGTAGGGAACAGCTAAAGTTATGCTCAGAAGAAACTTACAGCCTTTGATGCATTTATTAGAAAAGACAACAACAACATTAGAAAAGAAGGGCTGAAAATCAGTGAACTATACGTCCATTCCAAGTTTTAAAAAATGACAGCAAATTAAGCCCAAAGAATAAAGCTGGAACTAAACAACTTAGATAACAGCATGAATGAAAAAGAGACACCCAACAATGCTAGGTGAACTGCATATCTAAGTGTGAAAGGCAACATTTCCAGAAGGTAATAAAGCAGCACTTTTTCAAGTCCTCAGGTAAATGAAAATTTATAAAATCTAACATTTAAAAAAGTACTAACCGTGCAAGAAAAGACCGACAAATCAGATTCTGAAATAGAGACACAGAACATTAAGACTGTATTATGGTGGTTCCAGAAATATCTCTAAGTGGATTAAAACAGTCAGCAGAATTTTAAAACCAAGTACAAATTTCTGCTATAATGTAGTCTCATTTGCTAGAGCTCAAATATACTACCAGCAGGAACTACTCAGTAATTTATACTCCACTGGCACTATTGTTATTTAACCCTTATCAAAAAAATTCATAATGTTTTAGCAGCAAGTTTTAAAGAGAGTATTTCTTATCATTCATAATACACATTATACATATGGAATGTTGATGTGAACTTAAAAAAAAACACTCCTTCAAGCTATGAGTTGTCTATTGTATTCAAGCTATAAAAGAGTGATTTCCTAAAGGAAATCAATCCTGTATATTCATTGGAAGGACTGTTGCTGAAGCTCCAATACTTTGGCCACCTGATACAAAGAGCCCACTCACTGGAAAAGACCCTGATGCTGGGAAAGACTGAAGGCAAAAGGAAAGGGGGGCAGCAGAGGATGAGATGGGTATACAGCACCATAAACTCAATGGGACATAAATTTGAGCAAACTCCAGGTGACAGTGCAGGACGGGCGAGCCCGGTGTGCTGCCGTCCATGGGGTCACCAAGGGTTGGACACGACGTACTGCCTGAACAACATTGTAGCAACATAACAATTATGATGTGGTTTAAAGAGATGATCAAGAATGTAATTTTAAGCATTTTCCCACATAAACATCATACTTCCAAAGATATAAATAACTTAATATCCTCTTTCCAATTTCATTCTCACTAATTCTTAGTCATGGAGACATGTAAAAGTTATTCTTCTAATTTTTACAATGGGAACAAGAAGACAGTGCATTTGAGAGACAGACATAGGATCAAAACTCAGTTATCTTTGACTCTTTTCTTCACTGTGCCAAGGATAAGTTCTTCATGCCTAAAAGACATTATAGTAGACTGGGAAATTAAAAAAGAATGTTGATTTTTAAGTTTCTTACTATCTTTATTCATACAAATAAAGTAGTCAGGAGCATTAAGCACATTTTTTTTGGATGGTTTACAATCATGTATATAGGTTCCAACTTTGGCATTTAAGATATTAAACATTTTATGAATTTAATTATTAAAATAATAGAGTAACTTAAACTTGTGTCCCCAACTTTACATTGGCCATAATACTTTTCATAGTGTACAGGATTTGAATTTGAAGATGAAAGTACACACACATATCCATCCCAGTGACCTCTTTTTAAAGTTACCTAGATGTCCATTTTGGACATTTGGGTTAATGGGCTGAAAACAACTGCATTACACTACATTTACAAGCAAACAAGAAAACTTTTATTTGGGGTAGTAGCTAAGAAAGCAGCTTTTTATGGAGACTGAAAAAAAAAAAAGGAAGTAGGGGAAGTATGAGGGTAATTGCTATCCTTAGGAAATAATTTTAATAATTCAAAATTTTTCATAGGATCTTATTAAGAAGGATCCAATACCAGTATAACATTTAACAGACATGAAAGTAACTCTCAGTAAGAACCTTGCCTATTAATTGCTGACCTTGGATGAGTATCATTTCTAGTTGCATGTGTAAATCTTAAAAATATATATCTTAGGTACAAGTGAACCAAATATAAAGCAGTGCTAGACAGTCCACATTTTTTATGTTCTTGAAAATGAAAATAATAGGCTTCTGATTTCTTCATAAAAATATCCTTTAAATCGAAACAACTTAAAAGGTATCTTGACTTACATCGGAGAATGTCACATTTTTCAACCCCTATCCCTTTACTTACACTTATCAGTGCAAACTAATCATGACAACTGTTGTAAATTTCTCTTTGAAAAGATAAGTATTGTTGTTCTTTCTGACTTTTGCTTCAAGCTGAGTCCCTGTTATCAGTAACACTTAGACGAAACTCCCCTGCCTAAGTAGTAAAAACTGAAGGCGTTAATTTAGAATCTAAAATCAAAGTACAGAGGAAAAAAAAATTTTTAAGATCAAAGAAAAAAAAAAGTACAGCTTTTATGTATAAAAGTAAAATTGTACCATATGGCATATGACATATGGCAGCAAAGACTATATAAAATGTATTCAGAGACTAATGCTATTACATAAAAGGATTCTTTTCTCCCCTAACAACTTAAAAACCAATTGAATAAAATTGGCTAACTCACTACTGGGAATATATTCAAATGCTGAATTTTAAAATTTAGCATTATCTTATCTCTCCTTAAACACAGGTTGTTACACAAACATCGAAAAGCGCAATAAGGTAAAAAACAAAACCTTGATTTAGTACAGCTAAAGTTCATAAAGTAAAGCACTAAGTGATGTAAAAACCTATACACCAGAATATCAAATAACAACAAATGAACATTATAACTCAAGGAAAGCAGCAGAAAAATCTTACGGTCAGGTTGTTTTCCCATGAATTTTTTTTAACTCCACTCTCCCCACCCTTCTCAAGCCCTACCCGAAACAAAATCTATCAATACAAACTAAGACCAAGACATTCTGAATTGGTGTTTAGCAAAATGCAGTTTGGCTTACTGCTGAAGGTGTTTAAGAAAAGTTAAGTTTGGCATACACGCTGCAGAGCTTGAGCAACCCAGAAAAACAAAAAACAAATCTTACTGTGTTTACAGATCAAAAATTCACACTAAAAAAAAAAAAAAGACAGATTTGGCATTTAATATAGAAATTTTGCAATACATTTTAATGTATACAGAAAAGGCCAGTAGTGAAAACGGTGATAACTAGAACAACAGAAGCAACATGACAGAGATATACTTCGTTGTACAAGAGCCTACAGATTGACAGGAAAAATACTCTAATTTCAAGAGTCAACTATATTACACCCTACTCACACATCACTAATTTCAAAAGGTCTTTGAAAGTGAAACTGGCAAAAATGGTACTTCCAGGATTCAATACAAAAGGCCAAAACAAAACAAAAAAATTGGCTGACATTTATAAAGTAGCCTCAACAAATACGGGATTTTTTTCCTCCTTTATCATTCATATTTTTAGTTTTCTTTGTCAGCCTTTAAAAACAGTAGCTGGAGCTTCTAAAGGGCTGAGAACAATGCATTTGTTTCTTATGTTTCCTCTCACTTAAAACAATAAACGCTGAATACAGCAAAACCCATTAACAACACCCCTTAAAACGCTGTCCTGACACAACTTGGGATCTGCATCTTGGTTCCTCAAGCTGGTGGTGCTCATTTGCTAATTCAACAAATACTTGCTTTTGCTTATGAGGATCTGGTCCTTGGACAAACTATTCACAATGCAGGAGCTCTAAAGAAACCTAACTTCTCAGAATCCTTACCTACTTCCCCCGGAAAACACAAAGAGGAGCTTCTAAATTGAGCTTTCTAAGACTCACAGTTTGAAATGGTCTGGAATGGTTGATAAAATTTTTAAGATCTAACTCAGTGCGCACATCTATAGAGGTAGTAGGCACCTCTGGTGAATCACAAGGACTGCCCTAGTGCAAGCTTCTGTCTTCTCCTCAAATCTAAATCAGCGCCACCAATGAGAACAAATTTCAAGATCAGTTTCATAATAACTATCTTACAATCAAGGTATAAGTCACACCACCCAAGTTCTGAAGCAAACAGAAAACCAAGTCAGTCAAGAGCTACGCTCACTGTATACAACTTACAGAAAATGAAAACAAAACAGAAACACGTTAAATGAGAACTATATAGCTAACATTTTGGTCCAACGTGCAGGATGCTATCACAACTGCCTCATCAGTCTGACAGCTGAACCAGTTTCTATGTTGAGAAAAGACACAGGTATACTACCATTTCTCTACGAAATATACACATGGCTCATATAAACACCTCCTCGCAGGAAACACTGATTTTTATATTAAGTTGTCTTTTTGAAAACCATTTTGCCTCGAATTACAAGTCACTATTTGTACACCTTAAATTGCTGAAACCAGTATTTAGATGTCTACACAGAGAATCACAGCATTATACAAGAGCACTTCAACTAAGAATTGGATGAACAATGTTTAAAGTAAAAAGAGTTTTTATAACCAAGCTGTACGGACATTCGGGGGCTTAGGTCTTAGCAACAGGCCACCACCAGTTGTGTCAAAAGCAGATCGCTCACTCTTACAGCTGAGGCCACTGGTAGCACTGGACGTCCTGGAAGCTCCTTCTGAAAATAGACAAAGAGCAAGAAATTATCTGAACTAACTAAATACACAAATCATCATCTGATACACTTCCTTTCCTAATCCGAAGCCCAGATTAAAATAAAACTGCCTTCTCTATCTCACATGTGTTTTTAATAGTCTAATTCTATTCTCAACCAGGAATGTACTTCAGAATTCCCTGTGGAACTTGAAATAACAAACATAACCAAACTCTATACAAGGGCATTTTGATGCGATAGATTTGGGGTGGGAGTAAGTGTTTTTAAAAGCCTCTCAAAGGATTCAAGTGGGAAAAATAAAATCTCTTGGTATAACCATTTATACATTTATTCAACAAATAATTTTGCACATTCAAGGCATGATATTAAGTGTGAGTTACTGGAATAAGATGCTGTCTTAGTCACTAACTCTACCAAGGAAATGATGCGTGGAGGATGAATGAATGGAATTAAACTAGTTATCAGAGTGTTTAAGACTACAAGTGGTTCCAACTTTCTGTCAGGACTAACTTTTACAGACTTTATAGCTTAGAACACATACATAAAGTAATGGCACAGGCTTCTGTAGGGAAAGCGGTCTGGCCTTTCCGTGTGTTGTACACTCCAACACTCAGCGGTCACTCCCACCTGTATTCTCTGGGTGTGTAACAGATCATATACTGAGCATTAAGAGGGATTGATCTGAGGACTACAGATTGCTAATTCTTGTCTTAGTTACCAGTGAAGAAGCAGCAGCATGCACTAGGGCCGGAAGATACTACTGAAAATTCTTCACCGGCTAAAGAGACTGCTTTGGCCACTTTTAAACAGTCTATCTGTTTATTTCTTCCTTTAATAAGCACACTGAAATTAAAAGTTTCTCCTCATTACCTAAGAGACTACTGATATTTTCAGCTGTTTAACCTCCTGGTTTCCTTCCTATGTTGCCATTATACGCTGTGAAAAAATGAAACCTGAAGTTAAGTGAACTAACACAAATCAAGGCATGCCAGTGAAACAGAACAGACTGCATCCCGCAAGTCAGCATTTAAAACTCTATCAGAAGAACTTAAGTCATATACTTTTAAAAGGGAAAAGGGTACGAACAAGTACAAAACACGTTATACGTGTGCTTACTTAGTGAGCTGTACTGGCTGAGGGTGGACCTCACTCGTCTGGAGATTGGGGATGAGCTGAGATAACCCATGTTGCGGTGATAGTCCATCAGCTGCTCTGAGCGTTTCATGCCAACTGTTGGCTTCACAGCTTCAAGCCTTTTCAGAAAAGCCTTCATTTAAAGTAACAATTTAAAAGCTAACGTTAGATAAATCACAATCATTTTTTAAAAAGGCAAACACTTTCTAGAACCTGAAATTCACAAAATAAAGTAGAAAAGACTTCAAGTCATACGGAAAAGATATTTCAACAATAATGTGGAAAATCTAAAAGTCTCTACCTGTCCTACAGCTAACCAAAACCACTATGATTTTAACAACTAATTATAGACACAGCTCTCTTGCTTGTCAGGTTACAATCTTAGAGAAAAGATGCTGTAAGTTGAAAAATATTAAACCTTACTTTCTCATAGAAATTACATTATGGGAGTAATAATGCTAAGAGCCCAGTGTTCAACCCTAGAAATGACTGTGAACATATGCTTAGAGAGGAACTGACATATATACATTTAAGAGCATGAAATAATGTCATTTCTTTCAGCGAGTAAAGTGAAACTAAGCCGTACTATAGGAAACTATAAAGTACCCTCCTTGACCTCTTCCCTTCTCCTTCTGCTAAGATTATTCTTGCAATTTTTCTTAAAAATAGAATTCATATTGTGTCCAAATGAATATATGGAAACATGGTTTAACAAGAACAGTTTCAAATTTTATGAATTAAAAAAATTATCCCTTTTGAAGTAACAAAGTTCTAGTACAGTTGGGTCTTTATGTCGCAAGTACGCCCTCTACTGGAGAGGGCTGTCCTCTTCACCTGTTCTGCACAGCACCACTCCTTTTGCCTGGAGGCTTGCAGCCTCTGGGATTGCTAAGGAGCTGATGTTAGGGACCTGGAACAGAATTGCTTTAGTCATCATGCCTGTGGGCCATGTGAACTGGTCTCTATCACTGGAGATGGAGCAAATGAAGGATTATGAATCATGAAAATTACAAAGTAATGGACCCTGGTTGTGCAGTACATTGGACACAAAAGTGGTGTGTGTGTGCACGTGTGCACCCTTGCATGTGTGTTTTGATTACAACACTCCGGCAAACAGGTTAAAAAGTGCATTATCTCACACTGACGAACCATTTGAGCCAATTCGGCTCTATATAAGGGTTTGGTAGGTGGCTGGTTATACAATGAATACACAAAAGTTGATGGTTTATGAAAATAACCAATCAGAAGACAAAATGAAAAATGTCATGGCAATAACATAAAAAATACAGTTTTAAAGAAAACTACAAAACCTTACTAAGGTCAAGTGTTAAGAAGGCTTGAGTAAACAGAAGGACATACCATATTTCTAGATTAAAAGGTAATATTTTAAGAATACCCAACACTTTGCAATTAAAATGTAAATTCAACACAATTCCAACAAAAATTTAATTAAAAAATTTTATAAAGAAAAAATAATCAGCTATTTTGAAGAATAAATGCAAAGGACCAGCCAAGAAAAAAATATTACAATATATAGAATTAGTTTTATTTTGCTTAATAAAGCAAATATTTGCTTAATAAAGAAGAGTTAAACATAAATCTGGACAATTACTATTCCTTCAGTTCAGTTCAGTCGCTCAGTCGTGTCTGACTCTTTGCGAACCCATGAATCTCAGCATGCCAGGCCTCCCTGTCCATCACCAACTCCCATAGTTCACTCAGACTCACGTCCATCGAGGCAGTGATGCCATCTAGCCATCTCATCCTCTGTCCGTCCCCTTCTCCTCCTGCCCCTAGTCCCTCCCAGCATCAGAGTCTTTTCCAATGAGTCAACTCTTCACATGAGGTGGCCAAAGTACTGGAGTTTCAGCTTTAGCATCATTTCTTCCAAAGAAATCCCAGGGCTGATCTCCTTCAGAATGGACTGGTTGGATCTCCTTGCAGTGCAAGGGACTCTCAAGAGTCTTCGCCAACACCACAGTTCAAAAGCATCAATTCTTCGGTGCTCAGCCTTCTTCACAGTCCAACTTTCACATCCATGCATGACTACTGGAAAAACCATAGCCTTGACTAGACGGACCTTAGTTGGCAAAGTAATGTCTCTGCTTTTGAATATGCTGTCTAGGTTGGTCATAACTTTTCTTTAATTTCATGGCCGCAGTCACCATCTGCAGTGATTTTCAGTTCAATTCAGACGCTTAGTCGTGTCCGACTCTTTGTGACCCCATGAATCGCAGCACGCCAGTCCTCCCTGTCCATCACCATCTCTTGGAGTTCACTCAGACTCACGTCCATCGAGTCTGTGATACCATCCAGCCATCTCATCCTCGGTCATCCCCTTCTCCTCCTGCCCTCAATCCCTCCCAGCATCAGAGTCTTTTCCAATGAGTCAACTCTTCGCATGAGGTGGCCAAAGTACTGGAGTTTCAGCTTTAGCATCATTCCTTCCAAAGAAATCCCAGGGTTGATCTCCTTTGGAGCCCCCAAAAATCAAGTCTGACACTGTTTCCCCATCTATTTCCCATGAAGATACTATTCCTTACAATAACATAATAATTTGTTTAATAAATTATGCTTATTTCACCATTTAGCTTTAAGCTACTTTTTCTATTTCTTGTGAATTAAGCTTTTGATCCAGAGCTGCACTGTCCAAGGCCACAAGCCACATATTGTTACAGAACATTTAATGTGGCTAGTTCAAATTGAGATATGCTCTAAGTATAAAATATACAACAGACTTCAGAGACTTAGTACCAAAAAACGTAAAATATCTCTCAACAATTTTTTATATTTATTACATGTTAAAGTGTAATATTTTTTATATAGTCAGGTAAATATTATAGTAGAATAATTTCACCTGTTTCTTTGATGTTTCTAATGTAACTGTTAGGAAAATTTAAATTAAACACGTGGTTCACTTTATGTTCTACTGTTCTGAGTATAACAAATAAGATCCTACTACGAAATGGAGACAAATATTGTTCACATATACAAATTACTAAGTAACAAAATAAAAAGAAAAAAGCGGTAATTTTCCATTGCTTATTAAAATAGCGGAGATGTACAATTGATATGGGGTATAATAGAAGCTGTTTGCCAGTTTTCATCTCGTTTGTATCTAGAATAGTCCCTAGATATTAATGGCTTCAATTTCTCAAACCCAAGTTCCTCAAAACAATAAATATAGAATTACCATATGACCCAGCCATTCCACTCATAGGCACACAGCTGAAGGAACTGAAAGCTGGGACCTGAAGAGACACCTATAGTGCAGCACTATTCACAATAGCCTAAATGTGCAAACAATCCAAGTGTCCATGGTCAGATGAACCCGGAATCAAACTGTGGCATATATACAGACATGGACTATTACTCAGCCACAAAAAGGAATGAAGTTCCGATACAGGCTAAGGATGGACCTTGGAAACATAATGGAGCAAAATGAGCCAGGGACAAAATGACCCAAGAGTCTACTATTCTACTAATATGAAGTATCTGGAATAGACAAATAGAGACAGAAGGTAGAGTTGCCCAGGGCTGAGGGGAAGGGAGAACAGAGCATTACTGTTTGGCACAGTGTTTCTGTACGGAGTGATCAAAATAGTTTTGGAAATAAGTAGTATTTACTCACAATTCACAACATTGTGAATGTAATTAATGTCACTGACCAATCACTCAAAACAGGTAAAGCGGCGAACCTCCCTGGGGGTGTATGGATAAGAATCCTGCCTGCCAATGCAAAGGACACAGGCTCAATCCCTGGTCCTGGAGGACTTCACGGGCCGTGGGGCAACCGGGCTTGTGCGCCACAACGACTGAAGCCTGCACGCTCTGCGGCCCGTGAGCCACAGCTAAGGAGCCCCTGTGCCCGAGCGCCCGTGTGCTCTGCAGCGAGAGAAGCTGCCACAGCGAGAAGCTCACGCCACACTAACGAGGGGCCCCTGCTCCCCGCAACTAGAGAAAGCCCGCGTGCCGCGACAAAGACATAGCCCTGCCAGGAGCGGACCAGAAATAAACATGGCAGTATGCACATACCAAAATAATAAGGAAGAAGACACCGAAAATTTTAAAAAGCTCAAGTGGCAAATTTTGTTTTATCAGAACCCTCTGAACTGTATACTTTAGATGGGTATAGCATGGGTAAATTATACCTCAAAAAAGATGTTAAAAATAAAAAGTAATCCTGAAGCGAGGAAACCTGGATATGATTCTACCACCTGCTCTAGCTGTTTACCCATTATCATAAAATGTAACTGAATCCTGAACTTGCTAGAGTGATACGTAGAAAGTTACCATCTAGTTCACTACCCACCAACCTCATTTCAACTTGTTCTGCTATAATCTACTCCCTGCCATGTTCAGGGTAACTCTCTTGACCAATATTTTACTATTTTTTGCAAATATACTACCCTAGCTCACCAACTCTCGGTGTTAGTGATAGTAATAAATTCATAAAAGTTACTCTTACAAATTCAGGGTAAGTAGAACTGTACTGATGATGAAACATAATAAGGATGAATTTGGGGAACTGTTCTAGTAATTTTAATAACAGCTTTATCACTTATGTTAACTCTGAATGTATCTGTTCATTAAGAGTCTAACTTTAGTTGAAGATGCGACCTCGGTTTAAAATCTTGGCTCAGTCACTTGCTTAGCAGCTCTTTGTCCAGGGGTTAATTATTTAACCCTTTTAGGTCTCAATTATTCTACCTGTAAGATGTGGATAAAAATAAAGTATGTCCCTGAAAGAATTATTGTCTGGATTCAATTAGCTAATATTTAGAAGACACTTGGAACAACGCCCAGCATTAAAAAGCTCTGTAAATATCGGCAATTATGAATTGCATTTTATAAAGAAAATGATATGCTATGAATAGTAGTTTTTTAATGTGAAGATTTTCAACAGTTTCCATATATATATTTCTTAGGATATCAAAGGACTATTACTGTATGATTTTTAATAATCAATGTCTTTCATACATTCAAGCAGCAGGGCACCTCTCTGAGAATGTGTGTATTATTTAAAATAAATGATATATAAATTATTTTAGCTTTTGAGGATAAAATGAAGTAAAATAGATTAAGCTAGTGACTGAGTACTTCACAGAAGATGTATGTATCTAACCCTTGGACACCTTTTCCTATATTGCTATAGTAATTTAACAGATCTAGTCAAATAAATAATAGAGCTTCCAGTATTTTCATTTAATACTCCCTTAAAATACAGTTTCCTGGATAAAGAAAAAGCACATACTGTTACCTTCCAGGCTCATGGCTCGTCCTATGTTTTATGCCATACAAACCTATTCCTACTTTTATATCATTTAGAAAATTTGGCTGTATTGGGTTTGCTGAAAGTTGGGCTTACAAATCAGTATAAATGCACTTTATTTGATGACTAAAATGTTAATCAGTCACTTACCAAATTTTCTCTTTCAATCCTTTGCTGTTCCCTCTGTCTGTTGAGAGCACTATGATACAACTTAGGGGGAGGACCAGTCGATCTTGGAATCATACTCTTGCTTCCTGGTTTCTCAGCCTGTCTCGACAGTTCTTTCAAAAGCCTCTGATTTTCTCGATCAATCTGCCTCACTTCCTCTCTTGTGAAAGAGTAGTTTTTCCTAGGTGCTACTGAAGGCTGATCAAAGTGATGTTTTTGTGGTCTCTTTTTATCTAAGTGCAGAAAGGCTACAGAAGTGAACAACAAAAAAAAGTGAACAAAAAAAGGAAAAATGGCTAAATAAACAGCAATATGATGGCATAATGGTATATGCTTTAACTTTTATAAACGGAAACTACATTAATTCACGATAAGGGATGTATGGAATAATTTCAACGACATCCAGACTACAACTGGGTAGAAAAAAATACAGAGGCAGCTTAGAGGTTTATGCTCATTGGGTTCTTTGGGAATAAACGCTATACACAAAATCATGAAAACATTTTAATAAGAAATGAACAAGGCACTGGGTGTAGACTGCAGATATAATTTATGGAAAATGCTTTTGTCGTGTTCATTGTATGTTCTCCTAAAGGAAGCTTAAAAGTTAGAAACCTCTGGTGGATTGCATTGACAGAATACTCAGTTGAGATGGTTTTTATCAGTCAGAAAGGCATCCCAAGTGGTGCACAAGATTCCATGTGCAATGCAGGAGATGCGGGTTCGAACCCTGGGTCGGGAAAATCCCCTGGAGTAGGAAGTGGCAACCCACTCCAGTCCTCTTGCCTGGAAAGTCCCATGGACAGAGAAACCTGGCCGGCTACAGTCCATGGGGTAGCAGGGAATTGGATACAATTGAACGACTGAACACACCGACACACATAATTCAAAAAAATAAAATGTTCTCAGCAACGCAAACAGTGGCCAGAAAATGGCAAAAGCAAACCTAGAATATTCTGAAACTTTCAACTTAACCTGAAAGAATTTTACTCTACAAGACTTATGGTCTTGATATTGGCATTGTAACAAATACTTCTACTATAAAAGTCAAACTATTATTCCTGACTAGACATAAGCCAAATGAATACCTTATATAAAAAGAGCTTTTAATCAAGAAAAATATTTTGTATACTATGATTATCAAATGAAATTTTTATCGACATGCTAAATTATCAGTATTTCATATTACTAGAACAATTTTCAGCAAGTCACAATTATTACTGAACAGTTATCAGAAATTTCTAAACATATTAAGCTTGTTTCACCTAAAGTTTCTGCTAAAAATGAATGTATTATATCAGATTAACATTTGATATAATTTGGTACATTTTTTTGGACAAATTTGGTACATTTGTTTTAACAATATGTTTTTAAAGTAACCATTGTTTGTTTTAAATTAATCATTTATTTGGCTACACTGGGTCTTAGTTGAGGCATACAGGATCTAATTCCCTGACCAGGGATTGACCCCAGGCCCCCTGCACTGGAAGTGTGGAGTCTTAGCCACTGGAAGTCCCCCATTATTTGCTTTCATTATATCAGAGTACCTTTATATTCATGGGGTTCTCATGGAAAGAATACTGGTGCTGTTTGCCATTTCCTCCTCATTGGAAAAGACCCTGATGCTGGGAAAGACTGAAGGCAAAAGGAGAAGAGGATGACAGAGCAGGAGATCGTTAAGATAGCATCATGGACTCAATGGACATGAATTTGAGCAAACTCCGGGAGATAGTGAAGCTCAGAGAAGCCTGGCGTGCTGCAGCCCACGGCACTGCGAAGTCAGGCACACTTAGTGACTGAACAACAACCATCTTGCTGTTGTACTTGTACTAAGCAAGTACACTCTTTTACCTGCTTAGTATTTTATGCTGTTACAAACATTTTTAACCCCATTTAAAAATGTGACTGGTGCAGAAAAGTTAAATCCTTTGAGCAAGGTCACAAAACTGTAAATCTACATCTCAATGCTTAAACCAGACGGTCAGAAATTAAGGAAACTTTAAAAAAAAAAATATTAACAGTGACTTCCCGATAGGAAAAATTAGGAAATTAATGACTAGTAATTTGCTGAAAAGCTCGCCAAACTAATCACGAAACCTGAATAGGAACACATTTAGAAGGAGATATATAAATTATCTTACTTCCAAGAAATATCTATTTTGTAGAATTGAATAAGGTTTCTAGATTAATTTAGCCTTTAAAATTAAGTTCTAGAGGGAATTAAAAGTAAGCTATTTTCCTAATGTCATTTACAAAAAGCTTTTATAAGTAAAATAAGGCAACAGCTAAAAATAAAATAAAGGAAGGATTTCAAATTAATTCATTTAAAAAAACAAAACAAAACAGCATTCTAACCTCCCTTGATGGGAAAAGTATATGTTGAGTGCTTACATACTGATGCCAGGTATCATTAACACATTTTTCTAAAGTGGCTACTATATACTTTAGTACGAGGCAACCTCCAATATATGATCCACTGTCTTTCCAATTAAGATTGAAAATAATATTAATTTGAATAAAGTTTCAGGGATAAAAATATATTAATATAAATATGTACATTATTTAAATGACACATTTAAGAAATACTGCTTTTCCCTAATTTTCGTTAATGAAACATTTTGCTCAAACTCTTTACAGTATTTCAATATGTCCATTATCACTAGAGCCACTTCTTGACTCAGTAACACCATTTACTAGAAGTACCAGCTTAACTTGCACCTAAACTGTGACACAGACAGCACTTAAAATGTTTATGTGAATACTATTAATGGAAAATTTATCCCAAGCCATATTATGTCCTTATTTACATAATACTAGTTTTTCTTGTAAAAAAATCCACCCTGTAGGCATATTCATGATCCCGATTTAAAAAAACCAATGATATTTGCTTTTTAAAATGATGTTTCAAAGGTTTTTTTTTTTTAAATCCCAACTCTTGTAACTGAGAGGTGATGATTCAAGGAATAATAACTAAATTTACTAAGTTTCTTTATCTTCTTTATGAACATCTTGTCAGATGAGAACTTCTGAGACATTCTTCCAGTCTCCTTCCTTTGCATCTGGGCAGGTCTGTGATGGCGCGGACCAACATGATACAGCCCAAGGCTGGGCAAAAATAGAGATAGATGCAGCCCACCCCTCCTTGTCTCTGGAATCCTTGTGCTTGGGGCCCTGGGCCACCCTGTGTCTGGCTGCCCTGAGGCTGTGAGGCTGACTACCCTGTGAGGACATCAAAACCACATAGAGGGGCTATGTGTGGCGTGGGCACTGTGATCCCAGCCTTCAGGTCATCCTAGGCTGCCACTTTACCCATCTAGGATTGTGGTCTGTCATCAGAGCAATAGTAACTAACACACAGAACAGAGTACCAGGAGTAGGGTACTACTTCAACAAAAACCTAACATCTGGAGCACTAGCTTTGAGACCAGATAGTAAGTGGAGCTAGAAAGGGTTGGAGAAGACTGCTGGTGAAGATGATCAAGTGGCAGAATTTTAGCAACACTGTTGGCTCTGACAGCAAGGAAAATGGAAAACGTACCTTCTGCCATTGGTGGATTTTGCTAAAGCAGATCTCCAGGGAAAATCTTTAAAGTATCAATAGTTTGTTTTACCACCATAAGAAGACAGGATAGAAAACAGATGAACTAAAAAAGGAATCGGTCAGTTTTCAAGCAGGATTTATAGAGAATATCACAGTTGGGACTTTTGGGGTTCAAAATTATTACTATGTCGGCTTCCTAGTCTCTCCTGGCAGAAGATTCTCACAGTACTCGAGCTAAAATTGAGGAACCACGCCCAAGGAGCCACAGCTGCCCTTGGGACTTGCTTTAACCCTGGATCACCAGGTGGGAGGGATCTTTGAAAAGGGGGAACATAGTTTTGCACTTGGGAGGAATGTAAATCAATGTATGGCCAGAGGGTGGACTAAAGAAGTTTTGCAGAGTGTCTGTGTTATTTGACACTCCTCCCATTAAGAAGGAGGGTCTACGCCCCAGCTCTTAAATCTGGGAAGGTGTATAGCCAATAGAACATGGAAGAAATGATGCCACATTGCTTCCGATGCTAGGTCATAAAAGGTGGTAAGGTTTGCGCCTTGTTTCCTGGAACACTGTCCTCGGGGCTCTGAACCATCTGCACTGAGGCTACGGTACCTGAAGTAGCTAGACCACAGGGAGAGGCCATGCACGAGCCCTCTGTTCAGCAAGTCCTGGTCTCCAAGTCACCCCAAGCCCAGACACTTGATGTGTGAGTACACCAGCACTCAGATGATCCCAGGCCCCACCTG
Organism: Ovis aries; assembly: GCF_016772045.2. Lineage (NCBI taxonomy): Eukaryota > Metazoa > Chordata > Mammalia > Artiodactyla > Bovidae > Ovis > Ovis aries. Next base: position 14,698,611 of record NC_056079.1, read on the forward strand.
TCAAATCATCCCCACCTTTGAGTCTCTCTCTATACCCTAAGGGACTTCCCTGGTGGCTCAGACGGTAAAGAATCTGCTTCCAGTGTGGGAGACCGGGGTTCGATCCCTGGGTCAGGAGGATCCCCTGGAAAAGGGAATGGCTACCCACTCCACTATTCTTGCCTCGAGAATTGAGCCTGGTGGGCCACATTAGTCCATGGGATCCCAAAGAGTTGGACACGACTGAGCGACTATGACTATACCCTAAGTACTAGGGTAATTTGTTATGTAGCAATAGAAACTGCTATCTCATCACTTAAAAATATATATTATGTAATAGAAAAAAAACAAACCATGGGCCAAGTGCAGCCCATAAGTGGGTAGTTCATACTTTTTTTTTGTCTAACATCTACCAATCTTCCATAGTGATTACGGCTTTATCAATTTCATCATCTAGCTCTGTTTGGCTTTTATCAAACACTTCAAATCAACGACTATTAAATCTTTTTTAGTGTACCTGGTCAGTTGGTTCATGTAAAATACTCTTCTTTGTCCCTTTCAGCGATCTTCACATCTTAAATTCTATTTTGTGTACTAATAAGATTGATATTTCTATTTCCTCCTTGTTACCTGCCTGGCATAACTTTTTCAAACCTTTACTTTCATTCTTCCTATACTACTGACATTTTAAACATCTTTGCAGGTTGGACTTGATTAAAAAAATTTATCCCCTCTGATAATACCTTCTGATAAGTCAAAACAATTTACTTATATTGTTTGATCTCTTCTCACAATTTTATATCTTCAAAAAAGTGCTTTTTTTTGGTTCTTTTCCCCCATTTTCCCCCTTTTCGAAGACTGACTATGCTAATTTATTTTTTCTCTAATAGATTATAAATCCATTCTTCAGGTATAGAAGTTCTTAAACAGACCTCACACCACAGGTTTACTGAGGACCCCAAATAATGTTTATGTAGGTTATATCTATCAATGTTTACCATGTTAGAAATTAATGGTAAAAAACTGAAAGATATCTGTTAATTCATCTGAAAATAATAAACCAGTTCTATGTAAATATCACATTTTATAAAAATAAAAAATCAGTGAGAAGAGAAGCAGAGTTAAACATTTCTGTAATCTTTTACTGCCTGCCTAAATAGAAGACGGCCAGAGCGACACAGCTTGGCCATGCACACGCATCTCACATGTCCCTGGCTTAGCTCCATGGGGAAAATGAAAAAAAGAAAAACAAAAATGTTCTTGGATCTGAAAGCTTCACTGGGCAAATTCAGCAGGAATAATAATTTGAGAAACCTCAAGAAACACCGTATGCATAGACTGATGCCACAATTAGTATTTAAAACATACTCTACTGCTATAAAGAATCTTTGGTGGGATATATTGGTGACTCCAAAAACAGATGCATCAAGGGGTAAAAATGCCACTTTGTTCTTGGGCTTGTAGTAACCCTGAGCACCACGTACTGTATGGGCGGGTCCTGGGATCAGGGATCCCCAGAGGGCAGCAGACTGAATAAAGCCCTAGCCCATGTGCCTAGAGACTGAGCCACATTTTAGCTCTGTTTCCGAGTCAAAGCAGGATAAGATTATAAGGTAGAAGCAGGAGGCAGAGACTTACTGTATGTATTTCAGACGGCAAACCTAAGACTAGTGAGTAACTGTTACAAAATCCAATTTCAGTGAAACTTAAGATGCATACTTCCTGACCGTTAGCACTTCGGACAGAAGTGTCCCACAGTCCTTTAGGTAACAAATAGTGTCTAATGCAGGGATTCCAGCAAAGAATAAGATCCTGCCCTCATGTTGCTTACACTAACTCCAGAGTCTCCTGAAAGGAAATGGGCTTTTGTGACCGTGAGGCAGGGGTGGGTGTGAAACTTCTGCACAGCACGTTCAGAAGAGTACTTCTGAGAAGGTGATGGATAAGCTGAGGGCCGAGCAACAGACTGAAGTAGCCTCTACAGACAGAGAGGCCAACCTCAAGTGCAAATACCCCACAAGTGCAAAGTATTAACATTCTGTGAACAGTAAGGAAGTACTGTGACTGGACAGAGAGGTAATGAGAGAAAGAGGAGCTGAAGGCAGTAAACATATGATGGCGAGCCATGGTTCATCAACTTTAACTGCATATTAGACAAGTGCACCAGGCTCTCCATGGCCCAAGCATCAGTACTTAATAGTTTGTTTTAATAATTTGCGTAGTTCTCCAAGAGATGCTCACATACTTCCTGGGATGAAGAGTCACTGAATGAATAGTCTGTTGAAAGTGAAAGTGAAGTCGCTCAGTCGTGTCCGACTCTTTGCGACCCGTGGACTGTAGCCCACCAAGCTCCTCCGTCCATGGGATTCTCCAGGCAAGAATACTGGAGTGGGTTGCCATTTCCTTCTCTAGAGGATCTTCCTGACCCAGGGATCGAACCCAGGTCTCCCACATTGCAGGCTGATGCTTTAACCTCTGTGCCACCAGGGAAGCCCTTAAATAGTCTGTTAGCCTATGGTAAGAAATTTGGTATTTATTTTTAACCTAAGAGTTAAGCGCACTGAAGAGTTAAGAAGGAAACTACTAGGTCTGATCTACTTTTTTAAAGATCATTCCCATTGTTAGGGGAAGAAGCAGATGGGCAAGAATAGAAAACTCAGTCTTGAAAGTTTTAAGAGATTGAATGAGCATTTATCAGGAAAGGCATGCTGAGTGGAGACTTAGCCACTAGATGGTAATAGGCAATGTAAAAAATCTGATTTTGAATTCTACTTTGTGTACTAACAAGATTGATACTTTATTTTCTCTTTCTTATCAGCCTGGTATATCTTTTTCAAGACTTTACTTTCTGAGTATTCTTCCTTATACTATTGATATTTTAAATAATTAAGCAATCAATGAGTAACAATCAAAGAAAACCTATAAAAGAGGGGACATTCACAAGTGTAAGTTGCTCCAAAATACATTTTATCAATCTATAAGACTCATTTGACCAAATAAGGGACTTATTTATGCCCTTCTATCAGGCCATGATAGGAATTTACATAATGTAAATTATGTAGCTGAAGATTTATTCTTTCAACTAACATTTCAAACAAATGAAGACAAGAGAGTCTTATTTGCAACTTAAAAACTTTATCTTCAATTGCCCTAAAACCTAACCTGCAAGCTCAATATTTTTAGTTTTGTATTAACTAGTCACAGATGAAGTTTGAGGTTGCTTTTTCTTCACCTGGAATATACTGTTTCTTTCAAACTAAATAATGGGTATAAACATATTGAGTCAGAAATACAGTAGTCAGGATTATCTTAATTCTTAAATCCTTCTATCTTAAAAGTAACTAAAACTTGAATCATGCTATTTCATCAACTTGGTAATTATTTTCCAGTAATTCTCTCTAGACTTAACTTAAAATCTGAATTGTCTCCTACAGTTTACTCTGAGCTCTCTTAATTTGCCAGCATTCATGCCACCTTCCCTTAAACTTGGTGCTCTTGCTTTCTTCCTTAAAGAAAGTGAAATGTATCTTACACCCATGTCTCCATGAAACGTAGGAAAATATTATCCGCTCTCCACGCATTTTGAGGCATTTTGAGTTTCTAAGAATCACTGTGAAGGACTTTCTAGTCCCAGTTGATCAGTTTCACAGTAATATAAATAATGATATTCCAGGTATCTTTAAATGAAATAACTTGGTTACATTATAATAATATATCCATGATCTCAAACAATAAAACACACCTACTAGAAAAATCGAGGCAAATTCATAGCATTTAATATTTCAGCTCAATATAATATTAGGTTTAATATTTACCTTCAATACACAGGACTTCCCTGGGGGTACAGTGGATAAGAATCCACCAGCCAATGCAGGGGACAGGGTTTCGATCCCTGGTCTGGGTGGATCCCGCATGCCAAGGAGTAACTAAGCACATATACCACAACTACTGAGCCCACGTGCTGCAGCTATGAAGCCCATGCACCTAGAACGGGCGCTCTGCAACGAGAAGCCACCAAAATAAGAAGCCTGTGCACCCCAACTAGAGGGTAGCCCCCACCCCTTGCCACAACTAGTCCATGCAGCCAAAAATAAATTACAAAATAAAGGCCCTATCTCCAGATGTAGTGATTTAAAAAATAAATTCCCAACACAGTGTTGAAAATTACCTTTTAAGAGATGACTCAGGTCCATTGTGTCATGTAAGACTTTTTGTTTATATCTGTGGTCTAAACTGGAATCCAATGGCGCTGACTTTGAGGTGAGACTGGGTTCATGTTTTTCCTTCCCTTTTTTGGCTGATTTCAAAGATTTCGAGTTATTTTTCGAATCTTCAACATTTTCATATACTTCTTGCCTCACATTTTCTTGCCTTTTAACTTTCATTTTTCTGTCGCTTGAGGCACCCAGTTCGAAAGACTGAACCGGGCTGATGTCCGGGGTCGATAAAGGGGTGACGTCCGTCACAGTGTCTTCCGATTCTTCAGTGTCATCACCAACCTTGGGTTTTGTACCTGAAGTGTGGGCTCCTGGTGATTTTTCTCCTGGTTTATATTTCAGTTTGGGTGACAAGTGGGTGGCGCCAGGGAGACACTTCTTCCGTGACGGAGATGAATCAGACAGGCCGACATCAGATCCGTTATCTGAACAGCCTGTATCAGAACTTGAAGAGGAGGACAAAGAGGAAGAGGAACTGCTTCTGGAATACTTTTTACTTAGGCTTTTCTTGAAGTTATTCGGCAGCTTAGCTGACTTGGACCTGACATGATGCTTTTTCTCATCGTCAGTGCTCTCCTCTCCATCTGTATAGTAGTCGTGCTCACCGTCTTTTACAGTTTGGGGAAGGCTATTTGGAGTGGGCAAGCGTATTTTATGTTCCACTCTAGCATCACACAATTTTGATCTTGAAGAAGTGGTCGAGGACGAGGAATTTCCAGCTTGTGCATTACCATCGTCTATAGGGTGATCCTCTGGAGGAGTTTCCCCATTGCTCTCCGTTCCCTTCTCAGTAAGATCATCTTCCTTTCTTTGTAGTCCAAGTTTCAAGTTTACATTTTCCGTATCTTTGTCTATTCTCTCTTCAGCGTCATCATCCTGCTTGTCAAAAACTGAGCTGCTGTCACCTTTCTTTGCTTCTTCGAAGTCACTGTCAAAGAAAGAATGGTCCACTTCACCTTCTGATATATCGTCAAACCGATCCATGCTGGCAACAATATATCTGAAAAGGAGGAAAGTGTAACCATCAGACTAAGAGTAATTTCCAAATTACTCTTTTTATTTTTATACAGTAATTGCAAATTTTCCCAAACTGAGAAGTCTGGGTAATATATAAAGGGAAATATGAAAAAGAAAAAACCTACCATAAAAATAGTAACTCAGTGAAATGATAATGGGGGCTAGAGGAGTAATAACAAGTTATACCAATGATCTGAACAATAATAAGAGATCATCAAGGCAAGTATATTACAAACGTGGATATGTAGATGAACGCCAAAGAAAAACTGATTTCCATAAATTAAGTACAGCTAGAGCTTAGAATCAGAGAAGACAATGGCAACCCACTCCAGTTCTCTTGCCTAGAAAATCCCATGGACGGAGGAACCTGGTGGGCTGTAGTCCCTGGCGCTAAGAGTCGGACACGACTGAGCAACTTCACTTTCACTTTTCACTTTCATGCATTGGAGAAAGAAACGGCTACACACTCCAGTGTTCTTGCCTAGAGAATCCCAGGGACGGCGGAGCCTGGTGGGCTGCCGTCTATGGGGTCGCACAGAGTTGGACACGACTGAAACAACTTAGCAGCAGCAGCAGATCTTGGCATGCTAAGCCAGCCCAAACAGACATCATTCTGGTAGACTGGCCGGTTAAAGACTCACATTTCTGGGGCAGGCTGAAGCCTCAAGGTTAGTTATGAAAGCTCCAGTTTGGTGGGATGGCCCAGCAGTCAGGACTCCATTTGGAGCCTGCAGTTTTCAATCAGACTCAGTTTAAAAGATGAGAGATGTGATCAAAATCTAAGGCATTAGCAACAGTCTCAGCTACTGTTCTTAAGTTCTTAAACTTTTTGTTGTCCCTCTGTGTGGCATCCGTAGATTATGGCATTTTTGGTTAACCCGTGTGACAGTCACAGGTCACAGCTTCAGGCTCACAGTCTTAAAGCCAGGCATTCCCTTCTCCATTTTTCTGAGGTTCAGTCTTAGGGAGAATACTTGATGGTTACTGGCTATGAATGTGCAATTACAGCATTACTTTTAATACTAAAAAAAAAGAAAAAACCCCAAAACTTGAATAGAGGAATATTTTGAGCCCATTAAAATCATTATTTAAATCACAGGTCAGCAAACTACTGTGAATGGGCTAAATCTGGCCCACCACTTGTTTCATTAAAAAAAAGTTTTATTGGGACACAGCCCCACTCACAGGTTGAAGAACTGTCTCTGACAGCTTTCCCACTGCATCTGTAGAGTTAAGTAGCTGTGGCAGATACCACAGGGCCCATACAGGCTAATATATTTACCAACGGATCCTTTGTGGCCCCCTGATGTTGGTGCTATTATCAGCGTGAAAAATGCATTAATATAAACTTGTTGGCTATATTGGATTAATAATACAATTTAGACATTTGGACAAACAATGAAGAGTTGAAAAATCAACAATCCCACTGCATTTTTAATGTTTCTACTACTGTTATTGTGATAGTGTTCATGTAATAAACTAAGCAAGGAAGCGATGACAGGGAGTCTGCACAGTGAAAAAGAACCAACTGGCTCAGATACCAAGGCTCAAAACTTGGTGTTACTGCTTCTCAGTTGTGTGTTCCTGGGCACATGGACAAGAAGGGGCATCACGGCCCTGTCTGCAGCAGTGCTGACGGAGGGAAAAACTCAATGTCCAGTCGGAGGAAAGCAGAGAAGAGAAATGTTGTGTATTATATACTGTGTATCAGTCAAAAATGCTGAGCTGAGAGCCACAAAAAGCATGTCTACCAAGAGAGTGGAGTTGAATGACAATATAATCATGAAAAACTTAACACACATACACACACAGACAAAACAGCGCTAACCTCTTCAAGTGGACAAACATATACATAAAATTCTACCAGCCTGGCCTGGGAAGACATGCATTAAATATCTAAGAGTACGAGAGCCTATACAGGGAGGGAGGAGGAATGAAGCTGGAAAAGGGGACAAAGGGGAAGAATTAAGAATTTGTTTTCTGTGATCATGAATCATTACAAATACAAAAAGGTATGACTGATCATTATCGATCTAATTCTGCCCACCTGAGTTCAAAGAGAAAAACAGCAAATAAGCTATTGAATGATAGACAGTGCTTATTAATAGTCATTAAATTCTACCCAAAGCTATCCTTTTTTGTAAGATAATTCACACTTTAAAATGTCAAGGAATAAAAGAGCTGTGGTAGCCGTTTTATCCCACTGCTTAATGCCTTTAAGGATTAAAAAAATTTTAACAAGTTTCTTCAAATTCTAAAATCAAACAGTTTCATAGCACAGCCCAGAGCAAATTTTCTTAGCCAGTTTAAAACATAAATCTTTTCAAAAACAAATCATCCAAATTATTCTAACTTCCGTCCCTCTGCAAAACTTGTTTACATTTTTCAGGAAATAAAATTACTAACCTAAGTCTCATTTGTATTAGTGTTGTTATTCTACTACTACTAATAGTTAAAACATTAACTTAGTACTCATTAACTGAGTACTTATATGTTGTTGCTGTTCAGTTGCTAAGTCACATCCAACTCTTTATGACCCCATGGACTGTAGCACACCAGGCTTCCCTGTCCTTTACTATTTCCCGGAGTTTGCTTAAACTCATGTGCATTGAGTCAGTGATGCCATCCCACCATTTCATCTTCTGTCATCCCCTTCTCCTCCTACCCTCATCTTTTCCAATGAGTCTCTTCACATCAGGTGGCCACAGTACTGGGGCTTCAGCATCAGTCCTTCTAATGAATATTCAGGTTTGATTGTTCTAAGTGCAAAAGAAGTACTAACTCACGGACTTTTGACAACAACTTTTAAGATATTTTGTCACTCTCTGGTAAGTGGGGACTTGCCTGAAGCCACACAGCTAGTTAAGTGACCTACCAGGATTCTAAAGTGGGCAGCTTTGAGGATCACGTGACTAACCACTGTTCTATTCTGCTTTAGAAATATGGTCCTAGACTTACGGAAAGAAAAAAACTGAGACCTTCCTTCTTTGAACTGTAAAACACATTGTTGTATTATCTATGATTTATTTGACAGTAAATAGGGGCCAAGATAGTAAAATAATCCCTCCCATGGTAGGAAGTTTTAAGAGAAAGTGGGATTTGTTTAGCAATTTGGCTTTAGAAACAGTTCTTTGCAAAAAAGGATGGCCTGCCCAGTGAAAATTAGATACACATGCTAGTGTTTGCCACACATTTTGCTGGATATATTTGCCGTGCAGCAGTTTTCCTCTAGCAAAATAATCAGGAACAAATCTCACTGGCATCACAAACTGAATAAACTAGTTCAGTTCAGCTGCTCAGTTGTGTCCGACTCTTTGCGACCCCATGAACCGCAGCACGCCAGGCCTCCCTGTCCATCACCAAATCCCAGAGTCCACCCAAACCCATGTCCATCGAGTTGGTGATGTCATCCAAGCATCTCATCCTCTGTCCGTCCCCTTCTCCTCCTGCCCTCAATCTTTCCCAGCACCAGGGTCTTTTCAAATGAGTCAGCTCTTGGCACCAGGTGGGCCAAAGTATTGGAGTTTCAGCTTAAGCATCAGTCCTTCCAATGAACACCCAGGACTGATCTCCTTTAGGATGGACTGGTTGGATCTCCTTGCACTCCAAGGGACTCTCAAGAGTCTTCTCCAACACCACAGTACAAAGGCATCAATTCTTTGGCACTCAGCTTTCTTTATAGTCCAACTCTCACATCCATACATGACCACTGGAAAACCATAGCCTTGACTATGTCAAGCAAAGTAATGTCTCTGCTTTTTAATATGCTGTCTAGGTTGGTCATAACTTTCCTTCCAAGGAGTTAAGTGTCTTTTAATTTCATGGCTGCAATCACCATCTGCAGTGATTTTGGAGCCCAGAAAAATAAAGGGAGCCACTGTTTCCCCATCTATTTGCCATCCCCACCGGATGCCATGATCTTAATTTTCTGAATGTTGAACTTTAAGCCAACTTTTCCACTTTCTTCTTTCATTTTCATCAAGAGGTGCTTTAGTTCTTCTTCACTTTCTGCCATAAACCAGTAGCCTTAGGTAAATTTAAGTGTTAACGTAGGTAATAAGAATTCAGAACTTTGAACTGATTTGTGACTCTCTATCCCAAACTGAGCTTGTGATCAAACCACCTTTCCAAAGACAGTAAACATTTTCCCAGGTATTTCTGGCAAGGAGGGTGACAAACCTGGGGTAGCACTGTACAACCTGTATCATATTCTGTTTGGTCAAACCACCTTTTGGATGAAGCACTTAGCTTTGAGTGCTATGGCAAAGAGTCTAGAACCTGAGTTATGATTAATGGTTTACCAACCAAGGGGTCACAGAAATAAATAACTAAGGGAAAGGGTGTGTTCAGATACTTGAAGAGTAGTGATATGAAACAGACTTGAGAGCTATTATTTGCAGCTCCAGAGGCAGAACTTGCATCAACAAATAGAATGCATAAGAAAGCTGTTCTGAGTTTAACATTAGAATCGCTCAAAAATGGAATGAGCTCCCTTCAAGGATTATGAGCCATAAGTCATCTAGCCACAAGTCACTAGTATCGCTGGAGCAAAGACGAGATGGCTATTTGCTGGGGTGCTGCAGAGGGAATTTGTGTGTCTGGAGGATATGACCTTTCGCAACCCTAACATGAGCTAGGTCTAAATCCCAAAGTCTATCCCTAAGCCAAATGAGTACAGATACTTCTGTGAAATCCATTTTTCATAGCTGTTTCCTGCCTTCCCTGTCTTCTTACCAAACTGGGAACTCCTGGTACCTTGCTCATCTTTATATCCTAGCACCTAAAGTCAAACCTAAAAAATACTAGATATTCAAAGAATGTTTATCTGATGAAGGAGTTTGGAGTTAGGAGATTTAAGATTGAGCCAGCTATGTAGGGCTTTCCAGGTGGCGCAGTAGTAAAGAATATGCCTACCAATGCAGGGGACACTGGAGACATGGGTTCAATCCCTGGGTTGGGAAGATCCCCTTAGAGGAGGAAATGGCAACCTGCTCCAGTATTTTTGTCTGGAAAATTCCATGGAGCGAGAAGCCTGGTAGGCTACAGTCCATGGGGTTGCAAAGTTGGACACGATTGAGCACAGCCAGCTATGTAAGCTGAAAAATCACCTCTTTCACCTGAGTTTTTTTCCTGGATAGTTTTCCATAGCTGTCCTTCATTCCCTTCCTACCCCACACACTAGAAGCAACTATCCCCTTATCTGCATTTACAAGATCCCTGTGAGTGTGAAAGTCACTCAGTCATGTCTGACTCTTTGCGACCCCTCGGACGGAAGTCTGTTAGGCTCCTCTGTCCATGGAATTCTCCAGGCAAGAATACTAGAGTGGGTAGACGTTCCCTTCTGCAGGGGATCTTCCCAACCCAAGGATCAAACTCAGGTATCCTGCATTGCAGGTGGATTCTTTACCATCTGAGCCACCAGGGAAGCCCCACAAGGTCCCTGTAGTCCCCAACAACTGTAAGCATCTGTCTCCCTACATGGTCACAGTTCATGAGAAGGGGTGTGGAGATGAGTGTCTGAGAGGCTTTTCAGGTTTATAGATTTAGGTTCCTAACATCCAACAGATGGGTTATTGTAAAGATTTAAACGTTCAGGTTTTTCCAGTAGTCATGTATGGATGTGAGAGATGGACTATAAAGAAAGCTGAGTGCCAAAAAATTGATGCTTTTGAACTGTGGAGTTGGAGAAGACTCTTGGGAGTCCCTTGGACTGCAAGGAGATCCAACCAGTCCATCCTAAAGGAAATCAGTCCTGAATATTCATTGGAAGGACTGATGCTTAAGCTGAAACTCCAATTCTTTGGCCACGTAATGCGAAGAACTGACTCCTTAGAAAAGACCTTGATGCTGGGAAAGATTGAAGGCAGGAGGAGAAGGGGACGACAGAGGATGAGATGGTTGGATGGCATCAGCAACTCGATGGACATGAGTTTGAGTAAGCTCGGGGAGTTGGTGATGGACAGGGAGGCTTGATGTGCTGCAGGCCATGGGGCTGCAAAGAGTTGGCATATGACTGAGCAACTGAACTGAAGCATTCAGGTGACTTAAATGAACAGAAAAAATATCTAACTGTCCCAACCACTAAGCAGTCCTTTTGATAACCATCACTTCAGTTAGTGAGATTCAATTTACATTAAAGAGTAATAAAAACATGGACTTAATAAGATAGTAAAGTTTCTCTTTACAACATATTGGGAAAGCGTAAAAATCAAATGACAGTTCATTAGACTGCAATAACCCTGCTGATACTCAATAAGAACAAGTACTTGCCAAAGCTGCCCAGGAGTTAGTTCAGTTCAGTTCAGTTCAGCCGCTCAGTCGTGTCTGACTTTTAGCCACCCCATGAATCGCAGCATGCCAGGCCTCCCTGTCCATCACCAACTCCCAGAGTTCACTCAAACTCACGTCCATCGAGTCGCTGATGCCATCCAGCCACCTCATCCTCTGTCGTCCCCTTTTCCTCCTGCCCCCAATCCCTCTCAGCATCAGAGTCTTTTCCAACGAGTCAACTCTTCGCATGAGGTGGCCAAAGTACTGGAGTTTCAGCTTTAGCATCATTCCTTCCAAAGAACACCCAGGGCTGATCTCCTTTAGAATGGACTGGTTGGATCTCCTTGCAGTCCAAGGGACTCTCAAGAGTCTTTTCCAATACCAGAGTTCAAAAGCATCAATTCTTTGGCGCTCAGCTTTCTTCACAGTCCAACTCTCACATCCATACATGACCACTGGAAAAACCATAGCCTTGACTAAACGGACATTTGTTGGTAAAGTAATCTTTGCTTTTCATTTAGACACTCATGGTTCGTAGAGCCCTTGCAGAACCAGCAATACAAATACCAACGCTTTCTCCTTACATCAGGAAAACAACACAGAGGAATCCGGCATTTTTAACTGTCATTTTAGGTACTGGGACATGACGTTTCTGTAGTTAAGACATATGATTTGGTCCAAAGAAGGTAACCTACTGGATACCCGAAAATCTCAGCCCAAAGGAAACACCTGTCTTTCAGGATCTGAGGTTCCTTACACTACCCACTCCGGAAGCCACGACGTAGCGGATAACTGACATCACCCTCCCTCCTCTGAGTTCAGGGTCAAGTTCTGCGGAGGTGGGCGGGGGAGACCTGAGCCAGGATCTCCCGGGACGGGGTGGGGGGCGATCACATCTTAATTCACGGCCGACCCCGACCCCACACCACCCGCGAACGCGCCCCGAGGTTAGGCCCGGCCATCCCAGCGCTGCCGACGAGGGGCGCTGGCCCTGCGATCGCGCCGGCTCCGGACGCCTCAGTGTGGGTTACACCCGCCTACCGACAAGTCTGCCCGGGCCGCAGAGGCGGCGGGGCCTGGAGGGCTGGGGCAGGGAGAGCGAGGGGCGGCCTGGTCCGTCCGCCTTCCGCATACCGACCCTGTGCGCTCGCCGCGGCCTGGGCCTCGGAGAGGGGAAACGGATCCCGAACGCGGGGCGCGGGGCGCGGAGGAAGGGTCGCCCGCGCGCAGCTCACCGGGCGCCGTAGCCGCAACCTCCTCGCGCCGCCGGCGTCCCGGGCGTGCGCCCGCGCGCGCGCGCTCCCGAAGCCCCTCCAGGCGACCCCAGCGGCCGCCGGAGCTTCCGGAGGCGGAGAGAGCGGAACTGGAAAGGAGGTCGCCTGGGCCCGCGCCGCTGGGCCCGCGGGAACCGGGCGGTGCCGAGGCTCCTCGAGGCGGGCGTCACAGAGCGCGGCGGGCCCGCCCCGCTCCCGGGCGCGCGGGGCCTGGCCAGCGGGCGCCCTCTCGGATGGAAAGGGACGCGGGAAGAAAGTGACCTCCGGACCCTCGGCTGTGTCCTGCAGCGCCCAGGTGTTAACTGCTGCCGCCTCCGCTGCTGACGAGGAAAGCCGCTTTGATGGTCTTGTGATGTACCCAAACAGCAAGAGTAATAATAAATATGGAGGCAGCTGATATAAATATGCTTATATCAGCAAAGTTCGGTTTAAACAGCCCTGTGGGCCAGGGGCTGGTAAACACGTGAGAAAGTCCTCTGACTGCTGGTAAATGAGATGGGTAGTTCAAACAATCTGGGAAAAATGATCTCCGTCCACTGTATTGAATGCAGCCCTTTTTTGTTTCAACTCGCAAGCACATAGTAGGTGCGACAGAGCAGTGGCACCCCACAGATGCCGGCCTGCTAATCTCAAACCTGTGCTGTGATTAAGGATCTTCAGATGAGAACATCAACCTAGGTTATCCCAGGTGAGCTCAATGTAATCCCAAGTGTCTTTATAGGAGGGGAGACAGGAGATTTGAAGTCAGTAATAAAAACAAAACATGGCCATGGAAGCAAGAGCTTGTAATATACACCGTGGTGACTACAGTTAATACCCTGCTGTATATCTGATAGAAGCTGGAGATTCCCCATGGACAGAGGAGCCTGGTGGGCTACAGTCCATAGGGTTGCCAAGAGTCCCACACCACTGAGGCAACTTGTCATGCACTGGAAACTGACAAAGGGAAGAAAAAGGATTCTCCCCTTGAAGCTTCCAGAAGAAAAGCAGCCCGGGTCACACCTTAATTTTACTTTTGACCTGCAGAACGGTAAGATAAAGTCATGTTTTAAACCACTAAGTTTGTAGTAATTTGTTATAGCAGCAACAGGAAATTAATACAATAGGTACCCAATATTTTTTTCATGAAAGTGTAGAGAAAGGAACACCTGGTAAGCCATATTGTGCATGCCCAGTCACTTCAGTCCTCCTGGATTCTTTGCAACCCTGTGGACTGTAGCCCGTGAACCTCCCCTGACCGTGGGATTCTCCAGACAGGAATACTGGAGTGGGTTGCAATGCCCTCCTCCAGGGAGTCTTCCCCACCCAGGGACTGCACCTGAGTCTCCTGCATTGGAAGCAGATTCTTTACTGCTGCACCACCTGGGAGGGGACCTTCACATGGATTTAAACATGGAGAGATGTAATTCATTGGTTCCAAAGACAGACAAAGCTGAGCACACGTGTATGTAGGCCCCCTCTCATTTAATTCCTGGCTGGGCCAATATGATTTGCTTTGGCCAATGGGATGTTAACAAATGTAACACAAGCAAAAGCTTAAAAAGAACTTGTATATCACATCTCTGGCTTGGTCATGTGAAGAGACCCAAGCAATCTCTGGAAGGATGAGAACTCAGGGAACAGAGACAAGCCCTGTTAATGGAGGCTCCATAGCCAGAGTAGTCCTAGCTTGTGCACCAGGAGATCACAGCATCGTTAGTGACTCAGACAAGAAGAGGAGAACTGAGCCAACTGACCCCAGACCATTGACTGACCTGCAAAATCATAAGCATATCCAGTGATGGTTATTTGGTGGTAGTTTGTTATATGACAGTAGATAACTGACATACTCTGTTTCCCTAAATTTCAGGTCGAAACTTGGATAAGTTGAAATTATCCTCTTTTGAGGATCTACCCTTGTCAATTCTTTGTCTTGATACCAGCTAATTCAGTGTATACTACTTTGCTTTGTAATTCTCTTTCTCTTTGAAGTTTAATACAAGACACTTCTGCCTGAAAGTTTCCCAAAATGAATATTTTTACTTGAAGAGGCCCACTAAGCGTAATTTGTATATCAATGTCCTAAAATTTTGTTCGCAGATTACTTTTCCTCTTCCAAATGCTATAGTATGTTTCCTTTAAGCTTTAGCAGTCTATTTGTTTTTAAAGTGTTTTATAATTTTTTCACTTCTCCTTTTGAAGTTTGGCCCCACTTACAACCATATTTTCTGTAAACTACACTCTGCTTGAAAGTTTACAAGAGAGAGAGTTAGGTTAACAGACCTGTTATGTTCTTGTGGTAAATCAGCAGAAGAAACGATAATGATATCTAGGTATTTTGATTCCTATTAATGCCTATACAAAATTTTACCCAAGGTGGGCAAAGGCAAATACAGTGTTTTTCTCTCTAATCCTACGGCTACCTTTAAGGAGATCCAGGGGCTTTAAGAAGTATACAAATGGGCTTCCCTAGTACCTCAGACAGTAAAGCATCTGCCTACAATGCAGGAGAGCGGGGTTCAATCCCTGGGTTGGAAAGATCCTCTGGAGAAGGAAATGGCAACCCACTCCAGTATTCTTGCCTGGAGAATTCCATGGACAGAGGAGCCTGGTGGGCTACAGTTCATGGGTTTGCAGAGTTGGACATGACTGAGCAGCTAGCGCAATACTAAATAGTGAAGAGGAAGATTCATTACATATTATCGACAGAGATTGGGTGTTGTATACCTATTTACACTCTAGTACTTTAAATGTCAAATTTTCACTTAATTTATCCCTATAGTATCCCAATGAATTCAGACAGACACCATTCCCAGCTTACCAAAAAGAATAATGAAGATAGCCCATGGAGTGTTTAATTACAAAGCTGTCAGAATGTGCTGGCCATAAGGAATATAATAAATAAGGCATCTCTACTTAATTTGGTCTTAAGTTAGACCTGGGAGGACTCAGCACTGACTTCCAGGAAGGAACTGACTTCCTGGATTCTAATTTAATACCTGACATCTCCCTCAATACCTCTTGATCTCAGGCACTCCCTTGTCACCTCCCAGTGTTCCTCAAACCTTGCACAGGGTAGAAACCAAACTACTACTTTTAAATAAATGTTTGAATTGTCTGTGCTGACTTCGCAGCAATATGACATTTGCTTTAAGGCAGTTTCCTGACCACAAGTGTACATTTCTCCAGATCTCATTCTTGGGAACAATATATATAGTGTGCTGGAAAGATCATGAGTTATAGACCAGGGCTCTCAATAAATGTTAGACAGTTTCCTCTTTAGTGATTATACGATTTTACCAACTTTGGGGATTACTATAAATCATTTTGCACTTGTCGGGTGGCTGGCTATGATACCAGCCATACTCAAAAAGCAACAAAACTAAACACTTACAAAAGCATGGAATACAGGGACTAATAAGCTCATGGATTTAAACCCTGTTTTTTTCTCGTCTGTCATATGGGATGACTAAACGAGACAGAGTTTTTAGAAAGTACCATGAGTTAGTGCTTAAATGCACAAGCCTTAGAGCCAGAGCAGGTGGGTGATAAAACGAAAGTCTGATAACTCTGTAACAGTTGAGCAAGTTATTTTGCCTTCTGTGCCTCAGTTTCCTCATGGATAGGTGGAGATTACATTCACGGGTGATTGTGAAGATTAAATGAAGTATATCTGGTGCTTAGAACAGTATCTGACACAGTTAGTGCTCAGTTAGTTACTATTATTGTCAACTGCAGTAAACCCATATTTTGTAAAATTTAAAATATATATAAAGTATGTAAAGCGCTCAGCATGCTGTCCCTTGCATGTAAAGGATCACACACACACAAATGTATCTTATTGTCGGTAATATCAGATTACCATGCTTTATTTGAAATAATTTGGAATTGTAGGGTACACTTTGAGGACCCCCAGTGGGATGAACATTAACTATTTTAGGGGCAAAAGGGCTCCTTCAAGATCAGTTACACTGCTTAATTTAAAAATAAAAAAGAGAAGACAAGGAAGACAGGAAGGTAGTAACTACTTTTGAAGTCATCCCCTGTCATCACCTAGGCATGGCAAAGTCACATCTGGCCTAAGGCACTCATTACCTCCTTGTCCTTGACTTACAAGGAATAAGAATAAAGTGGTCCATGAATACTAATATTTAAAACAATCAGCTTTTTAAAAATGACAAATGTGAACATATTTGTTTTTATGTAGATACATAAAATAATTCATTTCTGTACTGTTTTATTAGAGCTTAATATTAGGGATGATTTTTTTTTTTTTGGCCTCCTACTTCATCTCCCACTTGTAATCCATGCCATTCCAGGGAAATTTATTACAAAAACATGAATACATGGGTGCCCTTTGTATGTCTATGGACACTAGTATTTTTTTGTTTGAATGATAACCTCTTGGATAATACTTTGTTTTAAAAGAATAAACAGGGAGTTCCCTGGTGGTCCAGTGACCAAGACTGCGTTCTCAATTCAGGGGACCCAGGTTTGATCACCTGGTTGCAAGCTGGATCCCAAATGCCATAGCTGGAGATCCCACGTGCAGCAATGAAGATCGGGCCCAGCCAAATTTTAATAGTTAAAATAATAAAATATCCACTAGTTTACTTTGTATGAATGTTGTATTTTTTCTCAGTTGAAACTATAGAGATTCCTTACAGAAAAGCACAGTATAGTCACAGTATTTGAAAATATATTTTAATGCTTACTTAACTCTGTTTCCTAGGAAGCAGGCTGTAACTCAATTTATTGGAAAGTGCTAGTGCTTTTAAACTGTTTTGCTTTTTGATGTCTGTCTCCCACATCCTCATCTATTTACCCCCTTCCCTTTCTTCCCCTTTCTATTCTTGATTTGCCCTCTCTATTCTATCACCCCCTTTTAAGTAAGCATTAATCTCTTTCCAGTTCCTTCATCTCCCTTAGAATTCCTTTATTCATTAAAGATATATCTGTTTTGTTGATCTTAGTAATTTCTAGTGTTTAGCATGTTGGCATCTTCTCAGTAAGCATTATCTGTATATTAACGCGGGGGCCGTGGTACGAGAAGAAAATATGTATTCTCAAAATTACTTGGAGCACTTTCACTTGCGTGTGGGCACTGGCATTTGTACTGAATCGTTGGCGACAAAAATACAGGGAGTTGGAGCCACAGTGAGGATGGCAGCTGTGCACGCCCCCTGGCGCCAGGCAGACTTTTGAGGGGGACCTCTCTGTACCTAGGAATTTTGCAGGCAGCATTTACTGCTCCCCGTTTGTCTTGGTCCCGTCCCGGAGGCGGCTGGGTGGGAAAAAGAGAAGGTTGTCAGGGGAACTAGGCTAAAAGTGAGGATCAAGAAGGGTTGCCTATTCAAACAGCAGGTGCAAAAGAGGCAGAAATTTTGAAGGAAAGGCTGTTAAACCCCCACCCACGGGGAGGTTACTTGTCAAGAGATGAGCGGGCCGAGGATTAAGGGATCACCTGAGCTGGAGAGCTGCAAACGCTTCTGACACCTGCAGCAGAATTTTCCATTAACAGACGGTATCCTGGGGGGGGGGGGGGGCGGGGACAGGAGCGCAGGAAAGAGCCGTTTTCACGTGATTGGCGGCGCCCCCTACCCGGGAGGGGGGGCGCCCGCGGCCGGTGGGCGGGGCCGGGGCGGAGCCGGGCTTGGGGGGCCGCGGCGGAGGGCGGGGCCGGTCGGTGGGTGGGCGGGGCGGGGGCCGGGCTGGGCGGGGCGCCCCCGGCTGTCACTCAGCGGGTCGCGGTGGCTCCCCGCCCCCACCCCGCCCCCTCCCGACACGCTTTCCGGGTCGCCCCCGCCCCCGCTCCGCCCCCGGGGCTCCGCCAGCGCGAGTCCCATCCCGGTCCGGCTACCTGGGGCGCGCCCGGCCGGGCAGCTGCGGGCCCGGCGCCGGCCGGCGGCGTCTGTGAGAGCCGTTCCGTCGGGCGGGGGCCGCCGACGAGGGCATGAGCGCGGACTCCTGCCTCCGGCGCGGCGGGAGCGGGGAGGGAAGGAGGCGCCGCGCGGAGGCCACCGTCCGGGGCAGCGCCGGGGGACAGCGGGGCGGGAGATGTGCCTGTCCTTAGCGGCCCAGCAAGCAGCATGCACCCCGATCCCTCCGACAGCGGCGGCGCCGGCCTCGCGGGCGCCCCGGGCGAGCGGCGGCCGGAGCCCCGGGGGGACGCGGCGGCCCCAGGGGCACCCGGCGGCGGGAGTTGGTGGGTGGCGGCGGCCGCCCTCGCCGCCGTGTGCGCCTCCTGCCTGCTGGCCGGCTGGTGGCCGGCGGCGGCGGGAGGCGCGGGGCCGGGCACGGTCCTGCTCAGGCTCAGCCTGTACCTGAGTTGCGCCGCGGCCGCCTTCCTGCTGGGGACCGTGTTCTCCCTGGTCTGCAGGAGCCCGCGAGCCCCGCCGCCCGACTTCGCCGCCGCCTGGAGACGGCTGGCCGCACGCCGCCGGCCGGAGGTGAGTACTGGGCGTCCACCCGCGGCCTCGCCCGGCCCGCCCGCTCTGGGAGGGCCGGGGGTCGCGGCGGGCCGTTCCTCTCGGGGAAGCGGGGGCTGGGCTGGGCCGGGCCGGCCGGGCGGGGAGATAGATGCTCGCGTCCTCTCGGCCCCCACGTGGGGCGGGCCGAGATGCACGCTAGCAGGTGATGTACTTAGTTGCTCGACTCCATCCTCAGTCCCAGGCTCGGGAGCTGAATAATCCTTCCAGATCTTGGCTGTGGCCCTGCCGCTGGGGAGCGGGGCGGCCGCTGTACGCAGGCGCTGCGCCTGGGGCCGGTCATCACGCTGGGTTCTGGTAACCGTTCCCCGTGGGAGGTAACTTTTATGCCCTTGTACAGACCGGGAAACTTGGCGCAGAGGGGCTGACTTGGCTTAGGTCCCCTGCCCGGTATACCTCATGCTGAAAGCCCGGGTACGCTTTTTTTTTTTTTTTTTTCAAATTACGCTGTCCTGTCCTCCGCCGTGTGGATAAGTATCGCAGTTTCAGTGGTTTAGGTAACGGATGCCCGAAATCACTGTAGTTTGTTTGCATCGAAAGGAACGTTATCATCAGTGGGGTGTGGCGATCTAGTGGAGGACCGCGGTTAAGGAATTCAGGGAAAGACAGTGTTTTAAATGAGCTCTCCACTTCCTTAGTGCCAAACCGCTGCTTTTTTCTCTACCTCCCAGCAGCTTCATTTTCACAACCCTTGAAAAGAAACTCGGTTCTGTCGTAGCTTGACTTACCGCTTGACTGAATTCTACTGTCATTAACCTGAAATTGCTCACTCTGTAGTAAGAGAAGTGGCTGTGGCTCAACTTCGTAAGAGTATTTTGTTAGAAGCATTATTACTCCCTGGGTTTTGTGTTTGTTTATAATACGACCTGCTGCTGCTGCTTCTTTTTTTAAATCTCACCCTCTTCGCCAAAAGGACCCTTTCCTCAGTGTGTTAGTTCAGAAAGCAGAGCTGAAATAATGGGTAAAGAGGTGTAGGTAAAGGGGCGCCTATCCCCACTAAGTTAAGCAGCTGTCCAGTATGTTGAGGAAAAGGAACTTCAGTTTTCATAAATAGCCCCAAACTAGCTGTGTTTATTTCTCTTAAAAACCTTCACCCAGCTATTATACCTGATTTAGCAAGAGTTGGTGAGGAGGTGTATTTTTCCTCTTGCTTTTCCCCTACAATGATAAAAGACCCCAGAATTTTACTGTTGTGTGAATGACGTTATAATTCTTTAGAGTATTTTAAGATGTTGTAATCTATTTCAAGTGTATTTAATCGTATTTATTGAGTCTTTCAGAAACCGGGTATTATTTTGGAAGCTGGGGTTGAATCAACAAGACAAACAAAAGCCCTCCTTTCTGGAGATTATATACTTATGAGGGAATCAGGCATTAAACAAAGAATGCGTTAGTTTTGGATAGTGATAAATGCTTAAATGCTTATGAAAGCAAAACTAGTTAAGAGTTAAGTGATTAAGAGTGCCTGGTGTGTGGGGGCAGGAAGTTTAGATGGTGGGGTCAGGGTCTAAGCCTTAGTATCGTCACTCCTCTGTCCTGGAAACCTCACGGGTGGTTTACCTCCCTTTTTCCTGGAAAATACATTCCCCCAAAGCTCCCAGCTCACTTGTACCTCTGATAAAACTTAGGTTATCATCCAGAAAGATGCTTTAGTAGAGGAAGCAGAGAAAATACTACATTAGAGGTGACAGAAAAGGAAGTAGCTTATGTGATTCTCGTGTATACTACCTGAAAATTTCAGGCAGCGGAAGAGGTATACGTGTACATTAAGGACAGGCGATGATTGGTCATTCTTTTTGAATTCAGATTCCTACAGCATTAAGTAGGAAAATAAGTACATTAGGAGGTTTACTTTCTGTTACCTAGAATTAAAGTGTATGCACATATGCTATTCATATGTCTGTGCCTACTCAGTTGTGTTCACCTCTGTGCAACCCCATGAACTGTAGCCTGCCAGGCTTCTCTGTCCATAGGATTTCCCAGGCAAGAATACTGGAGTGGGTTGCCATGCCCTCCTGCAGGGGATCTTCCCAACCCAGGGATCAAGCCCGTGTCTAAAATTATTTATATATATTTACAGTACCAGTGCAGTTTACTCAAGCCTTCCGTTGTGCTGTATTTCCAATAACTTATGCTTAAGTTTTTTAAAAAATGCTCCTTATGAATGGAAGCATAAGCATGTGGGGTAGTGTAAAATATCTGTCAGTTCTGTGGGGGTAGGAGCTGGACCACACAGGTCATCTAACATATGTGGAGGGGGAGGCTGTTTTGTAGTGAACCAAATGGTGTCTCTTAAGATACAGTGACTACTTTACTACAGAAATTATGATTCAGCATTAAGAAAAGAATCCTCATTTGTTCTTGTATATTTCAGGTTCTTCTAGTATCTGCTGAGCGTGTCAGACACTAGGATCTATCCTATCTGTCCATCCTTTTTTTTCCCCTTCTTGACTTCTCTAGAGGGAAAAAAATGCATATACTATTAAAAGTAGGCAACCAAAGAAGACTAAACTAGAAGAGAGAAGGCATTTTCACGTCTAGACGTGTTCAAATGCTCCTGCACGCTTTATAAGGTAGCTGTTGGCTGTCATAACTCTTTGTGGTTGAGATCCTTGACTGATATCTTTTGTTATCCCTTGTACCTTGCAGGACCTCCAAAAAGTGTTCGCTGATGATAATGAAAAAAATTTGGTCAGTTTGTGGTCACTAACTGAGGGCTTTTCCCCTTCAGTTAACCTGGTGTTTATTGAGCATCACTTATGTGTAAGGAATTTTATTTTGCTTGGCTGGTAATCATTACTGATTAAAGTAGTAAAACTGATTTTTCAATTCGGGTGGAAAGAACATCCAGTGGTATATTCAGGTGGCAAAAAAAAAAAAAAAGAAAAGCTTTGTGTAAGGTCAGGAAGGTTGACGGTTAAGTCTTGACATTTGCTTTCTGGGCCCCACTTTAGAAAAACTTGAACTTTGTTGCAGGCCAGCTGGCTGGAGCTGTGATGCTCTGGGGTTGGCCTGCTTCTGGGGCAACAGTTGTTAGCCCTGCTTTGCTGAGTAGGCTGCCGTAGAGTGGTGCTTCTTAGTCCAAGGTTGTAGTTTGGTGTTGTGCCAGACCTGTCAACTCACGTGGACCAAACGCCTCAGATTCACTAGCTGCGGTTACCTGACCCTAGCACATGATCTACCCAAAGCAACAGCAAGAAAAACATGGGAATAATGAATCAATACTTCAGAAACCTTACTTTCGTTACTAGACCAGTGGTACAAAGTGTATCTTCATATAATGGAAAAAAGAAAAATAATTTCTTACATTTTGGTGATAAAAATAGGGAATAACTTTTTAAGATGTCAGTTATTCACATAGTTTATGGATTTTTCTCTTTTACATGGTAATTTATTAGATGTTTCTTGATTTACGCTTGATTTATACCATTAAGTTAAAAATAAGCACTGGACAAATGAAGACTGGGGGCCTGATACAAGAAGGTCCACAAAGGTGCTTAGTAGCATAATGGGAAACTAAAGTCCACTGCTATGTGAAGAAAGTATTAGTGAAAGACTTTTCCAAGTTTAGACAGAAAAGTTCAAGAAGTTCATCAAAGCTCATAAGCATTTACTGTATATCTGCTGCATATTGCTTTTCTGATCTTGGGAGATCATCTTGGCCTAGTCAGTTGCTAAATGTCAGTGCCAGGCACATAGTAGGTTCTCTATGGATGGATTTTTGTCCCTAATGAATGGATTATTGTTTGAGATGAGAACAGTCTTGAGTATCGGACTGACATTTTTAAATTTGAAATTTCAGCCACAGTTCCCTAGAGAAGGGATTGTAGTCTCGCGGTGTGTAGTCGCTCAGTCTTGTCTGACTCTTTGGGACCCGGTGGGCTAGCCCTCCAGGTTCCTCTGTTCATGGGATTTCCCAGGCAAGAATATCTCAAGGTAGGTGTCACTGAGAACTTCGATAGTTGCTTTGCATTAAGTGGATGGCAGTGTTTTCAGTGTTGGGGAGGATCCAGAGATGAACAAGATGCCCTGTGTCTCTGCCTTCTCAGGCTGAGTAGATTAGATTGATAGGGAGAACTGGAGGGGAGGGCAGATGTTTATAGAGACAGTAAAAACATTCACACAGCAATCCAAGGCGCCACTTGGCTTGGGTGGGACTTCTAGAATCCCTAAATGAGTTCTTTTACTGATACAAAAATTCTTTTGAGTAAAACAAACTCGATTTAGTTACTCAAGGGAAAAAGGAAAAGAACCAAGATGTAGGGAGACTATACACAGCCTCTTTGTGACGCTCCTTTATTATGCTAATGTGATAAACTAATCCTCAATAATTTGATAGTGGATAGTGGGGTAATACACTTACTGTCTTCAGATTATTAGGTTGACTTTTGACCGGGGGATTTAAGTCAGGGTGGCTACTGGGAAAAATGTTTTTGAGCAAGATGGCTTTTGAAACCCCCTTAAATCTAACTGTAGTGTAAGAATTGTTTACCGTAAATTCATCTATTCATAATTTTTGAATTTAACTTTTTTTGCAGGTTATGGATTCACATGGCTTTAATAGAAAAAAGAAAAACATATAAAAGTATATGCATTGAAAAAAAATCTCCCCTATAGGCAACCATTATTAACAGTTGATTGTTCTAGATATGTATTATGTATATACAAGCAAATACAAATACATACTCAAAAACAAGATAAACAGTGATTACACATAAAAGAAAATTATTTTCTGTATCTTTATTATGAAGGAACTATTTCTTAGGGTTAGTAGACATCAGAAGTTACATGTGAAGAGTGATAACTTCAAAGTAGGAAGCTACAATTCATGATTAAACCTGGAACATTAAAAAAATGGTCATCAAAACCAGCAAATATATGCTAAGAAATGATGAACATGTATTTTTGAATTTAGCAAAGCTGTCTGAAGGAAGCGTATATATATTTTCACAATTTGTACAAAACCAAAAGGATTTCCCTGGTGGCTCAGCTGGAAAAGAATCTGCCTGCAGTGTGGGAGACCTGGGTTCAATCCCTGGGTTGGGAAGATCCCCTGGAGAAGGGAGAGCCTACTCACTCCAGTATTCTGGCTTGGAGAACTCTATGGACTGTATGGGATGGGGTCGCAAAGAGCTGGACACAACTAAGCGACTTTTACTTCACTTCAAAATAAACCCAGAAAATTGTATTTTTTCATATTGTATCCTAAATTATTACAAGATTTTGAATATGATCCCTTGTTGTTGTTTAGTCCCTAAGTCTTGTCTCTTTGCAACCCCATGGACTGTAGCCTGCCAGGCTCCTCTGTCCATGGGATTTCCCAGGCAAGAAAACTAGAGTGGGTTTCCAGTCCTTCTCCAGGGGATCTTCCCAACCCAGGGATTGAACCTGTGACTCCTGCTTGGCAGGCAGATTGTTTACCACTGAGCCACCTGGGAAGCACCCCTAGGAAATTGTTTTAGAGACAGACTACATGTACTGTTCCAGGTTTGAGTTGCCGGTGAGTGTAATCAGATGAATCTTAGAAGGCGGGATTGTAGAGGTGGCTTGGGCGGGGTTGTGGAAGTCTGAAGCTGTGAGAGAGTAGGGCTGGGTTGTTGCCTGCTGTTGAGGCAGCTCCTCATACCTTTTGAACTCTGGAGTGTGGCATTGAAGCTGGGTTATGGACATGCTAAATGGAAATGTGATTAGGGGATACTGGAGGAGAAGCACTAATCAGTTGCAGTGATTCAAAGTGAGAGTTAATGAAGCTGTGTGAAGGGAGACCGGAAGCTGTGTGAAGGGAGATCACAGCCAAGAATGACTTTCATGTTTCTTTCATGTTAATGTCATGATGGGTGAAATTTCCAGTGACTTTCCTGTGAGAGGTTTCTTTCATGATAATTATCAGTAGTTATTACAGATGGGTTCAAGAATCTTCTCAAGAGCATCTTAACATTCTCTTTATATAATAAACTCAGCCCCAAACTTAAGGGTGCTACTATTTCTTCACAAATGTGAAGACCAAAGTCTCCAAGCTTGATCAGTGCTACTTGGAGCCTAAATTCTGATCATTCCCAAGAGATTTATTTCTAATTCCCTTGAATCTTAAGCCAGTTTTGTTTTGGACACATGCTACGATGTCAGCTTTCATAATTAAATGTTGCCTTCTTAAAGATATCTTAGGTTTCATTTCCCAACCTTATCATTTTGAGGGTAGGAATGGCCCTACTTTCTTAGAATGTTTGAGCCCTCATACAGTCAGAATAGTGCACACAATTGTACTAAAAAAAAGTGACTCAGCAAGTTTGGTGCTTAGGTTTTAGAAAAGGAAATGTCTGTGGAAGCCTGTTAGTATTAAAATCATGACATACAAACTTGCCTTTTTTTTTTTTTTTTTTTAATCTAATTGCAGCTTTGCTTTTGAAAGAAAAACTTGCAGACTTGGAACTTGTATTTTTTACCAACTTCACTGCTGGGTGACTTTCTAAATGAGGGCTGCTTGTTTGCATGGAAGTGACCGATGACAGAGGTGGATAGACAGCCCTTCCTGGGGACTCTGCTGGGCACCTTGGGGGTTGGGTTCAGTTAGTCATTCTTACACCCTCCTTTAGTCCTAGCGTGTGTGCTTATTTAGTTTCTCCAAACACAGTGGAACTTTCCAGAAAGCCCAGTGTGTTTTGGGTTGCATTCTGGTGGGCTCCTCAGCTTGAATAATGCTTTGCGAGAATGCAGTTAGGAGGTGACGTGTGTGGGCTCTGTCCCCACGGCTGGCCCGTGCTTATTAGTGATGCTAGGCACTGGCCAGTCCCAGTCCATTTGTCAGCCAGCCCGGGGCTTCCATGTATGAACACCTGTGAGCTGGACGTAGAGAAAAATGAATATGGTAACTCCAAGTAAAATGGCTCCAAGGCCAAGGGGGAAGCCAGAAAGAATTGTGCACTTTTAGAATAAGACAGTGCAACTTGTTTAGGTCACTAGGATCTATTTAATAGTAAGCTTTCTGTTTTAGTGTAGACTACACCTCTTGGAAATTTGGGTGCATTTTTAACAAGTACTCATTTCTAAAATAACCTGCCTTGCTGTAGTTTGCACCCACCTTGTAGGTATGGGTGAGTTTACGTTAATAGTAGTAACTCAGAGTGTACAGAGTTTGCTCCTGTCTGCTCACGCTGAGCTTCATCCTGCAGTCTTCTTATTTCTGCCAGCCCACAGGCAGGATTTTGCACACATGGGTGCGTTCACTTATGTTCTTCTGTACCTGGTGACTGCAGAACATTTGAGAGAAGCTCCTCTGTGTCACCAAGCCAGTCTGTGAAAAAGCATGTTTTTTCTTTGGCTCCTGCTCTCTCAGTTCCCTCAAACTGGAGATCCAGGAGGGCTTGGTCCTTTTTTTTTTTCCCCGCTGAGCCGAAGCCACGTTATGTGCTTTAAGGAAGTTGACAGTATAGCCTTGTTTCTCACACTGAGTATAATTAAACTTAGTTTTTACCTTGTAATGGAAGCTGAGAGGAGCTTACGTCTCTGTTTGCATCTCCTGTGAAGATACTTCATCACCTCTGTCTACCTCCTCTCTATCCCTGCAAAAGAGATGACTGAGCTGCTGGGCATATCCCGGACTCAGAGCAGCCCCTGGGGTCAAGAGCTTTCTCGAGTCTCCAACCTTGAGCCACTATTCTAAAGGCCTCTCCTCATATGCAGATATGGTTGTGCAGATTGTGCCAACTCGTTTGACGTGAAATTAACATCCTAAACATTCCAGAAATTGCAGTGGGTTTTTCCTGAGGTGCAGCTGTTAATCTTGTATTGTCCTTCTGATTTTCTTTTTCCCCCACCTCACTGAACCTTTCTGTTTTCAACCCCTAGATAAGCACAGGAAGTTGCATTGTTTCCTACATTTGAATTTTGATCATTCTTGAGGTCCCATTTGTGGAAGTATCTGGCTCTTAGGCAGTCTTACCCTGGGCGCCTCCCCTCCCCCCCAAATAACCATCTGCTCAGGCTCAGACTCACTCATTCAACTGCTTACCCTGATCTTTCCACTTGGTGCTCTCAGTGGGGCCCGGAATCATCAAGTCCAGGTTTCCGTGTGTCCTGTGATCGGTCCCCGCCCCTCTCCCACTGCTCCTGTCAGCGTTTGGTACCTTCTGCAAGTCCTCCGTCCGGAGGCCCGAGGCCTTCCTGACATCTCCTCCTTCCTTCCCACATGCAGTCCCATCCCCCAGACCTGTCTCCTTAACCTCTGGAGTATCTTCGGTCCACCTGCTTCTTCCCATCTCTCCTGCTTGGTCCCAGCTATCATCGTGTGCTTCCCAGGTGACTGCAGTAGCCCCTCAGTTCATCTCTGTCTGCCTCCCTGTCTCTCCTCCAATTCATTCTCTTAAAGATGCAAGCCGAGTCCCATCCCTCTTCCTCACCATGTTTAATTAAAAGCCCTCAGCAGCTTCCTGGTCCTCATAGCTCTCCAGCCTGGTCTCCTGTCATAGTTACCTTTACTCCTCATGCTCCATCCTCAGCCATCAGAGTGCTAAGCCCGCTCTGTCGACGTCGACTCTGAGTATTGCTTGCTGTCTCTAGCCTCCGATGCCCGCTTGCCTAATTAACTTCAGCCGTCACTTCTGCAGAGCGGCTCTCCCTGTCTTCCAACTGCATGTATTTTCATAGCACCATGCACCTTTCCTTCACTGTACTCGGCTCAGTTGTAGATACTTGCACAGTTCCTTGTGTCTTTCTCACTAACCCCTGAACTCCGTGAAGGCAGACACTCCTCTCTGTCTCTTTAACATCTAGCATAATTAAGCAGGTGGGCAGTAAACATTTCTTGAGTGAATGAATAGCTAGGAATCAGCAGAGCACAGGCATTCAGAGAATGGTCCTGGAGTGAGCCAGACATTTGAATTTCAATCTGACTCTGCCTTGATAATGGTGGGACAATGGGCAGCTTACTTAAGATTTCTAAGCCTCAGTCTGCCAGTCTGAAACATGGAAGTAGTAAATACTTTCAGAGTTTGTTTGGAACAACGTGGTGGTATTTGAAGATACAAATGCTGGTGTTTGTGAAAGTGCTTTGAATTAGAAGGTGTTAAAAGGTGGATTTTACACTTTTACCTTTTAATGTATTTCTTGGCCGCATCATGCAGCTTATGGGATCTTAGTTCCGCAACTCAAGATTGAACCCAGGACCTGGCAGCAAAAATGCCCAGCCCTAACCACTGGACTGCCAGGGAATTACCCACTTTTACCTTTTTTAAAAAACCTTTTAAAATAAGATCCAGCTTCAAAAAAATTATACAAAATAAATGTATAGTTAGGTGAGTGATTATAAAGACAATACTCTTGTAACTTCCTGAAGCTCCCTTATATGTCCACCCCAATGGCAGCCTCTTCCCTTCCACCTAAGTAATGCCTTCTTGATTCCATAATAATCACTTCTTTGTGTGTTGTTACAGTTTTATCAGTCAAATGGGCATCTGTGGATGTTATAGTTTAGTCTTGCCCGTTTGAAAAAAAATTGTCTTCCCTGTATCCTTTCTTTTCCCTGTGGGTTATCTATTGAAGAACCTGGAGCATTTTTTTTTTTTTTTTAGCATCTTGTAATCTGGATTTTGCTGGTTCCATATGAATGCTTCCCACGTGGCTCAGTGGTAAAGAATCTACCTGTCAAGCAGGAGACACAGCTTTGATCCCTGGGTCAAGAAGATCCCTGGAGAAGGGAATGTCTACCCACTCCAGTATTCTTGCCCAGAGAATTCCATGGACAGAGGAGCCTGGTGGGCTACAGGCCCTGGAGTCGCAAAAGAGTCGGACGTGACTTAGCAACTAAAACAACAATGTATGAATGATACAGCTCAGTTTGTTGTTTCTTCCTTTGTATGTCCTGCCTGTTGTCCAGATCAGACTTGTGTTTGACCCCTTTGGCAGGACTGTAGGTGGTGTGTGAACTTTCATCAGGAGGTGCATAATATCTGATTATCTTTTTTTGGTTTATTAGTAGCTGTTGATGCTCAGTTACTTGGATCTGTTAATTTGTTAGGGGTGACAAATAGGGGTGTTTTAATTCTGTCATTTCTCTCATTTATTGGTTTGACTTTTTTTGGAAAGAGACATTTTCCAATCATCTGCTCTTTGGTTGCACAGTGGTACAGTTCATATAAAAAAGCAGGATAAATACTAGATTCTTTCCCATTATCAGTTTTCCAAGATAATGATTGGTTCCCCCTCATCCTCTGAAGGTGGCCAGTTAGTTATGTGTTTAAAAAAATATTGTGAACTCATGAATTCGAATATATTTTATGGGTTCCAATTAGTTGTAATTATTATTACATAGTTTCTTTTTTGAAGGCAGTCTCATCTCTGGCGAGTGGAAGTCTTTTCAGGGTGATTCCTTGGTCCTTTTGATATGACCCCACTAAGTCTGAGAGTTTTCTTGCTGTCTGGTCTAGCAAGATAGATCAGGTTCATTTTGAGTGTTTTCTGCTCACACCTGGAACTAACCATTTCTCCACAAAGAGCCCTGATATTTTTTAAGTGGAAATAGTATTTCAAGAATTCATTCTGTCTCACTTTTGAGCAGCACAGCCAGACTCAGACGTAGCTGTTGGGACTTCAGCAGCTGTCCCTGTTTGCTCAGGGCTGTCACAGTTCTCACACCGAAAACTCTATGCCCCAAGGGGGTGGGGGACCCAGTCCAGGTGTTAGGGAGGCTCGCTGCTGTTGGTTTGGTCTTTGTGTCTTGGCCTTCTCTATGGAGAGGTAGGAAAAAATATGTAAGATATCTGTCTTTTGCAAAGAATAACCACTCAGTAGTTAGATTTATATACTCTTGTGTCTCCTTCAAGGCAGGTAACACTTACTTTGAGTAGCGCTTTGCCATTTGCTTATTATAGCCTATAAATTGACATTGATAATGGGTTCTGGAAAATGGCTTCTATGGCTGACGTTTGAGTCATTTTACTGTAACCAATGGCTCTGAGTATAGTGGACAGACACATGCACCACAGGAGTCATAATGTGAGCGTTATAAAGTGAATGCCTTAGTAATTGCTGTAGCTAATCTGAATGTTTATTACACTTACTGTATGTATGTATGTGTATGCATTACCCAGTTAAATGTTTGTCTTCCATGTGAGGTAGGACCAGTTACTCTCATTTTACACGTGGGAAAACTGAGGTTTGCCGTTCTGCTGTTTAGTCGTTCAGTCATAACACTTTCTTCGACCCCATGGACTGTAACCTGCCAGGCTTCTCTGTCCATGAGCTATCTGAGGCAAGAAAACTGGAGTGGCTTGCCATTTCTTTCTCCAGAGGATCTTCCTGACTCAGGGAACAAACCCAGATCTCCTGCTTGGCAGGTGGATTCTTTACCACTGAGCCCCCTGGGAAGGCCAAACTGAAGTTTAGAGAGGCTAAAGCATGTGCCCAGAGCAAGCGGAAGAGCTAAATTAAACCCAAGTCTTTCTTATTTTGGAGCCTCTACAGTTATTTTAATTATTTCATTATTAAAGAAAGATTTTAATTATTAAAGATTAGTCTGGCCTGATTCAGGTTTTAGAAAACTTGAGCATCTTTGGGATGGTTCTAGGATCTGTTTAGGAATTAGTGTCACTTTAGAGGTCTCAGAATGACGTCACAACTGCCCCTTCTGTGCTCATGACAGTCACTGCTGATCAGGTAAGGCTGCTTCTCTCCCCCGCCCCCCAGTCCGGATGAAGTCTCAGAATCCTTTTCAACATAGGATTCCAGGAGGCTACTAAGATTTTACTAGTTGGCATATAATGTGAGACCCATCTGCCATTCTGTGTGAGAACCTTGTGGAACGACCGTGAAGCCTCCGGGTTCCCACTCTGCCCTCTCTATACTGTATCAAACAGTTAGTCTTGCGTTCTTTTTCTTCTGTTCTGGGAAAAATCAGAGTTCTCTAAACTGTGATCTGTAAACCCTTAATTTTGGAGATGCTTTTAGTTATTATACACTGCAAAAACAGAAGAGGCAAGATGAGAGGCTTGTCGAGGGGGGTGGGTCACATCAATTTGAAGACGTAAATTCTTGAAGCTTTTCACTGTGTATTGCTATACTAACGTTCTGAGAAATCCAAGTAAAGGAACCCATTTAACTTTTTTTAACCCGGTGTTTTCTAAATATGTTTTCTAAACATGACTTATACCTGTAAATCCCACCCCCCTTTTTTTTTAAACAATGAGATTTATTATCTTAAGATATGATACATTGGTTTACTCAACCAAGGTCTCAGTCGTCTCATCTATAAACATGGAGCTAAGGAGAACACCTACATCTTGGAGGTGGATGTAGGTGAGGTTGTGAAGCTTGAGTTCACCTGCAGGGGCTGCTCAGTTTCTTACATTTATTTCCTTATTCGGAATAAGCATCCATCTCTGTCTCTAACATTGTACTCATAATTGTGTATTTTTATTCCTAAGTAAGGCTTCAATACTGTGTAAATTCCAATCTCTGTAAAACCTGGATCCACCTCTCTCAATATCCCTAGAGTGAAGCTCTTAAAAAATTTTAAAAAAGGATACATAACCCAGAGGTAGGAAAGTCGTGGAGGAGGTCAGGCTGCGTGTGGACACAACCCCTCAGGACCACTTCTCTCTGTCTCTGTTAGCTCTGCCCTCCCCATGGATGGGCCTGGCTCTCCCTGGCTAGTGGTCCAGAAAGAGGGAGGAAAGTGACCCCAGATTTGACACTGGAGACCAGGTGGGTGGCGTCTGGGAGGGCAGGGTGGACACGGAGCAGACATGGTATTGATCCTCTTGGGTGAGGGGTGAGGGGCAGGTGAGGAAGCAGAGATGGGGTGCACGGTGCCCCCTAGCAGCTTGGCTGAGAAGGAGAGAAGGCGGCCTTCACAGGTGTGTGTGTGCTGGGTGTGCTTTAGGCAGTTTTCTAGTTGAGGAGAGACTTGAGTGCAGTTTTGGGTTAAAGAGAAATCTTGCAAAGTAGAGAGGAAGAGCCTGAAGATCCCAGAGACAGGATGGTAACAGGCGAGGGCAGTGTCCGGGTGGACAGGGTCAGGACACGGGTGGAGGATTCAGGCTCGAGACTAACGGGAAGGAGGTAGAAACAGGAGCAGAGAGAGAAGCTCGTAGGCCGAGAGGCTGGCATGGAATTGAGATGTTTCAAACTGGGTCGCCTCGACTTTCTTGGTAAGTGGGAGGCAGATTGATTGCTGATAGTGAGGAGGATGATGTGTCGGGGGTAATTTTATTGATGTCGTAAGCGATTCCGTGAGTCTTCTGTGACTCTGGTCCCAATTGACGTAAAACGATGGCTCTACTCCAGTACCCTTGTCTGGAAAATCCCATGGACGGAGGACTGTGGCGGTCCTGTCCTGTGGACCCACACTCAACAGCCATCCTCTCTGCTCAGAGGTGGAGTGGCTGCTGCACTGAAGCTTATCTTTAACACCACGTTTCTCATAAGGAGAAGGTTTTATTCTTTGAATTTCTATACGTTTATTTTATATAGAAACGGAAGAATTTCTATGATCTAGATCTAGGCTGGGGTAGATAATTTTTACTCTCCAGTTATAAGGGACGTGAAAGTCCATCTCTTTGAGTAGATTCCATTGAATTGTATTTTCTTTTCTTCTTTTTTGCAGCTAGTATTTATATGGCAGTAATCCATCTCATGCATATCTGTATTTAGTACATGTATGTTATCAAAGCCGCTGCCTGGAGCTCAGCTTTTTGCTTCAAGGGAGCTATGAAAATATTAGAAATCTCTCTGAATCAAATCACCAATGTGATGTTTTTCCAGCTAGATCCTGAATATTTTATCACCAGTTTTCATTTAAAAGCCAGTCAACAAATTTAATAAGAGTGGTATTATGGGTATTTGGGACAGTAATGAAGAAAAAAAAAGTGATTGCTTTTATTAAAGCATCTCTGTGAAAAAAAGCAGTTCTGTGTGACTCATCGAGTTGTCGAGTTACATGGTAGCTTTGCAGCGAGGGCAACCACTCTGGCATCTTCTCCATTTCAGTTCAGTGGTTTCAGTGAGAACTCTTATGAAAATAATTTTTATAATTTACTTCACTGTGTCTGAACTTCAGAATTCTTATGAAATGATCTTTTGGATTGATTGCATATTTGAGTAAGTTTTCTTCCGTGACCTGGGCTGGAGAATGAGATGTAGAAGAGAGACTAGAATAGGAAGAACGCTAGAATTCCTAAGCAGAGCCTCCCACAGTGTTCAGGCTCATCAGTTATTCGATGATGAGCTTCTGTTCCATCAGGGATAGATTAAGCCCCTTTGAGCACAGAGAATGCATTTACCTTTGTCTCTGGAACCCAACTAAGTGGCAGACGCACAGTCCTCATTGCGGGTTAGATGACTGAATGAGTTGATGGAAATGTGAAAACCTCTGATTTCCCTCTTGAGCTCGGAATTACAGTGTGAGTCAGTGAGAAAATGGCTGCAGAATCTTTCTTACGCACGTCTTCGTAGGAATGCAAAAAGCTGCTGCCAGGCATCAGTGATCTTTCCTAAGCCAGTTTGCTTTTTCCTCCTCCTTCTCCCCCAGCCCTAGTCTCTTGTTCTGTGCTTGCCAGTTTAGACATCCTGCTGTCTGCCTGTGTCCTGTCAAGTGCACGCTATAATTTCAGTTTCTAAATCTGTGTCTGGTTTGAAATACACTGAAATTTCTCTTGTAATCAAGTGGAATGTGTTTTCTCAGGAGCTTCAGATCTGAGTCCTTGACATTAGAAATGAAGCACATTTTTTTTCTTCCCACGAGCCTAATTTGTCCAGCTGAATGGAAAAACAACCCTTAGTATGTTAACCTGTCTCAAAAAATACCTCTGTTAATCAGTTAATACAGATTTTGCCTTTGGATTAATAATCATTTTTTTAGTAGATTAATAACCGAGAAACATTATGAAAGGAATTTGCTTGTGATTGTCAAATCTGAAAGTATGTTCTGTCATAACATTAATCACACGTAATATAACAATAATCATTCTTTGATTAACATTGCAAAAAATTTGGACTATGACTTTTGGCACTGTAAAAATGATCTGTATTTGAATACTGCTTTGTAAATGCAACCCACTCCAGTATCCTTGCCTAGAGAATTCCATGGACAGAGGAGCCTAGTGGGCTATAGTCCGTGGGTCTCAAAGAGTCTGACAACGATTGAGCGACTAAGAGTCTTACACTTTAAAAAACCCTTTCACGTGCATTATCTTCTTGGGATGCATAACAATCCTTTCGTATAAATAGTACAGACATTATTTAAACTGAATCTCGGAGAAATGGACATATTCATCATAACACAGCAGGAAAATGGCAAAGAATCGACTGCAACCAACTTTTTTCTGGGTCTTAATTAAGTCTTGCCGCTGTCGTGTGATGTCATGTGCTTTTGCCCTCGTAGTAAAATTGGGATTGTGCCCTTGCCTGAAGCACACTTGAATTTCATATTTGTTCAGAGAAAAGATCTAATTGACTTCATACCCAGTCATAGGATCAGGTCTCAGGAGCTAACCTAACTGATTATCTTTCTTTATAGAAATAGAAACAGAACCTTGATTCCTACATTTGCATGCAGGCAGCATTGGCCTTTAGCCTGAACACAGCAATACTTCCGATAACGGGTGTGTACTCACCATGTAATCTGCCATTCATCTCTTGCCAAAGTTCATTTCAGGTGAAATCATGGTGGGGATTTATGCTTCTAGAAGACAGGTGGTTTCCTTTACTGCTCCCCAAGAGTGTCCCCGAGGGTAGAGAAAGCCTGACTTGCACCTGCCTCTTGTGGCCATTACTCGTTTTCCCATCTGGAAACACCCTGCAGTGTTGGACTTTCAAGGCACGTAGGTTACTTACTATTGGTTCAAAAGGCTGGACAGGGACTGTTCCTGTTAACCTTTGCGTAATTTGTGCTTCACAGCATCCTATACATACCACGCCCTGTTGTTTGATCAGTTTCTCCTTAGCTGGTAGAGGACTCTCCTTAAAGACAAGAACAACATTCTCGAGGCACACAGTTGTTTGAAGTCAGAGTTCAAATCCACTGTATGGTTCATAGATACTTCCAGCATTGTTTAGATCATTTTTGGTAATACTACACTTAGGTCGATAGCATGGAAATGAATAGGTTTTTCATGGAAAATTGGAAAAACGTATTGAGGACAAAGTAAATACAGAGTAATAAGAAAGTAGTTAAAATGCAGTGTAAATCATTCAAAACAAAACATTCCAAATCTTTATTACATAAAAGATGCTCAGGATAAAATACCGAGTGTGAAAAACCAGGTGCAGAAATGTGTGAATGTGATGGTTGTAATTTCTTCCAAAGTATATGAAAACAAAGTACCAATAGTAATTTATGATTAATAAGACATTGCCCAGCACAGTTTCAAAGACTTCATGTGTATTAATTCAATGCTCATATCAGTCCTAAGAGGTAGGTACCGTTGTTACCTTTGTTTTACGGATGAGGCCTTTGAAGCCATTACGGAAAAGTAAGTTGTCCACAGTTACGTGGTAAGAAATGGACTCACCAACTAGGAGGAAATAGACCAAAATATCAGTAGGGATTATCTGTGGATACTGGTGTGAATAGGCTGATTTAATTCTTTACATTTATAGAATGTGTCCCTCTCTACTTGTGATATATTAGAACTAGCAATTTTAAAAGAAACTGAAGCATATTGAGAACATTTGTAGGTTTGAATTTCAGAGAGTAGCTTTTCTTCTATCTAAAACAGAAATTATACTTGATTAAGAGGGGGAAAAAGACCAAAAACCAGTACCTTCTATCAGTACAATCTCCTTAAATGATAACCTTTCAGTACATATTGGATACAGATAAGGTGAACCAGACCTTCGTTAGTTCACAATTAAACATTATAAAGCACAATCCAAGAAACTGGTTCTGATCAAACCAGGTTTTGTTTGAACACTTGAATACTTCAGAGAATGTAAAGGCCCATACACGATAGAACGTCTCCAGGAAACGGACACTTTCCTCTCTGGAAAGTACATCCTCAAAGGCAAAAATACTTCAGTGTGTTGAAAGTTGAGCCTGCTTTGAGTTTTATTAGTGATGATAGTTGTACTTTGCCACTAGGTGCCAGGCCCTCTGCTAAATGCTTTCTGCAAGCCAGCAGTTACAGACTGGACGCCATTGCTGGAAGGGCTGCTGTCACTCACGTCACGCTCTTTCCTCAGGGTCTCAGTCAAGTCCGGTGGCCTTTCCGTACCTCACTCCTTTCCTGTCTTCCTGAGAAGGGATCTGTGTGGGTCGTTTGTTTCTTTGCTTTTGATTACATGATGTTTTGAGGATGAGGCAGAATATGGTTGGTTTGAAAGGAGCTATGGTTTTGAGAAGAACATAGCTTAAGAATGAGAATATTAGTCACAAGATCCCAGTAGACTGTCTGATGCTGTGAATACTTGGGAAGACTGGGCCATGTGACAGCTCCATGTGGGTAATGATGGTTGGGGTTTTGTGTTTGTTTTCCTAAGATAAATCACCATTTCAGCAGCTTTACAGGAAATTATGCCCATCACGCCATCAACTCTGTACAGTTTTTTTTTTCTTTTTTAAAATAAACCAAAATACATTAAAAATTTTTTTATTATTATAGAAGCATATAGTGAAGGAGAAAGATACTTGTTTATTTGAGTCGTCCGGGTAATAGGCATGAAAGGAATTACCAGCCCTGTCTCTGCTCCCACAGGAAGCAACACAGTAAGCAGTGTCGTCCGTGTAAACAGTGGAAAATGAGGTGTGTGTCTCGGCTGGGTTCCAGGTCACCCCTGGCTGTCTCGTTGCTAATGGTGTCAGGGTACCCAGCTCTCTGCGTGGATTCTCTCTCCAGATGTTGTTCCCTCAGGAGAGGGTGTCTTAATTCTGACACAAAGACGATTGGAGCGTATTACGGCTGTAGACTAAAAGCTGACATCCAGGAGTAAACAGAAAGCTGATACGTAGGTACTCAGGACAGCATCTGTTGATCCGACTTCTACTCTCTGATGCTGAGACTTGTATATTGGAGCAAAACCTTCAGGTTTTGCCTTGTCTTTGGAGAACGTTTTCAGAATGAGCAATTATTTGTTGAGGCTTTTCACTTTCTCTCTCCAGAGAACTCACTGAGTGATTAAAATGACCTCAACAAGTAGGGTCCAAGCTAGGTTTAAATCATTTTAAATCTTAAAATGAAGATAAGTTTCATTTATCTTAATGAAATGGAGAATAAGGTGTATCTTTTTTACATGGCAGGGATTCTGGTTCACCAGACGTCTCTCTATGTTAGTATTGGCACATGCTCAGTTGTGTCCAACTCTTTGTGATCCCATGGACTGTAGCCTGTCAGACTCCTCTGCCCATGGGATTCTCCAGGCAGGGATACTGGAGTGAGTTGCCATGCCGTCCTCCAGAGGATCTTCCCAACCCAGGGATCGAACCCAGGTCTCCCGCATTGCAGGCGGATTCTTTACCGTCTGAGCCACCAAGGGAAGCCCAGTTTTGGGATACTGATGCCAGACTCCAGGCGAGGGCTGACCGCTCAGACGACACTCGAAGTCTGCAGTTCTGGATGGAGTGGTGAAGCCTCCTGTCACTTACACTTTGTGGCAGAGGGCTGAGGACAGCACGCACGTGTTTCACCCTCCCCAGGACCAGCGCTATTGGGAGAGTGGTTGTCTGAGGCAGGCTTTCCCTGAGGAGGGGGAGGGACTGCGAGGCGCAGACCTGGGGGCGAGCGTTCGCTGGAACACGTCTCTTGCGGAAGTCTCTTCCGTGAGCGGTTCCTCTTTTCACACCTATAAATGGAAGGAGAGAGAAGGCAGGTTTCGCCTCACCGCCCTCTGGGCCACAGCCATGCTCACGTGCCTGACTCTTAGCTGCCACTGGCTCCAGAAATATTAAATCCTTTAAAAAAGGACTTTCCATGTGTGGTTACCCAGTTACTTTGGGCCCGTGATGTTTTCTTTGATCTTCCTGTTCTCCTTACTTCCAGACTCTCAGTCAGGCTGTGGGCTGACAGGGCGGAAGAACTCTTTTTTTGTTTGTTTTTTCCTCCCTAATAAGAGTCCTGGGGGACAGATTGCAGGGAAATCCAGAACCAGACAGAAAAACTGGTAATGCTTTTAGAGAAAGAACCAACATAGAAAATGTTACTCTCATAAACTTTTTTAAGTTAAAGCGTATAAACGCCTAATTCAAATACAGTGAGTAGGGACAGACATGTTTATTGTAGGTATTACGTCTAAGTGGGAAGCGGAGAGAGAAAAGAAATGTGCAGATAGATGGTAAGAATTGGGAAAGCTGCAACTAGGGAGAGAAAGGAAAGGTAAAAAATAAGCACAAAATTGTTCTGAAGGAAGCTGTAAAGATAGACACGTAAGTACAAAACATGCTCAGATAGGCGTGTGTTGTCATATTCACACCTGCTTCTCTCCCAGCCGTTAACCACAGTTTCCATTTTAAGAACCCCAATTCAGGAACTTCTCAATTAAGCATCATTTGGCTGTGGTTTC
This sequence comes from Ovis aries, assembly GCF_016772045.2. Taxonomy (NCBI): domain Eukaryota; kingdom Metazoa; phylum Chordata; class Mammalia; order Artiodactyla; family Bovidae; genus Ovis; species Ovis aries. The sequence goes on from NC_056079.1 coordinate 14,737,320, forward strand.
ATCATCTGGTTAGTATTGTGCAGGAAACTGCCGTACCTATATTTGGAAAACTATACCAACGTGTTTGCCAAAGGCTTGAGAAGTTGTGGTTAAAGTTATTTATCAGTCTAGTGCTCTAACAGTATTAAGTTGTTTAAATACCTGCCTGATGTTCTAAAAAGCACTAGAATTTAAAAATTCTTCTCATTTCTTCAGTCTTTTCCTTTCATGAACTAAAATTTTAAAAATTACAGTAAAATGTCCTGACCATTTCAGTTTATAACAAGTTACTCAGAAACTAGAAAGTGGTTTTCGATAGATGAGAGTATATTTCTTTTAGGGTAAGTGGCTTTTGTCTGTACGATTATGATTAAGGGTTTTGTCTTTTTAAAAAATGATTCCTTGAGAAAGTATTGAATGTTATGTATTAATTTGTAGCATTGTATATATGTGTTAGTCACTCAGTCATGTCCGACTCTTTGTAACCGCACGGACCGTAGCCTGCCAGGACCTTCTCTGTCCATGGTATTTCCCAGGCAAGAATACTGGAGTGGGTTGCCATACCCTCTTCCCGGGCATCTTCCCGACCCAGGGGTTGAGCCCAGGTCACCTGCACTGCAGGCAGATGCTTTACTGTCTGAGCCACCAGGGAAGCCCAATTTGTAGCTTAAAGGGATTCTTTTCTGAGTGTAACACATATATCTTAAGGCTTTTAAAAGTATTTCAACTAAGGAATCTTAACACTATGACTTTTTTTTTTTTTAGTAACAGTGATCACAAAAGTGGATGATGGTCTTGGCGTTTGACCCACAGATGGTGTGAACCTAAGCTGAGCATTGGAAATTCTGCTCTCAGGATTGGGGGGTCCAGGGCCAGGGGTTGCTTGCTGCTGTGCTGGGGTGGCTGCCTGAGAACGGAGGGCTTTCCTCACCCTCATTTATTGAATGAAGCTGATAGGGCCCTTAGCCATTTAGACCTCCTGAGTGACAGTGGCTGTGTAGTCAAGCACTTACAATATTTCCCATGCACAAAAAAGTTCTCTACATTCCACTAATAACTAGCTTCTTTGTATGCTCTGAAACCAGTGGTGGTGGTGGTTTAGTCACAAAGTCATTGTAAGACTTGCAACCCCATGGACCGTAGCCTGCCAGGCTCCTCTGTCCATGAGATTTCCCAGGCAAAAAGGCTGGAGTGGGTTGCCATTTCCTTCTCCAGGGGATCTTCCCCACCCAGAGATCAAACCTGGGTCTTCTGCATTGCAGGTGGATTCTTTATCAACTGAGCCACCAGGGAAGCCTCTAAAACCAATAAGTACACCCATTGCAGTATTTGTTGTTCAGTTGCTCAGTTGTGTCCGACTGTTTGTGACTCTATGGACTCTAGTACGCCAGGCTTCCCTGTCCTTCACCGTCTCCCAGAGTTTGCTCAAACTCATGTCCATTAAGTCGGTGATGCCATCCTCTGTTGTCCCTTTCTCCTCCCACCTTCAATCTTTCCCAGTATCAGGGTCTTTTCTAATGAGTCAGTTCTTCACATCAGGTGGCCAAAGTATTGAAGCTTCAGCTTCAGCACCAGTTCCTCCAGTGAATATTCAGGATTTATTTCCTTTAGGATTGACTGGTTGGATCTCCTTGCAGTCCAAGGGACTCTCAAGAGTCTTCTCCAACGCCACATTTCTATAGCATCAATTCTTCGGCACTGAGCCTTCTTCATGGTCCAGCATATGCTTACAATATACATATACTTTTGATCACTTTGGAATGTGATCAGTTAAGAAGCTTTTCTGTTTAAAGTACCCTTAGCTGTCTGATAGTGGGGTTTAAATCCTGCATGTTGCCTCTCTGTTTTTGCCATCTAGTACCTTTTTATAATTAAAATTTTAAATTGTGTTATACAGACATATATGGAGGAAGAAACCATTTTTAATTGTTTAGCATATGTGTTTCCAAACATTTTCCATCATGGAAAACTTTTCATGAAGGCATATATATCCCTAATTCATTCTTTTTTCATGGCTGCATTATATTCTAAAACATGAACCATTACAATTTAACTCTTTGATTATTGATATATACTTGATTCTGGGAGTTGGTGATGGACAGGGAGGCCTGGCGTGCTGCAGTCCATGGGGTCGCAAAGAGTTAGACATGACTGAGTGACTGAACTGAACTGATACGCTTGATTTATTTCCAATTTCTTCCCTTAGAGTCAATATAGCAGTGAAAGTCTGGGTATGTGTACCTTTTTTTTTTTTAATGTGCAAGTATTTTATCTTAGCTAGATTCCTAGAAGTAGAATTGCTGAATAAACAGAGTGCTTTTAAATTTTGATATGTGCTCAGTTGTTTTTTTAAAAGCTTTTAGAAATGGACGTTTCCCCTCTCGATGTATGAAAATGGCCATTTCCACATGTCTTTGCCAACATTAGGTTAGATGACACTTTGCCCCTGCTTTGTCAGTCTGATGGTGTCTCATTGCACTTATTTGCATTTCTCTCATTGAAAAAGAGGTTGCAATTTTTTTTTCATAAGTTGATTGGTGTTTATCTTTTATGATTGCTCTTTTAATTTCTTTGCCTGGTTTTTTCTTTTGAGTTATTTTTCTTGTTTGGGGATCTCTGTATATATGAAATAATAGTCCTTTGTTATACATCTTGCAGATGTTGTCTGTCAGTTATATTTTATAGTTATCTTTTGTCAAACAGGAATTTCCTATTTTATGTAGTTATATTTGTCAGGTTTCTTTTCCTTTATAAATCTTTTTGTGTCTTATTTTGGAGAGGGCTTCTCCATCCCAGGATTAAACACAGCATCTCCTTTGTTTCCTTTAAATACATTTTTAGTTAAAATATTTAGCTCTTTAATCAGTTTGGAGTTATTAATGTATGAAGTATGGCGTAAGACTCTAAACTTTCTTCCCACGTGAATATCAAATTATGCCAGCCCTACTTATTGAATAGTCTGTGGTTTCCTCACAGATTTCAAATTCTTCTCATTATGCTCTTGATTCTCATATATTTGCATTTCTGTATAGACGTTTCTGTGCTTTCTGCCATTCAGTTGTTTATTTCTACACTGGCGTCACCCTGTCTTGATATCTGCTAGGGAAAATCCTTCCTTAATTCTTTTTCAAAAATTTATGAACCTTAAGCATGTATTTACTTTTCCAGAAGAACTTTATAATCTGTTAGGCAATATTTTAACATCTGTTTAAATGGTTTTTCATACTTTTGGTTTTATATTTATGTGATTTATTCAGTAATCTGTATCTTTTTTTCTTATATTTCAGAGTCCTGTGTATGGAGACTCAAATGAGTCAGTTCAGTCTAGAAGGGTAGTCATTTCTCATAACATGGACAAAGCTCTAAAAGAAGGTAAGGATTAAGTGAGGGTATATAATTACCACGGGAAGCAATTCATTATGTTCTAAAAGGAAGATAGTAATTTCCAGCAAATTTATCTATCCTCTCTCTGTTTGATGGCATTTGGATTTTTTTTCATCATGAATTTTTACTTGAAGACATAGTAAATACATCCAGTTGTTGTTTAGTCAGCCAGCTGTGTCTGACTGTTTATGACCCCATGGACTGTAGCCCGCCAGGCTCCTCTGTCCTTGGGATTCTCCAGGCAAGAATACCAGAGTGGGTTGCCATGCCCTTCTCCTGGTGATCTTCCCAACCCTGGGAACAAACCTGTGTCTCCTGCATTGGCAGGCAGATTCTTTTACCACTGGGTCACCAGGGAAGCCCCCAAATATATCCATGTTTCAGTTAAATGAATGGGATCTAAACATTGATTAAACAGGAATTTGCAGATTGCATGAAACTAGCCAGCTTAGTGGGGTGCTTCCACGATATGAAGCAAGAATCTGTTGTTGACTGTTACCTGAAGTAGGTGTCAGGAAGCCTTTTTTTTTTTTTTTCTTTTGTCGATAGATATACATAGGGAAAGTGTGTTGGGAATAAATACACTCAGGCTTGCTCATGGACAAACCAGTTAACCAAATTAAGGGATCTTGTCCAACCTTGACAAAAGAATGGACAGAGACGTGAAACTTGTATTAAAGATGGTTGAAAAGGGGACTGTGGCGGGTACAGTGTTATATGTCTGGAAATGGGGATGAGTAAGTGTAATTATGAATATTAAAGTTTAAAAGAGACTATATTTTGATCAAATTAAAGTTTTAAAAATGTGCTTTAAAAATCAAATTTCTAAAAACTGACAGTTTCAGTTATTATATACACAAAAAAGTCTGAGGTTTTCCAGATGAAAATATACAGTGTTAAGTATGAAGTTAGGAGAGAACTGGCAACTACTCTTCTATATCAGATACCCTTAAAAGTTTTTTTCCTCAAGTTACATTTCCTGGAAAACTGGCAGAAGGTAGACTTTTAAAAGTCTCTTTGACTTAATATCGAATCTCACTAGATCTGCAGCCCAATTTTCATTGGACTGCCCTGAATTATCTCAGTAATGTGGGCAAGAAATGTAATTCAGCAATTATTAAGTACCTGCTGTTTGCTCAGTAGAACTCAGACTGTCCAAGGATTAGATGCTGACACGAAGCATAGCTGGTACCTCAAAGAGCATGGCTTTCCCCCTCTCTATAGGCTCAACTTATCTAGTTCATGTCTCTTTACCCAGTGGTATGAAATACATGTTCATTTTTCTTGAATAAATCAATAGATCCACCAGTGACATAAGCTAATAACCTCAGATCTTCCCAGAAGATGACTTTTCTTCTGCACACAGAGAGCAATTACTAATTGCATTTTTGAAAACTTTGCAAACCACAGAGGGACATCTGTGTGATCAATGGAATTGCTGTTGTCATCATCACTAGGACAGTGCCTGGTTGAATGACTGTTTCTGTGTTCCAAGAGACTCGGGTCATGGACCCTACTTTTGACCTGTGGGGCTCTACCCTCTTGGGCATGGAAGACTGTGCCTGAGTTATCGTGGGGAGAAGGCAGAGGTGAAAAATGGCTCTCTCTCATACCGTTTACTTAGACGGAGTCACTCCTTGTTCTGAACATTTATAGACAGATTTACCTAACATCACATTTTCTAGACTGAATGGTAGCTTTTAAACTGGTCTCCTCACCTCTAGTATTTCTCTCTTGTTACCCTAAATCGTCTTTTCAGATTAATCCAACTAAAACTGAAGTTCTAATCATGTTATTCCATTCTCTCTAATCTTCTGTGATCCCCTCTTACCTGCTTATTTCTTGAAGAGCAGTCTTAGAAAATAGATGTATTTAAGTCATAATAGCATTGGATTTTTTGTGGGCTGTTACACCTTTAGAAGAAAAGCTGTTTGCTTGGCAGTGAGAATAAGTGTTCCTTCATTTCTTACTGTGGTTTGTTATATTACTCATGCATATTTCTTAATGAAGAACATAAAATGATTTTACTATCATGAATTTCTCTGTCTCCTTGAATTGACACAGATGATATATTTTAAAATATTTTGGCTTTTTTTGTACTTGTATGAATGAGTGTCTGTAGTTATATAACACATACTTAGAATCGTGTCTTTGTTTTGTACTTTTATATTTTTATGATACTTAGGGGTGCTGATGAACTATTGAAAAAAGATATACCTGTGACTAGCACATATCTCTATTACTAAGTACAGATTTTTGCCAGTATTCATTTTTATCCATTTCTCACCAAAATGTATTATCAGAGGAGTGTTTTAGAGTTACAGTAATCAGAATATGCAATGTGGTTAACAAATGTAATGAAACATTACATAGGTGAATATGGCCTTCACATAAATCCTTTAGCATGTTGAAAAGATCTTAATTTTAAGTATTAAGTCTCTTATAATTGCTCTTAATTTCCTGCTTTAATTTGAAATTAAATTTTAATGAAAGAAAAAATGCTTCTATTTTCCAAATGCTTTGGTTTGCAGATTTATTTGCTATTAGCTAAAACTCCCTGGCGTGAAAACTTTTAGTTTAATAGAAGAGTAAGCGAGAAGGGATTGCACATGAAGAGCTTAGCAGTGTTTTTATTGGCAAAGTGTGTGTCATCACGCTCTTGCTGCTTGGCACTGGGGTGCCCAGAAGGAAGATAAAAGGATGTGAAAGCCTGAAGGTCATGTAACCCAGCTTACCATCGTAGGAAGTACTTTCTTCCATGTCATCCTTATCCATTAAATGCTCCGCTTGTGTTGAAATTTCTTATGATGGCGCATCCATCATCTAATATGGCAATCTCTTGAATAATTTTAATGTTTTTGTTCAGCTCTTCCTTGTGTTGAATAGGAAAAAGCAACTTCCTTGTGATTTCCGCCCATCTAGAGCAATTTGAAATTAAACACACAATCAGGGAGTTGGGTATCAAGGTAGACTATTTAAAGATTGGGCTATCCAAGAAAATCCAATACCTCGGGTCTCCACAACCCCAAAATTCGAGTTAGATAAGAATCTCCCTTTGAAAGGTTTCAGGAAACAGTGTGTCTTCCCTTGATTTGCCTTCCACTCTTTATATTTTAAAGTGACTGTTAAATAGCAGCAGACAGCAGGAGCGTGCTCTCAGTGTCTGCGGCCGTCACCTGCGTTTGACGCGCGGCCTTTCTCTTCCTGGTAGTGTTTGACTACAGCTACAGAGACTACATTCTGTCCTGGTACGGAAACCTCAGCAGAGACGAGGGGCGGCTCTACCACCTGCTGTCCGAGGATTTCTGGGAAGTCGCCAGACAGCTGCGCCACCGGCTGAGCCACATGGACGTGGTCAAAGTCGTCTGCAATGATGTTGTTCGAGCTTTGCTCACTCACTTCTGTGACCTGAAGGCGGCGAGTGCCAGGTAGCTGTTACAGTGGGAACAACCTCTCCTCCCTTTACTCACGTTAAAGTGTCTTCCTTGTTGAGAAAAGGGGTCAGAGTCAAGACAGAACTCGAGCATATTCATCCTCTTATTGGCCCTTGGCTGGAAATGTTGACATTGCGGGGAATCATCATAATGTTCTGATAGAGCAAATCAAAAAAAATTTTTTTTACCAGAAAACCACGATATAGACCTGTTTGATTTTGTAAATAGCTGAAGCAGTGAGATTAATTTTACAGAGCCAGCACTATCATGAATCTATTTAGTAGCATTAAAGGTGCCTAGAAACAGAACATTTAAATATAGTTGTTTTACACTCTGAAGAGTGTCAGTGAGTTTTCAGTTTTTGAGAAAGTTTAAATAAAGTTAATGTTTCTCTTTGTGAGTCCTCTGTTAAGAGCTCTGTTGCATCGTAGTATCCTAAAACTTGATTTTTAAAAGGAACTCAGTATTGGAGCATGCAGGCCGTGATTAGAGAAGGTGTTTTCATGTGAAAATTGCCAGCACTCAGGTTTGTCAGCCTTTTGTACTATTAGCCAGGAAAGGTTTGTGCCCGAGAGGTGACTCTTCCTTTGGAAGAAGACTTCAACGAGACCTCGGGACTCATAACAAATCGTTATTTCCTTAGGTTTGCTGATAGGATACTAAACGTCTGTCTTACTCTTGCCTGAGTGAGAGCGTGACGACTCATAGCACCTCTAACCTGGACATAAAGAGCAGTCTCACTGCAGCGAGTAGCCTTCTGCCTACTGGATACGCACTCAGTTGGAGTAGAAGCAGGGTCCCAGCAGTTTCTGGGGCCTCTTCTCGCTGATATAGCGCTGCCTCTATTTTAGGGGAGAAGAGAAAGTATTTGCGATATGTAAGGGGATGAGGAAGCAGAGGCATCTTCCTCAGGCAGGTGGTAGCTCTCCTCCTCCTAAGAAGCCCTGTCTTGTGGATTGGTCTGCGAGCACTTGCTGCCCTGCCTATGAGGTTGTTGGGGCTCCTGGCTGTTAAGGGGGGTCGTGCAGTGGCAGCTGTCCAGGAGTCATCTCTCTCGCCATGCTCACCCAGCTTAGGTTCACGAGGCCAGAATCCACAGTGCCACCGTATGCCTATTCTTTTCCAGCTCACTGCCCCTAGTGTTTTTTGCAAACTCTTTTTTTTTTTTTAACTACTTATTTTGCATTGGAGTATAGCCGATTGACAATATTGCGATAGTTTCAGATGGACACCAAAGGGACTCAGCCATGCATATACATGTATCTGCTCTCCCCCAAACTCCCCTCCCATCCAGGCTGCCACATAACATTGAGCAGGATTCCCTGTACTATACAGTAAGTCCTTGTTGGTTATCCGTTTTAAATAGAGCAGTGTGTACATGTCCATATTTTTCGCAGATTTTAAAAATAAAATGGGGGATACCTTTAAAAATTTAGTTTTATTAACCTTTTTATTTTGTATTACAATATAGCGGGTTAACAGTATTGTGAGAGTTGGGAATACTTTTTATATTGTGATCCAGTTTCATCAAATAATGCTCTTTACCTATGATAACTTTGATTTTTTTTTTTTTGGTTCTTTATCATTAACAAAAATGGCATCTGAGATTAAATTTTACCTTGTTCCTTGAGTCCCAATCCACAGTTTGAAAAATTTGCCGTGGAGCAGCGGGTTTCAGTTTTCCTGGTCTGAGAATAGCCCTGTGCTCTTGAAGGTTGTTGAGGACCTGAAAGAACTTTTGTCTGTGTGAGTTAGAGCCGTGGGGTCCTGGGGCCGGCTTGTGCTGGTGCAGGAGCAACCCTGAGGTCAGTGAGCAGCACCTTGTCACTTTGTAATTGGCCACAGCAGGAAGTACTGACCCCGTGAAATGGGGCAAATGCTCCAAATGGGAGCTTTTCTCCCCTTTGGAGAGGCCAGTGTTAAACATTTACCAGCTCAGCACTCATCATATCTGTCAATACTTATCATATCAGATATTAAACTAAGACTTTTTTTTAAGTGTAAGAACGCACAGTTCACTTTCCACTCACCGTCAACAGTGACAAGGTCACCACACAGTCTGTCACCTCTGGGAAACTCCGCTACAACTCGTGAGAGCAGGCAAGACACCGGGAATTGTTTCGTTGCTATGAATAGGGTTTGGATCTCACAGACCCCCTGACAGTGTCTGGGGGACACGCGGGAGCCTGGAAACCACCCTTTAAAAACCATTGTTTTTAGAGAAAGTAACTTCCAGTAAGGAGGGGGTATGTGAACCGATGAGGAAGTTATAAGGGTCACCTTGCTGGAGTCTCAGAAGCTTCAGCCTCTCCTTCTGAGTGTTCTGAGGCCCGTGCAGCACCTAATCGGCTATGGCGTCCACTCCATAAAGTGCTCCCTAGTTCTGTCTGGTGGATACAGTTATCAGTGGAAGCTCATTTTAAAGTATTTAAATTATGGCTCACTAGAGGACAGTATTTTTAGATCATTGTTTTATACCAGTTAGAAGACTGATGAATTTAGGTTTGGGAGAAGAGCAAGTGGTTAGAGAAATGGAGTGTTTTTATGATTATCTGATTTCAACATGAGAATATATTTTTCACTGAGACATTTATTTACCATCTTGCGAAATGACTGCCTTTGTGGATTATATAAAGATATTATGAGTAAGCATCAGAATAATAGAAGCAGAGACCTGGTTGCATTTTAGAAGTGCCTTCTGTTTGGACCTCCAGTTTTCTTGTGCCAAGGATAGATTTATTGGTGTCTGGGCTATGCCTAGAAGCTCTAGTTGATGATTCTTATTAAAGGAAGGAACTCTATCATTGTTCTCTGAGATTATGGATATTTGGAAAAGTGCCAGTAGGTCACTGGTGTTTTGCATATAGATGGTGGTGCCCTGGAGGTGAATGCTGGGGATCTAATATCTGATTGTGCATCACCTTCTACACATCACAATGAGACTGGGCAGAAATGCATCCAGGTTCTGTGGTTATCTCTGCACTCACCTGCCCCAGATAAGCTGTGCCTTCGCCCTGGAAATCGCCATTGGGGTGCAGATTTCCACTGACTGCAAAGTGACAGTGGCAGCCAGGAGCCACCCAGTTGAACTGGCCGCAGTCGGGCGAGAGAATAATAAATTGCATTAATAAAAGCGACACATCCTCTGGTTGACTGCTGGGCAATTGTGTGGAGGCAGCTTTCCGGTCAGCCCGTATTTATTTCCCAACCGACATGCCGTTGGCTGCCCTGAGTCAATCCAGATCACACTTAATTCTTGCCTGTTTCCTCTTCCTTTGCCCCATCTGTCTTGTTCTAGCATGTTTCGAGGAAATTTAAAAATGATTGTTTTTATGCTATTAAATCAATAGCATTTTTAATTTCATAGCCTCCTTTTTACAGTCTGTGTGTTCTTTTTACTCATAAAGCCCAGGCATGCTGTTTAGGGGACAAAATAATGCTTTTCTTCACATATTTTTCCCTTTATCTCTGAATTTTTTTTTCCTTTTCATCTTAATCTCTAATTTTGGCTTTGTGTTAAAGAGTTGGGGATGTGCGAGTCAGAGCAGAACTTGAATTGCTTTTACCATTAATTACCTCTGTGACTCTGAACTGTTCACTCGATCATTCAGATCCTTAATATTCTCATCTGTAAAATGGCGATGATAAATACACTTCTTGATGTAGGTGGGAAGATGAAGTAAGACTGCGCATATGAAATATATAGAAGGTTAACGTCCTTTTGCTTACTCAAGGCACGAGAACCCAGAGGTAAGTACTAGGAATTGCAGTAAGGACGCTGACGGAAGGATGCTGTCAGGACCTGGTGACCCTGGTTTATGCTTTGTTCGATTTTTTTTTTTTTTAAAGAAACTCTAAATGACATTTAAAAAGAGAGCTAGAAGATTTTAAAATCGAATTAAAAAGACACTCACCCCTTTCTGGATAGTTGTTGCTACGATTCAGGAGTTCTGTATAACCGTTCATGCTACTTAAGGTTAGAAATCCCAAAAGCCCATTTTTCCAGATTAATCTGTGGTTGAGAAAATTATTGACTATTGATAGTCGAAGAGTGAACATAGTTGTTAAAACTGAAGTGTTTTTTTTTTAAGCTAATGGTACATGACCAAATTGTTTCTAGAAATTTCTTTCCTTCCTTTTCCCTCTGTTCATGTATTTATTTTTTCAGACATGAAGAGCAGCCGAGGCCTTTTGTGTTGCATTCTTGCTTGAGGAACTCAAACGATGAAGTCAGATTTCTGCAGACGTGTTCTCGGGTTCTGGTGCTCTGTCTCCTCCCTTCGAAGAACGTCCAGTCTCTCAGTCTACGCATAATGCTCGCGGAAATCCTGACAACAAAAGGTAGACTTTCATAACTAATCGATATTACTAATGCGATGCTTAATGCAAACTAATGTGCTCCATACGAATGTGAGAACACTTTATGTGATACCTGTACAGACCTTGTATACTGTGGGATGTATGGGAATTGAAGTATTTTCAAAAGATAAGTTTTAAATGTCACTTGAAGAAGACATCACTTGGCCCTATGTGATAAATTTTTTTATGTAACATATTGCCAAATACATAGTCCATTTCATTTTTTTTAAAATAATAGATAACCAGTCCTTAATGAAATTAAAAGACACTTACTCCTTGGAAGGAAAGTTATGACCAACCTAGATAGCATATTCAAAAGCAGAGACATTACTTTGCCAACAAAGGTCCATCTAGTCAAGGCTATGGTTTTCCAGTGGTCATGTATGGGTGTGAGAGTTGGACTGTGAAGAAAGCTGAGCGCTGAAAAATTGATGCTTTTGAACTGTGGTGTTGGAGAAGACTCTTGAGAGTCCCTTGGATTGCAAGGAGATCCAGCCAGTCCATTCTAAAGGAGATCAGCCCTGGGTGTTCTTTGGAAGGACTGATGCTAAAACTGAAACTCCAATACTTGGGCTACCTCGTGCGAAGAGTGGACTCATTGGAAAAGACTCTGATTCTGGGAGGGATTGGGGGCAGGAGGAGAAGGGGACGACAGAGGATGAGATGGCTGGATGGCATCACCGACTCAATGGACATGAGTTTAGGTGAACCTTGGGATTTGGTGATGGACGGGGAGGCCTGGCGTGCTGCAGTTCATGGGCTCGCAAAGAGTTGGATATGACTGAGTAACTGAACTGAACTGAACCAGTCCTTATGCCCTTCACAATGTAGCATCCATTATATGCGTAAACAAAGGAATATCTGTACTCAAGGTCTAGTATGCATTCACTTAAAATACCTTTGCTGCAATATTCATTGGTAATACCTATATGTGAGTTAGGTCTTCACAGGTAGAGCAGTAGTAAAGAACCTACCTGCCAATGCAGGAAATGCAAGAGATGCAGGTTCAGTCCCTAAATCAGGAAGATCCCCTGGAGTTGGAAATGGCAACCCACTCCAGTGTTCTTGCCTGGAGAATTCCATGGACAGAAGAGCCTGGCGGGCTACAGTCCATGGGGTCACAAAAAGTCAGACACAACTGAGCACAGCACCACCACCAACATATGTGACTTAGAATACATAAAAAAGGAGCTTACCACAATATAATGTGGTTATTAGCAAAAAAGTGTATCCAAGGAAATGCTGAGCTAGGATAAGAAAAATGGAAGAAAATATCATCTAAAGAGAAACTTTTCCTACCGCAGAATCTCAAAAGAACGTTGTGTTTATATGCATTGATTTAATGTCTCATTTATTGTCTCAGAATTAGCCAGCTCTGCCCATTAGCTGATACAGCCAACCATAGAGAGAAGGTGACCTTTTTAACCTGAAGTTTGTAGGATGACTCTTTCATGGTGTCCTTGGCTTTCTCACAACTTTCTCCCTGAGGTTTCACCAGTTGGGAGAATGTTAACTTTCAATCTTTTGGCAGATGAAGCATGTTGAGCCTTATAATGGAAATAAAAGGAAAAAAAAAGGATGTACTTAATTTTGATAGCTTTGTTAACCGCTTGGGTTCCGAATGACTTTCTTTCATCATCCTTTTCCGTGTAACTCGTTTGTTAAAATGACCGCTTGGTTGTAGCCTTAGCTGGTAGCAGACCCAGAAGGGTGGGTCCGTGTGTATGTGTGTGTTGCGTGTGTACGCATGCATGCACACTTGTGCAGCCCACTTGGGTAGTTTCACAGTGTTTGCCAGGTGCAGTTTCAATTATGGAAGCATGAACACAGCTCCTCTGAAGGAGAAGGCCTTGTCAGTGTTGCTCTCTTCTCTGTCCCGCAGTCTTGAAGCCGGTGGTGGAGCTGCTCAGTAACCCAGATTACATTAACCAGATGCTGCTCGCCCAGCTGGAGCGCAGGGAGCACATGAACGAGCATCACAAGAGAGCCTACACGTACGCGCCTTCCTATGAAGAGTTCATCAAGCTCATTAACAGCAACTCTGATGTTGAGTTCCTGAAGCAGCTCAGGTATTTGGTCTTTAATTATAGCATGACAATGCTACTAATTATCCTTCTCTGCCTGGTTAGGTTTAAAAAAAAAAAGTGCTTGTCAGGGAAGCAGAAATAAAGGAAGTCCATAAATCTCACTAATAAGTAACAACAAAATTTATCGAGCTTCTCCCTTAGTAGTGGAGTTCGTTTGTTCAAAGTACCATGTTTTTCAAATGATTAGGTTATAATAGAAAGTCGATCAGTTGTTAGAACCTGTGTAGCTGCTCAGATGCTTCCTTGGGGAAAGCAGTGGAAGGAACTGATGTGTGTTTAAAATTACAGTGTAGAACATTTGTGTTGATTTTCTTTTTTCTTAGAAAACACAGAGGCCCAGTTTGGGGAATAAAGGGGTTCTTGACTGATTGTCTTGAGAAAACACATTGGAAATAACATCCCAGGAGTCTCTTTCATAGGAGAGTCTAGTCTCCTTCCCTGACCTGTGACTGGGAGAGTTCCGTGGGCTTTGCTGAAACGTAGCATCCCGGGCAGTTCTCTTTGAGGTGGCACTGGTGTATGTTTCATCCTCTGGGTGGTTGTCCCTGTTCGCTGTATCTGAGGCACAGACCTGAGGACCAGTTCTTACTCTCGGCTTCTTGTACTGGAGAGGCTGCCAGGAACAACTCTGTGATGGCAGGGATTGATCTTTCTGCTCAAAGAGGAGGTGACGCTGCATAAAGTATCTTGTTACTTAGCTACTTATTGTTCATCTGATAAAAAAAAATTGCCCTCTTATTTAAGGGTCAACTCTGCCCACTCGTATTGACAGACAGAATTGCTTTTTATCAGACTTCTGTCTGAAACCCACATCGATGAGGCTCATCAGCACAAATGGAGCTGCTTTCTTCAGTCATAATCTCAACTGTCCCGTTGTTTTTCCTGTACAGTTAGAGGACTCTGCTCTCCGACTTTTATTAGCATTTTAGGTCCCTGTCTTCAAACTGCCCCCAGTAACATTTTGGGCTAGGCTGCCTAAAGCAGGAATTGCATCTTATTTAGACTAAGTGAAACCATCTTTGTTTCATACATGTTTGAAAAAAGATGCACGGGTGCGTGCTTAGTTGCTCAGTCGAGTCTGACTCTTTGCGACCCCTTAGACAGTAGCATTCCAGGCTCTTCTGTCCATAGGATTTCCCAGGCAAGAATGCTGGAATGAGTTGCCATTTCTTCCTCTGGGATCTTCCCGACCCAGGGATCAAACCCGCATCTCCTGCTTGGCGGGGGGATTCTTTACCACTGCATAACTTGGGAAGCCTGGAAGAAAGATGAGTATTTTTTAAAGGAGATAGTCACTCAGCTCTGCTAGACTAGAATGCATTAAAAATAAACAAACAGCAGCAAAAAAACCCTTGAATGTGCTATTTGCAGTTCTGCAGTAGAACTACAAAAAAAACTTTGTTTTCTTTTTTTCTGAGTCAGCACAAGATGCTTTCATGGTAGGGTTGTAGAGCTGGAAATGCATCCGGCAGGCACACCCCTGGCTGTATATTAGAATCAACCAGACTTTTAAAAATTGCAGCTTGAGATCCCACTGTTTCTTTGAGGCTACTTCCTCATTCTTCTTCTCTAGCCTCCAAGATGTCAAACTGAGGATATGGGAGCTAGACTGGGTTAATATTTTAAATTTTCTGGGTCTTCTAGTAGGAGCAGTGAGCAGCTCTGCTAACAAAACAGGAGCCGGTAATCTAAATGTTGTATTGATGCAGGATGTTAAAGGGCAGCTGATTAGATTCCAGTGGGGGAGTGGCTGGTGGGGTGAGGCCACCGTAAAGGAAAGGCAGAGAGCCTCTTTCAGAGCTAAGATGCACCCACCTGTGAAATGCGGCAGTTACAGCCGGACTAGAGAAAAGACCGCATGTTCCTTTATTTTGAAGATAAAGCGGGCATCAAAGTGAACATTAAGCAAAGGAGAAGTGAAAGTCCCCGATGGAACCTTTTGTAAACAAGTAGGCAGGTTGTTGGAGAAGGCAATGGCACTCATTACTCCAGTACTCCAGTACTCTTGCCTGGAAAATCCCATGGACGGGGGAGCCTGGTAGGCTGCAGTCCATGGGGTCGCGAACAGTCGGACACGACTGAGCGACTTCACTTTCACTTTTCACTTTCATGCAATTGGAGAAGGAAATGGCAACCCACTCCAGTGTTCTTGCCTGGAGAATCCCAGGGATGGGGGAGCCTGGTGGGCTGCCATCTATGGGGTCACACAGAGTCGGACACGACTGAAATAACTTAGCAGCAGCAGCAGGCAGATTGTGGTCCAGGAATCTGGCATATCCAGGGCTGTCTGCCTTCTGAAATTCTTAAGGTTATTTGTGAACAGTTATTTGCTCCTCAATGGAAAGTTATCTGTGAAAATTATTTGCTCCTCCATGGAAAGTACAGATGCCTAGGCTTCACCCCTGGGAACTTTGTTATAACTGGTCTGGAGTGGAACTGAGGCGTCAGCTTCCCAGGGGATCATAACACACGATTAGGACCCCAAGAATGTGGTATCTCTTTTAAATGTAATGTCCTCTCACCTGCTGCCAGTCTGAAGTTTTTGCCAGATGTCTTGTCATGTAATTCATCCTATTCTGACTCTTTGAAAACGACTTACACTGTGTGAGGTGCACGGTAACTCTGATGGGGGAACACTAACTGATCCAGGCCCCTCAGTCTTCTGCCTGGGTCACTGTCACGAGCGAAGGGCATCTTACCCCCGACCTTCCCAAGAGACGTGTTTAACCTGAGGTTTCTCAGCCTTGGCAAAACTGACACGTGGAGCTGGATGATCCTTTGTTGTGGGGGTTGTTCAACTTAGTGTAGAGCATAAGCAGCGCCCCTGGCCTCCACCTGCTGAATGCCGGCAGCACCCCCAGAGTTGTGACAGCCCAGAATGTCTCTGGACATTGCCGTGTGTCCTCTGGGGGACAAAAATGTTCCTGCTTAAGAGCCACTGGTGTAACTCCAAGAACAGTTTTGAGATACTGTACTTACATTGTACATGCTTGCTTGGTCTCTTCAGTTGTGCCCAATTCTTTGCAACCCTGCCTGCCAGGCTCCTCTGTCAGTGGAATTCTCCAGACAAGAATACTGGCGTGGGCTGCCATGCCCTTCTCCAGGGGATCTTCCTGACCCAGGGGTCTATGTCTCTTGCATTGGAAGGCAGGTTCTTTACCCCTAGTGCCACCTGGGAAGCCCTGTCTTATATTAGTTAGGTTTAGATTCAGCTGAAAATTAGAAAACCCACAGAATAATGATGACTTGTCAAAGAACAGAGCGTGTTTTCTTCCTTACACAGAAGTCTGGAGTGCCCAGTGGGGTCCCCACCTTCTCAAGGACCCAGGCTCCTCCTAGCTCACTGCTCTGCCCTCCTGTATTCCAGAGGCCTCATGGTCGGGATGTTCTCTAGGGTCCCATCCCAGGAAGTGGGAGGGAGGCCAGGAAAGATGGTGGCATAGGTCATGCATGCACTGCTTGTCTTTTAAGGAAATTTCTAGAAGCTGCTGCATGACATTTTTGTTTATGTTGTGTTGGTCAAAACAATTGAGAAAAAAAACAAGGAGTCTTTTTCTGGGCACCCTTAGGCTTAGTTATAAATGGAGGGTTCTATTACTAAGGAAGACTAAAGAATGGGTATGGAATAGGCGGGTAGGCATGTTTGCTCCGGTCCTATGTGCTGTGGGTTAGAGTAAGGCAGAGCAGCACTGCTTCCCACACAGGCAGTGGGAAGGTGCTTTCCTGGCCTGGACATTCGCCAGGGTTAAGGAGATGCCAAGCAATTACTCAAGAAAGGAAAGCTCTTTTTGTTTTAAGCTACCATTTGTTGACAATCTAATGTGTATCCAGCGCAATGCAAGATTCTTTGTAATAATCATCTGATCCTTATAACCCCCGTGTACAATAGGTGTGTGTTGCTCAGGCTTGGCTGAGGAGAGCAAAGCGACTTGCCCTGGATCAAAGCTAATCAGTAACAGAGCTGGGATTTGAACTCGAGTCTGTCTGACTTCACACGCATTTGTAGAGCTGGGTGACCTGCCAGCCAGGCGGGCAGAGAACAGCAGTGAGACACGGCCCCAGTCTTGTGGGATTGCCTACTGGCGTGGAGACGACTCTACTGTTGGTGGGGCTTGGCAGGCACCAACCCTGGCTTAGGTATAACTCAGGCAATAACCATCAGAAGTACCATCACCTTTTATTAAGACAGTGACTGTCAGAGAAACGAGTAGTAATGAAGTAAATCAGAGCAGCCTGTCACTGCCATAATCTCATTTACCGCCAGCCTGATCTTTATTAGATTTTTCAGTTCTGTATTTGTTTATTTCTGACCCTCATTTAGAGAGCAGTGTGGAGAACCTAAAAATAGAGAGGAAATTCTAATAATAAATGAAAGGTTAAAATTAAAGATTATTTAGCTTGGAGAAGAGAAGGAAACCTTTTATCTAGCACATACTGAGATTGGTATGGTGTTTTCAGTTTTACTAAAGCAAGAGGCAGTGGGCCTAACTGGATTAACTGAAGAGAGCGTGACTAACATTAGCATGGGTTACTGAGAGGGTTTCTAATTATTTTTTCTTTGGCTATCATAATGCATTGGATTTTTCAACTCTGAATCAGTTTAGGTACATCTGCACATGAAGATAAAATATTAAAAATAATAAAATTCTTAAAATCTCATGCTGCTGTGTGGAAAAATTCAAATTATTTGAATGTTTAGTGTTTTGAACAGGATTCTGAAAATGTGAATCTTGAGCAGTAGATACGGTCACGTTATTGAGGAACATGAAAAAAAGAAGTCAAGCATACTTAAGACAACCCATTGCAGTGTGTCAGAAATCAGTGAGCATGTGTAAACCGCTAAGGAAGGCTCGTGTGGGCGGACAGGGAGATGGAAATGCAACCTGTAAAACAGAGGCCTGGCAAATCTTTATGGAAAGAATAAATGAATATAAATTCAGTTTTAAAAAACACATTAAAATGCGAGACTGCCTATGAAAATGTCTAAAAGATCTCTCAGTTTTATGAAAAAATAAAAGTGCACTGACTTGAGAATATAATTGCTTCCAATGTCTGAGAAATAGCAGAGGGCACTGAGGCAGGGTTAAACATATCCCAGGGCACAAGTTATTTTTATTTAGGAGGCAAGATTAAGTGTTGGCAGCAATTAAAATGTGACATGAGAAGGGGGATTTTGGTGTGAAGTTGATGCTGTCGCTGAAAGTAAGGATCTCTTATGTGCTTGTGTTTGGAGCAGCTCTGGCGCTGGGTTAGTTGTGGGTAAGTGTTCTCTGCTTTACGAATGACAGAACTCCAAGTCAGTTTATGTAAAGCACTTGGCCCAAGACCTGTGTATTTCTAATTGTTAGCTGGTACTAGTATTGTTACTGTTTGTAATCACTAGACCAAGGCTTACAGGTGGACTTAATATGATTATGAAGACTGGGCAGCTCCTCAAGGCCTGTGAGGATATGGCATTTCATCTTAGGGTTTGAGGAGCTGTCGTGATCAGGCCCATCTAGTCAACGCTTTGGTTTTTCCAGTAATCCTTTTCGGATGTGAGAGTTGGACCATAAAGAAGGCTAAGTGCTGAAGAATTGATGCTTTCAAACTGTGGTGCTGTAGAAGGCTCTCGAGAGTCCCTTGGACAGCACGGAAGTCAAACCAGTCCATCCTAAAGGAAATCAACCCTGAATGTTCATTGTAAGGATTGATGCTGAAGCTGAAGCTCCAATACTTTGGCCACCTGATATGAAGAGCTGACTCATTGGAAAAGACCCTGATGCTGGGAAAGATTGAAGGTGGGAGGAGAAGGGGACAACAGAGGATGAGACAGTTGGATAATACAGCTGACTCGGTGGACATGAGTTTGAGCAAACTCCAGGAGATAGGGAAGGACAGGGAAGCCTGGTGTGCTGCAGTCCATGGTGTTGCAAAGAGTCAGACATGACTGAGCAACTGAACAACAACATCGATAGCAATGGTCTTGTCTATCTTGAAATCTGATCCATCTTCGGGTAAAGGCATAGGGCAAATGAAGACCTCAGTGTCACTTTTATTACTGATGGATCATGGAGACCATGGTTTACATATGTGGGCAGCACACTGGCTAAAACTCAGTTTCAGCATGAGACATTCTTTCCTGCCCAGCGCTGCCGGACTGGAGTCCCTCTCCTTGTGCCTGCTCATCCCTGGCGGGCGTGGTCCACTTGCCACAGGGATGTGGTTCCCGGAGGCAGGAACACATGCCCCTGAGAGGAAAGGGCACGGGAGGGCAGCACGGCACTTGCCCAGTTCCTCCTCCTCTGTGATCACATGAAAAGCCTCTTCGTCTCGGGAGGAGAGGACTGAGAGACAGATGGAGAGAGGCCAGGGGTGGAGCTTCTCGGACTTTAAACATGAAGGGTTTGAGAGTAGGGTGAGGTCTGTGGGTACTGCCTGTCTCGTTAAAAACAAAACAAAACAGAGACAAACATCGTGGTGCTCACAGACCTTCCCTGCCATCCAGTGGTTAAGACTCCACCCTTCCACTGCAGGAGGTTCAACCCCTGGTCAGAGGAGCTAGGGTCCCACATGCCACGCAGTGTGGCGCAAAAAACCAAAACAAAAATTTTTTTACAGATGATTGTGGGAACAAAAGAACTTGTGATTTACGAGTAGTGAAGAGTGGTGAAGGCTGGTGGAGGTGGATTGCTGGTCCTTGTGAGCATCTGGTTTCTGTGGCGGGAGGGTTTTTCTTAGCCCTGACTTGCAGCATCTGGCGGTTCCCCTAGTGTCCACACTGCCAGCACGGCCGGTGGAAAGCCACCAGCATGATGTCAGCACATGCGGAGCTGGGAGGAGACCCACAGAGTATGTGTTCATGTAGCATTTCCAGTACATTGACCCAGTGGGTATAAAGAACCTCCCACAGAGATAAGAAATCAATGAAATCATTAGGAACCAGTCAGTTTTGAGTACTTTCAATCCTAAAAAATATGGTCAGTTCAGTCAGTGCAGTCGCTCAGTGGTGTCTGACTCTTTGCGACCCCATGGACTGCAGCACACCAGGCCTCCCTGTCCATCACCAACATCCGGAGTTTACCCAAACTCATGTCCCTCGAGTTGGTGATGCCATCCAGCCATCTCATCCTCTGTTGTCCCCTTCTTTTCCCACCTTCAATCTTTCCCATCATCAGGGTCTTTTCAAATGAGTCAGCTCTTCGCGTCAGATGGCCAAAGTATTGGAGCTTCAGCTTCAGCATCAGTCCTTCCAATGAATATTCAGGACTGATCTCCTTTAGGATGGACTGGTTGGATCTCCATGCAGTCCAAGGGACTTGTCAAGAGTCTTTTCCAGCAGCGCAGTTCAAAAGCATCATTTCTTCAGTGCTCAGCTTTCTTTATAGTCCAGCTTTTACATCCGTGCATGACTTTGTGTAATTTTAATAATGGTGGGCTTAATTCCTGAAACGCAGCAGCCGGCTCTCCAGGACTGGCGGGCTGACTCCAGCCCTGCAGCGAGTAAGTCGAGGCCACGCATGTCCTGTCTTTCGATGTCCTGCACTTAATGCAGTTCTTCTAAAGGCAGATGAGTGTTAACAGTGTAAGAGGTCAACGTCTTGTGAAGCATCGAGGCAGACCCTGGCCACCAGCACCGGCTCAGGGGTCTGACAGGCCTGGATTTCACTGACCTGGCTTGCACTGTGGCTTCACTGCTTGCCGCATGCATGCCCGGAGGCAAGTCGCTTCCACGCTGAGCCTCAGTCTTAACTGTGAAACAGAGAAAATAGTTCCTGTTGCCTAGGGTTGTCATGATAATTAAATGAGATAACGCATGTGAGGCAGGGCATGCTAGGTTCCAGGTAAGAGCTGAAAAAATAACAGTTGTCAGAAGGAGGAGGAACACTATCAGGTCCTGACTTGGACATGATTAATGGAGGTGATGACGTGACACAGTATATCTTATTGCAGAAAAACTTGGTTCAAAACGTATGAAAAGTCATTAGGACGTTTTTGGTATAAAAGATAAAACTAGGCAACTGAAGGTGATACGTGGGAGACATTCTCAATGAAAATGCTTTATATAAGAATTGGGAATGGAACGTATAGCAGTGGTGCTATAAATACATCTGTAAATACTTTATAACAGTATTAATGTCATAAAAATATGAGGAAGACAGGTAGAAATGAGATACTGGCGGCAGAGGAAACCTTTGGCACTCTTGAGGTTAACTCAAGGGCACCCGCTGGCCAGCGTGACAGAGCTTTGGCTGCTCCTGTAACGTGCAATTTCTGGAGACTCTGGAAACTAGCAAATGAATGTACAGTCGTTATTTTAGGAAGATTAAAAGATACAAGATTAAGAAAATAGAAATTACTTATTGCAGACAGATAAAAACTACGACTACTTGACATGTACATTTCCAGATTATTTTCTGTATATATAACATGAAGTGTGTGTGTGTGTGTGTTTACATACACTCTGGATTCCTCAGGCTGCTCTGGTGCAGAACTTTCTAGCTAGTATGACTAGAGCACAATGTGTGGGTGTGCAGGGATGAGGGTGCCCTAAGCGCATGAGGTGGCCGGGATGGTGGTCACCCCATGTCCTGATCAGATACTGTCACTCGCTGTGTGTGCTGCGAGTGGGAAAAGGCTGGGAAAACGTGCCTTGGACTCTCGGTGAAATCAGCCACCTTCTGCACACTGGAAAAGTGGGGGGAAAAAAATGCCTCTTTCTCCTGAATCTTAACTGAAAATTTCCCCTGTTTGTGCTATAGCTCTGGGTACTTCCTGCTTAAGACCATTGAATATACCTCCTGGAAAGATAGCTCAGGAGCTTGTTGTCATCCTCAGTAGTACTCAGGCCAAAAAGCTAAAATTAGATACTTCTCTTTGTTCATAATATTAGTGAAGATTAAAAATTTGACACCTAGTATGTTATCAAGAGTGTCCTGCGGGTTGAAATTATGTCCTTTCTGTTACAGCTTTTATAATCTGAGCAACAGGGCACAAAATATGCATTCTTTAAGACAGATTGACTATTCATAAGAATTTATGTTAAGAAAATAATCAGGAATATAAGAAAAGATTTCTCCAAGAATGTTTCTTGTAATTTTATTTAAAATAGAGAAATGCTTGAGATAATTAAAAACATCTAACAATAAGGGTCGGTTAAAAAGATTTTGGCTCACCTGTACAGTGGATTGCCATATAATAACAGTGTGGAAACAGAATATTTAATACTATTGGGAGACAGTAACTATTGTACTGCAAAGAGATCAAACCAGTCAGTCCTAAAGGAAATCAGTCCTGAATATTCATTGGAAGGACTGATGCTAAAGCTGAAACTCCAATACTTTGGCCACCTGATGCAAAGAAAAGATTGATTAGAAGAGACCCTGATGCTGGGAAAAATTGAAGGCAGGAGGAGAAGGCGATGACAGAGGATGAGATGGTTGGATGACATCACTACTCAATGGACATGAGTTTGAGTAAGCTCCAAGAGTTGGTGATGGACAGGGAAGCCTGGCATGCTGCAGTCCATGGGGTTGCAAAGAGTCCGACATGACTGAGCGTCTGAGCTGAACTGAACTTTAGATTTATAAATTATAGAGAACTTCCCTGGTGGTCCAATAGCTTAGACTCCCAGCTCCCGATGCAGGGGACCTGAGTTTGATTCCAGGTCAGGGAAGTTGATCCCATACGCTGCAGATAAGACCTGTGCAGCCCAATAAATAAATAAATAATAAATAAATCCTAAAAACAGGTTTGAAGCCAGTATTTATAGCAAAAATTCCATCTTGTAAAACAGAAAATCATGTTTGCATAGAAAAAATGTTACAAAGATACCACATGTTAATAGCAGTTAACTTTGAATTCCGTAGTTTGTGTACTTTCTCATTTTCTTGAAAGAGCGTTATGTTACTTCAGAGAAAGTAAAAATTGGCTCAGACCGAGAAAGTAAAATCTGCCTGTCCATTTATCAAGCTGGTGGGAGCAGACACTAAAACCAGCTACCAAGTTAACAGGAAATAGTATTTCTTCCAACTACACCTGTAATATGTCATGATGATACTCCCTTCTGAGCAACCCCTGCTCTCTTATTCACTGAAAAGCATGCCTCCCTAAATTTTATCAGAAACTTTGCTGCCTGAAATTACATCAGTAGGAATGACACGTCCTATTCTTGCCTGGAGGGTATCAGTCACTTTGACACAGAGCAGCAGCCCCATTTTAACCCAGAGTTGCAGATATGGGTTTCTGGACTCAGCATCCTACACGGACCTTAACTTTGTAGTTCCCAAGGCAGTAGGGCCCTGGGTTCATCTGAAATTGACCCTTTTACAAGCCCTGCTTTGAGCTTGTCACAGCACTGCTTCATTTACATTTCATCCACACCCTGCCTTTCCCCAGAATCCTATGGTAACTTTTATCTTTTTCTTTGGGGAGGTGCCGCATGGTTCCTCTTGTTCCTAGCAGTGGGTCAGGAAGCCTGATGTTCTGGGACTATAATGACCCTGGTGGTCAGGCTGAGACTCTCATAGGAAAAAAAAAAAAAAGTGAGGTTACTTATTATAAAATGGCTTCTATATATATTTTACAAGCACACACACACCATCCCCCTAAACAACACACATCTAAAGCGTCAGCAGCAGTGTTAAAGGACAATAATTGTAATAATTGTTAAACTCTCACTGTGAGGCAGATGCAGTTCCAGATATTTTACGTTCTCTCATGTAACTTCATAAAAATCCTATGAGGAAAAATGCTGCTATTCCTCTTTTTACAAATGAGGACTCTTGAGTTTTAAAAGCTTGAAAAATTTTCCCAGGGTGACAGTGTAAGCATTGAAAGCAGCATTTGAACAAAGCCCATCTGGTGCCAGAGCTCACGTTCTTTATATTTTATATTTTATATTAATATTTGGCTGTGGGATCTAGTTCCCTGACCAGGGACCGAACCCAGGTTCTTGCATTGGGAGCACAGAGTCTTAGCCATTGGACACCAGAGAAGTCCGCAAAGCTCACATTCTTAACTACTCTGATATACTTTCTAAATTATCCAGCAGACCTTGGTAGTGTCATGGACATGGGAGATGGCGCCAGCTTAGCTAGCAGAAATCGCCATGGCTTCATTTTTTAAACATTTTACGTGAAGTCTCTGTAATGGAAACATTATCCCTAGCCTAGTACAGAGTAGCCTGTGGCAGTTCTGAAACACTACTTTAAAATTTCTGATTTTCTTCTTAAAACATTTGTATGTATATGGTATTCTGTTCCATGGTAGAACCTTGCTCATTTTAATATAAGATGGTATTTTAAACCATGTACCATGTTGTACACCTGAATGTGTCCACAGCCTTTGACTCTCCTAAGATGTTGCAGCATGTACCCTCCCAAGACAGCTCTAAAGTCATATTTCAAGGATGTGCCTAATGAAGTGGAGAGACTAATTTTTTTGGTTTGGCTTCTAAATAATTTTGAAATCAAGTCTGATAGGATCCCAAAGCTATTCTGAACATTTGATAGTAGAAAGTGTTGATTTCCAAGGTAATTATTTTGAAGGCTGGTGCTTCCCAAGTAGTGCAAGTGGTCAAGAGTCCTCCTGCCAGTGCAGGAGACGCAAGAGACACAGGTTCAGTCCCTGGGTCGGGAAGATCCCTTGGAGCAGGAAATGGCAACCCACTCAGTATTCTTGCCTGGGAAATCCCATGGACAGAGGAGCTGGAGGGCTACAGTCCACAGGGCCACAAAGAGTCAGACACGACTGAGTGACCGAGCACGCGTTTTGAAGGACTGTGTAGCATTCAGGCGAGATTAAGGTCGTTGGGGAGAGTTTATACAAATAATGTTGGTCTAAGTCTTTATTAATTTAGCTAAGTGTAAAAAAGTGAAGGGAGGTGAGGTGGCGACTCAGTAGCAGGCACCAGCAAGCTTTGGGTGACTTTTTCATTATCCTTGAGACAAAGATGCTCTGGGTAGGACCTTGCGAGGATTAGAAAGAGCTGAATTCTTACTATACTGCTTCCTCCTAAGACTTGAGTTTACATCATCATTTTGGAAAAAGAGATACTAACAATCTGCTCTTCTGATCAAGAGGAAGCCTACAAATAATAGTCCTCCCAGTGGTTGAACTGAACTTGGCACCAGCAAGGCTGTGTCATTCTCTGGAGGGGACGAGCCAAGTGAGTGCCAGGTACCCCATGATAGCTCCTCAGACAACCAGCAAGGCTGTGCCATCAGCCTTGGCCAGCATTCGGAATGAAAAGTCCTTCCTTTCCTGCTTTGCCTTTTGGTATCAAGTGAAAGTGAGTTCCGCAGATTCAGTCAGCATCTTCAGGTGCCTCCTGTGTGCTGGGCACCATGTGAGGAGGGTCTGGTATCTGTAAAGATGAATTGACTCTGGACCCTCGATTCTTTCCCCTGTCATCAGGGTGTTTGCTGTTCAAAACAGGAGACCCTTGTGGATGTAAATCACTAAATGTGAAGTAAGACAGTCAGGCCAGAAGTAGAGTGGGAAGAGCTAAAGAAGTGGGTAGGAGCACATATTTCCTGCTGTAGGTGAGCGGGATCTAGGAAGCTTCAGAGAGGAGTTGGCTGAGGCTTGAATGTTTTGGAGTGATTAGGATTTCAGCAGGTGAAGAGGCGAGGTGAGGTGTAGGAGGAAGAAGAAACGAAGCAGAGCCCGGCTGGTAGGAAAGAGCTGGAGTGTGTTTGGAGTGTTGCATGTGGCCTGGTTTGCCCGGAAAATGGTACCCGAGAGGGATGTGGAAGGCAGTTTGGCTGGAAAGATGGTCTGGCCTTGGCTGTGCTGATAAGCTGTGAAGGGCCTTAGACATGCTAAACACTAACCTGTTGAATTTTAGGGAAGCTGGAAAATGGCTAAGAGCTTGAGCTTTAGCATCATCAAGCCCCAGGTTATCATGCTGGTTCTTCTACTTAAAAGCAGTGAAACCTTGTATAGACTTCTTAATTCCCCTGAACTCTAGTTTCTCCCTCTGTAGTGTGGGGTTCATTACAGTACCTTGTGAGGATTAAATGAGGTAGTGTAAAGTATTTAATTAGGTACCTGGTACCTGATCAAAGGAGTCAGTTAGCTGATGTTACTTTAGAATTCTGTGGACTTCTTTGAACATGCCTCTTCCTTAGATGGCATGTATTATCTCAGTACCACTGATGAATTATTTGTTCCGTAGTGTGAATCACTGAGAACACCCAGAGAACAGATTGTTCAGGATGTTACGTGCACCTGTTAACTGTTACAGATGTTAACACTTAGGAATTTAGCTCTTTGGTTTGGACCACTATCACAAATAAACCATAGAATGGGGGGCTCAAAGAACAAACGTTTCTTTCTCCCAGTTCTGGAATTTGGAGGGTCTGAGATCGAGCCGCTGGTAGTCAGACTGGGTGTCTGGTGAGGGTCTTGCTTCTTGGTTCAACAGTAGTCTTCTTGCTCTGTCCTTACGAGGTGGAGAGAGCTCTCTGGGGTCTCTTTAATATGGGCATGGACCACCCTTGAGACCTAATGACCTTTCAGAGGTCCTGCCTCCAAACACCATGACACTGGGGTTTAGGCTTCACCTGTGACTTTTGCAGGGGACACACACACCCCGTCCCTGGCACTCCGAAATATTTACTGCCAAGTTAGGCTCGGTTGAAGAATTCAGGACTCAGTCCCTATTTTCTTAAGGCTCCTGATCTAGTTGGAGATAAAAACAGCATATCTTTTTCCACAGACAAACCTACAGTTTTGTTTTAGTCTCCAATATTTTTGTTTTAGGCTTTACTTATACTTAAAAGCACTGAGACCTTGTATAGATTTTTTTTGGTTAATTTATTTATTTTAATTGGAGGCTAATTACTTTATAATATTGTAATGGTTTTAGCCATACATTGACATGAATCAGCCATGGGTGTACATGTGTTCCCCATGCTGAACCCCCTTCCCACCTCCCTCCCCATCCCATCCTTCAGGGTCATCCCAGTGCACCAGCCCTGAGCACGCTGTCTCATGTGTTGAACCTGGACTGGCTGTCTGTTTCACATATGCAAATATACTTGTTTCAGTGCTATTCTCTCAAATCATCCCACCCTCGCCTTCTCCCACAGGGTCCAAAAGTCTGTTGTTTACATCTGTGTCTCTTTTGCTATCTCACATATAGGGTCATCATTACCATCTTTCTAAATTCCATAAATATGCGTTAATATTGTATAGATTTCTTAATCCCCCTGAACTCCAGTTTCTCCTTGTGTAGTGTGGGGTTCATTATAGTACCTTGTGAGAATTAAATGAGATAATGTAAAATAAAGTATTTAGTTAGGTACCTGGTACCTGATGAAAGGAATCTGTTAGCTGGTATTACTTTAGAATTCTGTGGATTCGTTTGAACACACTTCTTCCTCAGATGGCATTAAGCTCACTGCTTACATTTAAGTATAAGACTTGTTACCATGTTAAAAAGAAGGGCGAGGCCCCGAAAGCCCCAAACACACCGTTTTCTTTTCTTTTTTTTTTTTTAACTTTTTATTTTTACTTTATTTTACTTTACAGTACTGTATTGGTTTTGCCATACATTGACATGAATCGACCATGGGTGTACATGCGATCCCAAACATGAACCCCCTCCCACCTCCCTCCCCACAACATCCCTCTGGGTCATCCCCGTGCACCAGCCCCAAGCATGCTGTATCCTGCATCGGACATAGACTGGTGATTCGATTCTTACATGATAGTATACATGTTTCAGTGCCATTTTCCCAAATCATCCCACCCTCTCCCTCTCCCTCTGAGTCCAAAAGTCCGCTATACACATCTGTGTCTTTTTTGCTGTCTTGCATACAGGGTCGTCATTGCCATCTTTCTAAATTCCATATATATGTGTTAGTATACTGTATCGGTGTTTTTCTTTCTGGCTTACTTATTCGCAAGATTCTTTGTGGAAAATAGTAGATAAATGGGTGATATTATAGAGCAGAAGTAATTTAGGATTTCAGAGAGGAGAAATGTTGATGTGAATGAGAGGGATTGAGGATAACCTGAGGGAAGAAATAATATATGCAAGATCTGATTAGGTGGTCAAA
This sequence comes from Ovis aries, assembly GCF_016772045.2. Classification (NCBI taxonomy): domain Eukaryota; kingdom Metazoa; phylum Chordata; class Mammalia; order Artiodactyla; family Bovidae; genus Ovis; species Ovis aries. The sequence goes on from NC_056079.1 coordinate 14,765,610, forward strand.
AAGGGAGGTTGTTTTCAGAAGGAAACAGCATAAGCCAAAACCTGGCAAGTGGCTACAGTTTGAGGAGAGCTGTGTGGAAGCCATCCTGACTTCACTTCAGGTTTCTATGGGGATTGAGCGAGGGGGCCAGCGCCGGTTGCTGAGGAACCCACAGGCTGGAGCAGAGGGGTCCTCTTCTGGGGAGGAGGCTCAAACCCTCCAGGGGCCTCCCTGGAGGAGGAGGAGCTGAGAGTGGTCCTTGAGGAAGGGGCTTTGACAGCGCTGCACAGCGTGGGTTGGGTGGGAGATAGGTTGACATGAAGGAAACAGGCCATCCAGCTAATGCAGCTGACCCATGGATAAGAAGGGTGGTGTCTAGAGGAAGAGGACGAGAGGAACTTGTTTAAAGATTCAGGACTTGGAGATTCATATTTACGGGAGGGCGGATATCAAAGATGGTATTTCGAGCCTACAGGATAGAAATGATGGGGCTCGTGTGGAAATGGAGAGGGGAGGAAAGCTTATTGTGCAGGAAGGAAGGTATGTCTAGTGTGAACTGGCTCAGATAGGGAAGTAGTTTGGGAACAGTTTTAAGATGACTTATAATTCTACCACTTTAATGCAGTTGTTCTTTCCTTTATATCTCTGTTTTGCATTGTAGCCCTGGTTCATAGACCCACATATTTAGATACCTGCAATCATAAATATACCTGCCATTTTGCATTTTAGAATCATTAAAATCTATTATGTAGTCTTCATAATTACAGATATTATAGGCTGTTTTCTCCGTCTGATATATCCCTGGAGCTTTCTGAAAGCAGACACCATACTGGTGTTACTTCTGTGTGTCTGGAACCTAGGAAATGATTAACAAGTGTTTGTTTAATGAAAGCATATTGACCACATAAATTATTCTTGTGCTTTTTCTTTGTAGAAGTTGCTACAACAAACCTATAGAGTTTGGTGACATGCATTTGAGTTGCCTGGAAAAAGTCAGTGCTTTCTGCTTGTAGAACCTAAGTCCAAGGTTAAAATAAAGGCTTGGTTAGGGAGTGTTAGACTTTGATGATTCCAGGTTTGTGTTTGCTTCTTATAAGCTGTTCCCTCATCTGTTCAGTAGCTGGCGGGAAAAATCACATGAAAAACTGTCTTTGTGTTTTACCATTAATGAAGGCATGCAGGTGGCTCTATCCCACAACTGTGATGGTCACTAATGTCCTAGCAACGCTTCCTTTTGCAGAACATCACCCAAGTGTGTGTTCAGCCTGGAGATAACTTCTCCATGTACAGAGACTTCAGAAAGTTCTCTGCCAGTCAGGTGGCATTTGGCCACGAGACACGGTTACTTGAACAAGTCAGGGCTTTATGACCCTCAATACCAGAAAGTCCTGAGATGGCCAGGCCAGGGCTGCAGTCATGGCTTAGTGGTGTCTCTGGACACCTGAGCTCCTCCCATCTTCTCCCATCAACGCGTGGCTTTCATCCTTGGGGGTGCTGCGCCTCTGTCCCGCTGCGTCCTTGTCCCAGGCAGGAGAACTAAGGAAAGTCAGGGACAAAAGACGAAGGGGCCTTCCCGTGGAGTCCACCCCTGTAGGAAGCCTTCCTGGAACCCCTTCCCGGCCAGTTCTGCTCATGTCTCGTCGGCTAAAACTATTGCAGATGGCTGTCCCTAACTGCTTGGAAGAAGGTTAGCATTTTTGTCTGGGGCCTTGCTTGCCCCGATCAGCGTGATCCAGTTAGTGGGGAAGAAGGAGATGAAGGGTGTTGGCAACCGGCAGTCTGCCACAGGCGACCGCTAGCCAGCGCTCCTGCCAGCCCGTTCTCTGAGGGGTGGGGTAGCATCGATATTCATATGACGCAAAGGAATAAATAAAAAGATGTGAATCTGAACCCATGAAGAGCTATAACTGATGAATTCGAGTCATCCAGGTATTAGTTGAAAAGCAGAACATATTTTGTGCTCTAAAAGCCAGCCAAGGGAACTCCCTGGCAGCCCAGGGGTTAAGGACTCGGGGCTTTCACTGCCGTAGGCCTGAGTTCAACCTCTGGCTGGGGGATGAGGATCCAGCAAGCCAGGTGGTGGGGTTAAAAAAAAAAAAAAAGCCAGCCAGATGTAGCATTAAATCTTAAAATGCTGCTAAGATTGTGTTCTGATAAAGAGTTAATGTTACATAGTTTTATTATGAGCAAGTTCTTAGTATAATTAAGGGCTGAGAAACACTCAGGATTGATGAGTTTCATTAGGGAAATACTTAATAATAATTGAATAGCCCCTGAGAACTTGGGTTTATAACCTACCTGACATGAACGTGCTCAAAATAGCCATCGTTCTAGGATTATACTTGGTCTAAAAATGTAAGGTTTTCTTTTTCCTGAAGCAGAGGTGTTCTCAGTCACACATACATATTCCTGGAGCCGTCTGTCACCCACAGCTTCCTCACGTTGACACAATCCCAGGTCCTGGGGGAAAACGTCCCGTGAACCACCATATCTTATAATGATGGAGTATTCCCTAAGTGTTACCTCTAGTAAAGGTTATAGATGGAAGTGTGCTATCTGCACAGTCCACTGTGGTTTATGAGGTCCGTGAGGCGGCTCAGCACTTCAAGTGTGGATGGTGCAATGAGGAACTAAAATTGTGATTTAAGTAGCCCACGGGGGGGGCTCATGGTCACCTTCCTGGACAGTGCAGGTCTAGGAGGTAGAATCAGTAGGGCTCTGGTGACCAGTGTCGGGGAGGGCTCATGGTCACCTTCCTGGGCAGTGCAGGTCTAGGAGGTGGAATCAGTAGGGCTCTGGTGACCAGTGTCGGGGAGGGCTCATGGTCACCTTCCTGGACAGTGCAGGTCTAGGAGGTGGAATCAGTAGGGCTCTGGTGACCAGTGTCGGGGAGGGCTCTGGTGGGGGGTGAAGGAGGGGGAGGAGTCGCTCATGACCTCAGGGTTTCCCTCTTGAGTCGGGAGGCAGGCGGGAATGCTTCTGTACAGGGAAAGGAGGTGGGGGTACGCTCACGACTCTTGCATTCAGGCCTCAGGAATGAGGAGCCCATGGCACAGCACCCAGCCCGCTGACTTCATCCCTGTTGGATGGTTTTCAGGATGCTTAGGCAGGATTCACCGTGTTACAGTGGATCACTACAAACAGAGTCTGAAATTCTCCCTGAAAATAGTCTTTCCTTCCTGTTCCATCTTTAATTGTTCTCTCTTTCCGATCCTCAGGTATCAAATTGTAGTGGAGATAATCCAGGCAACAACAATCAGCAGCTTCCCGCAGCTGAAGAGGCACAAAGGTAAGAACCAGTTCATTTTCTTTGCTTTTACGTCCCGAAGGTCCTGGGTCTAGTTCCCCATCTTATCTCTCCTGTCAGAGTTTTGACATGTATACACTTAAGTATTTCAGATGTGTTAAAATATTGCTATATCAGCAAAAGAAAGTAAGTATGATTTCATCCTAACAAAAACCTTTGTAGTTCTGTGTTCCCTGATAAACTTTGTGTTGATAATTTTTAGAATATTGAAGTCAGCGGGTAGAATCATCCTGCTGTTCTGTTTACGTACTAAACGTAATTTCATAGTTTTTTCTCATATTAAAAGGCTCCCCCCAAATAGAATTGTTTTGTTAGTTTTTGGAGAGCTCTGTTTTAGAGAGAGTGCAGTCTGGTCAGCATCTGGGAAGCGCCTCGTCTGGATGGTAACCTCTCCCCACCGCCCCACCTGCCCACACTGTGTCCTTAAAGCTGGACAGTCGGGCTGTGCTCGAAGTGACCATGTAGCGGTGCCACCAGGCTGTGTGTACAGCTCTAAGCAATCTCATGTCCAGGGTTGTTTCTCCTTAGCCTTAGTTTCGTGTTCTCTTTGTGAATAGTAAACTGAAGAAGTGTTAAAAAAAAAATGGACTGATGGAAGATCCTAAGAATACTTGGGATTCAAACTAGAGATGAGAACTTTTTTTTAAAATGAAGGTAGAATGAATATGCTGAAATATAATTTTGTTGCTACATATAAATATATTTATTTCAGGCAAGTCTTTTTCAATTATAATTGTTCCTTGATTAGGAATTGGTATGTAATTGTGAAAGTATTTTGAGGATTTAAAAGGAGAAAATATCTGATTGTGTGCCCTCTAAAACCTTAAGGAATCAACTAGCTGACTCTGCATGGACTTTTCTCAGGATAACACAGGAGGGCTGGGAGGACCTCTTTACTTTGTATATTCAGGAATGTTCAAATAAAGCTTCTGAGGCTTCAATAAACTCCAGCAAATCCACACAACACTCTGAGAATTTCTGTTTCAGGTTCATAGCAGAAGACCAAATTACTCTCTTTAACAATGTAGAAATTTTAATTTGATTTTTGGTGGCTTTTTTCTTTTGGAATTTTGATGTTTTTAAGAAATAAGGTATCAAGTGGTTTTTGAATTCTTTACAATCTCTTAACTAGTTTAATTGCTGGTACTGTTCTAGGGAAACTAAGTAATCATAGAAATAAAAAAAATTTGAGACCATCTAACCCAGATCTTTGTCCTCTGAGAAAGAAAAATTAGGAATATTTGGAGAAACAGGTGCTTAGAGCAAATTTATAAATACTGCACAATTTATAAATTTTTTGAAGCACTTGGTCTCAGAAGTTTTAAGTGCGCTCACAGAATTTCCTTGCCTCTGACCTTATTTTATCATTCATTCTGGCCAAACATACTGAGGCGTGACTTTTATCCACTAATCCCATCAGCTGGTTGATGGTCACGGAATTTGGGAAGTTTGCTTTGCTCAGGAGGGAGGGGCCCTCATGGATGGGCTTGGTGTCTTATGAGAGAGGCTGCAAAGAGATCCCCAATCTCCCCCGCCATGAGGACACAGCAGGAAGCTGGCAGTCTGCAGCCTGCATGAGGGGCTTCACCAAGGACCGCCCTGGCGCCCTAGTCTCCAGACTGTGAGAAACACGTTTGTGTTGTTTACAGCCGGCCAGTCTGTGGTGTTTGGTTATAGCTGCCCAAACTAAGACACTGGCCAAGAGCCGGCATTCTGGTAGTAGTGGAACATACGCTGCGACTTCTTTGTTGTTGAAGGCGAATAAGCCCAGTATTTTAGCTCCCTCTTTTTTTTTTCTTTATAGTTTTTAATTGACTGGCAACTTTATTTTAAATTATATGGGCTTCTCTTAGGTGTGTAAGCCAGCCGGGTTATCACCATACAGTTCTTTAAGCAAGCCCTGGGATTTACTGTCCTGATGTCTAGTCTGATGTCGCTTACCCTGCAAGGCAGTGGAGGGGGCAGGGAGTCTCCATGGGGCTGGTTGGTGGGAGCCTCCCCGCCCCAGACCTGGCCTCGGGTCAGTTGTTTTGAAGGGTGGATCCTGTCAGCACACGTAACAACAGGGATGAATCAGAATCCTGCTTTGGAAATTCAGACATGTCATTAAGAGAGTGGACATTTAGGCTTTAACTACTAGAACAGCTGCTTGAGAAACCATAGCTCCCCAATGCCTGGACCCCTTTTTTCCCTGTTCCCGTCACATCTGCAGTGAGCAAAACCTGTCAGCCCGTTAAGAGGGGTATGAGGTCAATTTAGTGGGAAACTTAAAATAAAAATCTCAGAACATCTGATTGTATCCTGTGTGTTACCCTAAATTATTATTTTCTATTTCAGCTCCCTTTAAGGCTTTTTCTTTCCCTCACTGTTGTTCTGGGTTCTGAAATGTTAGCAAGAATAAAGTGATTCAAGAGTAATATTTATTTAGTTGGCTGCAACAAAGGACAGGATGTTGATCTGAGTCTAATAGAAACTGCTCTATATAGATGCTGCACACTGGGGGTGCCGTGCCCATCGTGCGCCTTGTATAGAGTGTAAGTAGAGAGTTTTGGAATTGAGTATACCAAGCAGAAAGGTGGAAGAACTTCAGAATATACTGAATATGTATACACACATGCACAGTTACTTGTTGCTAAAAACCATAACGATTTCCATTAGGAATAATTTTTGAATCATATTTCTTATCTGATTTTGGATTTAAAAGTGTCCCTGCCTAAAGGAAGGAACTATTCTGTGGACTCTAGAGGACTTTTCAGAGTCCTTTCTAATGCTCTGATTTCGTAGTATTGCAGTAATTTGACACATTTCTAATTTATGAATGACCTAAACTTACACCGCAGGCCATTGCCCGCAGGGCCTTTGCTAGGGTTTCTCTCTGCCCGGCCCTCCCACCCTGAGCACGGCGGTGCCCGGAGCCTGCGGTCCCTTCCCCAGCACCCAGCGCAGTCCTGTCCCATTGCTCGCTTGTGGCCAAGGGCCAGCCGCTTCCATTATGCACCTTCTGGTGGTGGTGGCTTAGTGACTAAGTCACGTCTCGTTCTTTTGTGACCCCGTGGCCTGCAGCCCGTCAGGCTCCTCTGTCCATGGGATTCCCCAGGCAAGAATACTGGAGTGGGTTGCTATCCCCTCCTCCAGGGGATCTTCCCAACCCAGGGATCGAACCCAGGTCTTGTTCTTTGCAGGAGGATTCTTTACCGTCTGAGCCACAAGGGAAGCCCTGTGCTCTCTGTGAAATTGAAAGTGGCTCAGTCGTGTCCGACTCTTTGTGACCCATGGACTGCACAGTCCATGAAATTCTCCAGGCCAGATTATGGGAGTGGGTTGCCATGCCCTCCTCCAGGGGATCTTCCCAACCCAGGGGTCAAACCCAGGTCTCCCACATTGTGGCTGAGCCGCTAGGGAATGCTCTCTAGTCTCATAATTTATATATCCAACTCTGCTCCCACCTTCCCCCCCACAGAAAACTTGAGTCATCGTACGTCCTAAGAACCTGCATTTATTCAAGTAAAGTTCAGGTCCAGGGGCTTTCAGCAAGTGTGTGGTCAGTCGCGTGCTGGTCTGGGGCATGAGCCCACGTGTCCTGCGCTGTTCCCACCGCCCTGCTCACTCACGGAGGCGGGTGCTCTGAGGGTCGCGCTCGGCACTCAGAAGCTGCATGCGCCAGAGCTGTGTCTTCGGTTTCTGACTCCTCTCTGCTCAAGTCACATTCTCATCTGGGAGCAGGCCTCTCCTGTAATCTGGCATGTGGATTTAACTGATGGGGCCTTATTACTTTAAAATCTGTTGCCAGCGTGTTGGAGGGCCTTCAACCAAGCAAAATGCTGGAAGTTTCAGCACTTGATATATTTAAGGAAGGAAACATGAATAAAAGGTATGCTGCAGACCCCTGGCCTAGGCCTCGCCTGGCCCTCGAGGTCTCTGTCGTCTTCTCCGCTGTAACAGGAGAGGCTCCGCCGGGAGCTCCTGCTGGGGCCTCTGCTCATTCCTCAAGTATCCTTCCTACTGAAGGGGAGCGGCACACTCGACTCTGAAACTTCAGGTGTTTGCTGTGATAAGAGAATCCCACTTGTTCTGGTTTTTTTTTTTCTTTTTAAGCATACCGGCCCTAAGTTGGAAAGTAAGGTAAATATTGCGTTAGTTCCTGGGCAACTTTTGAGGTGATCTTCAGATAACTTTGAGGAAGTCTGTGATGATCAGTAACTGCCGAGAACTGCCATCAGCTCTGCATTCAGAAGGAAACAGCATTTTTCCTGCTGAAACTTCACTGCTGCTGCTGCTAAGTTGCTTCAGTTGTGTCCAACTCTGTGCAACCCCATAGATGGCAGCCCACCAGGCTCCTCCATCCATGGGATTTTCTAGGCAAGAGTATTGGAGTGGGGTGCCATTGCCTTCTCTGCTGAAACTTCACTAATCCCTAAATAAATACACACCCATTTCTTGAACCCCCTTCTTAGGACCTTTTACTGAAACATTTGTTTCAGTGTACAGGAGAGATTTCAAAGACTTGTCAGCCTGTCAGTGTGGATGGAGGCCTGACCTCTGCCAGCGAGGAGCCCCGATAATCCTTTCTCTCCACTGCCTGGGGGGCCTGAGGAGACCTGTGCATCGTGGGGGGTGGAATCACATGCTGGGGAGCCCCGTGCGGGTGGGCAAGCGCAGCCTTGCCTCCTGCACCCCCTTCGGAGCTGTGCCTCTATAGTAATCCTCCCAATGTGGTGGGGGGTACAGTTTGCCTTCCAAGGGATGGGGGATTTAACAAGGTCTGCAGATGTTTCTGGTTGTCACCCAGGGGGAAGGCATGCCTCTGGCAGCTAGTGGTAAAGGCCAGGGATACTGGGAGACATCCCACGACATATGGGACAGCCCCACAGGGGAAGGTTTCACTGCCCGGAAGGTCACTGGTTCCAAGACCGTGTGTCCTCTGTGTCCTCAGTTAGCCCGCCGAGGCCGCCGCAGTTAGGCTGCGCCTTGGAGTCTGACATGAGAAGAGAAACACTCTGCTGTGGGTGCTTCTTAGTGCTCGACAGACGCGGGGGTGCCGTTTTCATCCAGCTGCGCTGGTGCCGCTTCGGGGCCCTTGGTTTGCTCTGTGAGTCACTTCCCTGCCCTTTGCCACGTTGGAGGGAGCGCCTAGCGGTTGTCCCCGGTGTTTCTGCTTTGCAGCAAGTCACTTTACTCCCTCAAGGAGGACCGGTATCGTGGGCGGAAGGCTTGCGGTCCAAAGGGCTCTGTGACGCAGTTCACCGGTCCCCTGCAGTGCCCACAGGGGGTTCCTCTGAGGTCTGATCCAGCTCTCTCTTCCTGCAAATGACCCCCTTCCCTTTTGCTCTCACCTGAGCAGAATCTGGACTTGCTGGGAGGGAAGCCAGTAAACACTGATTGTTTTAGACAGTTACGGCACTCACCTGTTCTGGGCACCCATGTAAAGAGCCGCTGCACCCATTGTGGCGCCTGCCACCGTTCGTGGTCGCGGCCTTCTTCCTTAACCTGGATAAACATTGTGTGATTCACCCGGCTCAACAGCACATGTGTTACCTAGGGCTCAGCAGACGCGGCCGCAGGAGGCTGGCATGAACCGGGCAGTGTGTCGTCCACCCGCTGGCCCGCGCTTCTCTTGATGAGAGGGTTTCTTGGCTGGACGGGTCCTGAGGTCACAAAGAAGTGTATTCATCTCTCTCGCTGGATTTCCTAGGATTTTTGCACAACAGTCGCATGCACTGCAGCAGCGCCCTGTTAGGCATTAAGCCCTGAATGTGGCATTAGTTTTCCGAGGCAAAAAAATAAACAGAATTGTCTAAGCAACAAACTGCCATTGCATTTGTTAGCAACAAGCTTTGTGATCAGACAATGACTTTGGCCCTCAACAAACAGAAGGCATTCACGCGAGCAGGGGCACTCCAGCAGGACTCTGGGATGTTTCCTCAGCTCTGCAGCTGGGTTTTAGGGGAAGGTTTATTCTCTTTCTCCCTTCCCTTTGGAATTTGCCTGTTTTTGCCCTTTTAGAAAGACTTTTAAGCCTTCTCAGGAGAAGAATGTGTTTGTTGTTAATTGTGTATCAGTTTCTTCCTCTGTGTCTCTCTTGATTAGCCTGTTTTAACCCAAAGTTAAAATTGTAGTCTAGGTTTATCTTATAAAAGGCAACTTTTTGTCCTTGCATTTTAAAATAGCTTAAAGATTATGCACAGAATTTAGAGTTTAAGAATATACGTGTAGCATGTTTAAAATAAACGTAACCAATGCAAACTAGTTTAAGGATATATGCTTTAAATCTTTTTAAAATAAATGTAATCAGTGCAGAATCGTGGAATGCAACTGTGGGAGTTTAAGCTCCTTGGAATCTAAGTGTAATGGAAAGCAGAAGAAAACAAATGAAAGGTTTTCTGAAAAAGTCACAATTTCAAGCAAGTATTTCTTCAGGTACACCCACAAATAATTTCAGTTTGCAGTATTCTAATTTGGAGACAGACTAACAATTACTTTATTTAAAATTTTTAATTGGAGGATGATTGCTTTACAGTATTTTGTTGGTTTCTGCCATACATCAAACGTTTATCTTCCAACAAAGAGGGCTCTGAATTACTACTTTTCCTCTCGAGATGCTGAGTTCAGTTCTTCAAGCAGGGCCTCCCTGTCAGCCAAACACAGGACACACTGAGAACCCATCATTGGCATCAGATGAAAATGCCTCCTCAGTTCAGTTCAGTTCAGTTCAGTTGATCAGTCGTGTTTGACTCTTTGCGACCCCGTGGACTGCAGCACACCAGGCCTCCCTGTGCATCACCAAATTCATGTCCATTGAGTCAGTGATGCCATCCAACCACCTCATCCTCTTTCGTCCCCTTCTCCTCAGTTACACGTTTGAAAACACCCTGGGACACGACAGACCCCCTTGAACAGGGCTGACTGTTGACCCGAAGTCTGTGCGTGACCATTGGTGATGCATGTCGGAAAGGCTGCTCTGATAGATCCGTGCCTTGTGGTCCTTGCCTGAGCTTTTCCTGTTGGACGTGTGCAGCCTGTCCAGGCATGGTTGTCAGCATCTGCACAGACTGACTCGGTGACCTGAGGGTGTGACAACCACCCTGGGGAACTGGAGGTCTCCCTCGGCATGTGAGGGCTTCCCTGGTGGCCCATGGCAAAGAATCTGCCTGTCTAGCTTGAGACGCAGGTTCGATTCCTGGGTCTAAAGATCCCCGGGTCTAAAGATCCCCTGGAGAAGGAAATGGCTTCCCACTCCAGTGTTCTTGCCTAAAAATTTCCATAGAGAGAGGAGCCTGGTGGGCTACAGTCCTTGACATCACAGAGAGTCAGACACGACAGCGGCTAACACTTCTCTGAGCGGATAACCTCACTCACTGCTTCCAGACAGCAGACCCCTAGGAAGGGAACTGCTGCAGCTCCCGACACCAGGTCCAGACTGGCTGGTGTCTTCATCCGTCCCTGTGCTTTCCTGTCACCGCAGGGCGGGGTGGCCTCCCCCAAAGCTAGCCTCCTTCTTCACTGTCTACTGGGTACCACCTTCCCAACTTGTAGCCTGTTTCCTTCTTAACTGCTTCCTTCCACCAGCATTAAAACCAGCTCATTTCTCACCCATTTAACAGAAAAAAGCCTGCCCTCAACCCCTGCCCCTCCCTGCCTGCAGGTTATATGTGCAAAGCTAGTCCCTTTTCCACAAGGAGGTGCTCGATGCTTAATGATTTTTAAAAATTAATTTTGTGTGAATTTTTTGCTTTTGCTTTAAATTACATAATGTCCACTTAAGGAAGCAAACCATTGTAAATATTTTTAAGTTAAATTAAAAAAAATATCCTCCCCAAGACCACAGAGCTCGGGGTGGCAGAGACCAGCTTCTGGTCTGATTCCAGACTCTACTGACAGCTGTCCACAGGACTTGTCTGCTTGTGGTCCTGGCCACAGCTGATTGGTGGCAGGGAGGGCTAGATGCCGTGTTGGAGTAAGGTAAGGAGCAGGAGGTGAGGAGTCTCACCCTGGTTCTCTCTCACAGCCAGGGCTCAAGAGAGAGCAGAGTACCTGATGCATAGCAAGGATTCAGCAGAACATTAGCTCTGTTACATTGAACCCTCGGTAACATCTGACATAGATCACGCATCCACTCAGCGCGTTCCCTGAGTCCCGACGGTATTGCCGGGCACTGTTGTGGGTGCTGGTGGCACAGCCATGTATAAACAAACAAAATGCTACTTTTTGAGGACACACTTGGAGGATAAGTAAGTAAAATAGGTGGTATGGCAGTCGTGCTAGACAAAGTATAAAGCCGTGCGGGAGAAGACTGGTGTTTTAGGGTGGAGGTTGCAGGGAGAAGGAGGGTGACCAGAGATGTCTTTGCTGAGCTCTGAACTAGGGACCTGAAGGGGACAGGGAACGCAGCCAGGCAGATTCTTGGGGGATCTGCTGAGATAATGGCTATTGAAGCCCCACAGGAAGCTACGCAGTGTGTTCAGGAAGCTGGTCACCGGAGACCATGTAGCGTCCAGGAGAGGCAAATCCGAAGACAGCCCTGTAGCCTAGGGATTCACTGTTTTTACAGATTATACGCCATATAGTTATTATAAAACATTGGCTCTGTTTCCTGCGCTGTGTGTTCTGTCCTTGTAACTCACCTGTTTTATTCCTGGCAGTTTGTACCTCTTCGTCCCCTTCACCCGTGTTGACCCTCCCCACACTCCTCTTGGCTCGGTAACCACGAGTTTATTACTTGTGAGTCTGTTTCTTTTTTGTTGTATCCATTCGTTTCTCTTTTTTAGATTCCATATATAAGTGAAAGCATACAGTATTTTTTTTTTTTTCTCTTTGACTGATTTCACTAAATATAATGACCCCCAGGTCTATCCGTGTCACAAATGGCAAATTTTCAGCCCCACATTTTCACAAATTTGGCCCAGCGTGACCATGTTCCCTCCCTCTTTGGCACCTTCTCCTCTGACTGCCTACCACCCATCTGTCTCATTCAAGGTAAGGAAACTGCCGCCATGAAGGCTGATCTCCTGAGGGCCAGGAACATGAAAAGGTACATTAACCAGCTGACTGTGGCGAAGAAGCAGTGTGAGAAGAGGATCAGAGTCCTGGGAGGCCCTGCCTATGACCAGCAAGAGGACGGGGCCTTCGACGAGGGGGAAGGGCCTCAGAGCCAGAAGGTAGAACCTGGCGGTTTCTTGTTTTGCCATTTTGTGTTTGTTATGAACGCTGATGTCACCATGTAGACAGTGCTTTCACTTCTTGGTAATTTAACCTAAAAGATGTATTCCCTAACACAAACTCCCATGTTGACTTTTAGGAGTCAAGAATCCACATTTCTTAGTGTCCTTGACTTCTGCGAGTGGTAATTGGTTTGATCGGGAGGTGTGAGATGCGTGTGTGTGTGTGTGTACACGCCTGTGTGTGTTTTCCTATCTCCCTTTTGTCCTCCCGCCATCCCAGAGGAGCATATTTATATTTTCAAGGGCCCGATCAGATTGCTCACTACTAATTGGATAGAAATTACCAGCAGCGAAGCAGAAGGTCTCCTAGAGGTTATTTTACTTAGCTCTCGCCACAGGGCTATGAATATGTACTCCGTGTCTCCATTTTACACAAGATGAAGAAACAGTTAGTGTAAGTAAATTAAGGCCACGTGGATAGGAAGAGACAGAACTATATAAAAACCCGGATCTGGTTGGTTCACAAGTCTGAGTGTAGCTGAGGATCCTGTACTTGAATGTGAGAAGACTCCCCGGCTCTGTCTCCCCTGAAGTTCTTACAGAGCTCTCAATCCACCTTTCTTTCTTGACTTCCGTACAGTTTTTAGTTTGCTAAATCTTTTGGCCTGAATACAAATCAGGTAATTTCTTAAGAAGAGTAAGTCTTTTATTATGGGATGGGGGGAACGGATAGTTTGGGATGGACATGTACACACTGCTCTATTTAAAATGGGTAGCCAACAAGGACCTACTGTAGAGCGCAGGGAGCTCTGCTCAGTGTCATGTGGTAGCCTGGATGGGAGGAAAGGGTGCAAGTATATGTATGGCTGAGTCCCTTTGCTGTCCACCTGAAAAATATCATAACATTGTTAATCAGCCATAGTCCAGTATAAAATAAAAGTTTCAACAACAACCAAAAAGTTATGCTAGAGTCAGAAAGCCTGGCTCTTAAACCCCAGGTTCACTGGGGATTCACTTTGGGCAAGTCAGTTAGCCTCTCTGTACTGTTTGTAAAGTAATGATAGGTGTACAGACCGTACAGGGCATGATAATTATGGAGTTAAATAATGCACATAAAGTGATAAGCACAGTAGTCGGTGTATAATGAGCACTCAATAAACATCTGTTACAACTGGCATTAATTATTCGGGGGTATGTTTTAGTGATGTCATAAATGTAAGAGGAATCCAGTTGTGAACTCTCCTTTCAGGATAAAACATCATTCCCAGGATCTGGTTCTCCACGTTCTCTTTAGTCTGCTATAGACAATTTGATGAGTATATTGTGGATATTCCATGGCCGGAGAATCTTGGGCCTGGGTCCCTCTTGGTAACACGTTGGGTGTTTTAGGAGAATGTTTATTTACTATTCTAGGCCTTGTGGTCTTTTTGAGTGCTATAGGGATGTATTTCCTATAAAAAAATTAGCCTGTGGGTTAAGAGACAACACACACAAAACATAAAACTAGTTAGTAGCATACGCATCATGAAACCAGATCCAGTGGGACTGGGACATAGTGAAAAGAAGTAAATAAAAATCCCTGACTGGGAATAAAGAATGATCACAGGGCACCTTCCAGCCTGAAACACTCCATGGCCTTTGGCACGTGAAACATCCACCAGGACAGTTTTTTTGCCTTCTGCCCAGTGGCAGCACCCCTCCCAGAATTACCAGAGGTTTTAGGACAGAAAGAAATGTGTTAATCCAACAGAGGAAATTAACACAAGAGCATAGTGTTGGCTGTATGGAAGCCCTTAGTAAATGGTAATTGGTATTATGTTGTGTATACATACTTGTATTTTTAAATCATCTTTTGAGCAGTAGTGTCCACTTTGACCTACCCAGTGTTCTCTTTCCCACTTCTGTACGAAGTCTCAGAATTTCTGAGAATAGCTCATCTCAGATTAATGCAGGGAGGTTGGGTTCACCTCACGTTAACATATTTGACTCACAAGTGTGCCATCTGTTCGTCCTGGTCACCCAGACCTGCACCGTTAGTGTGCGTTCCTCAGTGAAAGGCTTATGCAGGCTTCAAGAGAAGATTAGAAACAGAAACAAAAAACCTGGAGTAGAGAACTTAAGGTTAATTCACCAGCTAAGATATGAGATGTATCAGATGGTAAATTACTCATTTATTTGTTTATGTGTGCGCTTTTAGAACTAAACATAAGAGTGTTCATAAGACACAATAAGAGAATAAAAGCGGCTAGTATTCTAGATGTTTTGGGCTTAATTTTGCAAATACAAGAATTTGTATCTAACTTGGAATTCATTTCAGTCTATGAGATTAGACTGGGAAGACTTCCTTAGAACTGTTGGATGTCTCTCCTGCTCAGCTCCTCCCTGTGCTGAAAATGGGTTGTTCTCCGAGTCATCTGTCATTCCTATCAGAGTTGATATGGGAGCTTTCAGACTTCTTTGGAGCCTGTACAGTTAGAATTTGTACTTTAAAATGCTTCACTGGTAGGTTTACCTGAAGTGAGGGTACATTCTATGATTTCCCAAAGTTAGTACACTACATCCTAAGTATTAATGATCTGTAGCAAGGGATGGTCATTCCTTTAATTAGTTACCAAAAGCTGCTAGAAAAATGCCTGCCCCTTTTTGCCCACAGAACAGATTGAAGACTTACTGTGCATGGCAGAGGAGGTGAACATGCATTGATCATATGCACTTGATTTTAGAAAAATCTTACTGATAACATTTCTGAAATTTTTCCATCTGCTACAATGTTAGTTTTAGTTCAGTTCAGTTCAGTCACTCAGTCGTGTCTGACTCTTTGCGACCCCATGGACCACAGCACGCTAGGCCTCCCTGTCCATCACCAACTCCCGGACTTCACTCAGATTCATGTCCATCGAGTCCATGATGCCATCTAGCTATCTCATCCTCTGTCGTCCCCTTCTCCTCCTGCCCCCAATCCCTCCCAGCATCAGAGTCTTTTCCAATGAGTCAACTCTTCGCATAAGGTGGCCAAAGTACTGGAGTTTCAGCTTTAGCATCATTCCTTCCAAAAGAAATCCCAGGGCTGATCTCCTTCAGAATGGACTGGTTGGATCTCCTTGCAGTCCAAGGGACTCTCAAGAGTCTTCTCCAACACCACAGTTCAAAAGCATCAATTCTTCGGTGCTCAGTCTTCTTCACAGTCCAACTCTCACATCCATCCATACTACTGGAAAAACCATAGCCTTGACTAGATGGACCTTAGTCGGCAAAGTAATGTCTCTGCTTTTCAATATGCTCTCTAGGTTGGTCATGACTTTTCTTCCAAGGAGTAAGGGTCTTTTAATTTCATGGCTGCAGTCACCATCTGCAGTTATTTTGGAGCCCCAAAAGATAAAGTCTAAAGAATCTTAAATATAAGTCTTCCTTTTATTGCCTTATACTTGCTGCTGCTGCTGCTAAGTCGCCTCAGTCGTGTCTGACTCTGTGCAACCCCAGAGACGGCAGCCCACCAGGCTCCCCCGTCCCTGGGATTCTCTAGGCAAGAACACTGGAATGGGTTGCCATTTCCTTCTCCAGTGCATGAAAGTGAAAGGTGAAAGTGAAGTTGCTCAGTCAAGTCCGACTCTTAACGACCCCATGGACTGCACCCCACCAGGCTCCTCTGTCCATGGGATCCTCTAGGTGAGAGTACTGGAGTGGGGTGCCATTGCCCTCTCCGCATTATACTTAGACATCATTTTTATTACTAAATAGATAACTCAGGATATAGGAGTTAAATCCCTTCTAAACTAATTTGGGGCATTTCTCCTTGTTAAGTCCTGAATTACTATAAAGGTTATCCACTTTTTCTTTAGTGGTCCGTGCTCGAGATTGATCGCACTGTGTCTTCAGGTAGTGGTTTTTCTCAAGATGTAAGCACTCAAAATAGTAAATGAAGGGGTAATGTTGAAAATTCCATACATTGGACTTTTTTTTTTAATTTCAAAAAGTAGGATTTTTTGTGTGTGATTCAGTAATACATATACACATATATTACTCTTGAAATTATTTCCCATTATAAATTATTACAAGATATTGACTATAGGTCCCAGTGCTACACAGTAAACCTTTGTTGCTTGTTTCATATCTGTTTTTTAAAATTAGAAATCTCAAGCCTTTATCAAGCATAGTAGAGAAGTTTTTGTTACATATAAATAATGTGTACAATATATATGTTTTCGAAAATTTATGAATTTTTGCCTAACTGAAGAATTTATGACATTTTGATTCCACTTGTTTGACCTAGTGTGAATAGAATGCTAGACATACAATGGACTTTTTATGGGTTAATTAAAATAATATGATACATACACAAGAGATTTTTTTTAATGAATGTGATATTATAAACAAAAAGGCAAGATATGAAATCATTCATAGATTTCCTTACCTATATGAAAATAGGATGGAAAACAAAAATACCAATTTATTAGAGTCCAGTTACCTGGTCTTTTAAACATCTCTCTTGACTTTTTCTACTATGAGCATGGTTGCTTTCAGCAGTTCATCACGCAAGGCAGGGATTTTTATCTGTTTCTTAGAAATGTGCCTGATACAGAATAGAAGCCAAATAAATCCTTTGCTGAATGAGCTAATGGTTAATAGAAAATTGGTAGTTTTTGAATATGTGCACTTTGAATATTCAGTAAGCTTTTTCAGTTTAAAGTTTAGGAAGGTGAAACAGGCACTCTATGACCTTAGAAAATGAGGCATTTTTTCCCCTGAATGTGGAAATGAATCCTTTGGAAGTCAAAGTGAACTGATATTTAAAATCAGATTTTTAAAAACTCCTAATTACATTTGCTTCATAGATTCTTCAGTTCGAAGATATCTTGGCCAACACTGTCTACCGAGAGCAATTTCGAACGTACATGGAAAGGATGGACAAGAGAGCTCTAATTAGTTTTTGGGAGTCTGTGGAGTACTTAAAGAATGCTAACAAGGTAGGATATATAGGTCCAGAGGAATGTTAATCATTGGCTGATGAAAACTTGTGTTTTAGGCAGTGTATCTGTGTTTTTCAGTAAAGCGTAAGATAAGCTATACATTAAAATAATACTTTAAATCAGACATATTATTGGCATTATGTTCTAGCTCACAATGGTAAATAAAAATTAGATTTTATTTTTATAGAAAGTGCTTTTAAATGTGTAGTCAAGGAGAAAAGATTTATAGATGTACCCAGTTCCTGAATTTAATTTCAGGTAGTTTTTTGTAATTCATTATCAAAAGGCAAGTCTTACCCACTTTGCTATTATAAGTTTGGTTTTATCACCTGTACCTCATTCTCATAACCTTGTTATTTTTAATAATATTGCAATGTGCACACTTAACTGTCCTTTTATTTTAAATGATTGTGTTAAGGAAGACAAAAAATAATTCTTGATTACGGATGCCTGTTACAGAGGAAAGCCCAGTAATGAGCATTGTGTTTTGTGCTTGGCAAGTTCTCAATATATATTTAAGAATTAAGTTGAAGAATGTGAAATACATATCTGTGAATTTATACTAACAAACATATAATAATATATACAGCATATATAATATGTACATTCTGAGAGGCTTATTAAAATAAGCCCAAAGAGCACTACCTACATTAAATTACTTGTTTATACTTAATATGAATATTGCTAGAGTGTAACACCAACTTAGAAGAAACCATAAATCACAGCTGTGTTGGTTAAGGAACTAAATCCAGTCTTGTACTATTTTGAAATCTTAGGAATTTCTTTCAGTGTTAATTTATAAGCCACCAATGACCTCATTTTACTCAATATTGTACTAGCCAGCTTTGTTACATATTTTATCTACCAGACTTGACTACAAACTTGGATTTGGCTGCTATCAGAGGAATACTGTAAAGAGCAATCTAAAAAAATTTCCTAAACTATTAAAAACAAGTTGAAAAATGTCAGTACAGCAAGAAGGTATAGCTTCCTCAAATAACTCTATTTTGATCTAGCAACACTGATTAGGATGTAAAAGCTCCACGACGTTGTTTATGTTCGTTTGTAGTATTCACTAAGGCGCTTGTCTTTATTTTATTGCTGCTGTTAAAGACTTTGCATCATTCCTAGAGTTGTCTCTAGCAGAAATGCAAAGGTTCTATTAATCAGATGTAAGACATGTTTGTACATTCAAAGTAGGATGGCTGTGACCTAAGTCTAGTGTTTAAGACCAAGCTTGATTACAGTGTAGTAAGTCATCATTCTGAAGAATATGTCTCTTACTTCCACAATTATTATATTGACTTTCTTCTGGAGTAGGAAGTTGGCACGTCTATTTATATTAGATGGAAAAGTCAAATTGAATTTAGCTGATGAATTATATTCCTGTGAAACTGAGATTTATGAGAAGGGAATCCGCTGCAAGAAGAGAACTGTTCTCATTCTTTGTTTTTTCCTTTCAGCATTAAAAAGAATTTATATTTGTTAACTGTTTAGTGTAAAGTGTTCCTTTTAAGGGCTCAACTGGTGTTTTTTCAGGGTCTGATGCTCACCCCTTGGCCCTGAATGTGCCCACAAAGCTGCACACTCACCCCGCATTCCAGGTGTCTTCCTTCCACCTTTAAAATGCAGAGAATTTGGAAGAAAATAGTTTTTCTCAGAGATGGTATTTCATACTTTCTCTTTCCTTATCTTCCCATCTTTTCAGAATGAAATCCCGCAATTAGTTGGTGAAATTTACCAGAATTTCTTCGTGGAGAGCAAAGAAATATCAGTGGAAAAATCACTTTACAAAGAAATCCAGCAGTGTCTTGTGGGCAATAAAGGGATCGAAGTGTTCTGCAAAATCCAGGGAGACGTTTATGAGACCCTGAAGGATAGGTATTACCCTTCATTTATTGTCAGCGACCTGTATGAGAGACTGATGATGAAAGAGGAAGAAAAACATGTCTCACAGTTGGTTTCCAACAAGGATGAAGTGGTGAGTCTCATTTACCTTTCTGCTGCCTTTTGAGTGCTTACGCGTTGGACGTGACTAGGTGGGCGCAGACTGTGGGAGTCAGATAGGGTGTGCGCCTTCGTCTTGTAACATATAGGACTTCGAAGCACCTCACTGTTTCTGGTCGGTGCTTCTTTCTTTGTCCTTCTGACCGGCTGGGTACCGCTACCTAGCATTGAGTCAGAGACCTCCTTGCCCTGCCTGGGACACATGTGAGTTTGACGCCTGAAAAGTGAGGGCAGGACTCTTGGCGGGTGGGGGAGACATTTGCGACTTAGGCCAGGTAAGAGAATCAGTAGCTTGACAGTCTAGCCTGAGACCAGACAAAAAGGATGGGGAAAAGATGAGAGGCAGAGAATGTAGGAAGACCTGCAGGGAATATTTTGGAGTTTAAACACAATCAGGTGAAATTAAGATGTTTTGAAACAAATCTTGTCCAACCATACCTGAATTCTAATTTTCTTACAGTGTATTGGATCATTTTGGGTAGCCCAGTGGCCATCTCCCTTTCGCTATTAATGATTTATATAAGTTTGAAAGTTTTGAAAGTACAAAGAAAAAGTGTTTTAGAGTCACTTTACATAGAAAGATTGTAATTTATCTTGGATTCTCTCTTTCTGTCCACTTCACTGTGTCTCAAGCCCTGAGGAATCAGGTGCTTCTTCATGATAGTTTTAGAAGTGGATGTCTCTGAACTTCATTTAGACTTTTTAAAAAAAGTTCTCTTATGGATCTTTACATTTTCAGTGAACAGAACCACTAAACTAATTGGTCACTACTCATTGCATTTTATTTTTAGAATAGCACAGCTAAAACAAACTGGTCTTTATCTCTAGCTCAAAAATTAAAATGGTTGATGTGTAAATGTTGTAAACAGTTTATTCAGATTAGTAAAAACATGAGTATCCAACACATAAATTGAATAAAGACTTGAACTGCCCGTTGATACGATAGGTAATAAATTGTAAACAAACATGGAAAATGTCCGGCGTCACCTAGGATTCAAAGAAGGGTGACATGTGTCACTGACCTTTTGAAAGTTCCTATTCTTTGTTTTAGTACAGTCACTTTTAGAAATTTATCCTATGAAAATAATTAAAATGTAGGGGGGAGAAGGTTTATGCACTGTGGAGTTTATTTTAACACATCTGGGATGGCAAAAAAAGCAGAAATCAACCCACAGCAGGAGTAGCAATAGGAATGTGCCTCAGTTTATTATCAGTTCATAGAATACTCTGCAGCCATAGCAATTATAATTTTGGAGATTACAGTACCCTCAAATATGCAGCATTGTAGTAATATATTTTATGAGAAAGGCAGAATACCCTCTTGAATGTATAAAGGCATAGAATAATGTCATAATACATATACTCATGGACAAGAATTAGGGAGAATATATAAAAATGAAAACAGCCTGGTATTCTATGATTATTAATATTTTCCTTTGACTTTTTTTTCTTTACTGTTTGTTACAAGTAAGAAAAACTAGAAGAAAAAAATGTGGAAGAAAGTTAAGGAGTAAACGAACCAGAAGACAGTTCTCAGCAGTTCTTTCATGCTCTTGCTGCTCATGAATCTGATTACCAACATGCTGTTTGTTGGTAATCTATTCAGATTTTTCCCAAATTATGTAGTTCTTTATGAATCTTAAGTCACTTTCAAGTGCTAACCACCTAACTTGTAAAATAATCTACCTCTTGATTAGTAAAATACATCTTTAAAAGAAGGGCTGAGCAAAGTGTATGCTAAAAATACGTTCACTAGTGGGAATTTGGAAATTTTATTTTAAAAGCTCCTGGAGTTGGTGGTGGACAGGGAAGCCTGGCGTGCTACAGTCCACGGGGTTGCAAAGAGTCGGACACGACTGAGCGACTGAACTGAACTGATTTTAAAGAGACTCGCATGAATTTTTCATAATATCCTAGGAGACCAAAAGCAAGCAAGCCAGGTCTCAGGATTTTGGGGGCAGAGTTTAGGCACAGAACATCTGGGTTTAGTTGGAAAGATAACTCAGTTGCCTTCCCTTGTTCTGTGCAGGTTCCCATTTGGGAGATAGCAATATGAAATTTTTTTTCTCCTTTCTTTAGGCTATTAAATATTTCTTTTTTCACTGCAATTCCAAATACCAGTTACTTTGGTTCTAAATACTGTGATTTTTCACTTTGCTGAGAAAAAGCAGGCTGCTTTTAGGCTTTCTACTATGGTTCTTTCCTTAGTGGAATCCAGTGATTTGGAGTGGTATATTGTCATGCCCTAGAGCCTGTAGTGTAGGTAATACTGAGGGAAAATTCCATCTGTATGAGATACGGTGGTTCACGTGGCATTCTCCCCCAGGACTTGGGAGGTGAGGTCGGTGAGGAAGCTGTGGATGAAGGCTCCAGTCGGGTTAATGAGCAAGCCAGCTTTGCTGTAAACAAGCTACGAGAACTAAATGAGAAACTTGAGTATAAAAGGCAAGCTCTAAATTCTATTCAAAATGCGCCAAAACCCGACAAAAAGGTAACTCTTCCATTTTCAAGGTTGTCTGTAAAAGTTGCCATTTTTCTAATTTGATAGATAGAAATTCTTTAAGTTCCACTTTTTTTGTTTTTATGGGTTTTGGGGTTTTTTGCTTATAGTATAGAATTAGGGGGCATTTGTCTTTTACCTGTTACGGTCTGGTTTGTGTTCTCCATCCTGGGCTATAACTCTGACTTTTATTTGACTTGTCTGCAGTGCCTTTGGGAAAGGGGCTGAACTGCCCCTTGTGCCATAGTTATTTCTAGAAGTGAGTTAGCTAAGCAGGGACCATCTTAATTTTTTTTTTTTCTTTCAAACACTCCAAGCACAGCTTAGATCATCTCATAGAATTATGCAAGAAACAGATTGTTTGGGGACCCCCTGGCGGTCTAGTGGTTAAGACTTTGCTTCCAACGCAGGTTTGATCCCTGGTCAGGGAACTAAGATCCCATATGCCATGCTGTGCGGCGAGAAAGTGGGGTGGGGGAGGATTGTTTTGCTAGAAACCAACAGAATTTGAAAGTTAAAAAAAAATGTAAACAGCATCTCACCCAGGCAGTGGTGCGGTCTCTTGCTTTGTGTTCCTGCTTCTTGGGTCCGACAAGGAGGTTTCCCTTAATGTAGCTACGGCTGGCGCTCTTTGCTCTGCCAACCTGATCTCCTCTGGCACCTTCTGTATGTGCGTTCAGAAACCTCAGTGATGAGTAAGTGCAGGGCAGGATGAAGAACCAGAGTAAACAGAGAAACCTGCCCTGGTCGGGGTTGGGGGGGTCGCGGGGGGCACAAACATGCTGACGGTAGAACCAGAGATGAAACAATTACAGCCTGTGCTGATGATACAGTGCAGGACAAGCCTGCTGCAGGCTCCCTCAAGAAGGAACTGGTCCTTGTAGACTGCATGATCAGGAGAGTTTTGAGGCAAAGCTACTGGCTTCAAATGATAGAGTTGTGTAGGGTGTCTTCCCCTTGATCTGTGTCTTCCGTAATGTCTTTCTTTCTTTCTTTGTAGTTTTCATTGTAGGAATCTTTCACCTCCTTGCTAAAGTTAATTTCCTAAGTATTTTGTGATTTTTTTTTTATGCTATTGTAAATGGAACTGTTTTCTTAATTTCCTTTTTGGAGTATGCAGTGTCAGTATATAGAAACAAAGCTCACTTGTGTGTGTTGATTTGGTAATGTGCTACTTTCGTGAACTGCACAGTGTTTTAGATGGTTTTGTAACTCCCAGGATGTTTCCCCCTGTGACAGATTGTTTCTAAATTGAAAGAGGAGATAATTCTGATAGAGAAAGAACGCACAGACCTCCAGTTGCACATGGCGCGAACAGACTGGTGGTGTGAGAACCTGGGCTTGTGGAAAGCCTCCATCACCAGCGGAGAGGTAGGCCTGACTGCTTCCCTTCCCAGTTGATTACCTATTTGTTCCCAGAGTGTTAAATCTGACTTTATCAGATTAGATATTGTCCCAAAGAATTAGGGTTGGGAATCAAAAGCTCATGTTCATCCTTCTGGACTGCCCTCGTCCTGCCTGACTCGCTCCATATCTCCGTTCTCTTCCTGACCGGGAGCTGTTTGTCGGTTTGCCTGGTATAGATCTCGTCTCCCTCCCCTTGAGACAGAAGGTTGTCCTCATTCACAAATCGTAAGCAACTCTCAGATAGAAACAGTTGATGTCCTCAAATTACCAGTTTCCTTTTCTACCGAGGTTGGAAAAAAATGGGAAGCACTACTTGAAATTTGGAGATGAAAATTTTTTAGTGTATTTCTGATTGATCCATCCTGCTGATGTCAGTGGCTCAAACATCAGTAGCTCTAAGATCTTTAAAAATGAATATTTCCTTCTGAATTAGAAAATATTTTGCTCTTCTCTGAGGGACATGGGACAGTAGTTTTCAGAATATACCATATCCCTTTTTTTGAATGTAAAAATAATTTCATTTGAAGGAAAAATGCTTATATACATTTATATCATTAGTGTAAACTTCTTTTCCATCTAACTGTTGACACCTGGAGAAGAAAGTCAGGTCCACCCTACCTAGAGATTATCACCCTAAGCAGAGAAAGTCAATATCATATAATATCACTCGTGGAATCTGAGTTTAAAAAATGATATAAATGAATTTATTTATAAAACAGAAACAGACTCACAGATTTCGAAAACAAACTTATAGTTCAGTTCAGTCATTCAGTTGTGTCCGACTCTTTGCAACCCCATGGACCACAGCACGCCAGGCTTCCCTGTCCATCACCAACTCCCAGAGCTTGCTCAGACTCATGTCCATCGAATCGGTGATGCCATCCAGCCATATTATCCTCTGTTATCACCTTTTCCCCCTGCCCTCAATGTTTCCCAGCATCAGGGTCTTTTCCAGTGAGTCAGTTCTTCTCATCAGGTGGCCAAAGTGTCGGAGCTTCAGCTTCAGCATCAGTCCTTCCAATGAATATTCAGGACTGATTTCCTTTAGAATTAACTGGTTTGATCTTCTTGCAGTCCAAGGGACTCTAAGAGTCTTCTCCAACACCACAGTTCAAAAGCATCAAACTTACTGTTACCAAAGGGGAAAGTGTAGGGTGGTGGAGGTATAAATTAGGAGGTTACAATTATCTCACACACACACACACACACACGTGCCCACACACACACACACCCTGTCACTCACACACACACACACTTGTGCCCCCACACACATACACACACACACACACACACATACACACACACTTGTGCCCACATACACGTATACTCACAGACACACAGGCACACACACACACACTACTGATCCTCAGTGTGACTGTTGGTCTCCATCATTGTTTCATATGTCTGGACCAGTACTCAACTCCTGAGATTTTCAAGGGCCCATCTGCCCAACTTATCTGTGTCCATCCCTGCTTTTCCCATCATCAGTGGCCTGACACTCTTTCTTGGGGAAAGGCTTAGAATTCACAATCTGAAATTCACTTCCTGTTTAGGAAGCAAAACCGTGCACGTTCTCCAGGTGCCGGCCTGAAAGCCACGCCATGTGAGCGCTTACCCAGCGCCGTCCGTGTGCCTTTGGTGCTCACTGTCCTCCCATTAAGGTGCAGGCCAGGTGCCTTTGTTGAGGGGAGGGGGACAGCGGGTCAGGTGAGGTTGCCCAGAGCCTGGAACACCGTGAGAAACGCTCACTGCTGATGGAATCACCTTTGGTGTAGAAGTCTAGGAAGGGGCACTCAGGGCACGTGGTGTCAAAAGGTATGAAAGAGGAGCCCCTGGGGGTGGGGTACAAACCGATTCTCTTGCGTCCTCAGCTTTGCCCAGAGCTGCCTCTGGCATTTCACAGTTGCTTATAATTGTCTTCCAAAGGCAGATACTGAGGAGGGGAGGGAAGGAGGAAAAACCCTCACAAGGCCCTTTGCCCTGGTCATCAGTTGTTACTCAGGAGCTTGCTGTGACCTTGGTCCCTGGAAAGTTAACGGCAGTGGACACAGAGGGGTCGTCTGACCGCCCAGCATCCGCGAAGCAGGCCCCCGTGGGAATGGTGGGGGGGGTGTTCCCCTCTGGATTTCTGAGCCAGGCGAGGCTCCGCGAGCTGTGCCCCCGGGACAGCTGTGGGCTGTGTGTGCCCCACCCCCTGCCTCCCATGAGGGACGGTGGTCCTCCTGCCCGGTGCGGCTCCGCTGGTGCTCAGCAGAATGGCGTCCCTTTGCTTTGCTCTTCTGTTTACTCTTTGTCTCTAATTCGGTTCATGACGCTAATTCAAGCTTCAGTTCAGCATATTTTCTTTTTGTTTCTTCTCTTATCCATTTACGTTAGGAGCAATGGTGGCCTTTTCTGAATTATGACAGGGTGTGTGTGTGAGTGCCTAAGAGCTGTCTTCAGTTGGGAGGTAGAGGAAATCATGTCTCCCAACATGAAATTTCATGAAAACAGAAACCACGGTGTGTGGAGTCCTGTGTTAAACTGGGGAAGCCTCCCATCCTTCTCTGAGAGAGGTTTTGCTCTCTCACACCTGTCTGCTTACTGTTAATTTGCTTTTTCAAGGAAACGCAGTTAGGATGTTGTGTTCACTGGGCTAGTTTTCTTTTGCTGCGGAGCAAATTTTCTCGCATTTCATGGCTCAAAACACCACCCATTTCTTAGCTCACAATTCTGCAGGTTGAGAGTCCAGCTATGTGATTGGGTTCTCTGCTTGCTATATCGTAAGGCTGAAGTCAGATTGCTAGCCAGACTAAGTTCCTGTCTGGAGAATCCGGGGGAAGTCTACCTCCAAGTTCATTCAGGTTCTTGGCAGAATCTGGTTCCCAGTGGGGCTGAGTTCTCTGTTCTCCTGCTATCAGCCTGGCATTGTTCTCAGGTCCTAGAGATACTCCGGATCTGTCTGCGTGGCCCAGTCCATCTTTCTGCCTGCACCGCATGTCAGATCCTTCTTGTGCTTCCTCTGATTCTTTTTCTACTCACCAAAGAAATCCCTATGCTTCTGCAAGGGCCCCTGAGGTTAGGATAGACCCGGTTTCAGGTGGGCTGTGCCCTCTGAGGTAGCCTAAAGCCAGAGCAGAGCCCGTCCTTTTCAAGTCCTGGGGACGATGCGGGACCTGCACGCCCGGGAGAGGGCGCCTGGAGGGGTGCTGGGGATCCTGCCTGCCTTGTCTGCTCACCGTGCTCTTTCTTGCTGTTGCGTTTATCCGTTTCTCCAAGGTCACAGAAGAGAACGGCGAGCAAATGCCCTGTTACTTTGTAACGGTAAGCTTACAGGAAGTTGGAGGAGTTGAAACCAAGAACTGGACAGTCCCCAGGAGGCTCAGTGAGTTTCAGAATTTACACCGGAGACTTAGTGAGGTATGAACGCTTGGGGCACAGGCTTAGAATTACTGAGCGAGAAGAGATCTCGGCCCATTTCTGTTTTAATGACACAGGGAAACTGGTCCCTCTTTCCCCTTTGCTGTTGACACTGGCACAGTGGTATTTTCAGCCTGATGGCTGGAAATTTACCTGTAGGTCAACCATCTAGTCTAGTCGGAGTCCTTGAATACACAGATCGCTGTCTGACTTCCGTTGAATCCAACAGAACCCCAGAGCTGGAGGACAGCTGAGGGTATCTCTGGCCAGTGGTTTCAAAGCTGCTGGTTGTGACTCGTTAGAGGATAAAGGGATCTGTTCGGGGTCGCAGCAGTAGAGGGTAGAACATATTGCATTGCATCACACAAAGGAGTCGAGTCTGTGAAGTGCGGTGTTGGAAGGCACAGGCTCTGGGGCCAGGTTGCCGGAGTTTGCCTCCAGTTTGGATCCTCGCTTCCCCGGTCACCAGCTTGTGACTGGCCCTGCCACTCCGTCTGTTTCTGCCTCTCTGCCCTCATCAGTGGGCACAGATACTAACAGTGTCTTCTCACCCGCCTCCCAGAGCTGTCATGAGAATGAAAGGAGCAACCACGCACAAAGCGTTTAGAAGAATGTGCTACACATAGCAAACATTATTTGTTTTTATTAGTAGTAATTACAGTCAGAGTGGGCTTTCCTGGTGACTCAGTGGTAACGAATCCACCTGCCAGTGTAGGAGACTTGGGTTCCATCCCTGGGTCGGAACAATTCGCTGGAGGAGGAAATGGCAGCCCACTCCAGTATTCTTGCCTGGGAAATCGTATGGACAGAGGAGCCTGGTGGGCTACCATCTGTGGAGTCATGAAGAGTCAGATACGACTGAGCAATTAAACACACGCATAGCTGTTACACACACCAGACTTCTTGTACAGTGTCTGGCAGGACACAGGATTTAATCCACAAAGAAAAGCCTGTTGTTATTATTTATTAACATCCATTATTATTATTATTAATATATTTACATTCTGCACTTTGCCCCTGTAAAGCTGGTTCTTCCCATGCTCTACTTTTGTTAACTGTGATAACGTTTTACAGATGTGTTGTAAACAAAACACATTCCAAGAGAAAAACTCTTGCCGTGAGTCAGTTGTCCATACCCAGAACTCTGTGCTGTGTGCAGACCCATCTTCCCAGCCTGGCTCCAAGATTTCCAGCTTCCAGGCACTTGTCAGTCTAGGGATGAGTCTTAGCTTTTCTCGTCACGTGTCCTGTTCCTCCATATTCTTTGAGCCTGGTTAGAACAGGTAGGTTTTCAAGGTGTTCAGTCTCAGAGGAAATGAATACAAGATGAAGTTACTTGGTTTGTTCTTATTAAAAATCTAAAGTAAATTTTTAAAGATTTAAATGTAATTTTGCAATAACTAATATTTATTTCTTTTCTCTCACAGTGTTTCCCTTCTTTAAAAAAAGTCCAGTTGCCTTCTCTTAGCAAGCTGCCTTTCAAATCTATAGATCAAAAGTTTATGGAAAAGTCAAAGAATCAATTAAATAAGTTTTTACAGGTAAGCCACTGAAAACTTTTTGGATATGGAAGGAAACATTAGTAACTTGGGGTTAAACTGACTCCATTCTAATTGTTGGCCTGTTCACCTTCTATTCTCACACATCATGCCAGATCCTCAAAATACCTTTGGTTTGGGGTTTGGGGTATTTGGGTTTTTTTTCTTCTTTGTTTTTATTATTTGTGTGTGTGTGTGTGTGTGTGTGTGTGTGTGTTTGTAGTTAAACTATTGTTGTTGTTGTTCAGTCGCTAAGTCCTGTCCAACTCTTTGTGACTCCATGGACTGCATGCAGCACGCCAGGCTTCCCTGTCCTTCATCTCCCAGAGTCCACCCAAACTCATGTCCATCGAGTCAGTGATGCCATCCAACCCTGTCATCCTCTGTCGTCCCATTCTTTTGCGTTCAGTCTTTATCAGCATCAGGGTCTTTTCCAGTGAATCAGCTCTTCACATCAGGTGGCTAAAGTATTGGAGCTTCAGCATCAGTCCTTCCAATGAATATTCAGGTTGATTTCCTTTAGGATTTTCTGGTTTGATCTCCCTGCAGTCCAAGGGACTCTCAAGTGTCTTCTCTAGCACAATTTGAAAGCAGCAATTCTTTGGCGGTGCTCTGCCTTCTTTACAGCTCTCACATCTATACATGACTTCTGGAAAAACCGTAGCTTTTGGTTCTATGGACCTTTGTTGGCAAAGTGATACCTCTGCTTTTTAATACGCTAAGTTTGTTACAGCTTTTCTTCCAAGGAGCAAGTGTCCTTGCTTAATGTATCCTTAAATTAAGCAAGTGTCCTTAATTTCATGGCTGCAGGTCACCATCTGCAGTGGTTTTGGAGCCCAGGAAAATAAAATCTGTCACTGTTTCCACTTTTTTCCCATCTGTTTGTCATGAAGTGATGGGACCTGATGTATAGATAGAGAATATGCCGATACCATATGTAAGGCTTTCTCCAGTTTTGTAGCTGGACACAACCTTGTAACTAGCATCCAGTCCCAGAAACAGGGTGTCTTCTGTCCCACCAGCATCACCACAGGGGACCAGAGTCGTGACTCCCAACCGCGTGGTTATAGCAGGTTTTGAACTGCACATGAATGAAGGTTGTAGACCCGCTTCTGTGTGACTCCTTTCACTCAGGGTGGTGGTCCCGAACTTCTTCATTGCAGACCATCTTTGATTTCCTTTTCCTTCTTGTTTTCATTCGTCCTTTTGCTGATGGGCGTTCAGAGAGTTTGCAGCCAGAGGCTGTGCAGGGGAGCGAAGCTGAAGCTGCCACTGCTGGTCTTTGGTGAATATCTGCTGGGGGGTTCCCTGGAGATTGGGGGTTTTCCTTTCTCCTCAGTAGTCAAAGCAGTTTGTACACTCTCATCAGCAGCATGCAGGGTTCTGGTCGCTCCACACTGGACCGTTTTCTTTTGTGAAGTTAAAATTGTGTCTGGTTTTCTGTCGTGTCACCTGTCTTCTCCATATCGCTTTGCAGGAGTTGGGTGTGTGGTTTGGATGTAAGTCTCTTGTGTAAGCCTGTGCTGTGGATTTCTTCTCTCTTTCTGTGGGTCGCCTTTTCAGTCTCTTAATGAGTTCTTTTAATGAGCATAATTCTCAATTTTAGTCCAATCTATCCTTTTTTTTTTTTTTTCCTTTTTTGTGCTTAATGCTTTTTGAGCTCTTTGCCTACTGTATGGTCCTAAAGATAGTCTCCTGATTTCCTTAAACACTTGTTTTCCTTCAGTCTATGTTTAGAGAATAAGACCGGACAAAGCTATGCTGTCTCCAGTAGCAACCACTATTTATTTTTTCCTTAGCTGGGGCCTCTGTCTTCAGACTATAATTAAGTCACTCACACCGTGGGCCCCCGAGTCCTAGTTCTCAGGGGCAGGGGGCATGAACCTTTGCCTCATAAAACACTGTTTGCCAATGAAGAAGTAGCTGGAAGTCCTGGGACTTCACAGATGTTGCAGCGCAACATCTCTCAGCAGAGGCTATATTAAAATATATTCAGTTGAATCAGGTGTACGGATCATAGTTAAATTAGGTGAATTTTAGCTAGAGTTCCCTTACAGGTGCCAGTCAGTTTCTGCTTTTCTCTCATATATTCATTTCTCTCTAAAGATACATGTATGTGTTGTTATAAATATATAAATTTGTGTGTGTGCGTGTGTCCATCAGGAAATAAAATAGTTGCAGCTTTGAAAAACTTTCCGAGTTTAATTATGGCAGAAGTGGGATAGAGAATCATTTATGTTTAAGTGGTCTTACAGAAATATTACTATCTTGTTGCTGATTCAGAATGTGCTGCTGCTGCTGGTAAGTCACTTCAGTCGTGTCCAACTCTGTGCGACCCCATAGACGGCAGCCCACCAGGCTCCCCCGTCCCTGGGATTCTCCAGGAGAGAACACTGGAGTGGGTTGTCATTTCCTTCTCCAGTGCATGAAAGTGAAAAGTGAAAGTGAAGTTGCTCTTAGTGGCCCCATGGACTGCAGCCTACCAGCCTCCTCCGAAATACTAAACCCACTCAAGCATCGTACCTGATTAAATCATTCAGACAAATTTAAGGTCTTGTTTGTGAAACGAATCTGCATTATTCACAGTTCCAGGTTGTGAAGTCCTTCGTGTGTGGCTCTGGGACCCTCCAGCTGACACTTGCATTTCCTTGCAGCCTCTGCTGTTGGGGGAGGGAGGGTCTCTGGGAAGGGAGGGTTGTTCGGTGCTGCCAGCCTTTCAGCCGCCTTTCCAGCTGTACTTCAGAGACCAGGGCACCCTTGCACTTCTGGGGATGTGGAGAGGGGCCAGGCTTGCCCCACTTGGGTTGCTGGTGATGGAAATAGGGTCGTGGTTCCTGCCCTGGTGCCAAGAGGAGCATGTGCTCTGCGCTGCCACTAGGTGGCGCGGGTGAGGCTGGGGGCGGTACCACCTACCTGAACAGGTCCAACAGCTTCCCAAGGAGCAGCTTGTCTTCCGATCAGGAGGACTGTAAGTCAGGAAGTAACTGTTTAAACTGTTTTTCGTTTCCTCAAAGACTTTATTTGAAAGTGCTCACTGTTTGATATATTTAGGTAGGTTACACAGCCGACTGAAGTTTCATAATGTCATCCCATAAATGGGAAAAGCAAAATGCAAAAGGTTTAGTCTGAAAGGCAGATATTATTAGGTCCACAGGACCTTCTAGAAAAGAGGATTTCCACTGAGTGTGTGTTCATGTGAATATTTATATATGGGTCTCTGTCGAGGCAAACTAATAACAGATATTTAGTAATCTAGCTGATTGTTCCTCACACACTACTCCAGCCGTTCCCCCGACTATGCTGCAGCTGCTTCTGGGGGTGACCCTGCTATCTGCTCTTCCCAGAATGCCTTGTACACTTGTCCCCTCCTATCCACAGCCCTCCTCCACTCTCCGCCACATGCAACGACATGCTCTGAGCCCTCGAGGGGAAGGATTGGGACTGGAATTCTGTTCTCAGCATTAAAATGTGATAAAATCCCAATTATACCTTCCCCCATGGACATAGTCTTTGAGAACATGTCTAACTTTTCATACATAATTAATTTGTTTATTTAACTTCATAATAGAATATAACTCAGTCCAAACATTTGACGCGTCCTGAATCATTTCCACGTTTATGACTGTTGTATTATTTGAGGCTTACCACTAGTTACCCGTTCCATGACTTTATGAAAGAGTGTCAGAGTGTAGATTAGCCAGGAAATCAGGGTGGAAGGAGAATACCTTACTCCTGCTCATCCACGCTCACGTACCGCTGAGCATTTAAGGCTCTGTGAAAGGAATAAATGCTCAGGGGCCGGGAAGGCAGTAGTGAGTCCAGCGGCCCGTGCCCGCAGTCTCCTTCCCACGCCTGAGGCAGAACCTGCAGCCTCAGGCCAGTCTTCTGCAGGACACAGGGAGCTGACCACCGCTGGAATGTGGGGGGCCGGGGGCAGGGTGCCCCAGGACCCCAGTCCCCAGTGTGGCAGTATTAGGCATTCTCAGAGGGGCTTTTCTAGGGAGGGTCATAGGGTTTATCAGATGTCAGCTTGCATCTGAACAAAGATAACGCAAATCTCATGGGGCAGCTTCTCTCTTCTCTCCCAGCAGAGAGGGTTCTGCCCTTAGAACCCGAGTTCCATCCCCCAGGGGGTCACCCCATCCATGGGACAGGATTTCTTACTGGTTTGTTGATCCCGCAACCAGGAGCACCTGCTTAGCACAGAAATGAACCTGACGATGTCCTCCTTTCCTCTCTCCTAAGGCCAGACAAACACGTAGAGAACTTGAAGGAAATTTCCACTTTAGGGGCCAATAAAAAGTTACATAATCATGTAAGCACGCACCACCTGGGGAATGTGGCAGCCCAGGGACAGAAAGCTGCCGCCTGGCAGGCAGTTACCACCTTGTGGCAGCACAGAGCTCTTTGCTCAGCTTATGTGCAAAGTCCACAGGTAGCCATGAAACAGTGATTGAGTGAGATCCTGGTGTGCTGTGCGAATACGTACCTTGTTCCAACACAGACAAGCGACAGTTAAGTTGACTTTGAAAGGTGGTGGCCCCTGGATCTGCAGGCGGTTTGCAAAGCGAGACTTTTCTGTTGCCCCAAGCTGTGAGTTCTCTTGTGGGCCAGCATCTCCCACCAGCAGAATGGTCAGGGAGTTCCAGTCAACCTACCCAGAGTTGCTTGCCATTGAGATTCAGTGAGAATTGGGCTAATGCATTTTCTTTCCGGGGGAAAGGATAATGGCTTTAGGTTCAGAATCGCGAGGGAAGTACACTTCCTGAGACAGGCAGCTCTTCATCTTGATGTCGGGGGTTCCTAGTGCACGGACGTGTTCCTACCATGCAGGAAGAATTAATCCTCTTTCTCCCACAGAATCTGCTTTCGGATGAAAGACTGTGTCAGAGTGAAGCACTTTATGCCTTTTTGAGCCCTTCTCCTGACTACCTCAAGGTTATTGACGTGCAGGGGAAAAAAGCCAGTTTTTCATTAGCCTCATTTTTGGAAAGACTCCCTCGAGACTTCTTTTCCCATCAGGAGGTGAGCTGTCTAAAGCTTGTATGTCTTTGAAACGTATTTAAGCAAACACCTTCTTGCAGGCTGTGTGAAGTAGCAGGTGTTTGTGGCAGGCCTGCTGCACGTGGGGAGAAAGCAACCCCCTTGAGTTACCATTGCAGTCGTATTGGGGGACAGGATGGGTAAGCAGGTAGGTAGGTGGAATGCGGCAGAAGTTCTGAGGGAGCCCCTCTATGGAAGGCCACCTGGCCATTCCCTGGGATGGGGACCTTCACTATGGAGGAGTTGGAGCTGATAATGAGGTTCAGGAGACAAGGCTGTATGAGGGGACAACCAGCAGGTCTTGGACTGGGGGACGGCTCCAGGAAGGGGGCTGATGAGGCAGAGGGTAGAAGGAGGGGCAAGGCTGTGCCAGGCTGTGGGGTTCAAGCTTTATTCTCAGGGGATGGAAAGCCATGGCGTGTTGTGAAGCAAGATGAACCTGGCAGTGATGTTAGTGGGTTGAAGGAGTGAATAGGGGGAGACAGCGGACATGGGCGATCTCATAACCGGGCTTCAGGCTTCCCTCCTGCGGGCTCCTTACTTGGGCTGTGGCCCTCACCTGGCTCTCCAGCAAATCACGCGAGCCCGTCTCTGAAATCTGCCATCTCTGTAGTTCAATGAGAGACCCCTCTGCCTCTGCACCGGAATTGGTTTAATGAGTTCGGACAGAAGGCAGTGACCGCAGAAGGAGCGTCCGCTGCATTGGGAGCTGGAGCAGAGCCCACAGGATCCCGTGCCCCTCCCTCCTGAGCAGCTCCCTGTCTCTCTCCTTCCCGGCCATACGTGCTGTGTCTGGCCTGACTTTCCCCCTCACCTCTGCCACCTGTTTATCCCTGAACCTCTTGTCATGTACCCTGTGGCCCAGTTACTACAGAAATCTGCCCTCTGAAGGGGAGGCCTCCTTGGTCTGTGGCTCCTCCCTGCTCTCCGCAGCCTCTGGTGGTGGGAGGACTCCTGCTCTGCGACTTCCCGGCCGCTCCTCTGCTATCCAACCCCGAAGCCCTGGTCCACAGTGCCAGCTGCTCCCTCTGCAGACAGCAGAGTGGACTTCCTCGGCTGTCATCTTCTGGCTGACGTCTGCACCCCTGCCTCCGCTCTGTACCCCGCTACAGAAACAGCCACGTGTCTCCTGGTCACCCCCGCACAGAGCTCAGGGCCTCTCAAAGTCCAGAGCCGCCTCATACTCGTTTGCACTGGCCTGGTGCCTGGCATATAATGAGTTTTCAACTGAAGATTGCTGATATGGAGATCAGGAAATGAGACCAGCTGAAATACAGAATAACAGCTTGATTCAGAGCCTTAAAAATAAATTACTTTAAATGATACATGCCTGTAAAACACAGTGAATTTAAAATCACTTAAGCTGAAAAGCCTTTTAAAACCCCGAATGGTTAGACAGCTATTTTGTCACCTGCGAATTCACTCCTCATTAATGCAGTGACAGAGGCTTTTCAGAATTGTTTCAGAGCTTGAGTAAGGCCTTGGGATCAAGGTTTTCCCTGGGGTTAGATACACTTTGACCTTTCTGGAAAAGGCCTAGAGTTCTGCATGTAGGGAAGTGGAAGGACCGTGTGAGGCTGAACCTTGACGTCATTCAGAACTGACACTGCAAGAGGGATGGTGCCTGCATCTGTCTTGGGTGAGTGACCTGCTTTCTGTGACTTTTCTGTTCCCCCAGGAGGAGGCAGAGGAGGACAGTGACCTATCAGATTATGGTGATGATGCGGATGGAAGGAAGGATGCCTTGGCTGAACCCTGTTTCATGTTGATTGGGGAGATTTTTGAGCTTCGAGGAAGTAAGCCTCTTTGTTACGATTCAGTCGTGTTTTCAGGTTGGGTGGCTATACACACATGGACACACGTATATTTAACATCCCTTTGTTCCTGAAGCAGACTTGTATCTATATCCATCCAGCAGATACTTTCACAGGCCAGCCAGACACCAAGGTCGACTCTTAGGACAGGTATCATCTCTGTGCTCCTGGAATGCAGGGTCCTGATTTACCCTGCCCGCTGTTCCTCTGAATATAGAAAGCTTTGAATTTGAAAGAAATAGAATTTGAATATAGAAAGAATTGAATTCAAAGCTGGAATGCTTTGAATTTCTTTTCATGGGACTTAGCACAGCCTCATGACTTTATCGCCAAAAGGTATACAAAAATTGATTTTGCGCAGCAGGGGAAGAGCCACTTGTTGAAGGTATGTGGCCAGGGATGCACGGTGGCCAACGGTGCTTTCAGCCACCTCTCTGCCCCAGAGCAGTGGTCATCCACAGAGGCGTGGGGGACTTCTGTCCCTGGGGACACTGGGCATGTCTGGAGACATTCGTGGCTGTCACAGCCTGTGGGGTGGCGCCTCAGGCATCTTCTGGGTGGAGGCCAGGGCTGCTGCATGTACACCCCCAGCGCCCTGGGCAGCCCCACCACACAGGGTTCTCCTGACCCTAGTGACAGCAGTGCCATGTTGAGAACTCCTCCCCTGACGGCCCCCATCGAGAGGATCAGGAGACTGTTCTGCTCAGACCTGCACGGGTGCCTCTGTCCCAGAGCAGCACTGGGTCAAAGGTCAGACTGCACTGCTCGGCTCTTGTCTCGATTCCTGAGTGGGACCCTCTGCCCACGCTCACCTTGCACAGCCCCCAGCTCTGAGTCATGAGGCCAGCATACTCAGGCACACCCGGAGCCTCAGGTACTAGCTAGAGATGCAGCAGGTGCCTAAAGGCACACCTGAGTGCCTAGAAGAGGAAGCACATGGGGGGAGCCAGGTTTCACAAGGCACAGTCATGCCACTAGCCAGTATGTGTTGCCCTGAGAGTGTCCTGGCCTCTGTCCCCTTGGATGAGCATTTCTTCCCTTGGGGCAAAGAGTGCTGAGAGTTGGTCCTAGGCTGTGTGTAGCTTCTTACTTATATACCCCTTAACATGCCACTTAAAGAATTCTGTGCAGATGAAGAAACTTTCAAGGGCTGTTATAAGCTTGAGCACATCTTTTTTGTCTTTTAATCCTCGGTGTCTGTTATAATGCCTCATCCGTGATCCATAGTAGGTGATTAAGAAAATGCTTGGGTAGATAAATGAATAGGCAAGAAAATTTTTGGTGCTGGGCTTGCTTTGGTCATTTAAGTTTTTCTTTCTCTACTGTGTGTGTTAGTCACTCAGTTGTGTCTGACCCTTTGGGACCCCATGGACTATATAGCCCACCAGGTTCCTCTGTCCATGAATTCTCCAGGCAAGAATACTAGAGTGGACTGTCATGCCCTTCTCCAGGGGATCTTCCTGACCCAGGGATCAAACCTGGATCTCCTGTACAGCAGGCAGATTCTCTACTGACTGAGCCACTAGAGCAGCTCAGTGGTTTCTTTCTTCCTCTAAACCAAATCTAAAATAATCAGCAAACACTTTAGGAACTTAGGTTTTAGCGATAACTCCCTAAGGGAAACAAAAACATCTCAGAGATACAATCTTCCTTCACTATAAGGGTTTATATTTACCTTTATAAGTTATATTTACACTATCAGGGTTCCCAAAATGTAATTCACATTGAGCAACAGACACAATTAAATTCTAAACTCTAGGCAGAGGTTTATATATAAGGATGTTCATTTGAGCATAATTTTAATAAAAATTTGGAACTAAGTCAAACTTCAGAAACAGGTGGTAGTTAAATTAAGAACTATCCACACGATGGAGTATTGTCTAAGTCTGAAGGATCCTTTCAGATGAAAAGCTATACCTGGTCTGTATTTTAGACACTTTGAGATGTTTGCTAATGTTTGTATAGGCAGAAAAAACCTCTCCTCCACCCACCGAGAGTCTGACTCTTTCTCAGTGAAATCTGGTCTGTTAAACCATGACTCCTCCAGAGCTGGTAACAGTGAGAAAGCACCGTCTTCACCTTTGGTCAGTGTGTTCTCTCTGCCACAGGGAGACTGAGAGAGAGGAGGACGTGTCAGAGGCAGTCAGGCCAGGAGTCGGGCCCCAAGTCCTGTCTCTGCAGCGTGCACTTCCTCCTCATTCCTGCTCAGAAGAATGTTTGCTTTTGCTAGTGACATTTCAGAGGGCAATAAATAGAACATCATCGATAATGAGATGTGATTTGTTTGCCATCAGCTAAGTCCTAGTGTTGTTGCAGCTGCCTTGCGGCTTTAAAGGGATGAGTCCTTGGAAGGAATAATGGGTTTGTGTGTGTGTGTTGGGGGACTAGAGAAGGTTAGGAAAACACACCAGAGTCAAGGGAATTGGTAGCAGGAGAGAATTTGTAGCAGAGCTCTAGTTCAGTTTATGAAAAGGGACCAGAAATACAGCTGTTCTAAACATTTATGACCAGGCACTCGGGTGTCAGGCATTCTTCCTGGAGCTGCTCGTGTCCTAGACCCTCTCTGGGTGTGGCCACCTCTCTGCTGCCCTAGAAGGTGCACAGCAGTGATCCTCCCCAACAGACATATGCCTCCCAGGTGCTCTGAATTCCATCAAACATGAAGGGCACTTCTGAGGCATGGTTCTGATTCCAGGACAGGACTCTTGCTTGAAGGATTGACACTACTGCACCTGGACACATTTTAAAAGTTAGAAATGACTTGAGAATGTTTTCAAGCCTAGTTCCAAGTCTGTGTTAACTGCTGTTGATATTTGTACAGAGGTGTTTGTGAATTTACTCCTTTTTTTTCTTACTGGTGCTGGAGACCTGAACTCCTGGCTCCATCATAGCCAAGCCGTGTGTCAGGAGCTAAACATTTCAGTGCACAGAGGTGAATATATAAAGGGAATATTTGGGTTTGATTCTAATTTGCAGATCAAAAATATCCTCACAGCATTTCCTTGCCTTCTTTTGGTTTATATTCATATTCTACACTTAAAGCAATGTGTCTCCTAATCTAATGCTAATAGGTAAGAGTTTAGGTCTGTAGGAAGGACCCTTCACAAAACTCTGACACGAAATATTGATGTGACTCTTTGAGCAAAAAAAAAAAAAAAAGTCTGTGTTAACACTGCCCTTTCCCAGGTGAGGCGCCGGAGGCTGGGAGGAGGGGATGGCGGCCGCCTGCTCCAGGCAGTGGCGCAGCTGCGCCGGGTCCATGGCTCACTCGGGATCCTGGGTCTTCCCAGTTCCCCTTTCTTCCCCCACATATATAAAGCCCTTGGTCTACACAGCAGTATTCAAAGGGAGCAGTTAGACCCAGCAGTTCATTAATATTTCAAAATATTTATCAACATTTGACTACAGATGCTTCTCATTCACAGCACTGTTAGAACATTGGCTTTAAGAAGCCAGACAGAAATCTTCTGTCTGGGTTTGCACCGTCCACTAGTTGGAAACAAGATATCAGCAGCCCAAGGACTCATGAAGTTTTTAGTTCCACTTGCTAGCTCATTTGTTGTTAGGCATTGAAAAGCTGTAAAACAAACAAACAAACAAAAAACCTGTAGGTTTCATCAGTTGCTAAGCAGCAAATGAAAGCTTATTAGAATTCTCCTGGGTAGAGAAGTTTACTAACCTAGACACAAATCCTGGAGCTCATCGCCCCTGACTTGGTGTCAGGACTCAGGTTGAATGACATGGTGAGATTTATGCTTTGTGCTGCTGTGAAGACGTCATGACTGTGATCGCCCGTGGTGATGCTTTCCCTCTGATTTGTATTTCAGTGTTTAAATGGGTGAGAAGAACGTTGATTGCTCTCGTTCAGGTCACTTTTGGAAGAACCATCAACAAGTAAGTTGCATGAAGTTAGTATTTGAATTCATGCCCTACCTTTTGCCTCAACAGTCAGATTGCCTCCACAAATGAAGGTCTCTTAGTTTCTCTCTGTATTTCTGATATGATTCTAAGACTGGAGAGGGAAGCAAATTTCTGCAAGAATCTCTCCCCCAGAACACACGGTGCACCAGATGACAAGCTGGTGCATGCTCCCGCTGTCTGGCTGGTGAGGGTCGGAAGACTGTCCTGTGAAGTTCTCTGTTGACCCTGATGACTCACATACTCCCGCTGTCTGGCTGATGAGGGTCAGAAGACTGTTCTATAAAGTTCTCTGTTGACCTGATGACTGGTTTTAGTACCATGCGTGCAACATTTTTATGTCACATGATGGGGATCAGTTTAAAGGCTTAGACTCTTGAGCCAAAGGAAAGTAGGATGAGCATCACATGTCCAGTATTTATTTGAAGGGTGTGCACACCATACATTTTTTTTTAGAGTTGCGATGGCATTAAAATAGTATATTCTCTTGTTAGATGATACCTGAGTATCCATGCTGCTGCTGCTGCTGCTAAGTCGCTTCAGTCGTGTCCGACTCTGTGTGACCCCATAGACAGCAGCCCACCAGGCTCCCCCGTCGAAGGGGTGTGTATATCCTGTTACACTGCTATATAAGCCATATGTGTATTCTAAACTGTAGCACATTATCCATATACATAAAGGTTCTGTATACTCTATACCCAGCACTCTTCAAGACTGTCAGCAACATGACTTCCCCACACAAGAAAAACTGAGACTCAAATGCTAAAATTGAAGGGAAAATCAATTTAACAGCAAAATACGTTTTAAGATGATTATCAGATATTTTTCAAAGTGAAAGGTTTAGTTGTCAAATGTATGTACAAGGCTAAAGTGATAGTTTTATTACACAAATCTTATAAATTTTGTGGGAAACATAATAAAGAACATTTTATATTTTGATTCATTTGCAAATAGAGTATATTTCAAAATTTACTTCTGTTTAAGATTTTTTTTTAATGGTGTTAGTGACTTGTTTGGTTGACTTAGTATCGTGGGCTTTTGTTTTAAACAGAAAAATGCCCTGTTTAACTTACAGTTTCAGTCTGATGAAAACCTCTTAACCTTAGTACTGACAGGCCTTGGATAAAGTTTTCAGAATGGCCCCATTTTTCTCAGAACTCCAGACTTGCACAGTTCTTTTCCAGTTTCAGAAAGTCATGTGTATGTTCCTTGCTCCGATTTATGACGTTGGCTCTTACTGCTAAGATGAGCAGCTGCGGGTTGAAAGTGGTGAACATGTTTTCAGTGGTTTTCCTGGCCAGGGGAGGGGCACCGGGTAGGCATCTCCAGGCTGCTGGCGGGGGCTTGTCCTCGGGTAGAGAGGTGGCGGAGCACCTCGCCCTCTGCTCTTCTGCCTCAGGCAGACGATGCCACACCATGAAGTTCAGCAGCAGCTCCACGTGCCTCCTGCCTGGTACTGACTGTCATTCACATGCCAGAATGGCTTCAGAAGCTTCCTACAGTTTTGGCTAATACAAAGTCGGACTTGAATTGATAGAACATATGTAGGAGATGGCCTTTGGTAAAAGCCACTCACCTAATTCTAAGTTGCGAATTGAAATTTTCCTTCTTCATTTTTTCATGCAGTGCCAGTGAGTAACCCAAAGACTCCAGGCAAGACAGACTGTTAGTGATGTGGATTTTATTAGGCAGGTCAGCAGGTTCTCTCCTGAAGCAGAAGTCCCACTGAATAAATAAAGTTATTTTATTTAGTCTAAGCAGCATTGGGAAGTGTCTTAGGAGACATGCAGTTACAGGATTACCATGGTTCTGACTCATGGTGGACTTCACTGGTGACTAGGTTACTCTGTGCACAGTGCTGGGCTTGAAACATCTATTGCAGATACTGTTCCTAAAAACCAGACATCAGCCCTTTAAAAATCTGGTTGGGATGTCATATTCTTAAAGGGCTGTTTGATTTATTATTTGTGAATTAAGTTTGAAGTCTCAGGCCTTCCTGGTGCTAAGAGTCGAAGGTGATTCTGCTCCCCTTTCCTGTAGAGACCTCCCTCCGCCCTCAGGACTGTAGCTCAGCTCCCCTGTGAGCTCTGCCCTCAGCTCCCCTGTGAGCTCTGCTGGTCTCTTGACAGCAGTGATCCCGTGGGTGGTTGGAACTGGACTGCTGAAGTTGGCTTTATGGAAGACCTGAGTGACCGGGGAGAAAGCCACTTACTTATAACTCTGCGGGTCAGGGTCTGTCGGTCTTTATTCCTGTGGGAGGTTGGAGTGGCTGGACGGCAGTGTATCCTCTCAGAATGCTCCTTTTTGTGGGGAAAGGGGTATCTTCTCCCCTCTTTGCCTCGTGAGCCTGTGAGATGCTTCCCAGGTTGGAGAACTCCGCCCAGCACCCCCTGCCACAGCAGCCCCAAGGGACGACTCGTGAAAAAGCTTGCTTCTCCCCGGGATTGCCAGAGATCAGGAAGGTCTTCAGGCCATTTTTCGCTGTCTTTACATGGTTGGATGTTTTCAGTTTGCAACACTTTATGGAGAAATTAGTATGTTAAGTACCGTGCACAGTTAGAGTAGTTGCCAGCTTCAAATGAATCCATCCCCTCTCAGTTCTTGCCTTTCAAAATTGAAAGACACCGTGTGGCAAACATTTAGAGAAGTCAGTAATGGTGGAAGTGTGAGCTGCAGGAATGAACGACCAAAAGGAAAAATAACTTTCAGAGTCAGTGTTTAAAAATCCAATTCCTAGTTTATTCATCAAACGCCAAGATCACACTGTATCTTAACCTACCCACTGATAAATGCCTTTTGAGAAACAGAGAATACAATTTTTAAAAACCTCATCCGAGACATATTTTTCTCTTAAAAGACAAATTCGGGACACAGTGAACTGGATTTTCAGTGAGCAAATGTTGGTTTACTACATCAACCTTTTCCGGGATGCTTTTTGGCCCAATGGGAAGCTGGCGCCGCCAAACACAATCCCACGCCAAGAACAAAGCCGCGCGCGCAGCCAGGAAACAAAGCGGAGAGCCCAGCAGAAGCTGCTCGAGAACATTCCAGGTGAGGTCTGGGTTCTGCTCCTGAAAGTCGGACAGAAAGGGAGTGTCGTCAGCCCCACTAAGGCATTTGCCACTTAGGAAACATTATTTACAGTGAAAAAAAGTGATCGTACCTTTTTCTCTCAAATCATGTCTTGTCCCTTGCTAAGAAATTATACTGAGAGTCCCCAAAAGAACAGTACTGGTTATAATTTCACTAGAACAATGTTTTAGATAACAGGATTTTATACTTTAAAAATCCCTGTTTTGAGAGCTATGGTTTTAATTGGGGTATTAAAATTATACTCTGTTTAAATGCCTGTCAAAAAACTATATTTTCCTGAAATGCTGGCAGGAACCCACCCCTCAGGTTCCTCGGAGCCTTTACGTGCTGTGTGCGCAGGGCACGGCCTCTCACTGAAGGTCTGTGCATGGGGCACTTGTATCAGTGGCCGCTCGGAATATAAACTTAATTTTTCAGATATGCTTCAGAGCCTTGTTGGACAGCAAAATGCCCGTTATGGTATAATAAAAATATTCAATGCACTTCAAGAAAAGAGAGCCAATAAGCACCTGCTATATGTGAGTAAAGCCTCCCAGAGGATTCACTGCTTCTTCAGTTGTACATTTCTGTTCACATATGGGGGTAGATGTTAATTCTTTATACTCGTAATCATTTTCTCTGCTTTATTTTTGTCTGTTCAATTTGCTTTAAAAAAAAAACAACACTCCCAGTGGATGCCCCCTCCTCTTCCTAGCTGCTGCTGTTTCTCTCTTATGCCGTAACATCTCTGCCTGACTGCTTCGCTTTCTTATTTCAACAAAGCAAACTGTTTCCTAGCTGTCTGTCTTATAATAGTGAGCAATATTAAATACCCTGATGGTCTGATGATGGTTAATGGACCATGAAATAAATCAATCTGGAGTTTATAGAATACGGATTCCTTTGGAGAGTAACTTGTTCACTGAGGAGCATCTCAGGCTTAAAATTAGATTTTAGTCTTAGATGTAGATATCTGAATAAATCTTCAGAGAAAAAGACTTTTTCTTTCTTTCTTTCTTGGTTCAGGTGCTGATGGAACTGCTGCTAACTGAATTGTGTCCTGAGCTGAGAACTCATTTAGATCAACTTAAAGCTTGTCCGGTTTGAGACTGCACAAATAAACCACCAGAGAAATGTCTGTACAAATAGACATGAAACATTTTCCTCTTTTCCACAGAGGGCTTGACTGAGAACCATACTGAACTTTTAGTTACCTCCCTGTAGTTTTATGTGAATTAAGCAGAATTGGGGAGGAAACTTGATGCTGTATATTAGGCAAGAGAAAAAAAAAAACCACTTGTTAATTATTTTTATTTTAATATAAATCCTTTAAAGGACAACATACTGTTTGAAATATAAATGTTGATATGTGATAAGAACCTAGGAAATATTTTAAATATTTATGAAGTTTTGTTTTAAATGAAGAACTCTGAACATTGTACAGTTAATCTCCTCACTGAGGACTCTGAACATTCCTCTATTCATGTGTACTGAATATTGTTGTGCAATGCTTTGTGTGAAGTTATTGTGAAAATTTTCCTGTCTTTATTTTTACCAAAGATTTCCCATAGTTTAAAGCATTTGAAGCAATAAATTATAAAAATGAATCAGCGCTCTGATGTTTAAGATGCTTGTCTCCTTCTCTCAAAAAAAAAAAAAAAATGTGAAACACTGAAGGCCGTTCAGATAAATATCAAGTGCCTTGTTTGTAGAAAATGTTTGCATAGGAGTTCTTCTGTAAGGATGTATAAAGGTTGTGCCATTCTCCCAGAATGAATGTGAAAAATACGATTTTTAGTTGAATGAGAAGAGCCAAATGGGTGCTTAAAAAGCTGTATTTGGGATGTGGGATGGGAGCTAAATTTTGAAAGACAGGCAGGAATGAGATGGGGAAACAGAGAGGAGGGAAGTTACTTCATGCTGCTCATAATTTGACTGTGCCATCAAGTCTTGGGGACTAGGA
Organism: Ovis aries; assembly: GCF_016772045.2. Taxonomy (NCBI): domain Eukaryota; kingdom Metazoa; phylum Chordata; class Mammalia; order Artiodactyla; family Bovidae; genus Ovis; species Ovis aries. The sequence goes on from NC_056079.1 coordinate 14,809,682, forward strand.
GGGGCATCATGTGTACAGATGTTGCTTTGTTTTCAGTAGTAGGGCATGGATAAGGGACTTAATTTTCCTGGGTTTTACCATTTATTATGCAGTGATAAGGAAACACTTCCCCTTCCTACCCGCCAGGAATACTGAAAGAAACTAATTAAGCAGAAGTTCAGTTTGAAATCCATGAAAGAAAAATACTATGTAAATGTATATTAAAATGGTATTGATTATATCATTGTTAGAGCATACCTGCCAAGTTCTTGATATAAAACGTAAGTTCTGAAAGAGAAATGATTAAAAATTAGTAAAGCAAATTTTATCTCTGAGATTCTGTTAGCTACAGCTCTTTGATCCTTTTCTCAAACCAAGATATTGTACTTGGAATTATCATTCACAGCGACATAGAGAAGACATTCGAGAAGAGAAGCAGAGTGAGGTCAGCAAGCCCCAGGAACCTCACAGCAATTACTCGAAGTGTCCATCTTCTGTAATTAAACCAGAGCTGTTTTGACTTCTCAATCTTAAGTCTTACATTTTCATAAGTTATCAACTATAAGGACTTAACCAAAGTTTAGATTTTTCTTTTTTCGAAAACAGTTAATGATCTTGACGCTTCACCTCCCTTAAAGACTGACTCCAATCACAGGTCAAGGTATGCATCATGGCTGGCGGCAGTGGTATTAATGGTTTTCAGGGGCTCACTTGGGCTAGACGTGCCAGCCTTATGGCAACTACAGTAAACTGAGATTTTAACTTCTGTGTTGGATTCACTTAGGACATGCAAGCATAGCATATCACAAAATATGCCATGTCAGATGCCTACCTTTAGGGTTTCTCAAACCTGTGTCCTGATGGCCGTTGAAGTCGTCTTCACTCTGGAGACTGAAGAGTGACCTATTAAAGGTGCCATTAAAGTCCCCATATGCAAAAAAATAATAAAGTCCCCATACGCGGCCTTATTACATTTCTGTTTAAGATTCTTAGAGGCTCCAGGAAATGGACTGAGTGTGGAGAAGAAAATATCACTTGGGAATATGGATCTTCAAATAACTGAAGGAATGTTCTATGGATGCTATTAAGAAAACAAGAGCAAAGCAAGTGGGTTTGTACTGTAGAATGATTTAAGTTAGGTTTTTATGAAATCTTGTAGTGGGCTAAAGAAATGGAAAAGTTGTTCCTGGGGGAGAACAGAGTCTTGAGTAGAGATCTGAAAAGGAAAGGACTGGTTTTCAGGGATGGTTTAAGTTTCTACTCTAAGAGATTTAAGGAGAAGTATATGGCCTAAAGTTTGTTGAAATTTCTTCCCTTTAGATAAAGACAAAATGAAGTTCAAGTAATATAGACAAACCAGAACATGAAACAAAAGCGGGTAGTTTTGTGCCATTTAATAGTGCGTTAGTGACCAGCACCTACATATTAATTGTATTTTACCAGTGCTAAGATGAGTTCTTACTCACTTTAGAAAGGATGGGTGTGATTTATAAAATAAAGCCAAAACATTTACAAAGAAGGTGTCGTTTGGGTATCTTAAACAATACTTTCAATATTTATTTTACAGATGTGTATTTCCTTTAAAATCTTTTGTGTATGGATTCTATTTTTTCTGTCAGCTTTTGCCTTTGTAGATGTAACGGATAAGGAAAGCCTCTTGCTGATTTAACAATTTCTAGGTCTTATACTGGTAGATGATTTGAGATTTTATCTTTGAAATACACTGAGGGTTTTAAAATGTAGACAAGGACTTGAAGTTCAAAGAGACATCTTGTTTCAGTATAGTAGTTTTACTAAGATGTTTAGGGGAGGATATAGAGAGGCAAAATTGTAAGCAGTTCCTTAAACCCACTTATTTTCAAATCTAGATTTCTAGTTTTCCCTTTCAATTTGGAATTTTCTATTTTAAAGTTTTAGATGACTGAATATTAAAAATTCACAAAACTAAAGATTAAAGAAATTTAAAGAATTAAACTTTGTCATTTTTGGGGTAAGTTTGTAGCACTTATACTATTAAAGCTAAGACTGCATCAAGTATTTCAGGACACTATTTAAGAATGGAAAAAGTCACTGGCTTTACAGAATAGTTTTCAATACCTGACACATTCTGGGCCACTCTCTAGACTAAGAGTTGGATCTCTGAGGACTCTTCCTGCAATTTGATCTTGTTAGCTATGCTTCAAGTTGTATTATACAAATTCAGGAATGAAGGTATCATGCCATCATGATACCATTAAAATACCCAGGTTACCATGCCACCATTGAAATACCCAGGTTAATCTAATGTGCGAGGCAGAAAACATAGCTATTATAAAAATTATAAAAATACATACATTCTAAGCTGTTAGAATCGATGATCTTTGTTGAAATGCATTGTGATCTAAATTCTTTGATGAATAAGTAAAGTGTGAAGTTCATCTGCCAATGCAGGATTCAGACGACAAGCCTTCAAATTCAGAGAAAGTTATTTAGACATATTTTGGACTGTTGAACCTTTTGTTTTTAAGAAGTAGAGTACAGTGATTTAAGGGAATTTTGTAATTAAAATACATTTCTACTCTAATTGCTTAATTAGGGGAATTCAAGATAACCTTCACAAAATAGATCATACTAAAAATAACCATGCTATTATCATTTGGGGGAGAGAGAATTTTCAGTGCCCAAAATAATGAATTTACACATTGATGTGAATTATTAATTAAACTAGAAAGCATTACTATTTGACCTCAAACTTGCTATCTCATGTGAATAGTAGCATGGATAATTTTTAAATATATGGTTTTGTTATGCCTAAATCAGTGATAAGGTGCATAATTTCATAGTATGTCAAGACTTTGAAAGACAGAAGGCACCTCGCCCAAACCTCACTCCCTGCAGAAACTGTCTCCTTAGTCCCCTCAACAGTGGGTCACTGGGCACCTGCTTGCTGCCCTCCCCTTCCCATAACTGCCTGGGCTGTAAGCCTCTCCCCACTGTGCCTCTCTTCTAGGACAGCCTCACAGTCTGCTGAAGACCACCACTGAAGCCCCTCAAGTCCTTTTTCTCAGAGTAAAATGCTTAGAATTTCCCTTATTGTGCCTCATCTGATGTGATTCCAGACCCTTCACGAGTATACTTTTAAAATGCAGAAAATTTAGAGGAAGTATCTCCCATAAAATCCAGTGACCAAAACTGAGTAATGGGTCTGTCTTATCTCCCAACCTAAGGAAAACAGTTTTACAGTTGTACCTGTTCATTATGCTGTTTTGTTTAGGATGAACATGTACCACATTTCTGGATATTTTTCACCCAGAGTTCTCTTTGCTTATGTCTACTTGGAAAGGACACCTAGTACAGAATCTAAAACTGACTTGGTTTGGAAACTGGTATAATAAAAGAATATTTAGATTTTTAAAAAGACAGCTGTTACCCATACTCATAGAATGGTGTAATGGTAGATATCTCAAAGGTTAGTTGTATTTTTGTACCATATTCTGATATTTGTGTTGATATGGGTTTAATACTGTGGACATTTAATTTCCAACAAAATAATTTAGGGTTCCAAACTTGCCAACACATTGCAACCTCCTGGGGAACTTAAATCTGCCCGTGTCCACTCTAGGACATTAAATTGTTCTGAAATAAGGCCTAGGTTTTGGGATTCTTAAGAGATCCCCATGTGATTTTAACATGCAAATAATTTTGAGAACCACTGCTATAACATAATCAGATTTTTAGGCAAGGGACTTAGAAAATTCTTCTTTGCTCTGTTCTCCTGCTCCAGCTGAACAATTTGTGTATTATGCAAATGTTTATGATCTACTTCCAGTTTGGACTTATGGATGTCATGGACCTAAAGTGTACAATTCTTTGCTTTCTTTTTATTAAAAAATGAACTTGCAGTTACTATTCATAATGACTGCCTTTCTCACTTCCTCTACAGTTTTTAACAGTTGCATTTAAATGTGAAATCTATTTGGTATAAATAAACTGAGCACATGGATTAAAACATGAAAAGGCTTATTTTAACTGGTTGTAGTAGATGTCATGCATAAAGAAACCTTAATGAATTGTACTCTAATGTATACAGAAGGAAAATAGAGATTCATACTTTTTCTGGGTGAACTAAGGCATGCTTGTGCAGGCCTTAAGGTCTTAGTGCTGAGCCTTAGGCTGCAGACAGTGAAATAGAATAATTTGCATCAATAGAAATGTTACCATCTGAGCTTAATTATGTTAGAAAAAGAATGAGAAAATTGTCTGCAAACAAGCTGCATGTCTGACAACTTCTGGGTAGACAGAGGTTATCTGCATAGTAAGTAAAAAAAAACCACTATAAAAAATATTTTATAAATGTTTTATAAAAGTCTCAACTAAAAACCTAGAAATTCTAGTTGAGTCCATTTATGTTTGTGATAGGGCTTACTTTAGAATAATAGCATTTAGCTGTCGCCTCATCCTTTGTGACCCCCAAGCCGAGCTGCAGACAGCGCGCGTGGTAGAAGGAGGCCAGGGCCATGCCTCTGATGATGAATTCCGGGAGACAGTCCGTGACCTGGGCTATCATGGGGATGTCGTGAACCTCATCATAGTCAGCGATCCTGGAACACCCAGTTGTCAGATTTAAAAACACTATCACTTATGGTTTACATTTTTATAAATGCATCCAGAAATTGTCCTTGTGCCCCAAGTGGTTTCCCTAGCGTTTCTACAAGTTTTAGAACTGCTGTGTGGGGAAGGGTAAATACAGTCAACTAACACAAGTGGAAGAGGGACTAACCACAGTGGTTACTTTATAGCCCCTCTAGGATTACAGTTGTCAGGCTTAATAACCACTAGAAAACATTAAGTTTAAAATATTACTACAAAAACTCTTACCACTTTGCAGATTTAAACAATGGAAAGAAAAGCAGTCTTCTGTCTCTCTGGGTATTTATACATCAGCCTTGAATTTGGACTTCAGTCACAGAGGACCAGAAAACACATTGAGAAACTTGCACATCTATGTTAGTGGGCAATAAAAAGCCATTCTTTATAACCCAGATACAGAGATGGACAATTATATGGAAGAGTCCATTCCATGTCAGCTGTGATACTGTAGGAAACAGGAACATGGACAATAATGGAAAGTTCCAAAGATTTTTAAAGGACTATTTGAAGTCTTAGTTTTACCCAGGTGGGCACTTGGGAGATCTGAGACACTGGAGACCACACTGTCAAGTGGCCTGCCGCCGGAGCCCATGATGCTGGGGAGGTGAGGGCAAAAGACGGTGCTTCATCCTCCAGTGTAGCTGTCCACTTCACACTGGGTGCCTGTGGGCTCTGCGGGAGGGCATGTGGGGAGGGAGATGTCAGCATGGCCTTACAGCCATTCTAGAGGACATCACGGTCTCTTTCTCCTGGCATGTTGCACTTGTGCATTGTGGATAAAGACGGGAAAGTACACAGCCTCAAAACAAATTTCCATATCCTTTATGTTAGTGTTGAGTCTTTTAACCATTCTCATTTTGCTGTCCTCATCAAGCTACAGTGTAACAGAACAAGTTACAGAACCTGTGGCTGAGGGTGTAGGAAGAAAAAAATTCTCATGTGCCAAGCTATGTTACATGCTTTATATTCACTATTATTTTGAATCAAGAAGAAAATACTTCTGCAAGATTGCAAAAGAACAACTGGTGCCCTCAGAAGTAAGATTTGCTTAAGATCACTTAGCCGGCATATAAAGCAAAGAGCACTGAAATCATGCAGACTGATGGCACAGATGTTTCATCAATCACTATCTGATACGGTAGCCATGGGCTATGTGTGTCTGTTGAAATTAAAATCCAGTGAAAGTTACAGGTTAAGTCCTCAGTTGCACTGGCCACTTTGCAAGTGCCAATAGCCATCATTTCCAATACTGCAGTGAGTTCTATTAAACAGACCAGGCACAGAACATCTAGTAAGTTTTGTAAATACTTTTATCCAGCTTACTCACCTTTTGGAAAACGCAACACACTTTGTAAAGAACTTCATCTTATAGTAATATTCCACGAGATTCCCTTGAGCATAGACGTTGCCACGCTCCGCTGCTTCCCTCAGGCAGTGCAGGGCGGCCTCAGTATCCTGGCGAATACCTTGTCCATAGAAGTACATGAGCCCCAGGGCACCCTGGGACTCCAGGTTTCCATTGCCACAAGCTTCTGAATGCCAATAAAATGCCTAAGAAAAAGCACAATTCCATAGTATTCACCAGGTGGAATTTAATTCATCTCTAGGACACAGCTCCAGCCTCTTGAACACAGATCAGGCTGGCACCAGTTTCACAGGCCTCAAAGAGGGTGCTGAGGGAGGCTCCCCTTTTCTCTCCCCACAGTGCAGGCCAGGTCACTGGCTTGAGCTCAGCTATTCAGGTTTTGGGATTTTCAAGTTTTCCAGAGGAAGCACAGAGAAGGTGGGAAACAGGAGCCAAGTGTCTGAAAGGCTTTGTGAAGCGGCACAGCAAGGAGACCAGCTGATGACGTTAGATGGCGGCCATCTCTCAGGCCCACCTGGAGCTCTGTCAGGACCAAAAACAACCAAGGACACAAACTTGCATGTGGCACATCTGCCCTGTGAGTCTGAGTTCACAGGGATTTCCAGGTAGCTGTTCAGCTATCTGCCAAGGATCTGGCGGTGGGGGGGTGGGGGGGTGGGGGTGGGGGTGGGGTGGGCCCAGGGAGCGGGTGGTGGTGGTTACGTGCCTCCTACAAGCTTGCCTTGAACGCCTCATTTCCTCCTCCCTGTAAGATTTCTTGGCAACAGCTCCCATCACTGATGATTAAGAGACTGTACTAACTCACCCTCCTCTTAACCTTTTATGGTAGAGTATATTGTAGGTGTGTTTTCCTCAGCACACAAAGTGCTCATATCTGTGGTCTCCTTTGGTAGAAGGAGGCAGCATTCATGGTTGAAGAAAGGGCAAGATGAGCTTGGAGATCCTAATATGTAAGTTTCCTTTACATTTTAAAGAATTATGAGCTATACAGGACTACGTGCTTATTCCTCACCATCCTCCATTCACAGAAGGAATAGTGAACCAAATATTAATCTACACATGATACTACAGTTTATCAAATGCACCGCTGTTACCTTCTCCAGCTCTCTGGGCTCCTTTGTTGAGTAATACAATCCTAGGATACTCTGAGCCTTCACACTAGCTTTTGGGTTTCCATTGTCTGCAGCAAAAAGCCACAGTCTAGAAGAGAAGGAGAAGGTGAGTTATTCTTTGTTTAGAACATTTGATTGAAACAAAATCTTGTTCTTAGGCCAGATTACCTTTCAGCTTCCTTGTCCGATCGTTTAACACCTTTTCCTTCATAATAAGCTCTTCCAAGGTTGTAAGCTGCTGCAAATTTTAAGTGTCTTGCTTTGGGGCATGGAGAATCAACAATTTTCTTCATATACTCCACTCCTTTTTCCTTCCACAAAGGAAAAGAACAAGACAGAAAGTCTCAGTGTAGTTTTACCCAAATTCCAGTTTAGTTTTACCAAAACTAAGTTTTCTGACAATGCCATGAAGTGTTCCCGCTCTGACATGATGCAGAGTCTCGAGTCTGTACCTAACAGTATGGTTGTCCTGGAGTTTGCAGAACTAGAAGTAAAGTAAAAGTCCATCTCCCAAGTCAGCGTTCCTAGGAGCTCTGGGATGTAAGGCATTCCTCCCATATTACAGCTTCCACAATTGCATCACGTCTCAATGAGTGCCTTTGTCTCTTCTCATGGTCCTTATTTTGAATCAGCACAGTTCTTAGAACTTGTCAAAGTGTAAGAATAACCAGACACTTTCAAATTTTTAACCCTTACAGGATGCATGTGAGCCCTAAACCCTGTCTTCTTTAAGCACGCTTTCCCTAGCCATGCTCAGTGATAAATTTATATCTACTACACTCATCTTCATATATGTCTGTGTAGTTACAAAACACAGACGACATCCTCAGTTCAGCTCAGTCACTCACTCATGTGACTCTTTGCGACCCCATGAATTGCAGCACGCCAGGCTTCCCTGTCCATCACCAACTCCCGGAGTTCACTCAGACTCACGTCCATCAAGTCGGTGATGCCATCCAGCCATCTCATCCTCTATCATCCCCTTCTCTTCCTGCCCCTAAATCCCTCCCAGCATCAGAGTCTTTTCCAATGAGTCAACTCCTCGCACGAGATGGCCAAAGTACTGGAGTTTCAGCTTTAGCATCATTCCTTCCAAAGAACACCCAGGACTGATCTCCTTCAGAATGGACTGGTTGGATCTCCTTGCAGTCCAAGGAACTCTCAAGAGCCTTCTCCAACACCACATTTCAAAAGCATCGATTCTTTGGCACTCAGCCTTCTTCACAGTCCAACTCTCACATCCATACATGACTACTGGAAGAACCATAGCCTTGACTAGATGGACCTTTGTTGGCAAAGTAATGTCTGCTTTTGAATATGCTATCTAGGTTGGTCATAACTTTCCTTCCAAGGAGTGTCTTTTAATTTCATGACTGCAATCACCATCTGCAGTGATTTTGGAGCCCCCCAAAATAAAGTCTTTGACACTGTTTCCCATCCTAACTGCTAATAAAAGGCTTGCCCTGCCTCCAAAAACCCAGACACTAACTGTTTACCAAACCAGGTTCCTCTTGCCCAATGCCCAGCAAGCCAAAACACTGAGACACCAAGGTTTGCAGCAAGGAGGGTTTACAAGGCAGCCAAGTAGATGGGAGAACAAATCTCAGATTCCTGCATACAAGAGGTTTTGAGTATTTATGGGATGAAGAAAGCAGCCACTGGAGGCCTGGGGCGCATGGGGAAAAGTGACTGGAAAAAGGTGTGGGAGTCTTTGTTCTGTGCAAGTGTACCTAAGCTATAGGGCTCCACATGTTCAAAAGGTCACCAAGCAATGGATACTTGGGCATGCCCAGATGAAGGGCCAATGGTTCCATCCCGTCTGAACCAGCTCAGCTCGAAGGAGACATACCTGACTCCAGGTTCCTAAAAGGAGCTCGGGCAAGCATCTTGTTTAGGCTACATGCTGCCTGGGAGACATACCAGTCTTCAGAGCACCTGGATTAGTGAAGGCAATCGAAATGGATTTGAACGTGGTTTCAGTCCCCGCCTTACCTTTTGACCATTTCTCACTCTTGAGGAAAAGGGGCAAGGACAGCTCTGGCTAATTCCTGCTGAAAAGGCCTAACATGGGCCTGAATCAGTCTCTTAAGCACTTATTTGAGAATATGTTCCTGGTTTCAAGTGAACATCTTTTTTAATGTGGATGATTTTTAAAGTCTTTATTGAATTTGTCATGACATTGCTTCCGTTTTATGCTTTGGCTTTTGGGCTGGGAGGCATGTGGGGTCTTAGCTCCCCAACCAGGAATCAGACCCACACTCCCAACACTCGGAGGTGAAATCTCAACTGAATCACCAGGCAAGTCCCTCAAGTTAACATTGTGATCCCAAACAAATATCACTTATGCACCAGCTGTCAGGGTATTCACAGGCCCAACACTGGTAATAAAAATTGTAGATAAATATGTAGCAGGTTGGGAGTGGGGACAACTATGTACCCTCTGAGGGCACACAGAATACCAGACATGTTAAAACTTAAGACTCTCATCCTTGGGGATTTTAACTGGGACACAGCGAGCCAGGGATCTCTGTCTAATAATACTTTTTACCTATTGGAGTGTCTTGATCATTATCAGTTGATGGAAACACTCAGATAATATGGAAGGGACACAGGCTGGGAAAGTAAAGTGTGGTTTCTGAAATATCCTCACCAAACAGAACCTTGGCAAGGGGAGATGCCAAAGGTTTGGTTTTGTTTTTTTATTCTGAGGACAAGAGGAGAAGACCAAATTTTCACTTAGTCAAGAAAATACAAAGGATAGGAAATTTAGGTCACAGTGATGTTAGGGATGGTCAACAATTAATGACAGACACAACTAAGGGGTCAACATGATCAAATACAGAAGGTTTTGGATGACAGCCAAAAGGTAGAGAAATTACCTACTTTTGCCAAAGACTGAAAAATTCTGATCACTGAACTATCCTTCCGAGCCTGGGAGGTTATAAACAAAGAGAAAGCGGAACAAAAAACAATCCGATAACTAATGAGTTATTTAAATTGCTCTCTGAATTTTACTTTCTCAAGCCCACCACCACAGCAACCCCATTCACCTTTCTTTCCTCTTAAGTTCCTCAAGAGAAACTTAAGATCTGTTGGGGGGTCACTGGCCCCCTGGGAGCGGCTGGGGTTGATATTCCTGCTGCAGCGTGGTTTCCCTCTCCTGGCCAGTTCCTCATAAGGTCCCGGTTGTTGAAGATGGAGCTGGGCTTCACAATGTTTATTCTCCACAACTTCAGTCTAGAGGTTCATTATCTCCTCCTTTAAGAACTTCTGAAAGGGGTTTTGCTGTGCATCCAAAGCTGAGGACCCAAATTTGCAGAAGCCGGCCACTCCCAGAGATTCCTGCAGCAGTCTCTTGGTGGGGGCTGAAGCTCTGCCTAGAGCTCCCCTTCTGTCAGAGGGCAAGTCTCTGTCCTTATGAGACAAATATCAAAATGCAAATATTTACCAGAGGGCTGAGAACTCTGCTTTTTCTTGGATACCTGATAGCCTCGTTCAACCAAAAAGGCTGAAATCAAAATCATGTTCTGGCAACTTCGCTGGTGGTACAATGGATAGGAACCTGCTTGCCAGTGTAGAGCACACAGGTTGGATCCCTGGTCTCGGAGCAACTAAGCCCATGTGCCAACAACTATTGAGCCTGTGCTCTAGAGCCTGGGAGCTGCAACTACTGAAGGCCGCACGCCTAGAGCCCATGCCCAGCAATGGGAGAAGCCACCGCAATGAGAAGCTCAAGCACTACAACGAAGAGGAGCCCCTGCTCACCGCCAGCAACAAAGACCTAGCATAGCCAAAAAAATAAAGAAATAAAAATCATATTCTGGTCTCAAGTGTCCTTTGTCTTACTGGTAATCTGAATACCATCCTACCTCCCTCATTTAGTTGAGGGTCCCTTAATCTTTTGCCACGATTTCTCCAAATATGATCGCTGAAGTTTTAAATCCTTGAGGAAGTACTGTCTGGCAGTACTGTTGTTTACCTTAGTATCAGATCTTCCCACTTGAAAGCAAACAACTCTCAGGATTTAAAACAAGGACATGCAAGAAAAATCATCTGTCACCTCTCATACAGTAGACCCACACTTTGCGGACAGATCAGTGACAGTGCAGGGCTTAGGGACTGCCCCATGAGCCTCTTTTACAATCTGACTGCTCTTAAATCTTGTACAAGCTGACTTCAGGTGATGCCCTAACTTATATAGGCCTAGCTCTCTGCTCTTGCTGATCTCTTGTCCACCCAGGCCTCTGGACTCTTCTTTGCAATCTCTCCTGGAATAGCTGCAGGCTCTTCTTTTTGGGGTACAGCCTGCAATTTGCAAGCCTGCTCTGGTGGCACTTTAATGCTCATTTGCCCAGGTGCAAAGGTAACTCTGGTATTTAGTAAATCTCTCAGATGGGGAATGGGACATTCAGGCATATATATAAAGTTATGCTTTTTCCCCATCTGACAGTCTAGCTCCTGGAAAAAAAAAAAAAAAAGGCATTTTCAAGGCTTGTTTGGACACCTCAGCTCAATCCCCAGTAGCCAATTCCTAACATTTAGACAGTCAGACACACATGGACAAGCAAGACTAAAACAAAACTATGGCCCTGGGCCTGTGACCCAGATACAGAGGCCTGTAACTGTCTGTACTGTCTGCCAAAGTCCCTCCAAGTGGGCCTCTGGTCCATGATCCATTCAGGGTTGCAAAGACAATCTAGGCATAGTTATGTTTCTTTAACGAAGTTACTCACCCAAAGAAATCTTCCAAAGCCCAAAACCTCCAAAATATGTTACTGAAAATCAGGTCTGACTGCTCACTGCTCAGAAGCCAATACTTGACAGAAAAGTCTGGTGGAAAGGAAAGTTTTTTTTTATTCTGGAGGCCAGCAGTGGGAGAGAACGGTGGACTCAAGTCTGAAAGCCAACTCCTTACTGACAATCAGTGGGCAAGAACTTTTATAGTTGGAGAGGGGGCCGCATGCAGAACAGCACCGTCAGTTCTGACAGTCATCTTGAAATTGGTCATGAAGTGGTATGGTCAGTGTCATCTTGATTGTTTTAAGTACACTTAATCTTCAGTTCCAGGGTTTGTTTGTTCCCATTTCTTTGGGGCCAGTTCTCATGGCTAGTCTGGTCATCATGTATTTAACTTCTTCCACCTGGTGGCAGTTTCAGTGGCTACAAAACAGCTCAAGGGCTGTGGTTTAGAATATTACCTGTAGCCCTTGAGGAGGAACTGAAGGGCCCTGGCTTCGTTTAATGACTGAAGTAGTGTAATTTGGTCTTGTTTTCCTTTGCTTCAACATTTTCATTTCTCTGAATTCATTCTTTGACGGAAGTTTTTCTCCACACTAAAGGCAGGCAGAGGATGCGGGGATGGGGAGCAAGGGCCATAGGGTCTGCTCGTCCCCAGGTCCTCAGCGCCTGCAAGGGGCTAACGAGCCACAGGTGAAAGGTTTATTTTTACTTACCTCTTGGCTGGCTCACCACATCTGTTACCAAGCTAGATTTGTCTTGCCAGACACACTGTAAGCCAAACGCTGAGACACAAAGGTCTGCAGCAAAAAGAGGGTTTATTTGCAAGGCAGTCAAACCACAAGACAGGAAGAACAAACCTCAAACCAGCTTCCCAAGGCAAGTGGCTCCAGGTAGTCACAGGATAATGAATAACACAGCATGGCAGTTGGAGGTGTGGGGAGCGTGGAGGGTATGGGGAAAGGTGCGGTGACTGGTGGATAATTTTCGCTCTGTGCAGGTGTAACTAAGCTACAGGCTTCGGCACATTTAAAAGATCACCAAGCAATGGACACCTGTGGATGCCTAGCTGGAGGGTGGGGGGCCCGATCCAGTCTCAACCAGCTGCTCAAACTAGATGCAGCTGACTCCCAGTTTCTAGACAACCATTTGGGTAATGGTTTACGGTTTATGCTCATGCTGCTTGGAGGGCGTGTTAGCTTTAAAACAACCTTGACAAATGAAGGCAGGTGAAATGGACTTAATCCTCAGTTTCAAAACCTTCAAAAGTCACTCCAAAGAAAAAAATTATATTTAACAGTCATGTACAGTTGTGTACACTTCATTCTAACTTTTACCCCTCACTGCTCTCTCAAAATGCTGTTCTTGGCTAAACACCACAGTAAAAGATGAGAAAATGAAGTGTTTTACTGAGTCCCAGATCACATGGATCTATTTCTGTGAGTGTGTGAAGTAGATGTCTACTATTCCCCTCCCCAGCTTGTTAGTAAGAGAGAACTTAGGGTACAACTAGACTGGAGTGACAGGTTTGTGCAAATCCTCCCACAGATGGCAGTGATTAAACCGGGACCAACATATAGAACCACTTATTAAAGGCACTAGGAAGTTTACCAAAGCAAACATAAACTGGAAAAGGAATAACTCTTGAAAACTGCAACTGAAAGCGATCCTTGAAATTCAGTAAACCCCAGAGAGGATACACAAAAACCCTCTCCGAGGCACACATCATAGTCAAACTGCTGAAAGCTACAGACACCTTGCAAGCAGCCAGAGAAAAAGGCCACATTACATACAGGAAACATAATACAGAGCTTCCCTGGTGGTTCAGATGGTAAGGTATCTGCCTGCAATGCAGGAGACAGGGGTTTGATCCCTGGGTTGGGAAGATCCCCTAGAGAAGGGAAGGACAACCCACTCCAGTATTCTTGCCTGGAGAACTCCATGGACAGAGGAGCCTGATGGGCTATAGTACATGGAGTCACAAACAATCGGACACGACTGAGTGACTAACACACAATACTAACACACAAACAGACTGACTTCTCATGAGAAACCAGGAGATTTTAGAATGGCATTTTTAAAGTGGAGTAAGAAAGACCTCAACACCAAAACAATTCATTAGAAATGAAGGTAGATTGAAGACATTTTCAGGTACTCACAATTGGAGATAACTCATCACCTGCACATTATACAAAAAATGCTCTTTAAAGGAAGTTTTTCAGGTGGAAAAGAAATGGAATACAGTGCCAAATGGGAACCCACCTTGATAGGAAGGACTGAAGAGCCCCAGAAATGGTAAATATGTACAAATATAAAAGATAAACAGCCACATCTATACATCAGTTCAGTTCAGTTCAGTCACTCAGTCGTGTCCGACTCTTTACAACCCCATGAATCGCAGCACACCAGGCCTCCCTGTCTATCACCAACTCCCGGAGTTCACTCAGATTCACATCCATCGAGTCAGTGATGCCATCCAGCCATCTCATCCTAGGTAGTCCCCTTCTCCTCCTGCCCCCAATCCCTCCCAGCATCAGAGTCTTTTCCAGTGAGTCAACTCTTCGCATGAGGTGGCCAAAGTACTGGAGTTTCAGCTTTAGCATCATTCCTTCCAAAGAAATCCCAAGGCTGATCTCCTTCAGAATGGACTGGTTGGATCTCCTTGCAGTCCAAGGGACTCTCAAGAGTCTTCTCCAACACCACAGTTCAAAAGCATCAATTCTTCGGTGCTCAGCCTTCTTCACAGTCCAACTCTCACATCCATACATGACTACTGGAAAAACCACAGCCTTGACTAGATGGACCTTAGTCGGCAAAGTAATGTCTCTGCTTTTGAATATGCTATCTAGGTTGGTCATGACTTTTCTTCCAAGGAGTAAGCGTCTTTTAATTTCATGGCTGCAATCACCATCTGCAGTGATTTTGGAGCCCAAAGAAATAAAGTCTGACACTGTTTCCACTGTTTCTCCATCTGTTTCCCATGAAGTGATGGGACCAGATGCCATGATCTTAATTTTCTGAATGTTGAGCTTTAAGTCAACTTTTTCACTCCCCTCTTTCACTTTCATCAAGAGGCTTTTCAGTTCCTCTTCACTTTCTGCCATTATGGTGGTGTCATCTGCATATCTGAGGTTATTGAGATTTCTCCCAGCAATCTTGATTCCAGCTTGTGTTTCCTCCAGTCCAGCGTTTCTCATGATGTACTCTGCATATAAGTTAAATAAGCAGGGTGACAATATACAGCCTTGACGTACTCCTTTTCCTATTTGTTACCAGTCTGTTGTTCCATGTCCAGTTCTAACTGTTGCTTCCTGACCTGCATACAGATTTCTCAAGAGGCAGGTCAGGTGGTTAGGTATTCCCATCTCTCTCCGAATTTTCCACAGTTTATTGTGATCTACACAGTCAAAGGCTTTGGCATAGTCAATAAAGCAGAAATAGATGTTTTTCTGGAACTCTCTTGCTTTTTCCATGATCCAGCAGATGTTGGCAATTTGATCTCTGGTTCCTCTGCCTTTTCTAAAAACAGCTTGAACATCAGGAAGTTCACGGTTCACGTATTGCTGAAGCCTGGCTTGGAGAATTTTGAGCATTACTTTACTAGCATGTGAGATGAGTGCAATTGTGCAGTAGTTTGAGCATTCTTTTGCATTGCCTTTCTTTGGGATTGGAATGAAAACTGACCTTTTCCAGTCCTGTGGCCACTGCTGAGTTTTCCAAATTTGCTGGCATGTTGAGTGCAGCACTTTCACAGCATCATCTTTCAGGATTTGAAATAGCTCAACTAGAATGCCATCACCTCTACTAGCTTTGTTCATAGTGATGCTTTCTAAGGCCCACTTGACTTCACATTCCAGGATGTCTGGCTCTAGATGAGTGATCACACCATCGTGATTATCTGGGTCACTTGTGTGTATTTATTTTTTCCTCTCAATTTCTTTCCAAAGATATATGATTAAAGTAAACATAACTATTTTGTATTTGGGGATTTATAATGTAAATTTCAAGACATTTCAGGTCTACCACACAAAGCACATTTGCTTCAACCAGACTCTGGGCCAAATTAGTCTCAAGAACAACTCAGTAAATTTATAAAGTGATAAAAATTAAAAGAATTTGCTCTTTGTTCCTTTACCTTGGGGTTAACTGAAGAGACTTACAGAAGCCAGCTTCCTTTTTGCTCCTCTGGTCTCCAACTCCACTCTACTTTGTGGAGTTGCCATATCCCAACCCACTGAATCTACCCATTTTCCTTATCTTTCCACACCTTCATGTTCTTCCCACATTACCAGCTTATTCTATATCTGTCACTGTCCTCATTCCTTTGTCCCTCTTTCCCTCCATGACACTCACTCATGAGGCACATACCCTATTTCTCCCTACTCTGCTGTACTTAAACCATTGAACATGGCTGGAAAAAAAATAACCATACTAACAGGTCCTTCTTAAAATTTATGACTACAAATTTTAGAGCAAGCTCTCAGCCCTCACAAGTAATACTATCAATTTGTTTCAACAATAGTCTCTCCCACTTATCTTGAAGAGGGGATACTATTTCAAACCTTCTTTCTCTTCAAACTTCTGCTCTCCCTGCTCCCACTCCTCAGCCTCAGCTCATGGCTTCGATTTTTAAAATATTTTTTTTATAAAAAGTATGGAACAGTTCATGAGTTTGTGTGTCATCTTTGCACAGGCTCTGCATACATGCTGCTAAAGCAAACACATGGCCTCACTTTTATTTCACTGAGAAAACAGAAAGAATGGAAAGTAACACCAAATCTATGAATTTGATTCATAGATTCAAATCTGATTCATCATTTAGGGAGAGGCAGACAGCTGGCTATGTGGATCTCAGAATTAGTTTCTGGTATGAAGACAATGATCAGAAAGTTTTTAAAAGTGTCAGCCATGGGACTGGATGAGCCTACTCAAGGAGAGAGTGAAAGGAGAAGGAGGCAGGAAGGGCTGAGGCCAAGGTTCTGACATATTTCAACATTAGATGGGAGAGAAGCAGCTAGCACAAGGGTCTGAGGAGCGGCTGTGAAGAGGCAAACAGAAAAAACTGTATTTCAGATATACAAACAATGGTAGAATGATGTGTGCGAAGTATGAGGGAGAATCAGATGAACTAAAGATATCTCAGATGCTAAGGGGGGAGGGTGTTGCAAGGAGGGTGTGGTCAGCTGTATTAAATTTGGAGTAAATGCAGGCAATGTAGTAACGGATAATGTAGGTTACTAAACTTTCAAAAATTAAACTATACATAGGTTACAATGAGTATCTTACAATTAATGCAAATATTTATTTTTACCATTCATTTCATCATACGGTACAATGATTATAAATATGGAAAAATGAAGAATTTCAGGAATTGGAGTATGGTCCTCATTATTAGCTTTATACAAGATAAAGTCAGGGAGGAAAATGCTTCTTGGACACTTACTCCATGTGCCTTGTGTTAGTTATTTTTATGTGTTGTCATCCAATCTCATTAACAACTATGTGAGTTAGGTTAATGAGTTTTAATTTTTATGCTGCCTCCAATGGATTAACCTGGTAATGTATCCTTAAAGCTTTGTACTGATAAAAGTTCTGAGACCATGTCTGGACTTAGTTACTCTTTGTAGCTGATTGGGTTGTACTCAATCATCAAGGCTGGCCATGACCAAAGGCTAGGGGAAAATGACAGATGTATCTCTGAGGTTATTTATCTTCATTTTACAAATAAGGACACTAAAGCTAGAAAAGTTGGCTTCAAGCTCAACATTCAGAAAATTAAGATCATGGCATCTGGTCCCATCACTCCATGGGAAATAGATGGGGAAACAGTGGAAACAGTGTCAGACTTTATTTTTGGGGGCTCTAAAATCACTGCAGATGGTGACTGCAGCCATGAAATTAAAAGATGCTTACTCCTTGGAAGAAAAGTTATGACCAACCTAGATAGCATATTCAAAAGCAGAGACATTACTTTGCCAACAAAGGTCCATCTAGTCAAGGCTATGGTTTTTCCAGTAGTCATGTATGGATGTGAGAGTTGGACTGTAAAGAAGGCTGAGCACCGAAGAATTGATGCTTCTGAACTGTAGTGTTGGAAAAGACTCTTGAGAGTCCCTTGGACTGCAAGGAGATCCAACCAGTCCATTCTGAAGGAGATCAGCCTGAGATTTCTTTGGAAGGAATGATGCTAAAGCTGAAACTCCAGTACTTTGGCCACCTCATGCGAAGAGTTGACTCATTGGAAAAGACTCTGACGCTGGGAGGGATTGGGGGCAGGAGAAGAAGGGGACGACCGAGGATGAGATGGCTGGATGGCATCACTGACTCGATGGATGTGAATCTGAGTGAACTCCGGGAGTTGGTGATGGACAGGGAGGCCTGGTGTGCTGTGATTCATGGGGTCGCAAAGACTCTGACACAACTGAGCGACTGAACTGAACTGAAAGCTAGAAATAAGTTTCCCAAGATTGTAGTGCTAATAGGTGGCGAAACCAAGATTTGAAACCAGTCGTAAAGCCAAAATTTGAAAGCCTGATGTACTTTCACATTTTAGAATTTGTAATAGACCTGTATAGACAGGACACTTCGCAAGTGAATACAGGGAAATTAAATTCTAAGTATCTTTGAAAATTTTAAAAATAAATTTCATAGGAAATTTCTTTGTAAGATGAGGCAAAAAAAGGGGAAAGAATTTAAAAATGAAAACCATAAAGCATAGAGAAAATTGTATTACTGATCTCCAAATCTCATAATTTAACTTATTCTTTCATCTTTGAGCATGACAAAAATATGAGGCCTAAAAATACTATTGATATACAATAGATTATTAGACAAGTATTTAAATGAAAATGTAGACTATTATCTATTGACAATGAAGGACATTCAAAACACAGGTGGAAAAAAAAGATTACAATACAGTATGTATACTTGGCCTTATATTTAAAAATGTAGGTGTGTATACACATAATTTTTTTCTGCATAGGGTAATACATGAAAGAATATACTCTAAAATAATAACTATAATAACTTCATATTTGATAGGAAAATTTGGAGTGATCTTAATTTTGCTTATTTTCTAACTTCTCTCCATGTTCATGTAGCTTTAAAGTAACCTTTAAGAAGAAAGGAAAACATTTTAAAACATAAATGTTATTGATGGCTAATGGTAGCAAGGAGGGGGCAAAAAGAAATTTTGTTTTCATGTAAATGCTGAAAGAACAGATAATTATTTAAATACGAGTACTGCTGCTGCTGCTGCTGCTAAGTCGCTTCAGTTGTGTCTGACTCTGTGCGACCCCATAGACGGCAGCCCATCAGGCTTCCCCGTCCCTGGGATTCTCCAGGCAAGAACACTGGAGTGGGTTGCCATTTCCTTCTCTAATGCATGAAAGTGAAAAGTGAAAGTGAAGTCGCTCAGTCATGTCCGACTCTTAGCGACCCCATGGACTGTAGCCTACTGGGCTCCTGCGTCAAGAGTATTGGAATGGGGTGCCATTGCCTTCTCCAAAATATGAGTACAGATATGTATTATTAAAATATAAATAATTTTAAATATTACGAATAATCCAGAAACCATGAAATCTTAAACACTGAACAAAACAATCACTTACAGAGTCTGTGGCTGTCCCCAGGCCATCATAATACATCACTCCTAGCTGGTAAGTTGCCTGATGATCCTTTTCCTTGATTTCTTCAAACTGTTCTAATGCTTCTTCATACCATCCCTGTAAGCTCCCGGGAAATATTGAATTATTTTCTTTATTATCTTAAAGTAATCACAGATACTTAGTTCCCACCTAAATCTAGCTAGCAGCACCAAATAAAACAAAAAAAGACAGAAAGAAAATTATAGAATTTACAAGTGAGCCATTGACAACAACCAACACACTATAAAAATCAGTAAAATAAACCTAAGCATGGTAACTGAGGGAAGTAATGAGGAGGAACCTAGGAGAGGCTTTCTTTGACTTTCACTCTTATTCTTGGCTATTACTGAACTACCCTCTAATGATAGCCTAGCTCGGTACTCATCCCAGCCTGCCATATCATTCATCACTCCCAGAATCTGAGAAACTTCAGAGTTGGGGCCAAAGTATCTGAGAAAAGATAAGCATCAGGACATCTATTATTATTAAATATCCACTCTACTATGGCTTTTCCAGTTTTGCCATTTTCTAGCTAAAGAAGACACAGAAAAGCAAATGTGTGATTCTCAAAAATTATTCTTCCTCCCATATGTCCTATAGAAACCTCCATGTCACAAGTCATTCATTTAAGTCTCCTTAGCATCATAGGATATAATAAGAAATATGCTAAAGTGTAAGGAACAAACATGGAGCTTGTATCTTAATCCTCCATGGAAAATGCCTTAAAGAATAAATCATTTGAAACAATGGAAAAAGAGTCTCTGAGTTGAAAGGTCAATACTAGGATGAGAAGGCCTGACAAAAACAACTTTTGGAAAACACAGAAACTACTGAATTTCTCTTTTCCTAAACTGTAATTAATCAACAAATTGATAAAATTAATAAAAATTGCACCAAAATGCTAACAATAAGTAAATGACTTGTAAAGCCATTCTCTTTTCTGGCTAATGTTTGGCCAAGATATGAAGGCTGGAAAACTCAGAATACTCTATACAGAGAAAGAGAAGAGAGGACCTTACAGTTCTTGTGATTTTAAATGTCATATACATGCTGGAAAAATCTCAGATATATATTTACTTTCTGACTTTTCTTTTGAGATCTAGAGTATTACATGTAGTTTCTACTTTGAAACCTTATAGTTGGATGACGATGGGGAATCTTAAACATAAAATGTCCAAAAACTGAACTCTTGATGGTTTCCTCAAAACTCACCCACTTCTCCATTTTTCAGTCCATGCCACCATTCCTTGTATCTCCAAAATAAATCCAGGACCCAGTTCCACTGCCACCACTCTGGTCAAGACCACCATCCTCTCTTGCCCCAACTAGTATAATTTCTCTCTAAAACTGGTCTTGGTTCTATGGGGTCCCTTCCAGTCCATTCGTCACAGTCTCAAAACACTTCCAACAGCTTCTCACTACTTTTGAAACAAAGTTTGTCTAGAGCCCTTCAGTTCAGTCGCTCAGTCGTGTCCGACTTTTTGCAACCCCATGGACTGCAGCATGCCAGGCCTCCCTGTCTATCACCCACTCCTGGAGCTTGCTCAAATGCATGTCCATTGAGTCAGTGATGCCATCCAACCATCTCATCCTCTACCATCCCCTTCTCCTCCCACCTTCAATCTTTCCTAGCATCAGGGTCTTTTCCAGTGAGTTAGTTCTTCACATCAGGTGGCCAAAGTATTGGAGTTTCAGCTTCAGCATCAATCCTTCTAATGAATATTCAGGACTGATTTCCTTTATGATGGACTGGTTGGATCTCCTTGCAGTCTGAGGGACTCTCAAGAGTCTTCTCCAACACCATAGTTCAAAAGCATCAATTCTTTGGCGCTCAGCTTTCTTTATAGTCCAACTCTCACATCCATATGTGACTACTGGAAAAACCATATCTATAACAAGATGGAGCTTGTTGGCAAAGTATTGGAGTTTCAGCTTCAGCATCAATCGTTCTAGTGAATATTCAGGACTGATTTCCTTTAGCATGGACTGGTTGGATCTCCTTACAGTCCAAAGGACTCTCAAGAGTTTTCTCCAACACCACAGTTCAAAAGCATCAATTCTTCCACATTCAGCTGTCTATGGGATCGCACAGAGTTGGACACGACTGAAGTGACTTAGCTGCAGCAGCTTTCTTTATAGTCCAACTCTCACATCCATACATGACCACTGGAAAAACCATAGCCTTGACTAGATGGACCTTTGTTGGCAAAGTAATGTCTCTGCTTTTTAATATGCTCTCTAGGTTGGTCATAAGTTTTCTTCCAAGGAGCAAGCATCTTTTAATTTTATGGCTGCAGTCACCATCTGCAGTGATTTTGGAGACCCCCAAAGTAAAGTCTGTCACTGTTTCCATTGTTTCCCATCTATTGGCCATGAAGTGATGGGACCGGATGCCATGATCTTAATTTTCTGAACGTTGAGCTTTAAGCCAACTTTTTCACTCCCCTCTTTCACTTTCATCAAGAGGCTCTTTAGTTCTTCTTTGCTTTCTGCCATAAGGGTGCTGTCATCTACATATCTGAGTTATTGATATTTCTCCCGGCAATCTTGATTTCAGCTTGTGCTTCATCCAGCCCAGAATTTCTCATGATGTACTCTGCATATAAGTTAAATAAACAGGGTGACAATATACAGCCTTAATGTACTCCTTTTCCTATTTGGAACCAGTCAGTTGTTCCATGTACAGCTCTAACTATTGCTTTTTGACCTGCATACAGATTTCTCAAGAGGCAGGTCAGGTGGTCTGGTATTCCCATCTCTTTCAGAATTTTCCACAGTTTGTTGTGATCCACACAGTCAAAGGCTTTGGTATAGTCAATAAAGCCATAGTAGATGTTTTTCTGGAACTCTCTTGCTTTTTCCATGATCCAGCGGATGTTGGCAATTTGATCTCTGATTCCTCTGCCTTTTCTAAATCCAGCTTGATCATCTGGAAGTTCACGGTTCATGTACTATTGAAGCCTGGCTTGGAGAATTTTGAGCATTACTTTGCTAATGTGTGAGATGAGTACAATTGTGCAGTAGTTTGAGCATTCTTTGGTATTGCCTTTCTTTGGGATTGAAATGAAAACTCACCTTTCCAGTCCTGTGGTCACTGCTGAGTTTTCCAAATTTGCTGGCATATTGAGTGCAGCACTTTCACAGCATCATCTTTTAGGATTTGAAATGGCTCAACTGGAATTACATCACCTCCACTAGCTTTGTTCGTAGTGATGCTTCCGAAGGCCCACTTGACTTTGTATTCTATTCACATTGTAGAGTTCACCAAAGTCTTCATCTCAGAAATGTTGCATTTGTTTCCCCTTCTACCTGGAATGTACTTTCCTGTGGCTGTTTGCATTGCCCGTTTCCTTAAGTTTCAGTTTCAACAACAGGTCTTTCTTCCCTACCCCTAAGTTATTCTGTATCAGAGTAGCCAGTTAATTGCTTTCATAGTATTTTTAATTTATTTGTAATCATATATTAACTTGTTTTCCTACTCTTGACTATAAGCTCCATAAAATGGGGACCATTCTAATTCCCTCACCACTGTATAGTTAGTACCTCGCATAATAGTAGCAAATACTTATAAAGCACTTATCAAGTGGCAGGCCCTATTAGTCAGTATTTTTACAATTAATATATCCTCATAATAGCTCTATGGCACACATATTATTACCCTTCCTTTAGAGATGAGGAAACTGAGGCACTCAGAGGTTAAGCCTTTGTGTCCAAGGGTATAGTTAACAAGCAATAGAACCGCAATTGAACCCATGCTCAAAGCTGAAAAATCATTTCTTAAACATTATGCTACGTGATCCTCAGAGTGACAGGTACATGATGAGTCCTCAACAAATATTTGTTGTCAGAATGAAGGAAGGAGCTATAAAAAGATTAGCAAGTGGGATATAGGTGAAGGGTACCCAAGCATTCAAGAGATAGTGAGGGGCTGGGGACAGCTGGTCCCTTTTTGCATCTTCCCTTGGGGTTCAATGAACAATTGAAGCTATCTTGCTGAAGCTGGAGTGTTATCTTGCACAGGTGTACCTAGACCTACTTTGTAAATCTCACCATAATGTGGATAAAGAGGGAAATTCTCTCCTTAATCCATAGAGAAACTTACTTAAAGCTACCTTTAAGTACTATTAACTGATAAGAATCAGGATTTTTAATTGTTAATAATAAGAAAATATTTTACAAATGACACTGAATATTTTAGCAAAATATAAAAATTAGACTTTTTATTTATTATGTGCAAATGGATTTCATAACAAAATGACTCCCATAAATGACATTTATTAGAATGACTTATGGAGAAAGGTTGAATAGCTCTGTAAGCTGGGACCAACATATCATGCTCAAAGCCACAAAAACAATCTAGGGAATTTGACAGAGCTTCCCTAGCTTAACAGTGGTAAGGAACTCTATAGGAAACTTTGCTATGAAGATCTAACAATGGCTTTATATGAAATGAAAACAAATCCACAATAACTGGTACCTCTTCAAAATACAGTTGACCTCGTAGAAAATATGCCATAGTATCCCCTCTTCTTATCCTTTCCTTCAAAAGCTGCAAGGCCTTATCCACCAAATTAGCATGGCTGTAATGATCTGGTTTTTAAAAAAGTAAAGAATTCCATTTTTACCCATACAATGTGAATTTTTTCTCTTAAAGTAATAAAGTATATAGAATTCATCTGACACTGTTTATACTGGTTTCCTTCCTAGTTCTCATTCCTAAAACTGACCTCCTTAGTTCAAGGAAAAAGCACCACCTTAGAAAAAAGAAAGTGCTATCACAATACCAGACATTGTACCTTATATAATTAAGAAGTGTATTGGTGGGCTGTCAAACTAACCCTCTTTCCTACTAGGCAGGAGCTCTAGCAATGTAGTCTGTGTGGAATTCTTTAGACAAAGCTGGCCTCTGTGTGAAATTCTTAATTTCAGTCTTAATTAGAGCTACTCTAACTAAATGAGCTAACCATCCCCAATTTTTTTTAGGTCTATAGAAAAAGAAATGGTAGCTTTAAATGCCTATTTCAAATAAAGTATGGTACCATCCTCTCTAACAGAAGTGACATCTGGCTTCTTTTTTCAAGAAGGGTGTTCTAAAGTCCTGAGAGTAAAACCAGGAGCAGGATCTCATGATGAAACTTCTTCATTGATGATCTGCTACCAGATAAGCTGGGTAGCAATTCCACAAATTCTTACAGAAAAGCTAGTAAGGACTGTAAACCACTTCCTTGCCAGGAATAAGACTCATATTTCCTGTCTCTTTTGCTCTGGTGTACGTAATTAACTTTAAGTGAAAATACTATCAGGACTTGTACCAGTCTTTTCCTTTCTCCACTGGAAGATTTTTGCATTCTTAGCAGCGAAGTGGGATAGGGAAGTATAAGAGGGGTTCTTGGGCAACTTTTCACTGGTCAACTTCATCCTGTCTCCACAGTGGGTATTCTGTAAAAGAGAATAAAATAATAATATGGTAGAAATATCTTCCTCCAGGAAAATGCACCAAGAGATTCCATTTCCACTTGACAGAAAGAGCATCCTCCCCGCATCACTGAGGGATAGGGCACCAAACTAATAGCTCTGGTATATGAGCATTCCTTCTTAAGAAAATAGGACCTTTCACAGCTACGAGCAGCACAGCCCTTGTCCATGTCTGTTCCCACCACATGAGGTCAATGATCAGAGCTATCTGCAAGTCCTCTCTGGCTGTGAAATCACATGCTCTAGCAAATCCTGTCACCCACCACAGCTGCTGCCACTAGTAGGAATTGGTGACACTGCTCATAGGTACAGTTCTTGTGCACCGGTATCTTCCCATTAACTGAAGCTCATCAAACTAATCCATTTTAAATAAAGGCACCTGTCTATTTTACCTGGGAATACACTTTATTTCAACTGTGTTGTTCAGTTTTATCTTTCCATCTGTATTGGGTTTCCATGTTATAAGGTGGATCACAGTTGAACGGAAAATCAGAGCCTTCATATAAAATGTAGAGGCCACCTCATGTGGGATGAAGGAGTCCAGGTTGGTCTAGGCTGAGGATAGTGAGACTGCAAACTCAGTTGTTGCTACGCTTTTTTGTTTACTCCATGGAATTCCACTGTTACAGCATGCTCTCACCAATCAGGAACAAGCTTCCGGTAAAGCTTCCTGATTGGTGGTGAACTCAATAGATCTTTAGAATGACTGGAAAGCCACAATCATACAATTTTATGATACTATTTTGGACAATAAATTGCTTTATGAGAAGGGAATGGCAACCCACTCCACTATGCTTGCCTGGAGAATTCCATGAAGAGAAGAGCCTGGTGAGCTACAGTCTACAGGGTCGCAAAGAGTCAGACATGCCTGAATGACTAACACACACAATGAGAATGAAGTGCAGAAAGGGAGATAAATCAGTATACCAGAGGAAAAAAATCACCAAAGTATCTGTGATTTTAATTTTTTTAAGAGTTAATTTTCTCATCTGTAGTTTGGATTATAAATAGTTTGAACTAGAGGATTTCAAAATATCTGTTCCTAGATTTGTAAACTTCTTGGATTATATGATTCCAAAAACCTATGGTTGTACTAGTAAATATAGAAGTTTCCAAAGAACTTTAGGGTGAAGTAGTTACAAGGTACAAGTCCTGATAATATTTTCACTAAATGTTAATTAGGTGAAGCGTTTAGAACAACTAAGACAATCCAAATACGATGATGTTCACAGCATGTTTCTGTTATCTCTGAATTGCCAATATCTCGACTCTTATGCTTTGGGGCCATCAGTAAGTAAATACGGGTTATTAGAACACAAGTAAATTTGATAACCCAGGTGGCTACTAGGTGACTAACCTGGACAAAAGGGGTGATTCACCTCCCAGGAGGGATGGAGTGCAATTTCATCACACTACTCAGAGCAGCATGCAATTTAAAATTTATGAATTGCTTATTTATGTAATTTTCCATTTACTATTTCCAGATGATGATGGGCCTGAAACCACAGGAACTGAAAATGCAGGTAACAGGGGACTACTGTTATTTCCTCTTTCTGTTCCAGGATCCCATAGTCATCATGTCTCCTTAGCCTCCTCTGGTCTATGACAGATTCTCAGGTTTTCCTTGTTTTTAACAACTTTGACAGTTTTGTACTGGCCAGATATCCTGTAGAATGTTTCCCAATCAGGGTTTACCTGATATTTTACTCATGGTTAGACTTGGGTTATGGACTTTTGGGAAGATGCAGAGGTGAAGTATCTTTTCAGCAGACCATATCAAGGGTGCATGACTTGTCACTGATGATAAACAAACACCTGGCCAGGGCAGTGTTTCACAGGTTCCCCCACTGTGAAGTCACTTCCCCTCACTTCCCATACTCTACTTTTTGGAAGCAAGTCATTATGCAGAGCCCACACTCAGAGGAGGATGGGGTGAGGTAGGGATTAACCTCTACTTTCTGGAGTGAGGAATGTCTAAATGATGTGTTTGGAATGCTTTTGTAAAGAAGAGCTGTCTTTTTCCTTACTTCTTTCCTTACTATCTTTATCAGTTATCTATTGAGTTGGCCAAAAAATCCATTTGGGTTTTTCCATAAGATGTTACAGAAAAACCTGAACGAACTTTCTCACCAACCCAGTATCTATTCTTTGGGCCATAATATCCTGGAGCAGTAGTTGTTTAGAATAACTATATAATTTATCATCTTTTCCCAGAAGTTTGAGTAAGCAAGGCTGGAAGGATTTATACAGTATAAACTAGGCACAAGAAGAATTTCTTTGTGGGAAATCCTTTTGCTTTTACATGTGCTAGTCATTCAGTGGTGTCCAACTCTTTGCAACCCCATGGACTCTTAACTCTCCAGGCTCCTCTGTCCATGTGATTTTCCAGGCAAGAACAGTGGAGTGTGCTGCCAGTTCCTTCTCCATTTATAATCATACTAGGATCATATATGGATTTCCTGACTGCCTATGCCAATGAAGGTCATAATTATATTGATTAGGTCAAGTTATTTTCAATCTGTGGATTAAAAAAAAACTTAAAAATCAAAAAACAGTTATTGAAATTCCATCTCTGACTATCATCTTCTGTCTTTGAAAAGTTTTCTTATTTGCAGTGATATATTATCTTCAGTGTATGAGCTATAGAAATATATCTGCCACACATGTTTATTAATAATTAATATCTAGTTACTTTTAAGGCTCACTGGAATCTGGTCAACATTAATATAAATAACAGGGCACCTAGCTGGCAATAAATAATTGAAACATCATATTCAGAAATGTCTGAGGAATATTACTTGAATATGTTTGGGGGTTATACAATTCTCAAGAGATCTAAATAATACATGTGAAACCAAGTAAACTATTGAGATTTTTAGTTTTACTTTATATTTCTTCATTTGCTTTAGAGCTAAAGTTCTCTATAGCATTATTGCTAAATGTATACAATGTAATTAAATATTACATAATAGTGATAAATGGAGATTAGAAGCTATTCCCAATTACTCCTCCTTTCAATGCTATGCATTTAGGGAATGTTTTCTAGTCATCTTTTTGGCCAATAAAGGCAAACAGGAAATAGATGAAATTAGCCTAATCTAATTAATTAGCCTGTCCACCAAATACTTTAATAATTTTCACCAACTGGCACGTATTCATTCATTTATTAAAAAGGAACTCCTTGAATAGAAGGCATTGGACTAAGCACTGTGGGAGATTCAGTTCTAGAAACAAGGCTACATTAAGTCATCGTTAAGAGTGTTTTTCAATGGATTGTAGTAATCTTCTCTGAGGACTTCATTTTGCTTTAAAGCAGTCAATCTTAGTAGCTTTGAACTACCAAAGATGACCACAATTCTTTAAAATATAGGTATAAGAATGTGGGCTCTGCAGTCAAATTGCCTGAGTTCCAGCTCCACTCCTTAATAGTGATATGATCTTAGATAAGTTATAGAAATCTCCCTAAGTATCAGTTTCCTTTCCTATCTGTATTAACTATGGGGCATAATAAGTGCCCAATTAATGTCAATGTACCTCAACACAATAACATATTGGAATAGACATTAGTGGTCACTTAATATAACTTCCCATTTGTATATCTTTTTTTCACATCACTGCTATATGTGTAACATATATTGCAACCAGGCTGAATTACACACAGTTCTCAACACTGGAAGATATTTAACACTTCTTATAAATTCTCTTCCTCTTCTGGATGACCTAGCAAACTCTTACCCTTCAAGTCTTAGTCCACACATCTTTCACTCATTTGGTCACTTAGTCATCATTCAACCTTTTTTTTTTTTTTAAACTCACTCTAAATGACACCCTTCTGGAAACACAACTACCAGCAAACTACACATAAGTAGAATTGGTGATGCTTAGAAGAGTGACTACTCCATATGTTTCTTAGACCATCTACCACTTTAGAAAATTGATCCCACCTGCTATATGTTCTGTAAAATCTCCAGTCCCTTGCCAGTAAGATACTGTCCCCTAGTCACACACACACACACACACACACACACACACACACACACACACACACACACACACACAAAGGTATAAATGAACTTAATTGACAAAACAGAAGTAGAGTAACAGATTTAGAAAACAGACTTATGGTTACCAAGGGATAAGTGAGGAAGGGATAAATTGGGAGATGGGGCTTGTAGTATACACACACTACTCTATATAAAATAGATAATAAAGAACCTACTACATAGAACAGGGAACTCTACTCAATACTCTTTAATAGCCCATGTGGAAAAAGAAACAAAGAGTGGATATCTGTATATGTATAACTGATTTACTTTGCTGTATACCTGAGACTAACACAATATTGTGAATCAACTATACTCTAATAAAAATTTAAAAATAAAGAAAAAAAACAACAAAAAAGAAAAACAAAAGAAAAACGATATTGTTCTCCGAATGTATTTATTCTGTATACTTCTGTACTCCACCAGCTCTATTCAGTTTTCAGAAAGCTTTTAGGCCCATTTCTCAGAGTAAATCAGATACTTAGCTGAGACATAGCTGAGACATAAAGAGTTGTCTGGAAACATTATGAGCGATGGACAAGTATGCAGTGATTAAAGGGACAAAAGATTTAAAAACTACTCACAAAATTCCCTTTCCTTGTGAAATTTAAATATGTCACAGGAAGTTAACAATAAGTACCAGATTTAATGCATGCTGAACAGAATCTTGTTTTCAAGAAAAAGGATGTAATGTGGAGGTGCATGTATCACACAAATATTCCATTTCATATGTTAACTGCAAAATGTATGTTTTAGAACTCTAAGAACTTCTTTGATGACACCTTGTATTAGTTAGGAATTCTTGAAAATGAACATCGTGCAAACTTGAAGCTTAATTATATGCTTTGAAAAATAGTGCTTATCTAGATGAAAAACACGAGAAAAGGAAAACTGGCAATATGGACATGTGTTCTCATATATCTCTGACAGTCTTTAAACAGCACAAAAAGTACTGTGAATAGTTTAAATTTAAAAAAAGAACACAAGCATGATTCTATACATGTTTGAATATAAGTGTGTGTGTGTGTGTGTGTGTGTGTATGCTTAAGTACACATATAAACAAAGATGTTTAAAACTACCCCTTTGCAAACAAAAGAAAAGAGAATTTTGCTCACCAAGTCTTTTAGGCAGCAAGGCACTGAATACTTCAGATGAAGAGACTAAGGTGATAACAGGAGGTGCACTCAGTGCTTCAGACAGAGGAAGTAAAAGATGAAAAGGGGATGCTGTGTGCTTTGGACAACCAGGCCCTTAGTTAAATGCATTTCCTGAAGAATTTTAATGAACTCTGCTTCCCATACATAGAAAAGTACTATAATCATTAACTTGGAATATTTGTTCTTTGTAATTAGCAGAGATCTTTTACCAAGATACATGTTGACTGTAGGTACTCCCTAACATCAAAAAAATCACATATAAACTAGCTTCCCCACTCCCACCTCTTTGGCGTAGTTCCTCAGCGCTATCTGAAGGCTGTCTCTGGGTCTACAGTCCTCAGTAAAACCCTGAATAAACTTTAACTCACACCTCTCATGCTGCACATTTTTCTCTAAGTCGACACCTTGGATCAACTGCATAAATCTGGTAATATAAATTACTGCAAAATTAGTTTATGGCTATTACAAAATAAACAAGAATCTGTAACCAAAATTAGAACAAAAAGGCCACCCATCTATCTTCAGAGGACACTGAGCTTGTTCTCCAAAAACAGAATAAACTCAGTCTTGCCCTCAAAAGGTACCAGCACATAGAGGGGAACAGATTAAGATAACAGGGAAAATAAATACATGGTTGGAACTTTAGCTTTTAGCTAGCTTAACCTGGGGAAGAAAAAAAAAGTGCTTGGGAACTGTCCAGACATAAAAATACACAGTCAATGGCTATGGCTTTGAAGTCAGGATGTCTTGTTTCTACAATTTTCTCAGGTACGGTCAGCCCTGCCCACGGGGAAGAGCCCCAGTGGTCATAAACATCCATGGCCTGAGTGCGGGGCTCCAGGCTCAGGGAGCTCAGGGCTAAGAGCTGGCACCACCATTTCCCCAGGCCACAAGTCCAGTACTGTACCTGACCTGTCTATGAGGGGCCACATTACAATGGCAGGCTCACTTTACGTCACTCCCGGAAAGGGCATGGTGTCATTTTGGGGTGTGGGTGAAGCAGTCCTGTGGGAAAACCTAGCCCCTTGGCTCACGTTAACCGCCCCTCCACCACCACCCGCTCTAGCTTTCCTAAATGTCCAGGGCCTGAGGGACAGAGGCAAGTCTGGGGCGGCTTTGAACACGATGACTCAGAAAGAGCTTTCTTTCCTCAGGAGCTAGAGGCTGGGGCCGCGGGGGTCCAGCACCAAGCGCAGTAGCAGCTTCTAAAGGTTGCGTTGCCGCCCAAGATCAAGATCCTGGTAGCTCCCTCATTTCCTGGTTACGTGCGAGCTAGCAGAAACCAAAACCTCCACCCGCGACTTCCGCTTCCCCAGAGGGACTAATGAGCTAGGCACAAGCAGCGTGAGACGTGCCGAACTCTGAGCGCCTCATGGCGGCGGGTGAAACCCAGCATTTCTGACTCCGGTCCTTCATGGCGCACGCGTAACGAGGCCTGGGAGGGAACGGCCTTAGGGCTCCGCCCCAAGGTGGGCGGGCCTGACACCTCCTCTTGGCCAATCAGCTGGCGCATCCTCGCTGCCTCCTCCTCAACCCTGCCCCAGCCAACCTCCCTGGGCTCCAGGTTACACGTGCTACTGTTTGTGTACGTGCGGCTACTGCTGGGCGGAGAAAGGCTGAGAGCCTAGGGTTGGGCTGCTCAGGCCGAGCCGCAGCTGGGGCACGGCGGGGAGGGGCTGGCTCCCTGGCTCTGGTGATCTTTTAAATTCTCCGGCTCTCGGGCTGCCTGTCCACTCTTAACTTGTCCGTCTGCAGCGAGCGCCGCACTGCTCAGCTCTCCCAAGGACGCCTGTCCTCTACTTTAGGCGGGAGATGCTGCTGCTCGATTGCAACCCAGAGGTGAGACTCAGGCTTCTTTTGTCCGGCAGGCTTAAGCGTCCAGATGTCTGTCTTCTAGAGAGGGCTAGATAGGGTGAGGGTGTACTGACCACTTGGCGCTGCCAAGTCAAGCCTCTTCAGAGTTGGAGGGTTTTTGGAGTAGCGGAGGATTTCAATCCCCGGAGGGCAGGAGCCTGGACAAAAGCGAGAAGGGGTGCTGGAGCTGTTCTTTTCTCGCAGGTGGATAGTCTGAAGCATCTGCTGGAGACCGGGGCCTCCGTTAACGCACCCCCGGATTCCTGCGAGCAGTCGCCTGTCCACTTGGCTGCAGGTGGTGGCCTTGCTTGCTTTCTTCTCTGGCAGCTGCAGACGGGCGCTGACCTCAACCAGCAGGTAACTAGGTAACTGATTGTTGCCGTGTGCAACCCTCCCCTTCACCCCAAATCCACACAAACATTTCTTAGACATCAAGATATTGTCGTTTCAGTTGTTAGAAACATTAGTACAGCGATGCCCACAGAAGTGTGAGACACTATGTAACTTTACAGTTTTCCAGTAACCACATTAATGAAGCGAAACATTTAGTAAACTGACCCAATTAATCAAAAATATTATCATTTCATGTGTAATCAATATAAAACATAACTGATATATATATAGGACATGCCTTCTCACCCTCCGTGTATTTTACATTGACAGCACATTTCAGTTCGGACTAGCCACATTTTAGGTGCTCATTAGCCGGATAGATGGCTGCTGGCTACTACATCGGACATTTCCAGGGTCTACCATTCATTTCCAAAGGAACTGCTCAATTACAAAATTAAGTCTCAAGGTAGCACAACTTATAAGACATGCTCACAATCAATATAATTCCTTATAGAACTTAGGGTAGTTTGCATCTTCCATTGAATGTTAAATTTTAAATTGTAATTTTTACTTCTGTAGGATTCTATTTTGCTTTTAATCACTTAAAATTTAATGTATGTAGCTATGACTGCACATGCTTTTATTAGTGACAATTCTGTATTTAATAGGGCACCAAGTGAACTTTATTTTAAAGAAGAATTAAAAGATTCAGTCCAGTACAATGCAGTTCTAACCCTACTTCCTCAAATAGCTTCCTCAAGCAATAAACCTCACTCATCAACTTCCACAAGAGTGTTTTGGGGAGACTAAAATATGCTGTCTTGTCTGTAAGGATGTTTTTGGAGAAGCTCCACTACACAAGGCAGCAAGAGTTGGAAGCATGGAATGCCTCAGCCTGCTTGTAGCCAGTGATGCCCAAGTTGAGTGAGTATGGAATCAGTGACTTCAAGTGTTATATTTTCTTGGGTTAATCAGACTCCTGCAGCTCAATTACATGATGCTTGCCTAACTGATAATGTAGTGGAACCATTTAAATGTTAACTTGGGCTGTTAATGATTACCTGATACTACTCAAGTAAATTAAAAAATGGATCCTAAGCAATCAGAGGTGCAGTTCTTTTCATATGTCATGGCAGTATTACATCTTAGTTTTAAAAAATCCATTCTGTAGATGTTCTCACTGACTTCCTTTGTGTACTCACTCATTGTATTGAAAACAGAATACTTATTTGTGCAGAAATGAAGTGCCCATTCTGTGCTGTCCTCTGTGCCAAGTAAGGACAAATAGTGAGCAAACATGGAATTCCTCTGTGCTTCCTTTACCTCTTTTATTCTGCAACCAACATTTGTATGAGCCCAAAGCACCTTTGTTATAAATATATTTTAAAAAGGCTAAACAACTGTCAACTTTTACTTGAACACTTTTTTTTTTTTTTTTTTTGGTCTTAGTTTATGTAATAAGAATGGGCAAACAGCTGAAGATCTTGCTTGGTCATGTGGATTTCCAGAATGTGCCAAGTTTCTTACAACAATTAAATGTATGCAGACAATAAAATCAAGGGAACACCCCAATAAAGATCATTGTGTTCAAGTGCTCACACAGAAACGAAGTTTGGGAAGTGAGGAAAATATAAGTGGGAAAAGGAAGTGTTGGTAAGTAATTCAGTTTCTTCGTTCTTCCTCACTGAAGGATTTCTTATTTAAAACAGAATTTATTGTTTCATTTAAATATTGCCAGTCTTATGTTTTATATATCTTTTCATTCTCATTAACACATTTTAATACTGGATGTAGTAACTACTACTTGACTTTAGAGACCAAAAATTGTCCTGCATGGTGGAAGACTGGGGAGGAAACCTTTTTTAAAAAAAAGTTTTAATGTTAATATGTTTTTCAACAACAGATGTATTGGTCATGAAGAGGTGTGGAGAAGGTCTTCACTTCATGCAGGTTTACCGCTCAGCTAAAAGCTGTGGCTTCAGGCTCATCAAGTGTGTCTAAACTCCTTCTAAGAAGGAGGAAACCTTTCTTCTAAGCGAAGATAACGTTCAAGAATACATGTATTTACATGCCTATAATGTTCCAGTTGTGCATGCTTTGTCTCTTAACTTCTTAAAAGAATGTCTAAAGAATAAACTGTTTTCTTCGTGATATTTACAACCTTTGGAAAAACTCATAAAAACCATCAAACTTGAAATTAAAAAACTCATAGAAACCATCAAATTTGAAATTAAATTTATTCTTTATCAACAAAGTTACAAAGTAAAACTTTACTACAGTCTTTGAGTCCAAGATATTTTAAATAGTATTTGGTCGCTGAGGGAGACATAAGTTATAGTAAGCATCCTTGTTCCAAAACTCTGGGCCCTTCCATCCACACCAGCCCTAGATGTGGAAGAAGGGAAAGGAAAACCTTTTAAGAAGTTACAGGACTACATAATTGAAATTGTAACATTTGACAACTGAATCTTGCAGTAAGACTGTAAATACCTATACAAAGCAAGTATCTGAATTCCTATTAAGCACAGAAAAGTAGCTTATTTGGGTTCATTTCAGATAGAATTAAAAAATTTTTAATTCTATGATATTTAATCATAGGAATCATTTTAAAAAGGAAAACCTTCATTATGGTACTATTACTCAATGTCATATTTTATTGATTTTTAAGATGTATGGTTTTATAATTCTGGTAGTCGATGGCATGTGATAATTTAACTGCCATCTGTCCCATGGAAGACTGTAGAGACAGTGAGAAAGCCTATGAGCCTTTTCATTGAAAGTGCGCCTCCTCAACCACTGATTTCCCAGCAGTGGCATCTCAGCAGTGATACCAGATAGTAAAGGAATCTGAACCTGCCCTTGGGAGTTGCATTCTACATTCTTCATTTTTCTCAGGCCATAATCACTGCCACTTCCTAGCTTCATGTCAGTATTAATCCTTTTTTCCAGCAGAGAAAATTACTTTCAAACAACATTTCATTGTGAATATAGTTAAGTTCATCAAATTTCTTCTAGGGCCATTGATTTATTTTCTTAAAGACCCAGCTAATGACTTGTCTGAGTTTACATCATTCTGAAATGAAACGCTTGCTTACACATACTTGTTCAGTGAGGAGTCAAAATGTCATTGCGTTGAGTGACAGGCAGTGGCCTTGCTCCTTTACCCTACCTAGCTGGGAGTGTATGAGTGCGTGCTCAGTCATGACCTACTCTCGTGACCCCTTGGACCCTACCTGGCTCCTCTGTCCATGGGATTTTCCAGGCAAGAGTACTGGAGTGGGTTGCCATTTCCTCCTCCAGGGATCTTCCCAACCCAGAGATGGAACCCGAGTCTCCTGTGTCTCCTGCATTGGTAGGCAGATTCTTTACCACCTGAGTTATCAGGGAAGCCCACCTAACTAGGAGGCTGCTGGGCATTCTGGCAGGGACCTGAAGTCAAAGGTCATAGTTCCTACAGAGGAAGATGGTCTATTAGCCAGTTTTTCAATGTGGAGGGGAGAGGGTTGAGTAGAGATGCTTTTTAGGTCTTTATTATTCTTCTGATTGCAAAAATAAGATACACATAAAAAAATTCAAATGAGGTGAAAGTAAAAATTAAAAAGTCCTCTATCAGTTCTGCTCCCCCTGCCTACAGATACCACCAATTAAGTCTCATTTATTTCCACTGAGAGTTGTTTCTTTACATAAAATTCTTTTTATCATCTCATTTTTTCAGCAAAACTTTCTCTAATGAATTTCATGTCCTAAAATCTGTTTTCCTAACGATAGAAAAAGGCTTACACTTTCTGTTTTAATCTTCCACACATATGGGCCATCTCTAGGTAACTGGTCTCAAATATTTTTCAAGAAAAGTGGGTAGAGACGGTGCCCAAACCAGCAACTGTGGGGGTAAGGAGAGGAGCTGGATGCCTTTCTTTTGAGGTGACTGGCTTAGGGAACTTACACAGGAAAGCTCCCCAAGTGGGTAGAGAGGTCAGGCAGAGGGAGGATGATCCCTCTGGCCCCTGACATAGACTGAATGTGTCTAAGACTTGTATGATGAACCCTAATCTCCAATGTGCTGGCATCTGAAGTGGTGTTAATGACAATAGAGCCATCATTAGAGTGCCCAGAGAGCTCCCTCATCCCTTATACCACGTGGGGACAGTGAGGAAGTCTGCCGTCTTTGAACTAGAAAGTGGGCCTCACCACCCACCAAATCAGCCGGCACCTCCATCCTGGATTTCCCAGCCTCCAGAACCCTGAGAAATAAACCTCCGCTACTGGAAGCTGCTCCCTCTACAGTGTTCCGTTACAGCAGCTGTAAGGCTTCTCAGTGCCTTTAAGATAAAATCTGAACACCTGTGTCTCAGCCTGGCTCTCAGCGGCCATCCTGACTTAGCTCCTGCAGATCCCTCCAGCCATCAGCCACCCCTCTCCACCAGCTCAAGTCATGTTAAAAATGCCACAGTTCTCAGAAAATGCCCAGCTTTCCTTTCACTTAGAGTGATCCCTTTGCAGGGGCAGCCTTGTAAGCGCCACCAAAGACACCATATTTTTGGGAGGAAGGAATCCTTTATGGTGGAGGAGGAAATAGCAACCCACTCCAGTATTCTTGCCTGGAAAATCCCACGGACAGAGGAGCCTGGTAGGCTGCGGTCCATGGGGTCACTAAGAGTCGGACATGACTGAGCATCTTCACTTTCACTTTTCACTTTCATGCATTGGAGAAGGAAATGGCAACCCACTCCAGTATTCTTGCCTAGAGAATCCCAGGGACGGAGGAGCCTGGTGGCTGCTGTCTATGAGGTCACACAGAGTCAGACGTGACTGAAGTGACTTAGCAGCAGCAACAGCAGCCCTTTATGGACTCTCCTTCTTTGTCCTTCTAAAGATCCATTTTAATACCCCCAGTGCTTAGGACAGTGGATGGTAAATATTAGGTACTTAATGAATGTCCAATGAATGAACACTTTGCTACAGAAATTGCTCCTACTTTCAGGAAGATATGTATACCAGCCAAGAACATGTCATAGAAGTCCAAATGCCTTGAAAGAGAAAACTGTGTGTATGTGGCATTTAAAATTTTAAGAATGTGTTTATATTCTGTTTGTACTTATAGATGCTCCAATAATTGGCAAAAGACTTTACTAAAGTGGGGATATAAGAGTTCAGCTACATAAAACACTAAAAACTCTTTACATAAACATCTCATCCATAGGGTTTTACTAATCTCATATAGCTATTCAGTTATGAAGATCTCTCATAAGTGAATTTCAATGTTAAACCATCCATTTCCCCAGAATTCCCTAGTATTTCCGATTTAAGAAATCTTTTTATTGGTACTAATGACTTAGTTGGCAAAAAATATGAAACTTTTTAAAAATTCAAGTTGTGTCATATAACACTTGCCTCCAAAAGATTTAGTACGGGTTTCATGGAAATTTAGTACTAATTTCTCATTAAAACTCAGTACTAAATCTGAATTAGTTGCCTATAAATTAACATAAATTTATACCTCCTTTAGCTGGTAGTTTGCTGCTGCTGCTAAGTCGCTTCAGTGGTGTCTGACTCTGTGTGACCCCATAGATGGCAGCCCACCAGGCTCCCCCATCCCTGGGATTCTCCAGGTAAGAACACTGGAGTGGGTTGCCATTTCCTTCTCCAATGCGTGAAAGTGAAGTCGCTCAGTCGTGTCTGACTCTTAGCAACCCCATGGACTGCGGCCTACCAGGCTCCTCTGTCCGTGGGATTTTCCAGGCAAGAGTACTGGAGTAGGGTGCCATTGCCTTCTCCGAGCTGGTAGTTTAAGCATTAACAAATATTCTTAAATTTGTTTCAAATTCAAATCTTTCATAGAATGAGATTAAGTTATATGTAAAAAAAAAAAAATATATATATATATATGTATATATATATATATATATATATATATAAAAGCAGCCAAGTCTCCATAATGTCCATCATACTGCCAATTTTTGGTTAATTTGAAAATTATAAATGTTATATATTTCACTCTTTTTTGAGGCATTGATAAATCTCACTATATTCACAAAATGCTGTAAAGTCTCCAAAGGAATATATTTATGAGTTTCGTATTCTATTACTTTAGTTCCCCCCTGGCCTTCATACCTAGAGAGAGTTACTCATCACAGGCTTAGAGTCCTTCCTTATAGTGAGGATCTCTGTTCTCAGTTTACAATCCATCTTTCTGTTAGCTTCCAGTTCTCCCTCCTGGTTTTGGGTTCTTTTCCTTGTATTTATTTGTTAAACAGACACTTACCTTTTCCAAAATAACCTGCAGATCTTCAGCACCTGTATAATGTGGATCTAAAATCAGAAATTTTATCTGTCCTGTAATTTCATTCCATGCAACTCCTAGTATTGTGTGAGCCAAAACTCCTCCCCCTATAGAAGAGGAAATAAAGAAATGAGAGGGCATATATTAGTCTCAACTTTCCATTCAATTTCAGTTGAAAAAGATTATTTTGCTTATGAATTGATCTAACATAATATTAAAATTGATTGCCCTAAACTAGAAAAGACATAATGTCAAATATACTCCGAAAAGACAAAATCACATCTTTAGGACAGAAAAGATACAATCACATCTATAATCATATTAGGTTTCTATGTCACTTTAATATTCATGGTATTACCTAAACTGGATTTTAAGAGGGCCAGAGAGGGTCTAAACTCCTCACAGCAGGGTGACAATCATTGCTGTTGGTGTCTCTCTCAGCAGACAAGCCACGTTATCTCTGCTTTGAGTGCCTCCAATGGTGCAGCCTGTCTACTCAGTCAGTACTTTCTGTAGTTTGTGGACATCTGCCTACCTGCATTTTTTACACACCAGTCTTAGCTTGCCTTCTGTCACCCAGGACAAGTCTTATTTCTCATAGAATTGTGAATCTTCAGATTAGCAAATCCAATTCTCTTATTTTACAAAGAAAGCCCAGAGAGGTTAAGCAATCTGCATAATGTCACACAGCGAGCCAAGTTCCTGACAGCCATGACTTCCGATGCTATACTGAGTGACCACTGTCTCTTTTCCAATCTGCTCTGAAGTCTATTTGAACACAGTTATCAAATCTCTTCTTACCCTTTACTACTTCTAGTTATTATAATCTTTTTTATAACTTTCCTCCCACCTTGGAAATTTTAAAAAATATCCAGAGGTCAGTATGCATGATGTAAAAGCTAATTTTAATATGTTTACAAAGGACTGATATTATGTGCCATTATGTATTTACATTAATGATAAGTTTCACATACTCTCCATCTACCAAAAGAACACAAGATTCCAAAACATCTTACCAATCATTATTGGAGTTCCTTCACTCTGGAAATGATTAGCCAGTTCCCGTCCCTGAGAGGCCATTTCAGAACCTTGGCTAGAAAGAAACCAGTTTCTATCAGATGAACTATTCTGAAGATCAAATGAGCTTGGGAACTAATGTTTTCTATCTTTTTGGTTATTAAAAATATAGATATAAATTTAAGTAAAATTAAGTGGTAGGGAACTGAGAGCAATTTAAAGCAATACAACCTCTAAATATTTAAGGTCACTAAATGAGCTAGGAAAGAAGATCTTGATTCTTTGCTTCTAGAACTGCATAAAGAAGGTTCTGGATTTTTAACCTAAGATTGAAAGTGGTCATTTTGATACTGAGGGGATTCTTATGGGTGGATTTAATTTCAGAAGGATAGGTTTTAAATCCTGAGATTTTGTCTTCTTACCATCAAACTCTGAGCCTGTAATTCCTCATCTTTAATCTGGGACCAAAAATACCTGCCGTTCTTTGTGACAGGAGATTCCAGGACTAAAACAGACAATGTCTATGAAGCCAGTGTGAAAACTGCAAAACGTTTTGAAGTACAACCTATTTTTAGGGAATCTTTCAATATCATACAGTTTTTACTTCTGAGAATAGAAAAGATGAATAGATGAATTTTTGGTTTTTTTTAGAATGGAGGTGCCAGGTGGTGCTAACTAACCCTTAGCTCTTGCTTCGTAAGGAATGTATGAAGCAACGTTTTCATGTGTCAAAACTTTCACTTTTTAATCACCATCTACTTCACTACTTAATGTATTATTTATTTGTTAGCACTGATTTCCACATCCAATCCAAATTGCAACTGTGAAATCAGATGTACTAAAGTACTTGGACAATAAGGATTATGACATTATAGTTATCAAGGCTGTCATAATAAATGTATTAAAAACATAAGCTCATATATAAGGAGTAAGCTAGAGATGGTCATAGAAATCAATCTTATCTAATATTTGCTCATATTTAATACTAGAAGTGTGATTAGAATAGTAATATTCTATTTTTAATAGATAAGGAAAAGAAAATTTCCTATTATAAATTTCCTATTTATAAGTTTTATATTTCTATATTATAAATTTCCTATTTCCTATATAAAATTTCCTATTGTAATAGATAAGGAAAAGATAAAATTATATTTGGATACATGATTAGTTTCTTAAGATCTCAGGAAGCAAAAGAGTAGGAATAAACAAAAAGGTAGGTAATAGATCAATATGTGACTTTTCCCTTCCAAGAATTCAATGACTTCTGCATTAAAAAACCAGATCTTCTGTAACTACTCAAAGTTGACGTTTCCAATTTTTCCTCTTCCAGACTAAGACTACGCCTAGATTGTACAAGTACATATCACAAAGTTTACTCACCAACATCTTCTAAAAAATAACAGCAAAAAAATTTAGGACTGGAAAAAATGAGGTTTATAAAGCAAGGGGGCAATGTGGAAGAAGAGAAAAGAGCAAAAACAAATTGGGGGAAAAATGCACTTCTTTTAATAAAAGTGACAAACTCTCTTTGAACTGATGTCTCAAATTTCTTAAAGTTTCCTTACCTGACAAACAGTATTTTTGAAGTTACACCAATCAAATGGTTCAGCACCAGCTGTACCTCGATAGATCCAATCCACTGCCGTGATCCAACAAACGCTGCTGGTTTGTCCCCGGCATCAACTAGAGCCTTATTTAAAAATACAAAAAAAATCATAGACAAGACAGCTATTAAAAATTATGTGTAGGGCATTTCCCTTGATTACCAGTATGTATGTTTTTTCCCTTCAAAACAGAAGTAAGTCTGGACCATGAGGTAGGTATAATTATTTAATGGTATATTAGGGTTCATGAAACGTCCATATAATTCCCAATGGCATGTTCTGTACCTGCTGGATTTCTCTGTGTGTTGGAATGGATCTCTCTGTGTATCCCTGGTGTTTGAACCAGGAGCAGATGGTCTGCAGAGACCGATAAGCACAGCCCCAGCCATTGTCATCTATTCGATCCTGCATATAATGGTGGTAACCATATGTACCCTGGACCACACAAACCTATATAAAAAGAAGAAACACAGTAAAATATTAACTGTAGATGTATATGTTATATGTATACATATGTATACCATCTATTAAGATAACATATACATACACATGCTCGAGTCATTTACTGTTTTCAGAGCTAGACTGTTACTTTTAGTGCCTTATAAAAAATTAAAAAAAAAAAACTCTCCAACTCTTTCAGTGTATCAGTGTATTACTGATACAAAAGTGAACTAAGAACAGTATGAGAAAATAAAATTATAAGACAGTACCATTACATAAATGCAAAAATCTTAACAAAATATTAGCAACCTAAGTCCTGCCGAGAATAAAAAAATAATCATAATCAAACATCCACTGGGCACAAGCAAAAAACAACTAATGACACTAATGATCAACCAACTCGTATAAATAATGACTAAACTCACCATACCAGTCTCTATGTTAGGTGGATTGAGATAAGTATGTGGATTTCTAATGTAACCATCTTTGTATGGTTCATCTGGAAAATGATAAGCATTAGACCTTTTGAAATAAGGTCTGTCATGAGGCAGATTAAAGACATCGTGTAATTCCTAAATAAAACCAGAATCAACAGAAAATAAGAGAAAAAAGGTTAAATGATATAGGTTCCTAGTCAATAAATAAACCCAAACTAGATACAAAACAGAAAATTTACTATATACTGGTTATACAAGTTATCAAACACTTATGATTTAATTCATGAAGGTCAAAGAGGGTGAGATTTAAACTAAAACCAAAAAGTATTCATTTTTGTTTATCTATGTATATGGATAGAAACTGGAAGAGATTATAGAAAATTGAATATAATTTGTTACAGTGAAAGAACTGAGATAATTTAAAATTACTTATTGTAACACAGTCTGCTAAAATAAATCCAGGCTAAAGACTAGTTTTGAAAGTCTTGTAAATGAGTAATTAACAATGATATAACTATACCAAAAAAGTCATGCTTAGGTTTTCATTTTTAAAAATCATGCTTAGAGTATTTAACAAATATAAGGGGTAATGATTAGATTACAAAATGGAAATTGGTGGTTTAAAGACCAATATGGCATCAAAATAAAAATACACACATATGTTTAAAAGGTAACATATTCCTAAATGTATAAAAACATGTAATAGTTACTCTGAAAGTCTGACATCTTCTTTTTGATATCTCCTATGTATTCAAGCAGTTTAAATGAGATCATTAGCTTGTGTAACTCTTGCCTCTGCAAATCAATTCATTTGGCACTTACAGAGAGGCACAGAAGGTTACAGTGTCACATCTCTTTTCAGGGACAGAGATTGGGAAGATGTTTCCATGGTATAATTTGATGGGTACTAGGTTGGACATGACTGAGCGACTTCACTTTCACGTTTCACTTTCATGCGTTGGAGAAGGAAATGGCAACCCACTCCAGTGTTCTTGCCTGGAGAATCCCAGGGGCAGCAGAGCCTGGTGGGCTGCCATCTCTGGGGTCGCACAGAGCTAGACACGACTGAAGCAACTTAGCAGCAGAAGCAGCAGGCAAGGCCACATATCAAAAATATATACTAACAAAAAATACATACTACCAAAAAAAAATATATATATATATATATACACACTATCAAACCAGTCATTTGCCAATAAATCTCATTTCTTTGAATGCTGATCATGTTTTCTTCAAAACGCCTCTAATAAAACCCAAGTGACCCTGGGAGGTGGGGGATGGAGTAGTACTAAAAATCTTAATTAGAAACAGAATAAAATGTAATTTCCCTTCTTTAACTGTAATCTTGTATTTTTTATAAATCTGCAAGTAATGGAAAAGAAAAAGAAGTTATTAAATAGCACTCATCAGCTACTCTAGGCATGTAAGCATCTTTTCATTCTTAAATTTCACTACAGAAAAATAACATATGAACTTCACTGAATATATGAAATTAAAATGTTATATATAATTTAGCATAATTTTTTTTTAAAGACTTTAAATAGTTACATGAGAATAGACATCAAATAAGATGTAAAGCCAATAGTGTGCATCCACACTTTATAAAATTAAATCACAAAACACTGGCTATTTATTAGAAGCACAAAATTAAATACAAAATGAATGATATTTTTATTTTTCTAAGAATGAATTGGTTTTACCTTTCTATAGGCCTGCAGCTGACCATCTGGAATTCCTGATGGATATGAAATTGTTACAAGACTTTTTTCCCCTGGTAATAAAAAGTGCAGTGGTTCAGGAACCACAATAGATGTTCCTTTCATGTATTTCAAAATGCATTTTTCCATATCAGTTAGTTGATTATGAATTGCATCAACGAGAAGTTTACGAACTCTGTGGGGGGGGAGGCAGAATATACAAGTGCATTAATAAAAGTTATAATAGTTATGATACTTGAAAGTGTAGAGTGAATATATTCCTAATATGCCCTTGATAGGACTGGGTTTATTAAAGTAAGTCTAAATAATAAAAAGTTAATGTTAAATAAACTAAATTTCCTCTGTGCAGATAAATGGAAAATTCTATAGGTTTTGCGTATTATCCTACTTCCTCAATAAACACTGAATTACTAGATGACTCTTGGTTTAATAATAAACACGGAGTAAATCATAGTAAAAAAGAACAACTGCCACCCTAGATATGCCTCAATGACACTTAAAAATGGGCTTTGATTACTTTGGGGGAGGGTCCTCATTTAAAGGTGACAGTAGTATTAGAAGATACCTACTTTCCCCACGTTTCTTCTGGAGCAACAGATAAAACTGCATCAACTGGTAAAGTCATACTAACATAGTGGTGTCCTCCG
This sequence comes from Ovis aries, assembly GCF_016772045.2. Lineage (NCBI taxonomy): Eukaryota > Metazoa > Chordata > Mammalia > Artiodactyla > Bovidae > Ovis > Ovis aries. Next base: position 14,854,158 of record NC_056079.1, read on the forward strand.
CTTTCTCTTTCAATAATGGGCGTTACAGCGGCCAGAGGGGTTGACACTTCCAGCATCAGATCTATGTTTACTATTTGATGCTATAAAGATAAACAGTAATAGTTAACTTAAAGCACACTGAACAATAATATAAAAGGTAAGTAAAAGGACTTTTTAAGGACCATATAAACTATATTACTGGAGAAGGCAATGGCACCCCACTCCAGTACTCTTGCCTGGCAAATCCCATGGATGGAGGAGCCTGGTAGGCTGCAGTCCATGGGGTCACTAGGAGTCGGACACAACTGAGTGACTTCACTTTCACTTTTCACCTTCATGCATTGGAGAACAAAACGGCAACCCACTCCAGTGTTCTTGCCTGGAGAATCCCAGGGACAGGGGAGCCTGGTGGGCTGCCATCTCTGGGGTCGCACAGAGTTGGACACGACTGAAGCGACTTAGCAGCAGCAAACTATATTACAGTAAATTATTTAAAAGCACAATTTTTAGCTTAAAGAAAAATTCTTCTCTGATTCAAAATAATCTGAGGAGAGGCATACAGTGAGTGGGAAGTGAAGATGAAACCAGACCGATTATGTATCCAGAAGCATTAAAAGTTCACCATGGTTCATTGTACTATATTTGTATAGATTTAAAATTTTCCAACAAAATGAATAAACAAGATACAATACTACACATCAAGACAACTTTTAAACATATATTATGACTATATACCTCTGCTCTAAAGACATACTAACAATGAACTCTATTAGAAGGTTTGATTTTGATAGTGGTATGGAAAAACAATTCTGAAAATGCTTTCTGTATATTAAACAAATTTAGCAAAATATTACAGAGTACTGGAAGCCAGGTTTCTCACCAGGAAAAGGTTAGGAATTGTGTGAGACTGAAGTAGAACTGGAGGTATATGATTTACATGGGTAAATATTGATGTGTGCGTTCTATATGTATAGTATGTGTGCATACATGTCTGCCTTCCTTGGGGAAATGGCTGATTCTTGAGATGAAATAGCAAAAGTATGTGAACCTGGAACATCCTTGGAAGAAAGTACTAAGTATTCAAAAGTACAGTATCAAGAGGACATTGGAGCCAGCATAAACTTTCTCTTGGCCAAATTAGAAAATATGAGCATCAAAATAACTGATGACAGTTAACAGACAACTCATTGCATAAAACAGGAATCCATGCTTCCACGCAGTTAATACACAGCGAAGAGGAAAAGCTCTTCCTTACAGTACAAAGTCATCTTGTAAATGTAAAAGGAAACAAGACTTAGAAAAAAATCACCACTATGCAACCATCAGATTAATGCTAGATTCTGACAACAATTATCAATTGATGTTAGAAGTGTTGGGTAAAAACTTGATGAGGAATAGGATATATACATAAACTCAAAGCATCTTCCCACGAGATACCTTCTAATTATCAGGGCAAAAAATAGGACCCTCACAGTGGAGAAAAGTGGCAGTTACCACATTAAGTGATCAACATTAACGTCATTGATATGAGAACCAACTAAGTATATGCCTCTTTCATACGATGTGCTGAGGATATCGTTACTTCTTTGGTATTCCTATCAACAATGACCACCTGAACCTACCATAAGGTGGCCTAGAACAAACTCAAACCCAATCTGAGAAACATTCTACAAAATAACTGACCTGTAACCCTCAAGATGTCAACCTCCCGCTGCTACTGCTACTGCTGCTAAGTCGCTTCATCGTGTCCGACTCTGTGCGGCCCCATAGACGGCAGCCCACCAGGCTCCCCCGTCCCTGCGATTCTCCAGGCAAGAACACTGAAGTGGGTTGCCATTTCCTTCTCCAATGCATGAAGGTGAAAAGTGAAAGTGAAGTCGCTCAGTCGTGTCTGACTCTTAGTGACCCCATGGACTGCAGCCTACCAGGCTCCTCCGTCCATGGGATTTTCCAGGCAAGAGTACTGGAGTGGGGTGCCATTGCCTTCCTCCAACAACTGGTAACTCTCAAATCCTTATCCAAAGCCAATAGTTTTTTTGTACACTCCACATTTAAAAATCTCACAGCTCTGGTCAACACCTCACTGGTGTCTCAAACAGTATGACCAACACTGACCTCATGTCTTCCCCATCTCCCATCTTTATCCAAGCAAGAAGCTGGTCATCTCACATCCAATTAGTCTCCAAGTACAATCCTTCTCATTCCCTGAATATTTCTTGTATCCATTCCCTTCTCTTTATTACTACAGCTACTGGTTTTGTTCAGAGTTCCCTGAGTGGTCTCTGTCCACATCTCCAGCCTCATGTCCACTCTATTATTCTTACTAGTCTGGAAAAATGCTACAGTCATATTAAATATTAACTTTCTATAGCTTCCTGCCTTGAAGTAGCTGCTCTGTTTTTCATCTCTAATACCTGGCAAAGTTTGTGGCACGTGGCAGATACTCAAGAGTACTGGTTCAAAAATCAACAGAACCAAAACTGAAGAAAAGTAAATCACTTATCATTTACTATTTCATACAGCATAATGTGTCACTGTCAAGTTTCAGAATGATTCCTTTTTAAGTAATCTGTAAACATACTCAAGGACAAAAGTTTAGATATATAAAACAGAGGTATAACCTTGGGCATGTCACTTAATCTTTCTGGACTTGAATCATCTGATCTGTAAAAAAAAAAAAAATAAGAACTTTCTAAGATCTCACTCAACTCCAAATTCAAGGGCTGAAAATTTTTATCACTAAGAAGACAGGTGGTTTGCTTACCATGTCTGATAACTTTTTATCTTTCTTCTTCATGAATTTTCGTTTTGTATCTTCTTCCTGTTCAAATCTAAAATTTTAATATACGGAGATATTTATAATATGAAATGATATTGTAAAGACATTTCTAGCAATCTTCAAGCATACTCACTGAATAAAGCGCATTATGTTCTTACAGGCAGAACTATCAGTCAGCTCTCCTGGAATGGTGTTCATGTCACTGTTAGGCCATATGTACACTGAACTATGGCAAATTCTGAACACAAGGGCATCTGAAGAAAGCTTGGTTGACAGGTCACTCAGTACATGTTTTAGTGCGTTCTTGATAAAAATTTCTAAATTAGAAGAACACAAATAGAAGTTAATATGAAAAACTGTAAACTTTTCAACATGAAGGCATCCAAGCACACAGATATAGAGCACAGTAAAAGTGATCCTCAAATATCCATTCCTCAGATTCAATAAAAAGGTTTGTTTGTCTTTAAAAAAATGGAGATAAAATTCATAGACCAGAAAATTCATTCTTTTAATGTGTACAATTCAGTTGCTTTTAGTATACCACAAGGTTTACAATCATCACTATCTAATCCCAGAACATTCCGTCACCCCCAAATAAACCCTGGACTTCCCAGTAGTCACTCCCCAAACCCCTGCACTTACTCATGGCAATCACTAACCTACTTTTGGTCTCTATAGACTGCCTTACTCTGGACACTTCATATGAATAAAATCACACATTTTGTGGCCTTTTGTGTCTGGCTTCTTTCACTCAGCCTAATATTTTCAAGATTCAACCAACTGTGAATCCATCCCTAGCAGGAATTAGCACTTCACTCTTTTCTATAGCTGAATAATATTCTATTATATGAACAGAATATACTGTTTATTCATTTATAAGCTGATACATATTTGGGTTGTGTTTATCTTTTAGCTATCATGAATAATGGTTTTACAAATATTTGTGCAGAAGTTAGTGTGTGGATATGTCTTTCATTCTTTTAGGTAATAACCCAGAAGGAACTGCTGGATCATATAGTGACTCTCTTTCTGTGGACCTGTCAAACTGCTTTCTAGGGGAACTGCACCATTTTACCCTCCCATCAGCAATGGATGAGGATTCTAATTACTCTCAAAACATCATATTACTTACAGAAATAAAACTCGAGTGAGATATGAATTTCTTAGTAGTTCTCTTCCTCAAACTATATCCCACTAAGACTGCACAAAGTATTGTGTTCTTAACTCATGTTCTTTTTTCCTCTATGTGGTATGTCATCAACCTGGTATTTGTCTGACTTCATTTTCAATGATTTCCTTTTTACTTAATAGAATTTTTTGAATATAAAAACCATTTTCATGGTTCCAGAGTCAAAACTATATAAAAAGATACATCTGAAGAAGACAATATTTAAATATTTGTCCCAGCTTTATACTCCTAAATCCTAAACCTATTTAACTCTGTGGTTAAAATATTTAACTATCACATCAATATCTTGATAAATAAATACCTTGAAGTTGTGGGAGAGAAAGATTACTTATAACAAGTCAGATATAAAGGCATCCTAATATGTTTCAGAAATCCAAATTTAAAGATTTATAGTTTCACTACAAAAGACAAACATAATTCTTGGATTACCTTCTGCCCATCCCTGAAGACCATGAAATATCTAAATAATTGTGATGTCTTTAAAGTTAAGCACCTCCGTTCTCAGTATTTCCTCATTAATGATTCCCTTCAAGGAGTGTTTCAAAGAGTTGGGTACAGCAGGGGGAATACTATAAAGTCAGAAGACAAGCTCAAATACATCAATTATTTGGGTAAAAAGTATGTGCAGTCTGTATTTACATTTGAAATTACATCATTATGTCTGTTGACTGATAGATCAGTTATACTTTGCAGTTAAGTTCATAGCAAAGGATAACTTCAATTTGTAGCGAGCTGTAAAATGTAAGGCTTTATCCACACAAGTAACATACTGTGTGGGAGCTCAGTAGTTAAGTCATGTCTGGCTCTTTGTGACACCATGGACTACAGCCTTGCCAGGCTCCTGTCTATGGGATCTTCCAGGCAAGAATACCAGAGTGAGCTGCCATTTCCTTCTCTAGAGGATCTTCCCAACTCAGGGATCCAATCCATGTCTCCTGCATTGGTGGATAGATTCTTCACCACTGAGCCACCAGGGAAGCCCAAGAAACAATACTTTACTGATAAGATAGGCTTAAAAACGAGTTTGACTTAGTTCTTGCAAAATGATTCTCATCTTGATTGCACATTAAAGAATCAACTAAAAAACTTACTGATGCCCAAGTCTCTGTCCTTGAGACTTACTTATTTGGTTGGGGAGTGGGGATCAGGATGTGGACCAACACAGAGAACAATTTTTTAATATGAAGGGATGGGTCAGAAAGACCATCTTGCACTCTCTCCCTTCCTCTTTCCAAGGGGCCAGTAAATAATCATCAGCTGGTGATCTTGAAGGAACTCTGACACTGTTTATTCCTCACCTTTCTGAACTTCTCTGTGGCTCCTGACACCCTTGATCATACTTTTCTTGAGTGATTTCATCTAATACAAGGCATTAACTATCATCCTTGGGATATACTAAGTTCTCTATTTCCAATTCTGACCACTCTATCCCAAGTTTCAGACTCAAATTACCAATGGCCTGCTGCGAATTCACACTTGATGTACTGTGGCATTTCAAATGAAACACATCTCAAACACAGCTCCTTGTCATCCTCCTCTGATATCCTTTAGCTTGGTTTGTGGCAGCAGTCAGAAACAGGAAGACATCCTAGAGTTTGGTTTATACCAACACTGCTGATTTTTCTCCCATAGAACCTGCCTGCCATTCCTAAACCACACGACCTCAAGAGAATGGGTTCTGGAGTCTTAGGGTTATATACTATTTAAGTCTGCAAAGTGTAAGTCTAGCTGTCTCATTTGCAGTATGCTCAGGGTGGATATTTATATTTATTGTGACAATTTTCTTGGAGAGGGCAGTAAAGCTTCTTAAGTAAGGGGACACCTTAATGTGCAGAGGAGCCCCATGGGCTAGCAGTGGAGGGGAATGCAGCGTCTAAATCCAATTCATATCACTTACTATTTGACTTTAGACAGTTTATTCACCCTCACACTCAGTTTCATTTGCAAAATGGGAAGAATCTCACCATTATTTCATTGTCGCTTTTATAGTAAAAAAGGAGAGTATCTTGGAAGACCTACCATTAGGAGTAGCTAGCTGAAAAGCTAGATCAAGGCCACCTCTTATTCTGAAGAGTATATCCATAGTCTCTGAAATAACCTAAGACAAATAAAACCAAAATTTCATTGTAAAACAAAAGAAAATCATCCTTATATAAATTAGATTCTAACTGAATTTAGATTAAGGCATAAATTAACTGTGACTTTTCAAATTATTTTCTGAGTTAATTCCTTGCTTTATGGAGAAAAACACAACACCATAAATTCTGTATTAGAGATTCTCAGCCTTTGTTCCGCATTGAAATCACCTGAGGACTTTAAAGTACCCATTCCTAGGCTACACTCCCAGAGAGTCTGATAAATTGGTCTGGGGAGGATATTTAAAAACTCTTCTATATCAGTGATTCTAAAGGAAAAAGGTTGCGGACCACACTGCTCTGGGACAGTATTTCTAAATTATAGTCTTCACAATCATAGGGTTTAACAATGCCATGAAAAGATCAACGGTCAAGAAATGGTTTAAGAATGGGACAGGAACACTGAACCTATTATGATAACAACTGGTGGGCAAGACAATGAGAGGAAACTAATATATCACTGATGGTGGAAGTATAAACTCTTAGAATTCATCATAGGGTGATGTAGCAATAAAAATCCAAAGCCTTACATTCACATTCTTGGTCTAGTAATTCTGCATATAGAAATTTAATCTAAGGAAATCTGCAAAACACACAAAGATTAGTGTATACGAATGTTAGCCTGTCAACAAGAGGAAACCAATTAAATAATTACAAACATTATATAGCAATGAAAAATCATGCTTTATGTGAATATTTAATGCTGTAGGAAAATGTGAACAACTTATAAAGGGGAAAAAAAGCACTTGTAAAATGAAATTATTAGCAGTTCTTAATTTGGGTCCATATGTTGAGTTTCATGTAGTTGATGACATATGACAAAAGATATATCATTTTGCTTGGGGAGAAGGGTGGGAAAGAGGAAGGCAACCTCTGGGAAAAGGTTTCAAAGATTTCATCAGATTCTCAAAATATGCCCCGAACAAGATGAAGAACCATACTACACAGTAAGAGTCCTATTTTTAACTAAATCAGTAAGTAGTACATTTACTGAGCTCTTAAAAAAGTAGAAGGCACTATGCTAAATGACTGGACATATACTAACTTTGATACTCAAAATAGGTACCATTACTATTTTTCTCATTTATAATCTCTGTCACATTGTTCCAAAGGCGACTGCTTCTATTTTCCAAATTATAACCTATTGAAAGGCCATGCCCTTTGCCCCAGTTATACTTCTTGGAATTTATCCTAAAGAAATAATCAAGAAAGTTCAGGACAAAGTTAGCTTGAATGCTGTCCACTTCTCGTACTCTTGTTCATCACAGCAAAAAACAAACAAAATCCCACCTAAATTGCTATCAATAAGAATCTATTAAGTATAAGAAGTTGGTTAAATACTATGTACCTATTTGAATAAAAAATATTTAATGGCACTGAAAGATACTGACAATAAAAGTTAACAACAGCAACCCTTAACTGTGACTTTCTGTATGACCTTGTAACTAATCACTCAAGTGTGTCTTTTCTGTAATACTGGAAAAATATACATCACAGTGTTGTTCTGAAGGATCCATAGAGATCTTATGTGAACACACTAGAATCTCCTTACACTTCTGAATTGAGACTCTCTCTGAGGAAATAATATTTAAACTGAGATCTGAGGGGTAAGTAGATAAGAGTATTCCAAAGGAAACACTCCAAAGAACATTCCAAATTCTAAAGTAAAGATAGGGGTGAAGGTGGCCAAGCCTTTCCCAGGCAGAGGCTCTGACTGTGAAAGCCTGCTTAGAAGACCACTTAAGAGACCAAAGCAGAGGGTTAGATCTCATGATGCCAAGGACAAGAATAACTGGAGACTGTGATGACCGACAACCATTTAGGTGTCAGTTGTGTCCGACTCTTCCTGACCCCATGGACTATACAGTCAGGCCAGAATGCTGGAGCGGGTAGCTGTTCCCTTCTCCAGGGGATCTTCCCAACCCAGGTCTCCCGCGTTGCAGGCGGATTCTTAACCAGCTGAGCCACAAGGGAAGCCCAAGAATACTGGAGTGGGTAGCCTATCCCTTCTCCAGGGGATCTTCCCAACCCAGGGATTGAACCGGGGTCTCCTGCATTGCAGGCGGAGTCTTTACCAACTGAGCTATCAGGGAATCCCCTGTAGATTTCATAGGATCTGGTCACGGAACAGATGTTCAGGAGCTGCGAAGAGGGCGATGTCAAGAATGATTTCCAGGTGTTTGGCATGAACAACGGTGCGGTGAGTGGTGGCGCAATGACCCGAGACAGGGTCACTGGAGGAAGAGCAGGGTGAGGTGGGTATGGTTAAGTCAGTTTTGAACTTGCTGAGTTTAAAATATATATGGGCCAACTAAGTGGAGGTACAGTTAGTAGATATGCGGCTCTGGAGCTCATAATACATCTCTAAGCTAGAGATACAAATTCTGGAGAAAGCACAGGGTGTAAAGAAAAGTACTGAACACACATCCAGGGATACCGGATTGCAGCAGAACCTGCCTGAGCAGTCAGGGGGAAACCAGGGAAGTGTTACCACCACACTGCCGAGAGAACAAGAGTTACGTGGAAAGTTACTCTTCTCTTTTCCATGTCCACTCTTTCTTCGAAACCTTCAAAAACGTCTCATGATTCCCTCGTTCTCAAAATGTACGCGCAAGGGAAAGGTGCAGGGAGCGCAGTGGAGCCGGGCAGCCGAAGGTCGTCCGGGGGCGGCTTCCCTCCGGCCCTACCGGGAAGGCCCAGAACCAAGGCCCGGACCACCGGTCCCCGGCAGTCTCAGTTCTTTCAAGGGCCGCAGAGCCCCACTCGCAGGCAGCTAGTGAGGTCGGAGGTGACCACACAGGAGTCGGTGGCCGGCTGGGGGGGTAATACTCACCATATCAGCTACGCGGCGCCGACAGCAACACCGAGGTCCACCCACCGCCCAGGAGGCTGGCTCGGAAGTGGTTCCGCCGGGGGGCGGGATTTGGGAGGGCCGACTACCGTTCCCAACATGCCCTGCGGCGTGCGTCACGGGGCGTACCACCACTCCAGATCTCGCGGGGGGATAACGGGGCGGGGAGCGGAAGTCCTAACGAATGATGGACGCAGGTCCTCCGCATCCTCTTGGCGTCTTTCTGTCTGTGTCTTCCTCGACCATATGCGAATCCTCCACCTAGCCTCCCTCTACGTTCGTTCTCGGAATGGATTCTCCCGTAGCCGGGGCAACGCGGCGCGGAAGGTCTCCGCCGCTCGGCTAGCGTGCGGACCCGCTGCGTGGCGAAGTCCAGCGCGGGAATCGTTCGCGCGGGGGCAGCTTCGTGGCGCTGGTCGCTCTTGCAGCTTGGCTCGGACTGAAGCTGAAGCAGTCTGATCTCTGATCTTTGTACCCTTCTCCGAGGTGACTTGGTACTCGCAGCTATCAGGTACTGTCTTTTAGATACCTGAACCTCCATTTCCCTAATGGGACATCATTTTCCCCAGAAGTTTTCTGTCCCTCCTTCATCCCCTAAGACACTTTATCCATAACTTTGGAAGGGTACTTGCCGTGTTCCACTATGTTATACTTTATGGTCTTGTCTAAGAGTATAAGCTCTCTAACAGCAGTATCTATGCCTTTTAAAAATCTCAGTTTTATAACTTCTACCAGCAAGCCCTACTCAGAGGAGGGTTTTGCAAAACGTTAAATAAGTGAATGAAAAATTTTGCCAATGCTGCTCAAGAAGAGTTAAGTAGTGGAAAAATTCAAGGCAAAAACTCTCCTTTTGTTCCCTTTCCTTTCTTCCCTCTGTGTCACACTGGAGCCCACAGTTTAGTGAGGGAAAACAGCAGTTAATTCGAGATCCCCCCGGACGGTAAAGCGTCTGCCTGCAGTGCGGGAAACCCGTGTTCGATCCCTGGGTTGGGAAGATCCTCTGGAGAAGGAAATGGCAACCCACTCCAGTACTCTTGCCTGGAAAATTCCATGGACTGGGGAGCCTGGTGGGCTAACGTCCATGGGGTCGCAAAGAGTCGGACACGACTGAGCTACTTCACTTTCACTTTTCACAGTTCAGTTCAGTTCAGTCGCTCAATAGTGTCCGACTCTTTGCGATCCCATGAACCGCAGCACGCCAGGCCTCCCTGTCCATCACCAACTCCCGGAGTCCACCCAAACCCATGTCCATCGAGTCGATGATGCCATCCAACCATCTCATCCTCTGCTGTCCCCTTCTCATCCAGCCATCAATCTTTCCCAGCATCAGGGTCTTTTTCAGTTAGTCAGCTCTTTGCATCAGGTGGCCAAAGTATTGGAGTTTGAGCCTCAACAGCAGTCCTTCCTATGAACACCCAGGACTGATCTCCTTTAGGATGGACAGGTTGGATTTCCTTGCAGTCCAAGGGACTCTCAAGAGCCCTCTCCAACACCACAGTTCAAAAGCATCAATTCTTCACTGCTCAGCTTTCTTTATAGTCCAATTCTCACATCCATACATGACCACTGGAAAAACCAAGTGAGGGAAAACAGCAGTTAATTCAAGATCCCTACAAGGTGAATGTAAAATAACCCAATATAAAATAAGCATCCATGATCAGGGCTTGGAGAGGGAAGTGCATGGCACTATGATGAAGTGAATTAAGGAAGTGAAGAATGAGCTAATCAGAAGGATCAGTATTTATTGAGGAAAGAATGGAGTAGGCACAGTGAAGTACCTGGCAAAAGTGAGACAGCATGTGCTAGTGTCCTGTGGTTGGAGAGGCTGACTTGAGAACTGAAAGACAATTGGAGCTTAGGTTCCAGGGAGAGGGGTTGCCATGGTGACAGGTGAGGGTGATAGTGGCCTTATGAGCCATTTAAAGGATTTGAGCCCCTGTAGCAGCACAGGAAGGCTTTAAGGTTGCGGTGGAGATGGAGCCTTGAAACATGAAACAAATCGAATTAGTGCCCTCCAACTGACTGACGTTTAGTTTTAAAGCATAGGTGATCAGAGGTAGAATGGCAAGGAGGAGGAGAGGATGAGCCACAGATTCAAATAGACAATCCTGTCATTGAAACAGCTTGCTATAAATTCAAAGCAGAAGTTTCTTGCCTTGGATTATAAACTGGGAAGTGTAAGCCGATGTTTGTTTTATTCATCACCCTATGTGTCCAGTACCTAGATCTAGTTGGTGCTTCAAAAATATTACCATGAAATGGAGGCAAGCATTCTTAGTTCTTTGGTCCAACTTTTTAGAACGTGTCTAGTTAAAGGAAACATCCAAATATGTAGTTGCATATTTAGAGTGATATTTCAAGAACTCATAGTTGCAGTCTGCTCTTTAACAAATACTCTGAATTCTTTGTGGATTTTTGTTTTGCTCTTCTTTGTGTTTATCTTGCTTAGTCAGTTGTCCTCTCTTCCTATCTATCCCCGTTGTGAACTGATTTCGCCAAGTGGCACATTTGTTATATACATTAAACTTGAAAAAATTCAAGAATTATAGGGTAATGCCCTAGGTGTGTTGTGCATTCTGTAAAAGTAAGTTGTAATTTTTAATACAAGGGACAATGTAGTATGTTTAGATAGAAGGGTTTAAACTAAAAATGACTGCCTTATATAATTAAGATCTTACAGTCAACTTTGAACTTCTCAAAAGAAGGATGTTGTTTATACAGTAATTATACCACACTGTAGAGTGCCTGATGAACTATGGAATGAGGTTAGTGACATTGTACAGGAGACAGGGATCAAGACCATCCCCATGGAAAAGAAATGCAAAAAGGCAAAGTGGCTGTCTGGGGAGGCCTTACAAATAGCTGTGAAAAGAAGAGAGGCGAAAAGCAAAGGAGAAAAGGAAAGATATAAGCATCTGAATGCAGAGTTCCAAAGAATAGCAAGAAGAGATAAGAAAGCCTTCTTTAGCAATCAATGCAAAGAAATAGAGGAAAAGAACAGAATGGGAAAGACTAGAGATCTCTTCAAGAAAATTAGAGATACCAAGGGAACATTTCATGCAAAGATGGGCTCGATAAAGGACAGAAATGGTCTGGACCTAACAGAAGCAGAAGATATTAAGAAGAGGTGGCAAGAATACATGGAAGAACTGTGCAAAAAGGATCTTCACAACCCAGATAATCATGATGATGTGATCACTAATCTAGAGCCAGACATCTTGGAAAGTGAAGTCAAGTGGGCCTTAGAAAGCATCATTACGAACAAAGCTAGTGGAGGTGATGGAATTCCAGTTGAGCTGTTTCAAATCCTAAAAGATGATGCTGTGAAAGTGCTGCACTCAGTATGCCAGCAAATTTGGAAAACTCAGCAGTGGCCACAGGACTGGAAAAGGTCAGTTTTCATTCCAATCCCAAAGAAACGCAATGCCAAGAATGCTCAAACTCCCGCACAATTGTACTCATTTCACATGCTAGTGAAGTAATGCTCAAAATTCTCCAAGCCAGGCTTCAGCAATATGTGAACCATGAACTCCCTGATGTTCAAGCTGGTTTTAGAAAAGGCAGAGGAACCAGAGATCAAATTGCTAACATCCACTGGATCATGGAAAAAGCTGAAGAGTTTCAGAAAAACATCTATTTCTGCTTTATTGACTATGCCAAAGCCTTTGACTGTGTGGGTCACAATAAACTGTGGAAAATTCTGAAAGAGATGGGAATACCAGACCACCTAACCTGCCTCTTGAGAAATCTGTATGCGGGTCAGGAAGCAACAGTTACAACTGGACATGGAACAACGGACTGGTCCAAATAGGAAAAGGAGTACGTCAAGGCTGTATATTGTCACCCTGCTTATTTGACTTCTATGCAGAGTACATCATGAGAAACGCTGGACTGGAAGAAACACAAGCTGGAATCAAGATTGCCGGGAGAAATCTCAATAACCTCAGGTATGCAGATGACACCACCCTTATGGCAGAAAGTGAAGAGGAACTAAAAAGCCTCTTGATGAAAGTGAAAGAGGAGAGTGAAAAAGTTGACTTAAAGCTCAATATTCAGAAAACAAAGATCATGGCATCTGGTCCCATCACTTCATGGGAAAATAGATGGGGAAACAGTGGAAACAGTGTCTGACTTTATTTTTGGGGTCTCCAAAATCACTGCAGATGGTGATTGCAGCCATGAAATTAAAAGACGCTTACTCCTTGGAAGAAAAGTTATGACCAACCTAGATAGCATATTTAAAAGCAGAGACATTACTTTGCCGACTAAGGTCCGTCTAGTCAAGGCTATGGTTTTCCAGTGGTCATGTATGGATGTGAGAGTTGGACTGTGAAGAAGGCTGAGCGCCAAAGAAATTGATGCTTTTGAACTGTGGTGTTGGAGAAGACTCTTGAGAGTCCTTGGACTGCAAGGAGATCCAACCAGTCCATTCTAAAGGAGATCAACCCTGGGATTTCTTTGGAAGGAATGATGCTAAAGCTGAAACTCCAGTACTTCGACCACCTCATGAGAAGAATTGACTCATTGGAAAAGACTCTGAAGCTGGGAGGGATTGGGGGCAGGAGGAGAAGGGGGCGACCGAGGATGAGATGGCTGGATGGTATCACGGACTCGATGGACGTGAGTCTGAGTGAACTCTGGGAGATGGTGATGAGCAGGGAGGCCTGGCATGCTGCGATTCATGGGGTCGCAAAGAGTCAGACACGACTGAGTGACTGAACTGAACTGAACTGTACCGTCATAATATTTCTGTTTGTGACAGATGAATGGCAGTGCCACAGATAAACATTCCTTTGTAATTTGTGGATATTTCAGCTGGAGACTCAAGGGGAGAGTTCGTGGTGATAATTTTGAATCTCCATTATTCCCCCTCAGCCCCACAAAGTAGATTCTTTCCCCATATATAGCTTGGGACTATTGTTTTATGATGTAACTAATAGTTTCTCAGACTGAAACTATTTGGGACTGAAAGTTAGAATCACGCTTTCCCTACATTTTCTCCTGTATTTTTCAGTGTGGAGTAGAATTTTGCTATAGAAGTAGCACTAAGAAACCCGCTGAAGTCACCAACATAGAGCACACGGCCAACAGGGAGCAGCCATGCCTGTGGAAGGAGGGAAGACTGACATGGAGAGGATTGGCCTCTTCAGTGAGATGGAATATATCACTGTGGGGGATAAATATGTGTCACAGTTTAATCGTAAGTATAATTTTGTTTTCTTTACAGCCTGAGTGGATGTTCCCTCTATAAAATTTTGATTTTAATGTTTGTTAAATGGTCTTTTTGAATGGTCTGTATTTTAAAGCTTTAGGTATAAAGTTGAAAATACCTGTGAAATTTCAGTATCGGTAAGAGATAACTTTTTTAAGCTAGATCAGGAAGCTCGTTTTCTTGGACTATCCTACCTTCATATATTCTCCTCATAGGTATTTGTATTTTATTCTCAAGGTGCATGGCAGTTTTCTCCCAGAATATTTTGTTTGTTGTCTAGTCGCTAGGTTGTGTTCGGCTCTTTTGCAAGCCCATGGACTGTGGCCCTCCAGGCTCCTCTGTCTGTGGGATTTCTCAGACAAGAATACTAGAGTGAGTTGCCATTTCCTTCTCCAAGGAATCTTCTGGACCCAGGAATCGCCCCAGTGCCCTGTCGCTCCTGCATTGGCAGGCAGACTCTTTACCACTGGCACCCCTCCTGGAAAGCCCAAAAAGGGAATCACAGCCATGAAGGGACTGAACCGTTGGCTTTTTTTTTCCCCTTAGTTGGGACACTCTACTATACAAATAGCGTTTACATTTACATCTAAAATGGCCATCCACGATCACTTTCTTGAAAATGAAGTGCCAAATAAATACCTGAGAGATTTTTAGAAGTCATAAATAAAACAATAAAAAAGAATACGCTGATATGGAACATCTCTAAGATAAATTGTTAAAAAGGCAAGATGCAAAACAGTTTCTTATGGGAAAGCATTGGATTCAGTGACCTGTAAGGCCTCTTCCAGCTCTCAGATTCAGTTTAAGAGAATCTCAGTCTAATTATTAAACTGTTTTATGGCAATGCCTTAGTTCTTATTGTCAGTGAAGCCTTTGATATGGATCTTTCAGTGACCATTTTGAAACAGCATTTAAGAGCTCAAAACTCATCAGCTCAAATCATGTTTTGAAACTTTTCTCTGTTGCCCTGGTGTTCTAGTGGCAAGGATCAGGAAAGTTTTCTATTATTTTTCATTTCCTTTTATTAATGGTGAGCTCAAAATTGTCATTCCTATTTTATCTTTAAAGGACCTTTTAATGAAGCTGCAAGCAAAAATAGACAGATGCTACCTGGGGGATCCAAAGAAATGTCCAATCTCCAGGCAGGTTATTTTGATCCCCATTTTGCAAGGATTTTTGAAGGTGAAAGCTATGTCAATCCAAATCAAGTGAGGAGACGGTACATGATGGAGGAAGCCAAAAAAAATCTAAGCAAAGCTTTCCTCCCCAGCAGTGGAGAGAAAAAGCCGTAAGTATTGGGGAGAAAATCTTAAATCTATCTCCTGCATCACTCTCTCTGCTGCAGCCTAAATTGTTGATTTTTCTGTAGGACTAACTTTTGTATGACTCATTTTTTAAAGTGTGACTTTTAGGTTAAGTTTGTCTTAGATGGAGACAGTTATATTGGGTGATTTAAGTTGCAGGGTAATTGATTAAGTAGATTCTCATTGTCACATTAAATTTTTAGTCATCTATGTCACTATTTTCTATCAATTTATACTAATAAAGCCAACTAAATAATGAAAAGTTTTAGTTGAAAATCTTGCAATAGTCAGACTAGAAAAAAAATTGCCTTGGGTCATCATGTCTGTGGCCTTGACTATTTTTTCTACTTTTTAAAACTTTAAAAAAGTATAAATAAAAAATGTGAAATTAGGAGAAATCTTTTTTGGGTAAAAAGGATAATTTATCAAAGGTACATTGTTTAAAAATCATGATGAAGTTACATGTAGGGGCTTAACAGTATTTTAGTTGTAAAAATTGTCAGTATAAGTTTCTTTTTTTTTTAACCTTTAAATCCTTAAACTGATAAAATCATATAATCTATGTGATATACTATAGCTGAGTTTTATAATATGATGTTAATTCACACTCAGTAACATTGACTCTCAATCTAGAGTTTATGACAGATGAGGATTGGTTGAAAAATAATTTTGTGCTTATTTGTGTTTTGAGATTAGTAAAGCTTCAGTCTTCCAAGTTAAATTGTCTTTATTAAGAGTAGAGAATGTCTTCTTTTCTGTTATTATAGTTTTATCTTTTCCTACCTTTGTACACTTTGGAGAAGTGTGAACTATTTATTATTATTATTACTACTTTTTTTTTGGGTTTCTTACTTTTCTTCTTAGATGTAAAATTCCAATGTGTATTTTTGGGGCTACTACTTTATTTCTTTTTCATGTAACATATGTATTTTATCCTTATAACAACTTTTCCTGTTCAACTTTCCCATCCCCTGGAACTAATATAATATTGTCAATAAACTATGCTTAAATAAAAAATAATTTTAGAAAAAACACAGCAGAAGAACACACAAAGGGTCTATTTATTCTTGTGGTTAACTGAACTAATGTAAACTCTTCTAACCTCCTAGAGATTGCTAAAGCTTTGTTTATGTAGCACATTTAAAATGGAATTTTTGACTTTGAGTAATAGGGAAAATTAGATTAAAAAAATAACAAGAGTTTTTTTTTTTTTTTTCTTACTGAAGTTAAGCAAGTCAAATCTACTGCGTATATTTTGCTCCTCTTTCAATAATATTTTATAAATTTTGGTAAAATACATATAACACAAAGTTCACTATTTGAACTTGCTTCTTTTTGTTCTTGTTACACTGTATTTAAGCTGTGGATTAGGAAGTTACTATGGAACCATAGGGGGACCAGTCCCGTTTTTCAGTGCTCAGTCTAAACCCAAAGACAAATATGAGCCACCTGGAAAGAATTTATACACAAACCCAGGAAAGAAAGGAACTGGATATGGGTAAGATATTCCAATACTTTCATATCATTTGTTTTGAATTTTAAAAATTTAATTTCTGAACCCTGAAGTCATCATCATTATTTTCCTTCCTTAGCTATGCAAATATTACCATAGGTAAGCAGTTTTCACACTCTTCTGATCTCTATGATGCAGCAAAACTAGATAACAAGGTAAAGGAATCTCTTGTAACTTATTTCACTCTTTCTCTTATTTAGTTGACTTAGAGAATTCACTTGTGATCCAATTAGGGTTTATTTTATCTATTTGTATTATGTTGGCAATGGCAGATTGATGTTTAGGAATTGTAATGATTTTACCGTTTTGATTTTAGATTCCCTGGATGAGCTTTAATTTGTGCTATAGTTTATCTTCCATCTCTCTAAACTAGCTGTGAGATTTCTGTCAGCATGGCCTGATCAACTCTGCTCTATTTTGATTCTAAGCATTGTATCCTAATCCTTAGCTGTATTCCCAACACACCCTAATATTTTGTGCATAAGAAAGTAGTGGTAGTCCTTTTGGGCTGATCAGGCCATTATGGTGAGTGAACAGAATGGAAGAGTATTGGGGAGAAGGGAAGAAGTGGAGACTAGAAAAGGATATAAGTTTTTAAATTTTCGTTTTTTTTTCAGCATGCAGTCTTCAATAATTTTGGCTGTGGTGACTTTAAATGGCAGTGAGATAGATGGAGGAGGGCATGGCAACCCACTCCAGTATTCTTGCCTGAGGAATCCCCATGGACAGAGGAGCCTAGCGGGCTATAATCCATAGGGTCACACGGAGTCAGACACGACTGAAGTGACTTAGCACGCATGCACGCATGAGATAGAAGAATAGTGGCCAATTTTGCAAATGGGCATGTCCAAACCCAGGAAAAGTTTTCTATTAAATTGAGCAGAAACCTTGGTCATTTGAAAATAGTCATCTCTTATTTCTATGTATGGACTCTTCACTTTATATAAGATTCTATGTAAACTACTTTTTACATAGAATAGAATAATATATTCTGTAGGAATGTTAATACCTAATATATAAATACATACAAGGCAGTTTTATCAATAGCTTAGTAATTAGTCTTTCATCCTACGTTTATGGATATAAGATATTTTTCTCTCTTTAGAATAAAACTCTTTCATTCCGCATTTAGAACTTACTATTCCTAAGTCAGAAATTTTATGTCCCTGAATTTCCTAAAATAATATTGTAACATAAAAGTGTTGTAATGTAAAAAGTAAGTATTCCTTATTCTTAGGAGAAAAGCTGACATTTCTTTGAAGGCCTACCATGTGCCAGGTACTTTGAACACATAATCGCATTTAATCTTTATCATAGCATTAAGGATCGGGGGGATGTTATAATCGTCATTTATAGTTGAAGAAAATGTAACACTAAAAGGGTCAGTAATTTTCCCAGTGTCCCTGGGAAATGCTAGAAATCGGGAAGGAGTTAGGGTTTGAACTAGAAACTGACTTTTATTTTTAATGTATTATATCATATTATAGATAGTTAATAAAGATTTGCTCAAGTAATATATCTATATACATCAAATAAATTTATATTCAAGATGAACAATCATAGCTGTGCTTCTTCCTAAGCAAGCATATCTTTTGTATCATAAAAACAGAACATAGCGGAGGAATGTTTCAAAAAAGTGAACCCAGAAGTATATACTTTAAAAATCTGCACGCTTATATTAAAATTTAAAGTTAAATTAACTTTACGTTACTTGCAGTGTTGAGTAATTTTTGCTACCTAATGTAATTTTAGACTCCTTAATTTACAGAAAGAGAATGAAGAACATCATCGTTTACTTAAAGGGACAGCTTTCAAATTAAATCTTTACCCAAGGGAATATTTTGATACCAATCCTTACATGTCTGACAAACCTTTACCACCAATTAAAAAAGCAGAGAAGAAAGAAACAGTTGGAAACCCTTTTAAGCCCTCTTCTCCTGGTAAAAAGGTAAGTTAAATTTTTTAGAATGAAAAAATATTAAGCATCATAAAGAAATGTTGCCTCTTGCTGTCATATTATTTTATTTCCCATTTGTTTATATTCTTGCCATGAATCATGAAACCTGTTTTGATGAAATTATGAAAAGTCATAGAATGTGGATACCATAAGGAATAATGATGCCCTTATGAAATAATTATTACTCATCTCTAAAGTATTTTAATTTACAATGAATTTTCTAAGCACCTGTCTAGATCTTAGGTATAGTTTTTCTCAAAACCATAAAAAGTCAGACCATCTTTAGTTTTTGAAGGATGATTAAAATGAACTGTCTTCCTTCTGCTGAGGTTTACAAGTGTGAATAAAAATAAAAATCTCCCTTACAGTTTACAGACTTAGTTTATACCTTAGTGTTTTGTGTTTTTTTTTGGTGAATTGTGTGTTCCTTTTACTTGCAAATGTTCTATTAAGACATTTGTCTTTTTCATATTGATCTGTAAGATCTTTTCATATATTAAGGATATTGTTTTATCATTTGTGTTGAAAATAATTTTTCTAGTCTATTGAATCTTTGACTTGGTTATAGTATTCTGTGCTATTCAGAAATAGCAATAATGATTTATCATTATAAAATATAAACTTTATAATGATAAAATCATATAAAATAATGATTTTATGAGTCCTCTGTGCTGAGTTTATGTCATTCTCAGAATGACTTTCCTTCCCAGCAACATTAGTGAAATATGCATTCTTGATTTCTTAATTAGTCTTATCCTTTTGCATTTAAATTTTCATCTGGAATATATTTTGATGGAAAGAACAAGGTAAGGATCCAGCTTTTATCTTTTTCAAAATTCAGTTTTATGGACAGAAGGATGCTTTGAGGGGAGGATATGTTCCATATCTTGATTGCCTTTGTGGTTTCAAGGGTGTATCAGTCAGTCAGTTCAGTCATTCAGTCATGTCTGACTCTTTGCAACCCCATGGACTGCAGCATGCCAGGCCCTCCTGTCCATCACCAACTCCTGAAGTTTACCCAAACTCATGTCCATTGAGTCAGTGATGCCATCCAACCATCTCATCCTCTGTTGTCCCCTTCTCCTCCTACCCTCAATCTTTCCCAGCATCAGGGTCTTTTCAAATGAGTCAGCTCTTCACATCAGGCAGCCAAAATATTGGAGTTTCAGCTTCAGCATCAGTCCTTCCAATGAACACCAGCCCTGATCTCCTTTAGGATGGACTGGTTGGATCTCCTTGCAGTCCAAGGGACTCTCAAGAGTCTTCTCCAACACCACAGTTCAAAAGCATCAATTCTTCAGCACTCAGCTTTCTTTATAGTCCAATTCTCACATCCATACATGACTACTGGAAAAATCACATCTGTCAAAACTCACAGAACCTGTAAACTTAAAATGGGTGCAGCTTATTATACTGAGACTTAAATTTTTTTTAAAGAGCCAATTGTTCCTGATCTCACAGATAGAATAATTAACACCCCTGTTTTGAAATGCCACTTTATCAAATCAAAATTCCCATTTTTAGTGTTTTTTTCCCCCTGAATTTTCATTCTATTTAATTGATGTTTATTTCTACCAGTACCAAACTATTTTTAATAATTATTGCATTTTAATATTGGGTGGTCTAGTTTCTTATTATTTTTAAAATAAGTTTATATGACTGTTTCCCAGTAGTTATTATTTAGAACTTTGGAATTATTTTGTGAAGTTCTGGGGAAAAAAGACCTTTGGTGTTTTGCTCTAAAATGAGATCTTTAGATTTTAGCTTGTATTAGCATTTTTATACTTTGAATCTTCTTATCTAGAATTAAGCTACTTACAGAAACCTTTATTTGTCTTATAGATTTTTATATTTTGTTTCACATAGATTTATGTATCATATTTATTCTTATTTTAAGGTCCTGGTCAATGTTTCTTTTCCCCATCAATCCACTTATATTATTTGCTCTTATTAAAACATCTGATTTTCTTAAAGTAACTGGCACTTTATTAAATTTTATATTCTAATAGGTATTTCATTGATTCTCTTTGGATCTTTAGATATGTGATTATATTATCTGCAAATAATTTTGCTCCTTCCTTGCCAATATTTCTCTCTCTCATGTCGTGCTTGTGCCCAGTGTTTAGACATGATATGGGGATCATGGGAATACCTCTAGCGTTCATGTTTAAATAAATAAGACTAAATCAGGAATGTTTGTAGAATTATGTTGAATGTTTTGGTATAATCTATCTAGACCATCTTGTTTTTCTTCATTAACTTATTATAAGGTGAGTAAAAATAATAGATTTCTTGAAATGATTCTCACTTGACTGTGTTGTATTAATCTTTAAGTGTAATACTGTGTTTTATTTGCTAATATTTTATTAAGTATTTTTGCATCAATTATTATAAGTGTTGTGACTGGTCTATATTTTTACATTCCTTGTTCTATTTTGATATAAGTAGATGCTAGCATCTTAAAGTAAGAGTTTAATAGCATCAAATATATCTTTTCCTTGAAAATTTAAAAGACTTCTCATAGTAAGTGTTCTGATCTTAATTTCTTACATGATGTCCACCTATTTTCTGTAGGTGTCCTCTCTTTGAGTCACTTTGACAATATTTTTCTTTGAGAACCATTCATTTAATTCAGGTTTTCAAATTTGTCAATGTAGAGGTGTAAAAAAATATTATCTTACAGTTTTTGATATTCCATATATGTATAGGTTTCTTCCACCTGCTTCTCAATCTTTATAATGTAGATTTACCTGTTAATTTTTTAAGCATCATCTGGTGAGTTGGTTTACTTACCATATATATTTTTCTATTTTCTATTCATCTGTTTTGCTTTTACATCAATTAATTAATCAATTGTATTTTCTTTAGAATCCTTATTATTTATTGCTTTTAAACTAATCCATATGTCTCAATCTTGATAACTTGAAAAATTACAACTATATCTTTCAAATAAATCACATTTTCTTATATATCTGGCTTAGACACTGTAAGAGAAAGGATGACTAATTAGATGGATTATTGTGATTGAATAGAGTTTTCTTGGTGACCATATATGATGGAAATCCTGTTGATATGTATCAGTTTAAAAAGTCAAAGCAAATGTTTGTTTTGCTTATAGGTCAAAAATGATTGACTTCTCTTAATAGATTATAAGAAAAGTACAATGTATGGTACAGTTATTCCTCAGTATCAATGGGGGATTGGTTTCAAGACCACTGCCCCCTACCCCCAGAATACCAAAATTCAAGGATGCTCAGGTCCTTTACATAAAATGGCCTAGTATTTGCATGTAACCTTTGCACATCCTCCTGTATAATGTAAATCATCTCTAGACTACTTACAATATCTAATACAATGCAAATGCTAAGTAAATAGTTTCCTGTGCATGTCAAGTTCAATTTTTCTTTTGGGGAACTTTCTGAAATTCTTTGTTTAAAAAATATTTTCACCCTGAGATTGGATGAATCTGAGGATGCAGACCTTGCTGGTGTGGAGGACTGATTGTGGATTATGTTTGCCTCTCACTCTCTTTTTCTATGTACGGTTTCTTTATTTTTATTAAAAACTTTTTTTCAATATCTTCCCCATCATTTACTGATGTTTACTGAATTCGTGTTGTGCCAGGCTTCCTTTTGGATAAACCTTACCTTTGGCCTCATCTCTCCTCCTCTGGTTCTGAACCCTAACTTCTTCCTGTATCAAAATACATGTGACCTGGGTCTCACTCCCTCAGGAATGGACTCATATCCTGTGTAGTTCATAGCCTGATCTGATAAACTCACTAGTATATTAACTGTTGGCAATAGTTGAGAATATTACCTTCTTATACCTATATGCATTTTAATAGAGAACTTTTGGAATTATAGTGTCTTAACCCATAAAATTGGTGGTAGGAAGACCCTTTGTTGGTATTTGAATTAAACAGAATAAACAGTTTTCTTTAAATGTAAAACCAGCTCCATGTACAATACACAAATATGTATGACCTTTTTCACATCTAATTTTTGTTAGAAGCATTTTGACAGAACCACATTAAACTGTCTCATTTTTACTTGTAGGCTGGTGGAATGAAGGCAGGAACATTTGATCCTTACCCTTCACATTCTGCTGACCCTTACGTGGTTAAATTGAGAAGCCCATCCAGCAAAAGTGCTAAGGTTTTCCATCCACCAAGTGGACCAAAAAGCAGACCAGTTGAAAGTATAATGGCTTTGAATGTCAAAAGGTGGTAATGTTAGCTCATAAATTATTTCCAGCTTTTGGATTTCTTCAGAGTAATATCTTTTATTTACATACATTTTCAAAAGTTGACAAATCTGGGTGACTGTAGAAATCTCAGCTTCTTCTTTATATCTGCCCTCCCCTATAGAAGTTCTTTCCCATCTTCTGAAATTCTCAATTGAAAAAGCTTAATTTATCTGTACCAAACAGACAAAGGTTCAATCCCTGGGTTGGGAAGATCCCCTGGAGAAGGAAATGGCAACCTACTCCAGTATTCTCGCCTGGAGAATCCCATAAACAGAGGAGCCTGGTGGGCTACAGTCCATAGGGTCACAAAGAGTTGGATACAGCTGAAGTGACTTAGCATGCATATATATATATATATATATATATATATTTCACTTAGTAGTACATATTAACATTGTCTATTTCTTAAGAGGATCTTTTGACTCATTAAATTATTATCTCTGTATAGGCCCCAGACTCTCAGTAATTGTGTGGACTCTTAATGATACTTATTCTGTCTTAAACTTTTAAATAACCCTCTATGAGAACTGGAAATATTCTGATTAATTAAAAATACTTCGAGGAAAAGTATATATTATTCATGTATCATAAAACTCGAATCTTTCCTAGGTTTTGAGCACTCTCAAAACTGAAAAGTTCTTAGAAGTTCAGAATATAATTTAGAAAAGGACAGCCTGTCATTCTTTTGTTATATGTGAAAGATCATAATACTAAGAATTCATTTGATTCCCTTTCTGCCTATTCACTGAAAAAGTTTTAATGCCAATTTGACTAACTTACATATTTCTAACTTAATTGTAATCATACAATGGATTAGGAAAAGGACATCAAATTCATGCCTTTTGTAGAAACACTAGTACATCTTTATTACTTGTGGATAGTGATTGTAAAAACATCATTATTATAATCACGAAAGTAAGGCTGCCCCTTCATTATTTATATAGTTTAACTGTTGTCTATAGGAATATTTTTTTGTAGGCTAGTTGGTAGAGGATTCATTTGGGAAACAAAGATATGGAGCCTTTTTTCCATGTCCTTTGACCTTTATCCTTTGACAACCGAACTGACAGTAAAGTTAGAATTTTCCTCAACACACTCACACTCAAATAAATGGAATTTTGTGTGGGGTGGGGAGGAGTGTGGTTTCAAGTTTTCTGGCTATCCAGAGACCAGATCTGAGAAAATTCTATGATGCTCTAGCACTTATGTTTAAAGCAAAGGAAAAAAGTATCTGACTGTTCAGAAGTTTATCATTTGTTTAGTATTTTGAGTTTATTGAAATATCTTTTTTTTACATTATCACAAATATTATCCGAAATCAAGTTATAGCTTCTTTTAGCCTAGTTTTAAAACTCTGAGAAGTAGTATTTAAAATTGGTCTCATAAACCAGTTTTTCCTTTTAAATTACATTTAAAAAATATATCTGATATACATGAAGCTTTTTCTTTAGTGAGAAAGTTTGGTTTTGTTTGGATTGTTAACTGATAATTGCAAAATGTTTTTTTTTTTTACAAGAATATACAGATCTATTACGTGTACCTATCAAATTAAATATGCATTTATTTTCCAATTTTAGGGCACTAAATACGAAGAACTACAAGACTGCTTCAGTACAGTCCTATTAGCATCTGAAAGACAAATAACCTTACAGGTCATGACTACCAAAAATATACTACCAAGTGCTCATTATCTGAAAAAATATGTAAGATGTGTGGAGCAAATAGCTCAAACATTTAGGAGAAATTTAAGGCTGAGACTCTAATGCTCTTCCTTCTTTTCATACTATTATATCAATAAATGACTAATATTTGTTAATAATTGCTCTGTTCCTTGATCTGTGTTTCGGAGGAGATGTTTAGGAATGTTTGAAACTGTTATAAGATCTCAAAGTGTACTCTTTCATTTGACATATTTTGCTCCTAACATTAAAAATATTGCCAAGTTGGAGGGTAGGGATGAAAATGGGGACTGGAGGGGTAGAACGTGGACAATGAATGCTTATTTTTCTATTAAGTGTTACTGTTTTTCTGGTTGTTTTTTTTTTTTAAGATTAATTTTTATTGGAGTATAGTTGCTTTACAGTAAATTCTTAATTTGCTGTTCCTTCTTGGAGGTATCTGGAGGTTGAATTGACAGCTATCCAAGTGTCTCAGTCCATTAAAGCATTCTTAACATCAGGGAAGTACTGATCCAATCTTATTTAATAGATTCTCATATACATACGTTGTATAGTGAGGCAGATAGCTCAGTTAATATGGTATGGTGCCTTCCATGTATATCCCGTGTAAAGCGTCAGATCTGCCAGTGGCAGCCCCAGGCTGAGCAGGGTTGGTGAGGGTCTAGGGTGTGTGTGGGAGATGAGAGACTGTGGGATGCACTTTCAGTTCAGTATCTTATAAAAAATGGCCAGGTTTCAAGATGGATGAAGTTGGTCCTTGTGTTCTCTCATTCTCCTCTGTAGCTGCCTCTCTAGGTCTTATCCTCTTCCTTCCCATGTTACCTCTTCACTGGCCCTATCACTTTAAAAAAATCTGTTCTCAAAAGTTATGATTTAAATACATTCCCAAAATTCATAGTGAGGTATCTCTCAATAGTTCTCATTCAGTTGGGGTGGGGTAGTGGTGTTATTTAAAAGGGAAGTTTACAGTATCTATTAATTAAACTGTGGTGTTGGAGAAGACTCTTGAGAGTTCCTTGGACTGCAAGGAGGCCAAACCAGTCAATCCTAAAGGAAATCAGTCCTGAATATTCTTTGGAAGGACTGATGCTGAAGCTGAAGCCCCAATACTTTGGCCACCTGATGTGAAGAACTGACTCATTTGAAAAGACCCTAATGCTGGGAAAGACTGAAGGCAGGAAGAGAGGGGAGGACAGAGGATGAGATGGTTGGATGGCATCACTGACTTGATGAACATGAGTTTGGGTAAGCTCCGGGAGCTGGTGATAGACAGGGAAGCCTGGCATGCTGCAGTCCATGGGGTCGCAAAGAGTCAGATATGACTGAGCGACTGAACTGAACTGATTAGTACAATGTGTTGGGGGAGTTATTTTTGATTCATGGTTTTTTTCTTAGTACTCGTCCCCTCTGCCATTCTAGGCCTCCCAGAGCTGAAAATCAGAATGTGTAGAGGCTGCAGTGCTCTGCTTCAAGATCCAATTTTTTCCAATGGTGGAGAAGCCTGGTCAATCCAGATACACATGTGACTTTTGAAGGGATTCAGAGGGTACAGAGAAGTTTTCCTGTTGTCAAACGTGTATTTTTATTTCATGCCTCATCACTGTTTACTTTTTTTCTAAAAGAATAAATTTTTAAAGAAAACTGAAAAATGTTTTCTAAAGGAATATTTAAGATTTTTATTTCCTATCCAAAGGACAGTGTGGAATGAACATCTCAAAGACAGTATCAGGGGTATCATGAGCCTCAGAGGGGAATACGTTTGTCTCAGAGTAGCTAAGCTTTTTCCGGGTAGACATAAATGAATAAAAATTCATTTAGTTACATAGTGATAAATGTCACCAAACAAGCCAAGGCTAGGGTGTTCCCACCTCTGCATTCGGTGGTGGCTCCAGAGCTGCTAGGGTAGGCTAGAGGCTACTCTGCACCCACCCTAATGAAAGTCTAAAAAACCAGGCTCAAAAGGATCTGACTGAAAGAGAGGTAAGTACAACCAGTTCTAACAGAAGCAAGCACAACCCAGCACAACCAGGTCCAACAGTCTGTAAAGGAAGACACCAAATTCAGCGCTCAACAATGGAAAACGCACAAAAATCCTGGTTTCTCTGGTGGCTCAGTGGTGAAGAATCCACCTGGCAATACAGGAGACACAGTTTTGCACTCTGATCCGGGAAGATCTCACATGCCATGGAGCTACTAAGCCTGTGTGTGTCACAACTACTGAGCCTGTGCCCTAGAGCCCACGAGCAGCAACTGCTGAAGCCTACCTGCCAGGGCTGCCTGCACACCGCAGCTGGAGAAAAGCCTGCGCAGCAACAAAGACCCAGCGCGGCCAAAAATAAACAAGTAAATACAATTATTAAAAAAAAAAATCCATCTTCCAGTTTAAAAACAAAAACAAAACACAACTACTAGATGTGCCAGGAAGCAGGAAAACGTAACTCACAACGGGGAGAAAAATCAGTCAATAGAAATGAACCCCATAGTGGTAGAGAAGATGGAATTAGCAAATAAAGACATTAAAATGGCTATTTGACCTATTATTGTATTTAAAGGAAAAGCTCAGAGTTCTCTCTTGTAATAACTACTGTGTGACTTTTTTCATGTTGCCTGTCGGAATTGGAAGAACCCGTGGGAAAGTGCTGTTACTCTGCCTACTGCTGTTGCTGTGAGCAACAAGCTCCTTTTGTCTCTGATCCAGGATTCTCATGTCTTCCACTGGAACTCACAACACTGCGTCAGGCTATAACACATTATTAGCTTACAAACTGGATAAAGTTTCAAGGTGTTTATAGTTCTTGACAGCATGAGAATATATACCTAATTCCAATTTCTAATTAAAAAATTAGCCCAATCAATTATAAGGTAATTGTGATCATATGTGGAGGTAAATTTAAAGCTTTTTGTTGAAAAAAGTACCCAGATGAAAGATTTTGAAATATTGTTTTCAGAAATTTATTTACATGTCTTGGATGGAAGCAGTTGATACAGTTTACTTGGAGTTCCTGGGGGGAAAAAAAGGAGAATTTTTGAAAAGATGGGACTGCTAAGTGTACTGTGGAAAAATAATAATTAACAAAATTTCCTGCTTGCTACCAAAGTTGCTTTAGCCATATACAATATATAGAAGTAGTATAAATAACACATCTCATCAAAGGACCAAAATCTCTAAGTAATTCAACTGTGTAATGAATTGGATACAAATCTTACAAAAATAATGTTTGCCTTCTTATTACTGTCCTCTGGCTAATGCCTGATAAACAAAAGAAATCTTAAATACATTTCTATGAATCCACCAAGATACACATACCTTTCAAACCAAGGGCTAAAGGCCTATTCCCAGGACTAGAGGTGTCTTCATAAATATCATAGATGTCAAAATGGAATTTATCTTTCCTTGAAACGTGACCCATTTTTGAGAGGTCAACATGGTGACTGCAGATTTTTTCACTTAGATTTGAATATTCTCTTTGAAGATTCCGCATCTCAAATTCCAAGGTGTCCCTTTCATTCTCTATACTTCTTACATAGTTTTCTAGGAGTATTTTGTCTTCCTCAAGTCTACTGATGCTATTTTCAAATTTTATACTTTCTTGACTATTTTTTTTTAGTTCTTCTTTTAGAAGCTGATTATCGGTCTTAATTTCCATTACCATTTTTGATAACAGTTCACATTCATTGCCCATTTCTGACAAACTATTCTTATAAATACTTGCTTCTGACTTTGCATTTTTTATCTCTTGCAGAAAATTCTCTTCTGCGGTAGACTGGTATGTTTGAATATCCTCAATTTCTCTTGCCATCATCTCTCTTGCAGCAGTAGATTCTTGTAAGGTGGTTTCAAGATGAAGCTTTTCATTCTTAACTGTTTCTACTATTTGAAGAAGTGTCTCTTGTTCGATTTTTGCCAGTCTTTCTTTCTCTTTCAGCTGTGCTGTCTCTAGGCGGGTTTCTTTCAGTTCATTTTCCAGTGCACCTTTTTCCTTTAGAAGCTGATGTGTTTTTTTCTCTAACATTTCTTTTTCCTCTTGTATCAATAGAATATTTGTTTTCATTGATTCCATTTCTATGCTCAATCGTTTGTTTTCATTATTGACAATGGCCATATCACTTTGAGTTTTGTGTTCCTTGCTTTTCAGTTGATCTAATGCTTCTATTATTTGTTGATTCTCCAAAGAAAGTTGACTGTTTTTTTCCTCGAGGGTTTTGTTTTGTCCTTGGAGAACATTATAGTTGCTAACTATTTTTTTCAATTCTTTAAGACATTCTTTGCCATCTTCTTCTGTTTTAGTTAACTTGGACTGGAGAGTATTCTTTTCTTCAACCAATGTCTTAAGTTGCTTTTCATACATTTCAATTTTCTGTATCAGAGATTGTGTGGTAAAGACAAGAGGTTTAATTTTTGTTTTAAGGGTTAGGTTTTCATTCTCTAGTTTCATTACTTTTTTCTGTATTTGCGTAGATTCTTTCAAATAATTCTGTAAGTACTGAATTTTTGCTACACATTGCTCAGTAACAGAATTGGCTTTGGATGTTTTCTCATTTTCAAATATTATTGATCCTCGTTTTACTGTAAATGGTTGTTTTTCTTTGTCTTTCATTTCATATTTTGTTGGGTCAAAGAATGCCAATGTATGTCTCGGGACTCTGGAATGGAGTTTTAAATCTCCAATATTCTTGTCAGTGATAGGAATTTCTTTATTGTTTTTCTCATTCCTTTTTCCCCTGTGTATTTCGCTCCGAGATAATTTTTTACATTTCCTACAAAAATTCACATGGAATTTTGACACAGTTTCCCTAAGTGGAAGCAATTTGTTTACTAATGCCTCTAATTCCAAAATTCTCTTTGATTTTATATCTTCACTTAAGTTACTTTCAATATTTTCTTCCTTAATGAAATTGTTTTTTTCCTTGTGAACCGGGGGCAGGTCATAATTCCCATGCCTTGGAACAGCTTTTAAAGTCTGCAGTTCGTTTGTAAGTGCCAGTTCCCTATTATGTGACTTTTGA
The DNA here is from genome assembly GCF_016772045.2 of Ovis aries. Classification (NCBI taxonomy): domain Eukaryota; kingdom Metazoa; phylum Chordata; class Mammalia; order Artiodactyla; family Bovidae; genus Ovis; species Ovis aries. The sequence goes on from NC_056079.1 coordinate 14,884,011, forward strand.
AGCTCTTCCTTCATTTGTTTGATGGAATGGCAAATATCATCTAAATTTTCACAAAATGCATTCTTGACAAAAGGCATTGTCATTCTGGACTTATCCAGAATTAATGTCTCAGCTTGAGACATCCCATTTTGAGGTGCATTAGGTAGAAAATTATAAAAGTTATTATAATCCTTCAACCTGTCAGAATTTTCTGAAGCTGAATTATCTGTTGAAGTTCTCAGAGCTAATATGTCCTTGAAATGTATCTGGCATGGAACATCTATACTTTGAGGAAGACTGTCAATACTGTCACTACTGAATTTTTCTTCTGCTGAATGAAGAGTCCTGGAATCCTCAAAATGGTGAATTTTCTCCGTAGAAAGGGTTTCTTCTTGATTCTCTACAGGCTAGTAAAAATAAAAATCACACTGTAAATGTACTATCATTTGCTACATGACCAACAAATTAAGACAATATTTGGGGAGGATATATTTTTACAACCAGAATGAACATTTTATCCATTTCTTCAGCAGAGAAGCCTAACAAGTATGATTCATTTTCTGCAGGAAAATCTACCTTTATTTTGAGGTCTGTAACTCTGGTCTTCACAGGTTGCTTAGAAATTATACTTATTTTCTCAAGTAGTGAGATAGCAGGGTCAATCCCTCAATTTCAGAAATAGAAATCTAGCATTTCTCAAGAGACCATCATACATTGATGGGGAAGAGAGCAGCCATAGTTCGAAGGGAAGTTTAAAGAAAATGAAAATTTTCATTCCTTCTGTACGTCAACCTTAGCCTGTCTTCCTAGTTTCAAGTGTATCTAGGGCTGTGACTGTTCTGGAAATGTGAGTTCTAATAAGTGGAGACACAGTGACTCTGGTTTGGAGCTGTTCTAGAGAATTCACTCTAGGTCTAAGTCAATCCTAAAAGTAGGAGAACTCATAAGTGGACAGAAAGGCCATAAAAGCTGCCTTGCATTTCCGTTTACTTGGGACTCTTTAGATATCTGGACTAAGTCAAATGCCCCTCATTTGCTCTTCTAAGAGAAACAAGAAAACTGTAGAAGTATGGAGGAGGTAAACATACATCTTTCAGGGTTTTCAGGACAGGAGTTTCCTTATTTTCACCTCTGACAATCCAATCATCCTGTGAAGAAGGGGAGAACGTAAAGATGAAGATCAAAGGTTGTAACATTTCTGAAGTACCGAAATGTAGAAATGATTTTATGTTGAAGAACATACCAAAGCCGTTTCACTGTGTGTGCTGAATACTAGATTTTTTTCTGGGTTAAATTGTGGGTTTTCTACTTCAATAATACTTTTGTTCAATATTTCACTGATTTCAGACTGTACCTTTAAAAGACAAGAATATCAGACCTTATAAACTTACGAATGCACAAGAATAATAGATATTATAATTAAAAGATATCTTTAAATTTCCTATACATAAAAATTATTGGCCATCATATAAAATATAAATAAGTTAAACTTATTATAATCTCTATCACTGAAGGAATCTTTAAGAAAAGTATGCCTTTACTATGTGATTACAAAATCAGAAAGACTTAACTGAGGAAAGTAAAATCTTCTGAATTAAAATAACTTTAGATGTTTGCTTTTTATGTTGTTGAATAAATCAGAGATCCTTGATCTCTGTCATCAGAGTGGAATCTGTTGTGTCAGCCTCAGGAGGATTTTATCTTCTCTTCCCATTTCCCTGCACTTGCTTCTAGTACAGGAATATCAGGATGAAGTTTATAGAGGGTTTACAACCCTCTAGTTGGAAGTTTTGAGTTTTGTATCCCCAGTGTCCACACCCTGTCCTCTTAACACTACCCCTTGTTTCTTCTGGATAAAGTCCCTGTGCCTTTGGCAATGGTAGAGAGCCCACCTCCAGCTCCAAGGGGTGAGCATGTGACCAGTTAGAGCGTTGCCTCCCTCTGAACAGGGACTGCTTTCAAGAATACATGTGGGGCCATCAGAATCAGGACAAAGTGCTAAGAGAGAAAAGCACAGTCTCTTCTCTAACTAGAGTCTGGAAAGATAAAGGCCAGAACTTTTAGCAACCCTTTTGCTACCACCTAGAGTCTGAGAATCCGATACTGTCAAAAGCAGAACCATGATAAGGAGGGAGGCTGGTTCTCAGATGATATAGTCCTGGTCATATGGATAAAGATGTCCCCAAGTGCACTATGCGGAGAAGAAGGCAATGGCACCCCACTCCAGTACTCTTGCCTGGAAAATCCCATGGACAGAGGAGCCTGGTAGGCTGTGGTCCATGGGGTCACAAAGAGTTGGACACGACTGAGCGACTTCACTTTCACTTTTCACTTTCATGCATTAGAGAAGGAAATGGCAACCCACTCCAGTGTTCTTGCCTGGAGAATCCCAGGGATGGGGGCTGCCGTCTATGGGGTCGCCCAGAGTCGGACACGACTGAAGCGACTCAGCAGCAGCAGCAGCAAGTGCACCATCCCTGGGGTTTTCATTACCAGAGCTAACAAAGTGCACTTTCCCCTTACTTTGAGTTATATTTTCTATCAATTATGACGAGAGTCCCTATTTGTAGACTGTATATAGGGAGCAGTTTAAACATACTTTTTGTTAAAAAAAAAATACAGGTATAACAGAATGTAGTTTCCTCCAAATTTGGGGTCTAGAATAGATTGCAGCTCTATTTTATCACACTTAGTTTCAAGTAATCAAGTGGTTAGGGGTTGTCAGCTTAGACATGTATGATGGTGTCCTCAGTTTGGATATTTTCTATGTAAATTAAAAGAAACATACCATGCTAACATTTTGCAGAGTCTGTATTCGGAGAGCCTGAAACGATTCCAGTTGTTGCTGAAGGGCCTATAACAAAGTTATACAGGGATGCAATTGAACATCTGTAGGTGAACATACACTTTGTTATGGGATTCCCTAGTGGCCCAGATGGTAAAGAATCTGCCTGCAATGCAGGAGACCTGGGTCAGGAAGATCCCCTGGAGAAGGGTATGACAACCCACTCTGGTATTCTTGCCTGGAGAATCCCATGGACAGAAGAGCCTGTCAGGCTACAGTCCGTGGGGTCGCACAGAGTCGGACATGACTGAAACGACTTAGCACGCATGAATGCACACTTTGTTAGAATTTTAAAAAGATATCCCTCAAAGTTGTCTATTACAGGGATCATATGGAGAGTCAGGTGGCTGGGTTACATTCTTAATCATTCTTGCTCACTCTCAAGTTTTCTAAGAAAGAAAAGACTTTACATAGGTTTTCTGAGAAAATGAAATATACTCACTTTCAATGCTGATTGTGGCTGGATTTGATTTTCTGATTCTGATACACAGCCGTGTTCTAAAAAGTAAAATTGAAAAATGATGTGATTTAATTCTTGTTATTTTTAAACAATGTTAATGGAAAGCAATCTTTTAGCTTTTTGGATGGTGAGGCAAAGAGATAATGAGACAATTGATACTCACATTAGGAAAAACCCAGTGCTACCTATATAACGAGTTAAGAAATAATTTTCATCTGACTTAAAATACTCCACCTACTTGAGGTTGTAACAGTGGTTTTACTTTTATAATAAATCATTAACTTGTAACACCAAACTTAGACTACTCTGAAACTTAGATATCTTTGTTTGTTTCAGGGATATAAACTATATATTTTTTGGTATAAAAATGAACAGTTCTCATATGATGGGAGACCCTTCGCAAAGTACTATGTAGGTCTCAGTGTCTATGAAACAGCCATGTGATGTTTTTCTTCCTTAATCTGGAAAACAGTTTGGATTAATAGAACATAGGTCTTATCATGTTCTTAAGCAAAGTGCTATAAAGATTCATGTGTTCTTTCCTAAAAAACAGATCATAGATCTGCCAGAGACACTATATAATGTTTTCAAATTTCATGACATATGCAAAAATTTTATTTAAAAAATTTTAGAAACATGTCCTGAATGAAATGAAAGTTACATTAGAATGTCCCCCCTAGGCTGGCAATTTCTGATGTTTAAGAGAAGGTTTCTAAAGAGTTCAGCATAGCTCCTTTGGAATGGAAGTCTGCCAGATGTTATAGAAACTGGTTGCAAAGCCTCTTCCCTCCCATCCTGTCCCAATCTGGCCCTTATCACTGAGAGAGCAGCTTTGGTTCACAACCTGGAGTCATTTGGCCAACTGAAGAATCCCACCTTCATCACAGGGCAGGGATGGACAATGAGTCCATCTGGTTACTGCTCAGCTTTGCATCTTACTGGGAGTGAAATGGTAGTCAGAAATGTTCATCTCAGAGAGGAGAAAAGGCACTCAAGTTAAGGTCTGGACCAGTCCTGTAAGGCATCCCAAAGTTTTTCAAACTCTAAAATAACCACTACAATATTGTTAAGTAATTAGCCTTCAATTAAAATAAATAAATAAAATTTTAAAATAAATAAATTAAATAACCTCTTCTGATGAACTCAAATATTAATAGATCAAAATGCAAATGAAAAAAGAATATATCACCTGCTGCTGCTAAGTTGCTTCAGTCATGTCCGACTCTGTACAACCCCATAGACGGCAGCCCACTAGGCTCCTCTGTCCCTGGGATTCTCCAGGCAAGAATACTGGAGTGGGTTGCCATTTCCTTCTCCAATGCATGAAAGTGAAAAGTGAAAGTGAAGTCACTCAGTCGTGCCCGACTCTTAGGGACCCCATGGACAGCAGCCTACCAGGCTCCTCCATCCATGGGATTTTCCAGGCAAGAGTACTGGAGTGGGTTGCCATTGCCTTCTCCGAATATATCACCTAGAATCTCACCATCCAGAATAAAAGATGCTTGCTCCTTGGAAGGAAAGCTATGACATACCTAAACAGCGTATTAAAAGCAGAGGCATCACTTTGCTGACAAAGGTCCGTATAGTCAAACCTATGTATGGTTTTCCCAGTAGTCATGTACGAGTGAAAGAGTTGGACCATAAAGAGGACTGAGCACTGAAAAACTGATGCTTTCAATTGGTGGTGCTGGAGAAGACTTTTGAGAGTCCCTTGGACAGCAAGGAGCTCAAACCAGTCCATCCTAAAGGAAATCAACCCTGAATATTCATTGGAAGGACCGATGCTAAAGCTGAAGCTCCAATACTTTGGCCATGTGATGCAAAGAGCTGACTCATTGGAAAAGACCCTGATGCTGGGAAAGAATGATGGCAGGAAGAGAAGGGGGTGACAGAGGATGAGATGGTTAGATAGCATCACTGACTCAATGGACATGAGTTTGAGCAAACTCCAGGAGGCAGTGAAGGACAGGGAAGGCTGGTGTTCTGCAGTCCATGGGGTCACAAAGAGTCAGACATGACTTAGCGACTGATAAACAACAACAACAACAACAAAACTTTAGGTACCTACCCTTTAGTCAGCTGTCTAGATACATATGTGGAAGAAAACAAATGACTTTCAATCAATGAGATCATATTATACATTCTACTTTTAAATAATAATATTAGACTTTATTTGATAAAACTGCAGATAGTCAAATTTATTGCTAGTATTCAGATTTTTACTCTTTACATGAGAGATTATTTCTTATGAGAGCCCTCTAATAAAATATTGGAAATGGGTCATGAAATAGATTAAGAGATTGGAAATTTTATGTTTTAAGTGGGGCTTCCCTGATGGCTCAGCAGGTAAAGAAGCCGCCTGCAGATAACATACATTTCTGATGTGAATATTCAGTGTGATTCACTCCATCTGTGCCCAAAAAGGGGGTAAATGATGAGAAAATTGGCCTCGTCCTTCCTCCCCAGTTGTCATGATGTTTGATAGTGATATTTTCATGTTTCATGACGTTCATACTTTGTTCTGTAACTATAATTCTCACAAAACTATTTAAACCTGAAGATAAGATATTATTGCTGTAAATATTCCCACGCTTTAGCTTTATTCTTAATGAATTTCCTATTCACAATTTTATCTCTTCCTGCACCCGCAGCAACAGTCTCCCTTTTCTGCGCAGATTTCCTTTGTCTTGTTAGGACTTGCAAGCTTACGGCTGAATATAAGGACTCCTTTTGCTAAGATGGAGTAAGAAATGTGGGGCAAAAAGAAATCCAAAGACTTGGTTAAGAGATGAAGTGAATGAAGATCTTAAGGAAAGAGCATGGACTTTCTAGACGGCTTCTACATGGACCTCCCTCCCTCCGTCTCATTCTCCTGTGGAAGGTGGAGGTTTGTGGCACTGGATATATATATAGGCAGCATTTTCTGGCTTTACTGTGGCAGTGGATAAGGTGCCTGGGTGGGCGCAGGCATTTGGGGGAAGGGATATGAAGGTCCAAGAAATTTTTTAACTTGAGAGAGTCTAATCTACCTGCTTGCTATGGAAACCATGTAGTGGAAATGGAGAAGAAGAATAATTCTGGAGAATGAGGCCAAAGTTAAGAACTACAGAATTCCAGGAGAGATATGATCTGGAAGAAATGGCCTGTGATGGAGCAGGGATAGTCCTTCCATGGAAGTGGGGGCAGCAGAGAATGTGGGACACAGCCAGGTAGCTTAGCAGAATTTAAGGTTGAGGGTCAGGGTGTTTGGGTCTGACTGCTTCTAATTTTTTCATACAGTATGAGATCATGTTGCCCATTGAGAGGTAGTGGTGAGAGGTGCTGGAGATTTCATGAAACAAGAAAAGTGAAATAGTTATCTTGGAGGGGGCTTGATAAAGTGTTTTCTGGGGAAATAAAGTAACTTTTCCAAATAGCATTGAGATCCACAGTATGACTCAGAAGTCAGTGTTTTTCTCCAGCAAAGTTCTGATGATTCAATGAAGATACAGGCTAGGCAGACAGAGTCATTTATTTTAAAAAGCTATCAAAAGAACTTTTTATTTTTCTTATGAGTTTCAGAGACACTGGCTGCTCCTTACTCCCAATGGGAAGATGATTTTAAAATTCATCAATACTTAAAGAACCACATAGGATTTTGTGATTCTAGAATTGGAGAGAAGTTATGAAGCACAGGAGAGGGAACAGAATCACACATCATGGTTTATTAAGTCCTTGCTAAACGTACAATATTGGGAAATATTTAGACTAAGTAGAGGATGTGGTGCCAGTCCTGAAGAGGCCTAATCTCTATTCAGATTGAAAGAAATATTATTCAGATTAGATTCAACTTAAATTCTCTAGCTGTTTCATATTTAAATGTCAGAATTTAAAAACAAGATGGTTTGCAACAGGATGCCTTTTGAGACAATTTAGGTAAAGATATGGGGAATTTATTCTAAATTCTAAAGGAGCTTATGTCATAGTAGACATATTTTTGTTGTTTAGTCGCTAAGTTATGTCTGACCCCTTGGACTATAGCCCACCAGATTTGCCCATAGGACTTCAGAGGCAAGAAACTGCAGTGGGTTGCTGTTTCCTTCTCCAGCGCATCTTTCCCACCAAGGAATCAAACCCAAGTCTCCTGCGTTGGCAGGTGGATTCTTTACCACTGAGCCACCAGGGCAGCCCATTCAATGTATAGAGAAAGTTTTAAGGACATAGCTGTAGCTAACGGAGCAGGGAGAGCAATTGAATTTTTAAAATGCGATGTGGTAATAATTCTATATATGATGTTAGATACTCCGTAATTGAAGCTTTTTAATTCTCAGGTTCAAACACTGATTTTTGGTGTGGCAATTCCTATTCACTCCTAGAAGGAATTGTTTTCTGAAGCCTTGTGAGCTGCTCCATCCAAACCTTCATTCATTCATGCAACAACTGTTTTTGAACACCTTGTATCTATCAAGTACTGTCTAAGGTGCTGGCGATCTTACAGTTGAACAAAACATGCAACATCTCTGCCCATGTGAAGCTCCCCTTCTAGTGAGGGGCACAGAGGATAGAGTGTGTAGGACAGGAGTAACTCCTTTGGGGGAAATGTAGGGCACGGGGGAGGGTATGTCCCTGCACAAGGCACTGTCCCGGGAGCTCTGCAGCCAGGCTGCCTGGGCTGGAAGCCTGACTTCGCCAGAAGCTTGCTGTGAGGGATAGTGTCTAGTTTCTAGGCAAAGCCTTACACAGTGCATGGCATACAGTAAGTACTCAAGAAAATGTTACTAATATTACTGCAGCAGCAAGGATGTTATCAATATGATGATGGTTTGATAAATTTAAAATTTCTAATTGAGATGGAGAGCAGGGATGATTGCTCCAGTTCTCCACTGCTTCCTGGTTTGCTCAGATCAAGCCCTCTCATCGTACATGGAACTGCAAAGCCCAGTTTCCTCTCTGAACCCTCCTGCCATCCTCCTCCTCCTCGCTCATTCTGCCCCCATCACTAGCTATTCCTCAAACATACCAGGCCTCCTCCCACCTCAGGGCCCCTGCATCTGTTCTCCTCTCTTTCCGGAATGTTCTTTCCCCAGAAATCTGCACTGACAACTCGTTGAGCTCCTTCAGGCCTTTGCCCAGATGTCATCTGCTAATGAAGTCTCCTCCCATCCTGTTTGAAATAAAATTGCTCACTCCCCACCCACCTCTGACATTCCATATACTCCACCACTTCATATATTAACTACTTAAAATCAGAGACCTGAGAACTATTGCAGAGCATTGTAATTCGGTGTTATTTATGCAAATCACGTTAATGTTCTGTTGGTCAGTACCCAAAGAACAGATCTCGTGGTGATGATGAAATGTAGCTAAGAGAACAGAAAGAGGGTGGGGCACAGGGTCACACATCCGAGTTTCGTCTTTAGCTGTAGGCAGAAGATCCCTGCCATCCTTCATCACGCCTGACTTGGAATATCTCTCACTGATTGAGCCCCTGCCCTTATACCCACCATGCTCTAGCAAGAAAGACAGGCTCTCTCAGCCAAGCCTATGTGCTATTTTGTATGTAACGTCATTTTCTGTGAATGCTGGCATTTTCCTACACAGCCTTACATCTCGCTCACGTTGGAGAACACAGTCTTGCCAAATTCAAGGCCCTCAGTCTCTTCTGACCTTAAACGCGCTCCCTGCGGTGTGGAACTGTCTAAACCATCTGTGAGGACTTCTCCCTGGGTTAGGACTTCGGGAACCACCCCCACCCACCCACACATTGCACAGGGGTGCCTGCCTGGCCTCCCCCCAGAAGATGGGTTGTGCTTAGAAGAGCAGAGAAGGGGCAGGTCAGCCCACTGTCCCCATGGGGGCCACTGAGGTATGGCTTATCCTGGTGGTCACGGGCAACCCGCTGTCTTTGTCTGCAGGGGTGTGGCTGTGCCAGCCCTGTTTTCAGAGCCCTTAACAAAGCCTTTGTGAAGGTCCCTGGTTTCTGAAGGTGGACAAACCTGTCCTGACCTCAGATCTCCGGTTACTTCTCCCAGCCCCTCTGCGTGGAGATGGCCCACGTGTCCTGTGTGGCTTAGGGACAGCTGTAGATCTGAACGTGGCCCATTAGTTTAGAGACAGCCTCCCGCCCCCAGCACTCTGCACCTCTCCTGACATCTCTCATGAACACCAGGCCCCTCTGAGAGCCCTGGAGCCTCCTGCAGCCTCTCTGGAGGAAGCCAGACTCCAACTTCAGAGTGCTTAGATGCTCCCCCACCCCCGCACATCTTATTCATGGTTTATATGGAGCTTGAAAACTGCGGCTCTTTAATTATTTCAAACACCCTCCCTATAGTGTATACACCCTTCCAGTAGTCCACAGATATTTACTATAAAAGCAGTTCTTTTGGAAAGAATTGCTATCTTTTTAGTGATTGTCCAGACAAATCAGCAATTTCTTATTTGATATTCAGAGAAGCAGTATAGTGTAGCAGGTGTGTTAAGGCCTGGACATTTGCAGCTACCCTGCTGAATGCTGGCTCTATCACTTGCTGTGTGACCTTGGGGAGTTAGTTAACCTCTCTGTGCCTCAGTTTCCTCACCTGTAATATAACAGTCGTACCTACTTCATAAGGTTGTTGTGAAGATTAAGTTGATCCATTTAAGTGCTCAGGACCGCACGTGGCCCAAAGGAAATGTTCTGTGTTAGTTACTCTTAGTACCAGCCGAACAGTTACCGGAAGTGCATCAGCTGGGCCAGGGGATTTAGGCGGCGTACTGGTTGCTACGTCATTTATTGTAGTTTTGCTACAGTAAAAAGGCAGAAGCATCACTGCGGGCCGAGCTTGGCCGTTTTTTTTTTTTTTTTTTTTTTACCTGTTTCACTGCTACCATTTTCCTTTACTCCCTCAGAAGAATTTAGGATCTTGGATGCTGAAAGGAGGACGCAGTCAACCTCATCCTCTTCCTCAGGACGCTTTTCTGTAATAAAACAGCACTGGGCTTCAGCCTTTTGGCTTTGCCGGGAAGAGGGAAACGAGGCCTGGGGAGGAGGGTGACGAGGCCTGGGGATGCGGGCGCGGGCGCGCTGAGCGGCCACCGGAGGGCGCGCTGGGCCGGAGGCTGGGCGGGCGCCGGGATGCCTTCCTCCTGGCCGGCGGAGGTGCGCGGCTGGTCCTGCAGATCCGCACCCCAGACCGGACTCGCTCTGGGAGTAAAGGGGCCGGGGTCGGGGAGGCGGCGCTCTCCAGTACCCGTCCACCTCCCAGGGCGCCCCCTCAAAGGCCAGTTCCACCCCAGCCTGGCTCTTACCCGGGCTCATTTCTGCTACTCAAGGCCTCTTCCCAACTGCCTTCCCTCCTCCCAGGCATTCTGCTCGGTTGCTGCTAGCCCAGGCATCTCGTTGCTTGGCAACGGGGTGGAGGGGACCGCGCGAGGGGCAGTGGGGGCGCGCGCAGCGGTGGAGGTGGGAAGGAGAAAGATGCGCGCTGGGGTCTGGGGTCCCGGGTCCCAAACGCCCGCCCCGCCCGAGCGGCGCCTGCAACGGTCGCGTGTTGGGAACGTCCCACCTTCGCTGCTGCTGCTAAGTCGCTTCAGTCGTGTCCGACTCTGCGACTCCATAGACGGCAGCCCACCAGGCTCCTCTGTCTAGGGGATACTCGAGGCAAGAATACTGGAGTGGTTTGCCATTTCCTTCTCCACCAACCTTTGCTGTGCCCCCCAAATCCAGTGACAAACTCATTAGGGTGCCCCCCTCCCTGCCCCCCCGCGTCTCCCCGGCTCATTCAGAAATTGATCAGACTCTGACTTAACGCAGCACCTGTTGAGCCGAAGTTGTGTGGACAGAGCGGAGTGTTTGGAGAGACACAGACACCTAAGAACTCCCCTCCTGCTCTGATCTCTCTGATTGCCATTTCATTGTTTTATTGTCTTCGGTTCCTCTTGTTTCAACCCATCTGTCAGGTCAGTTTCAGCGACTTGAGATTCAAGCTATCCTAGACAGGGACATCTATTTGCTGCGGTTAAAAGAAGACCCCTATTTCCAGTAATGAACTTACAATAGCAGTGTATTGAAACGTCCACATTAGAGCGGTCGCAGAGGCACCAATCTTCGTTTGTAGAGCATGCTGCTTTCCTGTGCGGCTGGGTAAACCACTTGTAAAAGACGGATGTTGCCTTGGAAGCAGGGGCTTGTTCAAGTAAAGACGGGTTGACCCTGGCCACAGTCAATCCCCTTGCCCATCAGAAAATGGAGCTCTTTAAGTGAAACTATTAAATGAGTATATGTTATTATTTTGTGATAACAGCCATTATAGATGGAATATGAAATAATTGAAAGTTCAGATTTTAAGTCACAGTAAGGAATTTCAAGTCATGATGGAATAATTTATTATGTAATAATTATGTGCCTCGATTTCATGGAAATTAAGTTCTTTATCATAGTTTCATTGTTTACTAGCTGTAAATTTCTTGTTTCCTAGCCTATAGAAATGGCCTCTGGAAGATTTGGCCATCTTTTTTGTGGTGTTGTAGACAGTTTTGGCAAACTGTAATTTTGAGAACTTAGGTTCTCCACTGATGATTGATGGTGACAAAGTTAACTTTTTCTGAAGGGCTGCAAACATTTTCATCAATGTATCTGTCAAATTGCTCTTCTGAATAAACTTCAGTATTTTGAAGGGAGAATGTAGACAAAAAAGCATTACATTTTAGGAAGTTAATCACTATACTAATGAAATTTCCATAACAAATAAGAAATTACTAGAAAATAGTTTATTTTATGCAACATTATATATTAATATCTAATAACATGATAATTAATATAATGTAATATTCTACAATAGCTGCTTTGTCTGTGTCATGTTTGTGAGTTAGGATGGCAGATGTGTGCACAGAAATTACTTGTAGATTTAAATGAGATGATTCAACCAAACCGTTCAGTACAGTATATAAAAAGGAGACGATAAGAGCTACAGTATCAAAAAACTCAAAGTTGGCCGGTGTGCTAATTTCAGTAGATGTCTACTCTAATTTTAAGATACTTCCCAATCAATTCATCAATGAGAGCAGCAGTTCTTTACTTCAAAGTTCAGTTGATTTTAGATGTTAGGTCAACAAGATCATTTGATTACAAGCTTCATTTCTCTTTTGTAAACTAAAGAATAACTTTTAAAAATAATTTATTTGGCCAAAAATCATTATCATTAATATAAAACAAGCCCATCTTTGGAGCCAACAGTTATAATACATTTTTAAAATATCTTTAATAATTAAAGTATCTATGATATGAGTGGTATCCCCTCCGAAGAGGCCCCTTGTGAGGGCCTCACACCAAGATACACGTGGAGACCCTGTTCTTTGGTGAGAGAGAGAAACTGGATGGTTAAGGAGAGAAACTGTCACCCCCAAAATGGACGTATTTGGTCACTTTGGGGAGTATTTATTGCATTTGTGAATGTATGTCCAGGGAAGTCTTATCTGATTACTCGTGGCCCCACCTATCATAGTTCCTGGGCCTGTGACACTAAAAAGGTTGATGATCCCAGCTGAAATTGGTGAGCAAAGTTTAGAATCAAAACACTTACTCTGAGGGATGCTCAATTTTTTCCCTCCCTAGTGTAATTATTGCCCCAATAATTAAGTTTTTGGTGAAATATTCTTAGCTTATACTTCATGGTATTGAGAAGTGTGGAATTTCATGGAAAAATGTTATTTTCCAGATTTGTATGGAAAACACTGAAACATGGGAAGGTTTAGGAACTTTTCAAAAACTCTCCTAACTGGTCAGGGCTAGACTTCTTGATTCTGAAACCCTAGTTTTGCCATAAATCAGTTTATTTTGTTTTGTTTTGTTTTTATCCATAGCAAATCACAGTTTTATGATATAGGGCAACATTTCATCTAAATTTTACAAAAGTATAGAGGAGGTATAAATATTAATGTTAGAACTGAAAGTTTGTTTCCCTGATATGGTGTCACATGTCACCTGTACTATTTTCTCAGTATGGTGAGACTGTTCCTATTTCATTTGACCTCATATCAGGTGGACGGTGGAGAATTTTCTGTCAGGGGATATGCCTTCTCTGGCCATACATGTCAGTCAGTCCGGAAACTGCTGTGAAAATGTCTGATTTGTTTATTTATGTTTTATTGTGAAGCTCATTGCTAAAGGTTGGAATTAAAATCTGTACTGCCAGTTTGTTTGTTTGTTTTTAAATCTGTGAGTCACAATATTTCAGAATCTTCAAATAGTAGCTCTTCTTACGGAATCCATTTTCACCTGTTGACTAACAGCTGCAGAATCAAGAATCTGGAACAAATTCAAGAGCTTGCACAAAAACAAGCTAGTCAAAGCTATTCTTAGCAATTTATTACCAGACTGAAATGCTTCTGGGGTTTTAGCTCCAGAAGATCTTTTTAGAACCCTGAGATCACAAGGCTATCATTAATCATAGCTGAGGTCTATAGTAGTGTGAAAAAGTGACCAAGTGAGTGAGTGAGTGAAAGTCGCTCAGTCGTGTCTGACTCTTTGCGACCCCATGGACTATACAGTCCATGGAATTCTCCAGGCCAGAATACTGGAGTGGGTAGCCTTTCCCTTCTCCAGGGGATCTTCCCAACCCAGGGATCAAACCCAGGTCTCCCACATTGCAGGCGAATTCTTACAAGATGAGCCACGAGGGACATCGTAAATTTGGACAATTGTCATGAGTTTAGTGCTTTGGTCAGGGGAACTCTGTGCTGGTGACTTACATCTTGTATGGCTACTGGACAATCTCAAAGGCTGCTACGTGCAAATGCAAATCCACAGCCATCTTTAGGTATCTTTTGGAGTTAATTTTAACCTGATTTCGTCTATATAGGAGAATAGACCCCACAACTCACTAAGAATAGCCAGTAGCTTTGGCTCTTAGGAAGTTGATTGCTGCCTTAGGGGACTTACAAATAGTGGTGTAGTGGGGAAACTCAGAGAGTGGGGTTGATCTGCCTGGACTAAAGAGATACACAGAGGATTATCAAGGGAGCTTGAGAAGGGATAGATATAAGGGAAAGAGAGAGTTTTAGCATGGTGGAGAGTATGTGAGCATACTTGCAGGCTGAGAAGAGTCCATGACACAGAAAGACTGAGTGGGAAAAATAGGCACCCTCTGTAAGATTCACAAACACAGCCTTACCTAATGGAAGTGCCTCGTTTCAGAGAAAGTGCATTCCATATTGCTTCAGCCTCTGTCAGAGAGCCAAGCTCAGTATCATCATCTCTACAGATCGGACAAACCTTCCTAAGGTCAAAGAGACTGTTGGTCTGGACTTCCCTGGTAATCCAGTGGTTAAGAATCTGTCTGCCAATGCAAGGGACATGGGTGCAATTCCTGGTCCGGGAAGATTCCGCATGATTTGGGGCAACTAAGCCCATGTGCCACACTTTAGAGTAGCGTGGCTACTACTATAGAGTAGTCTCGCTCGCAGGGTCTAGAGAAAGCCCATGTGTAGCAACAAAGACCTAGCACAGTCAAAAAAAAAAAAAAAAGGAGAGAGAGAGACTTGGTCCTTATTGGTCCAGATCATGAGCATTACTCTATTCCTCAAGTTCTCTTTCCAACTTTTTTTTTCCATATATCTAGAATTCCTACCCTTGAAGTCTTTTTTTTTTTTTTTTTTTAGATTAAAGGGCTGTCTTCAGAACAAGACGCAAGTATTTGATTTGACATAAAGGGGGCGGTAGAAAATTAATAGTACTTGTTAGTGGCAATTAGTCTTTTCCATTGGCTGGCAGAAGCAGCACTGGAATCAAGGACTGTCTTCATGTGGAGGAGCGACAAGGTTTGAGACATGAAGCAGGGTTCCGGAAGGGTCAAGGCTGAAAGCCTCGGGAACTCAGCAGCATCTGGAGCCCAGATGCGTGAAGGGGTAGGCGGAACAGCCTGTGCCCCTGTGTGAGGCATCATGGTACACAAAGCAGGCTCTTTCATGCCACATTAGTAGCATAACCTTGGTGCGTTAGTGAACCGCAGATACACGTGCGCTTAAGCATATATGCACATGATAGGTAATTCATGTTGTGTTTTTCAATTCTCTCTACTTCAGGAAAGGAGATAAAATGGGAATTTGATCTCATAAGAGGTAAGTCTGAGACTCTGCAACATATTCTTGCCCTTGGCTCAGAAACAACTTGTATATAATCATTTTATGCCCTTCTGAAGTGTGATGAATAACATTACTCCAAAATTTGAACGAAAGAAATTATGATAAAGCAACCACTTCTGATAGGTGCTTTGTTTTAACCTTCACCACATGAAGCATTCTAGCTAGCTTGAAAATGTCAGTTTGTAAATATAGCCAGTGTATTCAAAAATCCATTTCGTTGGGTTCGGTGTCAACATATCTTACTTGGTAAGGGGTCAACTAAGTATTTATTGAGTGCTCTCCAACATGAATAGAAGCTTAAGACAATTATCTTGAAATATTCATGTAGATCAAGTAAATGGTTTATTTGCTTGAATTATCTGAATGCTCTCAATCTTTCTCCAATTTTGTTTTTTATGCTTAAGATTCAGATATCGCAGCATAAGTAAAAAAAAAAAAGGACATTAGGCCATGATGACATGGTAATAAAGAGTAATGGTTATAAAGTAGTAGTTTCTCAAGGCTAAAATCAAGTCTGTTTAAAGGACAGCTTGACAAACTTTTGCAACTCAGGTTGTTAGTAGAAGAACCTCCAAGCTCCATCCTGCCTATCTTGGAATGTTCCTGTGATGGACAAACTTTAGATTATCTTATGTAGAGATAAATAAACTGTTTGCATATCATATTAGCCATTAACTTTACTTTGCTTACACAGGGGCAAATGTATGTGATAACCAGAACTGTTTTTTATTCAAACAGTTGTCCCATTGGTAGAGGGTGTGGCAACTCTATCCTGGGTTTACTCTGAAAAAAGAGCAATTTAGTTAACCATGAGCCTAGAGTTGTTAAACAGAGATGATTTCATTGATCGTTGCTGGTTTTAATAAGCTTATAAATATTAAAAACAGTGACTAATCTGTTTTCTCAGAAGATATAGTATTCTGAGAGCCAAATAAAAACCAGTTGGCATTCTTTGTCTGTGGCATGAATTCCTATATAAGCCCAGGTGTGAATTCATTATTGAAAGACAAAGTGCTAGTACAGGGAGAAATATTGCTTTCTTATTTGTTTACTTTTTAAAAAAGTTTTAATTCCTTTCCATTTTAACATTGCTATTTTCACCCTGTACTTTGTATGTTTTAAAATGATTTTTATATTGCATTCATTTCTACTGGTTAAATTGTCATAAATTTATCTTTATGTTCAAATTCTAGGTTTAATGATCAAAAGAATAATTTTAATTAAAAATAATGAACATGCAATTTGAGAATTTGCTTCATAAGCCTTGGGGCTTCCCAGGTAAAGAACCTGTCTGCCAATGCGGGACACACGAGTTGGATCCTGGGTAAGGAAGATCCCCTGGAGGAGGAAACAGCAACTCACTCCTGTATTCTTGCCTGGGAAATCCCATAGACAGAGGAGCCTGATAGGCTACAGTCCAGGGGGTTGCAAAGAGTTGGACATGACCTAGTGACTAAACAACAGTAATCACAAACCTTAGTCACATAGACTGAATTATCAGCTTTAAGCCATATGGCTCCTGAATTTCAGATTAGAGCTATACTACTACTATTTTTCAAACTGTACTACTTTTCCCCCTCATTATTGAACATCTGAACTTAAGAATATCATTATAAAATATGTAAAATATAATTTTAAGGAAAATACTGTCTGATATCTAACATAAAGTATGCATTAATGTATAGCATAATGTCTAATGTACACTTTTCTTCTCATGAGTCTTTCATTCACGTACCCTCAACTTTGCTTCCTGACTCCAGAGATGCTGTTTTACTTTCTCCAGATAATACCAGGCAAACTTCCACTAGGAAAGGCTATGGGTGTGTGAGAGAGGGGCAGAGAGGGGATACAGTGGGGATTAAGTGCTTCTCAAACAGCTTGTCCGTGGCCCTCATTATCATTAACCCCACCTTTATCCCCTAGTCTAGAAATGCCTATGTTATCAGTTCCCTCGCCTTTTCGAGATTCAGGGTTGAGTCTTCAGTTTTCTCCATTGCTGCTTTGGATTTTAACTTTCTCAGCTTTCCTAAATCAGTTCCCACTCCTTTGCTCTCTAGCTTCCAAACTTTTAAGATTATGTCCTTCCCAGAAAAAAAAAAAAAATTAAAACTAACATCTGAACCAAAAAGGTAATGTGTTTGAACACAATCATTTCTTTGATCACATAGTTTTCTATTTCCTTTGAATTGCTCTGTGGATGAATTTGTGTTTTGGTGCAGGGGTTCCGGTTTCTATCTCAAATGGCCCAGAGGGGTGGGGCAGGTATTCTGTCTTGTGTCACTAGTTGAAAACCCCAGAACGGTCAGAGTCAGAAATAATCAGAGAAGTTTAGGAGAATCCCAGAGCAGTACAACATGGGCCCTAGTTTCCATCTGGGACAATAGGAGGATCCTTGCTCCCAGCCCAGAAGCAGCAGCTGCAGTCAGGTAGACATGGCTTTGTGACAAGGGGGTGAGACCAAGGACCTGAGACAGTCCCCACCTCCCCAGCCTGCTGGTTCCCATGGTTTATACTTGGAGAGGACGGTTTCGTAACTCCTCCTTGACTGTCCCCAGGGACAAGCTTGGGAAGTAGGTAAGACATGCATGTCAGGGGGCATTGCCATGGCACCACCATGGTGAAGGGCAAGGTGCCCGAGCTAGCCAGGGGCCAGATTGGGTTCGTGTCTGAGATGCAAAGAAACCATGACTCCAGGGAAAGCTGAGCTGAGACTTTTGGAGGTGGTGGTAAAGGTGGCTTGTTGCCTGGTTCCAACTATGCTGAGAAAACAGCACAAGTGGAACCATGGATTTTCAGCAGAGAATACAAGCAGGACCCCAGGAATGCAGCAGCCCCTCTCCTCCCCAGAGGGTCCCCTGAATGTCTCCTCTTGGAGGTGCCACCTTGGGAAGTAAAGACGGTGGTGGTGAGCCTTGAGAATAAAGAACTAGCCTTGATGGAATCTGAACTTTGAATATTTATCTGAAAGAGGCATTTAAAATGAAAGAGACTATTTCAAAGCAACAGAAACTGTTTTAATCTGAGACTGTATTACCTTTAACTAGCAAATTTAAAACTGCCCCTCCAATCAGCAGAAATTGTGGGCTCATAAGAAAGAGCAAATGAGTTATAAAAATTAAAGAAACCATATTTTTTTCCTTAAAATATCCTAGTTATCACTCGTGTACAACTCAGGTTGTACATGACAAGTTAGGACTGGGCTCCCTCATTGGAATGTTGATTTTATCTGAATTCAGCGAGTGCCACTTTGTTAGGTATTTTTAAAATATTTTATGTATTTATTATGTTATGTTGCATCCAGCAGTATGACTATTGAATATGAAACTAGAGAGATCTAGAAAATTTCTGACATGCACTGTAATTGTTGAAACAGATAACAGACACTACAGGTTTTGTTAGAATACAAGATTGTCATTTGGTATTTACTAGAATTGCAAAATCAGCTGGTTAAGGAAAGACAATTGGACTCCCCAAATATCTTGATGTTTACATGTTTGATGGTCATAATAATATAAATGGAAACTGTGGAGAATGGCATGAAAAAATTATTGCTTTAAATGCCATTAAGTTATTGCTAAGCTCCCTCCCAAACAGTTGAATGCATGTTTGTGTTACAACAGGCATGTACCTCCAATTCTTTCTCCTAAAAATACAGTAAGTGTCTAAAATCTTGGTTCTAGATTTGGCGTCAACACTTTGCTATAAATCTGCCCCAAAGCCATTAACACCAGCCTGTGTGGATGCGCGTGGGTGTGTGCGTGCTCGTTCTGCCCAAGGCTTAAGCTTTGGGATAAAGGGTGACTGTGTCGTAGCCCTCTGGGGGCCTCATGCGGGCCCGGGCGTGAGTTTCGCAGTACAGCTCCCCCTCCACGAAGAAGTAGCCCTTCTGTTTGAGGTTGAGGTTACAGTCTGCACACACGAAGCACTCCGGATGCCGGTATTTGTCCCGCGCTTTCACAACCGCACCACTGGTGGGGAAAAAGGAGACCCTCGTGAACACACAAACACACACATACAGCCAAAAATATGACCGAAAGGGAGACAACACTACAGATAAGGCAGGTGTTTCACATTCAGGAAAGAATAGCTGTAAAACTGGGCGCAGCTATGGAACTGATGCAGTTACCAGGGAGAGCCAAGACAACAATAAACCTCCATGGGTTTCTCTCTGTTGTTCACGTGTGAATATTTTTCAGATTTTTTTTTTTTCAAACAAATTTTCTTTCTTTTCTTTTTTTTTTAGAGAAATGATAGGATCTTACTTCATGATCTCTCCCCATTGTTTCTTTGGAAGCAGGAGGATGATGCAGATAATCAATCCTCTGCAAAGGAATCGGCTTGTGACCAAGGTTGTCTATACAACCAAAGTGCCTCTGCTTAAACCGTCTAGCTTGGTGGTCCAGCGTCCACGCTTTGGAACACAGAACACGTCAAAGGGCAGAGATGGAATTTCCATGGGTGGGTACACTTGCATTTCGGCAGTAAACTGTTGAGACAGTTTACTCCAACTTGGGAGCAACAATTGTTGGATTGGCCAAAAAAAATCCTTTCGGGTTTGTCCATTGCGGCATATGGAAAAACCCAAACAAACTTTTTGGCCACCCTAATACTTTGGGTGATATCACGACCTGTCGTGTGTTACGAGGTCCTCTCTGCCCCCAACCCCCTGTCCTGCTAGTTTCTCTGTCTCCCAGCCCCCTCTATGCTATAAGCAGGCTTATCTCCTTCCCCTACCCTCCTGGGATGCCTCCTGGGTGACTACACTGATAGCTCCTCAGTGTGAGAACTAGTGACAGGGGAACAGAAAAAGGGGATGGAAGGCGTGCTCCCCCAGGCCAGGAGGTGGAGGGACTGCAATGATCTGGTTCACCTGAAGATCTGAAACTAGCAAGGGTGGCTATTTACACCTAAAGCCCCTTAAAATGGAAGCTGACTGTGTGTCTAAAGATCATATTTCAGTATTTGTGCAACTTTAAGAAACTGACTAAGGATAATGTGTTTTAATGAACAACTGGGTGACCCCCATATTTGTTTTCCTGGGTTTAAACAGAAAAGGAAGAATTTAAAGACTATGCATCAACAAAGGGAGGGCTTTTTGAAGTGAAGTCATGATTCTCGGAAATGACTTTTAGGATATACTTCTGAGGCATTTTCCTTTTACGAACATATACCTGAAATTATAAGTCAGGATTTCCAGTTCACCTTCTATGCTAATTTGGGGGTACCCCTAAAAGGATTTCTGGTCAGACTGCCCTCAGTGTTGTGGACATTTATATTTCAGTTCGCTGAATAGAAATTTGTCTTTTGTAAAACTTCAAGTCTCTTCTAGAGGAAGTAGGGAACTGACGCCAAGACTGATGGTGAATTTGGGGTTGAAAACGAAACTTACACGATGCCACTCCCGCACTTGTCACAGAATGGCATCTTCTGCGTGCCACCAGCGCCGCCATGGACCTTTGTGACTGGAGCCCTCACGCTCCGAGTTCCAGCCGGACGGTCATCTGAAAAGCAAAGTGCTTCCATTTATGGCCAGGGAGCAGCTGGCTACGGTTGATACTTTGCTTCTATTTTAAGGTGTGCACTTTAACCTGAGGAATTCTTAGCTCTACCCACAATGATCATTTGGAAAGAACCAGGGTTCCTTCAAGCATAATTTATTCTGAAACAGGACCTTAGGAAACAAAATTAGTTAAAAAACTGTTGTTGTAGGAAGCTGTTACCAAATGCCCAAAGGAACAGAGAACATTTTGCATCTTTCTTTTTTTAAATTGTGGTAAAATATACATAGCATAAAATGGACCATCTTTGCCATTTTAAGTGCGTAATTCAGTAGCATTAAGTATGGTCACAATTTTGTGCAGCCATCACTGATACCTATTTCTAGAATATTTTCATCATCTAAAACAGAAACTCTGTAACCAGGAAACATTAACTCTGTATTTCACTCTCCTTCCAGACTCTGGTGTCCTCTATTATACTTTCTGTCCCTATGACTGGACTATTCTAAGGTCCTCATATAAATGGAATCATGCTATATCTGTCTCTATGTCCCTGGTTTATTTTATTTAGCAGAATGTTTTCAAGGTTCATCCATGTTGCAGCATATATCAGAATTTTCATTCCCTTTTAAGGCTGAATAATAGCATACTTTATGGATATATACCACATTATGTTTTTCCATTCATGTGTAAATAGACATTTAGGTTGTTCCCAACTTTTGGCTGTTGTGAATAATGTGGATGTTGTGAATAATTATGTGGATGCTGGTGCATAAGTATTGGTTTGAGTCCCTGCTTCCAGTTCTTCTGAGCATACATCTAGGAGCGGAATTGCAGGGTCCTGTGGCAATTCTGTTTCACTTTTTGAGGAACCGCCATACTGTTTTTCCCAGTGGCTGCACCATTTCATATTCCCCATCGGCAGTGCACAAGGGTCCCCATTTCTCCACATCCTCACCAACACTTATTTTCCATTTTTTAAATAATGGCTATACTAATGGGGCATTTTGCATTTCTGTGCAACTTTTGAAGGACAGTATATATCTTTTGGACCCAGAAAATCATTGGTAAGAGCATGAACTCTGAAGACCCCAGGAGTGGGCTGGAAACCCAACTCTGTTTCTTACTGGCTGTGTGGCTTTGCACAAATCCACCCTCTCTATGCCTCATTTTCTCTTTTGTTAAATAAGGGAAATAACAGCTCCTACCTCACTGAGTTATTTGGGGATTAAATGTGCAAGGCACATGTGCAAGGCAGCTCGGCACAGGATTTGGGACAGAGTGAGTGTTCATTCCAGTGTTATCTAAAAATTTGATGATTATGATAGCCTGGGATATGGGGGAGGCTGAGAAATCTTGCAGTATTTTATGATCAATAAGCTGAACTAGCCCTTGACTACTGAGATAGGATTTATCTTTGATGATCTTTTACCATCAAGTTGATGGCTCCTTAAATATGTTCTGGGTGTTCTCCTCCTAAACCAGGCAACACCAAATCCTTTTACAGCAAAGTCATTTGATGACTGATGAAAATAAATTTTTAGACTTTCATTCCCATTATGCTTGCTGCCCTCCCCTCCCCTGACCCTTGCAATAACCTCTGTCAACAACGTCTCAGCAGACATTCACGGACTGCTCACCAGAGCCATCATTCACTAGCTCCTGGAGCACCCTGAAGGAGCCCGACTGGCGAGGCTGACTAGGTTCATTCCGATTGTCGTGGAGCATCCGGTACACATCCGACTCGGGGGGCACGGAGGCCGTGGGTTCACTGAAACAACATGGCGGGCGAAGCTGCATCAGGAGTGTGCGTATGCACGGGAAGACACAAGATATCAATAAGCAGTGACTGCTATATTTATAGCAACTCCCGAACAGAGATTCCGTATTCTCAAGTTAATTTCTATTACAGCTAAGTATAATGTGAATTCACACGGGTTGCCTTAAAAATATAATTGATTAACCTGGGGGTCACTTCAGCACTTCTCCATGTGGAAGAATCTTTTGGAGGGCAACTGAAATGTTGTTAGGAAATAGTAATTTAAAAAATAATGCATGCATCTGATGGATATATAATTATAATGTGAACAAAATTAACCTTTTAGAAATAAAAAACCACATATGTGTGATAGAAAGTGCATGAGTGAGCCCAGTTTATCTCAGTCATAAAGATGTTAATAAAATTCAGATTCAATTTTGATATTAAACCAAATATCAAATATGGTTTAGTTTTGTTAACTCCTGATTCAAAGTAACATTTTGCTTGTAAATCGAAGAATTCAACTTGTCAGTGTTTGAAAACGCATAATATAGTGACTTTCACACAGAAGTCAGTTGTATAGGCTACTAAATAGCTAATTATAATTCATTTACAAAAATGATAGATGATAGATTTTAATAGACTTTCTACAAATATATTCATGATGAACAATAAAAAATGCCACAATAAAAATACATGTCAGGCACTGTAATATTTTACTATTTTGTAATTTAATTGCATTATCTAGAAAAGGTAGTTGCTATTTGCACAAATTTTTATTGCCTATATCATATTTGGAAATAATCATCTTACCTACCTGAAGTTCCTTGCAAATGGCTTTGAAATACATTATGCTATTATTATCTCATCCCAAGGGCTATCTTTGGGATATTGTTACATAGCACTTGTAAGCATCATAATACTTTATAATGGTTCTATAATATTGAAAGAAGTAATTAGGTTTTATCTTCTAATCTTTTTAATTGAAAAGTACTTTGAACAAATATGCATAATAAAGAAGAAATTAGTCAAAATAGAGACCAATGGAAATTAGATATCTACATTAGTGGCCTGAGATATTCACTTACACACCTTTACTCATGGCACAAATAGTAAATGGAAAAATAATTAACTCTTCCACAAGCTGCCATTAGAAGAGACAAAAGGTATCATTTCTTTTAAAACTTCTCTGAACCTCCCATCCCTTCCCCAGTTTTTTATACCCAAAGAAGAAACACAGTATCCCAGATTATAAATCACTTTTGAGAAGTACTGTACCAGAGATTTGTAAAGTACATTGCAGCTTTTCAAAAGACATGTACATTGCATCCTGCCATGATTTCATTTCATTGCTATCTGTCACATATAACTCTGCTTGCTTAATTTCCCAAATTGCCATTATCACAAGGCCTAGATATCGGCAATAAATCCTTAGTACTTTTTTTTTTTCTTGAACGCTTTCTTTTGATTAAGACAATGTTACAAGATAACAGTAAAGTCGACATTGCCCATGTGTTTAGTTAATATGCCCACGGTTCAGAAAGACTCTTATTACCTCATCGAGGGTGTTTCCCCTAGAGCTGTTGAAACCTGACCCTGAAGTGTTTCCATAATATTGTCATCTGAGTACAACTGCATGGGTGTATTAAATTGAGCATGTACAATCTTCACACCAGGAAGTTCCATTTCCAAAGGAATGTTAGGGGCCATCTTAGCAGCAACTTTCAAGTCACCTGGGCAAATAGTACTAAGAGTACTGACAGAAGAAGGGGTGCTACGCCCACTGCCGCCGTCAACACCGGACGGAGTACTGCGTCCGCTGTGTTAATGACCACGCCACACAGAAGACGACACGGGAGCCAGGAAGTCCAGACAGGGGAACACAGAGAACAAGCACAGAGAGGTTAAAAGTAAGAGGTGAATTAAACCAAGTGGAAAAGAAATGTTTATTTCTGGCTAGAATTTGTTTTAGAAAGGGAACACTTTAAAAAATTCACGATTGAAAAAAGTTTCACAGAATTAAAAGATACCGGTGATACTGCATTTTTTGGCTCCACTGTACTATAAAATACGCTCTGCTAGGTGAAAGCTTCATGGGAAAAGAGTGGTATATAAAGGAAGTGGCTCAGGGGAATAGCATGAGCTGGAATCCTTTTACATTTCTGAGCTGCAGTATTTAACATTAAAATATTAATGAATGATCCTACACAAATAGTAATATGAATATGCAGCGTGAAGATCCAATCAAATATTTAGGCTAAACATTGCAAAATATGTATTTTCAGAAATACAGTTGGGCTGAATTCAAAGTAACTGGCAACTTGAGGTTATGTGATAAAGATTCTGTTTTATGACATTTTATAAATATTTTGTTACTATTTTAACTTTTTCTATTTAATTCTCTAATTTTGTGGAGACTACACATTAAGAAATTGTTTGGTGACTTAATATAGGTCCTAGAAATAGCCAATAAATGCTTGTCACCTTGAAATTAATAGTTAGAGAGCAAATAAAGTGATCTCAGACTCTTTGGATGCGACTTAGGGCTAAGATATGTATATATATTTCTTTAATGCACAGGTATTTCTTGCAAAATTTTGAAAGCACATATATATTTTCATGCATATTTTTCATTTCCTTTTAAAGTCAAGTTAAAGGAACTTACCAAAACATCAGAAAGGCCAGTCATGCAATTTTAAGAACTACAGAAATTTCATATTCTCTATGAATAGAATTCTCTACAGATATGAGGTTAGTCATAACTGACATGCTGATGACTAAAAGTCATTTTTCTACATGCATTTTAAGTGCAGCATGACAAATGCATTTTTTTGAGAAATGGAATATATTGTGTTTTTTTTAAAAGCATAGTTATTTAAGACAAAGCCAAAGGAAATATTAGTATTGATGTCAGCTTCTATCATGTCTGCAAGTTAGTGTTGCTGTAAACTCAAGGCAGAGAACAGTTTATATGGCGTGTTTATCTCAAAATCAGTGTTCCCTTAGGGCTCAAGTATGGCCCCTGCCTGCATTTACTCTCTAGGGCTATTAATGTCGACCTCAGGCCCATACAGAGAGGAAAAACTCCAAACCCAATATATTGAGGATTGATTTTGTTGGCTTCATCAGTGTTGCAGCCTGGTTAGTCTGGGCAACCCATGTCGCTAAATAAATTACAAAAAAAATTTTTGTGTTGTGTTATCTGATTTGACCTGCACAGACTAAACGAAGTAGGTTAATATGAACGTGCTCCTTCACTTCCTGGCTGTTGAGAACCTGTTTGAAACTCAGTCAGTAAACTGGCTGATCACACACAAAAATATCAAGTGGTTTATTCACCATTTTCATAGGCTTAACACTATACTGGTTGCTGAAATTGACTTCAGTTGGTAAAAGAGTAGAAATGAAATTTCAGTTAGAGTGCAGTTCAGTCAGGATCATACTGATTTGACCTCAGTATAATAAAGTTTATTAAATTGTAATTTAGGGATTTGAGACACTGAATTTCAATCTTGGGAGACTGGAGCTTAAAATAGTGAACCTTTTCCACAAGCATTTTATAACTACTCTGACCTTCCTGTGTCCCCGGCATGGTGTTAGATAGTGGAGATGTAAACTATGGTTAACTCAGAACTAACAGATAGAACTTATTTTATAGTTGTAATTAATATGATTTTTCCTCTCTTATTAGTGTTCTTACATACATGCATGTCTGTGTACATAATTTTGTTTAAGCAGAGATTGTGTCTTCTATTTCCTAGTTTCTTAATCACTCTATTTAAGGGCACATGTCTATCTATTCACATAGGAAATAAAACCTAAGCAAATGACAATTATCTTTTTATACATTTCTGGAACGATTTTAAACAAGCTCTTGAACTGATGCTTAAAAAATAGTTTCCATGGACTCTAGTCACTGCGGAGATAATCATGGGTCAGCATGACCTATTCCTGTGACTTGGAAAGGTAGATACTGCTGAAATTTCACGACATTGAGCTATTGACTTGGCAACTTGTAAGGCTGATGATACGCTCAATTACTATCATACAACTGGATAGATCATTAGACACAGAACTCATTTCCCTGCTGTGTATATGGACTTTTGGGGACATGCTTTCGGATGCAGCTTGTCCAAAAACCACTAACCGGATTGTATTTTATCACTTGGATCTATAAACTGCCTTATATGTACTTTTAATGTTAGTTTTGACTTTAAACATTTACATATTTTCATATGAAGACACTTTTCTTTTAATATGGGTCAGTTATGATGAAACCATTAAAAGAACCCTAACTAGTATTAAGACCCAGGGAGATGACTATATTGGCATCTCCAACTTATATCTGATTCAAAAGTCATTTATTAGTGGTGTAGTTATTGCTTGGTAAGTAGCCACTCAAAATTCCACCTTGATGAAGAATTATTTGGTAAGAACAAGAAATCCGGAAGCTAGAGCAAATAGTGAGGGGCCACAGGAAGACAGGGAGGATAATAGAAGCAATTTTAGAATTTTTTAAGGTTTGTTTACTGGTACCTGCTTTTTAAGCAAATCCTTTCATATCTGGTTTTCCTCTCCCCTCTTCCAAACTTAGCTAGATTGAAAGGTACCTTACAATGAAAAAATTATGAGTAGCTTGTCATTATCACCATGTTTGAATTAAATGAAAATATAAAAGAAGGGCATTACGTACCTGAATCTCTGACTTACCCTGAATTTTGCTATTAGATGTTATTGGTCTTTAGCAGAAGCAAGATCTGTGTTACTCGTATCATTTTACTCAGGCCTCATGGAGTTCTTTAGCTCATGTTAGTGAGCTTACATTTATGTTAACCTCAAAAGAATGCAAGTGTATCTGTTTTACTATGCTTCTTTAGGAAGATGTATGTATATATATTTATTCAATAGTAAAAGAGCATTTTAACTTTTAACCCAAGTTTTTTTTTAATGTTATTGAGAGTGGGGTTGGAAAACTGTTGAATGTGGGGAAATAGAGAGGGATGTAGAGGAGAATGAAATATGAAGGAGGAAAAAACTGAAAGAAGCCAAAAAGGATTGTTCAAAGTTGCCAGTATGCAGGAGGAATAACAGCTCCTGATTCTTCTTGCTACTCAGGAAGTCTAATTAGGCACTCTCGAGATTTTGTTCCTTTATCTAATGAACATTTGCTGAGCATTTATGTCCTAGCCTCATTTCTTGGTAGTGGAGATATAATATGTTTACATTCTAGTGGGGTCAGATGTCTTTGGTGGTCATTGCCTTATTATTAATAGCATCTTTCTCCAGCTCTTTTACTCCATTTCCTCTTTCTGAGTCTGATATCACAAAATTGGCTTACTTTGAGGTCATTTTCTGGCCCTGACTCTAGCTCATGGAAAGGTCTGCACATGGAAATCATATATCAAGTGATGACTGACCATCCATGGCAAGCAGCATAAACTCAGATGTCTCCAGGGGCCAGGAGGGTCACACGTATATGAAAATGGGCCAGGTGTGATATGCTTGGGAGTTAAGGGTATTTTGCCAAGATGGAGAGTAGATGTTCCATCTTAAGGCACTGACCTAAATTCCGTACGTTTAAACAACGGGAGGGTTAAAGAAAACATTGTCTGTGAATTGACTCCACCTATGGACCACCAATTGGGACACCTGATGTAAATCACTGTTCACTGATCTGTTAGGGTTGATCCAACCTAACCCCCACTTCCTTCCTCTGGGCTGGTTGATGGAGCTGAGGTCAGAGGACTTCAGGTTTCCTGAAGTCACTGTTTCCTGATGCGGCAATACAGGATGTTCATTTCTTTCCTCGTAGGTTGGAATTTAATTTCTAGAGATTTGTAAAGGATCATCTGACGATGATCCGTTTCTCTGACAGACAAGAAGAGATCTTGCTCATTATTATTCCAGTCTATGCACAGTTATCCATGAGGGTTACCCAGTAAATCTCCCTCCCTCCCAACTCTCTCTTTATACTTATTTTCCCCAAGTGGAAAAATGCCAAGTGGCCTCTCTTCCTTTGCAAGTATCCATGTATATGTGTGTGTGTGTACGTATGTGTGCTAGTCTCTCGGTTGTGTCCAACTTTGCGGCACCATGGACTGTGGCCTGCCAGGCTCCTCTGTCCATGGATTTCTCCAGGCCAGAATACTGGAGTGGGTAGCCATTTCCTCCTCCAGGGGATCTCCCCAACTCGGGATTGAACCCAGGTCTCCTGCATTGCAGGCAGGTTCTTTACCAGCTGACCACCAGGGAAGCCACACAAGTATCCATAAGAAGGCAAATTTATTTTTATGTAAGAGCTAGAATGAGTGGGATTACCCAGCAGGCTCTGATGACACAGTGAGAACTAGGTGCTGAGATGGGATGAATGGAGTCTGTCAAACACAGAAACTGCACCAGCCTTTCCACGTTTGCCTCACCTGCTTCTTTACTCCTGACTGGGGGCTGGTTTTCATGTTTGTTCCTGCTAACTGGGCCATCCTGCCCTAGGACAGGGTATGTCTGCTAACCTCAAAGGTCACTGTGTTCTGGATGGGATTCTCAGAGCAGCCGGCATATCAGTTATAAATACACACAGCGATTGCATAATATTTCACAGCTCTATAATCTTGTCAATATTTACTCTCAGAAATGGAGGTGAGTTGGCTGCTAGCCTCTTGTTTCTTTTGCTTTTGCAGTAAGCTTCAAAAAAGAAAAGTCACTCCAAACACCTAAGAGTTATGTATCTTGGTGATTAGTAGGATTTATTAAGGAGGCATGCACTCCACACTTCACCATCTTAAAGCTTATGACCTGCTTCGGCCTGGGATTATGAAAGGTTTGGGCCGAACGTTGTGCTTGTGTTCAAAGTAGTTCACATCCTGTAAAAACAAAGCGTTAAAGAGCCCCTCAGTGGAGGATTAATATATATATATATATTTTAGATAAAATTACATGCACAATTGTACAGAAAGGATTATTTATCACCTGATATTGACATGAGTAAGAAGGGTGATGATGAAGCCAGAGCGATATCTTCCTCTCAACCATTTATTCACTAAACGTTCAGGAACTGGCAGACTGGACCCTAGAACCATGTTCTAGATGCTTGTCTTTAAAAGAAAAATCTGATCCGTGCCTTCAGGAAAGTAAAAATCAAACAGCAAGAGCTGGACTTTGGAAAGGAAAAGCAGCCTTACTATCACCATGGAGAGCATGGCAGCCAGAAACCAGTGGAATACTTACTTTTGAGGCGAACTAGGAATGAGCCCCCGCAGCTGCCCGTGAAGTGCATCTTGTATGTTGCTGGTTGAATAGAGCCCAATGGGTGAGTTATAGGAAGCGCTCACTACCTGTCTTTTGTCATCAATGTTTGCTGCTGCAACAAAAGGCTGGGCCCTTCTGTTGTGCGCGGCACCAATGGGTTTGAACTCCTGTACAATGGCAGACAAAATACACAAAGCCACAGAATGCACAACAAAGCCATTAGCGCGCAAACCAACAGCATTGCTCTTGTTAATCAAGGCTTCTTTATCCACTACGAGATTAATGGCAGGGTTAAAGGAGGACTACGTTTGCCGTGAACTACATATGTGTTGTGAACGTCACTGTATGTTAAGGTGCAAAGGAGCTGATATTATTTGAAGTATAAAATAATGCAAATATTGTACCATTTATCTGCTTGCTACTGACTTCATCTAAGAAAGTCTCATAGGACTCATTTCAATCCAGAAATTTTGTGTCAAAAATAAGATTTTTGGCTTAGAAAAATGATTCTATGTCACACTGTCTTAAGTAGAACTTAGATAAAATTTCTCTTTTAACATTTCCCCCATTTTAGGAAATGGGAGACTAAAGCAATCAGAAAGGGAGTGAACATATATGAATAACTGTCCTGCATCATTGTAACTAATCAAGTCTTTTCTGTTTTTTCTTAATTCCTACAATAAATAAAATTTTTAATCTGCATTAAGATATAGCCTTAAATTTTGAAAAAATAATAGAAATTAAAGGACTTCCATTATTAAAGCAGGAAAAACATTTACAGAAAACCCTCACTTTTTATTGTGCTGATTTCATGTTGTGGGTTCAAGTTTACAGAGACAGTGAATGTAGGTGATTTACAGAAGCATTTTCACTTTATTGCTCAGGGAAAAAGAACAAACTTCATGCAAAACTCTGAGTTTGAAACATGCCTGAATGATCTGAAACTCTGTTATTATCTTTCAATGTAGGAATCAAGTTGTCCAATTTTTATACAGATGGATAATTTTGTCAAGTCACTAAACTTTTTCTTCTTCTAAGCAACAGAAGAAAACCAAAAACAAATGCTAAGATACACACAAGCTGATTCTCTTTCAAACCTTCTCATTTGGCAGAATTAGTTAAGATCCGTCTTTACATTATTTTCACTCACACATTCACATCAGCCTCCTTTACTTTTGTGACTTCACCGACAGTGTTTCACAGAGATCTCAAATAGTACAAACATTTATGATTACTTGAAATGTTAATGGAGATGATTTTGATTTAAAAACTAAAAACATCTAGTAATATTCTTATTTGTGTCATTTTCCCCTTGTGATTATAGAAGGGTAAGGTGTGGAAGTGTGCTTTTTAGAAAAAAGCTTGTGTTCCTTTCTTAGGGGTGGAATCACAGTTTTGCGTGGATTTCAGGGACTGCCAACAACTTACATTAGGGACCCAGCCAGAACAATGCTTCTTCTTGGTTCTCCTGAGCAGGCAGTCATCATATACACTCCTGTTCCCCCATTTAGGCCTATTGGAAAAAGCCCACTTACAAAGTAGCTATGACAAGGCAAATGGGGGTGCAGCTTCAAACACTAGCTCTAACAGAGACTTTGACTCCAACTGCCCCAAGTCTCATGATACCTGAAAATCTGTAATGTGCTGAATAAGAGCTTTTCTCTCAACTACTTTGGACAGCATATTTTAATAGCCTCTTGAACTTGAAAACAAGGTCTGTGATTCTATAGTATGATTGACTTGACTTATATCTTATTGATTCAATCTTTACTCTCCAGAATAATGGCTCACTGCCTAGGAGTTGGTTGAGTGACAATGTAGTTGCTGATATTAGAGAGGAGAATGAATGAAACAATCAAATATGGCTTTAGAAGAGTGCTGAATCCCAGAAAATGTGAAAACATGTACAAAGATTGACACAGTGGTACCTACCATCTGATTGCTTTGACTGATTTAATAATGAATTTGGATTGGCTGTGTTTTATGATTAACCATCCAATTAGCTGTTATTATGGCATGAAAAAAAGTAAATGGGAAATAACTGTAAATAATGACGAAGGACATGATTCAAGCCTTGGTTACTTTGGATGTGAAAGAAGACAGAAGGCTAATTGCCCAATTTAGTTTTGGTGTATTATAAATCTCTCAGGTTAATTAAAAGAGTATATAAAGAAGTACTGAAGGACTCAAGCTTTGTGGAATTTAGCTTTTTTTTTTTTAAAGTGAGAGTGATAAGCCTTAAAGATGTTGGTATGTAATACCAATTTTACAAAAAATTAGGTAACATAATGTGATCCCTTTATGAGGGAAAAAAATTCTCTGCCCTTATTTCTTAGTCTTAAAATGATAAATAAACACGGATGGCAACTGACCTATAAATGAGGCATCTGCTCTGAAAATATTTGTGCAATAATAGCCCCTAGTAGTACTTCAAAAAGCAGCACATAAGTTAATTAGCTCCAAGCTTTTCTTTGCTGTTTTCAGTTTTAGTTATATATTGCAAATGTCACAAAAATGTAATTGGTTAAAATGAAACAATAAAACCCTCTCTCTTTTTCACTCAGATCCCAAAAGGAAATGTTTCTAATACAGGCTTCAAACATTTGTATTCAGGCTTTGCACAGCATTAGTTTATGGGTTGCTGGAGTTATTCCAAAAAAGCACAGTGAAGTGTATACGCTAAAGGTAAACAAAAAATGTGAATA
Source organism: Ovis aries (assembly GCF_016772045.2). Taxonomy (NCBI): domain Eukaryota; kingdom Metazoa; phylum Chordata; class Mammalia; order Artiodactyla; family Bovidae; genus Ovis; species Ovis aries. Next base: position 14,916,601 of record NC_056079.1, read on the forward strand.
TGGCACAGAGAGGCAACATTCTATCCAAGTCTTACATCACTATCGATGGTCAAACAGAATCAAAAGACAAGACCAATTAGAAGCTTGCTATTCTACTTTAATTCCTTTTTATATTTTCCTGGAAAATCATTAGTAATGGAAAAATACTGTCAAAATTTTATCTAGCAGTTAATATAGTCCAGCTCTTGTGTTTCTGCTACCCAGACAAAAGCATCTAAATGACGCTTCTCTCTTAGCAATTCAATAAGTAATTATTGCGATTAATTAGATTTTTCAATGTTATTTTTAAATGGTAGGATCTCATATTAAAGAATAATATTTTGAATTAATGAAATGCTAGAGCTGCCAGGTTGAAAGCTAAGAGACTTAACAGAGATCTGCTGACACTGGGAGAATGCAGCTCTTGACAGCAATCTCCCCAGTCCTTGAAATGACCTCAGACATGTTGTCATTCAAAGAGAGCTCACCTTTCAGTTTTTTACTTGAATAAATATTTGGTCTGAGAACTGAGGCAATGACCAGCTTTGACACAACATGTCTGATACATGTGTGACAGTATGCAGAGCTACTTATAAGAAAAAACGGTGGCAAAATTAGGAAACAAACTATATCAAGCGCTCAGATCAAAGTACACTTAGTAAATGCTTATACTTTATCATGGTTGAAATTTATCAACAATCCCTGTCCCATCCTCATGCTCACCCCTTAAGTGAAGAACAAAACCACTCATATTTTCACTTCAGTGATATGTTTCAAGTGTTCTCCCATAAGTCAGTGGGGAGGAGTTTGGGGAAACAAGGATTTTATGAAAACTCATTTTGGGCAGGCTGCTGCCCAGTTATCAGAACATTGCAGAATGAAGTTATTTCATGAAAATCTGACAATTTCTAGCCTACTTCTGTACCCTACTTGACTGTGCAGATAGCATGTTTTTATTGTCAAACCTTTTATGGAAAGGATGCAGTCTTTTCTCATTTAGAAAACAGCATTTTTATTTCTAAAAAGCATCTTTCCTGTCTTGTGATAACTACATTATAATTTTGAATAGTTCAGCTAATATTAAACAAAGATGAGGGTAATACCTTATTGGAGAATGTAACCTTTGAAGAAGGACAAAGAACTCTAACGCATACCTTTTGTCCTTTTCTATACTTTATAGAGAAAAATGCACCCATCTGCTCCTAGGCATGTTCAGGATTGTCTAGAAGGAGTTTATCCAACGGCCAGGGGTTGATCTAAACAACCTCTGAGGTTTCTTTTAAGCCTAAGATTGGAGTCTAAATTCATAAAATCAAAATTTAGCTATTTAATAATAGCATGGAAAAATGAAAAAAAAATCTAGATGTTAAAATTTAGTATCATTTATTACTATAACTGTGTAAGAAAAAGTCCCCAAAGCTTAAACCTATTCCTAGGGGAAAAGCTGGAAAAAAAATACACTAACATTTTATTATTTGTGGCTGTACTTGCATGGTAGGGTGTCATGGTTTCTACCACCACCCCTCCAGTAAATATATATTGCCTTTAAAATGAAAAATAGTGTTTTAGTTCAATAGCAAAGGTCACATAACTTACAACAGAAGTTTGACTTGGGTTGAGAAATAAGAACTCAACTATTCTATCACTCAAATGCAACATTTTACCATTCATATACAATGGCGTTTTAAAGACTTACTGGCATTTGTTTTTCAGACTGACACACTTTTATTGCTCAGAAGGGGTTGCTTTAGTTGCGGAATTCTCATTTGGGGAAAGAAAAGATATCTGTTTGCAAGATGTTTCTTTGCATAGCTTTGTGTTAATTTTTTTTAGAAAAAGAATACTGACATAAGCACAGTTTGGCCAGTTCTTCAGTCTCAGTCTACAAGTTAATTCACTGTTTGATATTTATCCCTACATTTTGTTCCAGTTTGTGCTATGGGATTTTCAGATAGCCGAGGTTATGCTGAAATTTAGCTATATTTTGTAGGGAAGGTCTTTCCTGAAATGCCAAGTTATATGAGCTGGTCATGCAGAAAGCTGGCTGAGGGTCATAAGGAGTAGGAATATTTTGGTCCTTTAGGGGAAGAACAGAAATGGTCCTTATCTCTGAGCTCTTCAAACACCAGCCTCTTAGAGAGAGGGTACAAGTAAGAAGTTAGTCATGACTCAGTCTAATGGAATGTTCAAAGGCTCCATCTGACTGACTTCTGTAGCCCTTAACTCAGTCTTCACCTCTTTTTTTTTTTCTTTAATAAAAACTATCCCATTCTTTATCTTTTCCCCATGTGTAGTATCATAAATATTTATATTGTCTGACCCCAAAATGCAGGACACATGTGCTAACAAATGATTGACAAGAGGCCAGGGTATTTAACATTTGGATTATCTTTTAAAATTAAGTCTTGGAATAACCATAGTCATAAATTAAAACTCATGGATCTACAATAAAGAATAAAGGTCAGATAAGCTCCAAGTCTGGTCTGGGGAGATGATAGAAAAACACAGGCTCGCAGCAAGCTCTCAGCTTACCCTGTGCTTAATAAAATCCATACTTGCTGAATCATCCATGTGCCTGAGTGGGTGCTCCAACATGATCAGGGATCACTGAGGATTTGGTACTTTGGTCAAGCATGTGTAGTTGGTCCCTTATTTTAATATCAGTGAAATTGGGTTTAAAAAATTAGGAGAAAGTTTGAATAGAAATGTGCAGAAGGGTGACGTACAATTTTCAATGTGTCCTCTACATGGATCAAGGAAATTCAGAATTCTATCCAGTTTATCCTAGTGATAATAGGAGATGGGGGTGTCAATATATGCATGTAAATTTCCTTCTTTGTTTTTGTTTTTTTAAAGCACCACATGCTCTCTGTTTTCCTGTGTTGCCTCTGAGTGATGAGGGTTGGAGGAAGCATGTGGGTTTGGGCATTACTGCCAAGGGCTGTCCACAAGTGACCGCTCTGCCTGGAGGACTTTGCTCTCGCTCCTCCTTCCAACCTTTTCTTCTATCAGAGAAGATGTTGATGACAGGTGCTATTCACCCACCCACCTCTGAGGCCAGGCTAAGCCACCTTCAGCCTCTGTCACCTAGGCAGCCTCCTATGTCACCGACAGGAGAGGCCAGGAGCCCTTCCGGTCGCAGCCTGGCAGGAGGGGGTGGCACACCAGCAATAATGAGAGCGCCCACTGAACTGAGTCTAAGAGCAATGCAGTATGCCAAGTTATTTTCCTATCTTATTTTATTTCAATCCTTAGAAGCCCTATGAGACACATGTAGTATGTACTCTCCACGTATTTTACCAAGAATAAAATGAATGGGGGCCTAGGCCCTCAAGGGGAAAATGTGAGGCACAAATTCAGGAGTTGATGATCCTGAAAATGGAAACTTTGCTGAAGCACAAATTATAAATATATTTTCAGTTCATTTTCATTAGATATAATCAGTTTAGTAGTGATACTTGTTTAAAAGGGATTATTCAAACTATGTCTGTCTGTCTCTCTAAATGGGGGGAGCGTCTAACCAAGCAGAGGTTCCTTTTCTTGATTATACTGTCCACACAGCACAACTGGGGGTCAGTTTAATTTCAGATTTTTTTTTTTTGGCGATTTTGAAAGTAGACTGATAAGCATCAGATTATTAGATTAATTTAGCTCATTAGAGTCGCCTGAAGGGAAAATCCTTTTCTTTTGTAATTCAGCTGCATAGGCAGAATATTATTGTGATTACATAATGCAAAACTCTCTTCCTAGAGTAAACTTAATTATAGAATGCCTGAACTGATAATTAAAGAAGGATGTAACCTAAGAGTTGGGTGAAGACTTTGAGGAATTGAAGGTCACAATAACTATTAGATTAGAGACACCTGTTTCAAATGGTCGACCTTTCTTTGTTTTGCTTTGTTTCAACATCTTAAATTTCTTGAGTTACCTCATGGTCATTTGGCAGACGTCCATCATGAAAAATGAAAAAATAAGCAGACTATAGATAGATATAGCCTCTTTTTCCCTAATGAGAACATATTTGTCTTTTAACAAGATATTTACCTAAGAATACTTCTCTTCATAATGTGAACATCATTTAACTCCAAAATTCATACCTGTGGTTCTGATTCTAAGTTGATTTTGAAAGGATGAGCCTTTCCATCTTCAGTTACCTGTGGAGACCATAAGCGAGCTTCCGCCCTGTAAATAAAAATAAAATTTGTAAACCCAAATTCTAATGGGACTTCTAGTCTTAATACAGTTTAATTTCCCCTGTTTGTGAATCCCGAAAACCCAACCATGCTGGCTCCCTGATGTTGAACTTTCAGCCTCCATAACTGTGAGAAATAAATATTTGTTGCTTAAGCCAGCCAGTCTATGGTATTCAATTGTAGCAACTTGGACTAAGGCAAGGACACCGTAGAGTTTCTGGAGAAAGCGGGTCTGCCGTGCATGCGGGAAGCATACGGGAGAGGGAGATCCTGGCGACCTGCCCTGCAGATGACCACAGGGCAACCCCCCTGGATCTCCTCAACTTCCCTCCTGTCCTATGTAGGGCACCACAGGAGGCAGTGAATGATGTGCCAGGTGGATTTGCTGCTGGCATCAAGGAAATGGGCTCCGTCCAGCTCTTCTCATGTATCTACTCGGGGTCGTGTGGCTCCTGCGGAACTATGTGCTTGGCAGGAACACAGGTGATGCAGAGACAGGGACAGAGTCAGTTTCACCCCATGAAATGGCAGACTGGCTGATGGATTGTGTCCTCTGGACCACAGCAGGGAAAACTGTGGATACAACAGCAGCAGAATAGACACACATGCTAACCACGGCCACAGATCATCCTTTTCACAGTTCAGTTCCAGATCTCGGGTCTGATGGCAAAAGATCAGGTTCGATTTCCTAATATTGTTTTTGATCAGAAATGTCTCCTTGTCTAAAAACCCTCATGTGCCCACGTCCTCTCATACCTTGTGAGATTCTTCCGGGCTGAATTCAGTACAAAACAGAAAACAGCATACAGGACATTAGCAACCAGATTTTAATAGGATCACACTTCGGCAAGCAGAAGATTCTTTTGGGAAATTCCATTCCATTCTCTACCATGTTTAGAACAGCAGTGTAGCTAGACATGCTGTTTGGTGTTTATACGGCCAGTACTATTTTCTCGGTCGACCAACTGGGTTAGTGAAGGAAAAAAAATTCTTTTAGCCTCTTTCATTATTCTGACATTCCAGAGAATTCTTTTTAGAAAGCCTTTGTTAACAGCTACCAGACTGACTTCAGTGAAGGACAGACCAAAGTGGCCAACATATAAAAAAGCCAGTTAAAATTCTGGGTCCTGCAATATTCTTCCTCACGGGGAGGATGAAGTCATTTATCATTCTGGTTCAGGTTCTCCTGCAAAACAGATCAAATTTTACCCCCGTTAATTAAAGATCACCTGTCAACTTTGAGACAGAGCTGGTGTCCTGCTGCCTTAATCCTGTCCTGTGCATCAGCGTGAGTCATGGACTCTGTCCCGAAGCCATCAATAGCCAGGATGACATCTCCAGGACATAGGTTGGCAGCTGCCGCCTTGCTTCCTGGAGTGATCTGGAAGAAATCATCACATAGCTAAAAATCAACACCCTGTGGCATCTTGAGTTTTGTGCCTGACATTTGTACTTCACCTTGGTAACATTCTAAACGCTTCACTGGGCAGGAACTACTGTGCTCAGTGGCTCAGCCCTGTGTGACTCTTTGTGACCCCATGGACTGCAGCCTGCCAGGCTCCTCTATCCATGGGATTTCCCAGGCAAGAGTATTGGAGTAGGTTGCCATTTCCTCCTCCAGGGGATCTTCCAGACCCAAGAATCAAACCTGAGTATCCTGCAGCTCCTGCATTGGCAGGTGGATTCTTTACCACCGAGCCACCTGGGAAGTCCCCTGCAGAAAATATTATATCTAGCTTAACTCTTAATTGGCCAATTGTATTCTACTTTCCTGCTATGTGAGATAATTCTATTTCTCTACCACATTTTCTCCATCTTGACATTTCTAATTCTCTTTGAAAACATCTTCCATGACTCCCTGTTTGAATCATATTTTTGCTTTAAATAAAAATTTGCTTTCTTAGAGTCTTTGGTCACCCCAGACTCTCTATTTGGGAATATAACTTTACTATTAATATATTTGGGGTGCTTTTATATTTGAATTGAAACAGCTTTAGCATCCCTATAATGCACTTGGGTGGGATATAGAAAGCTTGGAAAGAGAATCACTCTTGTATTAACAAGAAGCCAGATAATATGCAAAATTATAACTTTGCACAGACTCCAAAGAACTGAAGTTGCAGGGCAACCAACTAGCTTGGAATCTAAGGAAAGATGGGCATCTCCACGGAAAGATGAGATGTAAGCACAAGCTCACTTGTACCAGAGCACAAAGGAAGATGGGGCCAAGTGTACAAGCTATTGAGAAGAATTTAGCTAAAATTGTGAACAAATTGCTAAAGGCCAAGTATGAGTTAAACAGTGAGAGTCTAGAACCCCTGGGAACTACAGACACAAGAGAAGTTTGTGTCCACTTAGAGTCTCTTCTCCATAAACGAAGAAGAGATGGAATAAGTAGAAAACAACTAATAAGATGGCAGCTTTCAATTAAACTGTGCCACTGATTACATTGTCACAGCATTCTTCCAAGGAACAAGCGTAATGATTCTTTTGATTGCTATACCCACTCCCAGCTTTTCTGGGTATATCCAATTGACAACGAATAGTCCTCACTTGGTGTCACCCTGCCTACTTCTCTAGCGTGATCTCACAACGTTCTGCTCCTCTTCGTCCACTGCCCTACGGCCAGTCAGATTTCCTTTGAGCTCCTCAGAGAGGCCAAGCTTGCACCCTCTTCTGGGCTTTCACACACTGTTCCTTCTGCCTGAAATGCTCCGCATGCTTGTCACCCTGTTGCTCCTTCTCATCCTTTTGGTTTAGGTTTAAACGTCATGAAGGGACCTCCCCAGACCTCTGATACAGCGTCTCCAGCCCCTCCCCATCGTTCTCCACTGTGACGCCCCATTCTTTCCCTCTATGAAGACAACTTGTACTTGCATGTCTGTTTATTTACTTGGGTATTGTGTCTTCCCAACCTCAACTTCTTGAAGGACAATACTATGTATATTCCTAATGCTTCCCAGTGTATACTCAGTGTTCCCAACTGATGAATAACTACTTGAAAGATGAATGAAATGGACATTTAATCAGAGCTTATGAAACAACAAAGAACTAGTCCGCACACACCCAAAGATGATGGCTATTAATGTCAATCTGTCACTGCTCCTTTTGCAAGTTCCCACTGGTTAGAGCAGGATAATATGTGGAAAGAAAGAAAAGAAAGGTAGCGCTAAGACAAGTCCGACTTTTGCGGCCCTGTGGACTGTAGCCTGCCAGGCTCTTCTGTCCATGGGATTCTCCAGGCAATAATACTGGAGTGGGTTGCCATTTCCTTCTCGAGGGGATCTTCCCTACCCAGGAATCAAACCCAGGTCTCCAGCATTGCAGGCGGATTCTTTACCAACTGAGCTACGCAGGAAGCCTGGATAATATGTGGAACTTGACTTAAACCTCAAACTGCTCCAGGAATAAATTAGATCATTCCTAATGTTTAACTGAGGATCAGTCATTATTTCATTTTTTCTCCACTTGCTTAATCTAGTCATCGATATAACTAGTCATTGAATTAACTTCATGGCTCTAAGAGAGATCCAAGATTCACATAATTGAATGAAGTGAAGTGAGTCATTCAGTCATGTCCGACTCTTTGCAATCCCATGGACTATACAGTCCATGGAATTCTCCAGCCCAGAATACTGGAGTAGGTAGCTTTGCCCTTCTCCAGGGGATCGTCCCAATCCAGGGATCGAACCCAGGTCTCCCACATTGCAGGAGGATTCTTTACCAGCTGAGCTACAAGGGAAGCCCGAGAATACCGGAGTGGGTAGCCTTTCCCTTCTCCAGTGGATCTTCCCGACCTAGGAATTGAACCAGGGTCTCCTGCATTGCAGGCGGATTCTTTACCAACTGAGCTATGAGGGAAGCCCTGTATAAATGAATAATTCATATAAATTTATATTCATAAGAAGAAAATAAAAAATTCTCATGTGTCCTAGATCTTCAGTCTCATCAATAAAATGTTTATTGTACTCAGTTCATGTCTCTGATCACCTCACAGTAGCAATCATGATTATTTTCCAGTAGGGACACATAATGGGGCCCTGGGTGAAGACAACTGGAGATTATTACATCTCAACTTTTGGGAGGCATGCCATTTTTCCATTTAGAAATTCTCCCAGACTCACAACTGTTAGAAGAATAAGAGTTTCCATTCCCAGTGTGGCTTGTAGAGATAAAAATAACCTCAAACTTTTAATTTTCTCTAGCTATAGTTCATCAAAATCAATACAGTCTATTTTAAAACTTCTCAGACCAGAATGCTTTTCTTTGAGTTAAAACATGAGAAAGCATGGCTCAATGTGTTTACTTTTAAAGACTCAACTAGCTATTCTAATATACTTAAATTTGGTTTACATATAATACTCAATATTGGTTTAGAAAAGCCTAACGTTATTTCTTAGCTCTGGTTCCAGTGAGTGTAAACATCTGAGGGTAGGCTTGGTGCGTATTGCTCTATATAAATTTTAAACAGAGACATCTGGTGTGCTGAACTTAGATACTGAATATTACTAAATGTGGGCCTTCCCAGTGGCTCAGTGGCAAAGAATCAGCCTGCAATGCAGGAGCTGCAGGAGACGATGGTTCTATCCCTGGGTAAGGATGATTCCTGGAGGAGGGCATGGCAACCCACTCCAGTGTTCCTGCCTGCAGAATCCCATGGACAGAGGAGGCTGGTGGGCTACAGTCCATGGGGTTGCACAGAGTTGGATATGACTGCAGTGACTTAGTTTGTACACATTAGTAAATGTAATTAGCAATGTTAATATGGAAGTTAATAACTATCTTATATTACCCAAAATATTACATTTACAAAACTCTTTCTAATAACTCTATCATTACAGCTCTAAGACAGGCTGGACAAAGGAGGCTGCTTTTTTTCCATGAGAGGAGGTAAAGTGACTAAGGAACCTATGGCTTCTTACTAAGCTGGGAGCTCTGTCGCCAGCGGTTTCATTAAGTCATATAGGAAAGGTGGCTGATGGTGACGCCGGAACCAGAGTCTGACTTTGCATTCAACCTGGACATTGATTTCCTGGGACTTCCAAGGTGAGAGTTGATAAGAAAGAAAAAAAGTGTGTCGAGAGATGGACTCGAGAGAAGGAGAAAACAGGATCTTCCCTTCTTCCTGGGTCTCAGGTTCAGCGAGGTTAGTGATCAGCAAGTGACCACTAAATTGGCCTGGTTTTAGGAAGTTAAACGATCTGTTTAATCACAAGAATCTATTATTTCCCAGCGTTACTTTATATTATTACTTTGCATTTCATTTATATTATTGCTTATAGTTTAACATTTCCCCAAATTAGGAGAAGAGAGAGGTAAAATGAGGCAAGAGGTTTTCAATGGATTATTATTCAGTTTCATTAGTGTCTCAAAAGTCAAAAGCATTCAAGAGATCATTGGAAACAGTACTGCCGCCAGTCACTGAACACATGGTTTCAAACTTGTCAAATGAGAAGAATCACTGGGTGAGGGGGAGGGGAGGGGGGGGGTCTTTGTTCAACATAAAGATTCCAGTCCAATCCAGAAGCCTAGGTACATCCTCCTGTATACTTGAAATCATCTCTAGATTATTTATAATACCTAATGTGATGTATATACTATGTAAGTAGTTGCCGAGGGCTATGTGGGAAAAGACCACATTCAACTGTAAACATTTCTTTCTAAAAGTTCAAATTTCCAATATAGTTTATATTAAAGTACTATTCCGTGTTAAAGCCTAACATTTTCTATGTTGGGACCCGGGTCCGTATACAGCATTCTCAGTCACAGTGATCTTGATCCTGGGTGTGCTCGGTATACAAAGGAGGGAAGAGGAAGTGAGTGGGAAGGGACATACTGGCAGGAGATGTATACAGTCATTTTACATCATGTGCACAAAAGAAGCCTGTGCTTTATTCCAAACTGGACCATTTGTGAAAACAAACTGTCTGTAACTTGGCTATGATAATAGATCTACCTTCAGGGTGGTCCAAACATTTAAGACAGAGAGAGATTCCTTGGAAACTTTTTCCAGAAGAAGAAAAGCTGCTCACTTAGAGACGTGAACCTTCTGTGAAATACCTAGGCCAGCTGTATACAATGTTTGCAGTAACAATGCCCTCTCCCACACTAAACATCCGCAACTTAAATTCACATTGCACCAAGTAAAGAGCACCTTTGCCTAGAAACTGCTGCTACTGCTAAGTTGCTTCAGTCGTGTCCCACTCTGTGCGACCCCATAGACGGCAGCCCACCAGGCTCCCCCATCCCTGGGATTTTCCAGGCAAGAGTACTGGAGTGGGGTGCCATTGCCTTCTCTGCCTAGAAACTACTTTCCTACAAATCGGATCACAACCAATTTGCTCAAAAATTTTTTTGAGATTGTTTGGTATTTGATTTATCATCTGAGCCATCAGGGAAGCCCCAATTTATCTTACTTCTAATGTTTTTTTTATGATACAGAGTTTTACCTGGCTGATTAATTGGATGGTAAACAATTATTGGGTGGGGACCCTTTGTCCTAATTTTGTGAACTGTAATTTCAACTGATGGAAAGAGTTATTTTGTAAGCCATGCTCCCCAGCAGAGGCTGGAGCAGAGGACCACTGTCTAAGTAGCATTGCTATCATCTGCTTTTGTAGAGTGTGAGGAAGGGAAGGGTGGGCATTGCTTGCAGGATAAAAATTGAATTGTCTTGAGGACCATATCTCATTCATGGGACTTATTCTGGTGTCCAGTACAGGCACTGGTGTTTTAATTCTTTGCTTGCTTAAGAACTTACATAAAACAAATCAGTGAACAATAAAAGTTTTCCTTTTTATTTATTGTGGGATATTTCTGAGAACATAACTTGCACCTACTAGGAAAATAAAGTTATGTCAAAAGTGAACAATTTAATAACTCATATTGTGTCTATTTTTATTCTGTAACATATATGAGGTACTAGACGCTGTGCTTGGCACTGAATAGCGCCCCCCTCCCAAATTTGCTGGTTGTTGCCAAGAGAGGGCCATGCAATCTGTGGGATACAGATGTATTCAGACAACTGTGGTACAAGGAGTAATGTAAGGAGATGCAGGTCAAGAGCTATAGTAATTAAGTGGATGAAATGATGGCTACCAGAATCAGGCTGGAGGAGTGGTATTTAAATGGGTTTCCAGAGGCACAGAGGACAGTGGAATGGGTGGGGAAGAGAATTCTGGAGAAAAATGATAGCAAGAGCAAAGCTACATTAGACAAAGCTATGTTAGAGAAAGCATAAGCGGTCCAGAGTATGGGCCCCACTACATATTTGTGGAGTGAGAGGAAGAAAGGAGAGAGAAGAGAGGGAGGAAACGGAGTTGGACACTTGAGTTGAGAGAGAAGGTGAAAGCCGTGAATGTCATGCTAAAAACCACACATTTTATTCTCTATAAACTGGAGATACCACTGAAGGACTTTTAAAAATGGGGAAGATAGGATCAACCAGCAACCATCTCAGAGATGGCTGGTGAGAATACGCATGGTGAATCGAGAAGGGAGACAACTAGGTTTCAACTTATGAAATCTTGATGGGGGACAGTGGAAGAAAAAGAGGAAAATGGTAGATCTGAAAGACGTAGGATCAACAGGACCTGGTGATGAGTTGCATGGCGCAAAATGCCTCTTTGGAAATATCTGTACAATAAGCAGAATCTTTCATGTGTTTGGAGGATGCAGGCTTTGGAAGCAAGTCGACCTGCATCAAAGTCCATCCCACCACTGTGGTCATCGGCAGGTTATAAAGCTCTTGAAGCCTTACTCCCTTCATCTACAGAAAGGGATATTGCTACTACTACTCTGATAGGATTATTGTGATATTCAAGTGAGTTAGTGGGTATGAAAGGCTTAGAAGAGTGCATGGCAGGCAAAAGTATACTAATGCACACACAACCTCATCCAGTACCTTTTAACACAGTATAAAAATTAAGAAATTAATACAATTATTCTACCACCTAATTATAATACTGATAAGTATGTTCATATCTTTTAGTCTTTTTCCCAAATGATTTTTAGTATTCTAATAATTTCAGTGGAAGTACTCTCAATTAGGTGTTCACTAAAGCAAAAAAGTTCAAGTGACTATGTTTTCATTTATTGAATAAGAATCTACCGTGTGAATGGCTTTGGGTACACTTGGATAATAAAGTGTACACCTATTAGAATAATAAAAGGTACACCAATTAGGATAAATTTATAAAGTTATCTCAAAAGTAAATGACTTAATCACTCATATTGTGTCTACTTTTATTCTGTAACGTAAGAGATACTAGACACTGTGCTTGGCACTGAGTAGCCCCCTAAATCTGCTGGTTGTTGCCCTAAGCAGGGGAGCATGCAATCTGGGATACAGATGTATTCAAACAATTGTGGTACAAGGTATAATGTAAGAAGAGGTTGTAGGTAAATTAAGTGGATGAAATGAATTAAGTGGATGAAAACAAAGCAGTGTAGTGGTACCTGCTGTCCTTGAGTTAAATTAATTGAAGAGAAAATCAGTAGTCAAATAAAATAATCATATGTGTTCATATGCACTGTTATTGAACCAAGTGTCACTGTGAGTGACACAAATTAATTATGAGTTAAAAATTCAAACAGAATTGGCTTACCAAATAATAGTTGTCATTATATCAAATATATTTACTGATAGCTCCTGCAGTCAAGTGCAAAATGTTAAGTTCTGCTTTGAAATAAACATTGTTTATAAAGTCAACAACTCAACATTTCAAGCATGAGATTAATCATATTGATATGTTCCACAGTAATAGCAAGATACTTCTTTTATAAATCACTGAAAGGATTTTTGTGACAAAATTGTTTCCCTAAGATTTACTATAATATGATTTGTTAGGATTTATAATATAAATAGGATTTGTTAGGATTCAAAAGCTTATTTCATTTAATATAAACAAATGAACACTATACTTTAGAAACTTTAAAAATATTTCTCTGTAGAGATAATGGAAATTGTTTCCTTTGGTAAACCCGTAAAAGGCATTGCTTGGCCCAGATCATTGAACCATTTTCTGCCTAATTTACTTAGGAACATTTTGGGAGTATGTTAAGTTCTTATGTCCATATGAAAACACATGTCAAGATGTGTTTATGTTTTCAAAAAATGTAAAACAAAGCTTGAAATGTTCCATGCATCCGTATGTTTTGAGATATTTTTAAAAAGCCATTGGTTCTTAAAACCCATAAGTAGAATTTAGAATTCTTTGTTCAAAGTCTGTTAGTCAGATTATAAAGTATACATTTATAAAATATAGTATGAGCAATAAGGAAGAAAATAAAGCATAGTAAAGATATAAATATGCTGAAAGTTTATGTTTGAAAATTAGGTTTAATATATATTCATATGTGATAATTGAAATAATATCAATTTTATGTTAAGACGATGTTAGAAACAAATCTAGACCAACTATAAATTTACTGACAGGACAGATCCTGAATTTTTTTTCACTTCCTTTTTTCTTAATTGGACAATACTTTAGAAAATTGAAAGTTTAAGGAAAGCTTGATTTTGATAATGAAGTATTATCTTCAGAGTTACTAGTCTGAAAGATGGCTCTCCATCAGATGAAGGAAGCTGTCTGACACGTTTTCTTTGTAGTTTGAGTTATAGGTGATGATATCTAAGCCAAGTTCCAGCTTTGGAAAGTATTTACTCAAAATGCCTGGAAACCTAGTAATACAAATTAGTAACTTTTCCTCTGTCTGGGCTGATATGATAGATTCCAACTTGGCCAGCCCAGGTGGTGCCCTGCGAACTGCGCCCTGAACTTTTCATCCAGACAAGGAAAGCATTCAGACGCGCATCTCTCTCCAACAAAGCACCACTACCGTCTCCGCTTTTCTGATCCCACCTCGTTTGTTACTGAAAGGAAACCTGGCTTCGAGGGAGAGAAGGCAGCCCACCTCCCAGGGAAACCACGCAGCCAGTTCACCCCCATCGGAAAACTGTGGGAGGTCAAGAGGCTGCAGACAGAGACCACCAGGACGGACGTGGTTAATTCTCTAAGCCGCTCCGCATCCTCCGAACTTTGTTCGCTGAGATGCTGCCGTCCCTTGACCTGTGAACCCGAAGCCAGGACCCACCCAGCACACCCCAGTGGCTCACTGGCCGCTCTCCTCCCCCAAGGGGGCCCGCGGCACGCCAGAGTCCCCGACTTGCAGCCGAAGGATGGAAAACACATACCCTGGTGATGACCAAAGGCTGGTTGAAGTCTATGCCCCCCGAAAGTCTGAAGCCCCAGGGCGCCGGCCCGGGCAGGACCACGTTTTGGGGCATGGTGCCTCCTGGCACGGCCTTGCTCGGGCGGGGCCGCAGCGAGTGTCCCCGAGCGGCACGGCCCACTCCACTCCCGGGGCAGTGTCCTCGCTGGACCGCGACCCGGGAGCTTTATCCCCGCTCCCGAGTGACGTCACTGGCCTCCCCTCCTCCCCGCCCCCTCCCACCAAGGAGAGCTCCAACTTTGGAAGAAAGAGACGTGCCAGACCCGCGGGAGTTTACAGACGCACCGGCTCGGGCGCAGCCTCCCAGACTTCTTGGGCTTAAGGCTGGAGGAGGCTTCGGGTTACAACTCCCATCCCTCTCTTAAAGTAACACCTGTCCTACTGTTTATCTTCTGCTTGGAGAGCCACAGGGAACTTCATTGGAAGTTAAAAGCAGTTAAACCACAGCCTCTATACTTCAAGTTAAAAGAAGACCAGCATCATCAGTGCAATTGGTTATTGAGCAATTTTGAGTTCTTTGATGGTGGCTTACTAGTGTGTGACCCTGGCTAAGGTACTTTAATTTCTTAAGCCTCAGTTTCCCCTGCAGGGAATTATGGTCCTTCTCTGGTAGGGTTGCTGTGAGAATTAAATGAGCTATTTCTGCACATTGCTTCCCACCACATGTGGGTGTGTACCTGTGCACTAAGTCACTTCAGTCAAGTTTGACTCTTTGTGACTCCATGGACTCTAGCCCACCAGGCTCCTCTGCCCGTGGGATTTCCCAGGCAAGAATAATGGAGTGGGATGCCATTTCCTACTCCAGATCTTTCCCACCCAGGGATAGAACCTGCATCTCCTATGTCTCTTGCCTTGGCAGGCAGTTTTTCTTTTTTAGCACTAACGCCACCTGGGAAGCCCTTATGTAATCTATGATAGTATAACTATATTAAACTTCTATTTTTTTAAAAAACAAAGAAATCTAAAAGTGAAAATATTATGCAAAGGTCCCCAATCCAATGGGTCATCTAAAAGTGTATATGAAAAGATAATTCGTCAGTATACTCAAAGTGTTAGTGAAAGTGTTAGTCGCTCAGCCGTGTCCGACTCTTTGCGACCCCATGGAATGTAACCTGCACCAGGCTTCTCTGTCCATGGAATTCTCCAGGCAAGAATGCTGAGTGGGTTGCCATGACCTCCTGCAGGGGATCTTGCCCACCCAGGGATCGAACTCAGGTCTCCTGCATTGCAGGCAGATTCTTTACTGTCTGAGCCACCAGGGAACCCCAGTATACCCAAAGTATTGTTTAATTTTGATTGGAGTAATTGTACTTCCCTCAAATTCAGTCTGTAAACTTATGTTTTTGACACACGGGTGGCAAGTGTAACAGAAACCTAGGAGCTGAGACTGTCCTGTGTGAGCCGTGCAAGAGGACCCCTGAACAGGATGAAACTGGGTAGAGGAGAAAGAGGAGGGTGGGTGTTCAGTGAACATCTTAATTGTTGTCCAGGTGCTACGGTGATTGCTTTATCCCTGTCCTTTTCATCCCCATGGCAAGCCAATCAGATTGCTCTTTTTCTTCTCATTTTTTTTCTTCTGGTAAAGAAGTAATTTCTTAGAAGTTACTTGCATAGATCACATAGCTAATAAGTGATACAGTTGTAATCACAAACTCAGGTCTGCCTGACTCCAGGATGTGGCTGGTGTAGGTCTGAAGACCAGGATAGTCTGAGGGGGGTCCTGCCTAGGCTCCATGTGGAATCAGATTTTTCTTGTGTTATATTCCAGGATGCTCTGATTCCCAAGGAGAAGGGGAGGGACAAGGGAGGAGAAGTATGAAATGCTTAAAAAGCCCAAGGATGAGTGTCTTGGACTTCATGCCCTATACGACAGGGCTGTCTCACTTCAGGTAAGAAGAGCTAGAGTATGCTTTATTAGCAGCCTAGTCTATTTGTATGTGGTTTTAAGACTCAGAGAGGGGACAGATTCAGGAAGCAGAAAGCAAAGTTGACTAGCCCAGAAATCGTGTAAATCGCAAAACCTGGGTTGGAACTACTTTGTCCACTGTGGCGGGTTATATAAAATCCTAGAGGATAGGTGTTTTCTGGTCCCAAACAGTTCTTTCATCCTTTCTTCCTTCCCTACTTCTCTTTCTGTCTGTAAAGGAAGAGTATGTGTTTAAGTCTGAGACCCCCTCAGTCAGTGGTTCTGAATTTTGATACGCATCAAGAGAGCCTGGGGGGCTTCCCTGGTAGCTCAGATGGTAAAGAATCTGCCTGCAACACGGGACGCCTGGGTTCTATCCCTGGCTTGGGAAGATCTCCTGGAGGAGGGCATGGCAACCCACTCCAGTATTCCTGCCTGGAGAATCCTCATGGACAGAGGAGCCTGGCAGGCTACAGTCCATGGGGTCTCAAAGTGTTGGACACGACTGAACAACTCAGCTGTGGAACTCAGTTGTTCAGTTGTGTCCAACTCAGCACAGCACATAGCACAAGACAGCCAGGGTGCTTATTAGAGATGTGGACTCCTTGGCTCCACTCTACAGAGATCTGAATTCAGTTGCTTGGGCCAAAATCCACTGTGGGTGGTCTGTGGACCACACATTAAGAAAAAGTAAATCAACGCATAGGATTCTAACATCTTATACTGTGGCTTCATGTGTGTGGTTCATCCTTTCGGAAATGTCCTCTTTTCTCTATCACAGCCCACTGCCTTTCCACATTTTATGGGAAGACTTGATTGGCCACCAGTATCTACCCCGAACATTTTCTTGACTTAACTCTTATTTCTCGTCAATACATCCTGATTTTGAATTTAGCTCTTCTCCAGTATAACCAAGCACCTGCTAACGTGATGGATGCTGGGGTTAAACACAGGGACAAGAGATGAGTCTGGATTTTGACAGGCACATAATCTTCCAAGGATGATGTTTTATTTTTATTCTTTACTTTTATTTACTTATTTATTTTTTGGCTGTTTGGCATGTGGGATCTTAGTTCCCTGACCAGGGATCAAGAATTTCCCTGCATTGGAAGCATAGTCTTAACCACTGGCCCACCAGGGGAGTCCCAAGGTTGACATTTTCCTGAGAGTTATTTTGCATTCCCAACAAGACAATATGTTCCTCCAGGGCAGGTGTCCTATTTCATTGGAATTTACCAAAACTGCCATCTAGTACTGGGCTTTGAGGAGGTGGTCAGTAATTACCGGTAAGTGTGCCGTGCTGTGCTAAGTCGCTTTAGTTGTCTCCGACTCTTTGTGATCCCATGGACTGTAGCCCGCCAGGCTCCTCTGTCCATGGGATTCTCCAGGCAAGAATACTGGAGTGAGTTGCCGTGCCCTCCTCCAGGGGATCTTCCATAGGCAGAAGCAGGTTTTGGTCTTGACTGGAATTGTTTGGATTAGGGAAGCTCATTGTTCCTTCTTGACTCTCCCTTCCACAATAGTCCTACCAAGAAGCACCTTTCCTGACAGCTTCTGTTATGCTCATTGTTCACAGCTCCCCCAGCCCTACCTTGCTGGTGCTGTATTTGCGTGTCTTTGCTGGTATGGGCCACACAAACCAACTTATCCAGGGGCCCGGGCAGCCAGCCAGTGCTCCCAAGCCCTTCCCTGCATTGTATCTGACTTCCTCTTTGGTAAGAGCCCGTGTGATTTTCATGCTTTGGAGGATTTGGGCCCTTGTGAAATCTCTTCTGGAGAATTAACCACACTGAATTCCATGCTCTGTGCCTGCCCTCAGTGCTGGCAGGAGCCTCCATTGTTTCATTCCCACGTTGTCACACTCCTTGGGACCATGTGATGGTTCAGCTCAAGTTCATTTGGTATTCCCCTCTGAAATGTCACTGAGTTTTCCCACTGTTTGTACTGAATTAACTAATAACAATCAAGAGACTTATCAGTATGCTGGAAATGAGAACTGAGGCACTGTGGACTGAGCAGCAAATAGGGGCGACTTCTGGGTACCAGCCTCTCTTACTGCTGGTGGCTGCCGTTTGCATGCTAGGCCTTTGCGAATTGCAGTGTCAGAGAGAGAAAGAGAGAGTTGGTCAGAGGATGAGAGTTTTTATCATGTTTTCCCATTGCAGCCACTTATCTGGGGTATTTCCATCCTTACTAGATTGTCTTCTGGGTGGACTTCAAGCTGAGTGAGGGCAGGTTGCTTCCTGGCACTGGCAGCTTGAGGAAGAATCTTCTTTCTTTGTGGACTACTTACCTGTTTCTAGTTCTGCCAAAGTGAACTTGATCTTGACCACAAGAGCTACTATGGCGTGTCAGGCATTGTGCTAAGCATTTAACAGGCTAATTATTTCTGATTCCTAAGACAATCCTGCAGAATAGATATTATTATGAAATTATTATTCAGAAATAGGGACTGTGAGAAGATAAGGAAGCTACCTAAGATCTCATACCTGATAAGTGGCAGAGTTGGATTCAAGCTTAGATCTGTTCCTTTCTGCCACTTCCTGCTTCTTCTATTATTTCACAGTGCTTTTTTTTTTTCTTTTTGGCTGTGCTGGATTTTTGCTGCAGTGTACAGGCTTGCTCTCTAGTTAGGGAGCCCCTGGCTCTAGAGCATGGGTTCGGTAGTTGTGGTGCATGGGCTTAGCTGCCCTGCAGCAGGTGGGATCTTAGTTCCCTGACTAGGGACAAAACCCATGTCTCCTGCGTTTGGAAGGCAGATTCTTAGCCACTGGACCACCAGGGAAGTCCTTTCATGTTGCCTCTTAATGCACATTTGCTAAGGTTTATCCACCCCTGACAGCCTCTAACAACCTCTCCTGGCCGTTCAGTGCCATGGTTTGAGGTCTTTTAGAAGCCAGAAGCTTGTTTTCCCTGAGGACCTAGGTGGAGTCACAAATCCCAGTGGAAAAGGACTCCTCAGAAAGTTGGCATTGATCTTGCTCACCGCAACCTGTTCTTGATGTTTCAGGGTCCCTAGAAGTTCCTGCCTAAATGGGTCTTGGGAAATCAAAGACCTGATCTTCAGTCAAATGGTATTTTACTTGGTAGGGTTAACCGCCCTCAGATTCTATCTAGATTTCTCTTTTAAACACGCTCACGAGCCATTAGAAGAGCCAAGATAATAGTTATAATAGAAATACATTAGAACTCATGCTTCGGTAACAGAGACCATGTGTTTTGGAGCTTTTCTGTTTGGAGTCATTTTATCATCACTATAAAAACATTTCAGATGAGAACAGAGTGAGTGGAAACCCTAGGGAAATGTACAGGGAGCTCTAGACTTGGATGGCTGGATGCCTGGCCTGGATTTAGTCACCCAGAAGGTTTGCAGGGAAGCACTAAAGCTAGAATTTAATCTATCACAGACGCCTTGGCCATCTCCTTGAGCGTTTCCACCTGCTTCACCACTGGGCCGCGTGACTGGTGTCTGAACAAATAAAACGTGTGTGTTCTGTACTTGGTATATCAGTTTAGTCCAGTTAGAACTGGGTTCCATACACAGTCATCTTAGTGGCCCCATGTTTTCTTTTCTTAAAATTCTTCAAGACTTTTAAGATGAAAAACGGGGACAATAACTAGTGAGCAATTACTATATATAGTCTGTGTTTATATTATTTGGACAATGTTATTTGCTGTTCTAGAATAATGGGCTCAGCCTCCACTTGTGTCGAGTGGAGGGAAATGAGTACTTCTGTCCCATTTGTCCCAGTTTTCTGGTCACACAAAGAGAATGAACATTTCAGGTTCCAAGTCCTGGCCAAGCGGTTGTAGTTGGAGGAAAGCCTTCTCACTACAGGAAGACCATCTGCAAAGCACACACACTTGCTCTTCCTCCAGGATAATGAAACTTCTAAGTTTTATATGTAGAATTGGATGCTCTTGGTACAAACTAAAACCAATTCAGTGAAGGCTCTGGTCTACTTATTCCATTAAAATTGTGCATCTTTTCAGTCCAGTTCAGTTCAGTCGCTCAGTCGTGTCTGACTCTTTGTGACCCCATGAATCGCAGCACGCCAGGCCTCCCTGTCCATCACCAACTCCCGGAGTTCACTCAGACTCACGTCCATCAAGTCCGTGATGCCATCCAGCCATCTCATCCTAGGTCGTCCCCTTCTCCTCCTGCCCCCAATCCCTCCCAGAATCAGAGTCTTTTCCAATGAGTCAATTCTTCGCGTCAGGTGGCCAAAGTACTGGAGTTTCAGCTTTAGCATCATTCCTTCCAAAGAAATCCCAGGGTTGATCTCCTTCAGAATGGACTGGCTGGATCTCCTTGCAGTCCAAGGGACTCTCAAGAGTCTTCTCCAACACCACAGTTCAAAAGCATCAATTCTTCGGCGCTCAGCCTTCTTCACAGTCCAATTCTCACATCCATACATGACCACAGGAAAAACCATAGCCTTGACTAGATGGACCTTAGTCGGCAAGGTAATGTCTCTGCTTTTGAATATGCTATCTAGGTTGGTCATAACTTTTCTTCCAAGGAGAAAGCGTCTTTTAATTTCATGGCTGCAATCACCATCTGCAGTGATTTTGGAGCCCCCCCAAATAAAGTCTGACACTGTTTCCACTGTTTCTCCCATCTATTTCCCATGGATCTGTTAGATCCTGTCATAGAATTTTCTGGATTATTTTCCTGGCACGTATCACTGGAAGCTCCTGAGTTTCTTCAAAAGCTCCCTTCCATAATTGCCTCTTAAATGTCAGTGGTTCCAGGCTCATCTCATGTTCTGGAATCTCACTGCGAGGTTTCATAAGAGCCTGCAGCTTTTTTTCCTACTTAGAGTCTGGGGACTTCCCTGCGGTTCAGTGGTTAAGACGTCATCTTCTGTGCAGGGGGTGTGGGTTCAATCCCTGGTTGGGGAACTAAGATCCTACATGCCAAAAAAACAGGACATAAAACAGAGGCAAGGTTCTAACGAACACAATAAGGGCTTTAAAAATAGCCTATGTTAAAAAAAAAAACAAACCAAACACCTTAAAAAAAATTCTGGATGGCTGTCTGGCTTCCCTTATCAGCCAGCAAGGAGGCAGAGGGCCTGGAGAAGGCCTCCGCAGAGCTGGAAACCTGGGGAAGGGAGTGACCGGAAACCAGAGGCAGAGGAGGAACAGGAGGAACCCAAGAGGCTGCGGCAAGAGACGGATACCCTCTGTGTACACTGCGGCCCCCGACCCCTTCAGGCCTCTGCACATAAGGAAACTTTGGGGACCTTCTCGGCACGCATGGAAACTTTTCAGCTCTGTGAGGTCGGGCGCAGTAGTTTTCCAGCGAGGCCACGGGTTTGTGAGGTGCTAGAGGGAGGTCGCAGGAGGAAAAAGCAGTGCAGGTGCCGCGAGGCCTGCGCCGAGGGCTGGGTGTGTCCTGACACGCAAGGAGGCTTCACCATGCGCCGCGGGCTCTCGCAGGAAGCCTCTGCTCGAGCAGCCGCCGCGTGGTACCTGGTCCTGCCCCAGCGAGCATCTTGCAGTCTGAGCGCCAGGTGTGCAGGCGGCGCCCGAGAGGTCAGGTTGCCCGGGTCAAGGGTGAAACCGGTGTCTGTCTTCCGGGTGTGGTGCGCGGACAGCATCTCCTCGTGGCAGATGGGGACTCAACCCGCCCGGACTGCTCCTGAGCCTCTGCCCGGTGACCTCCGAGTAG
Source organism: Ovis aries (assembly GCF_016772045.2). Classification (NCBI taxonomy): domain Eukaryota; kingdom Metazoa; phylum Chordata; class Mammalia; order Artiodactyla; family Bovidae; genus Ovis; species Ovis aries. Next base: position 14,938,589 of record NC_056079.1, read on the forward strand.
GAGCTGAGGGCCGGACGGCAGGGCGGCCAGGGGGATGCGGACCACTCGCCTGGTAGCCGCTCAGGACCCACCCCGCTCGGTCCCAGGGCTTCTTGTCACCTGGGAGTCGGACACCCTCAGAGACCATGGAGGGCTCCTCACTGGTCAGGAGTTCTTGAGGGGCAGAGAGGGTCCTTGCTAGCCCAGCCTCTCTACTGATAATGGCTATAGCCAGGTGGACGTTCTATGGTGTTTATCAAGCACTGGTGAGTCCTCAGACATTGGTTTTCTAGGCTTCTCCATCTGCCTCCAGCTTCTAAACCTGCCTGAGTGAGCCACCTAGTTCTTAACTAGCATGACTATGACTATTGCAGATGTCTGGGGTTGGTTGGTTGGTTTTACTCATTTTTAGCAGCAGTATCTAATTGAGTTTTTAATTCTATTCTATTGTGTTTTTTGGCTGTGCTTGGGGTGTGTGAATTCTCCAGCTGTGGCTTGTGGGCCCCAGAGCTCAGGAGTCTCAGCAGTTGTGGTGCATAGGGTTAGTTGTCCTGCTGGCGTGTGAGATTTCAGTTCCCTGACTAAGGCTCAAACTTGGGTTCCCTAAGCTTAACCACTGGATCATCAGGGAAGTCCCCTAGATCTCTGTTTTGTCTTTGTTTCTTGACTGCTTTCCTCTTGCCCTCTGCTGCTGCTGCTGCTAAGTCGCTTCAGTCGTGTCCGACTCTGTGCGAGACTCTGGGCTCCTATAGATGGCAGCCCACCAGGCTCCCCCGTCCCTGGGATTCTCCAGGCAAGAACACTGGAGTGGGTTGCCATTTCCTTCTCCAATGCTTGCCCTCTGGGCCCCTATAAAAATCTACTTTCAGGCCCCAAGAAGAGTCTTTATTTTGAGCTAGAATGATACTGGCTAGTCCACACAAATGTTTACTAATCATGGTACTGGGAGGTAGCAACATCCTTTTTGTTTAGAGGACATTAACAGGGGCAGGGGTTAATGGGCTGGAGTGGCTTGGGAGCCTCCTTCCAAATATTTTTTTATAGAAAAAGATATATACTGTATATGCCTTTGTAGTTTATGGTGGGTGGGGATGGTCAGTGGATAAGTTCCAACTTTGTCTTTGTCTCATTCACTCACCTTCACTCCTCTCTTGGTCTCAGTCCCCAGTTCAACTTAAACCCTTTCCTATGTATCTAATCAACTTCCCTGCCTTCCCTGGTGCTTCAGTGGTAAGGAATCCTCCTGCAATGCAGGAGATACAGGTTTGATCCCTGGGTTGGGAAGATCCCTTGGGGAAGGAAATGGCAACCCACTCTAGTATTCTTGCCAGAAAATCCCATTAACAGAGGTGACTAGCAGGCTACAGTTCATGGGGTCACAAGAATTGGACACGACTCAGAGACTAAGGAAATAGCAACCCACTCCAGTGTTCTTGCTTAGAGAATCCCAGAGCCTGGTGGGCTGTTGTCTATGGGGTCGCACAGAGTGGGACATGACTGAAGTGACTTAGCAGCAGCAGCAGCGACTAAACCACCACCCCCACCACCAGTTTCTTAGGCCATGTTACTAACAGTTATGTGATTAATTACTTTCAGTCACTATATGAGAATATAGAGTAACAGTGGGCAATAACACGTGGCTCTTGGTATAAGTCTTGTAGACTACTAAAAAAGATAGATGTTGAGACTTCCCAGGTAGTCTAGTAGTGAAAGACTTGGCCTTCCAATGTAGGGAATGTGAGTTTGATCCCTGATTGGGGAACCAGGATCCCACATGCCTCCAGGACAAAAAACTGGAACATAAACCACAGAGGCAGTGTTGTAACAGATTCCGTAAAGACTTTAAAATGATTCATGTCAAAAAAAAAATTTTTTTTAAAGGTAGATGTTTAAGAGATAAATGTATAGAAGGACTACAGGCATCGTGACCAATGTGTAAGAGGGGAGGAGTGGGGCCATGGGAATCATGGTTGACTCCTTCTGGGTAGGTAAGCCATGTTCTCAATGTGGAGCTGATTTCTGATCAGAGGCTTCTGAGATGGGTCATTCCTGAAATCTGAAAGAACCTATGTATGTATGAATGGATACTCCATTGTGTCCAACTCTTTGCAACCCCATGGACTGTAGCCCATGAGGCTCCTGTGTCCATGGGGTTCTCCAGGAAAGAATACCAGAGTGGGTTGCCATTTCCTCCTCCAGGGGATCTTCCTTATCTAGGGATTGAACCTGCATCTTCTGAGTCTCCTGCATTGCAGGCAGATTCTTTACCCACTGAGCTACTGTGGAAGTCCAAAAGAGCCTAGTGTATGCCTATAATTGCAAACAAAGCTCCCTGGTTATAGAGTGTTGGGTCAAGACCATGGTAAAGGTAGGCAAAGCCTGGGAAGTATTTGTGTACATGTGGTATCCCTGTGGTGCACTTATACATGTTGTCTATGCTTAGACAAGGAGGGGTTCACAGACAGTGTGCAGAGTTGCTCTAGACGTGAACAGAGAATGCCTGTAAGCCCCTAAGGGGAGCTGAAAACTGAGGTGTCACCATAAACCAAGACAAATCTCCATACGGCCTCATAAGAGATTAAAATTCTGGTCAGTACCCAGGCTTTTAAACTTACAGGAAGTGTTAGAGTGATAATAATATATAATTGAGTTTCAAAGCAAAACTGAAAGTCTGTCTCCCCTAATGAGCTATATATATTCTGTCATTACTTTCTTTTTCTGGATGTAAGAGCCATATATCGAAGTGTCTGCTAACCTTTTCCCTCAGAGAAAGGCAGGCTCAGATTGTCCAAAATTTGAATCCTCTGCCTCTTTCCCTTCCTCTCCCCTCCGTTCTGGTGAGGAGCACCTCCAGTGTTGCTAGTCAAGGCTCAGACCTAGGTGTTGCTTCCCCTTCTCCTCGCAGCCACCTAATGAGCACTCCCCACATGTTTTATGATTCCATTTATCTGAATATTCAGAACAGCCATATCCATAGAGACAGAAAGCAGATTAGTTGTGTCTGGGGCTAGAGACTATGGGAAATGGGGAGTGACTATTTCTTGGGTGCAGGATTTCATTTTGGGGGAGATGAAAAGATTCTGGAACTAAATAGTGGTTCCTGAGAGAGAATGCCTTTACTGCTACCGAATTGCATTCTGGATGAACTTGGAGGACATTATGTTAAGTGACATAGACCGGTCACAAAAGGACAAATACTGTGTAACATTACTTAGATGTGTGTGTGTGAAAGTCGCTCAGTCATGTCTGACTCTCTTTTGTGACTCTTTTGTGACTCCAGGCTGGAATACTGGAGTGGGTAGCCTTTCCCTTCTCCAGGGGATCTTCCCAACCCAGGGATCAAACCCAGGTCTCACACACTGCAAGAGGATTCTTTACCAGCTGAGCCATGAGGGCATGAGGGAAATTTAGATGAGGTGTCTAAAATAGTCAAACCCACAGAAACTCATAGAAACAGGGGCCTGAGGGAAGGAGGAAATGAGGAACTGCTGTTCAGTGGGGGTAACATTTCAGTTATGTAAGGTGAATAAGTTTTGGGTCCGTTGTACAACACTGTGCCTCTAGTTAGCAATTCCGTACTGTACGCTTAAAACTTTGCTAAAGGGTAGATCTTGTATTAAGTGTCCTTACTACACAAATAAGTTAGCTTGAATCATGAACGAGATCAGATCCATAATTCACATGTCATTACTCAGCTTACCAAAGATGATCAGCGAGGCAACTGGAGTCCTTCCATGCTTTTGATAAACTCTCCACCCTGATACTCAGCCGGAGTCTGTAGTCTTCTTTGAAGGTTTTCTGAATTCCTACATCAGGGAGTACTATCTTCTTGGAGCTGTTTGCTTGGAAGTTAATGAGGCACGTGAACTTGGTGAACATTTTCTGTTCTCAGGGTAGTGAATGGTAGCATTATTCTTGGGGTCATCTATATTCTTAGAAATTAGAAGAGGTAGATATAATTATGCATTTCTTTAGGTGAAAAAATGAATTCCTTTCAAGAGGTCATGGTCTTTGGGGAGTTTTCTATCAATGGTTATGCGTTTTTGCTGTTCTGTACATGCGTTTTTGCTGTTCTGTCATGTCCGACTCTTTTGTGACCCCATGGACTGTAGCCCACCAGGCTCATCTGTCCACGGGATTTCCCAGACAAGAATACTGGAGTGCACTGCCTTTTCTTCCTCCAGGGGATCGTTCCAACCCAAGGATCGAACTTGCATCTCCTGCGTTGCAGGCAGATTCTTTACCAACTGCTGAACCATCAGGGAAATTCTCTGCACATACATTTTGTCTAATTTCCCTGTTACTGGGTATGTGCATACTTTAGGTGGTTGACTGGGTTTGTGGAGTGGTCTGAGGGCGTGAAATAGGCTGTAGCCAGCTTGTTAATGTGGCAACTGAATCCTTTGATTTATATTTCCCTAAATTCTCGCCTCCAGCTAGCAAATTGACCTACCACAGATTAAAAGCTTCCTGAAAATGAAACCATGAAAGGATTTAAAAGCTATTTTGAAATGTGTCAAATATTGAAAAATGTTAGTTGATTGTGTATTTCTTAAGATATATACATGTATATTTCTTAAGATTGTGTCTTTCTTAAAAATCTCAGTGAAACAGTTTGATTATGCTAGTCTGCAAGTGAAACGTAAATAATGAATTGTACATTTACCTGGCAGAGTGACGTTTAAAAGAAGCCAGCATGAGAAGGAAAACACTGCATCTGTGAGTGTCACAGAGACTCTACTATAAAGACTTCCTGCCAATCATATTTTATATGCTCATCTGTTTAGTGGAGACATACCCTTTTGTCCTAGGAAAACACCGTAAGTTTTCTCTCTCTTTCCTGGGTTAAACTTAGCACATCTCCACCCATAGCTTATGGTATACTTTTAAATAACACAAGTCCCCACTGGAAGCAAGATATCCCTTTAGCTAAATATTTTTTGAAGGTGGATGAGATGGTGATTGACTTGAGAGGTTGGTGGGAGGCTTAGCAGGCATTCTTAGAATTGCAGGCATGTCTGATTTCATTTTACCAAGCAGTTTAAAATAGATGACAAAGAATTAGTCTGTCTGGGGGGCTTTCATATCGCCTGGTGATCCAGCTGTGATGGGGAGTGGGTGGAGCAGTGGCAACCGGGGCATCCACGTCTGACAGCAGTGTATCTTCTTGTGGGTCTTTCTCTGTGACCCTCAAATTAGAAGAGCACTCTTTATCACGGATTTGTCAAAGAGAGTCCTGTGATCCTTACATTGTGATATCTGGTTATGAAATTCAAATTCCAATTAATTACTGTGGTATTAAATGAATGGTAAGAAATTCAAAACTTCTTTTCTTGATACTAGCTTTCTGTACCATATTCTGTTAAGGTTTTGGTGGGTTTTCTCAGAATTAGAACACAGATTTTAACTTCTTTAGAGAAGATCTGAAGTTACTTCTAGAGACACCCACAAAAGAAACAAAGAAAAACAAAATTACCAAGTAGTCAAAATTGAGCTGGTTCAGTTCAGTTCAGTTGCTCAGTCATGTCCGACTCTTTGTGACCCCCTGAATCACAGCACGTCAGGCCTCCCTGTCCATAGCCTATGCTTTTTGGAACTCAAGTTTTGAACTTCTAGGTTTGTCCACCACTTGGCATCAACAAAGATAAGACCATTTCTTATTGTCTTTGAAGTAAATACTCCCCAAAAAAGAAAACACATAGTTGTAGCAGGCAGGCCATGGAATTCCAGATTGTCTGGCATATATAAAGGACTCATGAGCTGGCCAGGCACTAAAGTGTTAGTTGCTATCTACTAGGTGCAGTATTGGAGAAGGCGATGGCACCCCACTCCAGTACTCTTGCCTGGAAAATCCCATGGATGGAGGAGCTTGGTGGGCTGCAGTCCATGGGGTCGCAAAGAGTCGGACACAACTGAGCAACTTCACTTTCCCTTTTCACGTTCATGCATTGGAGAAGGAAATGGCAACCCACTCCAGTGCTCTTGCCTGGAGAATCCCAGGGACGGGGGAGCCTGGTGGGCTGCTGTCTGTGGGGTCGCACAGAGTCGGACACGACTGAAGCGACTCAGCAGCAGCAGCAGCAGCAGTTGCATGTAGTTGGGGCTTCCCTGGTGGCTCAGATCGTAAAGAATCTGTTTTCAATGCAGGGACCCAGGTTCCATCCCTGGGTTGGGAAGATCCCCTGGAGAAGGGAATGGCTACCCACTCCAGTATTCTTGCCTGGAGAGTTCCATGGACAGACGAGCCTGGCAGGTAGTTGTGGTGAGTAACCTCTTCTGAAGAAATTGATCCCAGAGCAAGAGAGAATAAGAAATTGGATAATACTCAGAGGTTTGGTGTGAGTCCATAAGTTCAGTTCAGTTCAGTTCAGTCACTCAGTCATGTGACCTCATGAACCACAGTACTCTCTGTCCATCACCAACTTCTGGAGTCCACCCAAACCCATGTCCATTGAGTCGGTGATGCCATCCAAACATCCTCTGTCATCCCCTTCTCCTCCTGCCCTCAATCTTTCCCAGCACCAGGGTCTTTTCAAATGAGTCAGCTCTTTGCATCAGGTGGCCAAAGTATTGGAGTTTCAGCTTCAGCATCAGTCCTTCTAGTGAATATTCAGGACTGATTTCCTTTAGGATGGACAGGTTGGATCTCCTTGCAGTCCAAGGGACTCTCAAGAGTCTTCTCCAACACCACAGTTTAAAAGCATCAATTCTTCAGCGCTCAGCTTTCTTTATAGTCCAACTCTTACATCCATACATGACTACTGGAAAAACCATAGCCTTGACTAGACAGACCTTTGTTGACGAAGTAATGTCTCTGCTTTTGAATATGCTATCTAGGTTGGCCATAACTTTCCTTCCAAGGAGTAAGCGTCTTTTAATTTCATGGTTGCAGTCACCATCTAGAAAAATAAAGTCAGCCACTGTTACCCCATCTATTTGCCATGAAGTGATGGGACCGGATCCTATGATCTTAGTTTTCTGAATGTTGAGCTTTAAGCCAACTTTTTCACTCTCCTCTTTCACTTTCATCAAGAAGATCCTTACTTCTTCTTCACTTTCTGCCATAACGGTGGTGTTATCTGCATATCTGAGGTTACTGTTATTTCTCCCGGCAATCTTGATTTCAGCTTGTGCTTCCTCCAGCCCAGCATTTCTCATGATGTACTCTGCATATAAGTTAAATAAACAGGGTGACAATATACAGCCTTGACGTACTCCTTTTCCTATTTGGAACCAGTCTGTTGTTCCATGTCCAGTTCTAACTGTTGCTTCCTGACCTGCATACAGGTTTCTCAAGAGGCAGTTCAGGTGGTCTGGTATTCCCATCTTTCAGGATTTTCCACAGTTTACCGTGATTCACACAGTCAGAGGCTTTGGCATAGTCAATAAAGCAGAAATAGATGTCTTTTTGGAACTCTCTTGCTTTTTCAATGATCCATTGGATGTTGGCAATTTGATCTCTGATTCCTCTGCCTTTTCTAAAACCAGCTTGAACATCTGGAAGTTCACGGTTCGTGTATTGCTGAAGCCTGGCTGGGAGAATCTAAAAGGGTGGGTGTGTTGCACTTAGTAGTTATCATTTCAGGTCAGCCACACCAGTCAATATCAAAACATGTATCAGTGGGTTTCAAAGCCCTAAGGCAAGAAGTTATAAGAATGAGAAAGAGTGATTTCATGAAAATGTCAATGTGATTTAAGACACATAGTGCCAGTTACAGGCTTCCTCGGTGGCTCAGTGGTAACGAATATGCCTGCCAATGCAGGAGACATGGGTTTGATTTCTGGGTCAGGAAGATCCCCTGGAGAAGGAAATGGCAACGCACTCCAATATTCTTCACTGGGAAATTCCATAGACAGAGGAGCCCGGCAGGCTACAGTCCATGGAGTCAGAAAAGAATCAGACACGACTTAGTGACTAAACAACAACAACTGACAGTTACTCTAGTGTGAACAAACTGGTAGTTTCAGAGGGCAACTTCGTTAGCCAGCAGTACCCTCAACAGCGGGCATGGTTCACTCCTGGGGATTGGTGGCCCAACAACAAAAGTAGACATTAGCAGTAATGTCCTTGCTTCTGGGAGGGAGCAGGCACATTTTGGACTTGGTGTAGCTGTATTGCCCGCTTTTCTTGGAACTGTTATTTGGATCGGTGACTTCAGTGGGCATAGGCAGGAGTGATAGAAGCTTCTCTGGGCATTGGTGGTTTTGACTTCATCATGTTACATTGGCAGAAGCTGTCATTTTTGGTATAAACAGTTCTAGGAACCAGACCATGAAAGAAGGCATCGTGGTGTACAAGTGAGGTACTCCTGGGGAGAACAGGGAAGTTGGGAGGACTGCCCAGTCGTGGGGGCAGAGTCAGATAGTAGTCTTCTGCCACTGAGTGTGGCCTTCTTTTTAATCTCAGGTTAAAGCAACCTGAGAATGAGATTTGACCAGTTTGGGCAGATAATCAGCTTACATTTTGAAGTTTTGAAGTTTTAGGCATCTAGAGGGAACCAGTGAATAATCAAGAAGGGAGAATTATAAAGCATTCCTTGCTTTCCTGTTTTTTTTCCCGTCTTTCTTCTGTTTATGTCAGAAATGTTGAAAAGTTCCTTAATCTCAAGAAACATCCAATTTAACTTTACACTGAAAGAAGCTTTTGTAAAGCTAAATATTCTGTTTACATTCTTTACAAACGTGTAAAAAGAATATAAATGAGGATGAGATTTACTGAAGCCCTACTGGCCAAAGCCAGCTAGATAGATCCTTTAAAAATACATTATGGCTGTTCTCTGGAAATTGGGCGTCATTATTTTCCATTCTGTCATTTTCTCCTCAGTGGCTCAGTGCCATATTGATAGAATCAAACGTCATCTCCAAGTTTGGCAAACAGCTGCCCTGACTTGGTTTAGGGCTGAGGCCTATTCTGGCAAAGAAGATGGATCTGCTCATTCCAGATGAGAAGATTTGGATGGAAATGGTGGGCCGTCAGCCAGAGCTTCAGGGATCAGAGCAAGGGCCGCAGTCCACGTACAATGTGAGCTGGACCCAGGAGTGCGGATGGAATCTACGGTCTCAGGAGCCTGTGTGCCTGTGAGCAAATGTGGAGCTCTCCAGCCAGCAAAATCCACTCATGGAACAATTGCATGGCCTTGAATCTAGGTATGTTGCATCATCTCTGAAAATACTTACACATGACAAAGGTCAGTCATATTTCAGTTCTCTTAGCAGAGGAAAATTAGCTTGGTTTTTCTTAAAATTCCTTGTTCATATATCATACTTAATTGCAATAGTAGTTTATTATTCCTACTGAAAATATTTTGGATAATACTGTGTTAGATTAGCCTTTAAGCAGCCATTCTGAATCTGCCAGTTTTTCGATTATTCATTTATTTTAAAAACTCCTATGTGTCTTGCATTGGATAATGACAGAAAAAAATGGAACATAAGATGACATTCCCTGGCTTCAAGAAGACAAATATGGTTGTACAAAACAACTTGAGATCAGTAAATGGGTCAAATGAGCGTTAGCAGTTTCAAAAGTTAAAGACAATTCTAAACAACAGTCTCAAGGATGGGAAATAGTCAGGGAAGGATACCTGGGTGTTTTGTACGTTGTGAAGAGTATGTTTGTTATTAGTTGGCAGAGAAGAGAGGATTTGGCTTTGCAGGCTGGTAAACATTAGCAAAACCTATGTAGGTGGAAAAACGCATCTTGTGTGATTGAAGGTACAGAAGAGGTGGTGGGGAGCTTGGGAAATGGTTGGAGTGGGAGGAGAAAGACTGAGTAAGAAGAAGACCAGTCTAAAATTTGTCTTGTGAAGGTTATTGGAAGAAATAACCTTCACAAGGATAGAATGGGTGGATCCATCTGATGGAGGTTCTTACAATGTCTGGCAGGGGCCTTTGAGTTATCATTCATTCATGCATTTGTTCATTTATTTATCACATGTTTATATGTGAGGCACTGGACAAGAAAATTGGAGATGAATATACCCATTGCTCGCTCTAATGACTTGACATTAGGGAAAAGAGGCACATAGACAGTCACTGCAACATAATAAAGGTCTGTTGGAAATAGCCTGTAACAATACAGAAGATTCATTTTGCCTGGGATAGAGGCAGGGCTGAAAAATCTTTGGAAAATATGTATTCTTAAGCAGGTGGAACTGATGAAGCAGGCTCTGGAAGCTGTTGCAGACTGATAGAAATCAAGATACAATGAGAGGCGTACACACTCTAACATAAAGTGCAGTGGTGCTAGCAGTCAAGGAGGACAGAAGAAACACCTTAAAGATGTGTGCAGTTTAGGGGTTTAGTTGGCCTGGGGTTGGGCTGCTGGGAAGAGGCAGTGACACAGAGCAGTTTGGTGCTTACAATTAGAAAGTGCTGACATTGAAGGCAGAGATGAATTCCTGGAATCACTGTGAGCAGCAACATGCTGCGTGGGCTGGCCGCTGAACTGCCACCCAAGTCCCCATTCACAGAGATGGCAGTCTTGGTCGTTTTCTTTGCTGGCCTTCCAGTACTTCAGATATTATTTTGTGCATCTCAGTCTGTGAGTATTTCACTCCTCTCCCCGTCTACCACCTGAAAGCCCTTGTTCTTCTGGAGAAATCTTATTCATGTTTCAAATGTCATTTTTCTGACACCCCAAGGAACTCCTCATTCCTACAGATACGTATCTCGATTTAGTATACAGCTCTGCTTTGGCATTTACATCTTATTATATTTAGTCATTTACTTGTGAACCTTTACTGTAGATTGTTCATTCTTCAAAGACAGAGCTTGTGTTTATAGCAAAAGCAGGATTAAGCCTAGTTTTGACTTCAAGTCCTTGCCTTACCACATATTAGCTCTGTAACCTTACAAAATATGGTTAATCTGTCTTTATCCATGTTCCTCATTTAAAATACAGGGCAAATCGTATCTACTTAATAAGATCTCTAATAAAAAGTTATTAAGAGAATATATGTAAAACACTATCAGAGTGATTTATTCATGAACACTCAAGAAGCATTCATTTTTTTCTTCCTCCTTTTTTGTCCTCAGCCGTATATAGGAGTTTACCGCATCCAGGCACTGTTCTAAGCACTTTAGATATATATTAACTCATTTAATACTCTCTGTAACACCATGAAGAAAACACTTAATATCCTTCTTTTATTTATGAGGAATCCAGGACACAAAAATATTAAGTACTTATTGAGGCAAGTCCAGGGAATAAATGGCAGAGGCAAGATATTTTTAAAATATAATTTATTTATTTTTGGCTGTGCTGGGTCTTTGTTGTTGTGTGAGCTTTTCTCTAGTTGTAGCAAGTTGGGGTTTCTCATTGTGGTGCCTTCTCTTGCTGTGGAGCACGGGCTCTCGGGCCCTGGGGCTTCAGCCGTTGCAGCCTCTGGGCTCCATAGTTGAGACGCACGCTCTAGAGTGCTGGCTCTGTAGTTGTGGTACGCGGGCTTAGTTGTTCTGCAGCATGTGGGATCTTCCTGGATTGGGCAGGCAGATTCTTTACCACTGAGCCACCAAGGGACACCCAGAGGCAAGATTTGAATCCAGGGAGATGCAACTCTGAAGTCCATGCTCTTATCTTAACCTTGATTCTATACATAGTTTAAATTTGATGTTGAACGTTCTGGAAAATTTCTCACGGTGATGAGCTGGCCCCCTCAATAGAGTTCCAAAAGTAGGACTGCCCTGTGTTTGAGCAAACCCACTCCTAGTATGCTCTTTCAAGGACTTCTGACTGCTCTTAAATTCTTGAGAAATTATTTCCCAAATAAAAAAGAGTCAGTTCTTTCTTTCATGGGAACTCCCTGACCCACATGGACATCCATTTAGATTAGAATATGAATTAACTGCTTTTGAACTGTGGTGTTGGAGAAGACTCTTGAGAGTCCCTTGGACTGCAAGGAGATCCAACCAGTCCATTCTGAAGGAGATCAGCCTGAGATTTCTTTGGAAGGAATGATGCTGAAGCTGAAACTCCAGTACTTTGGCCACCTCATGCAAAGAGTTGACTCATTGGAAAAGACTCTGATGCTGGGAGGGATTGGGGGCAGGAGGAGAAGGGGACGACAGAGGATGAGATGGCTGGATGGCATCACTGACTCAATGGATGTGAGTCTGAGTGAACTCCGGGAGTTGGTGATGGACAGGGAGGCCTGGTGTGCTGCGATTCATGGGGTCGCAAAGAGTCGGACACGACTGAGTGACCGAACTGAACTGAATTGAAGTAGCTTATTCATCTGAGTCCTCCTTAGAGGTTGCTTAATTGTTGTTAAGCTACAGAGGTGTAAGACATGGCAGTTGCCCTTGTCTTGGTGTTGGTGTTATGGAAATATTTTGGAGTAAGTTCTGCTATAGCTTCATGTTGCAGCTGAGAAAGTTGAAGCTCACAGAGGTAACTCGTCATGGTCATAGACAGAGCAAATATTTATACCCAGGTTTTCCTGACTCAGGCACTACTGGGAATGCAAAAGCAACATAATTAGAGAAGCTGGGTGATGGTTCTGTAGTAGCTTATCCATGGTTTGTCTCAAGAGGAAAGAATGCAGTGTATGTTGTCAGTACTCTCCTGGGAAGTTTTCAATATTTGTATGTCCAAGACATCAGGCAGGATGTCTTGGGTTTGAGCCTGGAATCTCCACTCAAGTCTCCTAACTCCTTGATTTATTTAAAAAAACAAAGAGAGAATAATAATGATATTCACCCCAAAGGGCTGTTTTGAGGATTAGTTGACGTTACGAAGGTGCTTCAGTAAGGTAAGGCACTTTTGAGGACATTTATTGTTTTGTCTGTCCAGCTTCTATGTAATAGAGACATTCACTTATGAGTGGGAGCATGAGAAAAGATATGTGGGCATGAAGTAGGAGAGTCCTGAAGAAACCATGAGTATGAGGAGTCAAAATGCAGAGAATCAAGGATGTGGGCTGCTTATCACACACAGGTTGGTAGCATTGTCACATTTCTATCCCTGAGTGGCAAGAAGGTAACTAACACATTAATCTTCTATTGTTGAATATCAATGAGCATAGACTCACCTGCTTAAGACAGATCTATTTTACCACAATTTCAAAAGTCTAGGCACAGCTTAGCTGGGTCCTCTGCTCAGGCTCTCATAGGCTGAAGTCAAGGTGTCAGCGGGGCTGTGGTCAGACGAGGCTCAGGGTTTTCCAGGCTCATCGTTTGTTGGCAGAATTCAGTTCCCGTGGCTGTGGGACTGAGGCTGTCAGCTCCCAGAGGTTGCCTGTCATTCCCTGCTGCATGGCCATCTCCGCACTTGGCAGGATGCTTCTTCAAGCCCAGCATGGGGATTTCACTCCAGTCTTCTACTCAGTGTCTTATATAACAGTGTAATCATGAGTGACTGTCTTACCATACTCACTGCTCCACATTCAAGAGGAGGGGATTACACAGGGTGTGTACTCCGGGGAGTGGGAGTCTTTGGGGCCACCTTAGGATTCTGCCTACCACGCTCAGTCCAGTCCCAAGGTGCCCCTAGCTGTGCTCTACCTTCCTGGGTTCCCACACAATTCCTGTCTCTCATCACTAAATATTGTAATTCCTTGAGTGAATCAAAAGACCCTATTTAACATATAGGAAGGAAGCATAAGAAAAACTATATCTTCTGAGAAATGATCATTTTTAGTCAAAAAGAAAAAAGTGCACATCAAACATTTTAATTATGCCTGATTTAACTATTAGTTTAATATGAATTTTGATTTCAGCAAAATAGTGATTCTGTGACCTATAGTTCCTCTAAGTCAGACTTTTTCTTGAAGAAAAATAGAAAGCTTCAAAATCAGTTTATTTTCTGACTATTCAGATGGAAGAATATTTTTCTGCAACAGATTTCACTTTAAAATTAACCAATGGGGCTACAATAGTTTTCTTTGTTTTTTTTTTTTTTTTTTTTTTTCTAGCTCACAATATACCTTTTCAA